>NC_090445.1:1462653176-1463999893 GCF_031143425.1 Pleurodeles waltl
TATAAGGCAGACTCTTTCTTGCACCTCTCCCAGAGTGCCAGGTAGAATCCTCTTCCAAGCAGATCCAATTCTCTCCCAATAGACATTCGCAGGCTTCTTCAGGCGATGTTCTCTGACCTCTGGCAAGCTTGCTGCAAAATAATCCATCCCTGGTTATGAGAATAGTTGTCCAGTATCCTAGTAGATGTCAGCTACAATGGTCAGTGAGAAGGTCTGTAAAGCTAACTAGACGTTTGAGACTATCCTTTGTACTCCTTTGTCTGATATGGTTTGTGCATTCCAAATTCGCTGCCCTGGAACTGGTTTAGGGTGGTTACTTCAGTTTCTGTAAATCACCTTTTCCAGAGCGGACACACTCTTTGACTTCAGATGATAGTAGGCAGTTGGGGGTGACACTGGGAGTCTTAAATGTGAGAAAATATCAAAAGGAGCATAGAACTTAGAGAAGCCATTACAACTAACACCCTCCAGCCTTTTTGGAGAAACTCTTCTGGAGAAATAAAAGGAGCAGGCCCTTTCAAAAGGTTAATATTGCACTTTAGAGGAGCCTGAAGTCTCCCAACTCCCCATGCCCTCCATCTGTTCTAACGGCAGTGTGCCAGGAAGGAACAAAATTAACGACACAGAAAGAGAACACATTTGTAGTTTTAAAGGGGAGCATGTCTCCATCCTCCCTATGCTTCAGCGTCTGATGCTACAAAAAAGCAGCGAGTAGGAATAAGAGCTTCCCTGGCACTATAACGAAAAATACACACTACTGTTAATGCCAAGCTCATGTGAACCAGCAAGGGCCAGTAGTCTCACTAGTAAACAAGCATTTGCAATGCAATGGGTCTGGCTTTTACTCAAGTTAAAGCTATTAGCGTTGTAAACTTCTAACCGGACTAACTGAAAAGTAAAACTGTTTCAAATAAGCGAGCCGATGGCTGCAATGAGTGCAAAGCAAACACACAAAAGGAAACAGAAGTTCACTCACAGTGAAACGTATCTGCAAAGGTGCATTTATCAAGGTAACCGGCAAAAGTGCAATTTTCCATGTAACATGCAAAGCGCTCAACTACTGCCCATCGAGATCGCGCTGCCTACAAAATCGTTCACGGCTCCATCCTTCATTATTAAATGCTTTGCATACTTCAATCACAACACTTAAAATGCAATAGGACAAATTAGACATGCAAATTGATTTAATGAACATTATAACAACACATATTGTTGATATTAATCACAAATTAGATAAGGTAGCCAACTGGTCATCCACTTTGATGATCACAGCAGAACAGCTTCAACAAGAACCCAGTAACTGTGGCCCAATCATCGACAAATTGAGCAGTCTGCCAGCTATTTTACGAAATGTAGTAGACAAACTAAAAACACACAGAAGTAAAATTCATTTACATAACCATTCCACTAAGCAATTAACCTGCCCAGATAATTTAACCATTCCACCAAGCAATTAACCTGCCTAGATAATGAACAAACCAAAATAGGAGAATTGCCCAGTGCCCAACGCCCACTGAACCAGAATCAAGCAGTAACAAATGAAGAGAGCCTAGTGGCCACAACTTTATTCTGTCCAAGCTCCAATTGAATAGGCCAAAGCGATTTACCAAAATCTCTAGCTGCACCTAAGCCTTTAACTAAAAGGCCAGGAAAAAACCTTGCAGCAAGGACAGCAGTAGTAATTACATTTTTATCCTATTTTTACAGTCCAACCAAAGCCGACGTTTCAAATTCCACCCCCTGTAAGGTGTCCACAGGTATCCATGTCTCCAGAGGCTTCATGGATAAGGGTCACAAACAGCTGTATTCCGATGATGGTGGATAATATAAAACAAATCCCGACCTCCCCTCACTTAAAACCTACACCACAAAGGACAACAGAATCACAGCCACCCAGTCCATCTTGCTTGGATCTTAGAGATGTGGCGCAGAGGGCTCCACCCCTGCCTAAAAATATAGAAAGGCATGGACGATCGGCAAGGGTGGCAGTAACTCAGTTCTCAAATACACACACTAACTTGTTCAAGGTGCAGCAGTTTAGACCTTATACATCTCCACAGGGCCACCCAAAGACACCATCAGTAACAACAATATGACCAACAGAGGACACACAGTGTGAGGCATCGGGAATCAGGCCATTGGTGAAAATCCAGCTTCCCCAGCGCACTCAGGGGCATATTTATACTCCGTCTGCGCCGATTGTGCATCCAAAATTTTGACGCACAATCGGCACAAACATTGCCCCGTATTTAAACTTTGACGCCCGAGCCAGCGGGCGACAAAATTCCACCGCGTGCGTAATTTTTTGGGTGCGGCAACCCGCCTTGCGTTAATTATATGCAAGGTAGGTGTTCGCATCCAAAAAATGACTTAAACGGCCGTGCGTCGTATTTATGCTTTCGGGCAAAAATGACGCAAGGCCGGGAGGCGGAGCCAGAAAATGACGCACAGCCCGATTTGCGTCACAAATTAACGCCTGGGTCATGGCAGGCATCAAAATGGGGCAAACACACCTGTATTTAATCAGAACAAACAGCAGAGCAGCAGAGCAGCAACAGGGAGCCATGGAGGTGATTCTAATCCAGCGTGCACGCAGATGCAGAGCCCAGCAGCAACAACAGCAGCTACAACAACACCAGCAGGGACCCCAAAGGAAGCGCAGAAGGCAGGAGAGGATATTCCGCCCAAGAACAACCCTTCAGGGCCTCAGGGAACATGACATCATACAGAGGTACCGGTTGAACTGGCAGGCCATTCAGCAGCTGCTGCAAAACATTGAACAGCAGTTGGCCCCCACTTTGGTGACACCCGCACCATCCCAACAGAAATAAAGCTGCTTGCCGTACTTCACATGCTGGCAAGTGGCTCTTTCCAAACAACTGGTGCCCTGGTTGGCGGAATATCACAACCATCATTCTCCGCCTTTTTGCCCAAAGTACTGGATGCCATCATTCGACTGACACCCCGCCACATCTGCTTCCCTAAAACACTGCAGAAGCAGCAGGAAACAAAACAGGGGTTCTACCTCATCAGTAGCTTCCCACATGTCCTTGGTGCAATCGACTGCACACATGTACGCCTTGTGCCACCTGCTGCAACTGAACACCTCTACCACAACAGGAGGCACATACATTCCATCAACGTGCAGGCCATAGACGATCACCAGGGATTGATCACCAACATTGTGGCTAAATATCCTGGGAGTGTCCATTATTCATACATCTTCCATCACTGCACCATCAATGAACACTTCCAGGATGGACGGTATGGCAATGGACTACTTGTTGGTAAGTACAAAAACCTACTTATATACACACTGCACAGCAACCCTCTAGGACACACAACACATACACCACAACAGCAACATGTCAACAGGAACACACTGAGGTCCTGACATCACTAGCCATGTTTCTTAAGTCACCATTGAACCTGTCACACATTGGAAATTACTATACAGCCTAATGTTAAGACGTCAATGAGTGTGGTTGCCTAAATGTCACCTTGCAAATTGTAAGTGTCCCAGTGACCTTTACATTAATACATTGCATAAGTTTCAAGGTATTGGATGTCCAGGGTACTTTGATATGAACGTGTTAACAACACTTTCAATTTTAACTGTGCATGGAACTATCATCTCACCCCCAGTGAAGACAAACGGACACCTGTATCACAAGTCACAATGCTAGGGAGGGCACACTGTACTGCAAATCCCAAAACATACTGCTGACAAACGGTTAGCAGACAAACACTCGTTCAGCCAAGGAAACAACACAATGCAGATGGTACAGCCTACAAGCATAGGATGTCACATTAGTACACAAAAGAGTCAAAGACAACACAAGACAACTACTGCAATTAAAGGTCTTTTCAGTAGTGCCAGCTACATCAACATGATCCCATTCATTTTCTCTTGCAGCTGATCAGGGGTATGGCATCCAGCCATGGATTATGACACCATTTGATGTTAGGTCTTGCATAGCTGCTGCCTGATCTGCAAATGACATCATGCACGAATGCACCCCCTCAAGGCTGGCTGCCGTATTTTGCATCCCCACCCGCACCTCCTTGGCCAGCTCCCGCTGTACTCCAACTACAGTTCTCTCAAAGCTGGTGCCAGTGTCGTCTGAGTCCTCAGCTGTATTGGAGCTGGCAGGTCTTACAATTGGGGTGGTGGGTGGTTCCTCTGCGATGGCTGCTTGTTCTGTGCTCCTCCTTGTGACAGAAGGTGGGGTCTGGAGGGTTTCAAGGACCTTTTGGATAGTCTCCTGGGGAATGTTTATCGGCTCGTCATCCATGTCATCAGGGAAATCTGGGACAGGCATATCAGCAGGAGATCCATCTTCCTCTGCAATGAAACAGGGTACAATTAGTATGTCTGTGTTGTGGCAATTTTGATGTGACGTGCCTGCCTTTTGATGAATTCACTTTGTGATCTTGTTTTGTGTTAATATCTGCAGTCCTTCAGATGGGCATTGTTTCAGGCCTATGGCCCACCTGTGTGTCACGTGTATGTTATTGAGTTATTAGACTTGTCAGCCTCATCGCCTCTAGGTGTTGATTTTAGCCAAATAGAGAATTGCCACCTTCTTTTCCTACTCGACCCTCTGTGTACATCCATTCTCATGGTGAGTCCCCTCCTCTATGCTGTTGTCTGAGCAGTATGACATTTGGGATGTTGCCTTGTTACCCAGGCACAGGATGGACCCTGACATATGCAGCATGGGTGTGTCCTTAGTGCTGTGTCGCTCCTATTGTTGTTTACTTTGGCTGATGTTTGTGACAACTATGGGCATTGACATTTGAGTGTACTGGAGCCTTTGTCTTGTTTCTGGGGATTGTTGCAGATGTCATTCTCACCCCCTAATTTAGGTGTGTATGATCCATGGGGAGGTTACTGCCATTGGCTACTTGAGCTGCACACAGATCAGAGGTGGTAGTGGCAACTGTTGTCTCAGTTACATTGCAGTTGTCTGTTTGGCTAGAGGATTGCTAATAGGGCCTTAGTTAATGTAGGAGGTATGTTGGCTGACGAGTGCCAGAATGTAAGTTTGACGTAGTGGCCTTCCCTCCTGTCGTGGCTTTCCCTTTGCTCCATCATTGGCATGACAGCATGCCCCCATGGGACTGTTGTTGGTGTAGTGTAATGGAGTGCCCCAGCTTCTGTCTGTGCAGGCCATGCCCCAGTGCCATGCCCCTTTACCCATGCCACTCCATGTATATGTTGACTTCCATGCATTTTGTGGTCGGTATCCCCTCCCGCTTGCAGTTAACATTTGTGCATTTTAATTCCCCATGCAACTTACCCTGCATGTGCGTTGTCTCCTGGTAGTCTGTGCTGTCCTGTCCTTGAATCCATGTGACGGTCTCCTCAGGGATGACGGCTGCGACCATCTCCTCCATGTGGTCCAGGGCCTCCTGGTGTGCTGGACTCCCCCCTCCAGTCTGCAGTTCTGCCTTCCTGTTCCTTGCCATCTTTTCCTTGGTCCTGCGTTTGCAGTCATGCCAGCGTTTCTTGCACTCGATGACTGTTCTACGTACTTCAGCCACACTGTTAATCTTGTCGACAAGTTGTTGCCATATAGCCTCTCTCCTACTGATTGGCAACTTTGATGTGACAAACAGTTGGTGCTGGTGTTCCGTCGCCTCTTTAACCAGAATTTCCTGTTCCTCTGCACTAAAGCGACACTTTCTTTTCTTCTTAAAAGTGTCCTGGTTCTTGTGTGGGTCCTCCTGGCTGGTTCCTGGTCTGCTGTCATCTTCCTGGGGTCTGTTGTGGCGTCTGGGATCCATTTTGGCTCTCCTCTGGTGAAATGGCTGTTTTCGTGGGTGTTTTTTGATGCTATTGCGTAAAAAAAAACAGCGCATATCCGGTTTGCGGTGTTGTAAATCGACCCACAGTCATTTCCGCCGCGTTAATGCCGTTTTCCTTTACGACTTGACACCGCGGTGTGCGTCAAAAATAATGACTCCCACCTGTTGTTTCGCCTCCGTGCATCAAAGTATAAATATGATGCCCGCACGGCGCACCAAAATGGCATTAGCCGGTGAAATATTTTTGACGCAAAACTGCACCGGCGCAGTTTTCCGTCAAAAAGTATAAATATGGGCCTAAATGTTGACTGCTCAAAAAGACCCTCTGCAAACAACAGTCAAACTTGTGAGTATTAATATGGGCATTCTGCAGGGAAATAAACCGCAATTACACGAACATCACGACCCAATACAAACAAAGGATGTGCAACAAATCAGTGCACTCCCCAACTCAAATTGTCAATGCTGCACTGATCAGATCATCCATTCTCAGCAAAATATAACCTAGCCATTACCAAAGTCAAACTGCCTGACAAGGGTTGTTATAATTAATTATGAGCGGGTCTTTCATCAACAAAGATAATAATCCAGAATACACAAAATTTTCCACCGGACATCAATCTTAAATCCCCATCAATTAGTCAGCTCCAGTAGCCTACAAGGGATTTACACAGGGAACTCAAACCAACTGCCAGCGCAACGATAGGGCGAGCTCATCAGCCTCAGCACAACACTGAATTGTTAAACAGTCAGGAATCTGGACAAATCATATTAACCCTGGATATCGCAAGGTCAGCAAGATACTTAAATAGAGGTAATATCTTGAGACTGTTAGCTGAACTGCCACTACTTCAGAACATAGAAACTACCAACTTAATATCAGTGAAATGCCTCCCAATCAGTGATGACGAAGCCCCAGAACAAACGCTCACCACCTGGAAATCTCAGGAGATTTCCGCATTGTTTCTGGATGCTAAAAAACTATTTGATGCATGGGGGATAGCCCTTTCCAGTCCAACCAAACCATCTTCCCCCTGTTAGCTACCAGCAAGAAGATAGCAAATCATCCCTGCACACATCCCTCAGGAGCAGACAGCCTGCCAGGGCACACAAGCAACTGAAGCATAGACAAGGCAGCATGAAAAGAAGGAAGTCTTACCAGAACCTGTGTATGAAGTCCCACATGTCTGCAACCCTGCCCCCTCAACTCCCCAATCATCAGATGACTCCCATGCAGAATGGAGATGGGTTGCAGCTACCCTGAATGAACCTAGGAATAATTGACAACAAATCTACAACGTAGTTAATGCAGGACTGTGTAATGCCATAAACATTCTGTCTTGGAATATTGCTGACGGTAAAAAATATTATTGCAGACGGCTTTGCACTTGCGTACAAAGGTAGCTACAAACTTATCATTTTACAAGAAAGATGGCTAATTGACCCAATACAAGTAGGGGGTTACACATTACATCATATTAGTGCTAGAAAACCAAATAAATTTGGTTGACCCAGTGGAGGCCTAGCAATCTATGTCTCAACTGCACTACGTGTAACTGCAGAACAATTAACATTATCAACTGACGATTTACAGGTCTCAAGCTTGATTTTGGAGACAACTGCCAAGCAGAACCCCTAGTCATATTCAATGTTTATGTCCATCCATGGCGGATTCGGAAAGTTAATCTCCTTAAGAAATACTGCACGTTGTTGCAGAAATAAGAAATGTCCACCCAACATGGGATGCTCTAGTGACCGGTGACTTCAACACAAATCTAATTTACACACCAGACAACGACTAACAGCTGATTGCAGAAAATGCCTTATGGTCAGTTGTGCCACACGTTCCTCAACTTTGGAAGCACCCGAATGTCATGGGCAGGAACTGGGTAGGCTTATTGGAGCATTTGGGTCTGAGAGTTCTAAATAGGAGAACCATAGACGATACTCCACCAAGCTACACTTAATATAGCTCAAAGGCGGGTTCAACAATAGACTATACCACTGTGAATCTTTCTCTATGGCCTCGGCTGAGAAAGTTCAAAATCCAAACCACGTTGCATAGTGATCACTCATATCACCATATAGAACTGTACCTGAATGTCCAAGACACACCCCAGTCCTGGTAGAACTTGGTAGTCTTGGATCTATCAATCTAAAGCATCTGCTCTGGTCACTCACTGCCCAAAATACTTACCAAGACAAAAAACCTGTATTTATCTATAATATCTTTGCACACATCGGCAATGGAAATGTGGTCCACCTTTTTAATTAGATTATCCACTCTAAGTACTGCACCATGGCCAGTGCGGATGCGATTGTTGTCAGGAACTTCATGTAGGTCGGCAAAAATGTTTAATCTGAGATGGAACCTACGAAATTAGCTTAGAAAGAATAAACAAACGAATATTACAACAACATTGTGTGTGAGAATAAAGCACTTAGGGAAAGATTAAAAAACTCGGATATGGCTTGAATGCAATAAGAAAGAGGACAATTTCTGGGCTAAAGTTCTTTTTAACTTGAAACCATCTAATTCCAGGGCCTTTTGGGCAATGGTTAACTGCATCGACAGGATGTCAAGAGACATTAACTATTCATCTATCCCTAAAGAAAAATGGGGAACCCATTTGACCAGTGTGTTCACCAGTCAGGAATTGTTATCCATTGTAAGCTTCTAGACAAATATGCAAATAAGTCAGTTCAACATCAGACAGAATTATACGCTGCGCCTGGCCCCAATGGTCTACCACTGGCAGTATTCAAGGCGGATCCGGAATTCTGGCCCACGCCACTTGCAATCCTCGTCACTAAAGCTGAACTAAGCATAGCTATAACAAATAGTTGGAGATGGTCAAACATCAATCCAATATTCAAGTGTGGGGGGACCGATTCATTCCGGCCAGCTATAAGCTGGTCACACTGATTGACTGTGAAGCAAAGTATTTTGCCTCTTTGATTCTAGATGATTTGCTTGACTGGTCTAACTCTAACAAAATAGTTCCTTTGAACCAAACCGGCTTTAGGAAGGGTTATGGCACCATGATAAATATATTCGCATTAAGCGATATTGCCGACAAGTTCAAAACGCCAAAGAAAAAAAATACTTTTAAGTTTTATAAATTTTAAAAGTGCTTTTGATTGTGTGAACAGAAACATTCTCT
Source organism: Pleurodeles waltl (assembly GCF_031143425.1). Taxonomy (NCBI): domain Eukaryota; kingdom Metazoa; phylum Chordata; class Amphibia; order Caudata; family Salamandridae; genus Pleurodeles; species Pleurodeles waltl. The sequence goes on from NC_090445.1 coordinate 1,462,662,152, forward strand.
GGGGAAAACTGAATACTTGGGGTCTGCATGAAAAAACTCTATGAAGCAAAGAAATGCTATACTACAAAACTTGGGTGCAGATTAAGCTAGCTGATGGCACAGAACTCTCTAAGAAGATTCCAACAAATATTGGCCTCAAACAAGTGTGTGTCTTAGCCCCGCACTTGTTCAATCTTTTCATAGTGGACCTTTCTCCAAAGCTAAATGTGACAAACTCACACTCCCTGAAGTTGGGAACCCTGCTTATGTCGCACCTCTCGTATGCAGATGATATAGTTTTGCTGAGTCACACAAGAGTGGGTCTCCAGCGACCAGTCAACACTCTGGCTAATTTTGCAGTAATAAACAAATTGGAAATTAACATCAGCAAGTCTAAAACTATATAAATGTGGAGATCTTTCAGTTCTGCACCCAAGCTCAAACTAGGCAATACAAAGTTAGAAGAGATCAGTCACTACAAATACCTGGGCCTTAATATAGACAGTAAACTGACCTTAGTGGTAAAAAAGCAATACTTCAAACAAAAATGTAAAGCCCTGACGTTCGCCTTCAGTGCCTGGCCAGGAAGTTAAACTGGCCTTTGAATAAACCTTTACTAACCATCATGTCTGCAAAAATTCTTCCAGTCATAACCTATGACAGTGCAGCACTATACAGCAAAGACTCATTAACTTTGGACCAGTAACAAATTAAAATATACAAGCAAGATTTTTGCCTTCCCCAGAGCGTCTCCCCCGCACAAGTCAGACAAGAATTTGGTCTTAAACAACAGCAGTTAGTTAGAAATGTCAAACGATTAAGACCTGGTATAAAATTAGGGGGAATAAATCAAGTCCAATAGTCGCAGCATTATGGAATTTCGTGGCCAATGATCCAAAGTCAGTATACAATGGATATTTAGAAGATGCCCTCCCAGAGACACAAATAGTACAACTATGAGATTCCAATATGTTATACTCTCTATTCTGCTGTGCACTAAACGGAGAAGCCAGGCTGCAATCCCTGTTGGATAAATTTGCAGGCCGGTCGCATGCCTGGATGGTTATACACAACGACAGGAGATTAGCACCTGCACAGTATCTGAAGTCAAAATACTCTGGCATGCAGGTTATGCGGCGCTGGGAGGGAGGATATGATTCACTTGATTTGCATCCGCCCGGCTCTAAGGGAGCCTTGTTTTCAACTGCTGAGGCAAATATTCCTTATGAGTGGGGTTCGCGCCTGTTGGCTGGCTATAATGAAAGTACTTGATCCATCTGATTCACAAGCAAATTGTAAACTAGTGACATTTTTAAACTGGCATGCTAAATATTTAACAGATACAGGTGTGATAGAAAAAGCAAGGTGTGTTGGAAGCACCATTTAGGTATGATTGTGCGGGCACATTATAACACAGAGGTTGTAGTAAAATCGAAGGTACCATGTGCCATAGATGACCACTCGGGATCGCGCTTCCAATAACTTCAATACTATGGATTCTTAAATTATTCTAATAATTTTTGTTGACTCTGCTATTTCCTCTACAGAGACTGTTCTATTGCAATAAGGCCACCTGTATTTGTGTTTCAATGATCTTAAATTTCAAAGTATCTTACAGGGACTTTACACACACAATAGATTCAGTGGAGTTTTTAAAAAATTGTCTAATATATGCACTGAAACATAGCAGGGAACAGTATTTTAACGGATTTTTAATTCTAATGGTTTTAACGATTGTGAGTAAAGAGGTATAGACACGTCTATAAAATTTTTAGCAGGGCTGACCTTACTATGTATTTTAATGTGTTCATATATTTCTCCATTCCCCTCACCATCCCTCTTGCTAAAAGTTTAATTAATCATGCATATAAAGATTCATTAATTCACATTCATTTATGGTAGTGCGGCTCTGCCACTGGTAAGGCTATACAGGCTGGTGGTATTTGTCCCTAAGAGGGTGTGGTGTGTATTAGTCTCCTCAAAGGTCTTTCTAGTGGGAGATAATATCACTTACAACCTTCTACCCCGGTACACACCAACCAAAGCAATGCATCACACAGAGGTGTGAAGGTTCCCACTGGTCTAGCCACAATATGTATATTTTTCGGCACAATATTTATTTACTTTAATTGGTATCTTAATGTGGCCAATCAGTTTCCCTTGTGTACATCTTACTAACTGATCGTGTTACATTTGCCAAATATGACTCCAAACTTTCAGGCACCTACAGAGGGGAGGATAAGGGCAAGAGGAAAAAAATAATAAGAAGAGTATTTTTTACAGATTTCAGTGAGAATAATGAGTCCTCTAACTGAACCATTTTCATTTGAGTACTTTTGATCAGGGGGGAGTACTTTTGATCAGGGAGGAGTGCTTCTGTTACTTTATTCCAAATCATAAACATACAAAAATATGTGCAATTTTAGAATTTGCTGCTTGAAATCTCAGTTTGATTGGGAGAGCCCCAATTACGCTAAGTAGAAGCATCTCAGTCCCTAAAGTCCCTAAATTCCGGGATATGGTATCACAATATTGTGACCTTATTATCGGTTCCAAAAATATTTTCCCACTGGAGTTAATATTAGAATATCTACACCCAAAGGAGCTATGCTGATGTAAAGGGTAGTTAAGTTACACTAATTATGTCAGAGGCTATTTTGGTTATCACTTATTTTCTACAACACAACAACCGTGGATCCTTTTATACTTCAACACAGGGTGGCTTTCATGAAATTACATAAAAATAGTCTTCCCCAAAGTAGGTGCCATCTGATTAATCCACGCATATTCTGCCACATAATCTAGGTTGTTGGGCCAACAATCAGCATTATAATCAGGAGTGGCTCCTCCAAGAGAATAGATGAGCATCGCCCCCTGGAAAAATGTCCCGGAGCAGCTGAAAAATAAAAAAGTAATAACATTTATTTATTACCATTTATTTTTCAGCTACCTGTCCTGAACCGAATGTCAGGATAGGTAATTGCTGCTGAGTGCAGCAGGGAGTTCGGCACTGTGTTTAAACTGCGCATGACCCTTTGGCGTCCGTCTTGCGATGGCCAGCATGACATGTGCACTTTAAAATTCTGTGACCCAGCTGTCTTAAGACAGCTAGGTTCGAGAAAGCACAGGCCTCAGGCACTCTTAAAAGCGCTGCTCCCTCCAATCCTGACGCTTCTCTAATTAACAGCATGAGAGCAGCACCAGGATTGGGTAGTGCAGTTTCCTGGGTCTGAGGCTTCAAGGAGAGAGGACAGTGGAGCGAGGCGAAGGTTGTGGCAAGTCAGTAAGGTAAGTGCCTCTTTTTGTTATTATATTAACTCCACCATTAATTTGCCCGCACCACCACTCTAAATTCCTTTGCAGACACCACTGATTAAAAGAACAATTGAAGCACTAACAAACATTAGCAATTCAATTTTGTCTTGCTGAGTGCTTCAATGATGAGAAGTTGGTGCTGGCTCTAGAAATATGAAGAGTATTGCCAGAAATAAATTACAAAGTATTAAAAGCATTGGGGTTCATCTACACCACTAATTTAAATAGCTCTGGATCTAGATTTTGGTTTGTGCTTGTTGTTTATCCTGCCATGAACTGCATGACACCTGCTCGTAGATAGCTTTGTATGGCTATTATAATCCACAAAAACAATACAATAGCTTCAAAGCAATCCAACTTGATGTATAACATATTTCTGTCTTTCTGATCCAAAGCTACTCACCAAATCCAAACAAGGCTGGAATACATATTGTCCAACCCCATAAACATATGAGCAAGATGACTCAATATGATATAATGAATACTATTAGAAACGTGTTCTTGATACACTTGCAACATAATATTTTCTTGGTCTCATTTATTTATTATTCAAGTACAAAATCAAAAAATTAACCTTAACTGTCTACAAGAGAAAAAACGTTTAGTAAGCTATGGAAATATCTATTTTATGCTATTTTAAATATGGGGACTTTTAGCCTAAGACATAAATTTTTTTATTAGTTATGTATAGCACAGTTTAACCTATAGGACACCAGATTGCTACCAGGTGATAAAGTAGAAGACAAAGGATCAGGCACTTTTTGAGAACAATAATAAGTAAACAAAAGAAAGAGACTTGAGGATTATAGTGTAGGTATGACTAAAGCTAACACAGAGTCATGAGATTTTCCCATCAATTAGAGTTAAACTTTATTACAAGATCCTCCATTAAGTCCAGGTTCGGTAGCATGGATGGTTCAATGGATGAAAAAATTCAATACATCCTTTTAAAAATTTCAACAGGTGGACCCCTTCAAAACCATTTAACCAGTGTTTGGCCTTTACATAGTTACCGTAGAAACCCAGCATGTTCTAAACAAAGGATTCATGTCAACACAGAAAGATGTGATGACTTGATTGCATCCTCCTATTTTCCTGATATCTAGTCTGTTGCTGTTGTTGTGAGTTTTTCTGTGCCTTCCTTGATTTTAAAACGAAGATCAAGTGGACTGCAATTATTGGCCACTTAATAGGCAATGTAGCTGGTTTTCCAAAGGATGCAGACATGTCATTAGACAGTAGGTGTCATTCTGTTGAATGCTTGGAGACCTTTGATGATTAATTCCACAGCATAGTGGACCTTGGTCAGGAGTGATAAAAGGGTTTCTCTGATGACATAATGTAGAGCAATGCCTCCCTCAAGGTAAGAGAGGACTATTGCTTGTAAGGCCACTCTTAATTTATCCTATGTAAGGAATAGTTTCACTGTTCGGAGCAAGAAAAGTTCATTTCAGGTGGTCTTGGTTTTAAATGTGAGGTGTGCTTTTAAACTGAACTTCTGTTGATTTTGAGGCCAGTGGACTTGGTACTACTGCCAAGTTGTAGAACAAAGTCTTCTTTGATAATTTCATCTATATATCCTTTCATCTGGTGTTAATTGCGGGTATTAAACATCTTTTTGATTCAGCTTTAGGTAGGTCTTTGACATGATGGCTTTATTGGTTGCAATGCAGGTCTTTGGCAAATTAATAAAATTGTAAATGTCATATTTAGGCATCACTGGGCTTAATACACATATTGGTGGATGTTGACACCATGGCTCCCATTAGGATAGACAAGGGCTTAATGTAAAGGATGAAAATTACCAGTGAGAGATAAAACCTTTGATAATGTGCTCAAGCATAAAGGAACCAATCTAGATCAACAGGAAACTAATCTGCAAGTATGATGTGAATCACAGTATGATAAGGCCGTATGATTCTTTTAAACTGTAGTATTTGTGGAAGGCTGTCTAGTTGAGACTGGGGGTTGTTGTGATGATTGGTCTGGGGATGTCAAGCATGAGGAGAAGGCAGGTACACTACATGGATGGCTTGTGTTTTGTGCTGTATTCCTTGTAGAAGGAATTGGTGATATTTAGGGGCATATTTATACTCCGTTTGCGCCGAATTAGCGTCGTTTTTTTCGACGCAAATTCGGCGCAAAACTAACGCCATATTTATACTTTGGGGCTAGACGCGTCTAGCGCCAAAGTATGAGTAAAGAGCGTCATTTTTTAGCGTGAACGCCTTCCTTGCGTTAATTAGATGCAAGGTAGGCGTTCCCGTCCAAAAAAATGACTGCGACGCAAATGCGTCGTATTTATACTCCCGGGCAAAAATCACGCCCAGGAGTTGGCGGGGCAGAAAACCCCGCATTTGCGCCACTTTTTAACGCCTGGGTCAGGGCAGGCGTTAAGGGACCTGTGGGCTCAAAATGAGCCCACAGCTGCCCTCCCATGCCCCCAGGGACCCCCCCTGCCACCCTTGCCCACCCCAGGAGGACACCCAAGGATGGCGGGACCCACCCCAGGGACATTCAGGTAAGTTCAGGTAAGTATAAATATTTTTTTTTTTTTTTTTTTTTGTGGCATAGGGGGGCCTGATTTGTGCCCCCCTACATGCCTCAATGCCCAATGACCATGCCCAGGGGACATAAGTCCCCTGGGCATGGCCATTGGGCAAGGGGGCATGTCTCCTGTCTTTACTAAGACAGGAGTCATGTAAATGGCGTCTGGGCGTCGTTAAAAATGGCGCAAATCGGGTGGAGGCGATTTTTTGCGTCAACCTGACTTGCACCATTTTTAAGACGCCCTAGCGCCATTTTTCCCTACGCCGGCGCTGCCTGGTGTACGTGGTTTTTTTCCACGCACACCAGGCAGCGCCGGTCTGCTTGCGCCGGCTAACGCCATTCAATAAATACGGCGGCCGCATGGTGCTTCAGAATGGCGTTAGCCGGCGCAAAAATTTTTGACGCTAAACTGCGTTAGCGCAGTTTAGCGTCAAAAAGTATAAATACGGGCCTTAGTATTGACTCCTGATGATTGATGATAGAATGATATTCTCTTAGGACATGGCCTCCAGAAACAGGAATATGCTTGCCAAGTTCTCAGCTGAGAGGACATTGAATGATACCCGTTTGTGTATGCTGCATGATGGAATTGATGCACGAATTGCAGGGACTGAGATGTGTTGATGTTGTGTTTGGATTTCTAAATCCTGCCTTGAAAGAAGTTGCTGATGGTCAAACACTTTGTGTTGCAGTGGATGATTAGAGGTTCTGCTGAAGTGGTCAGAAAGTGCTTGAAGACCCATGATTAGGAGGTATCACCAATGATGTATTATAGTTCGTATTCTCAGCTTCGGGAAGTAGTTGCTCTCAGATGAAGCAGACCATGTCTTCTGTTGTCTGATGCTGTATTTATTATTAATGAGTTTCTGGTTGTCCCATGTGGTGGATGGTTTGGTTTCTAAAAGGCAAGGTTGCTGTACAGCATGCACATCTGCTGTCATTACAGAGTTTCAATGCTGTTTCCTACTCAACGTGCGCTGGTCTAATAAAACATTTATTGCTGCTGTAAAATCTAGACCTTTTCAATATACACTTTTTTAGACATCGGATACTCCGGGTTACTTTCAAGCAAAATGCAACATGCCCTTGAACTGGGGGAGGGAAGTGCATGAATTTTTTAGACCTCCTGAAATGCCACCAGCAGTATGTTTTGGCTCATGCTGCATTACATGTAATGTTGAAACGTTCTTGCTTTTTGTTCTCTTCAGCCTTGCACTCCTTCAGTATGATCTGAATCTTCTGCTAAAATTGGTGAAGAGTCTGCCCTTCCAGATCACAGCACTGTAATATTGTTTCAAAAACAAGTGAAGCATACTGCATTCTGTACTTGCAGCACGCTGGTTCCCTGCACTGTCAAAGTAACACAACCACAGGTGTATGCAAAATCAGTGAAAATCAGTTAAGCCATCTGTGGGGTATTCCTCGTTAAAACCTGAAACCCTATTCATGGTCTTTGTTGTCTTTTGATGGCCATGGTATGTCAGTGCAGAGTAGCTCAAGGTAATGATGATCATGGGAGTGTAGTCAGATCCCTCATATGTGGAGAGTGGCAGGTGATGCTGATCATGACAGTGCAGGGAAGTTGTTGCTGTTACAAGGGGTTGGGTGTGGGATGTATTGTTGTCTGTACACAGAAGATGATAGAAGGCATCCTTCAAGGTCTTCATAATTTACTGTCTCAGGAAGTCGAATTAGCTGAGGAAGATGTTATTGGTTCAGTTGCAGTAGTCTGCTGTGATGAGTTTATATATTACATTGAAAAATGCAGGGGTGGGGCAAATAGGTCTATAGACAAGCTGCAGTGAGAAACCCTGCATGGCAGTCAGGGTAAAACGGTTGCCTGATGATGACTGTGACTCTCCCCCTTGTGTAGTTTAGTCTGTCAATGTGCTGTACCTATTGTCCCAAGGGACAAGATCATCGAAGACTGAAAAGGTTGCTGGGGAGAAGTACGTTTCTATAATGAAAATAGCACCCAATTAATTAATGATAATAAGGCCAGCTGGTTCTGTTGAATGAAAGACTGCTGATGAGCCTCAGGCATTGGACACAATATGTGTACTCACTTTAGGTGGTGATGAGTGGGATGATGATGTGGCTGTTTAGATGGTGAGATCATGGTGCATTGGTGAGTGAGTTTTTATGTGTACATGTATGAGACAATTACAATATTGATGTAAGACATATGCACATGTTTGAAATATTGAAAATGTGAAGCATTGGGTAAGTGGCAGGGATTCTAATGCTTTGGTCCTTAACAGGTCCTAAAAACCCCAAACATGAGCAGATTCTGTCCTCATTATTAACCATTGACACCCATGTGAGTTTGCCCATGGGTATATGGAAGACGAATGGGGTGGAGCAAGGAAGATGGGCAGTGCATGTGACCATCAACTGGAGTTCGGTCTCACTGGGCATAGTTGGTCGCGGTCTAACTGACAAACTGACAGATGGTGAGCGTTAACAGCTGGTGGAGTTAACAGCGGCTGGGCTCTTTTGTTCCTCTGTGTGGCCCTTGGATTTATGAAAGAACAGAAGTGGAGGGACAAGCAAGATGGGGCAGTGTGGGGAGCAAGGGAGTAGGTTTTTCACCTATGTTCACTTATGTTAGTAGGTGCATTACCAGAAAGACATAGAAGTCCCAAGACCAGCGCGTCTTATTGTGCTCCATTGGGCACAGTTCCTTCCCTCTGCGGAGAGCTCCACCATCACATGCTGAACGTTACTGGTGGGTGTCACTGATGGAATTGTCAGCAGGTGGGCACAACGTCCTTAGATTAAAAAAAAAACAGCAGAGCAGACATCATTATGAAATGTCACAGAGTACAAGAGAGGTCATAATTCTTTTAATAAATGTTGCTTACTAACTAAAACAATTGTCCCCTTTTGAGGTGTAATACCCTAGGTCATATTTATTAGTGTTTATTTATATTTCTTAAACTATTGAGTCAAAGGTGTTTTCTTTGAAGAAAGGTTAACTTGGAAGCTCATGACTATTAAAAAGGCAGAACATTTCACTTTCTTTTTATGAAAACATTTAAACACAATCTCATGTTCAATTCTCATTCTAGGAAAGATTTTTTGTAAATGTTGTCAAGTTCATTTTTTAGTTAAAAGTACAAATCACTTTTTCATTATTTTGTACTGCTACTTTTCTTAGCATTATTTATTTGTTGCAAGGGCACAATACCTACCTTTGCCTCTCTATTTTGGACGGGGGAAGTTAGGAATCTACGGGACTGACAATGCGTGCTCCCCAGTTACAACACTTTTTTTGGAGGGGGCGGTTGGCTAAGGGAGCATGGGTTACATAAACCCAGTAATACCAAGGTTGTTCCTGTTTTGTGGATTACTGGTGAAAAACACCTGCTGAGAAATGGCCCTCTCTGAAGGGTCACCCCAAACATTTTCCCTTCATCCTCCTCTTTTTCTAATTTCCTTTGTGTTGGCTTTAGGACTCTGAGCACTTTACCACTGCTAACCACTGCTAAAGTGCATGTGCTCTCTCTTCTAAACATAGTAACATTGGGTCATACCCCATTGGCATACTTAATTTACTGAACATTCCGTCGTACAGTGCACTGCATGTGCCCAGGGCCTGCAGGTTAAATGCTATGAGTGGCATGCAGCACTGATTGTGCCACCCAATTAAGGAGCCCCTTAACCATGCCTCAGATCTGCCACTGCAAAGCATGTCTGTGCAATATACCTTGCCACTTAGCCCCGGCAAGATACACTTCTTGCCAGGCATACACCTTCCCTTTTTATACATGTAAGTCACCTCTAAGTTAGGCCCTATATGACCCACAGGGCAGAGGGCAATGTATTTAAAGTTTAAAGTGCTTTTAAGTTTTCAATGCATGCCATGGTAGTGAATTACTGTACTACTGGAACGTCTATCTCTCCCATAGAATAACATTGGGATTACTTTATTATATCTTATAAGTGTAATTACCAATCTGGAAGAAATAAGTTTGTCACGTTTGGTGACTCTGAGCTCACAATTTAAAATGACAACTTATGGCCAAATCAGATTTTAAATTGCAGTTCTGAAAATGCCACTTTTAGAAAGTTGAAAGAACAGATGGTTGTTGGAATGCTTATCTAATCAAATACTCATCCGCAGGCACAGATCTGGATGCAATCAATACCTTTTTTGTAGCCCACGCACCAACAGTTTGGACCCAGCCATATGCAAATCAGTCTTGACCCTGCTTCCCATGAGAACAGTCCAGTCCAAACTGCCAGGCCAGGTCCTCCCTGGACCAGAACAAGTATCCTGGGACCGGTTTCAGGCTCTCACCCCTCTTCAGCCAAGGTAGCTTGAAACAAGTTGCAGAGTGAACATGGGGCATACCCTCCCCATGTAGGGAGACAAAACCACATAGAGCAGATGATGGACGGAATGCTGTGAGGAGGAGTTTAAATATGACCCAGACTTTCCCTTTTTGTACATATGTTTCCCCTAAGTTAGGCCCTATGTGACCCACAGGGCAGGGTGGAATGTATTTAAAAGGCAGGACACATACTTTTATGTTTTACATGCCCTGGTAGTGAAAGGCTCCCAAATTCATTTTTGACTACTGCAAGGCCTATCTCTCCCACAGGATAACAATGGGATTACCTTATTGCATCTTATAAGTCTCATCGCCAATCTGGAAGAGATAAGCTTGTCAAGTTTGGTGTTTCTGAACTCACAATTTAAAATCACAAAAGTCGTATTTTAAATTACAATTCTGAAAATGCCACATTTAGAAAGTTTCATTTTCTTACTTTAGCCACTTGGTGCCAACCGCCTGCCTCCAATACACGTCTGAGGTGCAATGAGAGCTGTGCTTGTTCATTTGCTCTAGGTAACCAGACACAAAGGGAGCTTAGGTGTGACTGATAGGCCATCAACATCCTGATCTCCCATCCTGGGCAGGATGGGAAGGAAGGATTGGCACTTACACCCAAAAGGGCAGTGTCTTGCCGCACACAAAGAGCTGCATACCCACCTGTAGTTCGTCTGGAGACAGAGCAGGAAGGGAGGGCCTCTATGCACTTCAAATACCCTTCTTAAATTCCATCCCACTTCAAAAGCACAACTGGGTATAAGTGTTGGACCTCTGACACCACCATCTTAGAATTGGACCTGTGGATACTCTTCCAGGAAGAAGGACTGCTGTGCTTCTGTAAGGACTGCCACTCTGCTGACCTGCTACTGTGCTGGACTCCTGCTTTGCTGAGCAGACCTGCTGTCTACTGCCCTCCGGCCTAGGAGTAAGAAGGACTGGACTTGCATCTCTCTATCCCAGACCCAAAGTGAGTCCAAGGGTTTACCGGCTTGCCTCTTGTTTTCTGAAGTCTCAGGGACATGAAACATTTCCAACACTCCTGCTACAGCCCCTTCAGCAGCTTCTTTTACCGGCTTGCCTCTTGTTTTCTGAAGTCTCAGGGACATGAAACATTTCCAACACTCCTGCTACAGCCCCTTCAGCAGCTTCTGACCCCCGGAGAGGTGTCCCTCCAATCCTGGGCCCTTAAAAGTAGTTTTGTGGCTCCTGAAATCAAGTCTTTGGGCTCTCTGTGAGCGAGAATGGCTCCGCTTGCACCGGAACTGCGCCTCTCGCATGAAGATCCAGCGCAAACCGCCACAAGTTTGTCTCTTCACACACCCACCATTGTCACGACCTCAAGGCTCCAGTTGACTCCTCGCGCCTGTGGACCTCTGCCAGCAGCTCTCTAATTGCACCCGGCGAACTTCTTCACCCTGAAAGGGACTCTTGGCTCAATTCTGAGCAGGTAAAACTTCAGCAGGACTTATCTAGGACTGTATCAGACCTGCGCTTGATTGCTGTGAGCCTGACCATTTGGATTTACATTGGATAAACGTGACCAGATAGCCCCTGTTGGAGCTTCATACATTTAAGCACTATATTACATTTTAATCTTTAAAAAATCATATCTCGACTTCTACCTATTGGATGTTTTTAATTTTAGTATTGTTTTGTTCATTAAATTGAGCCCTATTTCTATAACCTGCTGTGGATTATTTTTGTGTGGTGCTTTCACTGTTTTACTGTTTGAAGTGTTGCACATTTACTTTACATATTGCCCCTTAAGCTAAACCTGACTGTTATGTGCCAAGCTACCAGAGGGTAAGCACAGGTTAACTTTTCGTGTGAATCTGACTTACCCTGACTAGAATTGTGGTTACTGCTTGGACAGGGTATATGCCTCTACCAACCAGAAACCCAATTTCTAACACCTTAGCGTTAACCAGTATTACATTTGGTTGTACAATGCATGCAATGTAAATGTTGTGCTGTTTAAGTGTTTTTGTTTGTTCTATTTCACATTTTTATGAGGCACCACTCAATGGAGATCGTGTCAACATGCTTAAATATTAAAACAAAACAGAATCACAATACAACTCTGAAAGAAATTGGCTTTCTTGTTGAGGGGGGGTGGAATGCTTCTCAAGCAGCAACCACAAATCTCTCCTAGGGTGAAGTCACAAGCATCCCCAACCTAACCTGTAGCTTGGCAGAAAAGCAGTCAGGCTTAACTTAAAGCCAATTTGTAAAGTATTTATGGAGTAATAAAGTGAAACACAGCACAAAAAAAATCCCACAGCACTTTAGAGTAGAGTAACATTTAATAAATGATTTAAGACCAAAGGGACTAAAATATAGGTGGTCATTACAACCCTGGCGGTCGGTGTTAAAGCGGCGGTAAAACCGCAAACAGGCCTGCAGAAAAAAAAAATGGAATCATGACCGTGGAGGAAACTGCCAACAAAGACAGCCACTTTAACACTCAGACCGCCACGGCGATACAAACAAACAGCGTGGCGGTCACCGCCAACAGACAGGCAGAGGACAATGTACCGCCCACAGTATTACAACCTACCAATCCGCCACCTTTTCCGGGGTGGATTCACCGCGAACAAAAACACGGCGGAAACAGGACTTCGAAGGGAAAACGCTCACCTCTACACACCCCACAAGGAATCAGGATGCCATGGAACCCGAGCACCAGATCCTGCCAGCCCTTATCTTCTTGCTCCTCTACCAGGAGCACGAACGCCGGCGGCAAAGACCACGGTGAGTACTGCACCTACGACACAGGGGAGGGAAAAAACAGGGACATGCACACAATACGCAACACCCCCACCCCCACCCTCACCCACGACAACACATACACTAATACAGCATGATACATCACAGTTACACCCCGCAACCCCCGGGAAGAATGCAAAAACCAAAGATAATGAGTGTAACCATTGTAATATATTAAAATCCAGTACGCAAAAATATATATTTACACTATAAGCAAAATATACACCAAGAATAGTAGTCCAGGTAGTGCTCCATTGAAGTCCGTGGAACACTGGTCCCACACGGTGTGGGCGAGGCCCACACTCAATCCCCGAACATGACAGAGAGAGCACGGCAGGGGCATCAGATATCAATAAAACAGGCAATTCAGGGGGAAGGAAAAGGGGGGGCACCTCAGCCGGTTGAGTGCACATTTCCAAATCCACGAGGGGGCCACATGCCCACTGTTCCATCCTGGGGAGTGCAAAGCCACAGTATCTCAAGTCTCTACAGTGGGTGGGTTGCCCACTGTTCCATCCTGGGGAGTGCAAAGCCGCAGTCTCTCAAGTGGGTGCCTTTCTCCACTGGTTCTGGAGGGGGCTTTGTGCCCAGAGTGCTTCATCCTGCCAAGGACAGAGGTAGTGAATGCCTTTCTCCACTGGTTCTGGAGGGGGCTTTGTGCCCAGAGTGCTTCATCCTGCTTGTGACGGACTCAGTAGCGTTAGTGCCCTTGGCGCTCATGGGCCAGCGGTGCTTGTTGCGGCGGTACCCTGTTCAGCGGTGCTTGTGGCGGCGGTGCCCTGTTCAGCGGTGCTTGTGGCAGCGGTGCCCTGTTCAGCGGTGCTTGTGGCGGCGGTGCCCTGTTCAGCAGTGCTTGAGGCGGCGGTGCCCTGTTCAGCGGTGCTTGTGGCGGCGGGGTCCTTTGCAGTGACTCAGCTGCTGGCGGTCCTGTCTGGCCCAGGGGGGGTTGGGGCCTGCACGTGAGCGGGGTAGTGGTGGTGGGTGTGCTGGTGATGGAAGTAGTATCTGTAGATGTACTAAATGCAGGTGTGAGTGTAGACGAGACTGGGAGGGAGGAGGGAGACGAGGAGGAGGGGGACACAGTGGAGGCAGTGGATGTTGGTGTGTCTGTATGTGTGTGATGCTTGCGTGAGTGCCTATGGGATGTGCGGTGGTTATGTTTGCCAGAGCCTCCCTTGTGTGTTGATGCGTTTGCTTGCTGGTCTGAAGATGTGCTTGGGATAGGCTGAGGTAGAGGGGATTGGGTCTGGGTGGAGGAAGTTGGAGGGGGGACGCAAGAGACAGGGACAATAGCTGCCATCAGTGCTGAGGCCAGAGTCTGAAAAGCTCGCTGAAGGGCCGCCTGACCAGAATGAATGCCTTCCAGGAATGCATTTGTTTGTTGCAACTGCCTTTCTATACCCTGGATGGCATTCAAAATGGTAGACTGCCCAACAGTGAGGGACCTGAGGAGGACAATGGCCTACTCACTGAGGGCAGCAGGGGTGATTGGGCAGGGGCTGAGGTGCCTTGAGTGAAGGTGATGCCCACCCTCCTGGGTGAGCGGGCACGTGGCAAATGCTGAGGGGCTGCTGGGAGGGCGGTGCTGGTAGGGGGTTTGGCGGCTGTACCTGTAGATGCGGGGGGCACAGATGTTGCACCACCACAAGGGAGCTCCCATCAGAGGACGAGTCAGTGTCACTGGTCTCAGCTCCTGTCCCCGCCGTGGAGCTCCCCTCGCCCTCTGTCCCAATGGTGAACTCCGAGTCTGTGGTCTCGCCCTCCAGGGCCATGTGGGATGCAGCTCCCTCGTGCTCCGGTGCCACTGCTCCTCCGCCTGATGATGCTAATGCACAAAAGAACAGGGAGACCACAAAAAGGGGGACGACGACAGAAAAAAGACATGTTGAGTGCATGCATTACTGCTACCGTTGGTGGACACGACAGACACAGAAGCCCCCTGCACTACGCCGTGCACTTGGGCTCCACTGTTCAATCCCTGGGACATGGCCTACAAAGCTATGGGCGACATCTGCACACATGGATGACACAGGAGCCTGACTATGTGTACGTGGCACTGTACACAGGTGGGGTGGGGTGCCACAGGGTCTGCCAGAACAAGGGGACCTAACTAGCACACTCGCCCTGGCCTAGGGAAACCCACAGCCCACCTACCCGCCCAGACACCTCCACTGCGCGCAAAATCAGCAGAATGAGATTGTACTCACCCCCTTGGTTCTGCTGTGATGCCCTCAAGCGCCCATCCAACTCCGGGTACGCCACCGCCAGGATCCTGAACATCAGGGGGTCATGATGCGATGGGCGGCCCTCCCAAGTTGGGAGGCCATCCCCAGCTGGGCCTCCGCCGTCTTCTTGCTGCAGCGGCGAATGTCCTCCCATCTATCTCTTATGGCAGTGGGTGCTCCGTCTGTGGTAGACCCCCAGGGTCCGGACGTCCTTGGTGATGGCACGCCAAATATCTTTTTTCTGGTGGGCGCTGACCTACATGAATTGTACAGGGGGAAAAGAAAAGTTATTACCAAATGCACCGTAACAGTCACTGGCCCCCGATCCCTACCCTTGCCATGATGCACATACACTCACCGTCATTTCATGCACGCCTCAATCTCCCCCCCCATCTTTCATCCACCCCACTCCACACAGGCATAGCCCCTACAGCATGCTCCCAGTGTACTTACCTGTTTGTCTGGAGGACCATAGAGTAGCGTGTACTGGGGGAGGACCCCATCCACGAGTACCTCCATCTCCTCTGATGTGAAGGCAGGGGCCCTTTCCCCAGACGCACGAGCAATTGTCTATTCCAGACCGAGGTCACAGCAGCACTTGCAGTGTAGGTCCTCTCCTGTCGAAGATCAGGCATCGAGTGATTGAACAGATAGAAAATGGCGGTCACGTCCGCGGCGGTGCGTACCGTCACCGCCGGCGTACATCATCATTGGCTCCTGGGACTCATAGGGTCCAATGTTAACCAATGCAGAATTGCACCACGGTCTTTGACCGCCTACCGCAACGGTGTACAACGCCAGCGCAGTTACCTCACATCCCATTGTCCCACTTTACAGGTCAGGCAGCCGCCATTTCAGGGGCCCACATGGCTTAATTTTTCACTGCGTCACACATACCTAGGCCTTGCCTCAACACTCATACAGGCCAAATTTCGGATTATGATTCGTGTTCTGAGTAAGCTGGGGGTTCGTACCTCTGAGTTGGTTGACTCTGTGCTCGCTGTTGTCCTTCATAGGCATCGTCCACTGGGCATGTGAGGAGATGGCAATATCCACCGGTGTACAGACCGCTGGTGGACCTGTCGACAATGGAGAAAAGACATGTGATCATCACCTACAGGCTTGACCGTGCCACAATCCTGGAACTGTGTGCCCAGCTGGAGCCAGACCTGATGTCACCCCACAGGAATCCCCCCTCATGTGCAGGTGCTGTCAGTACTCCATTTCCTTGCAAGTGGGTCATTTCAAACAACAGTGGCCATAGCATCAGGGATGTCCCAGCCTATGTTTTCCAACGTGTTGTCCAGAGTGTTGACTGCCCTGCTGAAACACATGCAGAGCTACATCGTTTTCCCTCAGGTGGAGGATTTGCCTACAGTGAAAGGAGACTTCTATGCCCTGGGACATATCCCCAACATCATAGGTGCCATTGATGGGACACATGTGGCTTTGGTCCCCCCCACGCAGGAGTGAACAGGTGTACAGAAACCGGAAGAATAATCATTCCATGAATGTGCAGATGGTGTGTTTGGCCGACCAGTACATCTCCCATGTTAATGCCAAATTCCCTGGCTCAGTGCATGACGCTTACATCCTGCGGAATAGCAGCATCCCTTATGTGATGGGGCAACTCCAGAGGCACTGTGTGTGGATATTAGGTGAGCACCTGGAAGCAAGTCAGTGGGAATGTTTGTCTAGGTCTGGGGATATCCCTACAGGTTAGTGTGTGTCTAACAGTTGTCCCTCGCCATGTGCAGGTGACTCTGGTTACCCCAACCTGTCATGGCTACTGACCCCAGTGAGGAATCCCAGGACAAGGGCAGAGGAACGCTACAATGAGGCCCATGGGTGAACTCAGCGGATAATAGAGCGGACCTTAGGCCTCCTGAAGGCCAAGTTCAGGTGCCTCCATATGGCAGGTGGATCCCTATTCTACTCACCAAAGAAGGTGTGCCAGATCACCGTGGCCTGCTGTATGCTTCACAACTTAGCTTTGCGACGACAGGTGCCTTTTCTGCAGGAGGATGGTCCAGATGGCGGTGTTGTTGCAGCTGTGGAGCCTATGGACAGTGAAGACGAGGAAGCAGAAGAAGAGGACATCGACAACAGGAACTCAGTGATCCTGCAATATTTCCAGTGAGACACAGGTAAGAATACAAACCTGCGTACTACATGTACTTTAACACTGCTACCTCTCTACTGTCTGTCGTTTTCACCCACTGTATGGTCACTGAGTTGCCACTTTCCCTTACGATTTCACAGATGTGGGTCCCACAGTGTGACATCTGCTTTGTTTCCTCATGGACTAGAGCTGTGTGACATAGGTATGTTGACATTACATTTGATATAGCATTTTGCCACTGTAATTGCTAATAAATATATTTTGAAATCACAGACTGACTCCAGATTGTTTTGTGCTTCAAGGGTGTTTATTTAAGTGCTCAATATTGGAGGGGGTTGTAAAATGGTGAGGGGTGATGGTGGAGGAATATCCATGGCAGAGTCCAGTCTATTAGTCTCACAGGTGTATTGCCCAAATGGGAATAGGAAGTGGAGCTGGGGCTGTTGGAGGATGGACAGGGTGACAAAGTGGGACAGGAATATGACATTCAGGGTGGTCTCATTTCTTGGCGGGGGTCTTGGCATCGTTCTCTGTCTTTGTCCTGGATCTCAGGAACCGTTTGCGGGGTGGTTCTCCCTCTGCACAGGGTGGGGTGCTGGTGTGGTGGTCCTGTGGCGGTGTCTCCTGTCCACTAGCGCCGGCGGAGGTGGTGGGCAGTTTATCGTCCAGGCTAGTGTCAGGGGCCCCTTGTAGTGCCACAGTGTCCCTCCTGGTGTTGAGTACTTCCTTCAGCACCCCTACGATGGTGCCCAGGGTAGAATTGATGGATCTGAGTTCCTCCCTGAAGCACAAATACTGTTCCTTCTGCAGGTGCTGGGTCTCCTGAAACTTGGACAGTACTGTTGCCATCGTCTCCTGGGAGTGGTGGTAGGCTCCCATGATGTTGGAGAGGGCCTCGTGGCGAGTGGGTTCCCTTGGCCCATCCTCCCCCTGTTGCACAGCAGCCCTCCCAGTTCCCCTGTGTTCCTGGGCCTCTGTCCCCTCGACCGTGTGCCCACTTCCACTGCCCCTGGGTCACTGTTGTTGTTGGGGTGGTGGGTTAGCCTGGGTTCCCTGTAGTGGTGGACACACTGCTGATTGACGTGTCCTGGGGACAGAGGTATGGGCCCGCTGGGTGGGTGCTGTGCTGGTGTTTCCAGAGGGGGGAAGCTCTGTGGTGGCCTGTGACTGTGTCAGGGGAACCGACTGCCCAGAGGTCCCAGATGGGCCGGGCTGGTCATCTAGATCCAGTTGGACAGAGCTGCTGTCATCACTGTGGGCCACTTCTGTTGGTGGTGTGGACATGTGTGGACCCTCCTGTCTGGTGACGTTGGGTAGGGGTCCTGCAGGGGTATAAAAGGATGTTTATTACATCTGTGTGTGCCATGGTGTGCAATAGGTGGGTGACCGTGTACCCCAGTGCTTGCATTCCTGTGTGGGACCTTGTGTGATGGTGGTTTAGGGGGTGTATTGGTATGTGCAGTGGCCATGCTTTGGTGATGGGTGTCCATGCTTTGTTGTTGCATGCAGGGCTTGGTGTTAGGATGTGTGGTTTGTGATGTTGGGACATTTGTGAGGAGTTGGAGTGATGGGGTGAGGGTGGGGGTATGTGATGGCATGCAGGTAGGGTAGGGGATGTAATAGTTAAGATTTGACTTACCAGAGTCCATTCCTCCATCTACTCCTGCGAGGCCCTCAGGATGCAGAATCGGCAAGACCTGCTCCTCCCATGTTGTTAGTTGTGGGGGAGGAGGTGGGGGTCTGCCGCCAGTCCGCTGAACTGTAAGGTGGTGTCTTGAGACTACGGAATGCACCTTCCGTCGTAGGTCGTTCCACCTCTTCCTGATGTCATCCCGATTTCTTGGGTGCTGTCCCACTGCGTTAACCCTGTCCACTATTCTGCGCCATAGCTCCATTTTCCTAGCTATGGAGGTGTGCTGCACCTGTGATCCGAATAGCTGTGGCTCTACCCAGACGATTTCCTCCACCATGACCCTGAGCTCCTCCTCAGAGAGGTGTCTTTGCCATGCCATGGGGTGGTATGGGTGATGTGTGGGGTGGTGTGTGTAGTGATAAGTGGGGTGATATTTAGTGGTGTGTTGTATGAGGTGCGTGGAAGTTATGTGGGTGATGGTATTGTGTGCCTGTGGATGCTTGGTAGTTGTTTGTGGTGTCTCTCTCTGGCCTTCTCTCGGTAATTGTGGTCGTAGGAGTCTGTGGGTGTGTGTTTTATATTGTAATGGGTGTGTGGGAGTGGTGTGTGTATGTGTATCAGGTTTGTGTATTTTGAATTGTCCAATGTGGCTGTGTTTTGTAAAAGTGTGTGTATTTTAAGTGCGGCGGTGTGTACTGCCAATGGAATACCGCAGTTGAAAGACCGCCGCGTGGATTCCTGTGTCGTGATATTGTGGGAGTATTTCTGTTGGCGTGACGGTGGAGGTTTTGTTTTCGCCAGTTTATCACTGACCTTTGGGGTGGTGGACGTGTGTGGGTGTCTGAATTTTGGCGGATTTCAACCTGTGGGTCATAATAGCTGTGGCGGATTTCCGCGGGCGCGGCGGTGTGTTGGCGGTCTTCTGCACGGCGGTAAGCGGCTCTTACCGCCAATGTTGTACTGACCCCATAATCTGTAGAACCGGAGAAATGCAGTTTTAAAGATTTGAGTGAAAATAGCACAGGGTGAAATTGAAAGCTTAGACTCACCACAATGGAACAGGGGCCGGATTTGGGACCACTGAAAGAGAAACCTTCACAGTCCAGTCAAACAGTTCCGATCATGGTGGAAGGAGCCGTGAGGAGCATGGAGAGAATTATAGATAGCTGTCAAAGTAGCATGAAGAGTAAGCTGGTTGTCACAGACTTTTGTGACTGTAACGCAGAGATCCTGTCATGCGTCACAGATTGTTCTGGCTAAAGCTTCAAGTTGGTGGGCTTCGTGAGCTGTTGATGCTGTAGCTTGACGTCCTGATCTCACAGTGCTCGGTGCTGTGAGTTTCACTGTAGCGTGAAGAGTCATCAAGATCTAGGTGCAAACGGGCATGTTTGCCTTCGCAAGTAGCCCAAAATCTTCATGGGAGCTCAAAGGAGGCCACATCAAGGGTCCAGGATCTGAGGGGCATAGCTAGGGGATCAGGAACACACTCCAGCAGAGGCCAGCAGGGCTCAAGCAGGTTCATTTGCAGGGCCAGGCAGTTTCAGATCTCCTCTAGAGCTTGTTATGTCCCTGCAGCTCAGAACAGGAGGTGAGTTGACTAACCCTTGGAGTCGCTTTAGCCTGAGATGAAGGGTTCAGTTCCAGTCGTCCTTTTCAGCGAGAGGGACAGCAGCAACAGAGCAGCAGAGAGGCAAGGCAGCAGAGTGGCAGACCTTCTGGTAGCAAAGCAGCACAGCAGTCCTTCTTCTATAGCACCCAGAGGTCCAGGAATGTATTGAAGAGTGTCGTCTAAGGGTCCAATATTTAGAGCTGGTGTCCATTTTCAAGTAGGAGAAGCTTTCCAATGCTTTCACCTTCCTTAGGTGTGAGAGCACTTCTGGCCTTTTTGGGTCTTTTATAATTAATTCATAAGGGGACGAGTTAGAGGTTCGATAGACCTTTTGACTATGCTTAGAGGAATCTCACCACCATAAGTCAAAACTCAACACAATGTACTCAACATCATTAATTATTAGAGCTTTGATTCACTCACCATGATCCATTTGGGTATGAATAACCATACCTTTTGGTAAAGTTAGAAAGTTTATTTCTCTAAATTAACAATGCTAATATAACGTAAATCAGCCTCAATACCAAATGATAAAAGTATATTAACAATATCAATTTAGCTAATGCATGTAGAATCAAACATTCAAGAGTTATGGTGCAAATTAACAGAATCGATAACTGAACAACAGAAATAGCATACATCTAGATCTCAAACAGTTGAACAAAATCAATTCTCTGTTAGTGACATTTGTCAGTATTGAGATTTCTAACTAACCCTCTGTTAGACCTGACAGTCTTAGGGTGGTCACCCCTAACTTTCTGCTTGCCTACCTCCACTTTTTGGACACTGTATTTGCTGGTTTTTGGAATCTGCGCACTTTACCACTGCTACCCAGTGCTAAAGTGCATATGCTCTCTCCCTTCAAACATGGTAACATTGGTTCACTCCCAATTGGCTTATTTAATCTACTTATCAGTCCCCAGTAAAGTGCACTACATGTGCCAGGGCCTGTAGATTAAATGCTACTAGTGGGCCTGCAGCACTGATGGTGCCACCCATATAAGTAGCCCCTTAACCATGTCTCAGGCCTGCCATTGTAAGTCCTGTGTGTGTAGTTTTACTGCCACTTCGACTTGGCATTTTAAAGTATTTGCCAAGCCTTAAACTCCCCTTTTTCTACATAAAAGTCACCCGTAAGGTATGCCCTATGTAACTCATAGGGCAGGGTGCTGTGTAGACAAAATGCGGGCCCTGTACCTGTATAGTTTACATGTCCTGGTAGTGTAGAACTCCAAAATTTGTTTTTACACTGCTGTGAGGCCTGCTCCCTTCAAAGGCTAACATTGGGGCTGCCCTCATACATTGTTGGAGTGGTAGCTGCTGATCTGAAAGGAGTAGGAAGGTCATATTTAGCATGGCCAGAATGGTGATACAAAATCCTGCTTACTGGTGAAGTTGGATTTAATATTACTATTTTAGAAATGCCACTTTTAGAAAGTGAGCATTTTTCTGCACTTAAATCCTTCTGTGCCTTACAGTCCACGTCTGGCTGGGTTTAGTTGACAGTGCCATTGTGCATTCACTCAGACACACCCCAAACACAGGATACTCAGCCTCACTTGCATACATCTGCATTTTGGATGGGTCTTCCTGGGCTGGGAGGGTGGAGGGCCTGACACTTGCATGTCAAAGGACAGTAGCCTGTCCTCACACAAAGGACTGCCACACCCCCTACTGGGAACCTGGCAGACAGGGTTTAACTGAAAGGGGACTTTGTACACTTTTAAGCTACTTTTTGAAGTCTCCCCAACTTCAAAGGCACATTTGGGTATTTAAACAGGGCCTGTGATCCTCCCAACTCAGACACTTCCTGGAGAAGAGAACCTGAACCAGAACCTGCATCCTGCCAAGAAGACCTGCCTGGCTGCTCAAAGGACTCACTGGTCAGCTTTCTGTAAAGGACTGTCACCTTGCTGTTGCCCTGCTGCCTTGCTGCTCTCTGGCTGTGGTGAAGAAGTGCTCTCCAAGGGCTTGGATAGAGCTTGCCTCCTGTTCCCTGAAGTCTCAGGACCAAGAGGACTTCATCTCTACAAGAAGGACTCCCTGTGCAGTGAAATTCGATGCACAGCCTGCCAGAAACGACGCACAGCCAGAACCTCAGTGAAAATTTCACAGCATGCCGAACCGGAACAACGCAGCCCGACTTCGCGATGAGAAGATCGACACAGCGCCAGCATAGAGACCGGAAATTCGACGCACAGCCGAGCCAGAACGACGCAGCCTGACTTCCAGAGAGGAATTGATGCAGCGCCTGCCGTGCGGTAGAAAATTTGACTCAACGGCCACCGGACCGACGCAGCTCCTGTAACTTCATCCTGCCGGCGCCGGAAATCCACGCATCGTCCCTGAGGCGTCTGAAAACCCCACAACGCAAAGAGAATCCACCACTAAGCGCTGAAAATCGACGCACACCCCTTTGAAAACTAAATACCGCATCACTGTGTGCGGCCCGAGAAATCAATGCACCCCTTTGTTTCCACGCTTCTCCTCTGCGGTTATTTGCGTGGATTTTTCACGAAAACCAGGTACTTTGTGCTTGAAAGAGACTTTGGCCCTCATTACAACCCTGGTGTTCGGTGATAAAGCGGCGGTAACACCGCTAACAGGCCAGCCGTAAAAAAAATGGAATTACGACCATGGCGGGAACCGCCACTTTAACACTCCGACCGCCACGGCCGTTGCAACAAACACCGCAGCGGTAACCGCCAACAGACAGGCGGAACACATTTACCACCCACACTTTTACAAGGCACCAATCCTCCAGCTTTTCCGGGGCGGTACCTACATCATCAAACGCATGGCGGAAACAGTCTTTGGAAGGGAAACCACTCACGGCTCGACACTTAACGAGGAACCAGGATGCCATGGAGACCAAACTACAGGTGTTACCAATGTTGGTGTATCTTCTCATCTACCAGGAGTACTAATGGCGGCAGCGACGACCACAGTGAGTACTGCACCTAGCACGGAGGGGAGGGGAGGAGGGAAAAGAGAGTGACAAACACACGCAAAACGCAACACCCCCACCCACAACAACACACACACACACACAAATATCCAATAACATCACCGATACACCCCATCACCCCTTGGAAGAAAGCAAGGACCAAACAAAATGATTTTAACTAGTGTAATAGCAAGTACACAAGTCCGTACACTGTCCCATGAAATGTCCGTGGACCAGTGATCCTAAAAAGCATGGGCGAAGCCCACACATGACACCTGCCTCAAAACGGGGAGAACACTGGAGGAGCATCAGGTCGAGAAAAAAAACAGGCACCTCAGGGGGAAAGGGAGGGGGGGGCACCTCAGCCGGATGATGGTAGGATGCCACTGCTCCTCGAGGGGGCTCCATGGCCACTGCCTGATCCTGGGGAGTGCAAAGCCACAGTCTCTCAAGTCTCTCCAGTGGGTGCACTGCCCACTGCTTGGTCCTGGGGAGTGCAAAGCCACAGTCTCTCAAGTTTCTCAAGTGGGTGTTTTGCCCACTGCTTGGTCCTGGGGAGTGCAAAACCACAGTCTCTCAAGTCTCTCAAATGGGTGCACTGCCCACTGCTTGGTCCTGGGGAGTACAAAGCAGAAGTCTCTCAAGTGGGTGTCATCTTCCACTGGTTCTGGAGGGGGCTATGTGCCCAGAGTGCTTCATCCTACCAAGGACTGTGTTAGTGGATGCTTTTTGCCACTGGTTCTGGAGGGGGCTTTGAGCCCAGAGTGCTTCATCCTGCCAAGGACTTTGTTAGTGGATGCATTTCTCCACTGGTTCTGGAGGGGGCTTTGTGCCCAGAGTGCTTCATCCTGCCAAGGACTGTGCTAGTGGATGCTTTTCTCCACTGGTTCTGGAGGGGGCTTTGTGCCCAGAGTGCTTCATCCTGCCAAGGACTGGGTTAGTGGATGCTTCTCTCCACTGGTTCAGGAGGGGGCTTTGTGCCCAGTGATGCTGCTTCTGGGGTGTGGCATGTTGACTTTGTCTCACCTGTGTGTCACAGCCATGCAATGTACCTGGAACAGGTAGCATGATACTCCATGGAGGCAGACCCACACTCCATCATGCGGTGATTTAGGCTGCCAATTGCTGGTTTGTGTCAGTGCCTGAGGTGGTGTCTCAAGTTGCGTGTCCAGGATCCAGGATGTCACCTGCAGACTGGGGATGGGGCTGACGTCGAACAGAGTGGCATCGGCTGTGCAAGTGGCAGTGCTGATGGTGGTGCAGGCGGCGGTGGCTGCGGCGGAGATGCTACCAGTGCAGGCCATGGTGCAAGTGACTGTAGGGGTGGATGGAGACAACATACCGTCTCCAGCAGCCTCGGATGGCTGATCCTTGGGGAGGATGCTGCAGACTGATGTTGTGGCAGCGGTGGTGCAGGTGGTGGAGCAGGTGGCGGTCGGAGCGACGGTGGTGACTGGGGTGCATGTGGCTGCCATCCCTGATGATTTGGTGGTCACCAGCCCCTCCCCAGGTGACATCGTGCCCAGAGATGATGTGCCCTTTGGCTTGTGGCCCTTCCCCATCTTGACAGCCGCTGCAGGGACCTTGGCACTGTCCACTCTGTGTTTGAGTGAGGCCTTGCTGGGTGGGTGGTGTGACTGTCCCCTGCTTGAAGCTGGTCCCTTTTTGAGCTTTGCAGGTGGTGGAATAGGGTGGTCCTTCTTTTCCGTCGGTGGCACACTGGCAGCTCTGACGGGTACCCCCTTTGACCGTACTGGAGTAGCAGGGACCACAGCGGATGCAGATTCGGTGGCTGAGGTGCTGGGCTGGGATCTAGACATTCTGGCCCTAGGAGAAGGATGGGGTGAGGTGTAGGGAAGATCTCCAGGTTAGCTAGGTAAAGTTTTTTGGTCACACTGGGACGGGAAGATGCAGGAGGTTTGGTAGTGATGGAAGAGGTAGTGGTTGTAGGAGGTGTACCTCTGCTGAGTTTGGGTGAAGGTGCATGGGTTGGAGGCTGTTGTGAGGTGGATGGCTGCTGAGTGGGTGGGTGCCGGCGTTTGTGTACTATGGGAGGAGGGCTCACAGACACACTGGTAGAGGACACAGGGGAAGTGTGAATGGTAGTGCGGGTGGTGATTGCACGTGAGCGGTGTGTAGGGATGGGCGTGCTGGTGATGGAGTGGCTGAGGATGTAGTGCATGCTGGTGTGAGTGGAGATGAGACAGGGAGGGAGGTGGAGGACGTGGAGGAGGGGGACACAGTGGAGGCAGTGGATGTTGGTGTGTCTGCATGGGTACGGTGCTTGTGTGAGTGCCTGTTGTATGTGTGGTGCTCATGTTTGCCTGAGCCACTTTTGTGTGTTGATGTGTGTGCATGCTGGTCTGATGGTGTGATTGGGATGGGCTAAGGTAGAGGGGATTGGGTCTGGGTAGTGGAAGTTGGAGGGGGAGGCTGGACACAGGGACAATGGCTGCCATCATTGCTGAGGCCAGAGCCTGAAATGCTCTCTGTTGGGCCGCCACGCCAGAATGAATGCCCTCCAGGTATGCATTTGTTTGCTGCAAATGCCTCTCAACACCCGGGATGGCATTCAAAATGGTTGACTGCCCAACAGTGAGGGATCTCAGGAGGTCAATAGCCTCCTCACTGAGGGCAGCAGGGCTGACTGGGGCAGGGCCTGAGGTGCCTGGGGCGAAGGAGAGGCCTACCCTTCTGGGTGAGCGGGCACGGGAAACACGCTTAGGCGCTGCTGGGAGGGCGGTGCTTGTAGGGGGGTGGCGGCTGTACCTGTTGTTGAGGTGGGCACAGCGGTGCCCGCCACTGCAAGGGCGCTCCCATCAGAGGAGGAGTCACTGTCGCTGATGTGCCCTCCTGTCCCCGTCCTGGAGCTCCCCTCGCCCTCCGTCCCACTGGTGCCCTCACCGTCAGTGGATTCACCCTCCTGGGCCATGTGGAATGCAGCTCGCTCCATTTCCGGTGCCTCTGCTCCTCCGCCAGATGATGCTAATGCACACAAGGACAGGGTGACAAAACAATAAGTGGGGGAAAGACAGAGGAGACACATGGTCAATGCCAGCAACACCACTACAGTTGGCGGACACAACACACAGGGAGCAGCCTTATGCACTAGGCCATGCACTAGCAGTTAGTAGGAAAATCACCTGCCCATGGGGGACTATGCCTATCACCATTTGCTGCACACCTGGAACCCACAGGAGGCTGACTAGATCTAGATGCCCACTACCACTATTGGGGTTGGAGTGCCACAGAGCCTGCCTAACAAGCAAACCCTACCAAGTTCAACCTGGCCTAGGGGAACCCACAGCCCTCATCCCCCACCCAGACACCTGGTAAAGCGTGCAGAGTCTGCTGAATGAGATTGTACTCACCCCCTTGTGGCTGCTGTGATGCCCTCAAGCGCCCATCTAACTCCAGATATGCCACTGCCAGGATGCGGAACATCAGGATGGTCGTGGTGCGACAGGCACCCCTTCCACGTTGGGAGGCCATCCCCAGCTGGGCCTTCGCCGTCTTCTTGCTCCAGCGGCGCAGGTCCTCCCATCTCTTGCGGCATTGGGTGCTCCGTCTATGAAAGACCCCCAGGGTCCGCACTTCCTTGGTGATGGCACGCCAAATACCCTTCTTCTGGTGGGCGCTGACCTAGAGGAAAGGTATAGGGTGAAAGGAAATTACTCCCCCGTCTGGTTCATCATACTCATTGCCCACCAGTTCCCACCCATGCCCTGACACGCATACACTCACCATCCTCACATCCAGGCCTCAGCCCCCACATGTATCTTCCATCCACACCACTACATACATTCAAGGGCCACGCATCATACTCACCTGTTTGTCTGGAGGACCGTAGAGTAGCGTGTACTGGGGGAGGATCCCATCCACTAGTCTCTCCAACTCCTCTGAAGTGAAGGCAGGGGCTCTTTCCTCAGACACTCGAGCCATTGTCGCTTCCAGACACAGGTCACGGCAGCACTTGTAGTGTAGGTCCTCTCCTGCTGAAGGTCAGGTATCAAGTGAGTGAACAGATAGAAAATGGCGGTCACGTCCACAGCGGTGGGTACTGTCATCGCCGGCGTACATCGTCATTGGCTCCTGGAACCTATAGGGCCCAATGATAACCAATGCTGAATTGCATGGCGGTCTTCGACCGCCTACCGCGATGCTGCACAACGCCAGCGCAGTTACCTCATTTCCCCTTGTCCCTCCTTCCAGGTCAGGCAGCCGCCATTTCAGGGTGGCACATGGCATGGCACCTAACTGCGTCACAGCACATTTGGGCAGAAATACAGACAGACAACACCACACAAGGATTTATTCACATTACAGCAAAAACACTTGTGCAACCTATGTGGTACATGACCCTCTGCTCACCATTCTCCTCCATAGGGCGCATCCGCTGGGGCAGATGATGAGATGGTGTCATCTTCCGGTGTACAGACCCCTGGTGGACCTGTTGAAAATGGAAGACAGACACATCATTATCACCTACAGACTTGATCGTGCCACAATCCAAGAACTGTGTGCCCAATTGGAGCCTGACCTGATGTCAGCTATCCGCCATCCCACAGGAATACCCCTTCTAGTGCAGGAACTGTCAGTGCTCCATTTCCTGGCAAGTGGCTCCTTTCAAACTACAGTGGCCATGGCATCAAGGATGTCTCAGCCAATGTTCTCCAACGTGTTGACCAGAGTGTTGTCTGTCCTGCTGAAACACATGCGCAGCTACATTGTATTGCCCCAGGTGGAGGATTTGGCCACAGTGAAAACTGACTTCTATGCCCTGGGACAGATCCCCAACATCATATGTGCCATTGATGGTACACGTGTGGCATTTGTCCCCCCCCTGCAGAACTGAACAGGTGTACAGAAATCGAAAAAGCTACCATTCTATGAATGTGCAGATGGTGTGTTTGGTGGACCAGTACATCTCCCATGTGAATGCCAAGTATCCTGGCTCTGTGCATGACGCTTA
Source organism: Pleurodeles waltl (assembly GCF_031143425.1). NCBI lineage: Eukaryota > Metazoa > Chordata > Amphibia > Caudata > Salamandridae > Pleurodeles > Pleurodeles waltl. The sequence goes on from NC_090445.1 coordinate 1,462,690,607, forward strand.
CATTTTGAGGAATAGCAGCATCTCTTATGTGATGGGCCAAATCCAGAGGCACCGGGTGTGGCTAATAGGTGAGCCCAAGCTCCCCACAAAGTGTGAATGGGTGTCTGGGTATGGGGTAGTCCCTAAGGGTTAGTGTGTGTCTAACAGATCTCCCTTGACATTTGCAGGTGACTCTGGTTACCCCAGCCTCTTATGGCTACTGACCCCAGTGAGGAATGCCAGGACAAGGGCAGAGGAACGCTACAATGAGGCACATGGGTGAACTTTGGGTATTATTGAGCGGACTTTCGGCCTCCTGAAGGCCAGATTCCGGTGCCTCCATCTAACAGCTGGCTCCCTATACTGCTCACCGAAGAAGGTGTGCCAGATAATCGTGGCATGCTGCATGTTGCACAACCTGGCTTTGCGACGCCAGGTGCCTTTTCTGCAGGAGGATGGGCCTGATGATGGTATTGTGGCAGCTCTGGAGCCTGTGGACAGTGAGGAAGAGGAGGCAGAGGAAGAAGATATTGACAACTGAATCAACATCATCATGCAATACATTCCAGTGAGACACAGGTAAGAGACTGCCACCGCTCATCTCATATCTGACTACAGTTAGACATTGTATAAGTCAGCATCTTAACCTCTGTGTATGGACACTGACCGTTCACTTTGGCTTTCCATTTCACATATCTGGGTACCTCATTCTGCCTTATGTTATGTTTACTGCTGCCCAACAACTGTCATACATTGGTATGTGCAAATGAACATTAACATTGATATTTGTTGAAGGGGAAGGGTAATTATACATTTGTGAAAGTACAGACTGACTCCAGATTGTTTTGTGATTCAAGGGTGTTTGTTTATTGGCTAATGTGTATAGGAGTATGTGGAAGGGGCTGGGGAGATGGTGGAGGAATGTCCAGGATAGAGTCCAGTCTCTTGGTTTCACAGGTGCATTGTCCAACGGGGCATAGGAAGTAGAGCAACGGCAGTTCAAAGTGGACAGGGTGACATAGTGGGACAGAAGGGTGACAATCAGGAGAGTCTTATTTCCTGGCGGGGGTCTTGGCAATATTCTCTGTCTTCTGCCTGGATCGCAGGGACTGTTTGTGGGGTGGTTCTCCTTCTGCAGGGGGTGGGGTGCTGGTGGCCTGTTGGTCCTGTGGCGGGACCGCCTGTCCACTAGCGATGGTGGACGTGGAAGGCTGTTTAATATTTGGGCTGGTGTCAGGGGCCCAGTGGTATGCCACTGTCTCCCTCATGGTGTTGGCCATGTATGCCCGCACCCCTGCAATAGTGACCAGGGTGGTGTTAATGGACTTCAAGTCCTCCCTGATCCCCAGGTATTGTCCCTCCTGCAGCCGCTGGGTCTCCTGGAACTTGGCCAGTACCGTGCCCATGGTCTCCTGGGAATGGTGGTATGCTCCCATTATGTTTGAGAGTGCCTCGTGGAGAGTGGGTTCCCTGGGCCTGTCCTCTCCCTGTCACACAGCAGTCCCCCAGCTTCCCTGTTATCCTGTGCCTCTGTCCCCTCAACTGTGTGCCCACTGCCACTGACCCCAGGTCCCTGATTGTCCTGTGTTTGTGGGTTTGCCTGGGGTCCCTGTAGTGGTAGACACACTGCTGACTGACGTGTCCTGGGGACAGTGGCATGGGCCTGCTGGGTGGGTGTTGTGGTGGTGTTTCCTGAGGGGGGAGGTTCTGTGGTGGTTTGGGACTGTGGCAGGGGAACCGACTTTCCAGAGGTCCCTAATGGGCCGGGCTGGTCATCTTGATCCAGGCATGCAGAGCTGCTGTCGTCACTCTGGACCTCTTCTGTGGGATTGGATATGGCTGGCACCTCCTGTCCGGTGACGTGTAAGGGTCCTGTTGGGGTGTAAATGCATTGTTATTGTATCTGTGTGTGCCATCTTGTGCAATGGGTGTGTTTCCCTCCACTACTGTGCTTGCAATATCGCCTTGGCCCTTGTGTGAGGGGTGATTGTGTGCCCTGGGTGAGTCTCTCCCTTGGACATGCTTTGGTGATGGGTGTCCATGCAGGTCTGTGATGGGTTTCCATGCATTGGTGTAACATGCAGGGCTTGGTATTGGGATGTGTGGGTTGTGATAGTGGGGTATATGTGAGGTGGTGGAGTGGTGGATGCGAGGGTAGGGGTTGGGGTTTGTGATGGCATGCAGGTAGGGTGGGGGGGATATAATAGTAAAGATATGACTTACCAGAATTATGTCCTCCTGCTACTCCTGCGAGGCCCTCAGGATGCATGATCGCCAAGACTTGCTCCTCCCATGTTGTTAGTTGTGGGGGAGGAGGTGGGGGTCCACCGCCAGTCCTCTGTACGGCTACCTGGTGTCTGGACACCACGGAACGCACCTTCCCCTGTAGTTCATTCCACCTCTTCCTGATGTCATCCTGTGTTCTTGGATGCTGTCCCACTGCGTTGACCCTGTCGACAATTCCCCGCCATAGCTCCATCTTCCTGGCAATGGACGTCTGCTGCACCTGTGATCCGAATAGCTGTGGCTCTACCCAGTTGATTTCCTCCACCATGACCCTGAGCGCCTCCTCAGAAAACCTGAGGTGTCTTAGAGGTGCCATGAAGTGGTGTGAGTGATGTGTGAGGTGATGGTTGATGTGATGTGTGGGGTGATGTGTTGGGGTGTGTTGTGTTTTGTGCATGGATGGTGTATGAGTGATGGTGTTGTGTGGCTCCGGATGCTGGTGTTGTCTTTGCTTTTCTCTCTCTCTGCTTATTCCAAAAATTTCGATGTAAGGGGTTGTGGTTAATGTGGGTGTGTGTTTTATATTGGATTGGGTGTGTGGGTGTGGTGTGTGTTTGTGTACCAGGTGTGTGTATTTTGAATTGTCCAATGTGGTTGTGTTTTGTAAATGTGTGTGCATTTTGAGTGCGGCGGTGTGTACCGCCAATGGTTTACCGCGATTGAATGACCGTCGTTTTGATTCATGGGTCGTGATAGTGTGGGCATATTCCTGTTGGCGTGACGGTATGGGTTTTGGTACCGCCAATTTATCACTGACCTTTGGTGTGGCGGACTTGTGTGGGTGTCTGTATTGTGGAGGATTTCGAAGTGTGGGTCATAATATCCGTAGCAGATCCGTAGCAGATTTCTGCCGCGGACACGGTATGTTGGAGGCCGTCGGCACGGCGGTCAGCGGACTTTACCGCCAGGGTTGCAATGAGGGCCTTTGTTTGCTTTTAAAAGACTTAAGACACTTTGGGCCTGATTACAACTTTGGAGGAGGGTGTTAATCCGTCCCAAATGTGATGGATATACCACCCACCGTATTACGAGTCCATTATATCCTATGGAATTTGTAATACGGCGGGCAGTATATCCGTCACATTTGGGACGGATTAACACCCTCCTCCAAAGTTGTAATCAGGCCCTTTATATCACTTTTTACTGATATCTCAACACATACTTATTGCATTTTAATCATTTTGACCTGCATTTATCCAGATAAATATTATATATTTTTCTAAACACTGTGTGGTGTATTTTTGTGGTGCTATATGGTGGTAATGTATGATTTATTGCACAAATACTTCACACACTGACTGCTCAGCGCCAAGCTAGCAGAGGGTGGGCACAGAATAATTTGGATTGTGTGTGACTTACCCTGACTAGAGTGAGGGTCCTTGCTTGGACAGGGGTTAACCTGACTGCCAGCCATGGACCCCATTTCTAACACCCTCCAGTCAGCATAGCATGTTTTGGGCTTCATGCAAAAGAAACTTTCAAAACTTAATTTAGAAAACATCTAACTATGGGTCTATCAAATTAGCGGTTGGTACCTAGAAAGCAAAGAACAAAAACCTACAACAAAGATAATAACATTTTGTTATACCTCTCCTCAAATGAATTGGAAAGCTGTGATTCTCTTAGTCAGTTGGACATCCGTCTGCTGCAGGATCCTGAACATCAAGGGGGTCATGGTGCGACGGGGACCCCTCCCATGTTGGGAGGCCATCCCCAGCTGAGCCTCTGCCGTCTTCTTGCTCCAGCGGCGCATGTCCTCCCATCTTTTGGTACTCCATCTGTGGTAGACCCCCAAGGTCCGGACGTCCTTGGCGATGGCACGCCAAATATCTTTCTTCTGGTGGGCGCTGACCTACATGAAATGTACAGGGGAAAAAGAGAAGTTATTACCAGCTGCACTGTCAAAGTGATTGGCCCCCATCCCTACCCCTGCCATGTGGCCATGCAGTGCATGGTGTGGTGGTCCTGTGGCGGGCGTCCTGTCCACTAGCACCGGCGGAGGTGGTGGGCAGTTCATCGGCCATGCTCGTGTCAGGGGCCCTTGTAGTGCCTCAGTGTCCCTCCTGGTGTTGAGTACTTCCTTCAGTACCCCTACGATGGTGCCCAGGGTGGAGCTGATGGTTCTGAGTTCCTCCCTGAAGCCCATATATTGTTCCTCCTGCATGCGCTGGGTCTCCTGAAACTTGGCCAGTACCGTTGCCATTGTCTGCTGGGAGTGGTGGTATGCTCCCATGATGCAGGAGAGGGCCTCGGGGAGAGTGGGTTTCCTTGGCCTTTCCGCCCCCTGACGCACGGCAGCCCTCCCAGTTCCCCTGTGTTCCAGTGCCTCCGTCCCCTGGACCGTGTGCCCACTACAACTGCCCCCAGGTCCCTGTTGTTTTTGGGGTGGTGGGTTTTCCTGGGTTCCCTGTAGTGGTGGACACACAGCTGATTGACGTGTCCTGGGACGGAGGTATGGGCCCGCTGGTTGGGTGCTGTGCTGGTGTTTCCAGAGGGGGGAAGGTCTGTGGTGGCCTGTGCCTGTGTGAGGGGAACCGACTGGCCAGACGTCCCCGATGGTCCGGGCTGGTCATCTAGATCCAGTTGGACAGAGGTGCTGTCATCACTATGGGCCTCTTCTGTTGGTGGTGTGGACATGTGTGTACCCTCCTGTCCGGTGACTTTGAGTAGGGGTCCTGCAGGGGTATAAAAGGATGTTTGTTAAATCTGTGTGTGTAATGGTGTGCAATGGGTGGGTGACCATGTACCCCAGTGCTAGCATTCCTGTGTGGGAGCTTTTGTGATGGTGGTTTAGGGGGGTGTATGGGTATGTGCAGTGGCCATGCTTTGGTGATGGGTGTCCATGCTTTGTTGCTGCTTGCAGGGCTTGGTGTTAGGATGTGTGGTTTGTGATGTATGGACATTTGTGAGGAGTTAGAGTGATGGGGGTGAGGGTGTGGGTGGGGGTATGTGCTGGCATGCAGGTAGGGTGGGGGATGTAATAGTTAAGATTTGACTTACCGGAGTCCATTCCTCCACCTACTCATGCGAGGCCCTCAGGATGCAGAATTGCCAAGACCTGCTCCTCCCATGTTGTTAGTTGTGGGGGAGGAGGTGGGGGTCCGCCGCCAGTCCGCTGAACCGCCAGGTGGTGTCTTGAGACCACGGAACGCACCTTCCCCCGTAGGTCGTTCCACCTCTTCCTGATGTCCTCCCGATTTCTTGGGTGTTGTCCCACTGCGTTGACCCTGTCCACTATTCTGCGCCATAGCTCCATCTTCCTACCATGGTGGTGTGCTGCACCTGTGCTCCAAATAGCTGTGGCTCTACCCGGGCAATTTCCTCCACCATGACCCTGAGCTCCTCCTCAGAGAACCTGGGGTGTCTTTGCCGTGCCATGGGGTGGTGTAGGTGATGTGTGGGGTGGAGTGTGTGGTGATAAGTGTGGTGATATGTAGTGGTGTGTTGTGTGAGGTGCGTGGAAGTTGTGTGGGTGATGGGGTTGTGTGCCTGTGGATGCTGTTGTTCTTGCTGGTGGTGCTCTCTCTTTGGCCTTCTTTCTGAATTTGTTGTCGTGGGGGTTTGTGGGTGATGTGGGTGTGTGTTTTATATTGTAATGGGTGTGTGGGAGTGGTGTGTGTATGTGTCTCAGGTGTGTGTATTTTGAATTGCCCAATGTGGGGATGTTTTGTAGGAGTGTGTGTATTTTGAGCGCGGCGGTGTGTACCACCAATGGAATACCGCGGATGAAAGACCGCCACGTGGATTTGTGTGTCGTGATAGTGTCGGTGTATTTCTGTTGGCGTGACGGTGTCGGTTTTGTTTTTGCCAGTTTATCACTAACCTTTGGTGTGGCGGACTTGTGTGGGTGTCTGACTTTTGGCGGATTCCGAGATGTGGGTCATAATAGCTGTGGCGGAAACATGGAGTCCCCAGAGCGTGCACACCGTGGAAACTGTTGCAGTTGTAGGCTGGAGCAGAAGTTGCAGAGGAAAAGTAGCCTTTCTGGATACTTTGTTGCTGTTATAGTGGTTCCTTGAGCAGTCTGCAGTCGATCCGAGGTCAGAGGAAGAAGTAGTATTTGCAGAGGATTTCTGCCGGAAACTTGCAAGTAGAATCTGAAGAGAACCCCACAGGAGAGGCCCTAAATAGCCCTGAGAGAGGGAATTGGCTACCTTATCAGGTATGGAACTATCAGGAGGGGTCTCTGATGTCACCTGCTGGCACTGGCCACTCAGAGGCCTCCAGAGTGTCCCTACACCTTGGAAAACAAGATGGCTGAAGTCTGGGACACACTGGAGGAGCTCTGGGCACCACCCCTGGGGTGGTGATGGACAGGGGAGTGGTCACTCCCCTTTCCTTTGTCCAGTTTCATGCTAGAGCAGGGACTGGGGGTCCCTGAACCAGTGTAGACTGGCTTATGCAAGGAGGGCACCATCTGTACCCTTCAAAGCATTTCCAGAGGCTGGGGGAGGCTACCCCTTCCCAGCCTGTAACACCCATTTCCAAAGGGAGAGGGTGTAACACCCTCCTCCCAAAGGAAATGCTTTTTTCTGCCTTCCAGGAACTAAGCTGCTCAAACCCTAGGATGGCAGCAAACCCTGTCTGTGAGGTGGCAACAGCTGTAGCCGCAGTGCCAGCCTCAGAGAGCTGCTTTGGCAGTAGTGGGGGTCCATGGTGGAGCCCCCAGGATGCATGGAATTGGCTCCCCAATACCAAATTTGGAATGAGGGGACAGGTCCATGATCTTAGACACCTTATATGGCCATATTCGGGGTTACCATTGTGAAGTTACATATAGGTATTCACCTATATGTAGTGAACGTGTGTAATGGCGTCTCTGCACTCACAAAGTCCGGGAATTGGCCCTGGACCAAGTTGAGCACCTTTGCTAGTGCAAGGGTGTCCTCACACTTAGTAACTATGCACCTAGACTTCAGTAAATGACGGTTAGACATATAGGTGACTTGTAAGTTACTTAAGTGCAGTGAAAATGGCTGTGAAATAGTGTGTGCATTATTTCACGCAGGCTGAAATGGCAGGCCTGTGAAAGGGGTTGTCTGAGCTCCTTATGGGTGGCAAAAGAAATGCTGGAGTCCATAAGGACCTCCTGGAACCCCAATGACCTTGCTCACTAGGTACCATATACTAGGGACTTATAAGGAGGGGTCTAGTGTGCCAACTGAAATTGGTAAATTATGTCACTAGCCTATAGTGACAGATTTAAAAGCAGAGAGAGCATAAACCATGAGGTTTTGATTAGCAGAGCCTCAGTGACACAGTTAAGCACTATTTACAACACACACATTAGGCCACAAACTATGAGCACTGCGGTTCTGACCAGCAGGATCCCAGTGAGACAGGCAGAAACATACTTACATACAGGTAAACATGAAGGTAACATGCCAAGAAAGATGGCACTTTCCTACAGCAAAGCAAAGATGAAATACAGGCTTAAGGGCCTCATTTCCATTTCGGTGGAAGGGTTACTCTGTCACAACAGTGACGGATATTCCGTCCATCAAAATAAAAATTCCATTAGTTTTTATGGGATTTATATTTTGGCGGACAGAATATTCATCACTGTTGTGATGGAGTAACCTGTATGCTGAAATTTAAATCAGGCTTTAAGTCTTTAAAGAAAGAGTGAGGGGGAGGTGTTGAAATGTGATCAAGAGAGGAGGTCCAATAAGGGAGTACTGTACAGTAGTGCAAGATGGCTATCTACAAGCACAATTGCAGGAGTGTATGAAGAGTACAGCGAATTTCTGAACAAAAAAGGCATAGAGTAGAGATGAACTAAAATTGACACATACATTTGGAAACATCAGTTGTTTTCCGATGAAGTAGCAGAGAAGAAGGAGAGAGCTAGTCTAGTGATGAATGGAAATAAAACTGAAGAGGAAATCTATATCATTTTCTGAAAGATGGAGGAGTTATAGGGCAATGCAAAGTAAATTGGTGCAGAACACAACCTCTGTAAAGAGTCCAAAAAGGAGCTGCCAGCCTATATTCCAGCAGTCCTTATAAAGGGGTCTTCAGATGAAAGCAAAAGCATGTTATTATTTCTTTGGACAGTCTGAAAAACCAGAGGCTTGCCTGGTAAATGGCACTCTACACTGCACAGATATTTTACAACCCAGCACAATTGTATGGGTGGGGGTGTGTTGAGTGGCTCTCAATGCTAGTCCACATTGTCCGCCAAATAAGAGCACCAAACTGAGACTTGAAAGAACTCAAATCTACAGGTTCTCACAAAGGGGGGAAAAGAAATGTAGAGTAGAAAAGAAACACACTGGAGTTTGAAGATTTGTCTCCTAAAGGTTACTTCTGCACCTGTATCTCTCTTGCCGCTCTTTCTCTCTTAAGAAGTGCAGAGCAACAATACGAATGCACACACTGGAGTAATAGTTAGTTTGGATATAATGATAATCACACACAGTTTGATTTGTTTAGATAAGTGTGAATATATGACTGTACTAAGCAAGCCCATCTGCCTGGCACCCACTCACATTGCCCCAGCTCTGGTGCACCAAGAGATGCTGTTGATGAGAGGCACTCCCCTGCTCCCTCTATGTCAGCATTTTTTGCTGCTGCCCTGGGTGACAGATCTCTACATCTGGTCCTTGGTGTGGTCTAATTAATTTGGATTATGTTGTGGTTAATTGATTAAATGCATGAATTCCAGCTTGACGTGGGCATGGGGTTATGTAAATTACTTTTTTTACCCAAATTAACTCAGGCCCTAATTACGTGTCTGGCGGTCTTGATACTGCCAGACTCGCCATAGTGGTCTCAGTAGATCGCCGTAGTATGAGTTGTGGGGTTTGGCTGAAGCCAAACCTCCACAACTCCGCCTGGCCTGCTAGTGCAGTTGGACCGCCACAGCTGGCGGTGACCTTCTTTGATCTGGCGGCAGGCCTCAGATATGACTCCCACAAAAGCCTGACGCCCACTTACCTCTTCCATTGTGGAGGACGTCTGGGAGGGGATGGGTCCAGGAGGTCTTCCCTCTCCGCCACCACCATGCCAGAAAGCACACTGCCAAGCCATATCATGGCTTGTAATACAGCGGGCGGAGTCCTGCTGGCGTGGAGCTGTCGGCAAGGGAAAAGCCTGTGCATTGCCGTTTGCCAGAATGAATGATGGCTGCTCTTCACCTGAAAAATGGTGGTGAGCAGCCACCACTCGTAATATGGCGGTCGAATGGTGGGTTTGACTTTGGCAGTCAATGGAATTGACCGCCAAAGTTGTAATGAGGACCTCAATGTCTAAAGTAAGCAGCAAATAAGGGTAATTAACGGAATAGGGCTTTTCCTCAATGACACACAAGGATATAATGCAAATGTTCCATGTTGGCCTCCTAGGCATTTATAAGTATAAAATAGAGATGAGCCCAGGATTTCTCTCATATTGTCACACAGCCTTTGATCACCAGTACATGAGCATTCCATAAGGTAGCATGTGCTCATACTTGTTATCTTGTCATAAGAGTTAGTGAGCTATGGCCTTGTGCGTTAACCTCTGATTCATTAGCAGTGAGGTGACCAAGTGTTTCCCTGTCCTGTTGATACAGATTTTTGCAGAGTTCTCTAAATTATACAATGTATTATTTTTCTTTTAATTAACTAAGAGAGATCCAGGACATTATGCATGATTTTGTGAGGGATAGCAGTGATACTATTCGGAGTTCCTTGATGGTAGGAAACAAGCTGGTAGAGATTAATGTGACTGCGCCACTGCATCTGCCAGGGTGCAACCCTAACTCTGCCACAATGATTGGTGGAGTTACCTCAATGAAATTCTGCCTTAAAAAATTGTGGCAGGTATCCACAAAATCCTCAGAATAAGGCACATAATGTACTCGAAAGTCATTCCACGTTGGTGGTATATGTGAGTAGCAATTTTTCGTGGCAGCAGCTACAAGATCTCCATCATGTGCACATGAACGTTAATTCACATAATGCCAGAGGTAGTGGAAGTGGTGTCACACACCCATTTTGACCTTCAATTCCCCTCACACACACATGCTTACACATTTACACATTCACGCTTAAAAACACATTCGCCCTCAAACACACACAAAACATACATTTAAAAGCCACTTTTTGCTTTCCCCAGCTGTGAGGGAGGGTCTAATCCAGCTAATTGTTATCCATTTTTATTATATTAATGATGAATAATTAAACATTTTTCACTTTCAATGTATGAAAAAAATGAGAGAAAACAAAGAGAAAGGAGCCCCAGCCAACGTCCTTAACCACGTGCTGGCACTGTGTTTCTAGCACCGCTTTTGCCACCTTCGAAGTTTGTCTTTAAAGTTAGTTTTTTAGTGATTATGCAAAACTTATTTTGAAAATCTTAACTTTTAAGTGTTTCTTTTTTGGGGTATAAATGTTTTGAAAGTAGTTCAACAGCCACTACTGATCCCAGGAGGAGGGGCTTCAAGAGCCAACTGAGCTTTTAGGCACCTGGGAGACCAGCAGCACCTTGGCCTTGGCCCACAGGCTGCCTCGCTGCCACGCTCCGACTAGTGCTGGAAAGGCGAGCCATCCTCCAGCAGCCACTACTGAGCCCAGGAGGAGGGGCTCCAATGGACAACCACGATCTTAGGCGCATAGGAGACCTGCAGAGCCCTGGCCCTGATGTTGCTGCACTGTACGCCCCAGATGCAATCTCCTGTCTTGCCTCAGCAGATCCTTCTCTTTCCATTAACTTGCAGAATTCTCAACTTGCTAGTGCAGCCAAAGGGAAAGCAACTGTTGGTGGATCTTTGGCTGCCCCTGTTGGAGTGTAACCTTAATAATCATTATTAACATGAAAAGCTTGCAAGATAATGTATAATGAAGCCACATAGAAAAATGTGTTAAATAGTACTAGTGCACGCGTTTGAAATGTGCCCCCGGGGAGTGGCCACCAATGTATACGATGATTAATTAAACTGACTAATGATGAGTCCATAATGTACTAATGTGTGACTTTATATTAGCATTAAGAGTTATGTATTAAGGTTTTGCTAAATTAATCACTAGGCCTTACTTAGCAAGGGTCTGGGCCTAGCTGTCTGGTCTCATATTAAATGTGTTTTTCTAACATACATTGTGCTGTCTTCTTGAAGGACACGAAGCTGTACTTTTCCAGAAGCTAGAGATATGTGTATAGCTGTAGTAAATTATTTCTCATGGGACCCGACTTTCTCAAGGAGACATTCTTGCTGAATGCAACAGTGTAATTCGCAACAGGTGCAAGGTCGCCTAGACTAGGAGAAGACAATGGAACTACTGACTGGAGCGACAAGTGTAACTTTTCTTACCTGACATTCTACCCGTTGAAGACGTCAATCACAGGAACCAATAAACTACGTGAGAACTGTGTTAGGTGAAAATTCTAGTAAGGTGTGTGATGGATTATTGGACAGAGATAACGATGCAGCAAATATTGCCCAATGGGAAATTGGCGACTTGTTCGACAACTTTAATATAACGGCGTGACACAAGGAGAAATCAGCCATTATCGAGCCATTCTTCGCCATTCTTCATCACCCTTTGCCATTCTGAGAAACTCTGCCCTTAGCTGTCTGATACTTTAAACTATCCTTGCCTTACTCCCTGCCTGATATGCACTTCTCCTCCTTATGAGGGAAGAGTTCCTTTTTCTATGCCCTGCTGAGACTTACCTGTTCTATCCTGGCCGATGGCGAATCGACTGATGTCCTGAGGATGAAGTCTGACGCTGTATGCTGACCCATTTGGAGGGGTAACTATATGATGATATATTTAAATTGTCTGTTTGCCTTTTCTTTCTAGGTACCAACTGCTCTTTTGATAGAGGCCATAGCTAGATGTTTTCTAAATTCATGTTGCTAAATTGTTTTGCATGAAGCCCAACATGCTGATGCTAATTCGAGGTTAGTTAAGGCGTTCACTAATAATCGGATGCAAATAGACAAATGACTAAATTCTTGCTTTGTTGAATAACGTGCTAGTAATACTCTGCTAAAGTTGATTCATGTTAATGTCGTGCTTTGTTCTAATGTTCATGATCTATGCTCTGATAAAATCTTATTCAAGTTGCCATATTGTAGGGATTTTGATGTGCCTACTGGTGTTGAGACTAATAAATATGCTATTAGAGTGTAACTAATAGGGAATAAATATCCTAACTTTTACTAGAGTTGTGTGGTTATTCATGGCGGAAAGGTCATGGTGTGTTTGATTCTTATTAAATGTTATTGATTAGTTTGATTGATTAGTTATTGTGAATATAGATGAGGTATTTGATCTATTAATTGAGATGTTAAATAGATATCTCGTCCTGAGGAGTCTCCAATCTGTTAGGGTTTGTGCACAGCAAAGAGCATGTCCCCTCTCACTGCACTAGTGGGTTCTGTAATAGCTCCCTTTTAAACTTACTATTCAAACCCTTTCTTGTTATCTCACCTTCCCCCCCCCCCTTAGGCTTCTGTGTATGTTGTTTAATGTGCTGTTTTGTTTACACATTGGGCCTTGCTTTTACCAAGGCTTCTTTAAAACACTCCTCCCTAGGCCATGTGTTAATTCAACTCATTTGCATAATAACTGAAACTCTGCACACCTTTCAAGAACATGTGCAGCATGTGAGGACCACACCCAGCCCTTCAAACCACACCCAGCTCTGCTCACCTTTCAAGAACATGTGCAGCATGTGAGGACCACACCCAGCCCTTCAAACCACACCCAGCTCTTCGAACCACACCCAGCCCTGTCTATAAAAGGCAGCCCCCGAGCCTCACCCAGTGCTTGTGCTCGTCTACCTCCCGCTTACCTGAGAACAGATCCCTCGGCGCTGGCACTCCTGCTCTCTACAGACTTTCATTGGCTTCAATGGGCGCAGCTGCTGGCTCTTCCTTCTTCTGGTTTCCGGTTCCTCCTTGCCTCAGCCTCTCTCCTACAAACAACCTGCAAAAGAGAAAGAAGACAAGGTTAGACTGATCAGTATCTCTTGCCAGCAACAAGTAAGTGCAAAACTTTTTATTACCTGAAGGAACTTTGACAACAATTTCTGGATTCGTGTGTGGACGGTTTGAAGCAAGATACCTTCCACGAACATTGTGATTCAGGCTCTTTGTTGCAAGAATACCTTGCGGAGCTTTGTGAAACAAACATTGTTTTTTTTATGGAACTTTTAAGAATCGAACAGTGGAAACCATTAACAGCAAGGCAAACAGTAAATCAAGGACTTGCACAAATTATATGCTGTATCTTGATGTAAAAGTACAGTATTTGTTTTCTAAAAGATTCTGGAGATATGGGAAAAGTGAGTCTGCTATTGGGAATTTAGGCTTTAGTTATATTAAGATGAATGTTTGATATTGGTAATTCTGATAACGGTATTTGTTTTATGTTTTAGAAGCTTTACAGTAATAGAAAGCACATCCCAGAGCAGTAACACATTCCAAACCTGGAAACTAGAGACCAGGATCCAAGAGGTACTTTTAGAAGAGAATTTCTAATAAATAAAGGGATAGTCAGGAACCCATTTAGGAATAGGTTGCACTTATCTGTTCTTTGTTTATGTTTCATTAGGCACCAGTTTCTACAGAAGTCAGAAAGGGACGCAGATTTGTGCAGCACTTCAACAGTGGAAACGCAAGAACGGTGTTGTCTCTTTTTTATTTTATCCACTTCCCCCCTACCCTTGAGCTTCTGTTCTTAGTGCACTGTGTTAAAAACTAGTGTGCTGGAACAAGCAGTTTCAGGGTGGGGTCGGATTGTCTTCAACCTCCATCAGAACTGAACAAGAACTCAGGTGAGCTGGGCTTTGACAGAAGCACAAGCCTTAAAAAATTTCAGTTCTGGTGGACGATGAATACCGGGGAAGAAATAGAGGGCATTGACGTAAGGATATGGCGCAGGCCCTAAATAAGGACTCAGCTCATAATGAATCAGTGTCTGGCATCTTGCAACAAATGCAAGAGGAAATAGAGAGATTAAAGATGGAGAATACCTCTTTAAAACAGGATTTAAGCAGGTATAAATTTAGGGGATCTCAGTGGAACACAGCTTTTACGCCTTTGTTTAAAACCTCCTCAGAGACAGGGGCGCCATCAAAACATACAACTTTGCCTCCCCCAGTTGAGGTTACTGTTAATGTTCCTAATGCTGTGCCCTTAGCAGCACCTGAACGTTTTCATGGAGATAGTAACAAATTCCATGTTTTTATCCATCAATGTCAATTACACTTCGTTTGTAAGCCACAACAGTTCCCTACTGATGCTACGAAAGTGGCATTCGTCTTGTCTTATTTGGGTGGCACAGCAGCCAATTGGTCAATTCCTTTCGTGGATAGAGATGATCCCATCCTCCATAATTGGAATCAATTTAAACGTACCATGACCAGCCTTTTTGCAAAACACACTTTCATGCAGGCAAGTGATAATGAGCTTTTAAATCTTAAACAAGGTAACAAGGATTTATTGACCTATCTCACTAGTTTTAATCGTTTACTCACCGAGACACAGTGGCCAGAAGGAAAGCGTGTCTCCCTTTTTTATAAAGGTTTGAGAGACGAGTTAAAAGACGCGCTGGCTCATATCGTTGATTTGCCAGAAGACTATTCGGACTTTGTAGATTTAGTTGTGAAATTAGAACATAGACTAGGAGAAAGAAAGGGAGATAAATACAAACTGGAATCACGGTTAACTTTTATTAAACACGAGAAGAAAGACACAGATAATAAACTCCCTGAACCTGAGCCTATGCAAATAGGGACACTCAGAGGTCCACTCACATCAGAGGAAAAAGAAATAAGGAGAAAACTTCAATTATGTTTATATTGTGGCAGGGCAGGTCACTTTGCCAGAGAATGTCCAGTAAAGCTTAAAACTCCACGAAAGGGTGCTGTTTCCTCCACCTCCTCAACTGAATCGGGAAACGATTAAGCTCGACAAGGGGAGAGGTTACTTGTTCGAGAAAACATCTTAATCAAACCTCTAATGCTGCAGCCTTCATGGTACCGCACATACCTAGACATTTTATAATTCAGGTTGTTTTAATTGTTACTACCCAAGTGAGGCATTCTCTCCCTGTCCTACTGGACTCAGGCGCGACAGGAAATTTTGTGGATAATAAGTTAGCTGAAAACTTAGGACTTCCTATGTGCCTAAAGCCTTGTCCAGAAGCAGTATGTGCAGTGGATGGGTCAGAATTGACCTCTGGATTAATCACAAAACAAACAAGTCCACTTGTTATGGTCTGTCAGAACGGGCACACAGAGGTGATTAGCTTTGATCTGATAGATACTCCTAATTTTGGTTTGATTCTCGGGGTACCCTGGTTAACAACTCATAACCCAAAAATTGACTGGGTGAATAGAACTGTTACTTTGGATTCCTCTTTCTGTAGAACCAATTGCTATCAAGAAGCAGGTACAGAACAGAGCACAGTATTACACTGTGCTAGTGTTACACAAGATGAACCAAGTCTCCCTCCTGAATATTCTGACTTTAAAGACGTCTTTGATCCAGTAAAGGCTAGTGTGCTGCCCCCACATCGGTCTTATGACTGCCGTATAGATCTTATCCCAGGGGCCCCTTTACCTAATAACAGAGTATATGCTTTGACTGACGAAGAAACCAAATACTTAAGAACCTACCTAGATGACCTACTACAGTCTGGGTTCATCCGTCATTCCACATCTCCGGTATCATCTCCACTCTTTTTTTATCCCGAAGCCGGATAAATCCCTGCGCGCGTGTATCGATTATAGAGGACTAAATAAGGCTACAATAAAGAATAAATATCCTCTTCCTCTAATACCTGTGTTGTTGGATCAATTAAGACATTCTACTGTATACACTAAACTAGATCTGCGGGGAGCTTACCACCTGGTCCGAGTAAAAGAGGGGGATGAGTGGAAGACAGCTTTCAAGACAAAGTTTGGTTTATTTGAGTACACAGTAATGCCCTTTGGGTTATGTAATGCCCCTGCGGCCTTTCAGTTCTTTATAAATGAGGTCCTACACGAATTCCTGGATGTTTGTGTCATAGTATACATAGACGACATCCTCATTTACTCTAAGAACTCAGAAGAACATACCCAACATGTTCGTGCAGTATTATCAAAGTTAAAAGAAAATCATCTTTTTGCTAAGTTAGAAAAGTGTACTTTTAATGTCAGCAAGGTGGACTTTTTAGGATACTGCCTGTCACCTCAAGGAATAACTATGAATGTAAAGAAAATCAGTGCTATTGCTGATTGGCCAGAACCATCCTCTGTAAAAGATATTCAGAAATTTCTGGGTTTCGCCAATTTTTATAGGAGGTTTATTGCACATTTTTCAGACATTGCGGCCCCAATAACTACCTTGTTGCGGAAAGGGCAACGATTTCTTTGGACTGATGAGGCGGCACACGCCTTTCAACTCCTAAAACAAAAGTTCACTTCAGCCCCAATTCTGAAACATCCTGATCCTGACTTGCCCTTTTTTGTTGAAGCGGATGCTTCACAAGTAGCTTTAGGAGGAGTTCTCTCTCAACGAGATACAGTAGATGGCCAGTTACATCCTATAGCCTTCTATTCCAAAAAGTTATTACCAGCTGAACAAAATTACACTGTGGCTGAAAGGGAACTACTAGCTATCAAAGTAGCCTTTTCAGAATGGAGGCATCATTTAATGTGAGCCAAGTACCCAGTTACAATCTTTTCTGACCATAAGAACCTACAGTTTTTTGGATCACTTAAAGCACTAACACCACGTCAGATGCGGTGGTTAATTTTTTTTAGCACATTTGACTTTGTTATAACCTATAGACCAGGTGCACAACAAATTCAATCTGATGTGTTATCTAGATACGGACATACCTCAGACATGAAACAAGATAAAATAGGAGAACCCATTATTCCTCCCCAAAAGTTTTTGGCACCAGTACAACAGAAGGATTTCATCACAGATCTATATAATGCACACATGCAAATAGCACCTCAGGATTGGTTAAAGGATTCCCATAACACAATACAACGAGGTTTATTGTATCAAGACAACATGCTGTTAGTGCCCACCTCTGAATTACAAACACAGGTGATAATTTGGCATCACGCCTCACCGTTGGCAGGTCATCCTGGTTGGGTAAAAACCCTGGAAAATGTGCAAAAACACTTTTGGTGGGACACTATAAGAAAGGACATTAAGCAATTTGTCACTACCTGTCCAATTTGTGCAAGACATAAATCTTCTCATAAGGCCCCTGACGGCTTGTTAATACCAATGCCAACACCCAAGCAACCTTGGCACACTGTGAGCGTAGACTTTATTGTAGGCTTACCACCTGTAAAATCCTTCACAACAGTGTTGGTTATAGTGGATTTTTTATCTAAAATGGCACATTTTGTACCATTACGGAAATTACCCACGGCAGCAGAATTTGCCGATATTTTTATAAGGGAAATTGTGCGTTTACATGGTTTGCCAAGCAAAGTGGTGTCAGACCGAGGGAGCCAGTTCAACTCTAGATTTTGGAAAAAATTATGTGAAAAACTGAAAATAGATGTGGCATTATCCACTGCTTTCCACCCAGAGACAGATGGACAGACTGAACCAAACCTTACTTCAAACGCTACGTTGTTTATTGGCTGATTATTCTAGTGAATGGGTGGAAGCTCTCCCTGTAGCGGAGTTTGTTTACAATAATACTGAGCATTCAGCTCTACTTTGCTCACCATTCTATTTCTTGCAGGGGTATCATCCAAGAGCTATACCCATTTTGTTAGAAGAGTCCCTGTTGCCTACAGTAACGGATAGACTAACGAGGTTAGGTGACATACAAGACAAAGCCAGGAAACATTTATTAAAGTACAAGGAAAGCATGAAAAGACAAGCAGACAAACACAGATCTGAGGCCCCAATGTATAAAATTGGTGACAAGGTATGGCTCTCCACAAAGAACCTAAACATAGAGGGATCCCGAAAGCTGCAACCACGTTTCATTGGACCCTTTAGTATAACTGCCATAGTAAACCCGGTAACAGTAAAATTAGATTTACCAAAAGAATATCCAGTACATACTACATTCCATGTGTCCTTACTTAAGCCGTACAACCCAAAAACCCGACCTGAACCACCACCTCCACCCATACCAATTAAGGGAAATCTAGAATATGAAGTGAAAAGCATAAAAGACTCAAAAAGAATTAGTGGACGTCTGTTTTATTTAGTAGAATGGAAAGGATATGATGAATCTGAGAATTCATGGGAACCAGCATCATATGTACATGCCCCACAGCTGATTAGACGGTTTTATTTAAAAAACCCAGGAAAACCCCGTCCTGTAGGAGGGCCTTTGAGGGGGGCAACTGTTAGGGTTTGTGCACAGCAAAGAGCATGTCCCCTCTCACTGCACTAGTGGGTTCTGTAATAGCTCCCTTTTAAACTTACTATTCAAACCCTTTCTTGTTATCTCACCTTCCCCCCCCCCTTAGGCTTCTGTGTATGTTGTTTAATGTGCTGTTTTGTTTACACATTGGGCCTTGCTTTTACCAAGGCTTCTTTAAAACACTCCTCCCTAGGCCATGTGTTAATTCAACTCATTTGCATAATAACTGAAACTCTGCACACCTTTCAAGAACATGTGCAGCATGTGAGGACCACACCCAGCCCTTCAAACCACACCCAGCTCTGCTCACCTTTCAAGAACATGTGCAGCATGTGAGGACCACACCCAGCCCTTCAAACCACACCCAGCTCTTCGAACCACACCCAGCCCTGTCTATAAAAGGCAGCCCCCGAGCCTCACCCAGTGCTTGTGCTCGTCTACCTCCCGCTTACCTGAGAACAGATCCCTCAGCGCTGGCACTCCTGCTCTCTACAGACTTTCATTGGCTTCAATGGGCGCAGCTGCTGGCTCTTCCTTCTTCTGGTTTCCGGTTCCTCCTTGCCTCAGCCTCTCTCCTACAAACAACCTGCAAAAGAGAAAGAAGACAAGGTTAGACTGATCAGTATCTCTTGCCAGCAACAAGTAAGTGCAAAACTTTTTATTACCTGAAGGAACTTTGACAACAATTTCTGGATTCGTGTGTGGACGGTTTGAAGCAAGATACCTTCCACGAACATTGTGATTCAGGCTCTTTGTTGCAAGAATACCTTGCGGAGCTTTGTGAAACAAACATTGTTTTTTTTATGGAACTTTTAAGAATCGAACAGTGGAAACCATTAACAGCAAGGCAAACAGTAAATCAAGGACTTGCACAAATTACATGCTGTATTTTGATGTAAAAGTACAGTATTTGTTTTCTAAAAGATTCTGGAGATATGGGAAAAGTGAGTCTGCTATTGGGAATTTAGGCTTTAGTTATATTAAGATGAATGTTTGATATTGGTAATTCTGATAACGGTATTTGTTTTATGTTTTAGAAGCTTTACAGTAATAGAAAGCACATCCCAGAGCAGTAACACATTCCAAACCTGGAAACTAGAGACCAGGATCCAAGAGGTACTTTTAGAAGAGAATTTCTAATAAATAAAGGGATAGTCAGGAACCCATTTAGGAATAGGTTGCACTTATCTGTTCTTTGTTTATGTTTCATTAGGCACCAGTTTCTACAGAAGTCAGAAAGGGACGCAGATTTGTGCAGCACTTCAACAGTGGAAACGCAAGAACGGTGTTGTCTCTTTTTTATTTTATCCACTTCCCCCCTACCCTTGAGCTTCTGTTCTTAGTGCACTGTGTTAAAAACTAGTGTGCTGGAACAAGCAGTTTCAGGGTGGGGTCGGGATGTCTTCAACCTCCATCAGAACTGAACAAGAACTCAGGTGAGCTGGGCTTTGACACAATCAGGGTCAAAAGGTTTATTGGCCTAAAACGAGTCCCTGTGTAAGTTAAACTATCAACGTCGGGACGTGTTATCAGTTCTGGTAGCAGAGGACGGTTTAGGCCCTTTGGGGCCCTAGGACGAGGGACCATTGTGTGAGAGTTGTTTTTGGAATAATGCAAATTGGAGAGATGATGTGCCCCTAAGTCCCAAATGACTTTCCTGGAATCTCCGAGCTTGCCGAAGTGAGTTTGGTATTTTCTCGGCGTTCTAGTGATAGTGTGAGTGACGTAGGGTTTGCGCTTGCACAAGCTTATGCATATTGCAGGTGAATTGTGAGGTTTGTGAGAATTTTAGGCCAGGTGATGTTTTATTAGGAGTGTGCGTACTCCGTAGTATGAGAGTAGGGAAGTCGGCGAACTTCATGTGAGTGTGGCGCTTTGTGCTAAAAAATTGTCCACGTGGTTGTTGGTGATGCACGGACCCTGGATGGTCTAAGACTCCGGAGTATGTTGATAAGTGTATGAGCCACTTGGTTTATGTTGTAATTTGTGCGGTTTCATAGGTCAATCAGGCGTGGTTGACAAGTCGAGTTTGAGTCAATGTGAGTGAATGAAAACTTCGATGGAGATTTGGTAGGTTCTAAAGTGCACTAGGACAAACCATTGACAAGTAGAGGGTAGAATTTGCGGGTCAAATTTTGCTTGATAGTGCGGGATCTGAGAAGGAGAGAGTAGTGGCCGAGGCTCAAAGTGAAATCTCTGTAAAGTTCTGAAGCGATTGTGTTACCCTTCCCTGTAGTAAACCGGCAAATTTGAGTTTTGTTAGTGCTCGCAATATATTGCATTAGTTTTGTGTTGATAGAGAGTGAGGAGGACAAGCCGCAAGACTTTGTCAGCTGCAGTGTGTGTGAGTGTGACGTCAATGGAGCCGCGCTGGGATAAGTCGGTTAGTGAGAAGGGTCGCGCAAGGATTGGCAGCTGTCCATGAGAGGGAATTGGTTGAGAAGGTGGGCGAAGAGAGTTCTGGGAATTAAAGTCACTTCCTGATTCGATTGTCAATAAAATAAAAGACACAAAAATGATGTTTTTCAAGGCTTTGAAGAGTGCTTTGAGGGGAGATGTGTACATTAACGTGAGTGTGGGGGAGCCTATACCACCAGAGGATACAGCGGCTTATGCCGTAATGGAGGAGAGGGGAGTTGCGCCATGTCTTTGGCTAAAGCAGTGGTTCAAAATGACAGAAAAAGATGGGTGTTTAGCGTTTCCGGAGCACGGATCGTTCAATATAATGATTTTAGAGAATTTGCAGAAGGCGTTAAATGAGCAAAAGCCACCTCCGAGGCCAGCACAGTTTGAGGCCATACGACATCGGCAACAAAAGTTTGAGAGGAGAATGAGGAAAGCAGAAAAGACACTAGCGGAGGCTAGGTGGGATAGCAAGCACAGGATGTGGAGAAGGGAAATAATAGATGGAGTTAGAATGTTTCCAGCTATAACTCAAGAAGGTGAAGCGCAAGGGGGTAAAGCCACTTGTAAGACGGATAAGGGTTCTAACAAAGAAAAGAAGACTAAGAAGTCCTGGGCAGATGCAGATGACTCAGATGACGATGAGTTCCTTAATCAGTTGTTACATGATCGACCACCACCATATTCCATAGATGACAATAGACCAAGTACCAGTGCAGGTCCTGTAAATTCGACGCAGAATCAGGGGACAACAAACCAGGTACAGGTAAACACTGTTGCACCACCAGCCCCAATACAGAATAGTGTCAGTGTGTCTACTGCCCCAGAGATGCAGACACAGTTACAGCCAGCACCGGTTCAGAGTCTTTACCCTGATGTCCCAGTACTAGAGACCACTACAGGTTCGATGGTGCCATCAGATCCGGCATATACGAGACCAGAGCTGATACAAACTGAGCCAACTCCACTTTTAGTGCTTCAGGCACAGCAACAATTGATACAGAATTGCACATCGGTCGCAGGACCGCAGGCAGCCACAGCACCGATAATGAATCAGAATATGGGAGCTAATGCTCCACAGGGTTTGGGAAGCAGGCAGCCGCCAGCCGCCATATCATTACCTATTACAGTTGGTCCACCAGTACCATTGTATGCACAGGCAAAGCCTATTGTATGTGATCAGGGAATAATGAGCCAAGAGATGACAAGAGGAGGGTTCGTAGGGAGCTCTCAAGGGATGACTCCAGTGGAACAGACAGTAGAAAGACCTAGATCCCTGTTAGACTTCAGTCCGATTGCGGTTCCTGATTGGGGAGGAGAGTTGGAGAGTGTCGGTTGGTAGCGCCGGTGGCTGAGGTCTTTTTCCTGATTTATATCTTAATAAACTTGTCTTTTCGGAAGAACAGAAGACTGGATTTTCGTGAACTTCTCTGCACTGTATACTACACTTCCAGATACCATGAGACATTCAGGTTTGGAACTGCTGACTCCGCAGATCTCAAGTGCAAATATGCCGCAAACACTAATGATGCAGACTGGAAATATCTCGTTGCAAGGTTTAACTGTGCAACAACTGAACAATTGGTTAGATAAGTTAAACTCACCACGGACTACTCCTGCGACAGCAGAGTGGTCAGAAAGAGAAGAATACCTGAACTTTGTGAGGTTAGGTGTGAAAGCAGCTGAGCTAGTTGAAGGGAGCATGGGAGTGAACAGGCTAGAATCATTTACTGAAGCAGAATTGAGGTATCTGTGCCCAAGATAACTAAGGAAGTGAACAAGGTGCACCAGAGGATGGCGAATTTGGCAGACAAATACGACATAGACCTAGACAACACAAAACATCTAAAGAGGAGTTACAGGTTAGACTTTGAGCCAAAAGATTTTGATCACATGAGATCTACTGGGATGAAGGCACACCTTAAAGAAATGCACACTTACACTTACACTTACAGAGTGCACACGTTTGGGGAGCCTTAGAAAAGTGGGAAGGCAGATGGGCAAAGAAAAGAGATAAAAGGAAAAGTGACTGATCGGAACAGCAGCAGACGAAAGCCATGCCAGATACGGGTACAATAAAGACGTTACCAATGAGAGAGACGGCTGGAGGGGTTCTTGTCCATGTACCATGGTCGAGAGGTGATATTTTGTCTTTCACGAATGACTTCCCCAGGCTGAGGGAGAAGACGATAGAGTGGTATCAGCAGACAGACAGGTTTATGAAGCTTGCGAAGTGTCTTTGGGAAGACTTGAACACACTGTTTGAGATCATAGTTCCAGCTGACTTGTGGCTTGAGTGCAAGAGAAGTGTGGATTGACCGACAGCAGAACCGGCAAGGGACAGAGCCACAGGAGCACCGTCTCCTGAGGTGATGAGGTATTACTATAAGGTGATTGAGTTTCTGAAGTTTTGCCGCAAAATATTGATTGGCAAAAGATTGATCGAACGGCACAGGAGGCCAAAGAGTCAATACATGCCTACTATGAGAGGTTGTTAAAGGCGTTCAAGCACTATAGTGGTACAGAGGTTATAGAGCCGAAGGACATGAATCATCTTGTGTTCAGGTTTGTTGAAGGGCTGAGACCTGAGATTAGTCAGATGATTAAGAATCATTTGATCTGTTGGCAAGCGAAGCCGATTGATGAGGAGTTGCAGTATGTGAAATACTGTAGTGATGAAATTGAGTTGAAGCAGAGAAAGCTTAAAGAGAAAGTGATGGTGATGCAAATTAAGGCAGCACAAGCAGGGATGCAAGTAAATGGTCTACAGCAGATGGTGCATCAGCCGCAAGGAAACGGGATGTTTCAGGTGCAAGTGAGAAGCAGAGGTAGAGGAGGTTTTGTGAACCGTGGTCCAGATTTGAACACCGTGGTAGTTTAAAATGATGTGCAGGGTATGAAGAAAGTGTTACCTTGTCATGCTTGTGGGGGCATTGGAGATTGGAAGCGGGAGTGCCCGATGATGGTGAAGGAGGGTGTTGTTCAATAAAGCAATGATGGTAATGCATTCCAAAATGTTAATGGACCAAGAATGAGGGGTCCGAATCCGAACTTTCAAAATAACATGGTTCAGATGCAGCGTTTTCAACCCATGCAACAAGCGCAGATACCACGTGTACAACCAGTGCAGATGCAGCAAGTGCAACAGCAGATTCCCATGGTACCTAGACAGCAAATGCAGTTGCCCTTAGCACCAATGGGACAGCAACAGGTGATGCTTCCTCAGCAGGTCACAGGTCAAGGAATGAGTCCAAATAATGCAGTGCAACAATTCCCTTTGCGTGGTGAGAATGGAATAAACCATGAATGGTAGCATGAGAGCTCAGATAGTGAAGAGTGCAGGCTTGCAGCGTCCTAGAAGTAGATACGAGAGGGCCCTATGTACAAGGGAAGGTAATGGGTCACAAGGTCTCATTCTTGGTTGACACAGGAGCTACACGCTCTACAGTCAGAAGTGCAGAGGTTCCGAAGTTGCCTCTTTCGGGATGTACAATAAAGGTAGTAGGAGTGGCAAACCAGCTTCTGACTAACCCGATCACAGATCCGGTTCAAGTTGAGATTGGTACTTTCCAGGGATTGCACAGTTTTGTAGTCTGTGATTCAAGTCCCATGTACCTACTGGTAAGAGACTTAGGGGGTCATTCTAACTCTGGCGGGCGCGGAGGCCGCCCGCCAGAGTTCCCCCCTCCGAAATACCGCACCGCGGTCAGTAGACCGCGGAGGGTATTCTAAGTTTTTCCCTGGGCTGGCGGGCGGTCGCCAAAACACCGCCCGCCAGCCCAGGGAAAAACTCCCTTCCCACGAGGATGCCGGCTCGTAATCGAGCCGGCGGAGTGGGAAGGTGCGACGGGTGCTGTTGCACCCGTCGCGTATTTCACTGTCTGCCAAGGGTCGGAATGCCCTTGGGAGCACCGCCGGCCTGTCGGCGGTGCTCCCGCCGACCCTGACCCCGGCGGTCTTAGACCGCCGGGGTCAGAATGACCCCCTTACTGTGCAAGACGAGGTGTTCTATCACCTATTCCAATGATGGAATTGACGTGCAGACGAACAGTGACGATGAAGGGGATGATGGACAGATCTCAGAGCCTGAGACGGAGACAACAGATGAGGAGTACCCCTGAATAAGCTTCTTCCCAATGTTCACAGTAACTGATCTGCCAGCAGATTTGCAGGGGACGGTCAAAGAGAAAGTATGGGACTTGACAGGAAAGGAAGTGGGATTGATAAGAGGAGTAGAACCAGTCAAAGTCAGTGTGAAGCCTAATGCTGTGTTTCCCCAAGTACCACAGTACCATATGACGCAAGATGTCCTTATACAGGTGACACAAATAATTGCAGACTTTGTGAAGCAAGGGGCCCTGAAGGAAGTGATGAGCAGTCCATGTAATTCACCAATAATGGGACTGAGAAAGCCTTGTGGGAAAGTTTGAATTGTCCAAGACTTGAGAAAGATCAATGACATAGTGGTGAAATGTTGCCCAGTGGTGCCAAATCCAGCTGTGATTATGTTCCAGGTCCCATGTGATGCAGAATGGTTCACAGTTGTAGATTTGTCCCAAGCATTCCTTTCTGTGCCTCTTCATGAGGACAGACAATTTCTCTTCAGTTTCAAATTCTTCGACAAGGTTTACAATTGGTGTCGAATTCTTCAAGGGTTTTCGGAATCACCTTCCATCTTCAATCAGATACTGAAGAAGGATTTGGAGTCATTGAAATTGCCTTTTAATTAGACTCTAGTACAGTACATTGACGATTTGTTGATTGCATCCAAAACGAGAGATGACTGCAAGTATGACACTATCGCCTTACTGAACCACTTGGGAAAAAATGTGCATAAAGTGTCCCCAAAGAAGCTGCAATATTGTCAGAAAGAGGTGAAATACTTAGGTCATCTAATTTAGAAGGGGTCGAGGAAAATATCCAAAGAAAGAGTGACCGCCTTATTGCAGATGAATCCCCCAACATCTCGAAGAGACGTTAGGATGTTTCTGGGAATGGTGGGCTACTGTCGTCAGTTATCCCCAAGCCATTGGTGAGACTGACTGTTAAAGAAGTTAAAGATGGGTCATAACTTTGTCCGAGAAGGAAATGAAGGCCTTCATTGAGCTGAAAGAGTGTATGTGTAGGGCTCCAGCTTTAGGTATGCCTCATTACACGAAGCCTTTTGTCCTGTTTTGTCATGAACGTGATGCTTGTTCCTTGTCTGTCCTGACACAGGTCCATGGAGGCGCAAACCGACCTGTAGCATATTTTTCAGCTACTTTGGACCCAGTTGCAGCAGCCTTACCGGGTTGTCTGCGTGCAGTAGCAGCAGTTGGTCAAAGCCTTACACAATCTGAAGGCATAGTGATGGGACATCCTTTAACAGTAATGGTCCCACACTCAGTTGAGATTTTGTTAACCCGTACCAAGACGCAGCACATGACAAATGCAAGACTGACGAAATATGAAACAATTATATTGGGGTCACCAAATGTAATTTTGAAAAGATGTACAGTGCTGACCCCGGCAACTTTGCTTCCAAATGAGAATGCAGAAGTTGAGGGTGCTGATGAGGTAGAACATGATTGTCTTGAGGTAACAGAAATGTGCACCAAACCGAGACCTGACATTAAAGATACCCAATTGGAAGAAAATTACTACATTATCTTTGTTGATGGCTCATGTTTGAGAAACTCAGTAGGGGTACTGAGAGTCTGATACGCTGTGTGTACAATCACTGGTATCCTAGAAGAATCTTGGCTTGAAAGAGTATACTCTGCTCAAGTGGCAGAATTGGTTGCTCTTACCAGGGCATTCAATGCCGCTGCTGAATTGAAGGTGACTATCTATACTGACAGCAGGTACGGATTTGGAATTGTCCATGACTTTGGCCAGCTATGGTCACAGATAGGTTTTCTGACCTCTTCTGGTTCTCCAGTGAAAAATGGTGAAAGAATTGAGGAGTTGTTGCACGCAATTGAGTTACCTCATGAAATTGCCGTGGTGAAATGCAGCGCTCATGTGAAATCACAAGACTTTGTTTCAATGGGAAATGGATATGCGGATCAAGTCGCAAGGTTTCTCGCACTGAACTGTATATCGTTTACAGATCAGTGGGAATTGTTACCTAAAACAGAAAATGAGACATGCACAGGTTACGCTTTGAGGGTGGTTGACACGTTGGATGAATTAAAATGGTTGAAGGGATGTGCCAGCAAAGATGAGAAATGTTCTTGGATTAAGTTGCAATGTGTGCAAAGGCCAGATGATTTGTGGGTTTCAGACGAGGGGAAAATGGTTTTGCCAAACAGTCTTTGGTCCCAGTTTGCAAGGTTTTACCATGAGCAAGCACACATTGGGAGAGATGCCATGATTAGGTTGTTCAAAATTGACTGGTTTAACCCGAAATTCAGGCACGCTGCAGAAGTGACTTGTCACAGGTGCATCATCTGCCAGCAGATGAATGCGGGGAAAGGGACAGTAGTGAATTTGAGCCACATTGGGAGAGCAGGAGGTCCATTTAGCAGAATGCAATTGGACTTTATTGAGAAGCCTGTGTGTGGAGGTTTGAGATACTTGTTGGTGATTGTGTGTATCTTTAGTGACTGGATTGAAGCTTACTCTACACGTAGAAATTACAGCCTCACAGTAGCGAAGCTGCTGCTTAGGCAATTGATACCACGTTTCGGGTTTCCGATCTCTTTAGAATCAGATAGAGGAAGTCACTTCAACAATTGGGGAGAAATTACTCATTGCAATTTGTGAGAATAATTTCCCAAAGTAATATTCTGTATTACAATATACTGTGATGTGAGAGAGAATAGCGCTCCAACAGAGCCCCGATGGTTGAGAAATCGCAGATGGATTGTTGATCTCTAATTATAATCAATGACTGCTCATATTGCATCAGCCCCAATGGTGGTGGGTTACTCCTAAAATTGAGCCTTGGTGAGTGCTGGTGAAAGGCACAAAAGGGATACTGTTCACAGAGTTGAACCGGTTTGGGTGAGGCACCTCTTATCTGCTGATGTGGGAGCCATATGTGGCCATTACCAGCAAGGATGGACCCCTGTGATATAGTGGACAATGCTTTGGCCAGTGAAGACAGGGATGAGTAGTGAGTACAGAGTGCGGAAAAGCTGGTCAGCCTGCTCAAGCTCCTCAGTAGCTTGATAGTCCTTGGGTGATGAGACCTTGCTGGCTCTAGCAACGGAGAGCCACATGGGTGCTTGAGGATGGAAGGCTTCTTGCTGGCACTATTGTCTTCTCCACAGGGGAGAAATCACTCATTGCAATTTTTGAGAATAATTCTCCAAAGTAATATTCTGTATTACAATATACTGTGATGTGAGAGAGAATAGCGCTCCAACAGAGCCCCGATGTTTGAGAAATCGCAGAGGGATTGTTGTGCTGGTATGCCAAATTCAACTTGCTGTGGAGGTTACGAGGGGATTATTTCACTGGATGGCTGAGGTGGCTAGGTTGGTGGGAGCAAGGTTGTTGGTGGGGCAAGAAACTACTCTAAGGAGTCATATTTGTTGGTGCTAAGCATTCCTTGTTGCAATGGCTTGTCTTACACACACAGCCTGGAATACTATGGCCCATATTTATACTTTTTTAGCGCCGCATTTGCGTAATTTTTTGACGCAAAAGCAGCACAAACTTACACATTACAATTGTATTTTGTAAGTTTGCGCCAATTTTGCATCAACAAACGGCGCAAATGCAGCGCTAAAAAAAGTATAAATATGGGCCTTTATTTGCTGTTGTGTTTCCCTGATAGACCTGAATGTATACTGGTAAACAAAATCTCATTTTCTAACTTGGAATGTGAGCGGTCTTAACAATCCCCCTGTAATTAGAGAAAAGTTGGCATACTTGGAATGCCATAAGATTGATGTGGTACTCCTACAAGAAACTCATCTTCTAAATATGACTGTATTAATATACATGATTGTGTCAAAGTGGAGCAATAACCATACATTTTCCGTGTCTTCCTCCAATGCCAGGAGCTCTGCCATTTTGATAAAACAGAGTTTTCAATTTCAACTCCTAGATGAAGTGAATGATCCTCAGGGCAATATAAAAATGCACAGGAGGATGGACAAGGGTAGGCACATCACACTTGTAAACATCTATGGCCGTAACACAGATGACCCAGCCTTTATAGGACAAGTTTGAACCAGATACATGGCTTCAATATCTCAGACTACATTGAGGGGTAGTGCACATAATCTACTGATTGATAAAAGTATTGGCCGCTCACGTACCCCAAGTTGAGCCCATGGTTCTACATCAGAGACATTAACAAGCAATCTAGAGACATATGACTTACTGGTCATTTGGAGAAATAGGCTCCCATCTTTATGGGAGGCCACACATGTATCATTAGTCCATCGGTCATCGGAGCAACTGGACTATTGGGTGGGCAGATGTGACAGTTGCACATGGATGACATTAATCTAACACTTCAACACACTTTTTTAGATCACTACCCAGTCATCTTGGTGATTGAGGTACTCGCCTCACAACATTGCAATTTTATGACGCGGCTGAAGCCTTGGGCTCTTTGAGTCACAATGTTTGTAGACGAGGATAAGTCAGAGATTACTGCTTATTTTAAGATACACAAACCTTCAATCAATTAGGCGGGTGTGCTCTGAGAGGACTTTAAGGCCTATTTACGTGGTGGATGCAAGGCCGCTCAGCATGGCATACAAAGAGAGCTCTGAAATAGATTGGATAAACTCGAAAACAAAATGCAAGCACTGGAGGTAGAACATATGAGACACAATTCCACTCAGCTACTGGTTCACATTTAGACAAAATTATCTGAGAATAATGACACAGTGGAACAATAAGTAAAACATTTGCATAAACACGCAAGAGAGAGGGTGTATGGAGAGGGCGAGAGAGTTCGCGGAACTCTTGCTGTACTGATTCACCCCCTTTGAACTTCCCAAAACATAGAGCCGGCAGAGTGGAAAGATGGAAGGGAACTAAATGAGGCTGAGCACAAACTATCAGAATTTATAATGTATATACTCAATGGCATTTATTACATGCTACTCTTTCAGCTGACTATGCAGAATACCTTGATCACAAAGTATGTCGTTTTTGACAATTTCTAGATACTCCAATAATGCTTGATGAGATTCCTATGGTGATTTCGGGACTGCTCACATGGAAAGCACTGCACAGTGATAGTCTCTCTACCAGCGGCAGCTTCTGAGCTATGGTGGATGAGAGTCGCCCCTACCACCAGCAGCAGCAGCTTCAAACCTTTTATAATAAAACAACAATAAACCATGTTTATTATCGTTTTATTGTAAAGGGTGGGGTTTATTGACAGGGATGAAGAGGAAGTGTACATCACTCTCCTCAGTGCGCATGTATGTTTGGCTGGCTGTCTTGGGCCAGTCAAACACAGACGCGCACTGGATTTCCCGAGCTGATCTTACACATCAGTCGTGATTCACCTGGGTATATCGACCACTTATAACCTGAGGACACTATTTGCTCTAAAAAATCTGCTAAACACAGAGATTGAAGCCATGATAGTCTTTTTATTCACTATAAAGGCTTCAGACATCTGTGTCCAACCTCTTTATAGTGCATCCACTCCTTGTATAAGGCTTAATAGCATCTCAAAAGCAAACCCCATATGTAGAGGCACTCATCAGGGTTGCCCCATTTCCCCTCTCCTTTATATCACAGCGCTGGAAACAGTAGTCTGCGTGTTCAGACAACATTGCTCAACCAGGGGCCAATGCTTCACTTCTAATAATAATATGACTTCATTGTATGCCGACAATTTCAGCCTGTATCTGCAAACCCTGCTTGAAACCTCAACTCTCTCACCAGGGAATATACATTATTTAAAGCTCTTTCCGGGATTAGCATCAATTGGAATAAATCCACGATCTTTCCCCTGAATCCTGTAACACACCCCACAGCTCTGGACTTTGCCTTCCGTTGGTACCAATCCTTATTTAAATATCTTGAGGTCTGGATAAGTCGTGCTACTGAGATGGTCATGCTAGAGGATTACAGGGTGATGATTTCAAGAGTTGAAGATGTTATTAAAAATGGAAGAGTCTCCCTATTTCACGGATGGGCAGGCATGCATTGATGAAGATGATCGTTCTGCCCATATTGCTCAATCTGTTTGTAATATTTCTGTTCCTCTGACTCAACAATTCTTTAAAGACTTGAGAGCTACAATAATAACCATAGCATGGGCTTGTAAACACCCCACGCACAGTTTGCCTACTGTGGCTACATCCACCTCCATACATGGCCCACCTGGCAGAAAAGCTTGATTTACTCACCCAATTTCACTGTGTGCACTGATTGGCCAGGCAACACACCACTGGCACATAGACGTCGAACCCACCAACGGCGGTTAGTATGCATTTGGCACTGGAGAGGTTCCAGTAAAACGTATCATGCTCGATGCTATATGTCCCGCTAAAATCCATTGTTTAGCATCCTTTGCATCAGTTTACCAGGGAGAAAACGTTACTCCTGAGACTGCTGAGCTGAGGTCTAATCTGTGTTGGGGATATATTTATAGAAGAGCAGTTCACAAGCAGAGAGCATGTGGTTGAGCTTAGTATGTAGTCTGTAGCGGACATGTTGGTACATTGCCAGGGTCGGGCATTATGTCAGGGTAAAGAGGGTAAACATTTGCAGCTGAAACCTACTACTGAGCAAGTGGAGGTGCCTGTAATGTTGCCCAAAGTGAAGCTACAATGGGGAAACCGACTTGGGATGTGTAATATCCAATAAAGTAGTGGTTCGCAAATTGTTTAGAACTAGGCTCACTTTTTACAACAAACTTTCGCGGCACACAGAACTTTCATGGACAATAGGCAGGGTGATTTTTAGGGTCGAGCCTGCGTTGCATGCGCTCGCACATGCGTATCGCATCGAGACGCTTTAGTGTTTAGAAAAGGGCTCGGAGCCCTGTCGACGTCACGTCAGTGTTTTTCAATTGTTTGTGGGCTTGCCTGATAAAATCTGCTTTCTTTCATTAGTCGAAGGCATGCATACGTCATGCCTTTTCCGGTGGCTAGCCCTCCTCGAGCGCAGCGACCAAGTACAGAAAACATGCGAGGCTCGCTGTTTTCCATCAGGCTCGTGGACTACTTTTTCTCTAATTTACTAGCGCGATCTCGCTTGGCAGAAGTCGAGCGCTTTACACAGTTAATTGCACTTTTTCAGGTTACGTATATAAATGCACTTTTGCTGATAGGTGAAAAGTCGGGTTAGGAGTTTACAACACTATCAGCTCTAACATGAACAAACGCGGGACCCGTTGTATTGCAAATGCTTGTTTAATGTAACTTTCAGACAGCACATTTTCCATTGAAAAGGCCCCTAAATTTGTACAGACATATAGGGGCATATTTATACTTTCTGATGCAAAACTGCACTAACGCAGTTTTGTACCAAAAGCCTTACCTGAGTGGCAGCTGGGCACCATATTTAAGGAATTGTGCAAGCCGGCGCAACGGGTGGGCTAGCGTAAAAAAAATGACATTAGCCAGGTGGGGGTGGCAATATGGGAGAAGGGGGTTTTGCACCAAAAAATGACATTATGCTGTTTGGAGGCAAAACAATGCCTCTAACCAGCCTAGCGTCATTTTTCTGATGCAAGACCATCCATACCACATGACTCCTGTCTTAGAAATGACAGGAGTCATGTCCACCATCCCAATGGCCAGCACAGGGGACCAGTGTCCCCTGGGCATGGCCATTGCACCCTTTGCCATGCAGGGGGGCCCCAAGTTGGGTCCCCGATGGCACTTTAATTAAAACAAAAAATACTTACCTATACTTACCCTACTTACCTGAGATGTGGTGTGGGTGGGGGTGTTCCTGGGGCTGTGGGAGGGCACTTGTGGACCCATTCCATGGTGTTTAACCTGGTCTGACCCAGGCGTTGAATGATGGTGGAAAGCAAGCTTTGCACCATTATTTAGCCCCTCCTCCCACTTGTGCGTCATTTTAGCACGGGGGAAACATAAGGGGCTAGCACCAGTTTTTAGATGGCAATGCCTACCTTGCATCCCATTGACACAAGGTAGGTTCACGCATCTAAAAAATGGTGCAAACTCAAACATTTTGACGTTAAACGGGTCTAACATCAAAATATAATTATGTAGTTCACTTTGTGCCGAATTTGCATAAAAAAAATGAGACAAATTTGGCGCAAATGGGTTATAAATATGGCCTATAGTTTTACTGATAGCACTATATAGCACATAAATGGCAATGTGTGAAAATCTGGGTTTCTGTCTATATTTATCATTTGTGCATCATCAAAGGAGTGTCTTGATTTGTTTTGATCCTATTAAAATCTCTGTTTTCAGCACACTTTTGACTTTCGTAACTGCTGGATGCATACAGTTCATTTACAGGTATTACATTTTGTGATGTGTTGCAAAAAACAACACCCTACATTGTCACATAATTCAGTTTAAAACTCCTCTCACTATGCAGTCAGAGAAAGAAAAGTAAAAAAACAATCCCTATGCAAAAAACTCAAAGAAGTCTGACAGTTGACCTCTTCCTTGGCAAATGTGACAAGTTAAACAAAGAATTTAAAGGCATCTTTATTTATTGCTCTGACTTTCAAGACCCACTGAAAATCAGCTTGTGATCTTTCCCACAGGTAGGGAAACACAGCGATAAAGGATGGTTGTTCTGCAGCACTCAAAAGGGACTCTCAGCTTCTAATGGTGGAATAAGATTACTGCATCTTTAAGTACACCTGTAAAAATGGTATGTTGTATCTTGTTTACCGATCTACGGTGTGCACGCTGTAAGGCACCAGATGCAAATATTATACATTTAGCATGGAGTTCACTCACATGAGAAAATACTGGAGTGAGATATTTAAGAGCATCTCTGAAATGATAGAAATAGTCATTTCCACATCTCCTATGCTTGCATTACTAGGCATAATGTTTTAGCCCCTAGTGGATGCCTGTGCATACTCACAGTGCATATGCGTAATTTTGTGTCCATTACATTACTACGGAACAAAAAAAGAGTGCCTGTGTTTGGGGGAGGAACAGCTGTCCCATCTTTATAGCGTGGATATCTGATATGGTGCATTCCACCAAGCAAGAATTATTATTCCACGATTCACCCCGTGAACAGACCCAAAGATTTGTGGGGCCCACTGTACTCATACATATAAAATACTGACACATGTACTCGAAGATATTCGAGGTATCATAGATTATAATGCTTGATAGACCTGAAACAGGGTTAGCGGTTTTCAACTGGCTTATGTGAAGCATTTATAAAATGTTGAGATTTATAATGCTGAAATAATGTGCAAAGCTAATGATGCCTAAAATCTGTTCAAAGTGCAAATTGTAGTAGGCAATCATACCTAAACGTACTAGAATTGAAACACTAAAACACTGATGTGTCATAGTTAACTAAGCTAAGACATTGTAAAGTTAGCATAAAGCCTGATTGAACCTTTTGAAAGATATGTTTTTCACAATTAATGATTGTACAAAATGTTTTCCTTTTCGTTTATACTATGGGTACTCACAAACATGTTCCCAGGGGCCCACAAAGTTTGGTCTGTCGTGTGACCAAGGGCTGCATTTAGGCTAGCAGAGTGGCGATGAAATGGAGGAGGGGGCTATAGGTGGGAGGGGTTGTGGGGTTATGGTGTGTGTAGAGGGCAGCAAAGCATATAGATCTAGTCGCTGAATCATGCAATGTGAAACTAGAAAACCTGACATTAATCCCAGATTCCCCACTTAACCAAGTTGTGTGATCCTAAGCAACTGTTTTTTTCACATTCCCTTCTTTCTCTTCATTATTGTATGTAAGAGGACATCATCATGCATGACTTAGGATGTGCGCTGTGCAAACCCTTCTCCTGTATTAAAGTTGTTCATGTATAATAGTGAATCAGGCCAGTCAAAAAGTGCACAACTGACTTGCCTCTTAGTTCACTACTGGCATTGTTATAAAGGTGGGGGAGGGAGAATAAATGTTTCTGAATTTGTGTTTGAAATCAATCTGTTTAAAAAAATACTTCTCCATGCACTGATATAATCTGATGTATTAAGATTAAATGGTTCTGCGTGTTAATGAAATACACTTTTTGAATTTTTAAGAGCCCTTATCATAGTTGTAGACATCTTCTGCAAGATTTCCTAAAGAATGAAAGTGTTTCTGCAGTTAAGCAGTGCAGGACAATTTCCTTACTTCCTTTCTTCATCTTCAATTAATGTTTAAAAAAAGGATTGCCTGCTAATTTAACAACTTTTTAATATTAGCACTGACTCACAGTACACACGAGCCTAGTGCTACTGCTGCCCTGGGGTCCGCATGTAAGTTGCTGTCTGAAGAATATTGTATTCCTGTGAGAAGACGGGGAGTGAACGCTTTCCCATAGGTGCATCAGAAGTCGATTGGTCGACTGAAGAAAGAAGAAGCCGTATGAACTTGTAACATTGATTTTGTCTGTCTACAATGTTGAATGTGGGTTAACCTCATTCACTGACCATCCTTTATTTGGCTTGAGGTCCATGCCATATTTTGCTTAGAGACTCTACTGAGTTTCTTGGACCTCTCTTCATGAGAACTTCTCCTCTGGTTGGTTATTGAGTTATTGAGTTATTGAACTAATTTTGATGCTGAAGCCTTATGCTTTATGATTTCTCTCAAACCCAGGACTCTTTATGGGTTTCCCAAACAGACACCTTTTTCCTTCCCTTTTCTACGATTGGGAGTCTTTCCTTTATAGAACGTGCTTCACATATTATGATTTTTTGATTACATATATTGATTATTGGCAAACTAATGACGGATATTGTTGAATTTATATGATGATCCTAATAAAGATGAACTATTAACAGATTTGACTGATAAAACCGTTAACTCATCTCAAACTTTCATTATTGACTAAAATAGAAAATAAATTGTTCATGATAATTTAATGTGATGTATAGCTCCTAATTAATCTCAGTCAACGTTAAAGATTCATTAGCCTGAGGCTGTGATGATTAGCCCTGATGAACGCTAAACTGAGACTTAAACTGAACAATTCCTGCTTCAGCATGTGTTGTTGGTGTGTGACTACTCTGCAAGTGTACTATGGTGTGTGTCATCTCTTATTCTTTTTTGTCCGCATCCCCACCTGAACTTTACTCTATAGGCATGCCATAAACAAGCAATTTGTATTATAACTAGCAATCAGAAACACTGCCTTCTGCCAGTATTCAAATGATATGTAACTTTTATGGTTGTCATCGAAATTGTCAATAAATAAAGTATACAAAATGTATATTTTGTTATAGGTCGGTATCTTCTTCGACTTTTGTTGATTTTGACAAGTACTCCAAAGGATGTACGTTACACCCATAAAAGTAGAAAATATGCTTCATACATAACAGTAGACCTTCGAGAAAAATTATTTCTGATTTTAAAAGCCATATCTGTGAATCGGTCCCATAATTATTATATGTTATGTTTCTTAACTATTTGTCATGCTCTTTCGTCTTTTAATTTTATATATACCAGTTTCAGGTTCCTGGGACTGAGTAAGCATTAGTTTTTCATCCATGGATATTGTAGTAGAATAGAAATCACTGGTACATCTCTGACAGGGGACGAAACCTCTAATTGCAGCACACTGTTGCTCCTCTGCCATAATCCCTGGGTTTCTTTCTAGGCCTGAGCAATAGTGAGATCTTCACTGAGCTCAAGAGCAGACTGGCTTTTCATCATATCAAGCATTTCTCTGGGTGGCTGTAGCCACAGGGCGTTAGTGTTTGAAGGTGCATGGCCAACACCAGTATCTCCAGCTCCCTGGGATCATGGCAGCAGACACAGGGGCCATAAGGTCAAGAGGAGAGAGAAGAGAGATACAGAGATAGATAGTGCAAGAAAGCGAGAGAGTGAGAATGATAGAAAGAGAGAGAGAATAATAATGAATGGAAAGTTAGAAAGTGAGAGGGGCTGTTTTGGACATTTGTCTTCTGGCAATGCAACCCTGACTGAGGTTATTCAGAACTGATAGAGTGTCTATGAGAGTGTGATTCCTTTTACACCACAATGTACAATTGTGATTAGGTCCAGTCTCCAATAAACATCGTGGGCTAGTTTTACTTTTCCTTCATGCAATGCAGCATGGCAACTTGCTGTGCTGCGTGGCAAGAAAGGGAGAAAATAGGAATGGGCCATTTGAACTCAGATACAGGGCCTTTCTGCTGTCCTTAGTGATTGTGCACTGTGTGCTGCTTAGCACCAACACAGGCACCCTAGCACACTGGTGCACGGGTGCCTGAATTACAGGCAGGATTGTTTTTGTGCAAGAAGGCATACAGTTTGAAAAAAAAATTGAGTTTATTTATTTTGTGGAATAATGTCCCATCCAAAAACATCAAATCACACATACAAACATCATAACTTAAGATAAAATGATAAAATACATCATACCCTAATGTCTTGTACTACAATAAAATCTTAATAGAAGAGTATACTCATTACAGTTACTATAAAATCCTGTTTGTATATTTTGCATCTTTCACGCCAGGCAAACAATAAATATCTTGGCACAGTATATACAGCCCATTCAGCAGTTTCCGATCTTACTGTACGAGTTGCATTAGTTAAATGTTCTATGAACAGGATACAACATATTGGAATTATCCAGGTCTTCCTGAGCCTGTGGTAGAAAGGACCAAAAAACGAAACTGCTCAACCGACTCTGTATTTACCTTGCAGACAGGACAGGTGGGAGAGACAGAACACTCTTGCTACCTGCTTCTGAGTTTGTTCATAGGACTATTAGCATATCTAAACTTCAAGAAAATGGATGTCTCTTGGG
Source organism: Pleurodeles waltl (assembly GCF_031143425.1). Lineage (NCBI taxonomy): Eukaryota > Metazoa > Chordata > Amphibia > Caudata > Salamandridae > Pleurodeles > Pleurodeles waltl. The sequence goes on from NC_090445.1 coordinate 1,462,728,455, forward strand.
GTGGCTCGATTCGATCTAAAAAAATCTCAAAACCCATATTACACTTGAAGTTTACAATCTTTCGGCCTGGGAACCAATATCTGGTTTAGACTGTCAACACTTATTGATGTACTTCCAGTATTTTAGCTTTAGTTGAGCTAACATTTCTTTGGTAATCCACTCAGGGCTATCCCATGCTGAGTTTACCCCTAATTTATACGTCTAGATATTTATATAGTACATCAGAATTATCCTGATCTTTGACTTCTGAGAACGCTTGGCATAACGGAGTCAATAATTTACTTGTCCATACCCTCTTAGTCAATAAATCAAGGGTTTGAGGGCTGACACATGCATATTGGAGTAAGCAGGCGACTCTGTGGCAGCATGGTTTCAGCTTGCATAAATCTATTCTCTAGGTTCTCTAATACTCTGGTTTGTTCAGCGCCCAATAGTTCTACTCCGTAAAAGGCTGCACTAAGCCATATTGCGCGATAAATTTCTAAAGCGGGTGAGATCAGTCGGAACTTAGATTTATTTAATTTTGTCACGACTGTTGGCCTAGCATGTTGTAGGTTCAGTTGATTCTTTGTTTTTTGGGAAGCCCATGAAAAAGTGCTGCCAGTCATCACTCCCTTATTGTCAAAGTCCTTAAACTGCTCTAAATGAGAAGAGGCTAGCTTTATTTTCCCTCTATAATAACCAGTGTGGACAAAAGATCATAAATTAAGTCTTGAAAATATTAATTTCCTAGCTTTTTTTTCTAGCAGGAGATTGAGAACTGATTCATTATGTTCTGCAGCTCCATTGGTGTTTTTGAAATGAATAACGTTTCATCTACGAAAAGTAAGGCTGGGTGTTTTTGGTTTCCCAGTCTTAGGAGGGCCCCATTACAATCATACAATGTGTCAGTAGCCCACTGATGTAAAGTGTAAACAGGGGCTGTGCCACAACACATCCCTGCCGAACACCCCTATGGATGTGTATACGCTCAGTTTTCCCTTTCCTCCCCATGTGACTTGGGAATAATTACTATTGTATATCCGTATTAATATATGTAACATATTTGCGATAGCCTCATACTTTTAGGTGCAGCCCACAATTTCTCTTGGATATAAGATGAAATGCTGCTCGCAGGTCAACAAACGCAATGTAGGTGCCCCTTGTTCAGCATAATAGTTTTTCAAAGGAAAAGTATTAGAATAAAATAACCCACTTGATCAATGGTGCTTGTATGTAACCTGAAACCTGCCTGAATGTGTGACAGAACTTTTTTCTTTCCCATCCAACTTTGAATCCTTTCCTATAGCTGTCTACTAAATATTTTTGTGCATTATCAATTAGGCTGATGGGCCTGTAGTTGGCTAGGTTATCTTTGCCACCTCTTTTATGAATTGTAATCATTTCAGCGCCCCTCCAGGTTTCTGGTATCTCTGCCCCCTTGCTATGGCATTGGATATTTAATTCATTATATAACCCCATACAATTGGTTCAGAACAATTAAGGTCATGGGTTTCTTGTCTAAACCTGGGGCTCTCCCTTTGCCTAAGTATCTGGAGCCATTTGTATCTCTTCCATTGTAAGAGTGAATGGGGAAACGCCTTCCCTATCCTGGGCTACTACGAGATAATTCTCAGGGTAAGGAGAGCCCACCTGTTTGCCCTGCTTTGAATATAGTTTGCTGAATTACTGTACCCATGTGTGAGGCTGGAAATGGAAATCTTCATCCCTTTCGTGGATTGTTGCACGGTTAGCTAATAAGTGCCAAAATGTCCTGCCATCCTTCAATTACGCGGCTTTGGTCAGATCACACCCCAGCTTTTCCTCCCAGTTCTTCATTGTCTTTGTTTCCATGTTTTGTAATGTTTCCTCCCTTCAATAATACACGCTCTATTGCTAATTCTTACAGAGGCCGTCAATTTCTGCCTAGCCTTTCTGAAGTGTATATCATACCATAGGTTGGCTTCGACTTCAAATGTATTCACTTTCAGATCATTATAGAAATATCTCCTGATTTTTTCTAGGAGTTCTTTAAAAATAGACATAATAGAAGGATCATCTTGTGAATGGTTATTAAGTGAACATAGAGCAGAAGTGGCTGCAGTCTAAATGTGGGCAGATATATTCTTGTCAGAGTATATGATAGGTCACTATCATTGAAACCTCCTCCCAGCTTTATCCTAAAAAGACCATGGTACAAAATCACCAAATTCAATTTTCCTCAGGCCCTGAAAGTGGGCTGGGCCCAGGCTAAGTTTGCAGGAGGCTCTCCGCTTGAGATTTTTGACCAGGGCTTGGAAAGGGCCATTGATACGCTTGCTCCACAAGCTGTGATAATGCCCAAAGTTCGTTGAGTTCAATCGGCTCCTTGGTTCTCGGAGGAGTTGAAAGATCTCCAAAGAATTTATCGGAGGCAGGAGCGTAAATGGCTACTGAATAAATCCCTCTTCGAAAGAGCAAAACTTAGGGTAGCCCTGGGGAAGTATAAAGCAGCCATTAAGCTTGCGAAAACTTCGCATTTTTCTATAGTAATTAGAGGAGCCTTGAATTCATCTAAGGAACTGTTTAATACAGTTCGGGCCTTGACATCCTCTTCATCAACAGTCTCACCATTAGAAAATTCTCCTCAATTCTGTCAGTCTGTGGCAGACTTTTTTAACACTAATATCACTAATTTGCTGACGGATCTCAGTACTCCCCTCCTTGATTTAGAGGGCAAAGCTTCTTCTTAGGGTCATTTTGAACTAGGGCATATTCTGGATAGCTTTCAATCTCTCTCTGCCGATAAAATTTGCGATCTGCTCATGACTTTAAAACCAGGTCCTCCCACGGATCCCTGTCCACCTCGTATCTTAAAGTTAGCCCCTCAGCTGGTGGCCGAGGCCTTGGAGCCAGTATTTGCAGAGATTTTTCAGGAAGGGATTTTTCCGGTTGTTTGGAAGCAGGCTACGGTGATTCCTCTCATTAAAAAAAGGGGAAAGGATGCTGCGGACCTTACTAATCTTTGCCCGATTTCTCTTCTACCGGGTCTGGCCAAAATGTTAGAAAAACACCTTAATCATGAGTTATCTACCTTTCTTCAGGAGAATGGTAAACTGGATCCATCTCAGCATGGCTTTCGTGGTGCTCATAGTACGGAAACAGCACTTATTTCTACTTCTGACATTATTCGTCGCAGAGGCGATTTGGGAGGAGGTTCGATTCTGGTTTTGCTAGATTTGTCAGCAGCTTTTGACACTATTTCCCCTATCATTCTGCTTAATCGTCTGTTCCAGGCTGAAGTGAGAGGGAAGGCTTGGCAGCTTCTTAGCTCCTTTCTTGTGGCCTGTGTTGACCACCGGGCTTCTTCTTTCCATCTTCCATGTGGTGTTCCGCAGGGGTCTTCTCTCAGTCTGACACTTTTCAACCTATACATGGCACCTCTGGCCAACCCGGTACGTTCATTTAGTTTCCAGATCATCTCCTATGCAGACGATACGCAGGTGATTGTGCCCGTTTCTCGTAATTGGGAGGACACTAAGGAGAATTTTCAATGCTGCATGACAGCAATCAACAATTGGATGGCCAGTAATTGGCTCAAACTTAACGGGGATAAGACGGTGATTATGTGCTTTGGGTGTAATAACTCCCCTTGGGACAACAGCTGGTGGCCCACGGTGTGCGGGGGTTGCCCGTCACCGGTGCCCGTCGCAAAATGTAGGGATTATTTTTGACGACACACTCTCCTTTAAGTTACAGATTAATCATATAGTCAAGATTTGCTTTTGGATATTAAAAACACTTAAGCAAATTTTACATCTTTTAGAGGATGACTTAAGGCGGCCGGTGGTGCTTGCGTTAGTCACTTTTAGACTTGACTATTGTAATTCATTGCTGCTCAATGCGAACAAATATTCTTTAGACAAATTACAGTCTATTCAGAACGCGGCAGCATGCTTAACTTTGAATCTCACGCAGTTTACATCAGCTAGTAGATGTGTTTCATCTGTACACTGGCTCCCGATTAAGAGAATTATTTTTAAAACACTCTGCCTTACTCATAAAGCATTGCAGTCGGAGGGATGCGATTAATTGAAGTCTATGCTACATTTTTATCAACCGTCAAGATATTTGAGATCCTCTTCCAGATTTATGATCAAGGTGCCTCGTTGTAACAAGGCCAGATGGGGAGACCGGGCCTTTACGGTGGAAGCGGCCAAGCTTTGGAATGGCCTGCCCCTCTCGCTCCGTCAAATGTCAATTCATCTGGCCTTTAGGAAGAGCCTTAAAACCTGGCTTTTTGCAAATTAGACTTTGTAAGGGTAGCTTGTGCTGTTTTCCATTGTCTCTGGTTTTGTCTAGGGCTTCGATGCTTCAGCCGGAATGCGCTCTATAAATAAACCAATATAATACAATACAATACAATAGTTAATTTGCCTCTTATTGTTGGAATAGAAAATTGTGCAGCCAACAGACCAGAAATTACGATTATAGTTTGTTAGTGGGATGTTTCTCAGGTCCAGTGATTATGATCACTGTTCTGTCTTTCAGTGACATTCATATTTTTTAAATTAGGCCATAAATCTAAGTCTAGAAGTACGTAATCAATTCTGCTTCTGGTGAATACCCTTTTAAAGGTGTGACTGGCCCCCAGATTGGACGATTACACACATGTAGACCATGCAAGGATGTTAGTGAGGCAGCCTGCTTTGCTACCTTTGGTGTTTCTCTTAAGGGGGGGCGGTCAGCCGTCTAGGAATACCCCTCTCCTCATCTTCAACCTTTCTAATGCTTTGGAAAACTTCTATAGGGTCAAAGGTCACATTAAGATCCCCAGGCAGAACATTATGATTGTTACTGTCAGAGAACTCCAAAAACTCTTCAAAATTCAACAGTCGATAACTCAAAATTCGGGCTATAGAAGTAATTATATATGTTTATTAGTGTGACTGCATTTACCTGAAATTGAATTAATATCTAATTTCAGCAGGTCAGAAGACTTGAGGTTGCGTTTTCTTATTCAGTGGGCTAGTGAGGTTTTTGTCCATATAGCTAGTCCACCCTACGGGCATCCAGCTGTTGATGGATTTGCTTCTAATTTTATCACTTTACATAACCTAGTCTGTATACTGGCTGCAACACCGATGTTTCCTAACTCACACAGATATCGTAATTGTCAATAAATTTCCCCCAATATGGGTCATTGAGTTTAGATTTTAGAACTGCAATGTTCCATGATAGCACCTTGACCCCTGGGGTAACATCACTTGCCTGTGAAGAGAGGGGGAACGAACTTATCTCAACCCGTTGCCTGTCTTCATCGGTACTTGCTTCCATAGCTGAACTCTCCATGGGAAAAATGGGAAAACTAAGCTTGTTAAATGTAGTCTCCCAATTTGCTGTTAATGATGGGGACCCCTCCTCATTTCAGTCGAGCTCCTTGGGATCTACAACTGGATTCAACTTGGTTCTTTTATGGGGTGTTTCTATTTTTTGGTTGTTGTGAGTTTCTTCCCTTATGCTTGCCATACACACCTTTGTTCGTGGTTTGGGTTTAAACAATATCTGGGAGCACTTACAGAGTGATGTATGCTGATCTAAATTCACCAATCCAGAAGCAAATTCCTGTTTAGCAGCCTGTCCTATATGTAATCATGCTGTTCATTCAGTGAGCATTGTTCCTCAAGAAGGAGATCAGATCTGACCAATGAATAGTTATCAATAGTGTCTTATGTAATGCACAACTTTGTTCTTTAGAGAGTCGTCAGCTTTCTTGACTCCCACTAGAAGCCTGGGACATTAACGATATGCAATCTTTCACCAGTCACTTTATGTCTCAAGCTACCTCTTCGGCCATGGTAACTGACGTTGCCGCCTGGGGTGAATACAGGGGGGCTAGTTTGAACTTCTCACCTCAACCTCATGCCCTCCACGAGACCCTCCTTCCTTAAAGCTTTGTTTGCAGCAGGGGTAGGGAGTGTTAGCTTAGTTCACCCACGTCAGGTCTTAGGATTGGGTATTTGTGTTGTATTCCTTAGCTGTTTGGCTCTGTCCAACAAGCTATGGCTCAACATTTGGGATTGGGTCATCATGGTATGGTGTTTGCCTGGATCAATTTTGCAGTGAGTGACATTTCCCTCCTCCCCCCCCTCTGATGGTCATATTAGAGCAGTCTCTATACTCCACCTCCCTCTGGTTGAAGTGGCCCTGGAAAATCCATTCTATTCAACAAAAATGCAGCCTGAGTACATATTTGTCCACTTTCTCCTCCCAGTTGAGCAATAGACTATTGGAGTGTTTTACTTTCTTTGTTACAGTTGCAAAGAATAGCCTTGCCATAGGTAGCATGCACAGCTGGGCCTTTTGAGTCCTCCCTTTTTAGAAAATCTTTTGCAATTCCAGGTGAGACAAGAGAGTTAAAGAGGTTTGTACAAGCTATCTCAGGGATGATAGTACAGCAGGTCCACCCCCGTCATTGAGTCCAGAATTGCCTTGTTCCTCCACAGGTTTTACATTAACCTGTTGTGTCTCATTCTTCCTATTGATAGTTCCTGAGATACTTTGTGCACCTCTCATAACCTGATTTGCTCGGGGCAAATGAGTAGGTTTGGATAGGGTCACATATCAGTGTCCCTTTTTTAAAATATCAGCTACTTTTTGGCCTGAGGTAGGGCAGTCCATTGTTTCCCTTTGCTTAAGATGTATTCCACCTCCTCTACAAGACTGTAAATCTCCTTTATGGTGCAGTACTCAGCAGTGTGACAAACCAGTTTTATTGTTTTTTTACCACCCCCTGTTGACTCTCCCGAGCTTTTCTTATTTCCATTATCTGGTTTAGAGAGGATTACATTTGACCAGTTATCCATAAGATAAGGAATAATTGTCCTTACCATTTTGAGGGTGCAAAATCAATTCTATTGTCAGCAAGTGAAGATCAAGCATCAGACAGTGTTTGTTAGGGGGCTGGCCCTGCCCTGCCTCTTCCTAGCTCAGACTGGCTAAGATGTGCCGCTCTTGGCTGGGCAGAATCCTGATGCGCACGGTGTGTGGGAATCTGCTGCACACTTAGTAACACTCCCCTCGTGGCCCTGCCTTCTCTCAGGGGCAGGGAGTTGTGGTTCTGAGAGTCTGATCAGAGTCCTGATACAAAGAATGCATACCTCCATGCACAAAACAATCCTGAGTGGAGTAATTCTCTTGTTATATGTGCTGCAGAATGCAGGTCACATGGAAAGAGGAAGTAACAAGGCGAAATACAGATATTTATCCGTGTTCTGCCTCTGTCTGGTAGGCACACCATTTTGGCACAAAACCAGAATTCGAAATCTTGTAAAATCTGGGATGCATTGGAACATCCATGCTCCACCCATGTAACACTTACCTGACTCAAAGTAACAAAAGGCAGCACTATGCACTGCCTTGCATCAGTTTGTATTTACTACACAAAGCCATGCAAATTGACTTTGCATGGCTTAGTAAATGCCAAAAAGGATTTTGCATCAGGTTTGCACCACAAAAGTAACAGAATGAGGACGCAAAATCTTAGTACAACTTTGCCAGAGTTTATTGCAGAAGAAGTAGATGGACAGTGCACATTATGCTCTAAAAATAATAATAATCATAATAATAATGATAATAATGCATTTGTAAGTAGGACTTTTAGGACTTTAGATCAAAGTTCTGCCATTTTGAATGATAAATCTGATGTCATTACAGTATGCATGCTAATGGTATTTATACATTGCTTCGGTCGTACTGTAATCTTCAAAAGTCTTTTTTGGTGAAGTCCAGTTCAACAGACCCATATCTTCATTGCTGGCTCATTCCTTTTCTCTAACCCAGGTGGAGAACCAGTTGGCTAAGCCTGAAGAGATGGGGTGCCTGGACACTGTGCCTAAGACAGATTTTGTAGTTATAATATTTCAGCGATGAGTATTATAACATTTACATTTTTGCTTTTATCTGGTACTGGCAGAAGGAACTATGAGCCAGATGTACGCAGATTAGGAATACCAATTTCCTAATGTACGAAATTTGTGGGTAGCAAATAGACCTACCTCATGAATATTTAAAAGCAAAAAATGAAACCTTGAAGTTTCATTTTTAAGAGTAGATAGTGTTCTGTGAGACTACTGCCTGCCCTTAAAATGTTTTAAATATTATTATTAACAGTCTTAAAAGGGGAAGGGATCCCTTTGCGAACAGTTTACCACCAGTTTTAAACTGGCAGTAAAATGTTGCGGTTTTGCAACTGTAATTTGGTTGTAAAACAGTAATACATACCATACCAATTCAGTATTTAGTAGGTACGACCAAAACGCCCCTTCCAAATACCAAATCGCAAATGCAAGATGTGATTCGTTAACAAGTTACTGAATCACATTTTGCATTTTTTACATCGGAACAAATCATTTTTCTGGTTGCAAATGGCCAAATTCAACCAAAAAAATGCTTTGTTCATCTGGCCGAATATTCCTTCTATAGCAATATCAACACTGTGGTTCAAAACCTGCCCAAGCTCTAAGCCTCAATTTAAAAAAAAAATAATAATTGTGGGTTTTGTAAATATAAAGTCATTAGCAATGTAACAATAAAAGCAGGGAAAATGAAAGCATCCAATATTTGCAATATGATATCAGCACAGGAAATTTAACATGCATAGAAAACTATTATAAAATTAGAAATGGGATACATATGTATCATGAAATCAACAAGTGCTGACAGGAAACATATGTACTTCTTGCAATAAACCAAGTTCATTGAAAAGGGGAGAGAAAGTGACACAGTAGAGCGTTAAATCGTTTGATACTGTGAGCGCTGAAATTAACATTGATAATTTTTACATGTAATCCTGTATTTGATTTAACATAAAAGATGTATTAGCATAAAAAATAATGTGTGACTCATATTGTGCCTATTTGATTGATCACCATCGTGTACGGGGTTATTAGCCAATAATGCATTAAAATGTATTAAGAGTTTATATATGCTTGAAAATGCATTACTCTGTCATACTTGCAGCTAAATAATATGAACCTTTCTTGGACTAACTAATAGGCCTCCAGTTTAAGAAGGGCATGACTAAATTGAATGCCTGCCAAAACACTGTTGTAAGTTGTAACGTTAGTAGAACGATCTCATGGCCACTGTATGACAAATTATTTTGTCTAAATCTCAAACTTTTTCAGAACTTGTCTTAATAAAATGTATTTCTTTTGAGGAAATGGTGTGTAACTAATGAATGTTTCTACATCACTGTAACTGTTGATTCGAAGCGTATTAGAAATGAGATGAACAACAAACTCATTGATAATGGACAGAAGATTTCCTCAAATTGATTCTTATTGTATCAACTGGATGTACGTAAATGGAGAAGAACCAATTATTGACATGCGGATGTCTGTCAGTCAGTCAAACACAAGCTTTATTCGATCAATAGATCATCAAAACAATACACAATAAATATCAACATAAAAGTATAAAAGTACAGTTTCATTTCTAAGATCATCATAATAGCAGTTAAAAGGTCACCCCCACAGCCCCATCTAAAAATGTCTCAAAATCCTCAAAGCTAATGCACATTTCCTTATTCCCATTTCCCGACACAGATTGCGGATCCACTTGGACCTGGGGGATGAATATGTGGGACAAAAAAACATAAAATGTTCAACTGTTTCACAGGTGGTACCACACATGGGACATATATAATTTATTGCATTTGCACCACATCTACACATCAAGGTCTTCAGTGGCAGAGTCTCAAAGCGGAATCTGGCATATAGGCTTTTGCCTAAAATATCAGGTATACTATCTAGATATAATTCAAACTGTGGGTACCACTTGATGGCAATAAAAAGGTTGGTTAAACGACCACAAGATTTACGATTAATGGAATCATTCCTCACTTGAGACCAGTAGACACGCTTCAACAATTTTGAATGGACTTTCTCAAGGGTATGGGGATTCTCCCAATAGTCTCCTAGACCCAGGTTCCTGAACCACCTAGATACATGCTTGACCCTCGGGATAGAGGCTGAATTAGGACGCTTTAGCAGATCTAGACGTGAGGTCTTATAAACGTCTAGTTCAGGTACGGTCCATAGCCTTACCCAATATAAAAGAGGTCTTAAGATAATTAGGTCGGCTATCTGTTTTAGACCCAGATCTAGAAACAGCGGGATCAGTGGAGTGCTAGGAGGGCAAGCACATAGAGTCCTTGCAAAGCTGTTCTCTCCAATGATTAGCCTGTTACTGTCGGAAAAGCCCCAATCCTCCGCCCCATAGACAGCAGCTCCCTGCTCCTTAGCAACATAAATCTTGATTGCTGGGGAGACGGTTTTTGCCATCGTACCCCTATAAAAGCGCAGGATAGATGCTGCACTATGCTGCAGAAGTCCAGCACTTTTATTGACCTGTTCTTCCCAGTGTAGTTTGTCAGTAAGCCTTATACCTAAATAGTCAATGGAGCTGACCTTGTCCAAGGGATCGCCATCTAAATTAATGGAACATTTCTTCCACGTTCCAGAGCGCAGCGCCATCAGCTTCATTTTCTTAGAGTTCAACTCCAAGCCATAGTCCAGATAAAATGTATTGAATCTGTCAATAAGAATTTGAAGCCCACAAGGGTCTTGGAAATAAGAAGAGAATCATCTGCAAAAAGAAGGATTGGAATTGGGGGCATCGTTCTGGCATGCCATCATGACCTGTACCACCTCATAAATAAAAATCGAAAACAAAAGCGGTGCCAGCACGCATCCCTGGCGTACGCCCCTGTTTATGGGGATTTTGTCTGTTAGTTTGCCTTGGTTACCCCATCTCACTTGTGCATAAGTATCTTCGTGCAGTCGCTTCAGTAATCGGATTAAATTGGCTGGGGTCCCTATTATATTTAACACTTCCCAAAGCTTCTCTCTTTGAACCAGGTCAAAGGCTGATCGCAGGTCGATGAAAGCGACATATAAGGGTTGTTTTGCAAGGGCTGTATATTTCCAGTACAGCACAGCCAGCTTAAAGACCTGATCCACTGTGCTAATTCTGGGTCGAAACCCTGCCTGAAGGGGAGAGAGAATCTGATGTTACGTGGCCCAGCTCATTAATCTGCCTAAGAGTTGTTTTGCGAATTTGTTTTGCAGATTATCAATAAGACTGATCGGCCTGTACTTTGCTGGGAGATTTACATTGCCCTTTTTACAAATAGGAATGATTTCAGCACCCTTCCATGTCATAGGAATCTGCCCCCTTCTGAAATGTTGTTGGAAAGTGTATTCATATACCAGGTCCATATTGCTGGCTCGGATCCATAAAGATCCCCTGAAATCTTGTTTGGTCCTGGTGCTTTGCCGGGTTTTAACGAACAAATTGCCTCAGCAGTTTCTTCTAATGAGAAACTGATGCGGCCATCGGGATCCAATAGACCCCCTCCTATAGGGGCGAAGGAAAAGTTCATATCTAGCAAAGGGAGAGGGTCTTGACCCACATCGTAGTTATAGAGGGCCACGGGAGTGTCAATTTTAACACAGAGACATGAGAAGTGTTCCACCCATCTTTTGGGTTGTATGTGGTTCCTTAGGGTGGTCCTACCCCCTTTCTCTTGCTTGGACAGCACTTCCCAGAACAACGTGTTATTGTTGGATTCCGTAGCATCCAACAGCTCTTGCCAAATTGAGTCTACCCAGGATTTTTTTGCTTGTGAGATGGACTCCTTATATGCTTGCTGAATTTCCCCGGGGGTCCCTTTAATGATAGCATTTTTTAACCCAGACTTAGCCCTGGAACATGATTGATCAAACCATGTATTGTTTGCCGAGGTCCCTCCTTGCAATCTTGCCCCAGCCTTCCTGTAAAAAATGCTTTGGAGTTTAGCAACCATGTTTTCGTGTATACGAAGAAATGGAATGTCCTTAACATCATAGTCTTGGTAGGAATTGTGTGTGTATCTGTTTTTGATAAGGGTGAGGCCAACCATACCTCAGTTATAAAAACAACTACTACGCTTTCAAAACTAGATAGGTTTAGGTAAGGCAAAAAATGTCTGCATGTAGACGACTCACGGGCGGAACTTTCTTCTAATGTTTTCTATCACTTATTGCGTGAGTATGTTGACATGATGGATGCGAGAGAGTGTTATGTTTGTACACACATTTCAGCCTCTGTTGAGGAGGGAGTAACCTATCATAGTTTGCCTTTAAACTATGCCATAAGGTGTAGTCTTTTACTAACAAGGTTTTATAACCAGAAGTATATCCAATATTTCTACTCTAAGTATGGCATAGGCCCTCATTAAGACACTGGCGGTAAATCGCGCTTACCGCCATGCCGACTGCCGCCAACATAACGCCGCCGTGGAGGATAACCACCAACTATATTATGACACACTCATACCAATCCGTCACAATACAGCCGCACGCACAAGTCCGCCAGCCCAAAGGTCAGCAATAAACTGGCAGTAGCAAAACCCACACTGTTACACCAACAGAACTACGCCCACTGCATTATGACCCACGAATCACCGTGGCGGACATTCAATGGCGGTAAACCATTGATGGTACATACCGCCACGCTCATAATACACACACACAAACAAAACAACACTACATTAGTCAGTTCAAACTTCACACACCTGACACACATACACACACCACACCCACACCACTATAAAACACACACCCACAGTACCCACAACCCTTTATGACTAGAAATAATTGCCCCCAGAGAGAGACAGCAAGAGCACACACACAACCAGAGCCACATAACAACATCACCTATACACCATCCATGCACCTAACATTACACACCCCAACACATCACCCCCTACATCTTCAACCACATCACTCACACTACACCCATGGCACCACAACAACAACCCATATTCTCTGAGGAGGAGCTGAGGGTCATGGTGGAGGAAAACATCCGGGAAGAGCCACTGCTATTTGTATCACAGGTGCAGCAGACATCCATTGCTAGGAAGATGGCGCTATGGTGGAGAATTGTGGACAGGATCAATGCCGTGGGACAGCACCCCAGAACAAGGGACAACATCAGGAAGAGGTAGAATGACCTACGGGGGAAGGTACGTTGCACAGCAGCAAGACACCAACTAGCTGTACAGAGAACTGGCGGTGGACCCCCACCTCCTCCCCCACAACTAACAACATGGGAGGAGCAAGTCTTGGCAATCATGCATCCTGAGGGCCTGGCAGGAGTAGGAGGAGGACTGGCTCTGGTAAGTCAAATCTCTATTACTATCACCCCCGTACCTGCATGCCATCACAAACCCCCACCCGTAGCCTCACTCCCATCACTTCACCACCTTCCACATACCCCACCATCACAACCCACTCATCCCAATACCAAGCCTTGCATGTAACACCAATGCATGGACACCCCTCACAGACCTTAATGGACACCTATCACCACTGCATGAACACTGGAAAGAATCACCTAGCCCACCAAATATCTGCTTACTCAAAGGCAAATCTGCCAGGGTAACAACAACCATAGAGGGAAACACACCGATGCACATGATGTCACACGCAGAAATAGTAACACTGCATTTACATTCCCACAGGTCCCCCAGCCAATGTCACCAGAGAAGAGGTGCCAGCAACATCCAGTCCCCTCCACAGAAGAGGCCCACAGTGATGACAGCAGCTCTGCTCACCTGGATCTGGATGACCAACCTGGCCCATCAGGGATCTCTGGACAGTCGGTTACCCAGACACACTCTCACACCACCACAGAGACTCCCCCCCCAGGAAAAACCTCCACAGCACCCACCAAGCGGGCCCATACCTCTGTCCCCAGGACACGTCAATAAGCAGTGTGTCCACCACTACAGGGACCCCAGGCCACCCCACAAACACAGGACGATCAGGGACCTGGGGTCAGTGGCAGTGGGCACACGGTTCAGGGGATAGAGGCACAGGACAACAGGGAAGCTGGGAGGACTGCTGTGCGACAGGGGGAGGACAGGCCCAGGGAACCGACTCTCCGGGAGGCACTCCCCACGATCCTGGGAGGATACCACCATTCCCAGGAGACGATGGGCCAGATACTGGACAGGTTGCAGGAGAACATGTGGCTGCAGGAGGGACAGTATCTGGGGATCAGGGAGGACTTGAAGGACATCAACACCACCCTGGTCTCCATTGCAGGGGTGCTGACAGACATGGCCAACACTATGAGGGAGGCAGTGGAACCCCACCGGGCCTCTGCCAGTAGCCAAACAGATGAACAGCCCTCCACCTCCGCTGCCGCTAGTGGACAGGAGGTCCCGCCACAGGACCAACAGGCCACCAGCACCCCTCCCCCTGCGGAAGGTGAACCACCCCGCAAACGTTCCCTGCGATCCAAGCAGAAGTCAGAGACTATTGCCAAGACCCCCGCCAAGAAATAGGACTCTCCTGATTGTCACTCTTGTGTCCCACTCTGTCAGCATGTCCACCTTGAACTGCCATTGCTCACCTTCCTATGCCCACTTGGACTATGCACCCGTGATACAAATAGACTGGACTCCAACCTGGACTTTCGTCCATCATTCCCCAAGTCCATTGCACATCCTCCTTTACGTCTTAGCACTTCAATAAACACCCTTTGAAAAAATACAAGTATGGAGTATGTCAAATGATTTAAGTATGTATTCATTTAACAAGGTTGAAACATTGAAAATCAACTGTACATAAATGTATACATAGGAATGACCTGTAGTTGGCTGCTGTCAACACACCAGGAGCGATAGTGGGGCACAAATATCTGCAAATAGAGATGCCAAAGGCTACAGTGAGTGGCCAAAGAAGTGGGAAATCAGCCTGCCAGTGACAATGTCAAACGCAAAACTCAATTAAATGTGAAGTTACATGTGTCATTGGAAGTATTGATTAATTATTGTACTCCTGTTGTCCTCATCCTCATCCTCTGCCTCCTCAACTTCACTGTCAACAGGCTGACACATGGCCATCTCCAGCCTTCAGTCTTGTGCAGAAAAGGCACCTGGTGACGTAAGGCAGAGTTGTGCAAAATACAGCATGCCACGATGATCTGGCAGACCTTCTTGGGTGAGTAGTACAGTGATCCACCTGTTAGATGGAGCCAACAAAACCTGGCCTTCAGGAGGCCAAAGGTCCTCTCTATAATTCTTCTTGTTCGCCCATGTGCCTCATTGTAACATTCCTCTACCCTTGTCCTGGGATTCCTCACAGGGGTCAGTAGCCATGAGAGGCTGGGGTAACCAGAGTCACCTGCAAACATCAAGGGACAACTGTTAGCCACACACCAACCCATAGGGCCCACACCATACCCATACACCAACATATACTGGGTGGGAACAAGGGCTCACCTATTAGCCACACCCTGTGCCTTTGGAGTTGAGCCATCAAATATGAGATGCTGCGATTACTCAGGATAAAGGCACCGTGCACAGACCCAGGATATTTTGCATTGATGTGGGAGATGTACTGGTCCACCAGGCACAGCTCTTTCGATTTCTGAACACCTGTTCATTTGGCCGGGGGTGGGGGACAAATGCTATATGTATACCATCAATTGCCCCAATAATGTTGGGGATATGTCCCATTTCATAGAAATCATCTTTCACTGTGGTCAAATCCTCCACCTGGAGGAAAACGATGTAGCTGCACATGTATTTAATCAGGGCAGACAACAATCTGGTCAGCACTATTGAGAACCTTGGCTGAGACATTCCTGCTGCCAAGCCCACTGTCACTTGGAAGGAGCCAGTTGCAAGGAAATGGAGCACTGATAGCACTTGCACAAGAGGGGGGAGCCCGGTGGGGTGATGAATAGAAGAGATTAGGTCAGGCTCCAATTGGGCACACAGCTCTGTGATTGTGGCCTGGTCCAGTCTATAGGTGAGTATAATGTGCCTGTCCTCCATTGTTGCCAAGTCCACCAGGGGACTGTACACGTGGGGATGTCTCCTTCTCCTATTCATCCGCAGCGGTTGCAATCTGTGGGGCAAAATGGTAAGCAGCTGGTCAGTATCTCTTCTTCTAACCACTACACTTCAATTCATGTTGTGATTGTAACAGTATTGTTTTGGAGAGGTCCAAATGGTGCATATGTGTATTGTGACGCAGTTAGGAGCCATGGCCTACACCTCCCCACCCGAAATGGTGTCCGCATGTCCTGTGTGGGGGGATAGGTGGAAATGGGGTAATTCCACTGACGTTGTGCGCCGTTGCAGGAAGCGGTCGAAAACCTCCGTGCAACTCCTCATTGGTTAACATTGGGCCCTAAGGGGTACGGTGGCCAATGGTGATGTACGCCGGCGGTGACAGTATGCACCGCCGCAGATGTCACTGCCATTTTCTATCTGTTCACTCACTTGTTACCTGACCTTCAACAGGAGAGGACCTACACTGCAAGTATCTGGAACTGACCATGGCTTGTGTCACTGAGGAAAGGGCCACTGCCTTCACCTCAGCGGAGTTGGAGCGACTGGTGAATGGGGTCCTACCCCAGTACTGAATGCTGTGTGGGCAACCAGACCAACAGGTGGGTACACCGCGAGTATGATACATGGAGCGTGAATGCATGGAGTGCTGTGTGTGAACGCCTCATTTGGGGGGGGGTTGGTGGATGGGCCCTGGGCAGCGTGCTACATGTATGGTGGGACATGTCTGTGCTAATGGGGATGGGAAGAGGCATGGTGGACCATGAGTGTAACAGGCAGAACGGTCGGACTAATACCTTTTCCTGTATCCATTTCCCTGCAGGTCAGCGGCCATCAAAAGAAGGGAATTGGTGTGCTATCGCCAAGGACGTGCTGATCCTGGGGGTCTACGGCAGGCGGAGCACACACTGTTGCAAATGTTGGGAGGACCTGAGATGCTGGGCACGGAAGACAGCGGAGGCCCAGCTGGGGATGGCCTCCCAACGAGGAAGGGGTGCCCGTCGAACCCTGACCCCCCTGATGGCCCGCATACTGGTGGTGGCCTATCCGGAGCTGGATGGGTGCTTGGGGGCATCACGGCAGTAACAAGGGGGTGAGTACAGTGCCCCAATATACAAATTGCGCCTGGTGGGGTGGTATCCGGGTGGGGGATGTGGGCCTGTGGGTGCCCCTAGGCCAGGCTTGACATTGCAGAGTAGGTCCAGTGTTGGGCTGGGTTCTGATGTAAAATACCTCTAACCAAGTTAGTAGGCATCCACTACTGGGCAGGGGTCTGTGGGTCTCAGGTATGCTGCAATTGGCATTAGGTGCCCCTATCCTGGGCCTGGTGACTAGCATTGTGACTGGTAATGAATTGCCTAGTGAGTTGGGCTGTTCCCTGTGTGTGTGTGTGTTGTGTACGCCAACGTGGTGTTGTTGCCACCATTGACCAAGTGTATCCTTTGTCTCTTCCCCCCTTTTTATTTTGTCACCCTGTCCTTATGTGCATTAGCATCATCTGGCGGAGGAGCTGAGGCACTGTCGATGGAGAGAGCTGCAATCCACAGGGCCCAGGAGGCCGAATCCACTGACGGTGAGGGCACCAGTTAGATGGAAGGCGAGGGTACAGCTAGCACCGCCACCAGAACCGCCACCAGCACTGCCACCAGGACCACTGCCTGCAGCAGCAGCCCCAGTGGGCAGCCTTCAGAGGCTGCAGGGGAAGGGCTGGAGCCTCCCCCCTCCACTGCCAGTACCGCCACTGCCACCACTGAGCAGCCATCACCGCCGGAGGACAGTGAGTAGTCCTGCATCCATGGGCTGTTGTGCGGCCTGGCCCCTGCAAATCCTGTGGGTCTGACACCCAGGTGAGAGACTGTGACCTTGCAATCTCCAAGATCTGCACCACAGGGCACAATGCCCCCTCCAGAACCAGTGGAGAAGCCATCCACTTAGCCCATCCTTCACAGGATGAAGCTCACTGGGCACAATTCCCCCTCCAGAGCCTGTGGAGAAGCCATCCACTCACCCCATCCTTCCCTGGATGAAGCTCACTGGGCACAATGCCCCCTCCAGAACCAGTGGAAGTAGTCATCCACTAGAGAGACTGTGGCCTTGCACTTCCCAGGACAAGTCAGTGGGCACATCACTGAATTGAGAGATTGTGGCCTTGCACTCCCCAGGACCAAGCACAGGGCTTGTTGCCCCCTCCAGAGCATGTGGGCAAATCACTCACTTGAGAGGTTGTAGCCTTGCACTCCCCAGGACAGAGCACAGGGCATGTTGCCTCCTCCAGGACCAGTGGTGTTCCAGTTTTCTGGCTGAGGTGCCCCCCCATTCCCCTTCCCTCTGAGGTGCCTGTCTATTTTCGACCTAATGCCCGCTCCGTGTTGTTGCAGGAGTGAGGTTAGGCCTTGGACTTTGTGATGTGGCCCTGTGGCCCACAGACATTGAGGGCTGGGCCGTGTCCCTTGCATTGTAAATAAGTATGTACTTTTTGATTTGGATGCACAAATTTCACCTATAGTTATCGGATTACAGCCTTTTTGCACTATAGTTGTTGTCCTTGCATTATTCCTGAGAGGTACAGGGTGTATATGTTATGTTACTGTATCTGGTTGTGTGTGTGGTGTTGGGGGTGGAGGTGTTGGGTGTTGCGTGTGTGTGTCACTCTCCTTTTCCTCCTCCCCTCCCCTATGTGCTAGGCGGCAGTACTCGCCGTGGTTGTCTTCGCCGGCGCTGGTGTTCGTAATGGAGCAGAAGGTAGAAGAGCATGGGGAAGACATGAAACTCGGGCTCCATGGCGGCATGGTTCTTCCTTGAGTGTCCAGAGGTGAGTCGTTTTCCTTCTGTGCAGTGTTTCCGCCAGTCTTTTGATGTCATTGGTACTGCCCCAGAAAAAGTGGCAGATTGGACTTTCATTATACGGTGGGCGGTACATTGTCTTCCGCCTGGCTGTTGGCGATTACTGACGTGGTGCCTGTTGGTTTCACCCTGCCGGTCGGTGTGTTAAAGTGGCTGTCTGGCTGAGCGGTTTCCCCCGTGGTCATAATTTCATATTTATTACCTCCAGCCTGTTGGCGATATTACCGCCGCTTTATCACCGACCGCCAGGGTTGTAATGAGGGCCATAATGTTTTCCTTTGTTCCTATAATTAAGAACCAAAGTAGGGTAGGTAAGGAAAAAAACAGAGAAATAGTGAGAGGATTCTTTGAGCCTACATTAACGTTCGGAACAGCATACGAGCATAGGAATAATCTGACATGCTGACTTACACCAGTAGAAAAGAGTTTTTTAGATCACACAGAACATTGGAGAAGAGCATTAAAGGCAAAAATGGAGTAGTTTTGTGAAAACCTGGGAATGACTATAAATTTACTGACATCACTAAGCAAGGGAGGCTAGCTTTAGATGCACTTCATGTAGGTAAGCATTGTATATATAGGCCACAGTTTTATATGGATAGAATATTTGTGGGAACAAGTGAATGCAGACATATGTTTTTGTTTCAGAATAAGTGAGCGTTTATGTTAAATGGTCAGGGTCCAGCGGTGCCTGGAATTTATTAAATCTGGGGGACAAATGCATATTACCCTCTTCCTAGAGGATGTTATGACATATGTTATTTGGAGATAGTCTTCAGAAAATGTACCAACTTGAAGAGTTGAGTAAATTTCCTAAAATGACTGAATTACATAACGAGAGACTAAAGTGAGTCTCTGGCATTATTGGAGACATATTTGGAGCAATAATTCCTTCAGTGGGAGTTGTTTTGAATTCTATTAAAAATTCGACAGTTGTCTACTGTTGTGGACAACGTGCTGACATCCTTTTAGCAAAGGAGGGCAAAATTTGTAAATTGCTTAGTCCACAACAATGTTGTTCACATATACCAGACAACAGCAAAGCAATTAGAGGCTTTATTAACAATCTAACAAGAGATCAAGAGATAAAACTGACTTGAAAGAACTAACAGAATCTACTTTATGGAAAAAATCTAGCAAAGGATTTGCTTCGGTGGGGAATTGGTTTGGCAACCTGGGAAAGGGATATTAATAAAGATAACACAAGGGATTTTGATTATTGTGATTTGTTTTATAAGATTATGGGGAATGTGTAAATTGTATATTGTGATTAGAATAAAAAGATTGAAAAAGAATCAGAGGAGGGTGAAAATTAGAATGGAAAAATTATTTAGGGAAAATTCAAAGGGAAAAAGAATAAATAAAAATGTGCGAGAGAAAAACTTTTAGAAAATTGTGTAACAAAATAAATAAATGTATTTGAAATATAGGTGTGATGACATATATACTCATTAGAGAAAGGATTGTGAGCACTGAAATTAACATTAATAATATTTACGTGTGTTCCTGTATTTGATTTAACATATAAGATGTATTAGCATAGAAAATAACATGTGACTCATAATGTGCTTATTTGATTGGCCACTATTGTGTATGGGATTATTAGCTAGTAATGTATTAATACATATTAAGAGTTTATATATATTTGAAAATGCATTACTCTGTTGTACTTGCAGCTAAATATTATGATCTTTACTTGTGCAAACTAAAAGGCCTCAATTTTAACAAGGCCATGACTAAATTGAATGCCTGCCAAAACACTGTAAATTGGAACATTAGTAGAGCAATCTCATGTCCGCTGTATAACAAATTATTTTGTCTAAATCTCAAACTTGTTCAGAACTTGTATTAATAAAATGTGTGTAACTCAAGAATATTTCTACATCACTGTAACTGTTGATGTAAATCATATTAGAAAGGAGATGAACAATGAACTCACTAATAATGGACGGAAGATTTCCTCACGTTAATTCTTATTGTACCAACTGGATTTACGCAAATGGAGAAGAGCCAATCATTGATGTGCGGATGTCTGTCTAGCATATATTTTTGACATGTAGTAAATATGTAATTGGACAATCTTCATCGCAAGATGTTTCTGACCAATGGAAAATGTGGGACAACTTTAACTTAACAGCACCATTCTTGAAGTTCTGGCGATTTATATTCCATACTTTCTACGGCACAATTTCTCTGTGATGCTAGTCATTTTGACACTCTGTCACTTTGATTCTTGCCAGCCTGTCGATTGGCGTGATGGTAATTTATTATTTTCAAGTTTATTTCCTATGCCCCATGCAATGATGCTGGTGCTTACTTTAGCGCTTGATACTTAAAACAAAAGCACTTTGCTGACTGCCTTAGACATTACCTTGATGGTTCAGAGAACTTAGAGCCCAAATTCTGAACCGCCCCCCCTTTCCCAAATCCCCTCTGTCCTGTTGTCCCCCTGGTGAAGACGCCAGTTCTTCATCCTTAAGGATAGGTATAAAATTGTAATGTTTATTGTTGTTTATCTTTTGTTTTCCAGGTACCAACTGCTGCTTTAAATAGAGCCATTGCTAGATGTTTTCTAAATTCATGTTGCTAACACTTTTGCATGAAGTCCAACATGCTAATGCTCATCTGGAGATAGTGAGGTTTTTCACCTCTATTCATATGCTTTTGACGACGAACTGACAACATTCAATTGCTGATCAAATGTATGTTATTACGCTTGCTCAATTACTATTACTATTGATCTGTACCTTAGCTATTGAAGTCATAGTTATTGTAACTCTGATAAACTAAGATTCTGTAGGCTTTTCGGACAGCCTGTGTTGTTTTTATATTTTTATCTTA
The DNA here is from genome assembly GCF_031143425.1 of Pleurodeles waltl. Taxonomy (NCBI): domain Eukaryota; kingdom Metazoa; phylum Chordata; class Amphibia; order Caudata; family Salamandridae; genus Pleurodeles; species Pleurodeles waltl. The sequence continues at coordinate 1,462,750,008 of NC_090445.1, forward strand.
TGGTTTTGAGACTAATTTACGAGATATTAGCATTGTTAATATAGGGAAATAAACATTTTAACTGATATCAAAAGGTGTGGTTATTCGGGGGGAAATGGGTCATGGGGCATTCTTTACTGACTCTCTAATGATTTGTGTTGTTTAATTTGATGTCTTTTATATGCTACCTACGGTATGATCATCTTAAATGAGTCAAACGTTTCATCGGCCTTAAGGATGCGTTTGCTTATTATTAGTTGCTAAAACTAAACAGATAAGCCTGGGCGCATTCACAAAACTAATGATACCTGATATGGTGTGGTGCATCATCAGCGACCTGTGTTTTCAAAGTAAAGGCAACAAGAGAGATAGACTCATATTAAAGAACAAGGATCCCCCTATTACCAGTAAACCCCAATGAACAAAGGGGAATTTCTAGAGAGGGGAAAAAAAGAGAATGGAGAAATGGGAAAAAAGAGAACTGTGGGACTGAAGAGGGAGAAGAAAACCAACCAGAAGAGACTACGTGTCACAAAGGTGAATTGCAATTGAGCAATAAACCTCAATAACTCACATTACCGCACATATATGGACGTCATTTAGGGGTCGCAGCTTGACCCTTGCGACCCCTGGCACTGCTTCTGCAACCCCTGGCTTCAGAGGTCACGAAATCAGTGCCAGGAACACAGGGGTTAGCTCGTCCTTATGGACGTTGCTTTGGGCTCCACTTCCTTGCTTTAAATTAGTTTTGTATTACACTAATAGTGAATAATATATGCAAAAAATGGGGTCTTTGGTTGACAGTCAGGTTACCCCCTGTTCAAGCAAGGACCCTCACTCTAGTCAGGGTAAAAGAGAATCACCCTCAGCTAACCCCTGCTTACCCCCTTGGTAGCTTGGCAGAGAAGAAGGTTTAACTTCAGAGTGATAGGTGTGAAGTATTTGTACCAACTCACACAGTAACTGTTGGAAAATGGGTTATTGGTAAGGGCAGGTAGGTACCTACACCTAGCAACAAGCCACCAACCTCCACTTAGGTACAGTTAGGTCTCAGTAAATTAATCCCAGCTCAACCCTTGGTAGCTTGGCAACGAGCGTCAAGGCTTAACTTAGGAGACAGTGTGTAAAGCATTCAAATATCACAAAACAGTAATTAAATAAAACACAGGAAACAGTTTAAAAATCCAAAACCAATTTATAAAAATAGTTTATATTTTTATCTTTAAAATGACACAAAAACGAATAAAATCGGATAAAGGGAACCTGAGATATGAATTTTTAAAGAATTATTATTTTTCTAGCGCTTAGAAACAAAAAGCGCCAATCGGGTCATCTGGTTGCACCACGACCGGGGCAAAGTCAAAGTTTCAGGCCGACCGCGATGGAGCCCTGCTCGGCTACAAGTCGCTGGAGGCCTCGGTTAAAAAGTTACCCTCTGACTTAGTCTTTATTTTGAAGATTTTCTTCAGTGGGACGAACCTGCCAGTCGAATCCGACCTCCTGGAGCCCTTGTCCGGATACGCGATGCTGGATTCCTCAGTGGAGATTTTTACCTTCAGACTTAGTCGTTTTTACGAGGTGAAAATCCTTCAACCGTGGTAAACCTGGATCTTGATCCGACGTCCGTGGAGCCCTTCTCGGATACGATGGCTGGGATGTCCCGGTCAACTTTTTACCTTCGGACTTAGTCTCTTTTTCGGCGATTTTTCTTTACCGGGACGAACCACCAAGTCAGGCCGGGTCGCGGTTGAGGCAAGCCGGCTAGAATTTCCGCGGCGGGTCGGTCCCTCTCTGGAGCTTTTTTACAAAAATTCTCAAATCTTCTCCAAACTTCTGGGGCTTCACCCAGATCTTCTTTTAAGGTTCTTTTGGGGTCCACAGCTCACCCCAAGGGTCCAGAAGTTCTGTGATGGTCCTTGGGGGGTGGGGACTTCAACTCCCAGAATGCACCTGGCGCAAACTCCTTTTTGGCCACTGGACAGTGGTCAGCTGGTCACTTTTCAGGAGTTGGTGCAGGGGGACTCTGGATAGCAATTTTTCACCTGTAGCAAACAGGGAGTCCCTCCTTGAACCAGTTGAAGCCAGGCAAAGTCCTTCTTGTGGTGAAGCCCAAGTGTGCAGCTGGTGCAGTCCTTCTGAGTGCAGGTTCCAGGTGCAGGCCAGGGGTCCAGCAGGGCAGTCCTTCTTCTCCTTTAGTTCTTTTCTTCTTGAAATCTGGCGGGGATCTGAGGTGTGGGGGCAGGTCTGCCAGTTTTATCCTTGCTCCTGGGTGAAAAGCAGGGGGGTCCTGGTTCTACAATCAGGTACAGGGTCGTCCCCCTGTGATGACTACTTCCTGGGAAGTGTGGCAAAAATCCATCCCAAAAGGCAACATTCTCTAAAAATCCAACATGGCTGAATCTGATTTTTGGAGGTTACATCTGGCTGAGCCCACCCACTGGTGTGGCTAAAAATCATAAACACACCCCTCTCCTGCCCTCTCCTAATCTAATCAAGGGGGCACCTAGTTGTCTGGGGTTGCAGGATGTGGGGGTGTTGCTGGTTGCTCCAAATGTCCTTCTCTGCCTTTGAAGACCAGTTTGGCAGCCCTCCCCCTTCCTGCCTCACCATCTGCTGAGGGGAGATTCTCTCCCACAAGCACATTCCTTTGTGTGAAGCCAGGCCACTTCACACCTCATCAAGGCAGCTTGACTAAGCTGCTGCAGGCCGGCCAATCAGAGCACAGCAGCAAAAACAATGCAGGGCTGAAATTGGCAACTTTTTAGGTAAAGTCTAAAACCTTTTACCTGAACAAGTTATATTAAATCCCACAACTGGAAGTTGTGGGATTTATTACAACAATTAATTTGATACCAAATTCTTGGTATGCAACATTTAAGGAGACTTTAAAATTTAAAATAAAGTCTCCCCTTTCTAGCCTATGAAGGCCATTTACTTCAATGAGGGAAAAACGAATTTGGCTGTTTTTACCTCACCAGGGTTTAGAAATCTATTTTTATAAAGTCCCTGCTTATAGTTACATGGCACCCAGCCCTAGGGGCACATAGGGCACACCTTAGGGGTGACTTATATGTAAAAATAAGGTAGTTTAAGACTTTGGAACTACTTTTAATTCCAAAGTCGAATTTGCATATAACTTTAATTTAAAAGCAGCCAGAAAGGCAGGCCTGCCTTTAAAATGACACTGGGCACCTCAGCAGTGCACCTATGGGTGTACTACCTATGCTGTGGTCCCTAAACCTACATGCCCTACCATATACTAGGGACTTATAGGTAGGTTAACTTAGCCAATTATAATTAGCCTAATTTGCATATCCATTTTACACAGAGCACAGGCCCTGGGACTGGTTAGCAGTACCCAGGGCACCATCAGAGTCAGGAAAACACCAGCATAAAGTGGAAAATGGGGGCAAAAAGTTAGGGGGCCTCTGCAATCAGCCCTGTTTTCTCACATAAGCCCCCCCCAGCCCACACGCCCAGGAGACTCAGCCTAACCCTGGGAGAGTCTTCCTGGCTTGTTAGGCGAGGAAGACAGTGAAGAAAACTGGCTGTCCCTTTGCAGGGCCTACTCTGCCTTACATCCTCCTGTCATGGTCACTCCCTCTGGGAAGTGAAGCCATCCCAACAGTGAAAGGACCCATCTCAAACTGAAACTTCCCTCTAGGGGGGTCTTCCTCCTCTCTCTCTGCCAACTTGGGTAGTGAGGTGCCCACCTCCCCTACTCCTAACTTTGCTAGGGCAACACCTAGCTTACCCAAAGAGGTCACCCAACACTTGAGAAACCCCACCATGACCAACAGGGTCAGGGGGCCTACTTTGCTATTGGCCCTGGGGTCTGCCTCCCAGGCCAAGTACAGTGCTGCCAGGAAGGCTAGCACCCAGCAGAGGCTACTGACAGCTGTCAGTTCCCAGAACCACACCCTAAGCTCTCCACTGACAGGTGGCTGAGCTGCTTTAGGGGCAACTTTGGGGTCCTGGCACTCCTCTTGTTGTCTAGAGTGGGGGGCTACCACCTCCTGTGGCATACACCCTCCTTCCACTCTCCCTTCTGTCAGTGCAGGGGCAACACCCTGCATCTGGACAGCTGCCTGACTACTCAGGACTTCCTTGGGGTCAGGGGAAGCCTCACCAGTGCCAACTCTGGGCTCCCCCCCTACTGGGGCAGAAGGCCTTTGGCTTCCTGGAACTCTCTTTAAGAGTGGCCTACCCTTCCTTTTCTTCTTTCCTTTTCTTGGGGACCCCTGTCTCCTAACTGTAGGGACTGACTCCCCAGGACTTTGGGTTGGGGGGGGCGCCCTGGGCGACCGCCCCATCTGGGACCAGACCCACCTCTGGGAGGTCATTGCCCAGGATACAATCTAGGGGGAGGTCAGCACTGACTACCACCCTAAACCAGTCAAAGATACCCTCCCTCTCTAGGGGCACTATGGCTACAGGTTTGGAGGTGACCTCCCCTGTGGCTATCCTGACTTTCCTTGTCTCTCCTGGGACATACATGTCTGGGGTCACTAACCGGTCACTCACTATAGTGTGACTGGCACAGGTGTCTCTCAGGCCAGTGGTAGGGATCCCATTCACTTGAATGTGGTGGAAGTGCCTACTCCCACCTTCAGGGATAACCAGCTTACCATCTGGTCCTGTCTCCCAGCTCAATGCTAGGAGGACTTCATCATCTGAGGAGTCCTCCTCTATGGCTACACTGGACAGCCCAGTGCTAACCACCTTCTTTGGACAGCCTGCATCTCCTCTGAAGTGACCTGTCTGCTCACAGTCAAAGCAAGCCCTACTGTCCAAGAGCTTTTTTAACCCCGGGTCTCCCTGTCTCTGCTTGTCAGAGTGGGAGTGGGATTTACTCTCCTCCTTCTTAGGGTTCTGGGGTACAGAGGGAGTCTCTGTGGTGGGCTTACCACCTCCCTCCTTAGGTTTTTGGGGACCTTACCCCCCCTTCTTGGAGTCTCCCCCCTGGGACTTGACAACCACCCTGGTTCTCAACCACTCATCAGCTGCCTCCCCTAGCTCTCTAGGGTTGGTCTGCTTAGAGTCCACTAGATGCTGGCGTAACCTTTCTTGGGTACAATTGGTCAAGATGTGCTCTCTCATGATCAGATTGTATAACCCCTCATAAGTATTTACTTTGTTACCAATAATCCAGCCCTCTAGTGCCTTAAGTGAGGTGTCTACAAAGTCCACCCAGGACTGGGTGCTTGTCTTTTGGGTGTCCCTAAACTTGAGCCTATACTGCTCTGGGGTCAGACCAAACTTTTTAGTCAAGCAACTCTTCATACTGGGGTATGAGTCTGCATCCTCCCCACTCATGGTTAGGAGCCTATCCCTCCCAGAGTTGGGAACTAACTCCCAAAGAAGTGAACCCCAGTACTGAGGCTTGACTCTCCTCATCTGGAGGGCCCTCTCAAAGGCCCCCAGCCACTTATCTATGTCATCCCCCTCTACATAGGCAGGAACCACCCCTTTGGGTAATCTGGGGGAAAAAACCCCACCCATGGACACCTCAGCTTCTTTATCGCTGCCACCATCTCTTTTCTCTTTGTTTGCCCACTTTTTCTTTTCTAGGGCCAGCTTGTCTGCTTCCAAAGCTATGTATGCTAGCTGGGCCTCCAGCTCTCTTTCTCTGATGGATGGGTTCTCTCCTCCTGAAAGGACCCCCTTACCACCACTAGCTTTGGGTCTGCCCCTAGTGACTGTATTTACTGAGGACCGTTCTTCCTCATCCTCACTTAGGCTCAGATGCCTTCCCTCCCCTGAGTGGTTAGAGCTAGCATCCTCCCCTTTTTCTCCATCCTCTGGAGCTTCCTCTGAGTCTACCTCTTGGGCCTCAGCCCATGCTGTCAGGGATTTGATCAGGATTTGCTTCCTGAGATCAGTGGTTGCAGGCAACCCTCTTTCAATACACAACCCCCTAAGCTGGACTACTGTCAGTGTGGGTAGGCTAGCCAGATCAAGCTCCATGGTTCCCTAGTTTTGTGTCAACAAAAACTTTTTGCAAAAATTGGAAACAATAATTTAGAAAAATTACAAAAATTCAATAATAGAAATTAATCCAAATTAAAAATGTAATTTTTTTTTTTTTATTTTTTTTTTAAAACAATTTTTGCACTAAGACAATTTAAAGGATTTTTAATTTGTTTTACTCAAAACTGTAACGTGATACTGAACACAAGTACAGGATCCCACCGCTGCCACCAAAAATGTTGGAAAATGGGTTATTGGTAAGGGCAGGTAGGTACCTACACCTAGCAACAAGCCACCAACCTCCACTTAGGTACAGTTAGGTCTCAGTAAATTAATCCCAGCTCAACCCTTGGTAGCTTGGCAACGAGCGTCAAGGCTTAACTTAGGAGACAGTGTGTAAAGCATTCAAATATCACAAAACAGTAATTAAATAAAACACAGGAAACAGTTTAAAAATCCAAAAACAATTTATAAAAATAGTTTATATTTTTATCTTTAAAATGACACAAAAACGAATAAAATCGGATAAAGGGAACCGGAGATATGAATTTTTAAAGAATTATTATTTTTCTAGCGCTTAGAAACAAAAAGCGCCAATCGGGTCATCTGGTTGCACCACGACCGGGGCAAAGTCAAAGTTTCAGGCCGACCGCGATGGAGCCCTGCTCGGCTACAAGTCGCGGGAGGCCTCGGTTAAAAAGTTACCTTCTGACTTAGTCTTTATTTTGAAGATTTTCTTCAGCGGGACGAACCTGCCAGTCGAATCCGACCTCCTGGAGCCCTTGTCCGGATACGCGATGCTGGATTCCTCAGTGGAGATTTTTACTTTCGGACTTAGTCGTTTTTTCGAGGTGAAAATCCTTCGACCGGGGTAAACCTGGATCTTGATCCGACGTCCGTGGAGCCCTTCTCGGATACGATGGCTGGGAGGTCCCGGTCAACTTTTTACCTTCGGACTTAGTCTCTTTTTCGGCGATTTTTCTTTACCAGGACGAACCACCAAGTCAGGCCGGGTCGCGGTTGAGGCAAGCCGGCTAGAATTTCCGCGGCGGGTCGGTCCCTCTCTGGAGCTTTTTTACAAAAATTCTCAAATCTTCTCCAAACTTCTGGGGCTTCACCCAGATCTTCTTTTAAGGTTCTTTTGGGGTCCACAGCTCACCCCAAGGGTCCAGAAGTTCTGTGATGGTCCTTGGGGGGTGCGGACTTCAACTCCCAGAATGCACCTGGCGCAAACTCCTTTTTGGCCACTGGACAGTGGTCAGCTGGTCACTTTTCAGGAGTTGGTGCAGGGGGACTCTGGATAGCAATTTTTCACCTGTAGCAAACAGGGAGTCCCTCCTTGAACCAGTTGAAGCCAGGCAAAGTCCTTCTTGTGGTGAAGCCCAAGTGTGCAGCTGGTGCAGTCCTTCTGAGTGCAGGTTCCAGGTGCAGGCCAGGGGTCCAGCAGGGCAGTCCTTCTTCTCCTTTAGTTCTTTTCTTCTTGAAATCTGGCGGGGATCTGAGGTGTGGGGGCAGGTCTGCCAGTTTTATCCTTGCTCCTGGGTGAAAAGCAGGGGGGTCCTGGTTCTACAATCAGGTACAGGGTCGTCCCCCTGTGATGACTACTTCCTGGGAAGTGTGGCAAAAATCCATCCCAAAAGGCAACATTCTCTAAAAATCCAACATGGCTGAATCTGATTTTTGGAGGTTACATCTGGCTGAGCCCACCCACTGGTGTGGCTAAAAATCATAAACACACCCCTCTCCTGCCCTCTCCTAATCTAATCAAGGGGGCACCTAGTTGTCTGGGGTTGCAGGATGTGGGGGTGTTGCTGGTTGCTCCAAATGTCCTTCTCTGCCTTTGAAGACCAGTTTGGCAGCCCTCCCCCTTCCTGCCTCAACATCTGCTGAGGGGAGATTCTCTCCCACAAGCACATTCCTTTGTGTGAAGCCAGGCCACTTCACACCTCATCAAGGCAGCTTGACTAAGCTGCTGCAGGCCGGCCAATCAGAGCACAGCAGCAAAAACAATGCAGGGCTGAAATTGGCAACTTTTTAGGTAAAGTCTAAAACCTTTTACCTGAACAAGTTATATTAAATCCAACAACTGGAAGTTGTGGGATTTATTACAACAATTAATTTGATACCACATTCTTGGTATGCAACATTTAAGGAGACTTTAAAATTTAAAATAAAGTCTCCCCATTCTAGCCTATGAAGGCCATTTACTTCAATGAGGGAAAAACGAATTTGGCTGTTTTTACCTCACCAGGGTTTATAAATCTATTTTTATAAAGTCCCTGCTTATAGTTACATGGCACCCAGCCCTAGGGGCACATAGGCCACACCTTAGGGGTGACTTATATGTAAAAATAAGGTAGTTTAAGACTTTGGAACTACTTTTAATTCCAAAGTCGAATTTGCATATAATTTTAATTTAAAAGCAGCCAGCAAGGCAGGCCTGCCTTTAAAATGACACTGGGCACCTCAGCAGTGCACCTATGGGTGTACTACCTATGCTGTGGTCCCTAAACCTACATGCCCTACCATATACTAGGGACTTATTGGTAGGTTAACTTAGCCAATTATAATTAGCCTAATTTGCATATCCATTTTACACAGAGCACAGGCCCTGGGACTGGTTAGCAGTACCCAGGGCACCATCAGAGTCAGGAAAACACCAGCATAAAGTGGAAAATGGGGCAAAAAGTTAGGGGGCCTCTGCAATCAGCCCTGTTTTCTCACAGTAACTTAATGAAAACACTACAAAATAACACAACACAGGTTTAGAAAAATAGGAAATATTTATCTAAACAAAACAAAACCAAAATGACAAAAATCCACAATACACAAGTCAAGGTATCAATTAAAATTCTAAAAGAGTCTTTAAGTAGTTTCAAACACACACTAACACTGATAGCGTGAAAAGGTACCTTGGGTGTGTCAAAAATAACCCCGCACGGGCAAGTGTGCGTCAAAAAGGGCTTGCGATGCGTTGATTCTACTCACGAGCGGGACCTTGAGTTGTTTCTCCTTTCTTCGGGTCGGGCGCGTCGTTTCTTCTCTCTGCAAGAGAGTGATGCGTCGGACTGGTCAGCACTATCGGGTCCGGGCAGGCCTTGCATTGTTGTTACACGCCCAGCGGTGCTTGTGTCGGAAATCCAGCTGCATAATAATCCGAAAACCACGCAGCACAGGTTGCGATCTCCCAGCCTACGTCAGCTATGCAGTGCGTTGTTTCTCCAGCTTCATGCGTCGATTCTTCGGTCACGTTTACGGCGAGCGTCAATTTTAAGCCGCAGAGCAGGCAGCGTGTAGTTTCTTCAGCTGCACATCAGAGTCGCGCTGATCTTTTCCCCGCATGGCGCTCTGTACGTGGATTTCCTCCTCTTAGGCTGCCATCTTCTCCTTTCAGGGCTCCAGGAACTTGATGGGCACCACAGGGCAGAGTAGGAGTCTTTCCAGAGACTCCAGGTGCTGGCAGAGAGAAGTCTTTGCTATCCCTGAGACTTCAAACAACAGGAGGCAAGCTCTAAATCAAGCCCTTGGAGAGTTCTTCTCAAGATGGAAGGCACACAAAGTCCAGTCTTTGCCCTCTTACTGTGGCAGAAGCAGCAAATGCAGGATAGCTCCACAAAGCACAGTCACAGGCAGGGCAGCTCCTCTTCCTCAGCTCTTCGGCTCTTCTCCAGGCAGAGGTTCCTCTTGTTTCCAGAAGTGTTCTAAAGTCTGTGATTTTGGGTGCCCTTCTTATACCCAACTTCTCCTTTGAAGTAGGCCTACTTCAAAGTAAAGTCTCTTTTGAATGTGAAATCCTGCCTTGCCCAGGCCAGGCCCCAGACACTCACCAGGGGGTTGGAGACTACATTGTGTGAGGGCAGGCACAGCACTTTCAGGTGTAAGTGACCACTCTTCCCCTCCCTCCTAGCACAGATGGCTCATCAGGTTATGCAGGCTACACCCCACCTCCCTTTGTGTCACTGTCTAGTGTGAGGTTCAACCAGCCCAACTGTCAAACTGACCCAGACAGGGAATTCACAAACAGGCAGAGTCACTGAAATGGTATAAGCAAGAAAATGCCCACTTTCTAAAAGTGGCATTTTCAAACACACAATCTTAAAATCAACTTTACTAAAAGATGTAGTTTTAAATTGTGATCTCAGAGACCCTAAACTCCATATGTCCATCTGCTCCTAAAGGGAATCTACCTTTAATCAGATTTAAAGGTAGCCGCCATGTTAACCTACGACAGGGACAGGCCTTGCAACAGTGAAAAACGAATTTAGCAATATTTAACTGTCAGGACATTTAAAACACATTGCTATATGCCCTACCTTAACCATACACTACACCCTGCCCTTGGGGCTACCTAGGGCCTACCTTAGGAGTGTCTGACATGTGAGAAAAGGGAAGGTCTAGGCCTGGCAAGTGGGTACACTTGCCAAGTCGAATTTACAGTTAAAACTGCACACACACACAGGCACTGCAATGGCAGGTCTGAGACATGATTACAGAGCTACTTATGTGGGTGGCACAACCCGTGCTGCAGGCCCACTAGTAACATTTGATTTACAGGCCCTGGACACCTCTAGTGCACTGTACTAGGGACTTACTAATAAATCAAATATGCATATCTTGGATAACCCAATTATATACACATTTTGTAAAGGAGCACTTGCACTTTAGCACTGGTTAGCAGTGGTAAAGTGCCCAGAGTAACAAAAACAGTAAAATCAGAGTCCAGCACACATCAACAACCTGGGGAACAGAGGCAAAAAGTTAAGGGAGACCACGCCAAGAATGAAAAGTCTAAAAATATAGCATTCACTATTAGTGTCATAAAAAATAGAGTACAGTTACCTATAATATTAACCTCATTGGTAGCTGAGATAAGTATAAAACACTTCTAAATGTATGTTGTGTGCATGTTTGCGGGTGAGTGTGTTTCTGTGAGAGAGAGTGTGTGTATGTGAGTGAATGCATGTGCATGTGTAAGCATGTGTGTGTGAGTAAAAGTAAAGATGGAATGTCGTGCGATGTCACTTCTGCTACCCCTTGTATTTTCGTGAATTGACATCCATGTGCACATATTGCAAATATGGGTTTTGTGAGTTAAACCGGAGATCTTTATTCCAGGAAAATGCCCGGTATTGCCAGAAATATATGAATTTTGGGGCGGCAAGTACGAAAATCCACGTCATTCTTCAAAACCGTGTAATATCGTACACAATAAATTCTGACTTGGCAGAGTCAGATTTTAGCAGATGTGACAAAAATCACATCATCTACTGGACCGCTCATTAATGTGGGTCACAGAGTGGAAATTATGTGGGTGTTCACAGACATTTGCAGTGTCGTTCCCACAAGTACTTACCTTGCAGTAACCCAAGCATAAATGATGCAGAAAGTGCTAGAGAATGCATGAAACTCTCCAATTTTCCAAAGACGAGGATTAAATGAGTACCGCCTTCTTTTCATGAAAGAATCTTTCAACACTTAATTCACGGAATTTTGTACTGTAGATATATAAATACTGAAACATAATCTTCACCTTTTCAGGGGATTCACGTTTACTATGAATGTCAGACTCAGCTAAATCAGCATGGCAAAATTTCCATAGATTGCAAAGAGTGCTTAAATGGAAAATCTATACTTATCTCACACACGGTGGAATAACAGCTCCCGCCTTGTTATAGGTAGTTTACCGATTATCACCCTGATCTAAATTAGGCCCATGAATTTAAGGCTGCAGTTTGATTTTCCTCCTAAAAATGGGATGATAGCAATTGCACTGAAGTATTCTTACAATTTTCTAGAAATATTCCCAGTAGTGAATTCCCTATCCAAATTAGGCTAAATGAGGATTATTAATGTTTTGAATTTGCGGCGAAAATGCACCTAAATCCCTCATTAGGCATGGCAATATTAAACTCCCCTTAACCATCCCACCTCCACATGGGACATTCTCTCTATCAGGAGGGAGATAATACCGCTGGGACTATTTCAATTAGGCAGGTCTCTCATGATCTGATTGTTACAGTCATAGAGCCAAGTGAAACCCCTATAAGGAGCAGGACAAAAGTAAAACCCTGGAGCACAGGTCACCCCCGCCGGACTTGTTCAGAACCCTAGTCTGGGCTGCTGTGGCTTCCACCTGACATTTAAAAACTCTTACACTAACATTTTCCACCTGGCTTCAGCAGATGGAAAATGTCAGCAGATTTGCTCTCAGAATCAGGAAAAACCACTGGAAAAGAATCTACTAATACCAGGTCCATGTGCACACATCTCAAAATTGAAGGATTTTGGTCCTAGGAAACTGGTTGGAGTTGGATACTCCAGTCCCCAATATGCAGAAACCAAAATCAAGCAAAAAGATTATGGGGGTTATTCCAACTTTGGAGGAGGTGGTAATCCGTCCCAAATGTGACGGATTTACCACCAGCCGTATTACGAGTTCCATAGGATATAATGGACTCGTAATACGGCTGGTGGTATATCCGTCACTTTACCGTCACTTTTGGGACGGATTACCACTTCCTCCAAAGTTGGAATAACCCCCTATGTCCATAAATCCTATCACTGTAGTAATAGATAATATTTTTAAAAAACGAATATTTCATATGTAGAGCAACCTCAATAATCTTGCATTCTCTGTCCGCAAACCACATGAAAACATATGGCTTACAAAATAAAAGTATTTATAGACACCCGAACACATTAACTTGGCTCCAACAAGCAGTTGCATCAGTTCATAGAGGAAAATGTATGTAATATCCAGCTCACCATGGCAACCAGTGGACTTTGATGTAAGGAAGGCTGATGTACGGTGAAATAACACATTCAGATTACAGCACTACCAAAACAGAAGTAAATCCAAATGCTTGTTTAACATTTTATAATGCAATCATCAGTATTCATCATGTTAAACTTCCCCATGCTTGAGATTGTCACTTTTTATATTCAGTCAACATTTAAAGATTGTATTCTTTTGTAATTGAATTTGACTAGCACCTGAATTCAAACTTCATAAATTAACAAGGTAACGAGGGACAACCTGTGAATGTCAATTACAGCATGTAACAATAGTGAAGTAATTAGTGAAGTAAGAACATGAATCACCCCTTCACTTGAGATCTATACGTACATTTTTCCCTAGGAAACTTTGAACTCATGCTCAAGATTCAGAATTCCTCCTCTTCAGCATGTTGGTGGGTGGGGAGGCAGCCTGAACGTGCAGAAGACACACCCATTGAGTGTCCCAGAGGGGCACCAAAGGCACACTATGTGCAAGCCATCCATGGTCATTTGTGATCCAGACAAATTCCTGCCTCTTCATGGATCCCGCTTCAAATATGCTTGCCTCAAGTATATGGGTAAGCCCTTGTCAATCTTGTTTCCCCAGCTGCTTTTCTTTCTCTTTTCTTGCTCTAACTGTGGCTATTCACATTCTCCCAACTTCTTTGACTAGGCCCTGTCTGGTAACCCACCTGTACATCATAACACCTTTGTGTTTCCCACAGCTTGCCTGGCAATTAATTGTATACTTTTGAACACTCGCTTCCTTTCCCAACAGAAAACGTGGATTTTTCGTTTGATTGAAGATTACAAGCTAGATGATCTTTTTCTATCCACATCTTGGCCCAGAGCCTCTTTTGAGCCTGATATCATACTCACCATTGCACCTCATTACATTATTTCTAGATGCAATAATATTATTCACCCTGGGATTCAGATCAGAATTATCCATCATTCAATTTTCTCCCTGGAGATCCTCCAGGTAGGCCCTGTTGAACCTCTGCTGTAACTCCACTAGAGTCTTTTTTGGAGGCCTCATATACCACCTTCCGGGACCTGCCTTAAAATCTGGCCGTATCATAGGCAATTTTCTGGCCCAATATATTCTTTAGGCCTCTAGTTTTTCTGACTTGTGCAATGTCAATATCCATCTGAATGAACCTTCTCACCATGAATTGGTAGCCCTTTCTCAGGCTCTCCTTACTTTTGCACTCCAACAATGTATACCTAACCTTACACATGCCACTGGAATACTGATCCTGCCAGGAACTGTCTCTTCCTTTTCCGCTCACTTTATCTGATCACTTTTCCATATCCAGTCTCTTCAGATTTGCTCCACCTCTCCACCTCCAGACTCTAAGAGAAGCATATTTCTCACTTCAGGCTCTGTTTCAACTCTAACCGCAATTTAGGTTAAGCGCTCACTCACCCCAAACCTTCCTTGAGCATCAAGGGGTATTCTAACTTAAGTGCCTATCATCTCTAGGTTTCCACAGCTCTCGATTCCATTGCTCCTTTTAAAACATTTTGCTGTGATTGTAAAACTACTCCTCCTCCTCCTCGGTCCTCTGACATCCTCAGAATTGCAAAAACACCACTGTAAAACTCTTGAAGGAGTCTGCAAGAAAAAAATAGTACCAATTCCAGATTTGACTCTGTCACTGCCTTAAGTAAATACAAGCAACAAATCAAAGCTGGCAGATCCACTTTCTAAAAGGATCCTTAATGCTAATAATTCAGCATATGAAGCATTCACTACTGTTAAAGAGCTCTGCAAAGCTTCTGCCATTCTCAATTCCCTTCCTGCCTCCAAGGAACTGTGCTCAACACTTGCTACCTTTTTTAATGAAAAAAACTCAATTTATAGGCCTTTTGTGTCTTTAACTCGCAATCTGGATCCGTCTCCTAATCCTTTGTCCTCCACTATGACTAATCTTCTGTCACTCTATGCAACTTCAATCCTCTCTCTTGAGCTATACATGTACAAATATTTGCACTACATTGTAACAAGCTCTATTCTGGGTCCTTTGCTCTCTTCGAATCTTCTCTCTTGTACTGGATCTCATTGCTCCTATCATCTTTCAACTCTGAAACTCCTATTTTTCCCTGCCATTCCTAACATTTACTGTCCTATATCTCTTCTTCCTATCGAAAGTTCTTCCAAATGTCCAAATGCACAGTACACAGATTATTGCCATAGAGGCACCCTAAACCTATAGGAAGCCCATGCCGGGGTGTCCCCAAAAGCAGGAAGCCCAGGGGAGCACAGGTAAGGGCCAAAACTTGGCAGGATATGTTCCTGGGTGAGGGGACCTGGAAGGAAGTCTGACATGTCAAGTTCAGAGCATTCTCCTGGTCAGGGATAGAAATCTGGCACCCAGCGATAGAAGTCTTAGATCTTGAAAATACACGTTTGAAG
The DNA here is from genome assembly GCF_031143425.1 of Pleurodeles waltl. Taxonomy (NCBI): domain Eukaryota; kingdom Metazoa; phylum Chordata; class Amphibia; order Caudata; family Salamandridae; genus Pleurodeles; species Pleurodeles waltl. Next base: position 1,462,765,153 of record NC_090445.1, read on the forward strand.
TATGTTTCCATGCAGTCCAAGGGTTTCACATTCAGTTACTCTCCAAATTTTCTTAAGGCACTGTACCCAGTTTTTCACCTGTAGAAACTCAACACTAATATAAAATCCCTGCATGTCTTGTACCCCCATGTTCAGGAGATGCATGAGTGTGCAGAAGTGAGTCAGGTCTCAGCAGGGATATTTTCTACACAAAGGAAACTGGGTAATCACCATATTTGGAATACAATTGCTTAGAATCTGACTGACATCAAGCTCAGTACGTTCTACTGGACAGCCAATGAGCAGTGAGGATGAGGGCTGTATCATACCCAACAACAGTAATATAAAGCCTAGATGGTGAAAATATATAATTCTGATATGATTCCATAATGCTCAAAGGTGACACTTGCAATCAAAAGACTGGTACCTCCGCAGCACTATCACTTAAAACATTTAGGGGGTCATTCCGACGACCACGGAAGCACCGCCAACAGGCTGGCGGTGCTTCCTTTTGTATTCAGACCGCGGCTGTGAAGCCGCGGTCGCCCAGCCGGGTCCGGTGGTTTCCCGCCGGATTACCCCCGGCTGGGAGAATCCTCCATGGCGGCGCTGCTTGCAGTGCCGCCATGGGGATTCCGACCCCCTTCCCGCCAGAACCAGGATGGCGGGAACAGGTGTCGTGGGGCCCCTGGGGGCCCCTGCACTGCCCATGCCACTGGCATGGGCAGTGCAGGGGCCCCCTAACAGAGCCCCAGAAAGATTTTCACTGTCTGCATTGCAGACAGTGAAAATCGCGACGGGTGCAACTGCACCTGTCGCACCCCTGCAACTCCGCCGGCTCCATTCGGAGCCGGCTTCATTGTTGCAGGGCCTTTCCCGCTGGGCCAGCGGGCGCTCCTTTGGCGGGCGCCTGCCGGCCCAGCAGGAAAGCCAGAATGGCCTCAGCGGTCTTTTGACCGCGGAGCGGCCAAGTGGCGGTTCCCGCTTGGCTGCCGGCTACCGCCGCCAGCCAAACTCGGAATGAGGGCCTTAATCTTACTGGAAAACATTTTTGTATATATGTGTGTAGTGGGGGAGGCTGTATGGTAAAAATATTTTACTTTACATTAAAATAACCTGCGAAATTCACTGGAGAAACAGGAGAAACAAAGGTTATGTGATGTTATGGTAAGGTGAAAATGTCAGTTAAGGTGTTACATAATTAAATAAAAACACACGGAAATTCACCAGGTACAGTCAGCTGAAGGAATATAATTTACACCCCCGCAATGCACAGTGTTTTTACCAATGATGTAATTTCAAATGCTGCATTAATGTTATCAATGATGTCACAGAACATGTCACAAGGTATGTAATATGTGAGGTCATAAGCGGTGCATGCCAAGTCTGCAAGTTATTGTTACTTCAGTTAACTATAACTGATGAATTTCCGTTTTTCATCAGGCCAACCCAAACAAAGTACAAGCTGGGACTGTGTGACAAATAAAACCACTAGAATGTACTTCATTTGTGCCCCAAGCTTCTTGCAATAAAATAATATCAAATAAACGTATATATTCTATTGAGTTTTCCAGATTTAACTTCTGTCACATCTGCTATGTTCCAACTCAATAGTTTTAGATTACCAACCGTAAATGAAGTGTGATGGGAAAGGTTAAGCTTGGCCCACTGCTCCAGACATTGGGATATACGAGGTACAGAATTCAGATCCTGTTTTTGAAGGGATGAAAGCATTATGGCCAGAACCTGCTTCAAAATCGGAGATATGGCTACTACGGAGCAAGGTTCAGGCCCTGAGTGTCAATCATTCTCGGGTAAATTGTTAGCAGTCAAAATATATTGAAAATACGAGAAGGGCCCAGCTGATTACTGGATGAAGACTGGTTGGACCCTTGGCATGGTTTATGCCCAGGTGGAGTTTGCGCATGTCCCATGCAGTGAGTATATCAGGTGCTCTATGTAATAGACAGTGAGTAAGTGGGAAGAAGGCACCTCCTCCACTCCTCCTCCTCTTCCAGGAATGCCTTCTGGGAAATGAATTCCCAACCAAACAAACAGAGAGTCATCCGCAGCAGTGTATGAGCCACACTATGGAGCAGACAGTGAGTAAATATTAGTGGCCCGCCTCCTCTTGCCCTTCCTCTACTTCCAAGAAAGCTTTCTGGAACATATAGTCCCCTTCAAACAATTACAGTATCCCCTCACAATTTCAGCCTTGCTTCTGTTTTTCTGTGCAAAATGTCTAGCCAATGGGTATGTGCAGTCTTCATTTTTCATGGCTGTCGTGTGTTGCAGGATTCTTTAACCTCAAACATGGCATATTTTCTTACATGGGCATTCAATAATGTAAACGGTGTAGTTAGTTCTACATTTGATGTATTCATTGTTTTTTTTCTCCAAAAATAAACTATGCCTCAGTCTGATTTTGAGAAACATATACTTCCTTAAATTCACATTAAGCATTGGAAAATTGTGATATAGGTATATCCCATTCTGTGCTGCCATCTAATTATTACATACTTAAACTTACACATGTCAAACACAATGGGGTGGGAGGCATCGCCAGCTGCCTAACATGATGAACAAACTTTCCTAGAGCTCCCAAGCGGCCCCCAGGCAGCTCACTTATCCATCATCATCCTGGCCACTGCTCCATCCTGAGAGTGCCAGATTAACCCTGCTAGCTCTCCTCGGCCCCAGAGACCCATCCATATGGTGGCTGAGCGATAACATTGAGGAGCTGGACAAATGTGATGTGGTGATGCCCAGGCCCCATTCACATACCTGGCCTTCTCCCAGGTCCCTACCAACACCAAACAGATTCCAGGAGGGCTACTGGTGCCCCTCTTTGGCCCACTCTGTACCATCGTTCCCAGGATTCTTGTTTCTTGTTCAGGGAGGACCTGGCCTGGCTGTTCAGGCTAGACTGTTCCCATAGGTAGTATGGTCAAGACTGATTTGCATATGGCTGCGTCCAAACTGGAATGGCATGGTAGGCAGAAAAACTGATGGATTAAACCCAGATCAGTGACTGGGAGTGAATGTTTGATTTGTTCTGCATTCTGTCCATCATCTGTTATTTTTGCATTTGTTGCCCTAAGTTGGAAGGGTATGCCCAGATGTGGGTCCCGTGCTTTCAATGCCACCAGATTCAAGCTAGCCTGGCTGATGAATGGTGACACCCTGAAACTGGTCCCAGGATGCTCGTTTCTGGTCCAGGGAGGACCTTTGTCTGGCCGTTTGGATTGGACTGGACTGTTCCCACGGGGAGCACAGTGAAGACTGATTTGCATGCAGCTAAGTCCAAAATGGAATTGCATGGCAGGCAGAAAAACAGATGTATTAAACCCAGATCTGTGACTGGGTGTGGATGTTTGATTTGATCTGCATTCCATCCATCATCTGTTGTTTTAGCACTTAATGCAGTCTTAAACACCTACCTCGATAGATCCCATCCCCCACTTCCTAATACCTCCTCATTTAGGAAAGCAAGGGCTCTACAAGACTGATTGCTAGGTTGGTACCTATTAGATACATGGAGGGAGTTAAATGCCGGGATGATGGAATATTCGTTCAAACCCACGCCACTCAAATTACACTCCCAATTGGACTGTATCTTTTGTCTCTCATACCTTTCGACCAACATATATATTCCCACCTATCTGGGCAATATATTATCTGACCATAATCCCCTCAAAATTGTTATGTCTTAAAGTCATATTCCCACTCCATTCCCCACATGGCGTCTACATTCTAGCAGCATTCAGTAATACTTTGGCCACAGAAATTACTGACTGTTTTGCAGATAACACTGGCACTGTCTCATCACCACTTGTGGAATGGGAGGCCTTTAAATTAATTATCAGCTGTACATCCATTTCCACAACAGCTGGGGGGCCGTGCCTATCGGGCTTGCATGACATAACAGTGGTAGAGACGATTCACGAGCGTCGGAACAGAGGGAATGCCGCACTCAATATATAGAACTCCTTGAACGTCTGAGGGTCATGGGGTAGAATACTTACACGCAAAAGATACATACAGAGTGTGACAAACCAGGAGATCTGCTGGCATGTACAATCCGACTGCCAGAATCTCCCACCCCTATCCTATTGAATCACCCACCTAAAGGCACAACATATAAGCACCAGGAGGACAAACACAGCATCTTGTACAGTTTTCGCCCCCGCCGCTCCAGCCACCATTCATACTCTCCTGGATGGCCTACAATTACCACGAGTACTGAGGTCCCGCCAAATGGAGTTAGACGCTCCACTGACATTAGATGAAATCCACAATGTGCTACATGAGCTCCCTCAGAACAAGACGCCTGGACTAGAAGACTTACCAAGTGAGTTTACTGTCACTTATGCTTCTTGCCTATTACCATGCCAAGACACACTATACAAAACATCACTGGAATCCAGCTCCCTTCCATCCACTACCCACCAGGCACTGGTTATTTCCTTGCTGAAACCCATGTGCAACCAGACAACATTTCCTCTTACTGGTCGTTATCCCTACTATTGACAGAATACAAAATATTAAGCAAGATCCTGGCATACAGGCTGCTCCCTCTACTACCTGATTTAATTCACGCAGACCAAAATGGCTTTATCCCACACCAAAGCACTTCATTAAATATCCACCGCTTACACCAAGTGATGAAGGCAGCTAGAGGTAGCTACCCGATAGCTGGATGCCTCTCCATCAATCTTCAGCCGGCACCTTGGGATCGGATTACATGTTTGCCACTTTAACCAAATCTGGTATCTCCGTGACCTATATTTAATGGGTCAAGCGTCTATATAGTGACCCTGCAGCACAGGTCAGAACGGGATCCTATATAACTGACGTTTATACTATGTTCGGCGAGACTCAGCAGGAATGCTGTCAATCCCTGCATCTTTTTGTACTGGCAATGGAATCGCTTGTGCAGAGCATCAGACAGATGGCAAGCAATTGGTGTATACCTCATAGTCATCAGCACCTTGCCATCTCTTTATACGCAGATGACACAATGTTATATAAATGCAACCTGATCATGGACTTGACATCACTGGCCACTCAGCTCCAAACATTTGCGGAACTCTTGGACTGTTGAATTAACTGCAACAAATCCCATACATTTTCATTCCAAGAATGTGTGCTGAGGACACAATAGCACTGGGCAAAATACTTATCTCAGTAGCCCAATACACTTTCCATTACCTTGGCATCCAAATATATAGAACATCCACAGACTTACTGGATGACAACCTGACTAAGAGTATCACTTCTCTCCGTGCAGACTTGATTTTGGATCACCTTGCCTCATTCAGTGTTAAGAAGACTGGCGCCCTCAAAGAGGTGATGCTACTGTGTCCATTATTTTTTTATTGACCTACCAGTAGTGGTCCCAGCAGCTTATTTTCCACAGCTTAACTCCTGTCTTATTGACCTTATATGGGCACAGGAAGGAGACGAGTAAGCTTACCAAGGTTGCAACTCCCACTGGATGAAGGTAGAATGTGCGCCCTAGACCTCTGAGCCTCCTGCTACGGAGGCCAAATACAATGGTTGTCATGGTGGTTGAGGGATTTCCCTTGACTGAAATAGATTACACCCGATAAAAACTATGAATTGGGGCCCTGCATACACTGTTGCTACTAGGTCTACTCTGCCCACCCCATGCCCTGCTGCTCTTAAAAAATGCACTCATCTACTGGAAACAGGCACTAAAATATGCAGCCTCCCTCCCACTCTATGCACCCCCTATACCCCTAAGGGGGATACTGAAGTACATGGGCTCACTCACATCCCCAGGACTGAGGCAATGGTGGACTGCCGGAGTACTTATACTGGGGGACCTCTTTGGTGACGGGGCACTTATGTCACATCAGTAATTCACCCAAACTCACGAGTTACCGACTTCTCTCTTCTTAACTTAATACATGCAAACATTTCCTGATATATCTGCAAGCACTGGGCACGAATGGGGACAGAACCAAAGACACACTCCTTTATCCAAATAATATATGGGAACCGTCAGATGCTTGTTCAAATGGTTGTACAAAGGCCTTCAATCCCATCTACAGGTTTTATTAATCCCTCTTAGGAACCAATGGGAAGAAGACCTAGGTTGTGTACTACTTGACAAAGAATGGCAGTTCTTACTTGAGTATCCCAGCACAATCTCCCATAACCCTTCGTTTGAAATTCATAGGTTCTCCCTACTTCATTGGGCCTACTCCACCCCTCACAAGCTACACCAAGTATTTCCTGTGGTTTCCCCTTAGCTACCCTAAATGTCACAGTGATCCAACAGACCCCATACATATGCTCTGGGCTTGCCCCTTCCTGAGTACTTATTGGTCTGAAAGGCACACTGCACTACCAAATCTGGTGGAAGCCTCTCACTGGAACACAGTGGAGCACTGTCTGTTAGGCTTGTACCCATGCTCCAAGGAAACCGAAACTCTCTCACGCTTTATAGACCTGGCCCTGATACTTGCCAAACGACAGATCACGAAGAGCTGGAAGTACCCCAGGGCTCAGCAAGTGAGTAGATGGTTTGTGGAGGTTGTACACTGGAGTGCTGCAGAGTGCATTACACTATGAATGGAGGACTATTGCTGGCTTCGTAAAAGGCCCGTAGCTTCAACATGGGATGCCTTTGTAGAATCGTTCAAATCCAGACCGCAGAGGACTAGAGACCTGCAGATGCGACATATAGCTCACCCAGATGTAAACTTCGAGTGTCCCTCTCTGACAATTCCTACCCTCTGACTAGACACATACCTGCTGAGAGTCACTGCCATGGGCTTTCGTTCAATCCTTCAACTCCCCCAAGTCCCAAAGCTTTCCTGTGTCACTACTTCTTGCTCTACCATGCATGACAGACAAGTAGGGGAAGGGATGGATATTGCTTGTTATAATTACAACCCTGTCTATTTCTTCAGCAGGGGCGGCTCCTCAGCAATGGCGAAGGAGCGTTGCCCCATGTGCAGGGAGGGGCGGGCTGGTCTATAGGAGGGGGGAGGAGGAGGAGGAGTGGAGTCAGCGCACTAAGGGCCAGATGTAGCAAGCAGTTTTGCCCATTCTGTGTCTATGGGAAAATGTGTTCCTACATATGGCCCTAAGTCTGCATGTCAGTTTGGCTGGCCATCTTAGGCCAGACCAACTGACACGCACACTTATGTTTCTCCAAGTCGGCTATCCAACACAACCAGGTTGAAGAAACTGCACAGACCACAGTGCATTGTCTGAACGGCAGACCAAGCAACTCAGATCAATACTGATGGTGCTCTCATGCCAGTATAGCAGAACAGAAGTGCCAGGATTGCATGGGAAGCCTGTGCTGGTGTCCCAGGGACTGCTGGGACACCAACAGCATAGAGTGATGAGTATTGAGGCGGCCGGTGGCAGCAGCAAAAGGAACAGGTACTTTTTTTATTATTATTATTTTATTTCCCCTCGCACCACCACTCTCCCGCCCGCCCCTCTTCTTGAGATTTGTAGCAGCCGCCGCTGTTCTTCTGGACATAAAATTACTAATGATTTCTTGTATTCTTGATAATGCTACAACAGTAGAAGATGCCTTCCAAATGTACAAACTGATTGCTACATATCCTCTCTGGCTTATTCGCTTTGATGTGTAAGCAACATAATATGTGAAATGACACCGTTGTAAGCTCCATTTCCTTTTTTCTTATGCCTTAAGTAACTAAAACTTAATAAAGTTTGCTTAAAAGAAAAATAAAACACACTGGGTTGTTTTTTAGGCTTCGGTGCGTTTATGAGTAAACCTGTCTGAAAAAGTAAGATAATAGGTATTCATCTGCTCCTGTGAAAGGCAGTAATAAGTGTGTTTTTCTGGGTGAAAATAGCTTCTGTACACAGGAGAAAAACATTTAAATATGAAAATACATATTTGTGATATTTGTTACATATTTATCAAAGCAAAGTTTTCCACCTGGTGGAAATTTTCGTCTTAGAGGTCAAGGAAATCTATGAACATTGTAGACCTCCTGGAGTACTCCTCAGGTCCTTTCAGAATCCCACAAAAGTGGAAGCATATTCTAAACATTGAAGTAATTCTAAGGGAACCCATTTCCAACTTTCAAAGCAAGGACTTTGTGAATCAGATACTATAGGCCTCGATATACATTGAACAATGTTCTTTTAACAATAAGTTGCTATTCTAATTACTGTTGATAACACGTCCCAACTTTGATAATTTAACTTACACGGGGACTCGTTTTAGGCCAATGAACCTTTTGACCCTGATTGGAGACTCCTCAGGACGAGATATCTATTTAACATCTCACTTAATAGATCAATTACCTCGTCAATCTTCACAATAACTAATCAATCAAACTAATCAATAACATTTAATAAGAATCAAACGCACCATGACCTTTCAGCCATGAATAACCACACAAATCTGGTAAGAATTAGGATAATAATTCCCTATTAGTTACACTCTAATGGCATATTTATTAGTCTCAATATCAGTAAGCATATCAAAAACACTACAATATGGCAACTTGAGTGAGATTTTATCAAAGCATAGATCATGAACATTAGAACAAAGCACGACATTAACATGAATCAACTTTAGCAGAGTAGTATTACAACGTTATTCGACAAAGCAAGAATTCAGTCATTTGTCTATTTGCATCCGATATTTGTGAACTCCTTAACTAACCAGGAATTAGCATCAGCATGTTGGGCTTCATGCAAAACAGTTTAGCAACATGAATTTAGAAAACATCTAACTATGGCCTCTATCAAAAGAGCAGTTGGTACCTAGAAAGTAAAGGCAAACAGACAATTACAATATATCATCATACAGTTACCCCTCCAAATGGGTCAGCATACAGCATCAGTCTTCGTCCTCAGGACATCAGTCGATTCACCATCAGCCAGGATAGAACATCTAAGTCTCAGCAAGGCATAGCAAAGAAGAAGGCTCTTCCCTCATAAGGAGGAGAAGTAAGTATTGGGCAAGGAAAGGCGAGGATGGTTTAAGTATCAAACAGCTAAAGACATAGGCTTCAAGAGTAGCAGGGTAAAGGCGAGTAGTGACTCGGTAATGGCTTCAAAAGAAGGGCTAAGAATGGCTGATTCCTCCTTGTGTCACGCTGTTACATCAAATATGTCGAACAAGTCTTTAATTTCCCATTGAGCAATATTTGGTGCATCTTTATCTCTGTCCAATAATCCATCACACATCTTACTAGAATTTTCACCTAACACAGTTCTCATGTAGTTTATTGGCTCCGGTGATTGATGTCTTCATCGGGTAGAATGTGGGGTAAGAAAAGTTACACTCGTCGCTCCAGTCAGTAGTTCCATTGTCTTCTCCTAGTCTAGGCGACCTTGCACCTGTTTCGAATTACACTGTTGCATTCAGCAAGAATGTCTCCTTGAGCAAGTCAGGTCCCATAAGAAAGAATTTACTACGAGTACACACATATTTCTAGCTTCTGGAAAAGTACAGCTTCATGTCCTTCAGGAAGACAGCACATTGCACGTTAGAAAAACACATTTTAATATGAGACCAGGCAGCTAGGCCCAGACCCTTGCTAACTAAGGCCTAGTGATTAATTTTAGCAAACTTTCATACATAACTCATAATGCAAATATAAAGTCACACATTAGTATATTTTTAATTCATCATTAGTCAGTTTCATTAATCATCGTATATATTGGTGGCCACTCCCCGTGGGCACATTTCAAACGCGTGCATTAGTATCATATTAATACATTTTCTATGCGGCTTCATTATAAATTATTTTGCAAGCTTTTCATGTTAATATTGCTTATAAAAGTTACACTCCAACACTGTTAACCTGTGAGACAGGGAAATGCAGATATGGATGTGTAAACGCACAGATGACATTAAATTAACAAGCATTTGCAATGCAATGGATCTCGTGTTTGCTCGAGTGAGAGCTATTAGCATTGTAAATTCCCAACTGGACTTTTCTTGCCCCATAAATTGAAAATGAAAAGTAAAACAGTTGTCATAAGCAATCCGGTTTAAAACACCACAGCCGCCATGAGCACGAAGGAGAGACAGAAAAAGGAAAAAGAAGTTTGCTTGCAGTCAAACGTGTTGGCAAACATACAATAATCCTTGTAACAGGGTCAATGGCAAAGGCAGTAACAAAACTGCCCGTAAAGCATTTACCAATGATAACAAAGGTTTTTTGAAAGGCAAGCCCATGAACGAGTGATAGTGATGGGTGTGGTTAAAAGCCCACAGATAGAATACAACATGTCAGAGTCCTTGCATGCTCGACCTAAAAAAGTAAAATATTTGGGAACTGCACTCCTGCCTTTCTTGGTCTGACAGTGCAAATGCTTTGAGGTTTCCCAGGCTAGCTGTGGGGCATGACTGCAATGCCACTATAATACATATAATGGAGCCAAATTGTTGGGAAAACGTTTCTACTCTAGAACTTTAATGTGTGCTAGTCAAATATTTAATATTATCTAAGCAATGGCATTTCTCTTCCAGTTTTATGAAGCAAAGACATTGGGCCTGATATGGAAATTGACAGATGGGTGCTATAGGTCCTGTAGGATATAATGCTCTTGTAATATGTCAGACAAATATCCATCACATGACAGAGAAAGCCATCTGCGAAATTCTAAATTAGGCCCACCATATTCTGGAACAAATCGACCTTGAAGGCCTCAGTGTACCTTACTTCAAAATATGGTTTACTTATGTTACTATTTTAACACTAAGTGCTGATATTTATAATTTCCTCATGCATAATTAGTGAGACCATTGTGTGCTTGTTCTAAGTAACTATTCTTCTTCCAGGATACTGGTACAACTGAAGTTAAAAAACTCTCCAGGCAGCGATGACATCGTGCCTTGTCTAATTCAGCAGGACTATGCTTCAAGTCATAGTTTACATGAATGTGATAGTAAGTGATTGAAGCAGCAGAAACTAGAACCATACATAATCAACCCTGATATAATGAGCCTCAATAATTTTGTTTTATATGCATACATAAGTACACAGTTACAGCAGAAACGTTTCCCAGGCCCGTTAGATTTACACATGTACAGCTGCAGCGCCAGCCCTGTAAGAGATGGTTAAAATTCCAAGAGGCAATGTCAGGGCTGAAGCTCACAATTCAGCCTGGTATCTCCACTCTCCAAAATCAAGAATGCACGTACAGAAAAGGACCTAGCGTTTGCGGGTTATTGCGGAATCTGTGGGCTTTAACCTGAAATGCCCGGAAACAGAAGCACACCATAACGTTTCAGTTTAAGCACAGCATGGGGATGAGCAATGAAGTGGTGAAGTGAAATTCGAGATTGTTGAAATATTCCAGCGACTGGAAGATAAATAAATAAATAAATCAGTATATTAGGGACTAAGAGCAGATCGGATCTTTTTTCAAGTGGACCTTTGCACACCTTGTCTGGGTAATCAGTTTGACTGCTTTACAGCCGAAGGTTGATGGCATTGAAAGAGGACACAGATGCATTCTTTTTTATGACAACAGTGAGGGGATGCTTAATGATCTTCCCCTCTTTATTGTGAATCCTGGAGTAATGGTGCAACTCTGCTATCACCTTTGCTATCAGAAGGCTTCAATGAGGCTGGTTGCACTACTTTGGCTCTTGCATATGTTCTATATGAGTATGGGACATTTAAAGGTCTGTCCCTTTCTTCTTTCATCCTTTCCATCTTGATCAACACATAAGCTGGGACGGCAATGCTTCCTGCGGCAGTCAGCCTGCAGGATTTTAGGGATTGCAGATCACCCTTCTGCCTTTCAATCCAAGACTGTAGACTCTTAAAATGTCAGCAAAGCCAGTAGGGCATGCTTTAATCTGACAACACATGTAAACACATACTCTAACAAATGCACCAAGGCAGACAAAAAATCACAGACCCTTAAGATGTATTGGTCAGCCTGGACGAGCTCCTATTGTGTTGATTATAGAATGGTTACTATACTAGATAGGTAGGCATCTGCCTATTAGAGTACCCTCTGTCTTCTCCAGGCAAATACGAATATTCAGATCTTTGACACATGAATTTAGCTCTATTTAACTATGTCTGGATCAGATAGTGACCATCTGTTGTAGCATTTCTCAGCTAAACTTACTATGTGTGGTGTTATATAATTTTTAGTGTCTGTTGTTAGGGCCCTATGTTTTTCCAGAGTGTTTGATCTTAGCACATATATGTGTCCCAAGACTGCTGGGACTCACAGCTGGGGTGGTGGGGAAAGGATGTAGGTGTACACTCAGAAGGTAAAATATGAGGGCACAAGGACATGGACAGATAAGGTCAAATATAGGGATGTCCAGCAAGCAGGGTACATTCAGCTGGCCTGAAGGGCAGTGAGTGCCTGGTGATTAGGATCCTGGTGAAGGTTAGGACAATGTTTCTCTGGGGGGTATAACCTGGTAAGCAGGTTCTGACTGGAAGAGAAAACGGGCACTCGAAACAAAACAAAAATTGCTGCCATCAACGAAGCAGCTAGCTAAAAAAGTGGTCCACATTTGCAACTCAGGGCAGTTTTGAACTTGTGGAGACAAGCTGCATATTTTTTTTTTTTCCAAGGTAGGGAAGACTGCATGCGTTTATTCTTGTTGCAGGTAATGTTTGTGGTAATATCTGGGAAATCAACAGTGAGAACCCGTCCACCATAACATAAATCAGGCCCACAAACAGCCAAAAAAGTGCCAACACACTGATCTGTCAGCGCAAACATTCTCACACTGCCAGATTGTCCCAGGGCCAAGTCCGACCCTGCAAGACAGCGAGAATATTGGAATAGTGGCCGTTTTGGGGTCAGAGTTGAGATGGGAGTGTTGACTACCTAGCTTTCCATCACTAGCCCAAGCTTTGCATCGCCAATCATTGTCTAATCGTTAATGAGAGGACAAGTTTTATGCGATGGTCGGTGAGTAAAAGTTAACGGGGTACATGGTGGACACAAAACCATTTTCTTTCTTGTTGTTTTGTAAAGATAGTAAAATGTGTGTCTGCTTGACCATGAAGCTATAGATTGATCTTGGGATTTGACACACTGATATCAGCACAGATGTGTTTTGCGATAAGAGCTTTCTCTGGGATTTTGTCTGGGTTTGTGTGAAAGTTCATCTAAAAAATGTTCCAACAGCTTCACGATTTATGTGAAATGTACAGCGCGTTTTGACATATCGCGTATTATGCGCTACACATAGCGCATTGTACAATATAACCGATATACTGAATGTTATTCTGTGGATGTGGAGTGGGGGCGGTTAGACAGCTATATATTTTTGTTTAAATGTATGTGAGCATTGATCAGAAAATGTGAATTTGAATTCTTCACCTAATCCTTTATTCCATTAGTTTGATAGCAAAGTCGGCAGTGGCTTTTATAGCAGAGAACTGTGATAAAAAGTGTGATGTTACGTTGAGATGTGAGCATCTGAGTCATAGCAGAAATAGTTCAAAGCCTGCAGACTTCAGCCGCTGAGGCAATCAACCATAATATAACACAGAAGGGGATGAGCATGTTCTTAAAAATGCCGTTACCATCGATACTAACATAAAAACATTGCAACCAACAGTAGAGAAGAGAAAATCAAACTTATATTAACCCCTTCGCTGCCAGGCCTTTTCCCCCTCCTGTGCCGAGCCTTTTTTTGCCTATTTGGGGCAGTTCGCACTTAGGCCCTCATAACTTTTTGTCCACATAAGCTAACCAAGCCAAATTTGCGTCCTTTTTTTCCAACATCCTAGGGATTCTAGAGGTACCCAGACGTTGTGGGTTCCCTTGAAGGAGGCCAAGAAATTGGCCAAAATACAGTGAAAATTTCGTTTTTTTCAAAAAAATTTGAAAAAGTGGCTGTAGAAGAAGGCTTGTGGATTTCCCCCTGAAAATGGCATCAACAAAGGGTTTGCAGTTCTAAACTCAGCAGCTTCCTAGCTTTCAGGAACAGGCAGACTTGAATCAGAAAACCCAATTTTTCAACACAATTTTGGCATTTTACTGGGGCATACCCCATTTTTGCAATTTTTTGTGCTTTCAGCCTCCTTCCAGTCAGTGACAGGAATGGGCATGAAACCAATGCTGGATCCCAGAAACCTAACCATTTCTGAAAAGTAGACAAAATTCTGAATTCAGCAAGGGGTCATTTGTGTAGATCCTACAAGGGTTTCCTACAGAAAATAACAGCTGAAAAAGCAAAATATTGAAATTGAGGTGAAAAAAACCATCAATTTTTCTCTACGTTTTACTCTGTAACTTTTCCCTGCAATTTCAGATTATGGAAAGCAATATACTGTTACGTCTGCTGGACTCCTCTGGTTGCGGGGATATATAGGGCTTGTAGGTTCATCAAGAACCCGAGGAACCCAGAGCCAATAAATGAGCTGCACCCTGCAGTGCGTTTTCATTCTATACCGGGTATACAGCAATTCATTTGCTGAAATATAAAGAGTAAAAAATTGCTATCAAGAAAACCTTTGCATTTCCAAAAAGGGCACAAGATAAGGTGCTGAGGAGCAGTGGTTATTTGCACATCTCTGAATTCCGGGGTGACCATACTAGCATGTGAATTATAGGGAATTTCTCAAATAGATGTCTTTTTTACACACTCTCCTATATTTGGAAGGAAAAAATGTAGAGAAAGACAAGGGGCAATAGCACTTGTTTTGCTAATCTATGTTCCCCCAAGTCTCCCGATAAAAATGATACCTCACTTGTGTGGGTAGGCTTAGCGCCCGCGGCAGGAAACGCCCCAAAACGCAACGTGGACACATCCCATTTTTTTGAAAGAAAACAGAGGTGTTTTTTGCGAAATGCCTACCTGCAGATTTTGGCCTCTAGCTCAGCCGGCACCTAGGGAAACCTACCAAACCTGTGCATTTCTGAAAACTAGAGACCTAGGGGAATCCAAGGAGGGGTGACTTGCGGGGCTCGGACCAGGTTCTCTTACCCCGAATCCTTTGCAAACCTCAAAATTTGGCTAAAAAAACACATGTTCCTCACATTTCTGTGGCAGAAAGTTCTGGAATCTGAGAGGAGCCACAAATTTCCTTCCACTCAGCGTTCCCCCAAGTCTCCCGATAAAAATGATACCTCACTTGTGTGGGTAGGCCTAGCGCCCACGACAGGAAACACCCCAAAGCGCAACGTGGACATATCCAAAATTTTTGAAGAAAACAGAGGTGTTTTTTGCGAAGTGCCTACCTGTAGATTTTGGCCTCTAGCTCAGCCGGCACCTAGGGAAACCTACCAAACCTGTGCATTTCTGAAAACTAGAGACCTAGGGGAATCCAAGATGGGGTGACTTGCGGGGCTCGGACCAGGTTCTGTTACCCAGAATCCTTTGCAAACCTCAAAATTTGGCTAAAAAAACTCATGTTCCTCACATTTCTGTGGCAGAAAGTTCTGAAATCTGAGAGGAGCCCCAAATTTCCTTCCACCCAGCGTTCCCCCAAGTCTCCCGATAAAAATGATACCTCACTTGCTTGGGTAGGCCTAGCGCCCGCGACAGGAAACACCCCAAAGCGCAATGTGGACACATCCAAAATTTTGGAAGAAAACAGAGGTGTTTTTTGCGAAGTGCCTACCTGTAGATTTTGGCCTCTAGCTCAGCCGGCACCTAGGGAAACCTACCAAACCTCTGCATTTCTGAAAACTAGAGACCTAGGGGAATCCAAGGAGGGGTGACTTGCGGGGCTCGGACCAGGTTCTGTTACCCAGAATCCTTTGCAAACCTCAAAATTTGGCTAAAAAAACACATGTTCCTCACATTTCTGTGGCAGAAAGTTCTGGAATCTGAGAGGAGCCACAAATTTCCTTCCACCCAGCGTTTCCCTAAGTCTCCCGATAAAAATGATACTTCACTTGTGTGGGTAGGCCTAGCGCCCGCGACAGGAAACACCCCAAAGCGCAACGTGGACACATCCAAAATTTTGGAAGAAAACAGAGGTGTTTTTTGCGAAGTGCCTACCTGTAGATTTTGGCCTCTAGCTCAGCCGGCACATAGGGAAACCTACCAAACCTGTGCATTTCTGAAAACTAGAGACCTAGGGGAATCCAAGGAGGGGTGACTTGCGGGGCTCAGACCAGGTTCTGTTACCCAGAATCCTTTGCAAACCTCAAATTTTGGCAAAAAAAACACATGTTCCTCACATTTCTGTGGCAGAAAGTTCTGGAATCTGAGAGGAGCCACAAATTTCCTTCCACCCAGCGTTCCCCCAAGTCTCCCGATAAAAATGATACCTCACTTGTGTGGGTAGGCCTAGCGCCGGCGACAGGAAACACCCCAAAGCGCAACGTGGACACATCAAAAATTTTGGAAGAAAACAGAGGTGTTTTTTGCGAAGTGCCTACCTGTAGATTTTGGCCTCTAGCTCAGCCGGCACCTAGGGAAACCTACCAAACCTGTGCATTTCTGAAAACTAGAGACCTAGGGGAATCCAAGGAGGGGTGACTTGCGGGGCTCGGACCAGGTTCTGTTACCCAGAATCCTTTGCAAACCTCAAAATTTGGCAAAAAAAACACATGTTCCTCACATTTCTGTGGCAGAAAGTTCTGGAATCTGAGAGGAGCCACAAATTTCCTTCCACTCAGCGTTCCCCCAAGTCTCCCGATAAAAATGATACCTCACTTGTGTGGGTAGGCCTAGCGCCCGCGACAGGAAACACCCCAAAGCGCAACGTGGACACATCCAAAATTTTGGAAGAAAACAGAGGTGTTTTTTGCGAAGTGCCTACCTGTAGATTTTGGCCTCTAGCTCAGCCGGCACCTAGGGAAACCTACCAAACCTGTGCATTTCTGAAAACTAGAGACCTAGGGAATCCAAGATGGGGTGACTTGCGGGGCTCGGACCAGGTTCTGTTACCCAGAATCCTTTGCAAACCTCAAAATTTGGCTAAAAAAACACATGTTCCTCAAATTTCTGTGGCAGAAAGTTCTGGATTCTGAGAGGAGCCACAAATTTCATCCACCCAGCGTTCCCCCAAGTCTCCCGAGGAAAATGATACCTCACTTGCGTGGGTAGGCCTAGCGCCCGCGACAGGAAACACCCCAAAGCGCAACGTGGACACATCCAAAATTTTGGAAGAAAACAGAGGTGTTTTTTGCGAAGTGCCTACCTGTAGATTTTGGCCTCTAGCTCAGCCGGCACCTAGGGAAACCTACCAAACCTGTGCATTTCTGAAAACTAGAGACCTAGGGGAATCCAAGGAGGGGTGACTTGCGGGGCTCGGACCAGGTTCTGTTACCCAGAATCCTTTGCAAACCTCAAAATTTGGCTAAAAAAACACATGTTCCTCACATTTCTGTGGCAGAAAGTTCTGGAAACTGAGAGGAGCCACAAATTTCCTTCCACCCAGCGTTCCCCCAAGTCTCCCGATAAAAATGATACCTCACTTGTGTGGGTAGGCCTAGCGCCGGCGACAGGAAACACCCCAAAGCGCAACGTGGACATATCCAAAATTTTGGAAGAAAACAGACGTGTTTTTTGCGAAGTGCCTACCTGTAGATTTTGGCCTCTAGCTCAGCCGGCACCTAGGGAAACCTACCAAACCTGTGCATTTCTGAAAACTAGAGACCTAGGGGAATCCAAGGATGGGTGACTTGCGGGGATTGGACCAGGTTCTGTTACCCAGAATCCTTTGCAAACCTCAAAATTTGGCAAAAAAAACACATGTTCCTCACATTTCTGTGGCAGAAAGTTCTGGAATCTGAGAGGAGCCACAAATTTCCTTCCACCCAGCGTTCCCCCAAGTCTCCCGATAAAAATGATACCTCACTTGTGTGGGTAGGCCTAGCGCCGGCGACAGGAAACACCCCAAAGCGCAACGCGGACACATCCAAAATTTTGGAAGAAAATAGAGGTGTTTTTTGCGAAGTGCCTACCTGTAGATTTTGGCCTCTAGCTCAGCCGGCACCTAGGGAAACCTACCAAACCTGTGCATTTCTGAAAACTAGAGACCTAGGGGAATCCAAGATGGGGTGACTTGTGGGGCTCGGACCAGGTTCTGTTACCCAGAATCCTTTGCAAACCTCAAAATTTGGCTAAAAAAACACATGTTCCTCACATTTCAGTGGCAGAAAGTTCTGGAATCTGAGAGGAGCCACAAATTTCCTTCCACCCAGCATTCCCCTAAGTCTCTCGATAAAAATGGTACCTCACTTCTGTGGGTAGGCTTAGCGCCCACGAAAGGAAATGGCCCAAAACACAACGTGGACAGAACATATTTTTTCACAGAAAACAGAGGTGTTTTTTGCAAAGTGCCTACCTGTGGAGTTTGGCCTCTAGCTCAGCCGGCCCCGGGAGGGGGGGGGGGGGGCAGAAATGCCCTAAAATAAATTTGACCCCCCAAACCCCTCCTGCCCCTGCCCGGGAACAACCCCTGCCTACGGGGTCGCTCCCCCTGCATGACATTGGCGCCAAAAAACAAATCCCAGGTGCCTAGTGGTTCCCAAAAAAATTTGCCCTGGTGCCCTGAGGGTTCTGCCCCCCCCGGGGGCAGTTCGGCCTAATAATAGGCCGAACTGCCCCCAGGGGGGGAGAAATGGCCTAAAATAAATTTGCCCCCCAGGGGAGCGACCCTTGCCTGATGGGTCGCTCCCCATCTCTAAAAAAAGAAACAACAAAAAAAAAAAAAACACAAAAAAAAATTGCCCTGGCGCCTAGAGGTATCAGCCCCCCCCTGGGGGCAGTTCGGCCTAATAATAGGCCGATCTGCCCCCCGGGGGGGCAGAAATGGCCTAAAATAAATTTGCCCCCCCCCAGCCTCCACCCCCGCCCCAGGGAGCGACCCTTGCCTACGGGGTCGCTCCCCCTGCGTGACATTGGCGCCAAAAAACAAATCCCCGGTGCCTAGTGGTTTCTGCCCCCTTGTGGGCAGATTGACCTAAATTCGGCCAATCTGCCCCAAGGGGGGCAGAAATGGCCTAAATACAATTTGCCCCCCAGGGGAGCGACCCTTGCCTGATGGGTTGCTCCCCATCTCGAAAAAAACAAACAAACAAAAAAAAAAACACAACAAAAAAATTTGCCCTTGTGCCCTGAGGGTTCTGCCCCCCCCCTGGGGGCAGTTCGGTCTAATAATAGGCCGAACTGCCCCCAGGGGGGGCAGAAATGGCCTAAAATAAATTTGCCCCCACCAGCCCCCACCCCCGCCCCCGGGAGCGACCCTTGCCTACGGGGTCGCTCCCCCTGCGTGACATTGGCGCCAAAAAACAAATCCCCGGTGCCTAGTGGTTTCTGCCCCCTTGGGGGCAGATTGACCTAAAATCGGTCAATCTGCCCCCAGGTGGGGGCAGAAATGGCCTAAATACAATTTGCCCCCCAAGGGGAGCGACCCTTGCCTGATGGGTCGCTCCCCATCTCTAAAAAACAAACAAACAAAAAAAAAAAGAATTGGCCCTGGCGCCTAGAGGTTTCTGCCCCCCCCCCCCCCGGGGGCAGATCGGCCTAATATTAGGCCGATCTGCCCCCGGGGGGGCAGAAATGGCCTAAAATAAATTTGCCCCCCCAAGCCCCCCCCCCCGGAGCGACCCTTGCCTACGGGGTCGCTCCCCCTGCGTGACATTGGCGCCAAAAAACAAATCCCCGGTGCCTAGTGGTTTCTGCCCCCTTGGGGGCAGATTGACCTAAAATTGCCCAATCTTCCCCCAGGGGGGCAGAAATGGTCTAAATACAATTTGCCCCCCAGGGGAGCGACCCTTGCCTGATGGGTCGCTCCCCATCTCTAAAAAAAGAAACAACAAAAAAAAAAAAACACAAAAAAAAAATGTGCCCTGGCGCCTGGAGGTTTCTGCCCCCAGGGGGGGGCAGAAGTGGCCTAAAATAAATTTGCCCCCCCCAGCCACCACCCCCCCCCGGGACCGACCCTTGCCTACGGGGTCGCTCCCCCTGCGTGACATTGGCGCCAAAAAACAAATCCCAGGCGCCTAGTGGTTTCAGCCCCCTTGGGGGCAGATTGACCTAAAATCGGCCAATCTGCCCCCAGGGGGGCAGAAATGGCCTAAATACAATTTGCCCCCCAGGGGAGCGACCCTTGCCTGATGGGTTGCTCCCCATCTCGAAAAAAACAAACAAACAAAAAAAAAAACACAAAAAAAAAATTTGCCCTGGTGCCCTGAGGGTTCCGCCCCCCCCCTGGGGGCAGTTCGGCCTAATAATAGGCCGAACTGCCCCCAGGGGGGCAGAAATGGCCTAAAATAAATTTGCCCCCCCCAGCCCCCACCCCCGCCCCCGGGAGCGACCCTTGCCTACGGGGTCGCTCCTCCTGCGTGACATTGGCGCCAAAAAACAAATCCCAGGTGCCTAGTGGTTTCTGCCCCCTTGGGGGCAGATTGACCTAAAATCGGCCAATCTGCCCCAAGGGGGGCAGAAATGGCCTAAATACAATTTGCCCCCCAGGGGAGCGACCCTTGCCTGATGGGTCGCTCCCCATCTCGAAAAAAAAAAACAAAAAAAAAAAAAAAACACAACAAAAAAATTTGCCCTGGTGCCCTGAGGGTTCTGCCCCCCCCCTGGGGGCAGTTCGGCCTAATAATAGATTGGCCTCATCAAAATAGGCCAATCTGCCTCCAAGGGGGGCAGAAATGGCCAAAATATAATTTTCCCCCAAGGGGAGCGACCCTTGCCTAAGGGGTCGCTCCCCACCCAAAAAAAAAAAAATGAAACATAAAAAAAAAAAAAATGGTCCCTGGTGCCTAGAGGTTTCTGCCCCCCCTGGGGGCAGATCGGCCTAATAGTAGGCCGATCTGCCCCCAGGGGGGGCAGAAAAGGCCTTCCCGAAAATATGCCCCCTGGGAGCGACCCTTGCCCAAGGGGTCGCTCCCTTTTGTCAATAACAATAAAAAATAAAAAAAAACCCTGGTGTCTAGTGGTTTCTACTCCTCTTGGGGGCAGATTGGCCTCACCAAAATAGGCCAATCTGCCCCCAAGGGGGGCAGAAATGGCCAAAATATAATTTTCCCCCAAGGGGAGCGACCCTTGCCTAAGGGGTCGCTCCCCACCAAAAAAAAAAAGAAATGGTCCCTGGTGCCTAGAGGTTTGCCCCCCAGGGGGGGCAGAAAAGGCCTTCCCGAAAATATGCCCCCCCTGGGAGCGACCCTTGCCCAAGGGGTCGCTCCCTTTTGTCAATAACAGAAAAAAAAAAAAAATCCCTGGTGTCTAGTGGGGTTTCAAAAGCCGGATTGCAAGCAATCCGGCTTTTGAAACCCTCGGAGGGACTTCAAAGGGAAGGAAATACTTTTCCTTCCCTTTGAAGCCCCTCCGGGCCTCCCAGTGATTGAAAGAGAAATGCTTTTGCATTTCTTTTTCAATCGCGGGAGGCCCCTGTGACAAATCAGCGCACGCTCGCGCACTGACATCACAGGGGGGGTTGGGGGGGGTCGGGGGTGGAAGGGGAAGGTCTTCCCCGTCCATCCCCGACTTGGAGGGGGGAGGGGGGTGCACGGGGGGCGCGCTAGCGCGCCCCCAAGTTCCCCTGTGCCATGGACGAGATGATCTCGTCCAAGGCACAGGGGAACTGTAGCCTTGGACGAGATCATCTCGTCCAAGGCACAGAACCGATTAACTCACCTCTTTTCTTCTTTCCCTTCTTTTATGCCTTCTATACACAGTCTGATCTGGTTAGTTTGGACAGAAATTGTCTCTTTGTTTGAATCCATTTCTGAAATGTACATTTAACTTAGGCGGAAAATGTGCACAGAGTGAGCCTTTGTTCCCCCTAGTGGAGTGCTACTCTATCATCTCATACATTGACTGTATGGTGTATCCTTCCACCTGCTATGAATTGTTTGAATTGGAATGCAATTTACATCACAAAAGTATACTCAGTCATCAAACACTGAATACATTATCTCATCAGTGTATTGTATACCAAAAGCAATCTTTTTGCAGGTGTCACTTTAGCTTTCAGAAAAGACCTTATGTCACCAAGGCACACCCTGCAAAAGATACAACATAAATTATACAATAGATGTAATGCCCTCTACAACTATTGGCTTGTTTCTTCCAGCTACGTTGAGGTACAGGTTGGTATCAAGACTGCTCTCGGCCCATGGCATTTTGCTGATGCTCACTATGGCAAAGTACTCAATTTTAGTAGTTCTAGTTTTTGTGTACTTTCCATGAAAGGAAGCAGATCAATGTATACTGTTTGATTGTATTACACTGGCCTCTTATTTGTTTTTTTTGTCTTGCAATGTATCATGCTTGAACTATGGCCCGTTTTTCACTGAGAGTGTACAAGGTGTGATATTGTTCACATAGTTAAAATTTAATAAAGAATTGAATCCCTGAAGAAAAGAAAGCAGAACGGAGCTGCTGCACGTAGGAGCAGAAAGCTCTTTGTTGACATTTACTAAACCTTTTTACAATGCAGGGCGTGAAAGGGAGAGACCAGAAACGCTATATATTTACAAAGTAAGTTGCATTTCTGCTCTCTGTTGCGCTGGTGCACTGTGGGCAGCCTACCACTAACGCAGGCACAATTGCACTTGTGCAAGGGTGCCTGTGTTTCTGCCTGCACAAAAACAATCCTTAGAGGCATTTTCCTCTTTCTGTGTATGCTGCAGGATGTGGAAAGAGGAAAGAATGAGGATAAATAAATATATTTTTCCTTGTTACTCCTCACTTGGGAAGACAAAGGCCCTCATTTCAACCCTTGCGGTCTGTGAGAAAGTGGTGGTAATACCGCCAAGAGGCTGGCGGTAACTCCCTGGGAGTTGCCTGTGCCCGCTCACCCAGGAGGGTGGGCATCTCCTTCGACCCAGCCATCTCAGTCCCTGCCCTGATTAGAACTGCTGCCCTGAGTGAGGAGGCTATTGACCTCCTGAGATCTATCTCTGTAGGGCAATCAACCATTGTGAATGCCATCCAGGGGCTGGCAGCCCAAATGCAACAGACTAATGCTTTCCTGGAGGGCATTCACACTGGCTTGGTTGCCCAACAAAGATCAATCCAGGCTCTGGCCTCCTCTCTGATGGCAGCCATTGTCCCTGTTTCCACCCTCCAACTTACTCTTCCCAAACCCATTCCCCTCAACCCCAACCTATCCCAAGCACACAGCCAGACGAGCATGCACACAAGACAACACACAAGAGTGTCACAGGCAAACATAAGCACCACACATCACCCCACAGGCACTCACACAAACACCATCCAGATGCAGACATACCAACATCCACTGCCTCTACTGTCTCCCCCTCCTCTTTCTCCTCCTCCAGCTCCCTCCCAGTTCCATCTACATTCACACCTGCATGCACTACACCATCATTCACTACCAACATCACCACACCTAGCGCAACACACACCTCTTACAACAGCCATGCGTATGTCCCCTGTGTCCTCTCCCACTGTGTCTGCCCCCCCTCCCAAGGTACACAAATGCAAGCACTCAGACACCCAACAGCCATCCACCTCACAATAGCATCCAGC
Source organism: Pleurodeles waltl (assembly GCF_031143425.1). Lineage (NCBI taxonomy): Eukaryota > Metazoa > Chordata > Amphibia > Caudata > Salamandridae > Pleurodeles > Pleurodeles waltl. Next base: position 1,462,788,563 of record NC_090445.1, read on the forward strand.
CCATGCACCTGCACCCAAACACAGCAGACAGGCACCTCCTACAACCACTCCCTGTTTGTCTACTCCCAAACCTTCTCCCTCTTTCCCTCCCCAGTGTCCCTAAGAAGCCTTTCCTTTCCACCATTGATCTCTTCCCTACCCCCTCCCATCCTTCACGTCTGGCCAGGGTGGCAAAAACCCAGGCAAGCACCTCAGTCACCCAGTCCATGTGACCAGTAGTCTCCACACCCACTCGTGGTGGGAAAGGATCCAGGGCACCAGCCAGCCTCAAAGAAAGTGTGCCTGCCCCAGCTGCTGCCCGGAAGGGCAAGGAGCCTGCCCCAGCTGCTGCCGGGAAGGGCAAGCAGCCTGCCCCACCTGCTGCCAGGAAGGGCAAGGAGCCTGCCCCAAGTGCTGTCAGGAAGGTCAAGCAGCCTGCCCCAAGTGCTGCCAGGAAGGGCAAGGGGCCTGCACCAGCAGGCAGGAAGGACAAGGGGCCTGGTGCAGGGACTCAGTCGGAGCCCCCACCACCAACCATGGTTGTGCAGCCGTCCGAGGCTGCAGTGGATGGGATGGAGCTTCCCCCCACCACCACCAGCAGCAGCAGCACCACGAGTGGGTAGCCATCCAAGGCTGCAAGGGATGGGCTGGAGATTTCCACCTCAACCTGCAGCATCACCAATACCAGTGAGCAGACATCTGAGGCTGTAGGGGATGGGCTGGAGCCTCCCCCCCCACCAGCGGCTGTAGCAGCACCACTACCACCACTGAGCATCTGTCACCGCCGGCGGACGGTCTGTAGTCCTGCCTCCATGGGCTGCTGTGCGGCCTGCCCCCTACAAATCCTGTGGGAATGACACCCAGCTGAGAGACTGTGACCTTGCACTCCCCAGATCAAGAGCACAGGGCACAATACATCTCCAGAACCAGTCGGTAAGCCACCCACTCACACCCACCCTCCCCAGGATCAGAAGCGCAGGGCACGATGCCCCATCCAGAACCATTGGGTAACTCACCCCCTCCTACCCAGGATCAGAAGCACAGGGCACGATGCCCCCTCCAGAACCAGTGGGTAAGCCACCCACTTGAGAGACTGTGGCCTTGCACTCCCCAGGACCAAGCACAGGGCAAGTTGCCCCCTCCAGAACCAGTGGGCAAGTCACCCACTTGTGGGACTGTGGCCTTGCACTCCCCAGGATCATGCACAGGGCATGTTGCCCCCTCCGGAGCATTTAGGCAAGTCACCCACTTGAGAGACTGTGGCCTTGCACTCCCCAAGACCAAACACAGGGCATGTTGCACCGTCCAGGACCAGTGGTGTTGTTCCATCTGCCGGCTGAGGTGCCCTCCCATTCCCCATCCCCCTGAGGTGCCTGCCTATTTTCCAACTGATGCCCCTGCAGTGTTCTCTCTGTGTTGGTGCAGGTGACAAGTGGGGCCTTGGACTTTGGCCTGTGGCCCTGTGGCCCACGCAAAATATGGATTGAGCAGTGTCCCTTGAACTGTATATAACATTAGATTGATTTTTCGTATTTCTACTGTATTTATATTATTACACTCACTTTTCATCAATTCCTGCAGTCCTTGCATTATTCCTAAGGGGTACGGGGTAATTATGTTTTATTATTGCATCTGATTGTGTGTATGGTATTGGGGGTGGGGGTCTGTGTTGTGCGTGTGTGTGTGTTACTCTCTTTTTCCTCCATCCGCTCCCTTGTGTGCTAGCCGGCTGTACTCTTCGTCATCATCTTCGCCGTTGTTGGTGTTCGTGGTGGAGCAGGACGTAGAAGAGCATGGGGAAGATCTGAAGTTCAGGCTCCATGGCGGCCTGGTTGATCCCTGTGTCTCCCAATGTGAGTCCTTTTCCTTCTGTGTTCTGTTTCCGCCAGGCTTTTGATGTCGTTGGTATCGCCCCGGAAAAGGTGGCAGATTCGTGTCTCTTAATATGGTGGGCAGAACATTGACTTCTTCCTGGCTGTGGGCGGCTACCGCCGTGGTGGCTGTTGTTTCCGCCCTGGCGGTTGGTGTGGTAAAGTGGCTGTCTATCTGAGTTCTCACCGCCATGGTCATAATTTGGATTATGACTGAACGCCTCTAAGTCAGAATCCCCCCTAAACCGTAACGATACCGCAGTGCCGTGGAGCCTCGGTTGGCCTGGGATAGCCGGCCTCTTGGGCCGGTGCGTAGAGCCGCTCGCTTGGGGACCGGAGCGCGGACGGAAGGGGGCCGCCTCCATCGCCCTTAGTGCACCGCATGTTCGTGGGGCACCCGGTGCTAAATCATTCGTAGACGACCTGATTCTGGGTCAGGGTTTCGTAAGTAGCAGAGCAGCTACCTCGCTGCGATCTATTGAAAGTCATCCTCTGAGCCAAGCTTTTGTCTCCGTCCGTGGGCGCCCGCCCGCGTCCCTCTGCCGCCGGGCCGGTGGGGAGGGACGGCCCGCGGGAGGCCGCCTCCACCACGTGCCGCACGGCACGGGGGCCTCCCCCCTCCCGTAAGCCACCCACTCACACCCACCCTCCCCAGGATCAGAAGCGCAGGGCACGATGCCCCATCCAGAACCATTGGGTAACTCACCCCCTCCTACCCAGGATCAGAAGCACAGGGCACGATGCCCCCTCCAGAACCAGTGGGTGGCTTACCCACTTACTCCCTGAAAGGCTGCTGGGAGGGCAGTGCTGGTACGGGGTGGCAGCTGTACCTGTAGCTGGGGTGGTCACAGAAGTGTCCACCACCACCAGGGAGCTTCCATCGGAGGAGGTATCTGTGTCTGAACTGTCCCCTCCAGTCTCTGCCGTGGTGCTCCCCTTGCCCTCCATCCCACTGGTGTCCTCAGCGTCAGTGGACTCTGTCTCCTGGGTCCTGTGGGATGCACCTCCCTCCATCGCTGGTGCCCCTGCTCTTCCGCCAGATGATGCTAATGGACATAAGGACAGGGTGACAAAACAAAAAGGGAGGGGAAGAGACAAAGGAAACACTTGGTCAATGGCTGCTCCAACACCACCGTTGATGTACACACCACCATCACAAACAGGGAACAGCCCTACGCACAAAGCAGTGCACTACCTGTAATAATGCTAGCCGCCAGGGCATGGGGAGGGGCACATACTGCCAACTGCAGCACACATGGGACCCACACAGCCCTGACCAGTAGTGGATGCCTACAAGCTAGGTAGCAGGATTATCACTTCAGAACCCTGCTCAACATGACACCCACTCTGCAAAGTCAGGCTTGGCCTAGGGGCACCCACTGATACACATCCCCCACCCAGATTCCGCCCTACCAATGCGTAAGTTGTAGTGATGGGAACTGTACCCACCCCCTTGTGGCTTCTGTGATGCCCTCAAGTGCCAATCCAGCTCCGGATAGGCCATCGCCAGTATGCGGGCCATCAGGGGGGTCAGGGTTCGACGGGCACCCCTTCCATGTTGGAAGGCCATCCCCAGCTGGGCCTCTGCTGTCTTCCGTGCCCAGCGTCTCAGGTCCTCCCACCATTTCTGACAGTGGATGCTCCGCCTGCCGTAGACCCCCAAGGTCCGCACGTCTTTGGCGATGGCACGCCATATACCCTCCTTTTGATGGGCGCTGACCTGCAGAGAACCCTTCACATCACTATTTGCACACACATGGCCCAGCACACAAGCTGCACACCACCCAGGGGACATACACCCACCACCCCACACGAGGCCTTCACACATACCACTCCATGCATTCATGCCGCATGCATTGTGCTCACAGTGTACTGACCTGTTGGTCGGGAGGCCCACACAGCAGTTGCTCCAACTCCGTTGAGGTGAAGGCAGGGACCCTTTCCCTAGGCACACAAGCCATGTTAGGTTATAGATACAGGTCACAGAAGCACATGCAGTGTAGGTACTCTCCTGTTGAAGGTCAGGTAGCAAGTGAGTGATCAGATAGAAAAAGGCAGTCACGTCCACAGCGGTGCATACCATCACCGCTGGCGTACATCACCATTGGCCACTGTACCCCATAGGGCACGGCGGTTCCCGATTGCCTACCTCAACGGCGCACAACATCAGCCGAATTACCTCACTTCCACCTGTCCCTCCACAGAGGACAGGCGGACGCCGTTTCAGGGGGGACAGGCCCTGGATAATAACAGCATCACAGTTCACAATTGGACATACAGGGCAAATGCCACTTATACATTGAAATTTAACATCATGCATTGTACTGTTGTGGCTATGATATACAGTTTGTGACCGGCTCCTCACTCTTTTACCCCATAGATTGCTACCGCTGTGGATGAATAGGAGATGGAGACATACCCCATGTACAGACTCCTGGTGGACTTGGCAACAATGGAGGACAGGCACATTATCCTCACCTATAGACTTGACAGGGCCACAATGACAGAGCTGTGTGCCCAACTGGAGCTTGACCCGATATCTGCTATCAGTCACCCCACTGGGATCCCCCCCCCTTGTGCAAGTTCTATCTGTGCTCCATTTCTTGGCAACTGGTTCTTTCCAAGTGAGCTTGGCAGCAGAAATGTCACAGCCAATGTTCTCAATAGTGCTCACAAGAGTGTTGTCTGCCCTGATTAAACACATATGCAGCTACATTGTTTTCCCCCAGGTGGAGGATTTGGCCACAGTGAAATCTGACTTCTATGCAATGGGACATATCCCCAACATCATTGGGGCAATTGATGGTACATTGCATTTGTCCCCCCATCAAAATGAACAGGTGTTCAGAAATCAAAAGAGTTTTCACTCAATGAATGTCCAGATGGTGTGCTTGGCGGACCAGTACATCACCCATGTCAATGCTAAGTATCCTGGGTTGGTGCATGATTCCTACATCCTGAGGAATAGCAGCATCCCAAATGTGATGGCCCAACTACAGAGACACAGGGTGTGGTTAATCGGTGAGCCCTGGTTCCCACCCAGTAAATGTTGGTGTATGGATACGGTGTGAGCCATATGGGATAGTGTGTGGCTGAGTATTGTCCCTCAATATTTGCAGGTGAGTCTGGTTACCCAAACCTATCATGGCTACTGACCCCTGTGAGGAATCCCAGGACAAGGGCAGAAGAACGATATAATGAGGCACATGGGCGAACAAGAAGGATTATCAAACGTACCTTTGGCCTCCTAAAGGCCAGGTTTTGGTGCCTCCATCTTACAGGTGGATCCCTGTGCTACTGACCCAAGAAGGCCTGCCAGATATTTGTGGCATGCTGCATGTTGCACAACCTGGCCCTCAGACGCCATGGGGGTCATTCTGACCCCGGCGGTCTAAGACCGCCGGGGCCAGGGTCGGCGGGAGCACCGCCGACAGGCTGGCGGTGCTCCCAAGGGCATTCCGACCGCGGCGGTAAAGCCGCGGTCGGACCGGCAACACTGGCGGTCTCCCGCCAGTGTACCGCCGCCCTTTGGAATCCTCCAAGGCGGCGCAGCTAGCTGCGCCGCCGAGGGGATTCCGACCCCCCCTACCGCCATCCAGTTCCCGGCGGTCCGCCCGCCGGGAACCGGATGGCGGTAGGGGGGGTCGCGGGGCCCCTGGGGGCCCCTGCAGTGCCCATGCCATTGGCATGGGCACTGCAGGGGCCCCCGTAAGAGGGCCCCTACAAGTATTTCACTGTCTGCTTGGCAGACAGTGAAATACGCGACGGGTGCAACAGCACCCGTCGCACCTTCCCACTCCGCCGGCTCGATTACGAGCCGGCATCCTCGTGGGAAGGGAGTTTTTCCCTGGGCTGGCGGGCGGTCTTTTGACGACCGCCCGCCAGCCCAGGGAAAAACTTAGAATACCCTCTGCGGTCTACTGACCGCGGTGCGGTATTTCGGAGGGGGGAACTCTGGCGGGCGGCCTCCGCCGCCCGCCAGAGTTAGAATGACCCCCCATGTGTCTTTTCCGCAGGAGGTGAAGGCTGGAGATGGCTGTGTGGCAGCAGTGGACCCTGTGGACAGTGAGGATGAGGAGGCAGAGGATGAGGATGAGGACAACAGAACTGCAGTGATTCGACAATACTTCCAATGACACACAGGTAAGACAGTGTTACTTCATATTTCATTTTCATTTTCATTTTATGGTTTATCTTTGTCACTGGCATGCTGTTATTTCCCACTTCTATGCCCACTCACTGTACCCTTTGGCAACTCATTTTGCAGATGTTGGTGCCCCGCTATCGTTCCTGGTGTGATTATTGCAGCCAACTACAGGTCTTTCCTATTTGAACATTACTGTACAGTTGAATTGCAATGGTTGAACCTGATTAAACCAATACATGCTAAAATAAATTTAACATACTCCATACTTGTATTTTTTTTAAAGTGTGTTTATTTAAGTGCTAAGAAGTAGAGTGGCAAGTGCAATGGGCTGAGGTGATGATGTGGGAAAGTCCAGGGTTTAGTTCCAGTCTATTGGTAGCACAGGTGCATTGTCCAAGGTGGACAGGGTGACAGAGTGGGACACAAGGGTGACAATCAGTAGAGTCTCATTTCCTGGCGGGGTCTTGGCAATAGTCTCTGGCTTCTGCCTGGATCGCAGGGAATATTCACGGGGTGATTCTTCTTCTGCAGGGGAAAGGGGGGCTGGTGGCCTGTTGGTCTTGTGGCGGGCCTCCTGTCCACTAGTGGCAGCGTAGGTAGAAGGCAGTTCAGATGTCTGGCTAGTGGCAGGGGCTCGCTGTTGTAAGCCTGCCTCCCTCATGATGTTGGCCATGTCTGCCAGCACCCCTGCAATGGAGACCAGGGTGGTGTTAGTGGCCTGCAAGTCCTCCCTGATCCCCTGGTACTGTTCCTCCTGCAGCCACCTGTTCTCCTGCGCATTGGCCAGGATCTGGCCCAGCTTATCCTGGGACTGTTGGTATACTCCCAGAATCTCAGAGATTGCCTCTTGGAGAGTCGGTTCCCTGGGCCTGTCCTCCCCCTGGTGCACAGCAGTCTTTCCAGTGTCCCTGTAATCCTGTGCCTCTGTCCCCTGAACCATGTGCCCACTGCCACTGACCCCAGGTTCCTGATTGTCTTGGGTGCGAGGTGTAGCCTGGGGTCCCTGCAGTTGTGGACACACTGCTGATCGATGTGTCCTGGTGACAGAGGTATGGGTACGCTGGATGGGTGCTGTGGTGGTGTTTCTAGATGGAGAAGGCTCTGTGGTGGCGTGTGACTGTGCCTGGGTAACCGACTGTCCAGAGGTCCCCGAAGGGCCAGGTTGGCCATCCCGATCCAGGCGACCATAGTTGCTGTCATCACTGTGGGTCTCTCCTGTGGGGGGACTGGATAGTGCTGGCACCTCTTTGCCGCTGACATAGGCATGTAAATGCAGTGTTATTGTTTCTGTGTGTGACATATTGTGCATCAGTGGGTTGCCCTGTTTGGTTGTATTTGCCCTGGAAGCTTTCACTTGTGTAAGTTGGTATGTGGTGGGCTAGCTGATTCTCTCTAGGGTGCATGCTTTAGTGATAGGTGTCCATGCAGGTCTGTGAGTGCTGTCCATGCATTGGTAGAGCATGCAGGGCTTGGCATTGGGATAAGTGAGATGTGATGGTGGGGTGTGTGGAGGTGGTGGAGTGATGGGAGAGAGGGTGTGGGAGGGGGTATGTGATGGCATGCAGGTAGGGGGGTAATAGTAGTAAAGGGTTGACTTACCAGAGTCCAGTCCACCTGCTACTCCAGCCAGGCCCTCAGGATGCATGATTGCCAAAACTTGCTCCTCCCATGTTGTTAGTTGTGGGGGAGGAGGTGAGGGCCCACCGCCAGTCCTCTGTACAGCGAGTTGGTGTCTTGCTGCAACGGAATGTACCTTCCCCCGTAGGTCGTTCCACCTCTTCTTGATGTCATCCCTGGTTCTTGGGTGCTGTCCCACGGGGTAGACCCTGTCCATGATCCTCCGCCATAGCTCCGTCTTCCTTGCAATGGATATCTGCTGCACCTTTGCTCCAAATATCTGTGGCCCTACCCAGCACGTGACAGCTCGGTAGGGGGGCGTAGTAGTGGGTGATCCAGAGTCTGCTTCCCTTTCCCAGACTCACCTCAGTGACTTACAACAAGTGCGGAGATTTGCTATCCTACCAGCAAGTCCCTATCCATACACTTCTGTTTTGTAAAAATCTATAGCATTTTCCAGTTTTCATTTCAATATGGTGGTGTTACTTTAATCATGGGTTTGCCTCTGAAAGACCAGTGTTCCTGTCCTGAGCTTTAGTTTTCCTTGGAGTTCTCCCAGAGCGCTCAAGAACTAGCACAAATCAGAGATTTCCCTGGCTCTTGATGTCATTGGTACATGCTTCGGGACATACTCAGTGACACAAACCGTTTAGTGTAAAAGGCCATTTATTTAGGACAGGATTGTAACATAATACATAACCTTAAACTTTCAACAAAACCCAACTTTAGGAAACTTACCTTTTAACATTTCCTTGCTCATCCTTTTACTCAACCCAGCATTTTTCGCTTCCATTCCCCCACACATTCCCCTTTTCCTTTCATGCCCTACTTGCTTCGTGCATCCCCCACACTCTGATCTTTCACCTGCTTGTTTTTTCCCCTGGAAGGGTGGCCAAGCCCGCATCTGACTCTCCACCCTCCCCCATCTACTGCCTCGTTCTCCGTCACAAACCTGCCCTAACTGGCATTAAAAAAAAAAAACACCTGCACTCCTTCCTTTTGCCCACACCACACGACACACCACAAAACCCTCTACCTGTTGCCGGGTGGGTGGCAAAATTCCTGTCTGCGCGATGAGCGGCGCGGAAAGAGGCCGGTCCCTCCCCTCAGAGCCCTTTTAAACTCCTCCCCAGTCCCGCCCCCCTCTATTTACCTGTCAATCCTGTCTCTTCGTGTCTCTTCCCCTTCCTGAAAGTACCCGCGGAGAGACTAGTCCGGGTCTCTCTCTCCACGGGCCCCTCCATCGGGACATACTAAGTGACACAAACCGTTTAGTGTAAAAGGCCATTTATTTAGGACAGGATTGCAACATAATACATATACTCAAACTTTCAACGAAAAAACAACTTTAGGAAACCCACCCTTTACTCCGATCTTTCATCTGCTTGTTTTTCCCCTGGAAGGGTGGCCAAGCCCGCATCTGACTCTCCACCCTCCCCCATCTACTCCCATCCAGCACAAACCCAATTGATGTTTTGCTGCCCCACCAAGAAAAAACACTACTGCAAACTGATCTCCTCTCACCTGTTCTCTGAGCCACACCTTCTCACCCCACAAGTCGCCAAACAGCAGCCTAAGATCCGTCAGGTAATAAGCATTTACCAATTCAGACAGGTGCACACCATCCACCCTGAAAAATGCTTCATCCTGCTCTGTGATGTCCTCATGCTTTAAAACCTTAATATCATGAGCCCTACAGAAAACCTTCATAGCTCGATTAAGTTTCCTGCGAGCCTGCTCCATGGCTCTCTGTTTGATAGCCCCTCTCCATGTCCGTTGAGGCACAAACTCAGTCCAAACCAAGCATGTGCTGTGTAAGTTCTGCTTGGGCAGCTCCAAGATTCTCTGCATGTGTTGCAGTAGTGTAACCCCCAACAGTTTCACAAGATCATTTTATCCCAGATGAATCAATAGCAGATCAGGACAACCCTAATTTGGCAAACTAGAAGTTATGAAAGGAAGTAGATTACCTCACCTCATGCCACTTTTACCCCACCAAAAAACGTCATGCTGGTTACTAGGCAGTCCCAATGCCCGTCCATAAATCTGCTTCTCCGCAAATTTCGCTGCCCAATGGATAAACGGATGGCTGACCAGCCATGTGGCCATCTTGTCCTTCCGAGGACCAGATACACATCCTGTAAAGAAAACAAACTGTAATATCGGTCTTTACAAATGTTCCCAGACCACAAACAAATTCCCTGCGCTGACGCAAGCTGTTGCAAGACTTGTCGTAACACCCTAAGGCCTCACGTAACGCTTGCAGCATCTAGACTTCCATCTCCCGATACTCCTGATCTTCGCCCGGTCCCAACCTAAATGTGCCGCAGCAATAGCTGCCCCAATTCGGAATAAATGCGTTACAAAATCAAGAGCTTGGCAACCCGTCCGCCATAAAGCCATCCTTAAGACTTGCAAAAGCTGGAAAGCACCAGACTTATGCGTAAAAACCCCTTTCTCTCTTGACCCCCTCGCAAACTCTGAAAACTCATCCATTCCAAAACCGGAAACGCCACTACTTTACCACCTTTCTCCAACCACACCCATTTTCCTTTACCTAGCTGATCAGTCTTGGAGCACCTGAGCCAAAGGCCCAAACGCTCCCCATGCAGACAAACTTCCCCAACCTTCACACCTACCGTTCTTCCGACCCCCAAAAGCTCAGACACTCTAAAAGAGCCAAAAAACATCCATACCATGCATAAACGGAAAAGCGCCAACTCATAATCATTTACACAACACACTGGCAAAACATGCAATATTTCAAGCATCAATTCGAACGTGGTGGGTTTCCTGGCCACCCTAACCGAACCTACTCTGACCCTACCCCAACCTTTCAACATCTTCCCCAACAAATCATCCTTGGCTGGATCATAGCCAATAAACAGCTTTCCGTTTTGCCACCAATGGTGCCGGACGACAGACCTTCTTGTATCAGAAAAAGCCTAAAACGCAACACGCGCAACTCAAGCTCTCTAGTACTCTGCAACCAGAAATTGCCCGAAAAATTCTCAAAGGACTGAAAATCCAACCATGCCAGTCGATAACTCCGCCGGGTGGATTCTGCTAAAGACATCTCCACCAGCCCAGTGATCATCATGCCCCCTACTCCCAAATGTCTGCCGGGACCGTAGTCTTGTTCTGTTCTGCTCCTGGTGCCAGGCTGTGAAAACGTTGCCACTGTGAATGAGACAGGGAATCTGCAATCTCGTTGTATATCCCAGGCATGTGCGCAGCTTTGAAAACAACATTTAATGACAAGCATCTAAGCATGAATTGCCGCAAAAGACGTAACACCCTGAGATCGTTTGCTCTCTGCCTGTTTACTAACTCAACAACTGTCATGTTGTCAACATGAAAAACCACAGTCCTGTTTTCAAACTCGTGCCCCCATACCGCCAATGCCACTAGGATTGGAAAAAATTATAAAAAAACGATATTCCTACCCTGCTGTAACCATTGTCATGGCCATGACTCTGCGCACCATCTCCCGTCCCCAAAAAGCCCAAATACTGTGGCTCCCACTGCATCCGAGAAAATCTACACCTGCCATACCATGTCCTCTTCACAGAAAAACATGGGGACACCATTAAACTGTGTCAAAAAGGTTTCCCACACTCTGATATCCTCTCTCAAACATATCGATCCACGTATCCTGTGGTGTGGAAGAACCACTCCAGACATAGCTAAACCTAACCGCCTACAAAAAGTTCTACCCCCCCCGAACTACCCTGGAGGCGAAATTGAGGTAACCCAACAGCTTGTGTGTTGTGCGTAGGTCAAGCTTATGCAATAAACGCACACATCCCAAGAACTCCAACATCTCAGCCACTTTAGCAGCTGGCAATCTAGCGACCAAGGCATCCGCATCCAGCTTAATGCCCAGAAAAGTCAGCACACAATATGGTCCCTCCGTTTTTTCGGGAGCCAAAGGCACCTCAACCTGTTGAGACAAACCCTGAAAAGAAACCAGGGCCCTCCCACAATCCCCAGATCCTGCTAGTGCTACAAAAAGGAAATCATCCAAATAGTGAGTCACCGCATGATGCCCACTTATTGTGACAAAAACCCACTGTAAAAAGGTACTGAATGCTTCAAAAAGTGCACAAGAATTGGTGCAACCTATCGGGAGAACTTTGTCAACATAGATTGCCCCACCAAATTGCATTCCCAACAGATCAAAATCCTCTGGGTGTATCGGCAGCAGCCTGAAAGCTGATTGGATGTCGCATTTTGCCAACTCCGCTCCTTTGCTGCACCCCCTGACCAGTTTGATGGCATCGTCCACAGATGCGTACACCACTTTAGTATCTTCCGATGAAATAAAATCATTCACCAACGCAACCTCCGGCCATGACAAATGATGAATCATGCAAAACTCACCTGGCACCTTTTTTGGTGCCACGTTCAAAGGGGAGGTCATAAGGTCCCTACTTGGCCATTCATAGAAAGGGCCCGCAATTCTGCCCAAAGACACTTCCTTAGCCAATTTATCCCTCACTATGTGTGGCATCTCTCTGGCAGACCGCAAATTGTCTGCCCACCTCCTCATTCTCGGACCCTGGTAACTTACACGGAAACCTTCCTGAAAACACCACGCTAACTTACAATCCGTGGCCTTATCCCGGTATCTGTGTAGCCAGGGTAGAATAGCCTCCAGCCTAATTGGCGAAGGAGCCCTTTGGCGCAGGAGTGGCCTGCATGCCTCTTCCCTTGGATGCTCTCCATTGCTCAGCTGGGCTAGAGAGGGAAAAACATTGCGTGACCGGGTGACGAACCCCGCATTTGGAGCAATTGTGTTTAAATTTGCAGGGCTGCCTGGAACAAAAACCTTTATTGAAGTTCCAGCAGGCTCCTGTCGTGGGTACTGGGGTCCGTTGACCCACACCCGCTCCTCCTTGGGCAAGACAGGCTTGAACCGGCTTGTGGACCACTGGCAGGCCACTCGCGGTGTGTGTAGACGCCGTGGACTGCGACAACACCATCCACTGCATCCACAACTCTGGATCTACATCTCCCCATGGCTTATCAGGATTGACACTCACTCTTGCCCGAAACTCCTCGTCGTAACTCAACCAAGCGAAGCCCCCCAAATGCATCTGGGCTTTCTGTATAATGTCCATGTATTTGAAGAGCGCTATGGCCCTATCTGGGAACTTTTCACAGTATATACTCGCAAAAATCAAAAATGCCGAGGTCCAATTATCCATAGTAATGGGGACTCTCGGCCTGCAAGCCAACCCCTACTCTTCCTCCTTAGAGCCCTCCTTTGCTTGTATATACCTATGTAAAAGCTTAAAGACATCGACATACTCATGCTTCCATATCCGAGCCTTTTTTTGTCTGCTACATGAGAGCCCAGTGGCACAGCCAAACCCATATATGGAAGCTGCTTCTTGTGCCCCCCCTTCCTTGTCCTCAGACCCCGGAGCCTCTCCAGCTGCCTTGTCTCCAGACCTGCTCCCAGCTGACGCATCTGCGCCCTTAGCCTTTGTACTGTCTCTGGCCTGCGTGACCCCATTAGCAAGTGTGTAATGAACCAACAAATCTCCTAGCCCAAAAGACTTATGTGTACAGGCCCCACTGGAGCCTGAACAGTCCCCCCACACCGACCACCATTCACCCTTACCTTTGCCTATTGTCACCAAAGGCCGCAAACCCTTCCGTGCCCGGCGATCATGTGCCAGCCCTTGCCGCACCTCTTGTGGTTCACCACCGGCCTGGTGATCCTGCAAGATAGAAACAGAAGAAGGGGTTGCACAGCTCCAGTGCCCTCTCCCCCTCCCTTTGCCACTGCTCAGCTCCGCCTCACGAATCTCCCCATCCTCCCACTCATCCATCTCTTCATCATAATCGAGTTCCACCACATCAAATCGAGTTCCGCCACATCATCCTCATTCATCTCCCACCTGTTGTTAACACCACCACTCATCAGCACATTGTTCGACGAATCCTCAGTGAGACCCACATGGCGCATGCCATCTCTGCGCTGACCCCGATCCTGCTTCATAGAGAAGGCTGCCGAAGTCCCCTCTAGTGCTTCCGACCAACATGCTGAGGCCGTGTTGCGCCCCATTGGCATCACCTTCTTTATGCCAGTCTCAGCCACTGGCATTGTCTCTCCGCGCCCTTCATGGCTGTGTGCGCCACTCATGCTCATTGCGCCGCCAGACCCTCCGGCCGCACAGGCCTCTTGACCCCTTCCCACCGCTACCTGCGGTACCCAAACCCACCTGCCCCACCCTGTTGCCTGGATCGGAGGTCCCAATCCATCCACTACTTCAGCTGCCCTCTTTAGCTGCCTGCCCATCGCCCATGCCCCGTCCCTGTCCTTACAGAACTGGGTCCACCTCTCCTCTGTCTCTGCCACTATACGCTGCTGCTCCTGAATTCTGGCCTCTAGGTCCAATGCATCACCCAGATCCAGCCTGCTCTGCCTGGGCCCACCTCTAAACCCTCTTGCCTCAAACCATGCACTCCCCCAGCATTCTCTGCTTGCCCACTCCCTGCCTTAAAGGGGACCATCGCTCCCACTCCTTCCTGTCCCCTGGCCTTGACTGTCCCACCCCCTGCCTTGCTAGCACTCTTGCCCTTCTTCTTCAGTTGTAGCCCCCCACTCTTACACATATATGTGCCACCTCTGGGCAAGGAAAGGTCCAAGGCCGCCATATCTGCACTGGGCCCTGCGTCTTCTTGGCCCCCATTATACCCTTCCTGAACAGGCCCAGTGAGTATCTCCTGCCCCTCGTGGCACAACACGCTCCCAGCCTTGTGGACCCCAACCCCAGCATCCCCCATTGTCTCCCCCCCTGCCCTGACTCATCCAAGGAATGTTGCCCCAAGGGGGTTGACGCGCAGCGCGCTGCGTGCCTGCTGTTTTCTTGGGCTTTTTCGCCCATTCAGGTGATGAACAAGCGGCTACCGCAGCCGCTACCTGGCCTGACGCGCTGCGATTCGGGCACGTCATGCCGACCCAGGCCTGGTCGAGGACACCAGGCCTGAGCAAGTCAGTGCAGCCGGCTTTGCCTAAAACACCAAGCGCGGCCCTAACTACCTCCGTGTCGTGGCTTGTTGCCATGGCGCCGAAGGCAAAACAACAGAACAATCGCACTTACCTGCCGAAAATAAAGCTCAGCCCAGGGACTTACCAAATTCCAGACCGCGCGATGAGCAACGCGGAAAGAGGCCGGTCCCTCCCCTCAGAGCCCTTTTAAACCCCCTCTCCAGTCCCCTCCCCACTTACTTACCTGCCAATCCTGTCTCTTTGTGTCACTTCCCCTTCCCGAAAGTACCAGCGGAGAGACTAGACCGGGTTTCTCTCTCCACGTTCCCCACCATTGGCATTAAGTTCTAAATGGGAGCACATTCTATGTCTTTATGTGTGATGTACATGGGGGCTGGATTGGCCTTCCAAAGCCGAAGGAGCATTGAGGTGACAGTAAGGAAAAGAGCATGCACAATTTACAAGACCCTATAATGCCCAGTATTGTCCTGTGTGTAAACTTACCTGAAATGGTTAGATAGATCAGCAAGATGTGTAGATGTCTTTCCTGAACAAATTTGCAATAGGTTTTCTTTATACCGGCAATTTTGACTAGGCATTTTCTTCTATGACATTTGTTTATACATCCTTTTTGAAATAGCTCTGTCTTGTTTCAATTTGTTTAATATGCCTTTGAAAAATCATGGTTGCCAATGTTTTTGTCAATTACAGTAACTCAGTCGACCTCAGCCTGCATCCATTCCTCAAACACACTTCAAAAGATACATAACATGGCAGTTAAAGTCATAGTTATTCTGAAAAAAATGAATTTGTTACTATCTGGCTTGGACAACTCCACTAGCTTTAGGTACAAAACGTATTTTTTTCAATTCAGCATGTTTATGTTCAAGATCTTTCATGGCACCGCATCTAAGTTCCTGTCTAATAGGTTCAAGAAATATGCCGCCTCTAGAAGTCTTAGTTCCATCTCGAAAAAAATCTTTGAGATTATACAAGAAATCAAAGCCAACCCCACAATCATAACTTTTAGGAAAACCTAAAAAACAAGACTTTTCACACACTAGACACAATACATCAGTGCTTCCCATTTTTTTTTAAACATGACCCAATTTTTAGAAGGACAAACTTTTGTGACTCACCTATCTTTGATGGACATGAAGTGTGTCATTTTTAGGGGCGAGCGCAAAGCGATTCGTCCCCTGCTGTAATCTCTCTTTGTGCTTCTAACCATGCCCATGTCACACTTTCATCGGTTTGTGGGCTTGCCTTTTAAAATCAGCTTGCTTTCATTATGAAAGACATGCGTACATCATGCCTTTTCCGGTGTTTAGCCCTCTTCCAGTGGACCAACCAACTACTGAAAACATACGAGACTCGATGTTTTCCGTATGGTTTCTGACCTACTTTTTCTCTTTCCTGGATAATCACACTTTTACCAATAGGTTTCACTACAAGCTAACTTGTATTACTCTTTGTGTGTCTGCTTTGCGCTGATGGCGGCCGTCAGCTCCCTTATGTGAAACTTTTCAGTTAATGTGGCAAGAAAAATCCGGTTGGTTATGTGAAACTGTTTTAATTTTTAATTTATGTGGCAAGAAAAGTCTGGTTAGGAGTTTACAATGCTAACAGCTCTAACTCGAGCAAACGCAAGACCCATTGTATTGCAAATGCTTGTTTTAAATGTAACTAAAGCATCCATTGAAATAACCACAAAATGTGCACAGACATACAGTTCACTGCTAAAACTTTATTGTATGCAAATGATATGTGGATACTGGGTTTCAGTGAATATTTATCATTTGTGCATCACTAAGTACAGTGCCCTGAGTTTAATCTATTCAAATCTTTGCCTACATCACACTTCAGAATTACAAAACCATGTGCTTCATTTTTGCTTTCCTAACTGCTGAATGTGTGCAGTTCATTTACAGGTTTTTATATGTTGTTGTGTGTTACTTCAGCCTTTCCTTTCACATTCCCTAACCCCCACCAAGATTGGCACATAAGTCACTTTACTTTTGAGCAAAGAGGGTCGCTTCCCGGGGGGGGGGGGCTATTTATGAAAGCACACCATTGGTGTAATATTCTGGGATGAACTTAGTTGTGATATCCTGCTGGCCGAGAGGGAATGGCCACCTGAGCACGTCCGAAAGCTCCCACATGGGGAAGATGTAATTTTGCCTTCTTTCTCTGATCTTGTTCCAGAAGCGGTAAAACAAGCCCACGCTGTCAATTGGGCTTTAGTGCAGGCACCTGCGTTGTATCGCAATCATGTAGGTTGGGACAAGGATTCTCTTTGCCATGTAATACCTATCAGGTCTACACCCCAGCCTCAGCCATAATATCCTTGTAAACATGAAGCTAAAGCTCCAGCGAGGAAGATCCTCACTCAGCTCGATTACCAGGGAGTAATTGAGCCCTGTGTTTCTGCAATGAATAATCCGTTATTCCCTGTTAGACTTTTCATCCTTGGTGTGGTCTTCCTTATCTTTTTGCCTCTGTTGCCTAGGTTGTTGATGTGTGCTGGACTCAGATTTTGCTGTTTTTGTCACTCTGGGCACTTTACCTCTGCTAACCATTGCTAAAGTGCAAGTGTCCCTTAACAAAATGTGTATGTAATTGGCTTATCCATGATTGGCATATTTGATGTAAGTTCCTAGTACAGTGCACTAGAGATGCCCAGGGCCTGTAATTCAAATGCTACTAGTGGGCCTGCAGCACTGGTATTGCCACCCACATAAGTAGGTCTGTAATCATGTCTCATACCTGCCACTGCAGTGTCTGTGTGTGCAGTTTTAACTGTAAATTTGACTTTGCAAGTGTACCCACTGCCAGGCCTAAACCTTCCCTTTTCTTACATGTCAGACACCCCTAAGGTAGGCCCTAGGTAGCCCCAAGGGCAGGGTGCAGTGTATTGTTAAGGTAGGACATATATTAATGTGTTTTTAAATGTCCTAACAGTGAAATACTGCTAAATTAGTTTTTCACTATTGCATGGCCTGTCCCTCTCATAGGTTAACATAGAGACTACCTTTAAATCTGATTAAAGTGTAGATTCTCTTTGGGAGCGGACGGATATATGGAGTTTGGGGTCTCTGAGCTCACAATTTAAAAATACATCTCCTAGTGAAGTTGATTTTAAGATTGTGTGTTTGAAAATGTCACTTTTAGAAAGTGAACATTTTCTTGCTTATACCATTTCTGTGACTCTGCCTGTTTGTGGATTCCCTGTCTGGGTCAGTTTGACAATTATGCTGGATGCACCTCTCACTAGCCAGTGACAAAAAGGGAGCTGGGATGTAGTCTGCATTTCCTGATGAGCCATCTGTGCTAGGAGGGAGGGGAGGAGTGGTTCTTACACCTGAAAGGGCTGTGTCTGTCCTCAAACAATGCAGTCTCCAACCCCTGGGGAGTGTCTGGGGCCTGGCCTGGGCAAGGCAGGATTTCACATTCAAGAGAGACTTTGCTTTTGAAGTAGGCCTACTTCAAAGGGGAAAATGGGTATAAGAAGGGCACCCAAAACCACAGACTTTAGAACACTTCTGGAAACCAAGAGGAATCTCTGCCTGGAGAAGAGCTAAGGAAGAAGAGCTTCCCTGTCTGTGACTGTCCTTTGTGGAGCTATCCTGCAGTTGCTGCTTCTGCCGAGTAAGAGGGCAAAGACTGGACTTTGTGCTCCTTCCATCTTGTGAAGATCACCAAGGGCTTGATTTAGAGCTTGCCTCCTGTTGTTTTAAGTCTCAGGGACAGCAAAGCTTCTCTCTGCTAGCACCTGCAGTCTCTGGAGAGACTCCTACTCTGCCCTGTGGTGCCCATCCATTTCCTGGGTCCCTGAAAGGAGAAGCTGGCAGCCTGAGAGGAAGAAATCCACACACACAGTGCCGTGCGGGGAAAAGATCGACACAACTCTGATCTGCGGCTGAAGAAACGACACGCCATCTGCTCCGTGGCTGAAAATCGACGCTCGCCGGAAACACGACCGAAGAATGGATGCATGGAGCTGAAGAAATGACGCGCAGCATCGCTGACAGAGGCTGGGATATCGCAACCCGTGCTGCGTGGTTTTCGGATCATCGTGAGGCTGGATTTCTGACGCAAACACTGCTGGGCGTGTAAAAACAACGCAAGGCCTGACTGTACCCGAGAGTGCTGACCGGATCGATGCATCACTCTCCTGCGGGGGGAAGAAACGACGTGCCCAACCCGACAAAAGGTCTCGCTCGTGAGTGAAATCGACGCATCGCAAGCCCTTTTTGACGCACACTCGCCATCGTACATGTTCACGCTAACAGTGTTACTGTGTGTTTTAGAGCTACATGAAGACTCTTTTTGCTTTTTAATTGATAACTTGACTTGTATATTGTGGATGTTTGTCGTTTTGGTCTTCTTTTCTTTAGATAAATATTTTCTATTTTTCTAAACCTGTGCTGTGTCATTTTGTAGTGTTTTTCATGAAGTTACTGTGTGTGTTGGTGCAAAGACATTACACCTAGCACTCTGAAGTTAAGCCTACTGCTCGGCCAAGCTACCAAGGGGGTAAGCAGGGGTTAGCTGAGGGGGATTCTATTTTATCCTGACTGTCAACCAAAGACCCCATTTCTAACATTCCCCGTTGGAAAATCAGACCATTCCTACAGAATACTCCTAGGTTACATACTTAAACAGTCATACATGCACACACGCTATTCAAAAATCACACAGCACACCACTAATTAATAACATAGTACGAAAAATAATATAAAACAACCTTGGATATCTCCAACGTTTTTTTCTGCCAAAACGTAGCACACGAAAGTCAGGATCTGAGTGCAATCTGCATTCTCATTTGGCTCACAAAAATGCTTCTGTCATTTGCCCCGAGGCTACAAGAACAGCCCAGGGCTGTTCTCAGCCCGTGTAACATCAGTATTATATTGATCCCAAGGCGTTGTCTTATGTGGATTACATCTATCTCACAGATGACAAGCTCAACATTCATCTTGCAAAGGTTGATCTGATCATTCTAGGATTCGCAGCCCTTGGTTACAAATTAAATTTTAGGAAAATGAAAAAAGCTTTTCTCAGCATATAGTTCCTGGGATACCAGCTATCAAATGAGGGCAAGAGCCTGGCCCCGCTCTTTCTACAAAATGTGCTCAACTCCAACCACTAAATACAATCAAGAAACCAGTCTTTACTTGGTTTCTTCATCTTTGGCAGAACTTGCATTCCTGACTTTGCGCAACGTATCAAGCCACTTTATGACTTAATACGCCCTGATTTTTTCAGCAGACACTGTACAGTTGAACACACATGCATCCTTAGGGAATTGCAACAGGACATGCTAGAAGCAAAACACTTACACGCCCATGACACCAAAACAAATTTGGTCATCAGAATAATTGCTGGTGCCTTTGTGTTCACTTATGTCACCTTTAACGAAGAAGACATGGTGCCCATATCACATTTATACACCAATGCAGAACAATGTTTTGCACCCACAAAAAGAATTCCAACTGCAGTTCAGATGGCTGTCATTAAGGAGAGGCCACTTGCCCAAGGGAAACACATTATTGTTGTTACCCACTTTAGAGGCCGTCACCAAAGCAAGCGTTCATAAGCTAAAGCATTACATCCACACTGGATTCAGTGGGCAACCACCCTGACTGTCACCGATGTTGATTACATCTTTGATCCAAAACTTCAGACACAAGAATTTCTCCAATACGAACAGGAGTACTCTGCAGCTCTAGATATTTTGCCACTTGACAGATACCATGCTGTCATTTACACGGATGGTTCAGCACAACCAGCTGTAGGTACCAAACATCAATACTCAGCCGCTTGCGCAGCCGTGAGCAGAGTGAGGAAGAATGGTGTATTCCACCCTCACAATACCAACACGCAGACCCTCGGGGACTGCACAGCTCAGCTGACTGAACTCAAAGCCCTTGTCTTAGCACTAGAACACACAGAGCCAGGACTCCTGACTTTAATTGTCTGTGACTGATACTACTGCGTCCAGTCTTATAATGATTATCTTAATCATTGTCGATTGAACAGGTTTAGAGATTCCAGAGAGAACACCATAAAACACAGAGCTCTGTGGGGGAGAGGGCTGATCTCAAGGATAAGCTACTGTGTGTCCATGTAGTACATACATTGGCCCATCATCGTGTAGGAGTACACATTATCGGCAACACTTTGGCTGATCAAGCAGCCAAATCTACAGTAGCTACGGCTTCTGTGGCTGCAGTGACTCATTCTCAGACAAGATTGGATAATGAAATTCTGGCTGCCGTGAAAGCTTCGGCTGAAGGCAAGCTCTGCCAAAGGCATACCGTACAAAATACTCTTACCACATCAGTGCACAGAATGTTGCCTATGCAACACTTCCTGGGGTTGGAGATTGAGTGGTCCCCCATCAGGACCAGAGATTAGGGGCCAGATGTACCAAAACTCCAAATTGCGACTTGCAATTTGCGAGTCCCTGCGACTCGCAAATTGCAAGTCGCAATTTGGAATGCAGAAAGGTGTCTCAGACACCTTCTGCAACTCGCAATGGGGTCGCAAAGACCCACCTCATTAATATTAATGACGTGGGTCGCAGTTTGCGACCCCATTGCGAGTAGGGGCACTCACGGGGATGGTGGCCTGCTGGAGACAGCAGACCACCATGTCCGTGACTGCTTTTTAATAAAGCAGTTTTTTTTTCTAAGTGCAGCCCGTTTTCCTTAAAGGAAAACGAGCTGCACTTTGAAAAAAAAAACGAAACCTTTTGTTTCGGATTTTTTCAGGGCAGGTAGTGGTCCCTTGGACCACTGCCTGCTCTGAAAAAATATTTTTTTGTCCAGTCACAAACGGGAAGGGGTCCCATGGGGACCCCTTCCCGTTTGCGACTGGGTTACCATCCACTTCAAGTGGATGGTAACTGCGATTCCATTTGCGACCGCTTTCGTGGTCGCAAATGGATTTGCATAGCATTGCGAGTCGCAAATAGGAAGGGAACACCCCTTCCTATTTGCTAGTCGGAAATGCATTTTGCGAGTCGGATCCGACTCGCAAAATGCATTTCTACATAGCAAAGAGGCATTGGCGCCTCGCAAACGGCGATTTTCGCTATTTGCGAGGCGCAATCTCTTTGCTACATCTGGCCCTAGATCTGATAAAAGCAGCACATGAGGGTGTCGCTTCTGCACATGCTCGTATTTCGGCCACAGTAACACTCTTACAGAAATGCTTCTGGTGGCCAGGTCTATACAAACAGAGAAAGCAATACATCCTTTGCTATGACTTCTGCCAGCACATAAAGGTCTCCAACATCAAATGGCCGCCTCAGACATCCCTCTTAGTGTCCAACAGGCCACTACAATGTGTGTACCTGGACCACTGCTGTCCCTTTCAATCCGATGGTGCATGCAAATACATCCTAGTTGCTGTGGATTCCTGTCCTAGATTTCTGTGGGTGTGGCCTCAGAGGTCGGCTGACGCTCGCACTGTTATCAAAGACTTGCTGATCTTTATCATTACATATGCAGTTCCAGCATTCCATTCAGCCCTGGGCCCTGCCTTTGCCTCTAAGGCATTCAGGGACACCATGGCGACAATGGGTGTAGAACTCCATTACTCCTCACCACATCATACAGAGGGAAATTTGGTCAGGGAGAGGAGGAATTGTGATCTAAAGCAGTCCTTGACAGCTAGAGTATTAGGTTCTGGCCG
Organism: Pleurodeles waltl; assembly: GCF_031143425.1. NCBI lineage: Eukaryota > Metazoa > Chordata > Amphibia > Caudata > Salamandridae > Pleurodeles > Pleurodeles waltl. The sequence goes on from NC_090445.1 coordinate 1,462,810,881, forward strand.
CAGTTGGATTCATCACCTATATGGGATCCAGAGAGCACTGAACAACCTGCCAAGACAGTCCTTGGGGGGACACACTCCCTATGAGGTTCTCTTTGAGATACCTATGTATTTCCCAGATCTTGATTGCCCTGGTTTGGTGGCAGCAGATATAGCTTTTGACATAAATGAACGTCTCACTGTCTTACAGGAGCTTCAGCAATTTTGTGATGATAAATCATCTGCCAGTGATACCACCTTTGGAATAAGGGATTTACCCACAACCTCTACTGGCTGGATTCCTAAAGTTAGGGATTTGGTTTGTGAGAAGATCGCTGTGAAGAAGGAATTCGGTCCATCCTACAGAGCACCAACCGAGTCCTGGGAATACAAGGTACCAGAACTGTCATCTTACCACCGCTGCCAGGTTCTAAAGCTAACAGATTCATTTCCATTGACGACGCCAAACTTCACCATGTGGCCAATCCTGCACAGTAGACCCAGAGGTCCCTTGGGTGGTTACTGGTCCCCTCTCATACTCAACAGGACATACCACTTAAATGAAGAAACAACAAAACTTCGGACTACACAAGCATTACCAACGATGCTACGAATACTTCCTTGAACATGGTGAGGGCAGAAAATTAGCTTTTGCTGATTCCAGTTACCACTTCAACGACAACTCCTGCCCAAGATGTGACTGTCTTCTATTCCAACACAACACAGACTGACGACATCGTCTACTATGAGCCTCCATGCGAAGTGGATCCATCCACCAGTAATGCACCTGCTCCTACGTTTGCAGAGACTGCTTCTGGTTACTTTGTTGATATTGATGACTTTTCTTCTACTTCATCCGCACCTGCTATTGAAACTGTTTCAAAGACACGTAAGCTGTATCTATGGCTTAAAAAACAACTATTTAATTTATCCATGTAACTATCTGTGGTTATTGCTGACATTGCTTGCATTTTTCCTATGGATTGGTTGCGTGACTGTTTTCTTCTTGCTTATAAATGGTCATTACCTTCCTGAACGCTCCTCTGTTGAGCCCGTGGATGAAGTCTTAACTCCATATCTTGCCTCACATAAGGTCCCAAGAGACTTGGCCCTTGTGAACATTTCAGCTGTCCTAATTCCTGATGGGATTGTGTAGGATAAAGTTCCATTTGATGTATACGTGCCTACTGAGGTCATTCAAATTCCATATGTTTTCAAAATATCTATGACTGATGTATGTACACCTGGTGTGGTATCTCATGATTGGGATGTCCAGACAGTTGATTCAATGTTAACTGAAATGAAGGGCTATTCAGTATTTGAAAGTGATGATGTGTATACCAATACAAAGAATTATGGGGATCCGTTCTGCTACAACATCTGTATGGACATTACTACCTGCACCGTGCAACTAGACATAGATCAATATTTAAATACACACAGTGGGAACCCTGTTCAACTCCACCTGTGGGGAACCCAAAGCATTATTCGGATAAATTCACTTATTTTTCTGGGCATGACACAAAATATCCAGTCATGTTATTTCAGGTTAGCTCCTTCAAAAAGTAGACACATTTTGCTAACTGACACAAAACTGATTTATTCAGATTCCTTTGTTTCTTGTCTTGCAGTTGAAGGGTATGAATACTGGAAGAATACTATTGATTTAAAGAGTGTATGGGAAACACAAGATTGGCAAATACAGGGTAGGAAAGCTTTATTTAGAACATGCCTTATTCCTGTGCAAATTATCTTTTTAAGTGATACCATTCAACAGACATCCTGTCTGTAGTTAGCGAAAATGAAAGAAATAAATGCACCCAGTATCCCCACACCGGCAAAATTTAATAACTGGCAATCCTTCATGAATGTCACTGAGGAAGAACTGGATGCAAAGGTTCAGGCTGGTACCTATAACTCTTCACTTTCCAATCCAGGCAGGTGGTTACTATGGCCAATGGACACAAATGAGAGTCAGGCATGTTTTGTGAATTCCTCAGAGGGTTTCAAGATTAGCCGGCCAGACCCTCGCTTTACTGCCACAGTGACTGCCACTAACATACCACCTCAGCGGCGGATATCCTTTCACCATATTATGACACACACACACCAATCCGTCACTATTCAGCCACAGACACAAATCCACCACACCAATGGTCAGTGATAAAGTGGTGGTATCCAAACCCACACAGTTATGCCAACAAAACAACGCCCACCACATTATGACCCACAAATCACCACAGCGGACATTCAATGGTGGTAAACCATTGGCGGTACATACCGCTGTGCTCAAAATACACACACACATACACAACAACACCACATTGGACAATTCGAATAACACACACCTAACACCCATACACACACCACACCCACACGCCCACACCACTATAAAACACACACCCACACTACCCACAACCCCTTACGAATACAAACCATAGGCACAAGACAGACACCATGACTACAGACAAGACCAGAGCCACACACCATCTACACCTATACACCACCAATGCACCCCACATCACACCCCCCAACACATCACCCTACACACCCTCACCTACACACCTCACACAACACCAATGGCACCACAAAGACACCCCCGATTCTCAGAGGAGGAGCTAAGGGTCATGGTGGAAGAAATCATAAGGGTAAAACCACAGGTATTTGGAGCACAGCTGCAGCAAATATTCACTGCTAGGAAGATGGAGCTATGACGAAGAATCGCAGACAGGGTCAACGCCGTAGGACAGTATCCCAGAACAAGGGACAACACCAGGAAGAGGTTGAACGACCTACGGGGGAAGGTGCGTTCCATATCACCAAGACACCAACTTGCTGTACAGAGGACTGGCAGTGGGCCCCCATCTCCTCCCCCACAACTCACAGCATGGGAGGAGCAAGTCTTGACAATCATGCATTCTGAGGGCCTGGCCGGAGTAGCAGGAGGACTGGACTCTGGTAAGTCAACTCTTTACTACTATCACCACCCTACCTGCATGCCATCACAAACCCCCATCCTCACTCCCATCACTTCACCACCTCCCACACACCCCATCATCACATCCCACCCATCCCAATGGCAAGCCCTGCATGCACCACCAATGCATGGACATTACTCACAGCCCTGCATGGACACCTATCACCAAAGCATGCACACTAGAGAATCTGCTAGCCCACCACATACCAACCTACACAAGTTAAAGCTGCAAGGGCAAATACAAACAAATAGGGCAACCCACTGATGCACAATATGTCACACACTGAAACAACAACACAGCATTTACATCCCCACAGGTATCCCAGCCAATGTCAGTGGAGAAGAGGTGCCAGCACTATCCAGTCCCACCAGGAGAGGTCCACAGTGATGACAGCAACTCTGGTCGCCTGGATCTGGATGACCAACCTGGCCCATCAGGGACCTCTGGACAGTCGGTTACCCAGGCCCAGCCACACACCAACACACAGCCTCCCCCGTCAGGAAACACCACCACAGCACCCACCCAGCATACCCACACCTCTTTCCCCAGGACACGTCAATCAGCGGTGTGTCCACCACTACAGGGACCCCACGGCACACCTCATACCTAAGGCAAGCAGGGACCTGGGGTCAGTGGCAGTGGGCACACGGTTCAGGGGACAGAGGCACAGGACAACAGGGAAACTGGGAGGACTGCTGTGTGCCAGGGAGAGGACAGGACCAGGGAACTGACTCTTCAGGAGGTACTGACCGAGATCCTGTGAGTCTACCAACATTCCCAGGATGTGCTGGGCCAGATCCTGGACAACGTGCAGGAGAACAGGCGGCTGCAGGAGGGGCAGTACCAGGGGATCAGGGAGGACTTGCATGCCATCAACACCACCCTGGTCTCCATTGCAGAGGTGCTGGCAGACATGAGGGAGACAGTCTCACACCAGCGGGCCCCTGCCACTAGCCAGATCTGAACTGCCTTCCACCTCCGCTGCCGCTAGTGGACAGGACGCCCCACCACAGGACCAAAAGGCCACCAGCACCCCTCCCCCTGTAGAAGGAGAACCACCCTGCAAACGTTCCCTGTGATCCAGGCAGAAGCCAGAGATTATTGCCAAGGCCCCTGCCAGGAAATAAGACTCTCCTGATTGTCATCCTTGTGTCTCACACAGTCACCCTGTCCACATTGGACTGCCTTTGCTCCCCTTCCTATGTCCCCTTGGGCAATATACCTGTGCTACAAACAGACTGGAACAGTACCCTGAACTTTCCTCCACCATCACCCCATCCCAATCCACTTGCCCCTCTTCTTCTTAGCACTTCAATAAACACCTTTTGAAAAAATACAAGTATGGAGTATGTAAGATTTTTTAAGTACGTATTTGTTTAACCAGGTTAAAACATTGCAATTCAACTGTACAGTAATGATCACATTGGAAAGACCTGTAGTTTTCTGCAGTGATCACACCAGGAGCGATAGTGGGGCACCAACATCTGCCAGTGTCAAAGATAATCTAAATAATGACAATGAAATGTGAAATAACACTGTCTTACCTCTGTGTCATTGGAAATATTGTCATATCACTGTTGTTCTGTTGTCCTCATCCTCTGCCTCCTCCTCCTCACTGTCCACAGGGTCCACTGCTGCCACACAGTAATTTCCAGCCTACCCCTCCTCCTGCAGAAAAGGCACCTGGCGTCTCAAGGCAACATGCAGCATGCCACAATTATCTGACAGACCTTCTTGGGTGAGTAGCACAGGGATCCACCAGTTAGATGGAGGCACCGAAACCTGGCCTTCAGGAGGCCAAATGACCGTTCCATTATCCTTCTTGTTCGCCCATCTGCCTCATTGTAACATTCTTCTGTCCTTGTCCTGGGATTGCTCATAGGGGTCAGTAGCCATGATAGGTTGGGGTAACCTGAGTCACCTGCAAATATTGAGGGACAACATTTAGCCACACACAATCCTATATGACCCACACCATACCCATACACCATTCATATGCAGGGTGAGAACCAGGGCTCACCTATTAGCCACACCCGGTGCCTCTGTTGTTGGGCCACCACATTTGGGATGCTGCTATTCCTCAGGATAAAGGCATCATGAACAGACCCAGGATACTTAACATTGACATGGGAGATGTACTGGTCACACCATCTGTACATTCATGGAGTAAAAACTTTTATGAATTCTGAACACCTGTTCTTTTTGCTGGGGGGGGACAAATGCAATATGAGTTCCATCAAGCGCCTCAATTATGTTGGGGATATGTCCCATTGCATAGAAGTCAGCCTTCACTGTGGCAAAATCCTCCACTTGGGGGAAAACAATGTAGCTGCATATGTGTTTAATCAGGGCAGGCAACACTCTGGTCAGCACTATTGAGAACTTTGGCTGTGACATTCCTGCTGCCAAGCCCACTGTCAGTTGGAAAAAGCCTGTTGCCGAGCAATGGAGCACAGATAGGACTTGCACAAGAAGAGGGATCCCAGAGGGGTGACGGATATCAGATATCAGGTCAGGCTCCAGTTGGGCACACAACTCTGTGATTGTGGCCCTGTCAAGTCTATAGGTGAGGATAATGTGCCTGTACTCCTTTTTTGGCAAGTCCAACAGGGGTCTGTACACGGGGGTATGTCTCCATCTCCTATTCATCCGCAGCGATAGCAATCTAAGGGACAAAAGAGTGAGGAGTCGGTCACACACTGAACAATGGAGCCACAACAGTGCAATGCATGACTTGAATCAGTTATGGTTAAGTGGGATTTGTCCTGTTTGTCCAATTTTTAACTGTGACACAGTTATTATCTAGGGCCTGCCCCCTCCACCCCGAAATGGCATCCGCCTGTCCTGTGTGGAGGGACAGGTGGAAGTGAAGTAATTCCGCTAACATTGTGCACCGTTGCGGCAGGTTGTCGGGAACCGCCGTGCAACTCCTCATTGGTTAACATTGGGCCCTATTGGGTACAGTGGCCAATGGTGACCTACTCCGGCGGTGACGGTATGCACTGCTGCAGACGTGGCCGCCATTTTCTATCATGTTCCTCATTTGCTACCTGACCTTCAGCAGGAGAGGACCTACGCTGCATGTGCTGTTGTTACCAGTTTTTAGAACCTACCATGGCCCGTGTGACTGGGAAAGGCCCCCTGCCTTCACCTCAGCGGAGTTGGAGAGACTGGTGGATGGGGTCGAACCCCAGTACGGACTGCTGTATGGGCCTCCAGAACAACAGGTGAGTACACTGTGGGTACGAAGGATGTGGCATGAATGCATGGAGTGGTGTGTGTGAAGGCCTCGTGTAGGGGGAGTGGGGGGATGTCCCCTGAGCGTTGTACAGCTTTTGTGCTGGGCCATGTGTGTGTAAATGGTGATGTGAATGGGTATGGTGGGCCAGAAGTGTAATAGACAGGACGGTCTGACTGATACCATTTCCTGTGTGTAGTTCCTCTGCAGGTCAGTGCCCATTAAAAGAAGGGTATATAGTGTGCCATTGCCAAGGACGTGCAGACCATGGGGGTCTACAGCAGGCGGAGTACCCACTGTTGGAAACGGTGGGAGTACCGGAGACGCTGGGCACGGAAGACAGCGGAGGCCCAGCCGGGGATGGCCTCCCAATGAGGAAGGGGTGCCCATCGAACCCTGACCCCCCTGATAGCCCGCATACTGGCGGTGGCCTATCCGGAGCTGGATGGGTGCTTGAGGGCATTACAGGAGCCAAAAGGGTGTGTGTACAGTGCCCATCATTACAACTTACACATGGTAGGGTGGTATCTGGGTGGGGGATGTGTGTCAGTGCGTGCCCCTAAGCCAGGCCTGACATTGCAGAGTAGATCCCATGTTGGCCAGCGTTCTGAAGTGATAATCCTGCTACCTAGTTTGTAGGCATCCACAACTGGTCAGGGCTGTGTGGGTCCCAGGTGTGCTGCATTTGGCAGTGTGTGCCCCTCCCCATGCCTTGGTGGCTAGCATTATAACTGGTAGTGCAATGCATAGAGCATACGGCTGTTCCCTGTGTGGGAGGGTGGTGTGTACGCCAACGGTGGTGTTGGTGCAGCCTTTGACCAAGTGTATCCTTTGTCTCTCCCCCCCTTTTGTTTTGTCACCCTGTCCTTATGTGCATTAGCATCATCTGGCGGAGGAGCAGAGGCACCAGCGACAGAGGGAGCTGCATTTCACAGGACCCCGGAGCCAGAGTCCACCGACGGTGAGGGCACCAGTGGGATGGAGGGCAAGGGGAACACCATGGAAAGGACAGTTTGGACACAGATACCTCCTCCTATGGGAGCTCCCTGGTGGTGGCAGACACCTCTTTGACCACCTCAGCTTCAGGCACAGCTGCCGTACCGTACCAGCACCTCCCTCCCAGTAGCCCCTCATCGAGTTTCCCATGACCGCTCATCCAGAAGGATGGGCATATCCTTTGCCCCAGGCACCTCAGGCCTTGCCCCAGTTAGCCCTGCTGCCCTGAGTAAGGAGGCTATTGACCTCCTGAGATCTATCTCTGTAGGGCAGTCAACCATTGTGAATGCCATCCAGGGGCTGGCAGCCCAGATGCAACATACTAATGCATTCCTGGAGGGCATTCACACTGGCTTGGCGGCCCAACAGAGATCGATCAGGCTCTGGCCTCCTCTCTGCTGGCAGCCATTGTCCCTGTTTCCCCCTCCCCCCTCCAACTTCCTCTTCCCAATCCCATTCCCCTCAACCCCAAACTATCCCAAGCACACAGACAGATGAGCATGGGCACAGGACAACACACAAGAGTGGCACAGGCAAACACAAGCTCCACACATCATCCCACAGGCTCTCACACAAACACCATCCAGAAACAGACATACCAACATTCACAATTTCCACTGTGTCCCCCTCTTCCTCCTCCTCAACCTCCCTCCCAGTTCCATCTACACTCACACCTGCGTGTACTACATCATCATCCACTACCAGCATCACCACCACACCTAGCAGAACACACACCTCACTGGCAGACACCTCCACAACAGCCATGCACACGTCCCCTGTGTCCTCTCCCACTGTGTCTGTCCCCCCCTCCCAAAGTACACAAACGCAAGCACTCAGACACCCAACAGCCCTCCACCTCCCAACAGCATCCAGCCCATGCACCTGCACCAAAACACAGCAGACAGACACTACCTACAACCACTCCCTCTTCCTCCACTCCCAAATCTTCTCCCTCTTCCCACCCCAATGTCCATAAGAAGATTTTCCTCTCCACCATTGACCTCTTCCCTACCCCCCTTCCTTCACATCTGGCCAGGGTGGTAAAAACTCAGGCAAGAACCTCAGCCAACCAGTCCACGGGCACAGTAGTCTCCACACCCACTCATGGTGGGATAAGATGCAGGGCACCTGTGCAGATGTTGAAGGAGCCTGCATCAGGCAGCCTTAAGGAAAGGGGGCCTGCCCCAGCTGCTGCAAAGAAGGGCAAGGAGCCAGCCCTGGCTTCTGCCAGGAAGGGCAAGGAGCCAGCCCCAGCTGCTGCCAGGAAAGGCAAGGAGCCAGCCCCAGCTGCTGCCAGGAAGGGCAAGGTGCCAGCCCCAGCTGCTGCCAGGAAGGGTAAGGAGCCAGCACCAGCAGGCAGGAAGGACAAGGGGCCTGGTGCAGGGGGTCAGACGGAGCCCCCACCACCAACCATGGTTGTGCAGCCGATCGAGGCTGCAGGGGATAGGCTGGGGCTTCCCCCCACTACCACCAGCAGCAGCAGTAGCAGCACCACCACCAGTGGGCAGCCATCCTAGGCTGCAGGGGATGGGCTGGAGCTTCCCTCTACCACCACCACCACCACCAGCAGTAGCAGCACCACCACCACCAGTGGGCAGCCATCCGAGGCTGCAGGGGATGGGCTGGAGCCTCCACCCACCATCACCAGCAGCAGCAGCAGTACCCCCACCACCACCAGTGGGCAGCCATCCAAGGCTGCAGGGGATGGGCTGGAGCTTCCCCCCCCCACCACCAGCAGAACCACTACCACCACTGAGCAGCCGTCACCACTGGGGGACGGTATGTAGTCCTGCTCCATGAGCTGCTGTGCGGCCTGCCTCCTGCAAATCCAGTGGGTATGACACACACCTGTGAGATTGTGACCTTGCACTCTGCAGGATCAAGAGCACAGGGCACAATGCCCCCTCCAGAACCAGTGGGTATGATACCCATCAACCCCAGCCTCCCCAGGATCAAGAGCACAGGGCACGATGCCCCCTCCAGAACCAGTGGGTAAGACACCCACCAACCCCAGCCTCCCCAGGATCAAGAGCACAGGGCACGGTGCCCCCTCCAGAACCAGTGGGTAAGACACCCACCAACCCCATCCTCCAGGGATCAAGAGCACAGGGCATGGTGCCCCCCTCCAGAACCAGTGAGTAAGACACCCACCAACCCCAGCTTCCCCAGGATCAAGAGCACAGGGCACAATGCCCCCTCCAGAGCATGTGGGCAAGTCACCCACTTGAGAGACTGTGGCCTTGCACTCCCCAGGACCAGGCACAGGGCATGTGGTCCCCTCCAGAGCATGTGGGCAAGTCACCCACTTGAGAGACTGTGCCCTTGCACTCCCCAGGACCAAGCACAGGGCATGTTGCCCCCTCCAGAGCATGTGGGAAAGTCACCCATTTGAGAGACTGTGGTCTTGCACTCCCCAGGAACAAGCAATGGGCATGTTACCCCCTCCAGAACCAGTGGTCTTGTTCCCTGTTCCCCCTGAGGTGTCTGCCTATTTTCCAACTGATGCCCCTGTAGTGTTCTCTAGGTGTTGCTGCAGGCGACAGGTGGGGCCTTGGACTTTGGCCCACGCACAATGAGGACTGGGCAGTGTCCCTTGAACTGTACATATGTATATACCAGTTACATTGCATTTTCGTATTTCTACTGTGTTGATCTTATTACACTCACTTTGACACATTCCTGTTGTCTGTTGCATTACTCCTCAGGGGTACGGGGTAGATATGTTTTATTGCTGCAGCTGTATGTGTGTATGATGTTGGGGGTGGGGGTGTGTGTTGTGCGTGTATTTGTCACTCTCTTTTTCCTCCTCCCCTCCCCTGTGTGCTAGGCGGCTGTACTCACAGCGGACGTCTTCGCCGTCATTGGTGTTCGTGGTGGAGCAGGACGTAGAAAATCATTGGAAATATTTGCAGCTCGGGCTTCATGGCAGCGTGGTTGTTCCCTGTGTTTCCAATGTGAAGTCCTTTCCCTTCTGAGGTCTGTTTCTGCCAGGCTTTTGATGTCGTTGGTACCGCCCGGAAAAGGTGGGAGTTTCCTGTCTCGTAATATGGTGGGCTGAAGCCTGGCTGTTGGCGGCTACCGCCGTGGTGGCTGTTGTTTCCGCCCTGGCGGTCGGTGTGGTAAAGTGCCTGTCTATCTGAGTTCTCACCTCCACCGTCATAATTTGGCAGTAGTTACCGCCAGCTTGTTGGCGGTATTACTGCCACTTTATCACCAACTGCCAGTGTTGTAATGAGGGCCATAGTGTTGTCTGCAATTGATATTATTCAGACAGGCATGTCCCTTTTATAACATGGATAAAGTCAGCTGTGTTCCATCATGCACTTAGGTTGGACATGTTTTTTTTTCTCCAAATTTTGAGGTTTGCTAAGGATTCTGGGTAACAGAACTTGGTGAGAGCACCACAAGTTACCCTATCCCGGATTCCCCTATGTGTCTAGTGTTAAAAAATGCACAGGTTTTCTAGGTTTTCCTAGATGCTGGCTGAGCAAGAGGCCAAAATCCACAGCTTGGCACTTTCCAAAAAACGCATCAGATTTCAATGTAAAAATGTGATGTGTCCATGTTCTGTTTCCTGTCGAGGGCATTGGCGGCCTACCGACGCAACTGAGGTGCCATTTTTATCAGGAAGCTTGGGGGAACACAGAATAGAGGAACAAGTGTTATTGCTCCTTGTCTTTCTTCAAATTTTTTCCTTTCAAATGTAAGACAGTGTGTAAAAAAGATGTTAATTTGAGAAATGCCCTGTAATTCACATGCTAGTATAGGGACCCCCAAATTCAAAGATGTGCAAATAACCACTGCTTCTAAGCACTTTTTCTTGTGCCCATTTTGGAAATATAAAGTTTCACTCTTTATACTTCAGCAAATTAATTGCTGCTATCCGGTATACAATGAAAACCCATGTGCAAGGTGAAGTTCATTTATTGGCTCTGGGTACCTAGGTATCTTGATGGACCTACAAGCTCTATATATCCATGCAACCAAAAGAGCCCAGCAAACATAATATTATATTTCTTTTGAAAATCTGACATCGCAGGAAAAAGTTACAGAGTAAAATGTGGAGAGAAATGGCTGTTTTTTTCAACTCAGTTTCAATATTGTTTTATTACAGCTGTTATTTTCTGTGGGAAAATGTAGTAGGGTCTATACAAGTAACCCCTTGCTGAATTAGGATTTTTGTCTACTTTACAGTAATGTTTAGCTGTCTGGGATCCAGCATTGGTTTTAGACCCATTTCTGTCACTAACTGGAAGGAGGCAAAAAGCACAAAAAATAATAAAAATGGGGTATGTCCCAGTAAAATGCCAAAATTGTGTTGAACAATGGGGTTTTCTGGTTCAAGTCTTCCTGTTCCTGAGGGCTGGGCAGATGGTAATTTTGGCACTGTAAACCCTTTGTTGATGCTATTTTCAGGGGAAAAACCAAAAGCCTTCTTCGACAGCCCATTTTTCCAAATTTTTTTAAACGAAATGTTCGCTGTATTTTGGCTAATTTCTTGGTCTCCTCCAGGGGAACTCACAAACTTTGGGTACCTCTAGAATCCCTAGGATGTTGGAAAAAAAGGCGCAAATTTGGCATGGGTAGGTTATGTGGACAAAAGTTATGAGGGCCTAAGCGCAAACTGCCCCAAATAGCCAAAGAAAGGCCTGGCACCTGAGGGGAAAGAGGCTTGGAAGCAAAGGGGTTAATGTAGTCATGTACAACATTTAAAAAGAAGGTAGAAACAAGTCAGCCTATAGGTGCCCCACAAAAAAAGAGGAAAAGAAGGGCAGTCATGGTATACTAGTAATTAAATATACATATATTTACTTGCCAACAATGTTTTATCTCTTGCAACAAAAGTGCAAAAACGACACCTGATGTACGTACCTGTGATGTAGTGGATTCTCCTAGTCCATCCATCATTCACAGTCGCTTAAAAATGCATATTATCTCATACATTCCTTGGACATTGCATGCCTACCTGTCGAAGGGTGACGCAACACAGCGACTTGAGCTGCATTCCCTCAGTTAATAATTACAAGGCCATGAAGTGCGACGCAGGGTGGCTTTACGTAGCCTTATAAATATGGCCCTGCGGCATGCACCCCCGGACTGTGCACACTGCAGGGCCATATTTATGCAATGTATGCTTTTTGCAATGTATGCAAGCCAACATGGATCTAAGTGTGCTGCAGGCAGTGCTTGTTTTAAAATCAACAGTGAAACTGGCACAGTAGGCCATAAAACAGGCGAAAAAATGGCCCACGCACTGATCCAAAGGATTAGTACATAGCTCTTGGAAGCATGCTATAGTCAAACCGCTATTAACAAAACCTTCTCTTGACCTTACAGTGTTGAAGAATTTTAGACCCATCTCCCTTCTGCCCACCTCCGCTAAACTTCTGGATAAATACATCAATTTGCAACTTTCTACCTTTCTAGAAGAGAATAGGTTGCTTCATCCCACGCAGATGGGCTTTAGAACTGGTAACAGCACAGAAACTGCATTAATTGCAGTTACGGAAGAGGCCAGAAAGAGGGTTGGCCAGGGTCTTACCACAGTGTTTATTATGCTGGACTTGAGTGCAGCTTTTGACACTGTAGACCATCAGGTATTGTTCCAGAGAATAAGGGAGATCGGAATTAAGGAACAGGCACTTGCCTGGTTTACTTCCTTTCTACAGGAAAGGTCCTTTCAGGTCCTAGACCGATCGTTCCTATCAAATAAACTACAGTCCAGCTGTGGTGTACCTCAGGGCTCTGCCCTTAGTCCGACACTGTTTAACATTTATATGGCTCCCCTGGCCTTCTTGGTGGAGTCACTTGGGTTAGCATTAGTGTCCTATGCTGATGACACCCAGTTGGTGGTTTCCTTTTCTGCTAATGAGACCTCAAAAGGAGCCGTTTTCCCTACTTGCATGCAAGCGGTCTCAAGCTGGGTGACTCAGAGTAAATTGCAACTAAATGATGAGAAGACGGAAGTGATGATACTGGGCCCTGAACCAAGGCCGGGAATCCTTTCCACTTGTCCTTCGGCACTTAGGGGGTCATTCTGACCCCGGCGGGCGGCAGGAGCCGCCCGCCTGGAGGGAACTGCCGAATGACCGCACCGCGGTCAAAAGACCGCAGCGGCCATTCTGGCTTTCCCACTGGGCCGGCGGGCGACCGCCAGAAGGCCGCCCGCCGGCCCAGCGGGAAACCCCCCTCAACAATGAAGCCGGCTCCGAATGGAGCCGGCGGAGTTGTAGGGGGGCGACGGGTGCAGTGGCACCCGTCGCGATTTTCAGTGTCTGCAAAGCAGACACTGAAAATCTTTATGGGGCCCTGTTAGGGGGCCCCTGCACTGCCCATGCCAGTGGCATGGGCAGTGCAGGGGCCCCCAGGGGCCCCACGACACCCGTTCCTGCGATCCTGTTCCTGGCGGTAAAAACCGCCAGGAACAGGATGGCGGGAAGGGGGTCGGAATCCCCATGGCGGCGCTGGAGGATTCCCTGGGCCAGGGACAAACCGGCGGGAAACCGCTGGTTGCCCTTTTCTGACCGCAGATTTACCGCCGCGGTCAAAATGGCCCAGGAAGCACCGCCAGCCTATTGGCGGTGCTTCCGCGGTCCCCGGCCCTGGCGGTCATGGACCGCCAGGGTCGGAATGACCCCCTTAGTGAGTTCTCTCCTCCCAAAAAGCAAGTTAAGAGCATGGGGATCAGTTTGGATCCCTTTCTGACGCTAGACCTGCAGACTACGAACATATCTACAACTTGCTTTTCCTTACTGTGACTTCTTAGGAAGATTTTTGTCATTCTTCCAGCACTGGCTAGAAGACTTATTGTGCAAGCTGTTATTCTTTCAAGGCTAGACTATGGGAATGGCCTTTTCCTAGGTTCCCCAGTATATGTTAAAAAGAGATTGCAAAGAGTTCAATACGTTGCAGCTCGTCTGTTACTGAACATCCCGAGAAGGTCATCTGTGAAAGCTGGATTGGCCTCCTTGCACTGGTTGCCTGTTGTACAACGGATCAAATTTAAGGCTCTATGTCATATCCACAGGTCTTGGCATGATAGAGGACCTATCCTCCTTAATAACTTGGCCACTTTTTATAAGCCGAGCAGAGATTTGAGATCCACTACTCTAGCTTTGGTAACTGCACCGAAAATAAAGAAAGCAAGATGGGGTGGGTCCTCTCTGATGTTTTTAGGAGCCAAACTGTGGAACTCGCTGCCCCTTAATCTTCGACTGATGGTGCAAGAACTGGAATTTCAAAAGGCCTTTAAAACTTGGTTATTTTAGGTCCTTTTTTTTATCCTCTCTTGCTTCGTATTATTCTCATCCTCTGGTTAGGGTCTAGTAGCGCTGGAAAACCCTAGGCTAGCCATGCGCTCTATAAATTGTGTAACATAACAACAGAACATCTCTCAGACCAGCCCATCGGGCACTGCCTGATGGTCCAATAGGCCAGTCCAACCCGCACCACTCCCCTCTGTTTTTTCTGTCTGTTGTATTGATCCCTGCTGTGATAGATTTCATCCAAATGAAGTTTAAATTGTACATTTGATGCCTTTTTGTAATTATATCCGGCAATAAAAAGTGCATAAAAATTAAAAAGATGAAAAAGTGAAAGACGAAGATGGGAAAAGGTGAGAGAAAAGAAAAGTTACATTTAAATGTATTCAATTTAATTTGGAAAAATAGTGTCAGGTAACAGAATAAAAGAAGGGAGGGCTGCATTTATAGGCTGTTCTGGGGGACTATTATTTATCTGCCAGGTCTAATCTAAAATAGGTAGAAAGTTGCAGCGCTAGATTATCAAATGTAGAAGGATGCACATGCAAGTGAATTTGAAGATCACATCCGCATATCACGTGGACCCATATTTATACTTTTTGACGCAAAACTGTGCAAACGCAGTTTTGTGTCAAAAAGTATAGCGCCGGCTTGTGTCATTCCAAAGCACCAGCCGGGCGACAAATTTATGGAGTCCTGCAAGCCAACACAAAGGGTGGGTTAACGTCTAGGAAAATGACGTTAGCCAGGTGGAGGTGGGGGTAAGGGAAGAGGATTTTGCACCAAAAAATTACGCTAGGTTAGTTAGAGGCAAACAAAATGCCTTTAACCAGCCTAGCATCATTTCCTGATGCAAAACTATCCATACATCATGAATCCTGTCTTACAAAAGACAAAAGTCATGCCCTCCACCCCAATGGCCAGCACAGGGAAGACAAGGGTCCCCTGGGCATGGCCATTGCACCCAGTGCCATGTAAGGCGCCCATTTCAGGGACCCCAATGGCACTTTAATTTGTTTTTTTTTAAATACATACCTATACTTACCCTACTTACATGGGATGGGGTCCCCCATCCTCTGGTGTCCCTCTGGTGAGGGTGTTCCTGGAGCTTGGGGTGGGCACCTGTGGGCTCTTTCCATGGTGTTTGACCATGGAAATGGGTCCATAGGCCCCCTAATGCCTGCTCTGACCCAGGCGTTAAATAATGGCGCTAAGCAGGCTTAGCACCATTATTTAAGCCCGCCTCCCTCCTGTGCACCATTTTTGCACAGGAGGATAAATAAGGCGCTAGGGGCTTTGAGTCAATTTTTGGACGGGAACGCCTACCTTGCATCTCATTGACAAAAGGTGGTTTCACACATCCAAAAAATGACTTTAACTCCAATATTTTTATGCTAGACAGGTCTAGTGTCAAAATGTAAATATGGAGTTAAGTTTGTGCTAATTCAGCGCAAAGAAAGTAGAAATATGCCCCATGATCTTTCACAAAATGCAGCTGAGCAAATGATAAATATTCTGGTATTTTTAAAAACAAAAATTATAATTGGTAAGTAAGTAGGAATATTACAACAAAATGAAATGATATTTTAAAAGCTTAACTCGGATAATGGAAGATTTGCGTATCCCTCTTTGCTTTTGTCAGCCTAAAGAAGACCAGATATCATGGAGAAAGACCGAATTCCATGGGCCCCAAATAATTGCATATTCCTTTTGAACTTTATGAAACCATTCATAAAAATGTGAATGATTCTATTTTCTAAAGGCCAGTCAAAACGTAATATCATTTGTAAATCCCCATTTGCGAGGCACAAGTATCCACAAATACCCAACTTCAAATCAATCAACGTTTGTTTTTATTTAAAGACACCTCTGCATTCCTTCATAATATTTTATGATCCCATGGTTTCCTCTTAACCAAAGAGTGTGCTAACAATTAAATTGCATTTCTCGAATTTTTATTATGGTTATTAACAAGAAGCTTTCATCCCTGAATTGTGCCTCTCTCCCCTTTTCTTTCTGGTACAGATAGTAACCAAAGATATAAATCATTAAATATTTGAGAGATTGCTTGGTAATGTTTGTTCCTACACATTTTGCAAACATTCCTACTTCTTCCTACTTTGCTCATTTCTAAAACATCCTTGTTTAGAAAAATACATTGGGGCATGCCTTGTGCTGCAGGAGCATCACTTTTCATGCATGGCTTTGCAGGTCCTGATAGATATGGAGTAAGCCTTAGCAGCGCAAGTCTCTGCTTTGCCTTACTCTGTGCCATAGACGGTTTGCCCACGACAACACTCATGGATTTTAACGCTGCCCCAGATTTCCTTAACCATAAACCTGGGGCAGCACCAAAACCTTATGCTTCCCCAGAGCAAGGGTAACAAGGAGAAAGGTTTTTGTTTCTGCTTGTGTTGAAAACGCCCCTTTGAACTGTGTTTCTGCAAGAAGGTGCCCCTTCCTGCACAAAAACAATCCTGCATGCAGTGCAGGCCCCCTTGCACCATGGTGCAAGAGTGCCTGCGTTGGCACTAGGTATCGAATTGTGCGCCAAAGCAGGGGGAAAGGACAGGAATGCACTGTATTTCATAAATATGGTGCATTCCTGCCCTTTCCCAATGGCATATGGTAGCGCAGCGAGAAGACTTGCGGCACTGCCCTACGCCAAGTCCCCATAAATATAGACCGTAGTGTCTGATGGCCGGGAAACAAAGTCTGACAGCACACAGAAATAACAAAGATGATTTTCATCAAAGTTGAGGAGGACACCTGAATCGATTGAGCAAACAGATGAACAAAAAAGTCCTTTCACAGCCCAATCAAAGATCACAAAAATACAACAAATTCCAGGAAAAAAGCACAATGAGACACTCACAAATACATACTTCAAAATACTTAACAAAAAACTATAGTCAGATACTGTGTTTACAATATGTAAGCATGGATTCAAAAACATATTAGCTTATTTTTATAAAGCGTTTATATCTTCTGAGCATGTACATAAATAATGGCTTTTGATATTTAATATGACCAATCCCGCTATCAAACTACAACACACAAATCCAAAAACTCAACATCCACACTCACACACAGGAAATAGGAACCAAATGAAACAATCCCCCTCTAGATGTGGGCCAGTATCAATGCTAAAAAACAAAACAATCCAAATCACAAACAAAAGTGTAAAAGTTGTAGGAGGAGTTCTACAATTCTGCCTGAATGTTCTTACATACTTTTTTCCTAGTTCACAAAATGAGTAGAAAAGCACTACTTGTGGGACTTTCTTTTCTAACTCCAGCTGAGCAAAAATTGGGGAAAGTGCACCTATTTGGAGTGGTCAGATTTACAACTCTAATTCCATTCGTATAAACATTGTGCCTCCATTTGGTGGGGTTTCAAATGTACTATTCTAACTCCAGTTTCTGCAGACACTGGGGAAATGTGCATATATTTGGGGGGGTGGAAATCAGATTTACTATTCCACTCCGGTACATAGCGTACAATGCCGCACAGTGAGCGGGCAGCCAAATAACATTTATTTTTCTCTTCTTTTTCTTCTCTCAATGAAGAAAGCTTTTCCTCAACATCTCATGAAATCTGCGGGTGATCAATTGCTCTACCAATCCTTGAAACGCAATAAATCTATGACTATTTCCAGAATGAAAAGGGTGAATTTCAGACTGTGAATGCCAACAAATATATATGTTTCTAAGCCTTCACAAACTTACAGATACAGTTCCAACTACACCTCTATCCTTCTTCCTACAGCTTGCATGGGATATACTACTGTAGATTTCGCTGCACTTGTAATAAAACCATTACTTTTGTCAGTCACGTGCACACGCACATAATCACAAACACCAGCTCACACTAATAGTCACCCCATACACCACCAAACAGCCAGACACCCACCCTGACAAGCCAGCACATCTGCCATAGGATTCTCTCATATGCACCATGAAACAGTTGCATAGCTGCCATAAAACATGTACATCCCTACACACACAGAGACACACACGCAATTTCTTCCATAGGTATTTATTCATTTTTTAGTAATTTTGGTTTCTGTATATGTGATAAAGTAACATAACATAAGATCCATCGACTTGATATAACCGATTTGCAATGCAATGAAAACATCTTACTAATAACAGGTAACATACTCACACACTCAGCATAAGCTGCAAAGACACCCACAACCAAAACATAACCCCATATCATCAGACAACAAGACACCATCAGATACCCAGACATACCATGGGACTCCTATATGCCACCAACCACCCATAAACATCCTCAGACATTTATTAGACCCCATGCACACAGAAATGTGTGTACACTGTGAGACACTGACCCACACTCACACCTACAAAGATAATCACACACCTATGCACATAATCAGATGCCTACATATACCAACAAACACCCAAATATGCCAATAAATGTCTATACATGCAAATATGCACCAATGCTCATAATCAAATGCTAATTTACACCATACAACAACTATGAATGCATTTAGAAAATCAGAACACCATGATGCAGTCATACACCAGTCAAGACAACCATCCAAACCATCAGACATCTGTAGAAGCCATCCTACACCCAGCCACACCATCATACACCATCAAAGACCCAATAAAATGATCATATACCCACAGACCTATCATGAAGAAGGCACAAACCCATCACCAGATACCCACATACACACCACCATAATCACTTAGCATCAATACACACATACCCCATCAGGGACCTACATACACCATGAGATACCCAGACACACATGTAGACCTTCAGAAGTCTATACATGCTAGCAGACATCCATACATGCCAACAAACACCCATGCATTTCATAAGATTCCACCACACATTATCAGGCAGACAAGCATGGCATCAAAAAAACCATATGTACAACCAGACACCAAACACACCATCAAATACCTGCACATATTTGTGCAATCCATCACTCTTCCATGTATTCCACAGAACCTGATAAACATTCAGGCCCCCATGCATATGATCATACGTCCACACTCAAAATTAGAAACCTAAAGAAACTCTCAGCCATCACAAAAGACTCTCCTATAATCACCCCAACATACAAACTCACTCAAAATCCTGTGTACATTTATTAACCCAAATGGCACCATCAGATACTCTTAAACACTGCAATATATACAGATATTCAGAAACCCTATTACACACCGAAACACCCACATAGCCAATCACAGGACATAGGGTGCCAGGGGTCAATTGTCCTGACACCCTTGACAGTGCTTAATTTGAGCCGCTGAATCTATGTGTGGCTCACTACCACTTACTTTCTGTCATTATACTTTGACCCAGAGCAATAGAGGGAAAGGCAGAAAAGGGGGAAGGAAGAAAGAGAAGAATGTCAGGAAAATAGTAACAAACCGAGGAAGCAGAAATGAAATTGAAACTTCAAGAATGAGGGGGCATGGTTTGAGGACCACGCTTGATGACAGCGCTATTGTGAGCCCTGTGGAGCCACCACCCTACCGAAGCCTTTAAAACCGAGATTCAATCACTTTGATGTTATTGTCTGAGGGGGAAACTGATGAGGATCCTGTCAAGTGAGTTTCACAGTGCTGGGTGCTCTGGGACCACCTTTTTACTACAATCACGGTTCGATGTTTTGTGATCGGGTGATTTTCAATACATCACCGCCCAAACCTTTCCTTTGTTCAGCTGCCGCATTATCAATGCTGAATTGAGGAGATTAATCACAGAAGCAGCATGGTGGTAATTTTTGGAACAGGTGAGTCATTGGATGCCTGGATTCACCTCAAAGCCTCGTTCATAACTTGATGGATATTGCCCAATACTTATAATTAATCTGCAGAGCACAGTGTTATTTTTCCCATTTATGGGCTTGATACAGACTTCCTTCAGACTTATTGTTTTAACTACAGACTACCTTCTTTTTATGGCAATGACTACCTGAAAATTACAGCATTTGATATTCTGCTCTTGTCTAGTATTATTTCAATGTGTTCTCTAGATGCCTCCTACCTCTTAATATATTTACCATATGCCTTTTAGAAGTGCTCTTCTGATCCCTATACTAACTGTTAAACTAAATGGCACATATATTTTCTGAGTGGTCATCAAAAGTAGGGGTGATGTTACTTATGGTTTGTGGCTGTGTCAGAATATGACCCACAGCCATTTCATTGTGTCTGCCCCCCCTGGAGCTGTCCTATGGTTTTCACCCTTTCTCCCCCTCGCTTCTTTTTATGCCATGGCATGTCATGGCATACTCCAAAAAGTCTAGGGACAAAGACACTAAGGGGAAACTAAAATGCACTAAACAAGATCCCCCAATTCCTGACTCCCCTATCAAGGGTAAACTTGGAGATTCTGCCATATTAGAAGTCATTCTATCTAAATTAAACAATGTGCATGACATTGCACAAAGCACTAAAACTGATACGGATCTCCTTCAAGTGGAGGTGGCAGCTATCAGGAAAGGCATGAGGAACTTAAACATCAGGCTTAATCATGCTGAAGGCAGAATAAGCAATGTAGAGGATCACTCAACAACCCATGAGAAACAACTTTAAAAAGTTGATAAGGTTGTATCCTCTCTCGAAAGAGATGTCACCGACATGGATAATCATAACAGGCGTAGCACTTTTAGGATCTTTCACCTTCCTGAGAGAGTGGAGGAGAAGGCCACATCTAAGGCTGAGTTTTTGGAGTCTTGGGTCCCAGCTATCCTTCAAATATCATTCCACAGAGAATTTGAAACAGAATGCACCTGTTGGAAGTCCCCTTTCCAACTTAAACATTCCACAACCCTTCATCCAGTTGTTCCTAACACCCGACATCTTTAGCACACAGAGACTATACTTGCACAAGTAACGAAATAAAGAGGGAGTCTCTTGGCAAGGAACTAAGATTTCAGTTTCCCAAGTCTTGTGGTAAGGAGGAAAGGCTTTCTGGCACTACGAAATTGATTGACTGAAAGGAACATCTCATTTTCTTTTGAAGGCCCTTCTCTATGCAGGATTGTCATCTAAAGGGGTAAATCAAAAATATTTGATAAACCTATAAAACGTTTTACTTTTTTGGATAATACCTATGAGACTGAAATGAATGACAGTGGCACTGCATCATCCTCAAATTACTCTCAACCTTGATATTTGCTGAGCTGAACTGATGAGTCATTAATTTTTGATTTAGGCATTGCTTTTGCATTTATCAATGCTATTATTTCTTTTTTTTATCTCTAGTGCACTTTAGTTTCTCAGTGGTGAACTATTCCATAAGGGTTGTGTATTCTTTTTTTGATGTGGATATGTGGAGTTTTTTGATTAGTGATTGGTGTTGCTTTGTTTTTTTCTCTCCACGATATATGTATATTCCATTTTTGTATTGCATTTTGCAGGAAGGAGAGGGGGAGGGGTTTGAGAGGGAGAAGGGTGGTCCTCTTCCTCTTCTTATTCCTCTTCTTCTTCTTTCTTTCTTCTTTCTATGGTATGCTATAGAAGATTATTTATTTCTTCTGCAATAGATAACAAATATTTTGATCACTGTATTTATGTAATTCTCCCATTCTTGCTAATGGTTTATTGTCAAATAACCTTACTGTTTGTGCATGGCTGATCCCACAGCCTTCTAGGATTGTACCTCATCCTTAAGGACTAGTCATCTCTGCATTTAGAGATGTCTTGTTGGTCTATGATTGTGTTTGCATTTTTTTGTGTTTTTGACATCTATTCACTTATCTTTTTCTTTCTACTTTTCTTTTATCCCTGACACTATGGAGATGGTATGTTTTAGTTGCAGTTTTTTCCATTATATGGCACCTTGATGTGGGCAACAACGATCCAGCTAATGTTTGAACCGAATATTACTTTTTAAAATGCCAGACCTGAAGGTGGTCTCTCTCAATGCTAAAGGATTGAACCACCCAGTGAAATGTAAAAAGATATTAGATTACTGCATTGGACTCAAGGGGGACATCATTTTTCCACAGGAAACTAAAATTGGTCACAAACATTGCCACTCCCTGCGTTCTGGTCCAATTTCTGACTTGGCTCGTTCCCAGGCTAGTTCATAAAGGAATGGTGTTATCACACTCATTAAATAACAAGCTGGTCTTTCGATTATTTCAGTGGAACAGGACAATGACGGAAGGTCGACTATAGCTAGGTTTTTCCACGTGATGGTGTTAGTGTGTCTGATCTTAATAAGTAAACTTACAAGGGGACCCGAATAGGTTGATGAACCTTTTGCCTCGCAATTAAGATATTCTTACCATAGCTCCAGTACATAATCAAGAACCAACACACAATAGTCAATAATCAACAACAAACAATAACAGGAATAATCAATGGAGTCAGTAACTGTCACGCACCATGACCTTTCAGTCATGAATAACCACACCTTTTAGTAAAAGTTAGACAATTCATTTCCCTGTATTAACAATGCTATGGTCATGTAGATTAATCTCAAAATCAAATGAAACACATACAGAAACAATCTTGGCTGTCCAAAACGGTGGAAGAAACATAATCTAATCAAAGCTTGAACTACCACACATTCTAAGGTTATGGTGCAAATTAATAACATAGTCAACTGCGTAAAAGTAATTCTAAGGTTACGGTGCAAATTAATAACATAGTCAACTGCGTAAAAGTAATTACGTACATTCAAGTTCAGCAGAGAAATTCATCAAGCACTATTCCCTATTACCATCCATTCATTAGTGAGAATCCTTAACTAATACCAGATTAGCATCAGCATGTTGGGCTTCATGCAAAACAATTTAGTAACACAAATTTGGAAAACACTTCTAACTATGGCTCTATCAAAACAATGCAGTTGGTACCTAGAAAGAAAAAGCAAATGTGCATAATAATCAACAGTCTAGTTCATAATACCTATCCTCAGTGTGGATCAGCAAGCATATTCAGTCTTCGTCCTGAGGACATCAGTCGATCAGCAAAGCATCAGGAATCAGCATAAAAGTTCAGAAAACGCAAAGTCTCTAAGCAATAAAGTTAAGCAAGTCTCTTGTCAAGACGCATAAGGAAATATTGACCTTTCGGCCAGCAAGAAAATGGGCATTGACAGTTTGGCAAATGCAGAAAGCTGCACTAAATGCAAGGGCAGAATGCTGGGTTCTTCTCAGTGCAGCGTTGTTAAATCAAAACTACTAAAACTACTTCCCAAATCCCTATTGGTCAGTTAATCGCATGTTCCCACTTTGTCCAATAAAACTAAAACTCCAAATCTATGCATTCTACCATTACTCCGTTCACATGTCGTTGATTGGTTTGTCCTGCAATGATCTCATCATCCGGCTTGTCAGGTAACAATAGTGTTGCAGCTTCCACTCCAGTCAGTATCTCTATTGTTCTCCTCCTGAGAAAGTCAGTCTCACACCTATTACACACAAAATGATACAATAGCAAGAACAGCATCTTTTAGCAGTCAGTTCTCATGAGAAAACGTCTGTTGAGAGCACATTTAAACAAGGCAAAATGAAATCACAGTTTAACTCTTTAGGACAGCCATTTATTAAACATTAAGAAATACAGCTTTGACATGAAGCCTGTCAAACTAGGCCAAGACATTCGCTAATTTAAGGCCTACATTTAATAAAGCTAGAGCATAATGCATAACCCCTAATATTAAATACTACTACATTAGTCAAACATATATTCAGCATTTCACAATATTAATTCACTAGTAAGTACACTTTGTGAACATTGGTGGCCACTCTTCGTAATCACATTTTCAAATTCGTGCATTATTTTCTATGTTATTATATTTTCTACATAAATCAATTTTTCAGAATCCATGAACACTCATCAATAATTTTTATTAATACACCTGCGCTAGCAATGGTTAGCTTTATGCAGTTAATATCTATGTTCCTAACAATGATGATCCCCAATTTTGGTACAACATCAACTCTAAGTTTACTGCTTTACCTCAATCGTGGGAAAATTGTTTTAGGAGGTGACTTTCATCTTCTCATGGATACTGATCTTGATAGGAATTCAGCATCCCATTAAAAAACCTCCAGGGTCTCATAAGGCAATGATCAATTTATGCACAACACTTAATTTAATGGATTTTTGACCTTTATAGAACCCCAAAGGAAGTGATTTTACTTTGTTCTTTTCTCGCCATAATACCGTCTCCAGGATTGATTACATTCTGCTTGGTGCTGGTTTAATGCAGAATATTTTAGATTCCACAATAGAACCTATGCTGGTATTAAATCATGCTGCTATCACTGTATATTTTGTGTTCTCCCTGCACACCCCGAGAGGGGCACATGAAGAATGAACACTAAACTACATTATTCTGAGGAGGACAGAATATGGCTGAGTAAGGAAATCTCCCAATTTCTGAAGGAAAACTCTGGATTAGTCTTGTGGCATGCTTTGAAATGTGCTGTCAGGAGTTTCTGTATTAGTCAGATGGCTAACAGAAATAAGCATATCAAAGCCTCATTGGCCTCTCTGCTCATTAAATACAAGCTATCTCTTTAAAGATATTCTAGAGACCCCTCGATGGTAGAGATTAAACAACTCTAATATGAATATAATTCCATTATCATCAAGAGAGTTCATTTAGCAGTACAGGTTCAAAAACGTTTTTAAAAAATCTTCTATTTAAAGAAGGCTGGTAAGTCCTTAGCTGTATATCTTAAATTTAAACACAATATTTCCATTATTTCAGCACTCATTAATTCTCAGGGGGTCACTATAACTAAGACACAGATATAATAAAGATTTCTAAGAACATTTGTGAGGTTCTTTATACCCCGAAAATTGGAGCTTCAGGAGAAGCATGTGCAACCTTTTTTAACTGTTCCCATGAAATCTCTCTTGGTTGCTGAAAACAGCCCTGCTAATAAACCGATCAACATGAGAGAACTTACACAGGCAATTAAACGTATTCCTGAGGGCAAGGCCCCTGGGACAGATGGCCTCCTGACTGAATTCTATAAATCTATTTCTGACACAATTTTGCCCCCTTTGGAATCCTTGTTACATGATTTGCTATGTCCGATGCAGTTACAGGTACTGATGCTGAAGCTACTATAGGTGAAATTCATAAAGAGGGGAAGGATCATCTTGAACCTAAGAATTATAGACCTATTTTTGTCTTGAACATGGAGGTGAAAATTCTATGCGAAAATTCTGGTCAAAAGCCTGGAGTCCTTTATTCCTAAATTAATTCATCAGCCACAGTCTGGATTTGTTGAGGGAAGACTTTCATGTGATAACACTCATCTTTTTTGTCACATTATTGAGAAAGCAGCCCTTCCTGATTCTCCAGCATCTGTTGCAACAACAGTGGATGCCGAAAAGGCTTTTGATAAGGTACACTGGCCCTTCCTTAGGGCTGCCTTGGATCGTTATAATCTGTGTAATATTTTTTCTTCAATGGTTATGTCCCTTTACGCGAACCCCACTGCTAGAAAAATGATTCATGGGGCTCTTTCCTCCCCCTTTCCTTCAATCCAAGGTACTTGTCAGGGCTTCCCTCTAGCTCCATTGTTATCATTGTGGCTATAGCTCCTCTGCTGGTGCTGATTAATGACTCTCCAGACATTTGTGGCATCACTTTCGGCTCACATCCATTTAAAACAGCTGCCTACATGACTGATATCCTTCTATTTTTTGGAAACCCTGATAACACTATTCCTAAAGCCCTTTCTCTAATTCAATCTTTTGCAGAATTTTCAGGATTCTCGATGAACAGAGACAAGACAGAGATTATGCCTTTACATTTTCATTGTCATTCTTCTTGTACTGGACATTCAGGCCTTCATTGGCAGTCGAAAATGATTAAGGCCCATATTTATACTTTTTGACGCACAACTGCGCCAACGCAGTTGTGCGTCAAAAAATTTAACGCCGGCTAACGCCATTCCAAAGCACCATGCGGGCGCCTTATTTATTGAATGATGTTAGCCGGCGCAGCTGACTGGTGTACGTAAAAAAAAATGACTCACACGAGGCAGCGGCGGCGTAGGGGAAAATGGAGCTTGGGCGTCAAAAAATGGGGCAAGTCAGGTATGAGGCAAAATTTGGGCCTCAACCTGATTTGTGCCATTTCTTTTGACGCCCAACCCCCATTGAAATGACTCCTGTCTTGGCAAAGACAGGAGTCATGCCCCCTTGCCCAATGGCCATGCCCAGGGGACTTATGTCCCCTGGGCATGGTCATTGGGCATAGTGGCATGTAGGGGGGCACAAATCAGGCCCCCATATGCCACAAACAAAATACAAAAAAAATACTTACCTGAACTTACCTTAACTTCCCTGGGATGGGTCCCTCCATCCTTGGGCGTCCTCCTGGGGTGGGCAAGGGTGGCAGGGGGTGTCCCTGGGGGCATGGGAGGGCACCTCTGGGCTCCTTCTGAGCCCACAGGTCCCTTAACGCCTGCCCTGACCCAGGCATTAAAAAACGGCGCCCATCAGGCTGGGCGCCGTTTTTTAAGGCCTGCCCCCTCCTGTGCGTCAAAATGACGTCACAGTATAAATAAGGCGCACAGGCCTTAAAGTCATTTTTTGGAAGGGAACGCCTTCCTTGCATATAATTAACGCAAGGCTGGTTCCCCCTTCTAAAAAATTACGCACATGGTGGAACTTTGACGCCCGCGGGGTCGGACGTCAAAATATAAATATGGGGCAGTGTTTGCGCCGATTGTGCGTCAAAAATTTTGACGCACATTCGGCGCAAAGAGAGTATAAATATGCCCCTAAGTATCTTGGCATATGGTTTTCAAAGGACCTGGCAGATTCGATAACTACAAACGAACAGAAGATAGTAGATAAAATCAAAGATCATTTATCTTCATGGTCACCTGAATTTATTTCTTGGTGGGGGAGATTGAGGAATATGAAGATGATGGTCACGCCCCTTGTTAACTTTTTGGCCCTAATGCTTCCTGACTGACTGTCCTCTAATTTTTTCTCTTCTTTAGAAAAATTTCCATCCAACTTCTTGTGGTCTAATAAAAAACCTAGAATGAGTTTTAAGAAACTTGGATTTCTGTGCTCCATGGGTAGAAATGACTTGCCAATCTTGTCTGAATATCAAACAGCTTTCCTTGTGGCCCGTGCTGGGGATTGGCTTGATGCTTTGGTTAATATGGTGGCTCCTTGGCTCTTAATTGAACGCTATCTAATTTCTTCACACTCACTCTTCTTAGCTTTAACTATGAACTCTTTAACGTTGCCTGACTCATCTTGTATTTTCTAGAATCCGATCCAAGCTCTTAGATTTTTGGACAAATCTATGTCTCCTAGCCTATCTAAATTCTCAGCTATCTCCTTATGAAATAACTCGAAAACATCTACTATAATTTCATACGACATAGGCCCAGTTTGGGCCGTAAAAGTTATAAATGTAGTATCTGATCTGATGGAAGATGACTGTTCATCTCATTTGCCATTTTCCAGGCCAAATACTCTTTTCCTAATATGGACTTTTATTGCTTTTTAAAGATTAAAGCAAAGATTTCAAAACTTGGTACATTGTCCCCTTGATTTTTACTTTATTTATCCTTCAAGTAAGCTGAAGGGGTCCTGAAGCATCAAAAATATACAACACGCTACATAGTGCTCTGGTTAATCCCTCATCATCTCTTAACAAATGATGGCTGCCATACTTACAAGAGTCAAATTTTTCCCAGATTCCTGATTATAAGCAGATAATTATTTCTTAGTAATAAACAAATTCAACTTTGGGCATGATATAGATCTTGGTGGTAACGGTCCCGCTGTTGGTCTTCTGACTGAAAACTAGTCCGCCGCCTTGGCAGTCTGCTTCTCAGATTTAGAGGTTGGCGGTCCCTTAGACGATAATCTGCATTTATCCTGCAATCCACGCCAAGAAGTGTCACCCGTATCAGCTGCTCCATTGGAAAAAGGGGCTGCCGGCGGGACCCCAGCTACACTCTCATCATGCAGATTTGGATGTGCCTTACCGCCAAGCAAAATGTGGTGGTTCGATCTCCACACTTGAGTTGGCACACTGGGGGGGGGTGGGAATGAGGTAAAAATGTACATTTTCTCCCGCATCTACTTCTATTTTCAACTGAACGCAACTGGACAAGACCTGCCATCACTGCTGCCACTGACTCATGAAGTAAACATGACCCTGACAACAGACTCGAAGGTAGGGAACCGGCATTGCCACAGTACGTTGGATGGGCACTGAACATGAGGTTGGAACCACTGCAGGCATATACATGCCACAGTAATTTTTTTTTAATAACTGTGACATGCATGTGTGGGGAGCATGAGTGTGTCAGACATGGATGGGTACACACTGGTACATGACACATGTCACACTCATACACAACTGTAATAACAGTGCATTCCAAGTTGTCAACTGTATCCATGTGTGCACAATGCAAGGGGACCTGTACCTGTGATGTTGTGCTTCCCATGGTGCATTTGAGTCTGTATGTGTATGTATGTGTGCAATGTGTTTGGCTGTTTGTGGTGGAGGGAGCTGGAGTGGGTGATGTGGTTGTGTCAGTATGTGTGTCACTTGCATATGGGTGTGATAGTGTGTATTGTGGGTTGTGTGTTGTATTGCTGTGTGTAACATTCAGGTGAGTGTTGTTGTGTGGTTGTCATTGTAGTGATGTGTGTAGTTGTGCTTGTGTGTGAGTGTGTTTGTGTAAATTAGTGTGTAGTTGTGTTGGTTGTTGTGCTTGTGTTGTGTGTGGGTGCAGTGTATGTTGTGTCATTGATGTATCATGTGTTTTCGGCACGTATAGGTTGTGTTGGAATTGTAATGGATGATGGTGTGTATGTGGTGTGTTGTGTAGTGTGCAGTGCAGGAGGACACATATGGCTAAGGTACAGTGTGTGTGTGTCACTTACCTCTATTCCACAGCCACTGCCATTGTATGAACTACATTGGGTCCTGCAGCCGTCTCCCTCCATCAGCAATCCGTCACAAGTACACCACCTGCAGAGCTGTAACATCTAAATACGACGGACAGAACATCGTCAATTTGATGGTGTTCTCGGATCTACAGCTGACCCGGGTTGACAGTAATACCATCAAGATCTAAATCAGGCCCTTTGTCTCAAACAAGCTTCTACACTGCTCATCTTCTCTGCTCGTCTCCAGCTAGAATGTTTAAGCTAAAATTGTTTGATTCTGACAAAGATATGGCTCTAGCACATCTACTTTTGACAGTGGCTGTAAAAGTTATCTTGTTAAAATGGAAAGCTCTGAACAATGTTTCTTTTCATACATGATGAGCTTGGATTACTTACATTAGGAGAATACACAAAAATCTATCATTCTATCCAAGGACACCTGTCCAATCTCAATCACTTTGGGAGCCTATATGGCTACAACATAATGGAATTTTTACCACCACGTTGTTACACTTTTTTTCTTTCTTTTTTATTTTTTTTCTGCAAGTAGTGACACTATTGATCTGTGCTTTACATCCTTGTGGCATTTTTTACCTCTTTTCTTTAGCTCTATTCATTTTTGTTCCCTATTTTTCTTTTACTTTCTTCTTTTTTATTCTCATTACTGTGAATACACTCCAGGGGCCTATGATTCGTCAGCTTTTATCTGCCTTTGTCTACGTATTTATGATTGGAATATAATATCAATATTATTATTATTATATGATGTTTTTCTTCACTATCTGTTAATTTGCTTAACATTCTTTGATGATATGACCATGTAGTTAAGATTATGTTTCCCTTTGGATTCGAAGCGCACTGATATCTTGGGTTTGACTTTTTGTACTTATATTTGATTTTATGTTTTCTCTTGCTCTTTAATGCAATAAGTATTCCCATGTCTGTTTGGGTTCCTTGACATTCACTATGCTCTTTGTGTGTATTGTGTTTTTCTTGGAAAATCTATAAAATATTTTGAAAAAAAGAAACTGCAAGGGTCAATTAAAGGGAAAGTGAGTATATGGTGGTGGATTAAGGAGGCATGAGGTGGAATCAAGATTACACACCCTTGGTATTTGACAACCCCATCATTTTGTCTCCAGATAATTGGCATGCAATTCTATTGTCCCTATTTAAGCATATATTGCGATGCAAGTATATGTACAGCTTCAGTGCTGCTCTGGCTACTTACAAGCTCTGTACAATTATGCCCGGACAATGTGTTCAATCCAAGTGCGCTCTCCTCTGAAATCTGCCAAACACTTTAGTACAATCCCCAAATCCTGTTGCTCTTTATTTTAGGAATTGTATTATAAGTGATGTGAAGAAATTAGATTCTGTAGGGGTTTGCATAATTGGTGATGGGAAAATGTGTAACCCACCACCAACCAAAATGCACCAGTCATTAATAGCCATACAGGAGAGGGGCTAAATATGGTATATCCAGGCAAATGGCAGTTGTGCATGGGCATTCACTACCTACTAGTTTGTAGCAATCCTTGTAGTACAACTTCTTGGCGACTTTTGAGATGTTCTCATTATCTCCCATCGAACTCTGCCTCCCATAATTACTAATTTCAGAGGCATCAGCATCTCTATGGGGCGCAGTTACTAGGAATTACGAGTAGCAACCTGATGGTCCCCTTAGAAATGAGGAATTACCCACTGAATAACTTTGCCACAAAATCCACCATGTTCCCCAATATTTCACCTGGAGACTCCCCATGCTTTGTTAAGGTGGTGTCTTTAACTGAAACATCAGAGAGCGGTGGATTTTTCACAGATCTTTTCTCCTCAGTAGAGCTAGCGACTTCTGTCATAGTCCCCATCGAGATTGCTGGGACACTCATAATAAGGCCTATGGACTAGAACTTAGGTTAAATGACATGTCCAAGTATTGTTTCCAAGAATAAATAGAAAGGAGTAAGTTACATGGAAGACTGTGACATCCATCGTGGGTACGCCTAGCTTGTAAATCGCTGGGAAAAGCCCGCGGCAGTGCAGACCATTGCACATACAAGCTAACGCTGAAGGAATAATGCCCTCAGACATATGCGTTTTGATTTTGGGGAAATGGATGATGATTTAATTTCAGAAAGAATACTGTTTTGCAGTCATACAGCATAAACCACTTCTTTATGGAATAAACAATATTATATTGTAAACCGCTAAGTTTCATTCTTATATTGATGTTATAACACGTATTTGCTGTTCCTCTCATAGTGGAAACAAAACCCTGGTGATGTTGCAATAAACTGTCTTTTTCTCATGCTAGAAATTCATCCTGCGTCGCTCACTTGACACTAAAGCCGCTCAGGATGCCGAACTGACAGCATCAAAGGAGCATGGAATCAATGTCTGTGGCCTACAAGCTGACGCAAGAAGCAATTTGCTCCTGGAGATGCGCATATCGTTCACTAGCTCTTCAAAGCGAGACAGTGGCTGAGAAAGTAAAACAAAGCAGATCTACACATCGAGTGATTCTAAGAAGAAAGTGCTGCTTTGATTATCTGAGCACACCTTGGGATCGCCGGCTGTTAAATCCTCAGGGACTGGACAAGAAGACAGATGTGTCAGTCCCTGAATTTTTTTTTTTTTTCCTTTTGATGAAGGCAGAAACATCCTAAGGATTTTGGGGACCGCGGGAAGGCATTTTTTGGGGGCCACGTACGGAACAAATCAAGCCGGCCTGATGCCAAACGATTCTGATGTATACGTTAAAATTTAACAGAGTCACAACAACCAGTTGAAATATATCTTGCCAGAGACCCCTTTTAGCGCTTCTGACCTTATTTGGCTTTTTATGTTTAATTTATAAGGGGCCGCATTAAAGGTTGATGGACCTTTTGACTGCCCTTAGAGGAAATCCCACCCTAAAACTCAATTTCAACACCAACCAATAACAATTAATAGTATCCATAATCTTTGGAGTCAGTAATTAATAGCAAGAATAACTGCGCAATAGAAATAACATACATTTAGATTCAGCAAAGAAACTTCATCAACTGTTGGTAATAATTAGCAAACATTTCCTTTGGGTCTCCCGGCTAACCTTCTTTTTAGAATAGCATGTTTTTGCTTCATGCAAAACAATTTAGTCAACACAAATTTGGAAAAACATCTAGCTATGGCTCTATCAAAGTTAGCGGTTGGTACCTAGGACACAATAGACAATTCACATCAAATAATAACATTTGGTTAGTACCTCTCCTCGGTATGGATCAGCAAGCTGCGACTGTCTTTGTCAATTGGACCTCAGTACGGTCAGCATCCGCATCGGACCATGAAAGAGAATGGTTCAGAACAGGGGGCTCTAAGCTATCCAAATCATTTGTAAAACATATTCTAAGGATTGGCATTTAGCATAAAGCCTCAGCAATAAAGTTCAAGACAAAATTCTCTAAATAAAGGAATCAAGACGAGTACACCTCATCGGTGGAGAATGAAACGGAAAAGTGGGCTTCTCTCTCGGTGCGGTCAGGCTAAGTTAAAAGTCTTTAGAACTCTTCCTACGTTGCTATTCGTACGTTTACGTTTAGTCCAATGAAAGTAGAACTTAAAATCTAAGATATACCTAAACTGTCTTTCACATGTCAGTGATTTGCTCCTCTTCTCTTGTCCCCATCATCGGACTCATCAGGTAACAATTTTGTATTTCTATGTCATACAGTCAGTGCATCCATTGTTAGCTCCTAGGAACATGGCTTTCACACACACACTAAACTCTGCAATGTATCAATAGCTAATACAGCATTTTCTAGCAAGCAGTTCTAATGGAAAAGAAAGCATTCACTAGGGTTTGGACAATGCAGTGGAACAATAGAAGTATTCAATTCTCTAAATAGCCATTTTATGTGAATTATTTTAACAGTGCAACTTACCATGAGGCTGTGCAACTAGGCCCAAAAGCTTGCTAACTTAAGGCCTACAATTATTAAAGCATATACATAATACATAATCATTAATATAACATACTTCTACATTTCTCTAAACATGAGCACATCATATCACATTAAAAAGCAATTATTAAGGACACTTTGTGATTACTGACAGCCACTCAAGTAGGCACATTTTCCAAACCATGCATTATTTCCTGTATAAATTAATTGTCTATGCAAATTCAACATTCAGAATACATGAATATTTATTAGTAAAAATTCAGCGTTCACAATCCCTCCTCTGATGACTAAATATATCATCACACTCACAGCTCCGCTAAAATTTGTCCTCCCTATACATTTTAATTCTTCGTTCCCTTTTTTAATTTTCCCTGATAATTTTTCATTTTCTTTAATTTGATCACATGATACAATTTACATATTCCCCATGCTCCAATTATGCAAATGACAATAATCAATATCCCTTGTATTATTTTCAATATAATCCCTTTTCCTAGACTGCCAAGCCAATTTCCCACAGAAGCAAATCCTTTGACAGCCTTTTACCAAAATCCAGGTTCTTTCAGCTCTTTCAAATCAGCACTATCATTAGTCAGATTGCTAATTAAGATTCTAATTTCTTTACTATTAGGAATATACGAGCAACAATGCTTCGAGTTCAACATTTTGCAAACTCTGTCATCTTTTGCTAAAAAAATGTCTAACGCAAGATGGTTCTGAAGAGTGATAGATCTTACCACAGCCATTTCTGTATCCATTAGGATCATGGCTCCTGTAAAATTTGTCATCATGTTATCCACAATAGTAGACAGCTTCAGAATTTTCAATGAATTCAGAACAACTCCTACTGAAGTAATGATTGCTCAAATATGTCTCCAACTATGCCAGAATATGTTTCTCGCTTTTGTCTAGTATGATGTAATTCAGTCATTTTAAATAATTTACTCAAGTTCTCTATCTGAAATATCTTTGGGAAAACTATCCCCAAGTAACGTGCCATACCATCCTCTTGGAAAATGGTTATAAGCATTTGGGCCCTCATGATGACATTGGCAGTAAGTACCGGTTACTGCCATGCTGACTGCTGCCAACATACCGCTGCCGCAGCGGATTACCGCCACCCATATATTGACCCACACATAGCAATCCGTCACTATACAGCCACACACACAAGTCCGCCACACCAAAAGTCAGTGATAAACTGGTGGTAGCAAAACTCACACCGTTATGCCAACAGAACTACGCCCACAGCATTATGACCCACGAATGGCGACGGCGGACATTCAATGGCGGTAAACCATTGGCGCTACATACTGCCACGCTCAAAATACACACACATTAACAAAACAACACTACATTGGACAATTTGAATAACACATACCTGACACCCATACATTCACCACACCCACACCACTATAAAACACACATCCACATTACCCACAACCCTTTACGACTAAAAACAACTGCCACAAGAGAGAAAGCAAGACCACAGACAAGACCACAGCCACACACCACCATCACCAATACACCATCCACACACCTTGCATCACACACCCCTACATATCACTCTACACACCCTCACCCACGCCACCCACACTGCGCCATGGCACCACAACAACACCCCAGGTTCTCTGAGGAGGAGCTAAGGGTCATTGTGGAGGAAATCATCCGGGTAGAGCCACAGCTATTCGGATCACAGGTGCAGCAGAGATCCATTGCAAGGAAGATGGAGCTATGGCGGAGAATCATAGACAGAGTCAATGCCGTGGGACAGCACCCCAGAACAAGGGATGACATCAGGAAGAGGTGGAACGACCTATGGGGGAAGATGCGTTCCACAGTAGCAAGACACCAAATAGCTGTACAGAGGACTGGCGGTGGACACCCACCTTCTCCCCCACAACTAACAACATGGGAGGAGCAAGTTTTGGCAATCATGCATCCTGAAGGCCTGGCAGGAGTAGGAGGAGGACTGGACTCTGGTATGTCAACTCTCTATTACTATCACCCCCCCCACCTGCATGCCATCACAAACCCCCACCCTTACCCTCACTCCCATCAATCCACCACCTCACACACACCCCACCATCACAACCCACCCCTCCCAATACCAAGCCCTGCATGTAACACCAATGCACGGACCCCCATCACAGACCTGCAAGGACATCCATCACTAAAGCATGCAGAATAGAGTCACCTAGCCAACAAAATAACTACTCACACAAGGCAAAGCTGACAGGGCAATAACAACCATAGAGGGCAACACACCCATGCACAAGATGACACACACAGAAACAATAACACTGCATTTACATCCCCACGGGTCCCCCACCATATGTCACTGGAGAGGAGGTGCCAGCAACATCCAGTCCCACCCCTCCCGAAGAGGCCCTCAGTGGTGACATCAGCTCTGGATGCCTGGATCTGGATGAACAACCTGGCCCATCAGGGATGTCCGGACAGTCGGTAACCCAGGCACAGTCCCATACCACCACAGAGCCTCCCCCCTCAGGAAACACCAGCATAGTATCCCACCCAGCGGGCCCATACCTCTGCCCCCAGGACACATCATTCAGCAGTGTGTCCACCACTACAGGGACCCCAGGCCACCCCACAAACACAGAACGATCAGAGACCTGGAGTCAGTGGCAGTGGGCACACGGTTCAGGGGACAGAGGCACAGGACAACAGGGAAGCTGGGAGGACTGCTGTGCAACAGGGGGAGGACAGGCCCAGGGAACCGACTCTCCAGGAGGCACTCACCAACATCCTGGGAGCATACCACCATTCCCAGGAGACAATGGGCCAGATACTGAACAAGTTGCAGGAGACCTAGCGGCTGCAGGAGGGACAGTACCTGGGGATCAGGGAGGACTTGAAGGACATCAACACCACCTTGGTCACCATTGTAGGGGTGCTGGCAGACATGGCCAACACCAAGAGGAAGGCAGTGGCACACCAGCAGGCCCCTGACACTAGCCAAACCGATGAACAGCCTTCCACCTCCTCTGCCGTTAGTGTACAGGAGGCCCCACCACAGGAACAACAGGTCATCAGCACCCCACCCCCCTGCAGAAGGAGAACCACCCCGCAAACGGTCCCTGTGATCCAGGCAGAAGCCAAAGACTATTGCCAAGTCCCCCGCCAGGAAATAAGACTCTCCTGATTGCCACCCTCGTGTCCCACTCTGTCACCCTGTCCACCTTGAACTGCCATTGCTCCACTTCCTATGCCCCCTTGGACAATGCACCTGTGATACAAATAGACTGGACTCTTACCTGGACATTCCTCCACCATCACCTTAACCCACTGCACATCCCCCTCTGCTTATTAGCACTTAAATAAACACCATTTGAATAAATACAAGTGTGGAGTCTCTCAAATGATTGAACTATTTATTTGTTTAACAAGGTTTAAACACTGCAATACAACTGTACAGTAATGTACACATAGGAATGACCTGTAGTTGGCTGCAGTCAACACACCAGGAGCGATAGTGGGGCACAAATATCTGAAAACAGAGATGCTAAAGGGTACAGTAAGTGGCCATAGAAGTGGGAAAATCAGCCTGCCAGTGACAATGTCACACACAAAACTGTCAATGTAAAGTGAAATTACAGTGTCTTACCTTTGTGTCATTGGAAGTATTGTCGTACTATAGCACTTCTGTTGTCCTCATCCGCATCCTCTGCCTCCTATTTTTCACTGTCCACAGGGTCCACTGCTGCCACACGCCCATCTCCAGCCTTATACTCCTGCAGAAAAGACTCCTGGCGACATAAGGCAATATTGTGCAACATACAGCATGCCACGATGATTTGGCACACCTTCTTGGGTAAGTAGTACAGGGATCCACCTGTTAGATGGAGGCAACAAAACCTGGCCTTCACGAGACTGAATGTCCTTTCTATTATTCTTCTTGTTTGCCCATGTGCCTCATTGTAACGTTCCTCTGCCCTTGTCCTGGGATTCCTCAAAGGGGTCAGTAGCCATAAGAGGTTGGGGTAACCAGAGTCACCTGCAAATATCGAGGGACAACTATTAGACACACACTAACCCTTAGGGCCCACACCATACCCATACACCAACACCTACTGAGTCGGAACCAGGGCTCACCTATTAGCCACACCCTGTGCCTCTGAAGTTGAGCCATCACATTTGGGATGCTGCTATTCCTCAGGATGAAGGCATCATGCACAGACCCAGGATGCTTTGCATTGACATGGGAGATGTACTGGTCCGCCAGCCACGCTATTTGCATATTCATGGAGTGAAAGCTCTTTCGATTTCTGAACAACTGTTTATTTCTCCGGGGGAGGGCCAAATGCAATATGTGTACCATCTATTGCCCCAATAATGTTGGGGATATGTCCCATTGCATAGAAATCTGCTTTCACTGTGGCCAAATCCTCCACCTGGGGGAAAACGATGTAGCTGTGCATGTGTTTAATCAGGGCAGACAACACTCTGGTCAGCACTATTGAGAACACTGGCTGAGACATTCCTGCTGTCAAGCCCACTGTCACTTGGAAGGAGCCAGTTGCCAGGAAATGGAGCACTAATAGCACTTGCACAAGAGGGGGATCCCGGTGGGCTCACGGATAGCAGATATCAGGTCAGGTTCCAATTGGGCACACAGCTCTGTGATTGTGGCCCTGTCCAGTCTATAGGTGAGGATAATGTGCCTGTCCTCCATTGTTGTCAAGTCCACCAGGGGCCTGTACATGGGGGGATGTCTCCATCTCCTATTCATCCACAGCGGTTGCAATCTAGGGGGCAAACGGTGAGCAGCTTTTCGGTATTCCATATTTCCAAACACTACACTGCATTGCACGTTGTGACTGTAACAGTATATTGTTGGATAGGCCCAAATGGTGCCTATGTGTACTGTGACGCAGTTAGGTGCCATGGCCTGCCCCCCCCTGAAATAGCGTCCACCTGTCCTATATGGAGGGTCAAGTGGAAATGAGGTAATTCCGCTGATGTTGTGCGCCGTTGCGGGAGGAGGTCGAGAACCGCTGTGCAACTCCTCATTGGATACCATTGGGCCCTCTGGATTACAGTGGCCAATGGTGATGTACGCCGTCGGTGACGGTACACACCGCTGCAGACGTGACCGCCATTTTCTATCTGTTCACTCACTTGCTACCTGACCTTCAACAGGAGAGGACCTACACTGCAAGTGCTGCTGTGACCTGTGTCTGCAACTGAACATGGCTCGTGTCACTGGGGAAAGGGCTCCTGCCTTCACCGCTGCAGAGTTGGAGACACTGGTGGATGGGGTCCTACCCCAGTACCAAATGCTGCATGGGGCTCCAGACCAACAGGTAAGTACACTGTGAGCACGATGCATGTGGCATGAATGCATGGAGTGGTGTGTGTGAGGGCTTAGTGTAGGGGGGATGTTGGTGGAAGGACCCTGGGCAGCATGCTGCATGTATGGTGGGCAATGTCTGTGCGTAAGGGGATGTGAGGGCTATGGTGGGCCATGAGTGTAACAGGCAGGACGGGCTGACTGATACCTTTTCCTATGTGTACTTCTCTGCAGGTCAGCGCCCATAACAAAAAGGGTATATGGCGTGCCATCGCCATGGACATGCGGACCCTGGGGGTCTACGGCAGGCGAAGCACCCACTGTTGAAAACGGTGGGAGTACCTGAGACGCTGGGCACGGAAGACGGCGGAGGCCCAGCTGAGGATGAACTCCCGACAGGGGTGCTCGTCAAACCCTGACCCCCCTGATCGCCCGGATACTGGCGGTGGCCTATCCGGAGCTGGGTGGGTGCTTGGGGGCATCACAGCAGCCACAAGGGGGTGAGTACAGTGCCCAAATATACTACTTGCGCGTGGTGGGGTGGCATCCGGGTGGGGGATGTGGGCCTGTGGGTGCCCCTAGGCCAGGCCGGACATTGCAGGGTAGGGCCCATGTTGGGCAGGGTCTCATGTACACCTCATCCAACCAAGCTAGTAGACATCCACCACTGGGCAGGTGTCTGTGGGTGTCAGGTATGCTGCAATTAGCGTTAGGTATCCCTGTCCATGGGCTGGTGACTAGCATTGTGACTGTTAGTGCATTGCCTAGAGCGTAGGGCTGTTCCCTGTGTGTGCGTGTCTTGTACGCCAACTGTGGTGTAGTTGCCCCCATTGACCAAGGCTAGCCTTTGTCTCTCCCTCCCCTTTTTGTTTTGTCACCATTTCCTTATGTGCATTAGCATCATCTGGCGGAGGAGCAGAGGCACCGGCGACGGGGAGAGCTGCATCCCACAGGGCCCAGGAGGCCGAATCCACTGACGGTGAGGGCACCAGTGGGACGGAGGGCGAGGGGAGCACCACAGCGGAGACTGTAGGGGCAGTTCTGACAGTGAAACCTCCTCCGATGGAAGCTCCCTGGTGGTGGCCGACACCTCTGTGCCCACCCCACCTACAGGTACAGCCACCACCCCCATACCAGCACCGCCCTCCCAGCAGCCCTTCAGCATGTTTCCCGTGCCCACTCACCCAGGAGGGTGGGCCTCTCCTTCGCCTCAGGCACCTCAGGCCCTGCCCCAGTTAGCCCTGCTGCCCTGAGTGAGGAGGCTATTGACCTCCTGCGATCCATCTCTTTTGGGCAGTCAACCATTGTGAATGCCATCCAGGGGCTGGCAGCCCATTTGCAACAAACAAATGCATTCCTGGAGGGCATTCACACTGGCATGGCAGCCCAACAGA
Organism: Pleurodeles waltl; assembly: GCF_031143425.1. Classification (NCBI taxonomy): domain Eukaryota; kingdom Metazoa; phylum Chordata; class Amphibia; order Caudata; family Salamandridae; genus Pleurodeles; species Pleurodeles waltl. The sequence continues at coordinate 1,462,850,877 of NC_090445.1, forward strand.
GATCAATCCCGGCTTTGGCCTCCTCCCTGATGGCAGCCATTGTCCCTGTTTCCTCCCTCCCCCTCCAACTTCCTCTTCCCAATCCGATTCCCCTCAACCTCAAACTATCCCAAGCACACAGGCAGACCAGCATGCACCCAGGACAATACACAGGAGTGGTTCAGGCAAACACAAGCACCACACATCCCACAGGCACTCACACAAACACCATCCAGATGCAGACAGACCAACATCTACTGCCTCCACTGTGTCCCCCTCCTCCTCCTCGTCCACCTCCCTCCCAGTTGCATCTCCACTCATACCTGCATGCACTACATCCTCATCCACTACCACCATCACGCCTATCACTACACGCCCTTCACTGGCAGTCACCACCCCACATCCATGCACACATCACCTGTGTCCTCTCCCACAGTGTCTGTGCCCTCTCCTCCCAAAGTACACAAACGCAAGCACTCAGACACCCAGCAGCCATCCACCTCACAACAGCATCCAGCCCATGCACCTGCACCCAAACACAGCAGACAGATACCTCCTACAACCATTTCCTCCACTCCCAAACCTTCACCCTCTTCCCGCCCCAATGTCCCTAAGAAACTTTTCCTCTCCACAGTTGACCTCTCCCCTACCACTCCCCCCGTCCTTCTCGTCGGGCCAGGGTGGTCAGAACCCAGGTGAGCACCTCAGCCACCCAGCCCACGGCCACAGTAGTGTCGACAACTACTGCATGTGGGAGAGGATCCCGGGCACCAGGCAGCAACACTGACAGGATGCCAGCACCAGGTGCATCAAGGAAGGGCAAGGATGCACCACCAGCTGCGGCAGCGAAGGACAAGGAGGCACCACCAGCTGCAGGAGGGAAGGGCATGGGGCAATCCCCGGCTGATGACAGGAAGGGCAAGGGGCCTGCACCAGCAGGCAGGAAGGACAAGAGGCCTGGTGCTGGGACTCATTCGGAGCCCCCACCACCAACCATGGTGGTTCAGATGTCCGAGGCTGCAGGGGAAGGGCTGGAGCGCCCCCCACCACTGCCAGCACTGCCACCAGCACCGCCAGCAGCACCGCCACAAGCACCACTGCCAGCAGCAGCAGCTCCAGTGGGCAGCCTTCTGAGGCTGCATGGGATGGTCTGGAGCCTCCCCCCACCACTGCCAGCCCCGACACCAGCACTGCCACTGCCAGCGGGCAGTGTGTAGTCCTGCCTCCATGGGCTGTTGTGCGTCCTGGCCCCTGCAAAGCATGTGGGTCTGACACCCAGGTGCAAGACTGTGACCTTGCACTCCCCAAGATCTGCATCACAGGGCACAATGCCCCCTCCAGAACCAGTGGAAGAAGCCATCCACTCAACCCATCCTTCCCCGGATGAAGCACACTGGGCACAATGCCTCCATCCAGATCAGTGGAAGAAGCCATCCACTCATCCCATCCTTCCCAGGATAAAGCACACCGGGCACAATGCCCCCTACACAACCAGTGGAAGAAGCCCTCCACTCACCCCATCTTTCCCAGGATGAAGCATCCACTAGAGAGACTGTGGCCTTGCACTCCCCAGGACCAAGCCGTGGGCAAACCACCCACTTGAGAGACTGTGGCCTTGCACTCCCAAGACCAAGCACAGAGCATGTTGCCCCCTCCAGAGCAAGTGGGCAAACCACCCACTTGAGAGACTGTGGCCTTGCACTCCCAAGGACCAAGCAGTGGGCAAATCACCCACTTGAAAGATTGTGGCCTTGCACTCCCCAGGACCAAGCAGTGGGCAAATCACCCACTTGAGAGGCTGTGGCCTTGCACTCCCCAGGACCAAGCAATGGGCAAACCACCCACTTGAGAGACTATGGCCTTGCACTCCCCAGGACCAAGCAGTGGACAAATCACCCATTTGAAAGACTGTGGCCTTGCACTTCCCAGGACCAAGCAGTGGGCAAACCACCCACTTGAGAGACTGTGGCCTTGCACTCCCAGGACATCGCACAGGGCATGTAGCCCCCTCCAGGACCAGTGGTGTTGTACCATCTTCCGGCTGAGGTGCCCCCCCATTCCCCGTCCCCCTGAGGTGCCTGTGTATTTTTGACCCGATGCCCCTGCAGTGTTCTCTCTGTGTTGTTGCAGGAGTGAGGTGGGGCCTTGGCCTATGTGATGTGGCCCTGTGGCCCACGAACATTGAGGATTGGGCAGTGTCCCTACATTTGTACATCTGTATATATGTTTGTATTTTGATGCACTTATTCATGTTATTTTATCGTATTACACTCACTTTCTTCCAATCATTTTGTCCTTGCATTATTCCTGAGGGATACGGGGTGGCTATGTAATGTTTATGCATCTGATTGTGTGTATGGTGTTGGGTGTGGGGGTGTTGCGTGTTGCGTGTGTGTGTGTCACTCTCTTTTTCCTCCCCCCTCCCTTGTGTGCTAGGCGTCAGTACTCACCGTGGTCGTCTTCGCTGGCGTTGCTGCTCATAATGCTGGAAAAGGTAGACGAGCATGGGAAATATGTGCAGCTCGGGCTCCATGGCGTTGTGGATGTTCCCTGAGTCTCCAGAAGTGAGTCCTTTGACTTCTGTGTTCTGTTTCCACCGTGCTTTTGATGTTGTTGGTACCGCCCCGGAAAAGGTGGCGGATAGGCCTTTCGTCATAGTGTGGGCGGTACATTGTCTTCCGCCTGGCTGTTGGCGGTTACCGCCATGGTGCTTGTTGATACCACCTTGGCGGTCGGTGTGTTAAAGTGGCTGTCTGTCTGAGCAGTTTTTGCAGTGGTCATAATTCCATTTTTGTTACTGCCAGCCTGTTGGCGGTATTACCGCCACTTTATCACCGACTGCCAGGGTTGTAATGAGGGCCTTGGTCCACAGATGTAATAAACTCCAGGAATTTCCGGATCCTGCCCATTCAACATAAACGTCCACTTACTCTGAAACAAAAACACATGTCTGCATTCACTCATTCCCACAAACAATGTATCAGTTCTAGATTTAGGTCTTTATACCCACAGCTTTACTACGTGTTGAGCATCTAAAGCTAACCTTCCTTGTGGCTTTATTTCACTAAATGCATAATCATTTCCAAATGTCCTTTTCTCTAAGTCCTTTTCTAATTTCTCCTTTAATGCTTTTCTCCTAACATCTGTCTGATCTAAGAAGCTCTTTTCTATGGGTGTAAGCAAGCATGCTAAATTGTTGTGGTGTGCGTATGCGGTGCCAAAGGTCAACGTAGGCTCAAAGAATCTTCTCACTAATTCTATAGTGTTCTCCTTAGCTACTCTACTCAGGTACTTAATTATAGGGACAAATGAAACCCAATGTCATAATTGGAGTAGAAATACTGAATGTACTCCTGGTTATAGAATCTTGTTAGTAACAGACTACAACTTATTCCGTATTTAGGGGGAAAAATATGATAAGTAACTCCTTCCTCACCTGAAAAATGAATCTGCGTGCAAACATAACAATCTCGCATTCATTGTCTTAACATATTCACTCAATAAACTATAGAAAACATTAGAAGAAAGTTTTCCTTGTGTATTATCTACATGCAAATATTTCTCATCTAACATAAACTTCTCTATTTCTGTGAGTGCAGTAGTTGTCTCTAAAGCTGAGGTATGGTTGGCTTTACTCTCGTCAAAAACAGTCATACCCGCAATCAATATCAAGCACAATATCATGCACACAATTGCCAAACCAATACGCATGTATTTACAGCACCTTTTCTTCCTAGCCTGCTGGCTACGGTTACTCATGATCTGTAAAGTATCAGAAAGTAGAAGAGAAGCATTATAGCTGTGCAGCAAAAATCAAACACAAATCTTCAATCTTCTTCAGCAGTTATTTACAGCTTTCAGTCTTACTTCCAGGATCCTTTTGTCAAAAATCAGTAAGTTTGTCAAAATCGATTTAGCAGCTTGTCAAAATCATGTTATCAACAAATCTTTTCCAGGTGCTTTCAGTAGTCTTTTTCCTTGCACTTTCTCACAATTACAGTTTTCAACAGTTCATTTCATTGATTTCCCTCAAGTAACAAAATATTGACCTGCAATTTCTCAAAAGAAAAAGACAAACATTTTCTTTGCCATTCACTTGTTGTTACCTACGCCCAATCAGGATCAGCGTACCTTCGACTTGCAATTCTCTTTCTATTAAATTTTCTATCTCCATTTAATAATCCATCACTCAAATCTTCCTTTCTCATTGTGTCTACTTCCTTCTCAATTATTGTCACTGTAATTGCTTCTTTTCTCTTTGCTTGTGACTTCGGCCCCTTATCTGCTTTCAGTGGACCTTTCGTTAATGCTCTTCTCAGTGTTGGACTCGTAATTTCTCCTTGTTCTGAAGAATTTTCTCTTGACAGACCTGCAACTGGTTCAGGAGGAGTCAGACCACATTGGCTTTGATCCACCTCAACTCCTTCCCCCTTGGGGTCTGTCGTTTACTCTGATTGTCTCTTAAGACTGTCTGCTTCTGGGGGAGCCCTCCTCTGACTAGACTCTCCTACTGCCTCAGTTGAGGTTGGTTCACTTTCACTTTCCTGTGGGTCTTCTCCTTCGTCTCTTACAGGAATGGCTGAGCTGCTTTCAGCTTGCTCAGATTCAGTCTCAGTTTTTCCTTCTCCACTCCCCAGTTCTGGAGTTGGTCTGGATGTTGTTGGTACAACTCCTCTTCATTGTCCAACGGATATGCCACCTTCCTTGTATAGCTTGCATGGATCCAAATCGGAAATTTAGCGCACTTCACAGCTGTGGTAGTGATCAGAACTACCTGGTGAGGACCCTTCCACTGAGGCTCCAAACACAGCTTCCTCACGTGCTTTCTGATCACAACCCAGTTACCTGCTCTCAGGTTGTGTCCTTGATCTTGAGATGGTTGCAGTGTGGTAGCTTCTACCTGATGAGAGAAAGAGCGAACAACATCAGCCAGACCTTTGCAGTAGTCCAACACCATATCATCTGTGATATTCACAAGAGAATTTGCAGGAACCGCTGGCAACCTCATTGCTCTGCCCATGAGGATCTCATGCAGTGACAGTCCTGTCTTCCCCATTGTAATCTGAACTAACGGTAGTGCGTCGGGCCATTTCAGATTCGTGGACGCACACATTTTTGCGATTCTTGATTTCATAGTTAGTGTCATTCATCTGTTCCACAATTCCTGATGCTTGAGGGCAGTAGCTATAATGCAACTTTTGCTCAATGTTTAAAACTAAACATAGTAACTTAATTACTTCATTGTTGAAGTGACTTCCTCTGTCAGATTCTAAAGAGACAGTGGTATCAGTTCCCTAAGCAGTAACTTTGCTACCGTGAGGCTGTCATTTCTTCGTATAGGATAAGCTTCAATCCAATGGCTAAAAATGCAGACAATCACCAATACATATCTCAATCCTCTACACACAGGCATCTCAATAAAATCCATCCGCATTTTGTAGAATAGACCACCTGCTCTTCTAATGTGGCTCAAATTGACCACTGTCCCTTTGCCCATGTTCATTTGTTGACAAATGACGCAACGATAGCAAACTGCTTCGGAAACCTGTCTAAACTTTGGATTGAACCAATTTTGTTTACACACTCGAATCATAGCATCCCTCCCAACATATGCTTGACCATGGTAATATCTAGCCATTTGAGTCAACAAATTATTTGGCAACACTAGCTGTCCCTCTTCTGAAACCCATAGTTCGTCATCACGCTGGACACATTTCAATTTGACCCATGTCTTTTTTCCTTCCCTTTCAACATTATCCTGCAATGTTTATAATTCTTCTAAGGTATCTATAACATGTAATGTATAACTTGGGCACATCTCATCTTCATCTGATAACAGTTACCATTTATCCATGAATGATATACAGTTCAATGCGCAAAACCTTGCAACTTGATCCGCATATCCATTTCCCATTGACACAAAATCTTGTGATTTCAGATGTGCACCGCATTTCACCACAGCAATCTTCTCAGGCATTTGAATAGCTTGTAACAATTCATGAATTCTCTCACCATTTCTGACTGGTGCACCAGAAGAGGTCAGGAAACCTCTCTGTGACCACAACTGGCCAAAATCATGCACTGTTCCAAATCCCTACTGGCTGTCCGTATAGATGGTTACTTTAAGATGTGCAGAAACATAGCATACTCTAGTGAGGGCTACAAGTTCTACCACTTGTACAGAATATACTCCTCGAAGCCAAGACACTTCAAGTATACCAGAAACTGTGCACACAGCATATCCTGCTCTCAGTGTTCCTGTGTTGTCTCTTAAACAGGAACCATCAACAAAAATAATTTGGTCATTTTCCTCCAATCGGGTTCTAATATCAGGTCTCAGTTTTGTGGACAGATCAATTACTTTGAGACAAACATGTTCAACATCTTCCAATTTGTCAATTTCAACATTTTCTTTGGGGAGTAAGGTTGCTGAGTTAAGCACTGTACACCTTTTCAATTACACATTTGGGGACCCTAGGATGCTTGTCTCATAGCGAGTCAGCCTGGCACCTGTAAGGTATTGCATTTTGGTTTGTGTAAGTAAATCTTCAATGGAGTGAGAGACCATTACTTTCAGGGGACGTCCCATCACAATGCTCTCACTCTGAGTGAGGCTCAGTCCAACCGCTGCAACTGAGCACAGACAGCCTGGTAAAGCTGCTGCAGCTGAGTCCAAAGTTGCTGAAAAATATGCTACTGGGTGGTTTACACCATGGACTTGAGTCAAGACAGACAATGAACATGCATCACGCTCATGACAAATAACGTAAAGAGTTTTGTATAGTCAGGCATTCCCAAAGCCGGGGCTTCGCACAGACTTTCTCTCAACTCAGAAAATGCTTTCATACAGGCTTGATCTAACTCTAAAGGATCAGTAACTTCTTTGTGAGTCAGCTTCTGCAATGGCTTTGAAATGACTGAAAAGTTGGGAATCCACTGGTGACAATAGCTTACCATTCCCAAAAACATCCTGACATCTCTCTGTGTGACTGGGGGATTCATCTGCAATATGGCTGTGACCCTTTCTTTGGATATTTTCCTAATTCCTTTTTCAATTAGGTGACCCAAATATTTCACTTCTTTCTGACAGTACTGTAATTTCGCTGGGGGCACTTTATGACCATTGTTCTGTAAATGATTCAGTAAGGCAATCATAACATACTTGAATTATTCTTTTAATGCAATCAACAAATTATCAATGTACTGTGCCAATGTCGATTGGAAAGGCATTTTTAACGACTCTAGGTTCTTTTTCAAGATCTGGTGCAAAATAGAAGGTGACTGAAAACCCTTGAGGAATTCCACACCAACCTTAGACTTGATCCAAAAATTTGAAACAGAAAAGAAATTGACTATCCTCATGAAGAGGTACAGAAAATAATGCTTGTGGCAGGTCTATTACGGTGAACCATTCAGCATCACGTGGGTTCTGAAACAAACTTACTGCTGGATTTGGCACTATGGGACAGCATTTAATTACGATATCATTGACTTTTCTCAAATCCTGGACAATGCGAAATTTCTTACAGGGCTTTCGTAATCCCATTATTGGTGAGCTCCATGGACTGCTCAACACTTCTTTCAAAACTCCTTGGTTTACAAATTCTGCAATTATGGGTGCAATCCCTTCAATTGTGTCCTGTGTCAAATGATACTGAGGAATCTGGGGAAAAATTGTATTTGTCTTGATTGGAACCTTAACTGGCTCAACTCCTTTTATTAGACCAATGTCCTTCCCTGTCAAATCCCACACCTTCATTTTAACTGTTCCCTGTAAGTCAGAAGGAAGATCTCTCACTGTGAAAACCGGAAAGAGGCTAATCAAAGGGTACTCCTCGTTTATTGTCTCACAATCTGTTTCTGGAGTTGGGTCATCTTCATCATCACTGTTTGTCTGATATTCAGTTCCATCATTTGAGCAAGTAATTGAGCATCTCGTTTTACAAAACAAGTCCCTTCCCAGTAAGGATGCTGTACTCGAGTCACAAACTACAAATTTGTGTAACCCTTTAAAGTTGCCAATTTTAACCTGATCTGGTTCTGTAATTGGGTTGGTCAAATCTTGATTTGCGACTCCTACAATCTGGACTGTTTTCCCTGAAAAAGGCAAGTGTGGAACTTCTGCAGTTCTCACTGTAGAGTGTGTAGCTCCTGTATCAACCAAGAATGAAACTTTGTGACCCATCACTTTTCCAATTACATATGGACTTTTCTGATCTACTTATAGGGAAGCTGCAAGCACGCATTCTTCTTCATTCAAACAATCACTCACCCAATAATTGTTTATTCCATTCTCACTGTGTAACAGGAATTGGTGTAGTGTGTTATTACTCTGATTAAACCTTTGACCTGTGACCTGCTGAGGAAGCATCACATGCTGTGCTGCTCTATTGGGGCTTGAGGTATTTGAATTTGCTATCTAGGTGCCATTTGAACTTGTGATTGCATTGACTGTGACTGGGACATCTGCAAACGTGGTATTTGTACCTGCTGCATGGGCTGAAAATCTTGCATCTGATTCACATTACTTTGAAAATTTGGATTATGACCACTCATTCTCGGTCCTCTCATGCTTTGAAAAGAGTTGATGTTGCATATTTGCTGAACAACACCTTCCTGTACTAACATCAGACACTCCTGCTTCCAATGTCCGAGCCCTCCGCAAGCGTGACATGGCAACAACCTCTTCTTTCCCTGCACATCATTCTGAACCACCACAGTACTCAAATTAGGACTACGATTCACATTTCCAATTCCTCCATGACCTCTACCTCTTGCTTGATTCTGAAACAGCCCGTTTTCCCTGCTGCTGCTGTGGAAAATTTCTCTGCATCCCTGTTTGTGCCGATTTAATCTGCATCATCATTGCCTTCTCTTTCAACTTTCTCTGCTTCACCTCAATCTCATCACTATAGTACTTTGCATACTGCACTACCTCATCAATCGGATTTGCCTGCCAGAAAATCAAATGACTCTTAATCACCTGGCTGATTTCAGGTCTCAATCTTTCAACAAATCTAAACACAAAATGAATCATGTCTTTCAGCTCAATTGTTTCTGTACCACTGTAATGTATGAACGCCTGAAACAATCTCTCGTAATGTGCATGTATTGACTCTTTCGATTCCTGGGCTGTCCTGTCTATTCTCTTCCAGTCAATGTTCTTGGGCGAAATTCTCATTTTCAAATATTCATTCACCTTATTGAAATATTTCAATACGTCAGGGGATGGTGTGACTGTTGCTGGTTCTCTCTGAGGTTCTTGTGTTGGACAATGTATGCTCCACTTGCATTCAATCCATAAGTCTGCTGGAACTACTATCTCTAACAGGGTGTTCACATCCTCCCACAGGCATTTTCCGAGTTTCACAAACCTGTTGGTATGTTGGTACCATTCCACTGGCTTCTCTCTCAACCTGGGATGGTCATTTGTAAATGACAGAATGTCACTTCTGCTCCAAGGGACATTGACAAAACAACCCGACTAGAATCTCTCTCATAGGTAGAATTTCCACTGGGTCTTCTACCTGCTGCACATTTGCAGTGAGATTTGCAGAATCCCTTTTTTCTTGTATCTTTTCTTCACCCATCTGCCTTCCCACTTGTCTAATGCTCCCCATGTTTGAATGCTCTCCATTAATTCCCTAAGGTGGATTTTCATTCCTGTTATTCTTATATTCTCAAAATCTTTTGAATCAAAATCTAACCTGTAACTCTTCTTCAAGTGCTTCGTTTTCTCAATCTCTATGTCCTATTTCTCTGATAGGTCTGCTAATTTCTGATGCACAACTCCTGCTTTATTAGTAATCAGTTTGCATAGGTAACGCAACTCAAATAACGGACCTGTTCCGTCAAACGTTGGTCTCATGGGAGTTGTCATTCTTGCATTTGCGTGGTATCTGTCCCTATCAACACTCGAGTTCACAGACTTCTGCTCACTGTTCTCATTATTTCCCTGGGCAAACAACGGTATGACCAGACCTATGGTAACTGGTACTGACACTGCATCTGGGCTTGGTCTGACATTTGGCTCTCGTGGGTGCACTATTCCTGCATTCTGATTTGTCAAGGTGAACATTTCTGTCTGTTATCCTGTTATAGGGGTGTATCTTGGAACTGTCTGTGACTGTACCGGGGACATCAAATTCGTGGTGGACTCTATCTGGACTAATGTTGGCTTCTGATAAACTTGTTCTGTCGGCACTATCAAGTTTGGTGCAGTATTTACAAAAGGTACATCATGGTAGATTCTTGGAATATCCATTTGCTGCATAGGCCTTTCATCTGCTGAAGTAACTGGAGAATTACGACTAACCTGCATCTGGCTCTGTGTTGATTCATCTGATATCGGGGCTGTATGACCCACACTGGTGTTTGAGCTTGTCTCATGCATTGCATATGGCGGGGGATGATTTCTCAGTAACTGAAAAATGAATTTGTCATCATCTGACTCTTCATAATGTGTCAAAGACTTCCTAGGTCCTGTGGATTTCTGCTCTGTGTCATTAGAAGGATACAAATCCCTCTTTCTGGTGCTCTTTCTAGCTTCGATCTCGTTCTCCTGTGTAATTACAGAAAACAATTTAATTCCCTGTAGGGTCTCGGTTCTCCAAAATATTTGATCACTGTCCCATCTAGCCTCCGCTTGTGTCTTCTTGGCTTTTCTCACCCTTCTCTCGAATTTCAGTTGCTGTCCGGCTGCTAGTTCCCAAATAGCTAAGGCTTCTAACTGTGCTGGTCTCGGAGGAGGTTTCAAATCAAACAGTACCCCCCTCAAATTCTCTAAGCTCCTCAAATCAAATGTTCCCTGGGCAGGAAACGCTAGACTCCCACCATTTTCTGTCACTTTGCACCGTTGTTTCAGCCAATGACATGGCTCAGCATCCTTCTATTCGAATACAATGTAGGTGGGTGTACCTTCTGGCAGTGTAATTTCTCCTATACTCATTGAAATACACGTATCTCCCTTTAGGGCACTCTTTAAAGCTTTGAAAAATGTAATCTTCCTTTATTTTACGATACTTTCAATTGAATCAGGAAGTGACTTTCAATCCCAAAATCCTTTTCGCCGTCCTTCCCAACCAATTGCACTTCACGGTTGTCCGCCAATTGGTTAGCGACCCTTCTCACTAACCAACCTATCCCAGAGCGGCTCACAAAGTCTTTCGGCTTGTCCTCCAAACTCAGTCTCACACGAAACTAATGCAAAATTATTGCAAGCACTAAACAAACTCAAAACCCAATTTGTCTGTTTACTACAAGGTAGGGTAACACAATCGCTTCAGAAACCTTACGGATTTTTCACTGGTGGCCTTTCGCTCTTGCAGTTACTCTTTCTTTCTCAGTTTCCCTGATTTGCAAGCAAAATTCGATCTGCAATTTTTACTCTCAACTGATCAGCGGGTGTGTCTTGGTGCACATAGGAATCACCAGATCTCAGTTGAAAAACTTTTCACGCATTTTGACATGCACTCTCGAGCTTGTCAACCATGCCTGATTGACCTATTAAACCATACAAATTACAACAAAAACCAAGTGTCTCATACACTTCTCAATATACTCCAGAGTCTTAGACCTCTCAGGGCCCATATACCAACAACCATGTGGACAATTTTTGAGCACAAAGTACCACACACATGGGAAGTTCAACAAATTCCTTACTCTCACACTTTGGAGAACGCTAACTTCTTCAAAACTTCATTTGGAGCATGCAAACTCCCTAAACCCTCACAAACATCACAATTCACCTGCTTTTTGCATAAGCTGTGCAAGCGCAAAACCTATTCCATTCACACTGTCACTAGAACGCCAAGAACATCTTTAAACAGTCATTGGCAAGCTCCAAGGTTCTGGGAAAGTCATCCTAAGTTCTTAGGGGCACATTTTTACTCCACTTTGTATTATCAAATCTCAAAATCCTAACCTTCACCAATTTCTCCTACCCAATCTGTGAATTATTTTCTCTTTTTAGGGGACTAACCATTACCCCACTACAATCTCTGGGTACCAGCTATTTTCGAAGGGGAAACTTTTGTGGTGGCCTCTGAAGGAGACGTAACCATTCTACTCTCTTACCTTCTCTGGAGGGCAAATGCAATTTGGCCTTATGATGATGGGCTCTTAAGGAGACTAACCATCATACTCTGCTACCATCTCTATTAGCGCGTCTGACCTTATTTGGCTTTTTATCTTTAATTTATAAGGGGCCATGTTAGAGGTTCGATGGACCTTTTGACTGCGCTTAGAGGAAATCCCACCATAAGACTCAATTTCAACACCAATCAATAACAATAACAATCAATAGCATCAATAATACTTGGATTCAGTAATTCCACACACCATGACCCCTTTGGCCATGAATAACCACACCTTCTGTAAAAGTTAGAATGTTTCTTTCCCTGTATTAATAATGCTAATATCACGTGACTTAATCTCAAAATCAGACACTGGTTGACCAAATCTTCTAAAAAATCTCAATTTAATCAAAGCATGTATTGTTACACACTCTAGAATTACAGTACAAATTAATAGCATGAACAACTGTGCAGTAGAAATAGCATACATTTAGATTCAGCAAAAAAACTTCATCAACTGTTGTTAATAATTAGAAAACATTTCCTTTGGGTCTCCTGGCTAACCTTCTTATTAGAATAGCATGTTTGGGCTTCATGCAAAACAATTTAGTCAACACAAATTTGGAAAAACATCTAGCTATAGCTCTATCAAAGTTAGCGGTTGGTACCTAGGGCACAATTCACAAATTACATCAAACAATAACATTTGGTTAGGACCTCTCTTCGGTATGGATCAGCAAGCTGCGACTGTCTTTGTCAATTGGACCTCAGTTTGGTCAGCATCAGCATCGGGCCATAAAAGAGAATGGTTCAGAACAGGGGGCTCTAAACGATCCAAACCATTTGTAAAACATAGTCTAAGGATCGGCATTCAGCATAAAGTCTCAGCAATAAAATCAAGATAAAATTCTCTAAAGGAATCAAGACGAGCTCACCTCATCGGTGGAGAATGAAACGGAAAAGTGGGCTTCTTGCTCGGTGCGGTCAGGCTAAGTTAAAATTCTCTAGGACTCTTCCCACATTGCTATTGGTTAAAGAATCGTATGTTCACATTTAGTCCAATGAAAGTAGAACTTCAAATCTAAGATATAACTAAACTGTCTTTCATATGTCAATGATTGGCTCCTCTTCTCCTGTTCCCATCGACGGACTCGTCAGGTAACAATTTTGTATCTCTCTGTCCTTCAGTCAGTGCATCCATTTTTAGCTCCTGGGAATATCGCTTTCACACACACTAAACTCTACAATGTATTGATAGCTAATACAGCATTTTCTAGCAAGCAGTTCTCATGGGAAAAAAAGCATTTACTAGTGTTTGGACAACGCAGAGGAACAATACAAGTATTAAATTCTCTAAACAGCCATTTTATGTGAATTATTTAAACAGTACAACTTAACATGAGGCTGTGCAATTAGGCCCAAAATCTCGCTAACTTAAGGCCTACAATTATTAAAGCACATACATAATATGTAATCAGTAATATAACATACTACTACATTTCTCTAAACATGAGCACATCATATCACTTCAACCCCTTGACAGCCATGGACGTAATGGTTACGTCCATGGCTGCGCCTCTCAGACGCCATGGGCGTAACCATTACGTCCATTTACCGGCCCTCGGGGGAAGTGCTAGCGCTCCCCCCGAGAGCCATCCCCCCACCTCCCAGGTCAGGGCTGGAAGGGGAATCGCTTCGCCTTCCACCCCCGACCCAACAGTGACGTTTGATGATGTCAGCACGCAAGATCGTGCTGACCTCATCAGAGGTCAACTCCCATCGCGCTGGAAGCATGCTTCCAGCGTGATTGCGGAAGAGAAATGCTCAGCATTTCTCTTCCGCTCAGGAGGAGGGGGCCAACAGAGGCATGAATGGAAAGGAAAGGCCTTTCCTTTCCTTTCATGTCTCTGCAAGCATTTCTGCTGCCCGATCGCGATGAGATCGGGCAGCAGAAATGCTCACTAGACAACAGGGAATTTTGTTTTATTTGGAAATGGACATGAGGGGAGCAGCCCCTTGGGCAAGGGCCGCTCCCCGGAGGGGGGCAAAATATTTTTAGGCCACTTCTGCCCCCCCTGGGGGCAGATCAGCCTAATATAATTAGGCCGATGTGCCCCTAGGAGGGAAGAAAACCCCTCGACACCAGGGATCAAAACAGTTTTTTTTTTTTATATGTGGGGAGCGACCCCTTAGGCAAGGGTCGCTCCCCGAGCGCCAAATTATTTTTAGGCCATTTCTGCCCCCCCCCCCCAGGGGGGAAGATCGGCCTGATCTAGACACCAGGGATTTTTTTTTTTTTTAGACTTACGCATAAGGGCCGCTCCCCGGGTGGGGGGGGCAAAATATTTGTAGCCCATTTTAGAATAAAAAATAAAAAAATAGTGGGGTGGTGGCTACCAACCAGTATGGGCCTGGTTATGCCCCCATCCCACGGCAAGCAAGAGGACATTTGATTATTTTGGGTTTTGATTTTACATTTGGGCCATGAGAGCTTGGTAACTCTCAAAATCGTCCCACTTGGAATGGTGAGGGCTCCACTTTTTTGACTTTGGGACCCTGCCATGTAGAAAAATCCACAACACCTAGACACATCTGAAAACTAAACATCTGGTTGATTCCAGGGTGGTGTGCTTCACATGCACCCGCACTATTTTCTTACCCACAATGCCCTGCAAACCTCCAACTATGCTGACAATCACACATTTTTCAAACATTTTTGTGATGGAACCTTCCGGAATCTGCAGTAATTCACAAAATTCCTACCACCCAACATTGTCTCATCTATACTGATAAGGATTCTGCTGCACTTGTCAGCCTAAAAATGTTTTTTTTTCAAACTGCTCTTGTGGACCCGCTTTGGTTCCCCCTCAATTTCGACATGCTTTTGGCTCTTCCCTGTCACAGGCACTTGGCCCACCCACACAAGTGAGGTATCATTTTTACCGGGAAACTGAGGGGAACATTGGGTGGTAGGAAATGTGTCCCGGTGTGGTGATCCCACACAGAAATGTGGGAAAAATTAGATTTTTTAGCTAAATTTGAGGTTTGCTGAGGATTCTGGGTGAGAAGACTTTGGGGGATCCACGCAGATCACACCTCCCTGGACTCCCTCGGGTGTCTAGTTTTCAGAAATGTCTGAGTTTGGTAGGTTTCCCTAGATGGCTGCTGAGCCCAGGATCAAAAACGCAGGTGCCCTCCCCCGCAAAAACAGGTAGTTTTGTATTTGATAATTTTGATGTGTCCAGATAGTGTTTTGGGGCATTTCCTTTTCGAGAACACTAGGCCTACCCACACAAGTGAGGTACCATTTTTATCGGGAGACTTGGGGGACGCTGGGTGGAAGGAAATTTGTGGCTCCTCTCAGATTCCAGAACTTTCTGTCACTGAAATAAGAGGAAAAAGTGTTTTTTTGGCCACATTTGAGGTTTGCAAAGGATTCTGGGTAACAGAACCTGGTCAGAGCCCCACACGTCACCCCATCTTGGATTCCCCTAGGTGTCTAGTTTTCAAAAATGTGCAGGTTTGGTAGGTTTCCCTAGGTGCCGGCTGCGCTGGAGGCCAAAATCCACAGCTAGACACTTTGCAAAAAACAGCTCAGTTTTCTTTGGGAAAATGTGATGTGTCCACATTGTGTTTTGGAGCATTTCCTGTCGCGGGCGCTAGGCCTACCCACACAAGTGAGGTACCATTTTTATCGGGAGACTTGAGGGAACGCTGGGTGGAAGCAAATTTGTGGCTCCTCTGAGATTCCAGAACTTTCTGTCACCGAAATGAGAGGAGAAAGTGTTTTCATGCCACATTTTGAGGTTTGCAAAGGATTCTGGGTAACAGAACCTGGTGAGAGCCCCACAAGTCACCCCATCATGAATTGCCCTAGGTGTCTAGTTTTCAAAAATGTGCTGGTTTGGTAGGTTTCCGTGTGTGCTGGCTGAGCTAGAGGCCAAAATCTACAGCTAGGCACTTTGCAAAAAACACGTCGGATTTCAATGTAAAAATTTGATGTGTCCATGTTGTGTTTCCTGTTGCATGAATTAGGCCTACCCACACAAGTGAGGTACCATTTTTATCCGGAGACTTGGGGGAACACAGACTAGCAAAACAAGTGTTATTGCCCCTTGTCTTTCTCTACATTTTTTCCTTCCAAATGTTAGACAGTGTGTAAAAAAGGCGTCTATTTGAGAAATGCCCTGTAATTCACATGCTAGTATGGGCACCCTGGAGTTTAGAGATGTGCAAATAACCACTGCTTCTCATCATCTTATTTTGTGCCCATTTTGGAAATACAAAGGTTTTCTTGATACCTATTTTTCACTTTTTACATTTCAGCAAATTAATTGCTGTATACCCGGTATAGAATGAAAACCCATTGCAAGGTGCAGCTCATTTATTGGCTCTGGGTACCTAGGGTTCTTGATGAACCTACAAGTCCTATATATCTCCGCAACCAGAAGGGTCCAGCAGATGTAACAATATATTGCTTTTAAAAATCTGGCATTGCAGGAAAATGTACAGAGTAAAACGTGGAGTAAAATGGCTGTTTTTTCACCTCAATTTCAATATTTTTTTATTTCCGCTGTTATTTTCTGAAGGAAACCCTTGTAGGACCTACACAGATTACCGCTTGCTGAATTCAGAATTGTGTCTACTTTTCAGAAATGTTTAGCTTTCTGGGATCCAGCATTGGTTTTACACCTATTTCTGTCACTAACTGGAAGGAGGCAGAAAGCACAAAAAATAGTAAAAATGGGGTATGTCCCAGTAAAATGCCAAAATTGTGCTGAAAAATTGGGTTTTCTGATTCAAGTCTGCCTGTTCCTGAAAGCTGGGAAGATGGTGATTTTAGCACTGCAAATCTTTTGTTGATGCCATTTTCAGGGAAAAAAACACAAGTCTTCTTCTGCAGCCCTTTTTCCCCATTTCTTTTTTAAAAAACAAAATGTTTGCTGTATTTTGGATAATTTCTTGGTCTCCTTCAGGGGAACCCACAAGCCCTGGGTACCTCTAGAATCCCTAAGATGTTGGAAAAAAAAGGACGCAAATTTGGCGTGGGTAGCTTATGTGGATAAATGTTATGAGGGCCTAAGCGCGAACTGTCCCAAATAGCCAAAAAAAGGCTTGGCACCTGATGGGGAAAAGGCCTGGCAGCGAAGAGGTTAATAAGCAATTAATAAGGACACTTCGTGATTACTGGCCTCCACTCAAGTAGGCACATTGTTCAAGTTGTGCATTATTTTCTATATTAATTCATTGTCCATGCAAATTCAACATTCAGAATACATGAATATTTATTAGTAAAAATTCAGCTTTCACACCTCTAACATCCTTACCATTACAGTGGGGGGAGAGAGTGTCTGCTGTACATGTAGACAAAACAGGAAGAGTCCTTGAGAGGGATAAATAGAACATACAGAGGTTTCTTAGAGAGAAAGTTCACTTTCCCAGGTGGGCATTGTCCATGCCTAAAAACGTTTCTGGATGAAAGCCACTGATCGCGGTGAGTTATTATCTCGATAACTAGCAGGTGTTTGTCTCAAAACACAGATTATCAACAGCATGTACAATTTATGAACATTTTACTAATATGACACATCACCCCAAAAGCTCAGAAGTAGCTTTGGGCAACCATTAACTCATGATTATTCAAGCAATTACTGCATTGTCCGTGCCACACCAGAGCTTTACTTTCACTCAGAGAGAAATGTGCTGCTAAGAACGTCAGACATACGTAGATGCAATGCAGACCCCGTCATTCGGTCTTCTGCCAATCGGGAGAAATTAAAGGGGGTTTGACCTTGATGTATGTAAGACAGCCACCAAAATCTGGCAAATGTCCTTTTCACCATATTTAGAGTGTTTGACTATGTGTATCCTTTAAAGAGGGTAGACAGGACATCAGCCACTTTTAGGAGGGTATCCTACATCTGCCTCGCTCCCATTAACCCCCTAAATTACTTTGTTCCAATTTTAGTATAATTCTTTTTTTTTTACTGGGTTATAGTGTAATAAGAATTACAAACACCATTGAAAAAAGAACATGATACCCTAAAATAAAGTTTAAGCAAGACCTATTGTATGCAATGCATAACCTACACTTAGAATGGCCTTTCGGTCAGCCCTTCTCTTCTAATTGAATGGATTCTTTGTCAACCTCAGTTGTAGGCTCTTGATTTGATGGTTTTCCTCCTTATTGTTGTGTTTGGACTATCCAGGAGTATTTCATTCTCACAGTATTCTAATCGGATAAATTGTACCATTCCACTGCAGACTTGGGTGGCACTCAATTGACGTGCATGCCTCTCTTCCACAGGCTTTTCTTTCCCTTCTCACTCTTTTTTCACGCCAAACTACTCACTGATTCCTTCATCCACTCTCCCTCGCCCCTAATCCCATTCCCTGTGTTAATAATATTGTAAATGCATTTATGTTTCACGAGAGTCCAGAAGCTGCAAAGTGCTGTAAGGCTGCTTGTTACTTTTTGCACACTTGTATTTTGTGCTTTTTAGATTTTTATTTGCCGTTATTGTATGGCCAACCACCACGGTAGAATGATGAATAAAAAACATCAGCCGTGCACCAAGATTCATACTCACACGTGTCTCGATGCATAGATGTGCACGCAGTATGACACACATCACAACACATGTGCTTATACATCATGTTGCATGACTGCAAAGTGGCAGCCATTTTAGAAAACCCATTGAAAAATTGCCGACCACATGTTCACATGAGTTTTGACACATGCCTTTGGATGTAACTGGCAAAAAACAATGAGCAAAGTCAGCAATAGCTTGGCCTTTTATAACCAAGACATATCGGATTTGCCAAAGCTTGTTCCTTAAAACAGTGTACTCAAGTTACCAGCTAAAACAGTTCAAATAATATTGATTTGCATGACAAGTTTACAAGTTTGTAAAACATGGAACATGGATGGGTTATAGAGTGCACAACATTAGTATGTATTCAAAGCACATCTTCTGGGACATGGAATCACACAGTTGCAGACTCGGGTCCGATGTGCGAAGCCTTGGTCACAAAGTTGTTCTTGCTTTTTGCGACCTGACCTAAGTTGTTTGCGGCGACTAATGTACTAGTCTGTCACATTACCAAACAAGCTTTTAATGGGGCTTTCAGAATCCTGCCTTATTAACCCTAATCAGACAGGATTTTTTTTGTGAATTGTGCCTAATAACTTATAATTGAGGGGTGTAGACCTTCAACGGACAGCAGGCCTCCAAACTTGCATTCAATATTGACAAATGGTGTTTTTTTCCTAGTTCCGCTCCTGTCCTTTGAAGGCAGACTGGCTAGGAAATCAAATAGAAGTACTATTGGAAGGTGAATTGCCACGTCAAGCATGGTATAGCTGCTGCTTTTATTTCATACTTCTACTAGGGCAAAGTTACAAGCATGGTATTTCTCAACAAAATTATACTCACACTCCAAAATTCAAGATAATTCATAACACGTGCCACTTCAGGACTTTCTTTAAATGTATAATATTTACCACAGATGAATTATTTAAGGAAATAGATTCACTCAGTTAAGCTTTTTTGGTGAAGCAAAGAACAGAAAAGAAACTGAACTTGAACAATCCCCCCAAAAAACTAAAGAAATAATGTTTGCAAACCACATTCAGGTGCATGTGAGTATAAAGTGATCATGTCTATGACTTGGTGAAGCTATACCCAGTTAGGTAGATATATTTTGCAAACCACACAAAATAAAGGCGGTTTGTGTTTGCTATATTCCTTGGGAAGCTTATTGACTGCTCGTGAGCATTTTGTAGCATCATTTTCTGCAGTTGATGTTGCTGTGGCAAACCACACTTTCCACTTTGTTCTTGAGAGTGTTCCACCAATCTCATCAGCCTGTCACCTTCTTTGTCCTGGCGACATTCAAGCCAGCCTGTGAGCACAACAGTTTATGAATCTCCAATGTAAGAAACTAGATTCTTAGTTGAATGTAGGAATGACCCCTATTCAAGCAAGAGCCACAATCCCTGTCAGGGTGAAGCAAAAAGGTCACTAAATTAATGTGTGCTCAACCCTAGGTAGCCTGGCACAAAAAGAGGTCAGGCTTAACTTAGAGGCAACATGTAAAGTATTTATGTAGCACACTAACAGTAATAAAGTGAAAACACAACACAATAAAAAATCCACATCTGTTCAGGAAAATAGGGCAAAATGGAATGCATTATTTGACACCAAAACAATAAAAATCCAATCAGTAGAAGAAGAGTTTGGTTTGTTAAAGTTTTTGGTAAAAACTAGCACCTAAAAGATTAAAGCACTAACTGGAAACATCTAGCCACACGAAACGAGGTCGAATTCACAGGTAAAGTTCAGTAAGGCAAGGGTAGAGGTGCTGTTCTAGGAGGGAGCTTTGTCATCGGGGAGCCACTGGATGAAAATGCAGTGAAGATTTTTATGTTCAGACATAGTCATTTTTTTGCTGGCGAAGCTGGAGGCTGTAGCCGCTGAGAGTTCCAGGAGCATGGGTACCCCTTTGGCGAAGGACCGCTGAATAGGATTTGCTGCTGCAAAGAGGAACATAGTGGGAGAAGCTGCAAAGTTAGGGTGCCCGCCGATGCACCTTGGGCGAATACACAAGGAGGTTGGTCCCAGTCTTCCTTTGGATCTCAGAACAGTTTTTGGCCCAATTTTTTTCAGTACCAAGTTTTGGATTTTGGCTATCTGGGCACCCAGATGGTGGGAGCCTGTTATGTCATTGTGGCTCTGAATGGGAGGCCAGAAATCTAGCTCTTGGAGTCACTCTGGTAGGCCTGGGTGTAGGTGATAGAGTAGGGCTCAAGCAGCAGTGCAGGCCTCTGAGTGTTCAAGGTAGGCTCCTAGCAGCAAAGCAGTCCTTGCAGGTACAGCAAAGCAGTCTTGTGGAGCAGCAGCAGGCCACAGCAGCAGGTAGTCCTCTGAGAGAAGATGAACTGAAAATTTGGTCTGAGTTTTACCTTTTTATACATGTTGTCTTGTTTGAAGTAGGAGACGTTTCTAGAGGATTCCTTTAAAATTTGTTGATGTTTTCTGACTTCTCTGCCCTGGCTCCAAGCTGGTTGAAGGAATGATGCAATGGTGACAAGTCCTTTGTGTGGAGGTAGAGCAGAGCTTATTCAGGTTCCCAGCTCCGCCCGATCTTGCCATCAGATGTCCCACTCAGGCACACCTAATCCCTGTATTGTGTGACTGTCTGGGAGGATTTCATAAGGACTAACTGCCAACTACATGCGGTCATGTGACCTAGGACAGGCTGCTGGCACCAAATGGCAAAGAGCGGGAAAATGCATACTTTTTAAATGCAGCATTTTCAAATTGTTATTTAAAATCCAACTTTACCATTGAAAAGGATTTTTAATTACAGTTTCATAGATACCAAACACAAAATGCTATCTGTTCCAAATCAAATGTTAACCCTTATTTAATGTAATAAAGCAACCCAATGTTGTCCTATGGGACAGGTAGGCCTCACCGTCTTGAAAAACATATTTGGAGTTTTTCACTACCAGGTAAAGCTGAAACAGACATGTCCAACCCTTTACTTACAATGTGCCCACCCCATGGGCTACCTAGTGGCAAACTTAGGTTGGAGCTTTTCTTATTTCTGTTGAGGTCACTCATCGCTCATATTATATTCTGTTTGATACACTTGCTCTGCTCCCAAAAATCAATCTGTGGATACTAATTTAATGTTTAGCCTCCAATTTCACATTCCTTAACATTTACAGAACGCTTTAAAATTTGTAACTGTACATTTTGCTTTTTTATTAGTACACTCTATTAATGTGTTATTATAATGTATTTTTCTAGACACTCTGAGTAGTCTTTGCGGACCCCCATGTGCCCGACCACAGGTTAAGAAACGCTGCCTTAGATCGTATGATTACCTTTGTCCTGTTGTCTCCACAGCTCCTGCCTGGCATGAAGCCCGGCTGATCCAGTTCCATCAGAAGGTACAGGACCCCACCAGCCTGTTTGACAATATTATAGTAAAAGGTTTGATGTTGATATTCATTATTGATATTGGGCTATTAGTGCTGCACAGTAATTTGTCTTCCTCTGGTTTTTAGAATAACCAATTTGACATCGGATCAGAAATGGCCTTTGAGTTTGAAAACAAGCTGAATACACATCTAAACAAGGGGACAGGGCCAGACAACATGTTTTGTAAAAGAGATATAAAACTGTCTGGCCCAGGGAATTTATTTGTCTTTAACCTTAAGATTTTTGTAATACCCTCATCTATTTTGTATTATTTTGTCTGACTTTTACAACTGTGCATCTGCAAGTCTCTGTACCTGGAGAACTGCAAGATAATTGCTGCTTTCGACTGGTGCATGGCTTCTGTGTTACATAACATTTCATAGCATTCTGGATATATTTTTAATTGCTCCTACTCTTTCAGCAGTTATTTTAGGCTTTAGCTTACATGCCATAGGCACTATCTCTCAGATTATCTACTTGATAGTCATAGCGCTGATGCGGGGCCTGGTTGGTTTTGTCCTCAAGAAAAGATGAGGAAATGTGTCCCTAAAGATAACATTCAAAATAACTTTTCAAATAACAGGCAGTAATTATGGAATGTTTCCAAAAGGGTTTGAGACAAGAATATTAGAAAACCATAAAGGTTTATTAAAAATATATAAGTGCAATAAAAAAGGCAAAATATGTTTAGTCTCAATAAATCAGTCATAGTGCTCAAAAATTGATTCCCGTAAAGGCGGTTAGCTTTTAAAATATATGTAGTAACAAGCAAGCCTGGAAAATAGATGTGACAGAAATCCCGTCCTCCATATTATACGTTCCGTTATATCCTATGAACTTAGAGAATGGCGGGTGGGATATCGGTCACATTTGTGACAGCGTAATCCCCTCAGCCAAGGTCGTAATCAGGCCTCAAGTCCAGAATGTGCATGAAATAAATAGAAAATCAGTCAGCATAACTGGAGGCTCAGAAAAGTTTCAGACAGAGACCACAAAATAATGAAAATCACACAGTCAGCAGAGGATGATCAAATGTAAAAAATACATCATCAAATCACAGTACACCAAGAGAAAACTTCACATAATACCACCATCCTAGCACTAACCCCCTAAATGAATAGTAATATGTTCCCTGTGACATAATGTCATTGGTGGTTTCAGGCCAAATCCAGTTACATAAACCATGCAAACTCTCATAAACGAATAGCCTACAGTTAGAGAGCAGGAAGAGCCTTGACAATTAACACAAGGCTTACTCTGGAGTTCTTCGAGAACAGCATGTCAACACAAAGCATTAGTGCACATCGTGGTGCATGTAGTGTCAATGAGAAGAATAAACACTTGACTAATGTGGATGTTACAAGAAACAAGATGGAGTGGAGGCCTAGTAGAGGTCTAGCTTAGCCTATGCTAAAAATTATAGCTGTGTACATCACAACATTTTTGTTTCAATTGCAAAAGGTACATATTAATAAACAAATACGATTCTTCTCAGAAAATAACTATACTAATGCCAAGAGTTTGCCATCCAGCCTTGTTGGTCCATTGTACTATCCTCATTTAACATCCACTAATGCACACTTTGGCTTATTAATAGCCAACAGCTTGACCTGTGCCATAATCATACTCAGTTTATGCAACACCCTAACAGAGCCTGTGCGTTTATGAATTCTCTCAACTGAGTTTCTGGTTGGGTTCGTATTTCTTTCCTCTCTTTGTTTAACCTAGGAGAGGCCAAACAGATAAAACACCTCAGCACCTCAGTGAGGGTATTCAACATGGTGGTTTTGGTGTTTACCTCACCTGTATGTCTTTAGGCTATGCATCTCTGCACCTCTCCTACCACCACCACGTTCTGGATTAAGCTATCTTTCAGCATCCACTGATGACTTCTATGTCCCACATGTGGAGCCTGCAGTGTCAGTGTGATAAGGTCATGGGTTGAAAGCGAAATAATTACTGCCTCAGTCAGTCAGTCAGTCAAGAGGACGTTATTTCGTCCACAAGAGCCATAAAAGCACATAGCAATAAGTAAGTACACAAGGTTATATAAAATATGCATAGTACATATAACAAAATAAAAATAATAACATTAAATGCACTCCCAGAGTGAATTGATACATTTTTAACAAAACCATTATACAGATAAAAGTTTTCCTCTAACAATCCTATACTAGCCCCAAGGAACTTGGCAACAGCAATCACTAACATCGGGTGAGTGTCTGATCTGAGAATTCGAAGGTCTTTGTTGGACCTGCGGTCTCCCAGCAGTCTACAGACGGGGCCAGCCATTTCCTATGAGAGGCAGCGTATGCATGGCAGACGAATAAAACATGAGGGAGGTTTTCAATAGGTGCTTTGCAAGCTGAGCAGATGGTTGTTTCTTCATGTGACCAGTGGCTTGTGAGTAATCTTAGTGGCAAGGTGCCTACGTGAAACTGGAAGTACAATTTCCTTTCTCTAGGCACCGTGATTATGTCCCAGAAGGTCTTGTATTTGCATGTCTCTGTTAGGTTGGCAAATTCACATGATAGTGTGGCGTGAAGTGCAACCCCCAGATCTTCAGAGTCTGCCATATTGCAAAACAATTTTGTGAGGTCGATTTTTGAAGGAAAGGAGGCAGTAGTTAGACAGTCCCAGAGTTCTCTAAGCCCAAGCAAATAAAGTAGCCCCCTGATGTGTCTGAGCCTGGGGATACTATGAGAATGATCAGCTTCTAAAATGACCTGCAGGGCTACAGTAAAGGAAGCAAGCTCTGGGGTAGTCCAAAGATGCCGCCAGTACAAAAAGGGGCATACGTTTCATGCCTAGGTACATAAAAAGGGGGAACAGTGGAGTACTTGGTGGGAGGGACACGAGATTTCTTAGGAAATTATTTTCAGAAATCGTTATTTCTTGGGCTTTGGCATAGTCCCATAGTTCAGCCCCGTAAAGGGCCGAGCTCGCAGCCTTGGCTTCGTATATCTGGATTGCAGGGCATATTGGTTTGATATGCAAGAGATTCAAATCCTTTATGAAAACCCCTGTTGTTTTGCTTTAGTTTTAGTGCTTGCTTTGCAATATGTGATTTCAAAGAAATTTTTTCAGTTAACATTATACCCAGGTAACTAAATGTGCCCACCTTTTCAAGTGGGGTAACCTTGAGGATAAACTTCCCTCTGAAGGATCTATCAGGATTGAGCGTCATTAATTTAGTTTTAGAAGCAGTGATTTCAAGTCCCCTATTGGAATAAAATTCCTTGAAGCATGTGAGGAGTTTCCATAATCCACTTGGGGTCTTGGATATCAAGAGTGTATCATCTGCAAAGAGCAAGACCGGAATTTTTTGTGTGCCTAACAATGGTGCATCAGCCTCCACACTGAGTAGAGAGGGGATGATATAATTAATGTACAAAGAGAAAAAGTGGGGGCAAGGACACACCCTTGCCGTACACCCCTTGACACTTGGATTCTGTCAGTTAGCTGCCCCTTGTCATCCCACCTGACACATGCATAAGTACCCTCATGATGCCGAATTAATAGTGCAATAATGTGCTCGGGGATTCCCATTAGGGAAAGAACTTCCCACAGTTTGTTACGGGGAACTAGATTGAATGCGGATTTCAGATCCACAAAAGCAACATACAGATTCCCTTTTCCAATAAAAACTGTCTTCCAGTATAAAAACAACAACCTAAGGGCTTGCTCAATGGTAGATATTTTTTTACGAAAACCTGCCTGGAGGGGACTAAGGATGTTGTGTTCAGTCATCCAGACTTGAATCTTGCCCAAAAGGCAGTGACAAAACACTTTCTGCACACATTCTATTAAGCTAATTGGCCTATAGTTACAGGGAAGGGCTCTGTCACCCATTTTAAAAACCGGGACTACAATGGCATCCTTCCAGGACTCAGGGATTGGCACCCCAGATGCTATTGCATTCAATATGACGGTGATATATCTTGACCAGATTGCAATGTCGGTTAAGAATAGGTCTGCTGGAACACCATCCGAGCCAGGTGCCCAATCACGCTTTAGAGTACCTAAGGAATATGCTATATCTGCTTGGGAGAACCGTTGCAGAACTGGAGGGATGGGTGTTAGAGTGATATTTGAGAAAGGGTCCTTTGTTCAGAAGTTATACTATCATGGTCATAAGAGTACAACCCACTAATATGGTCAGTCCAGTCCTTTGGAACAATATTAGTTGTAATGTTCAGTTCGCTATTTCCTGGACCGCACGCTGCCAGGGACCAGAACTCACTAAAGTTCCTCTCTCGTGCAGCGTCATTAAGTGCAGAATACCACTTGTCATCTTTTTCACGTTTGGCTTTGCAGACAGCTGATTTGTAAGACTTTCTAGCTGAGCCTATTGCGTTTACATCCCTATATTTAATAGCTTGGATTAAATGTTTGTTTGAGGACGGACACTCTTTATTAAACCAGCGATGCCTACCCTTAAGCCTTTTATATTTCAGCACAGCTCGCTTTTAGCTTCTTGTCTTCATTTCATCAGCTGCCTTTCTTAGAAACCATAGTTACTTGTGTTCTACATTTATCTTCATGCATTTCACTCTGTGCCCTTCTCGAGGTTGTCATATGTATACACAAAAGTTTACTTGGTATTGCTGATCCAAGAGCTACGGAGTCAACTTCTAGCCATAGACATAGATATTGACAGGTCTGTTTTCAGAACACAACACGTTTTGTTATATAAACACCACACAGGCCAAAGAAGGGCAGAGGGGACATTCCAGTCAGCCATCTTATGTTGTGCGCCACTTCATCAACAGCTTTGCTGATCTTGGCCTTGTCTTTCCAGCCAACCAGGAAGACTGCCAGCAGAACAACAGGCAAACCCTTGCCTTTTCCCAGGTATGGAGTTGGGGCTTCTCCCTCAGACTAGTACGGGTAGAAGGGCTAACACTGCTATGCTCTCATGTTAGATGCTAGAGTGTAGGTAGGACTTCTTAAACTAATGATTATGTCAGGATGTTTGGACTGTTTATATGTTTCACTCTAATGGTCACAATTTTCACTGTGTTATGTTTCATCTACCTAATAATCCAGCCCATGCCTTTTATCATAGAATGCAGTTGCTTCAATAAATGCATGGAAACCTATCCTACATTTCTCTGTCTGCCTTTGCATGTCTGACAATTGTGCAAATAGTGGAAAGAGATAAGGTCCATTCCACCGCAACTTCCCTGAGGAGTCAGAGTGTCATGTTTTTAGGCTGCCACAAATCACCTTTACTTTCTAGGTTTGGATTTGGTGCTGCTAGCTAGCCGAAGAGAGCAGACCAACAGCTTCCAGTCAGTGTGGGACTGATTCAGTCACCCACACTCGGTGATGCTGCCACTGGAAACCAAGCAGTCTTGTCCCCATGCTACAAGTCCTACAACAAGGGTATATGTCTCATTGACTATGTCCCTGCAACTCATCCCAGAAGCATGCTTATTGGCCATAACAACCTTCCAAATAAAGGTTAAGATATAATAGAAAGTGGCAGAGCTGTTATAGTTATTGGCTAAACATAGTTTAGCAATACTTTGGCTGGTGGGGATGGTCCCTGAGTTTGCAGATTGTGTGAGAGATGTGACTGAATAATCTATAGCTTAGGAATCTCACATCATGATGACCCCAACAGATGAAAATTTGGTAGAGAATTTAATCGATTGGCAGGTGTTAGTCCATTGTTTGACACTCCCATCAGATGAAATGCCATATTGAACAAACTAGGGGACGGTATTGGAATGCTGGAGTTGAAGATGAGAATGTGCTGAGTACAGGAGAATACGGGAAAAGGGTGGGATGAGTTCCTGATCTCCAGAGTACAACAAAATAGCCCAAACATTTGAATGAAATTGTGGCACTTGTGGTATGTCGTATTGATGCATGGCCCAAAATCTTTACTGAAAACATTATGCCTCATTCACCATCCCTCATCCATCAACCATCATCCCATACCTCATTCATCATACATCATATCTCCTCAATCATCCATCATCCACCAACCCGCAGCCATCATTCCTCATTCCACATTACTCTTTCCTCATCCATCATCCTTCATTCTGCATCCATCATTCCTTCTCCATCATTTATCATTCCTTATCCCTCAACTCTCATCCATCGTCCTTCATTCTAAAGCCATCATCTGCGATTAAGCATTCCTCATCCATCACCCCTCATCCCTCATCAGTCACTACCAACTCCTCATCCCTCACACTTTTAATCCTTCATTCTTCTTTGATCACCCTCTCCCTCATTTCAACATTTAAAAAGTAATGAGTAAAATGGGCACTGATTATGAGGTATGATGGCTAAGGGTAAGATGTCCTAAAAGGGGCACCAATGTGGCTATTTTAGGGCAGCTTATCCCACGTTCATCGTCACTTCTCATCCTTCATCTTTCTCTTCTCACACTTCCTCCTCATTCCTCCCTCTGTCAATGATGAATGAAAATGCTTATTTTTTTGTGCCTTTCATAGACAAGTATTTCATGGTAGAAATGGCTTATGTAAATAGGGAAGTGAAAGAGCAACTTTAGGTTGCTTTATCTGATGTGGAAAATCATGTTTCAAATACGGCCCAATCAAAATTGAGAGAGCATTACTCCTGTACAACACATGATACACACAAGCAGGGTTTAGGCATAGATGTTTTGAATGCGCTGATTCCTTTCCATTTTTATTCACTTTAATTCATATTACCATATGACTAAACATCCGTAAACATTGCTTAGTCATACGTCATTCAGGAGTAATTATCTCTCACCTGTTGATTGGCCATTATTTGAAATTGTGATGACATACGTATGACACAAGCAGATTTTCCTTGATTAAATATAAATTTGTTGTTATGATGATTCTCCATCGAAACCCCAGTGGAGGAAAGATCCTTTAGACTCAGCATTAATGAGAATTGCCATCTCAGGATGTGCACAAAGTCTCTTCATGCTGTTAAACAACTGATGAGATAAGAGCCCTCAAAGTGCCTACTGCAGAACCTGGAGGCAGTGACAATAGTTTGTAAGTAGTTAATCCAAAATACGTAATATTCAAACAAAATTCCAAAGAACAGCCCTAGCAGCTAATGGGGGATCAACTGTGGCAAGAAAAGCAAGAATCACAGGTACTAGTAGACCTCTGTGTTTAACAAAGTGCCTAACGTGTCAATGAATCCATAGCTTGTATAGGAGAACTGGACATAGTTGGGTTTTATTACGCTAAGCGAGCATTGGAAACTCAAATAGGACTGGGCTTCGCTGTCAGTCTTTTGGATTTGTCAATGTGTGTTTGTTTTGTTATGGTTTTTACAAAACTTCATTGTGGGGGAAGCTGCTGGACTCTCCTTATTCTAAAAACAAAATGATTAAAACCATAAATAATATTTGGGCTAAAAAAAGCAGTCTCTTGCACCAAAAATAAGTACTTTGTGTGTGAATGTGCTTATTGTGAAAGGGCAGAAAGTCTTCACTCCCAGTGAAGTTAGCCATTGGCTGAAGTGGGCTGACTCATTGCCCCGTGCTGTATGTCGTAGAGAGCGGAAGAATAATGTGAATAACACAATAACAGACCAATTGAGGAAGAGAGCTGGTTAAAGGCCTTATATGTAAGTAAGTATATAATACTTATAATTTGAGTAAAAGCAAAGATCTTTGTTAACACCAGACCTAAAACAGGGACCAATGCTGGACTAGGAAAATTTGTAAACAGATTTTTTTTTTAAATCATACGTTAATGCAGAGGATTTCAGTATATTAATAGCTTAGTGACACGTCCTTGTCTCTTTCCTGACCCTGAGATAGTCATGTCTATATTCTGTCTATCACATTTCAGCTCATTGTCTACCTCCAGTACTTTTGCTATCTCCCAAAAATCAAAATCTTATTTTTTATGTTCACTCAGAAATTATTTTTCTTATTGTAATCTGCTAAAACGTGACAGGGTGGCCTGCAGATCTACTGTATTGTCGTCTACACACTGGAGCAGGGATATGTATTAGGGCCCAATTGTGGTGGAAACATGCACACTGTATGGAAATCAGTTCCTTTATACAGTATACAGATTGACACACAAGATGCTTGGAATAATTAGATCTCTAGCCATCCATTATGTCTTATTTTTAACCATACCATAGGCACCCAAAATAAAGGGATACTCTGTTAGCCGCTAGGCATTTTAAATATCAGATTCCCTTACAAAAGAAATACTAAGTACTCCCTCCACTGATTTCGTGAGCATCCTTGTATACCACGGTGAGAGATGATAATTAAGCATGCCATTAATAGACTGGATGAGGATCATTTTTGCAAAACAAATTGAGTTTGACCATGTCATATATCAACACTCCACATCTGGTCTGTAGAGAATCAGTTTGAGCTAGTTTCGACTTGTGTATGTTAGCTGGTAGTTAGTACCTACAGCCCATTCCCCATCCTCTCATCCACCATAGGTGATTATATGAATATAGATGAAAACAATGGGCTCAGCACACATTCCTACGTCAGCCCTTGGTTTGTCAATATTTTCTTAGATAGCTTTGTTCCATCGCTTCCTTGGTTAGCACTCAAATATTAGAGTGCAGCAATTCTATTGCACGTAGTAGATGATGTGCAATACTACATGCAGCACATTTTCTCCAGACAGAGTTCATTTTAGCCCTTTTGGCTAGGTAGTCCAGGAACCAAGCAAAAATGTCCTCTGGTCTTCCTCAAACCCTGATTGAGCCGAATCAGTAGAGTATCTCTATCTTACCTCCTCCCTCAAACCTCACTCAAACCTCAGCCACAGAAAGTAACCAACTTTATTATCTCCATTTTAATTTTATATTTGACCTTTTCTCCCACCAATCATTTTATTTTCGAGACTTATCTTCAAATGTGCTGCTCTGTCTCAACTACGTTTCCGACTACTCACTTTTTTCTGGTACATAACCAAAAATAATCAGGTTTGCAGTCATTCTGTTTCTCCTCCTATTAAAGGAGCCGACCAATTATACATCTTACCCTTGCTCCTACACAAAGCACAGCCCAGTATCTGGTCTTTCTTTTTAATTTAAAGTCCTAGAACCGTTGCTGTTCATCTGTTTCATCCAAGTAAGGCATAAAATGCAGTTTCGGAGTTTGCACACACAGTTGCATCATGCGTTGCCATGTTGCAAACATTTTGACAAGTACATTGCACCTATGGTTTACTGGCAAAATGTCGTCTATGGAAAATTGCAGGCTGTGCTGAGTTTTCACACTTATCGATCTTGACTCAGTCACAAACTCCCATGGGTGCCTGAATAGGCGTTTGCGGGGCACTTACAACAAGGCTCTTTGGTTAAGGATTGAGCCAGGTGGAAAACCACAGACAACATTTACATATACAACTATCAAAGTAGAAATGTAATTTGTTTTTTCTCTTTGAGTATGTATTTGTTGTACTAATATTCTCTTAGGCAAATAGGTTGATATAAATCCCTCTATCGAGTTAATATTTTAAAGCATTACAACCTAGAATTACCATACATCCATGCAACGTGGCGCAGCAACCAAAGGTACTGCGCTTCGTTGTTTCAAAGGGGGAGTGCAAGGTGCATAAGATTTTGGCTCGAATCCCTGTCTACAAATATATGTATATGGGGATTTGCGTCAGAACCCATTATGCTGAATGGGAACGCCGGTGAATGGGAACGCACATGAACACAATGAATCCATGGATTGTTGAATGGGATCGCCCATGAACATCCTGTTGTGACACACAGTAATGGAAAATAGCGCAAAGTGCAATTTTACATTACTGTGGGAAACTATTCAACATAAATACTGGTTTGTGTTTGATAGTAAATCCCAACACAACACTTTGCATCAGGTTTGCCAAGTAAAAGTAATTCAAACTTGGCGAAAACCGTTAGTAAATCTAGTCCTACATTTTATGTTAAAACAGTTACTTGTATCCTTTCTGCATAGGGATGCAGATTGTTCTTTTAATCAATATCTATGTGGAAACGGGATTTCTCACAACTATACTGGAACAGTGGAACATTTGCCCTATTTTTTACTAATCTCTTGAGAGTAGTTTCAGTAGAAAGACATTTCTGCTGGTTTGTGGTGTTTTTGGAATACAATTAAAGAAAACTTTAAGAAGCTTTCTTGGCTCCAGCTTTTCTCCATTATCCCTGTACTGATTATTTTTTAATTAGACTTGTCCTAGCAAAGTAGTGTGCAAGGAAAGTATACAATTAAACTCTCACAACGGTACATTAGTTTAATGTTGCTGCAAGCACATTTTGTGAATTAATTTAATCTGATGCGCTGCCAAAAATGTACTTGCAAAGTCCCTCTGCAACGATAGTCAGCTTGACTTGAGAACACATCAGCATTTTCTTCAGACATTTACGTTAGATCCTTGCTAAACTTACATGCACAGGGATATCTGTGCCACGTGCCCCCAGAGACACATAAATCATTCCCATAGGAGTTTTCTAACTGTAACTTTTGAGTGGATGAAACTGCTGACTTCACTCGTTGCAAATATGAATATTTCCCACAGTGACAAATGTCACAGATGCCAATTAGTTAATGAATATAAAAATGGAAAATTGCTCATAGGAAATAATTTTCATAAAAAGCAATACTCTTTTTCGTATGCTGAATAGTGGAATACAAATCCCCACAGAAAAAAAGCATTTGCAATGCAATAGGTCTCTCATGTTCTTGAGTTGGAGCTTTTGGCTTTGTATATTCGTTACTGGACTTTTCTAGCCACATAAATTGGTCAGCCCTGCCTCACAATTTCGTCTTTTCCTGCCATATAATTCCAATGGCCCAGCATCTAACAGAATCACTTCCATTTACCTTCTTCCTCTATATTAAAACATATACAATTATCATACAAACCTTTATCAGAAATAATCCTTTGGCATTAGAATTTAATGCTCAAAACACCATAACAAAAATATAATTTGAGACTCATTGGAGGGTGAAAGGAAAAAGGGAGTCGGGGGTAAAGATGGAGAGGAGAAGTGGTGTAGTAATGGTGTCATGGGCCCTGGAGTAAGCAAGGAAAATGGTTGACTGCAATTTTGGTGGGAAAATACAGTAGTACTTAGAATTGAGTGAGGTCCATATGTCTCTGGGCCCCAGTGCCACTGCACCTGTTGCTTCATTGATAACTAGGCCTCAGGAGAGAAAGCGGATGGAGCAGAAAAAGAGAAGTGAAAGGAATTCAGCAGAGAAAAGGAGGAAAGAGAAGGGGTAGCAAAGAAATAAAAGAAAGAAGAGAAAGAAAGAACAAGAAAATGAAAACACAACTAAGAGAAGAAATAGAGCAAACATGTCAGAAAACAGAAAAAAAGGAAGGTTGCTAGCGAACCAAAGATAAAGAGGAAAAAAATAATGAAGTGTGAAAAGAAAGAGAAAAACGAACATTAGAGAAAAAAAGAGACAGTGAAAGAACCAGGGCAAGTATGTACTGACACATTTCCTGCAGACACAGAATGGGAAAACCAGTTTGACACTTTGGGTCCCGACAAATAACTTGTGGCTTCCACACATAGACGGGAAATAAAGGGATATATATAAAACGTGAATTGGCAGATAAAGTTAAGAGAAACACCACTGAAAGTAAAAGGACGCATACTGAGTCAAAGGACATAGCAAATAAAAAAAACATCGAAAGAATGAAGGGAAGAGAAAATAATAGTGAAAGAGTGAACGCCTGATGAAGAAAAATGAGAGGAACGAAACAAGGAAAGAAATAACCAAGTTTTTGCGGGTTTGAAAGAGGAGGTAGCAAGAGGAAGAGAGAAATAAAAAAAGGAAGAGGAGTAGAAATAAACAGTTGAAAGAAAGAGCGAAACTGTTAATGTGTGGATTTTAAGAGTTGAAAAGAGAAAACTGGGGGAGAAATAAAACTTTGAGAGTAAACAGAGTGAAGGAAAGAAAGGATTGAGATAGGTGAAACAGACCCTCACAAATAAAGATGACAGCTAAGAATAGATTTAATTGGCTCACGCACGTCCTCAAACAGAAGTCAAAATGTGGGACAGCAGGGAGCACTGCAGAACAGCAGGACGTGCATGAAAGTTGTATGTGAATCCCAATATAGCAATATTGGGGCGCTTAAGATCAGGATTGGGGGTCTAGGCAGAGCTGTGCCCCGGCACAGTGCTGGAATAACAGAAAGGCAGCGGTTGAGGAATGAAAAAAGGGAACACCATGTAATTCCTGGTATTGGAATAATGGGGCCCTGCAGGTTAGGGCTGAGGTGCACTGACAGAGTTGTATGTGGGCTGCAGTACTGGAATAGTAACGGGCCCAGAAGGTCAGAAGTGAGGTATGTTAATGGAGCTACATATGGAACCCAGTATTGGTGTGCCAGTGTTGCCAAGTGTTAGTCTGGAGATGCCCTGGTGAAGCTGCAAGTGGGGCCCAGTATGGAAGTAGCATTGCCTCTGAAACAGAGAAGCAAGGAGTCCTGAAGGGCGTGTGTGAACCTTAGCACTGAGAAGAAATATGCACTGAATGTTAGAATTGATGGAGTCTGGCAGAGCTGTGGTGATTCCCATCAACAGTGGCATTGGATGTTAGACTTGAGGTGCACTGGCTGCGCTGTGTATTGCTATTTTGGGTCCAGTATTGGCTTGGCAGTGGGACTGAATATTAGAATTGAGCTGCTGTAATGGAACTGTATGTGAGCGGGGGCCAAGGATAGGAAAAGAAGTGACCTCACTGGTGTAGAACTGAGGTGCTCTGACAGAGCTGCGTCCATGGTCCTAGTACTGGAACAGCAGAGTGTACTGGCTTTAAGAACTGGGGTGCTCTGGCAGACAGCGTGTGTGGGGTTCTAGCATGGCTGAGGGCTTGGAGTGTGTGAACACAGGTGGACTGATGAAGCTGTGCCCGAGGTCCTAGTACTGGAACAGCTGAGTGTACTGACTGCAAGAACTGAGGTGCTCTGGCATACAGCATGTGTGGGGTTCCTGGCATGGGCACAGCTGAGAGCTTGGAGTGTGTGAACTGAAGTGCACTGATAAAGCTGCGCCATAGGTCCCAGTACTGGAGCAGCAGAGTGTACTGACTGCAAGAACTGAGGTGCTCTGCCAGATAGCGTGTGTGAGGTTCCTGGCACTGGCACTACTGAGAGCTTGGAGTGTGTGAACTGTGGTGCACTGATGGAGCTGCGCCTGAGGTCCCAGTACTAGAGAAGCAGAGTGTACTGACTGCAAGAACTGAGGTGCTCTGGCATACAGCATGTGTGGGGTTCGTGGCACTGGCACGGCTGAGGGCTTGGAGTGTGTGAACTGAGGTGCACTGATGGAGCTGCACAAGAGGTCACAGTACTGGAGCAGCAAAGTGTACTGACTGCAAGAACTGAGGTGCTCTGGCAGATAGCGTGTGTGGGGTTCCTGGCACTGGCACAACTGAGGGCTTGGAGTGTGTGAACTGTGGTGCACTGATGGAGCTGCCCCTGAGGTCCCAGTACTGGAGAAGCAGAGTGTACTGACTGTAAGAACTGAGGTGCTCTGGCAGACAGCATGTGTGGTCCATGATTTACTGTGAGTGTCCCAGTATCCATGTTTTCCAATGAGAGAGAGAAAGTATCAAATCAGGGGTGCTCTCCTACCCTCTACGCTTCACACTTACTGGGTACTGGTGGGAGAAGGGAGCATTAATGCCTCTTAGATAGTTCTCAGCACGAGGCCCTATGCCCTCCAATGCCCCACACTCTCCTCACACTGTGATTTTTTTCTGTAGGTATATTCCTCCAAGCTAACAACGTCTAGTCGGCTTAGAGGGATATACAATGTCTTCTATAAATTGACTTGAAGTGGTGGAAACATTTTCTAAATACTCTGGATTCTGGATCAACTGGGACTACTCTTTTTCAACTCACTGCTTGGAACTCAAGAGGGATATGTTCTGTCCATTTCAAATTTGCAAGGAAGGTTTTCAATATTTGGGAATATATGTAACTTGAGACAAGTGCAGGACCATTACAGAGAGAGTTCAGTAATCAAACTGCACTCTCTCGGACAAAGAGTTTGATCACACTTAATAGTCACATAACACATTATGCTGCCACCACCACCTTATGCAATGCACTAAGGGTAGGCATAATAATCCAATGCCCAATATGAGGTCAATGGACTTGTGCGCCCATCCAGGTGACAGAACAAATTCTTAGCCTGGCAATCCAGGGACAGGTCTAGGCCTCTGCACACATGGAGTACACCTACAAGACACAAGGACCTCAGGGGGAGCGCTTAGAGACACTCAGGCCCGTAGTTATACTTTTTTATTGCCACATTTGCGGTTTTTTTACGCAAAATCAGCGCAAACGTACAAAATACGATTGTCTATTGTAAGATTGCGCTGCTTTTGCTTTAAAAAATGACGCAAATTCAGCGCTAAAAAAGTATAAATATGGGCCTCAGAGTCTCTGGCAGTGTACAACAGCAAAGTCCAGTCCAGATCCAGTTACCCCTGGTTAGCTGGGGTTCATCACAGGAATGTCCTCCTGTATGTGATTGGAGCCACCCAGAGGATCAACCCTATGATTCTTGGAGATCTGTTTTCATTTGAATTTCAAGTAGATTGGGGTATGACTTATGCAGGTCCTTCTCACAGGTCACTAATGCCAAGTTAATTCAGTCTGCATGGTATCCTTTTAGCTGGTCCAGCAGTGTTTTGATGGGGTGCCACATGTATGCCTCTCAGAAGCAAGAGGGTGGAAATGACTCCTCAGCATTCCCTAACCAATGGGGTAAAAGTTCTCGGGGCAACCGTACGCACCTTTACATCCGTTGCTGTTTGCCTTCCTTCAAACAATCCCCAAATTACATGTGCCAGAGCATTTTTAAGATGCAAAGGTCTTCAGCCATACTAAACTTGGACCTTGAGGGCTGGGGTTAAATCACCAGTGTCCTCCCAATCTAACACTAACATCTAGTTTGAAGCAGGCACTATACCCACCACAAACCCAGAGACAGACGTCTTTAGCAACCAGACAGAGGATTGCCTTGGCACCCTGATCTCTCACTTTCAAGTGTGCCCCAGGTGTTACTGGTAGCTCAACAGACCTGTCAAGCCGGATCTGACAGTATGGTGTCAACAGGATGCCCACATCCCTCACTTTGAATATTCTGTGTTGTTCAGAGGAGTCATCTCTACCCATTCAGGTCAGCATATTGTATTATGGGAGGAATTTCACACCTACTCCGGGGCTTCAGCACAGGCTGGGAGCAAGCAGCAGTTTATGCTAATTAGCCTTCTGACATTTCAGACAAACAGTAAGGGCCAGATGTAGCAAAGGGTTTTACCCATTCTATGTCTATGGGAAAATGTGTTCCTACATATGGCCCTAAGTTTCTAAAAGTTACTCTTCTTAATATTTATTAAGAATCTTACCTCACCCTTGAATTGTATTTTAAAAATTAATAAATATAGTGTATTATTCATTTGCTAGCTTGCCCCATTTCCAAGACAGCACGATTAGTATTTTAATCTGTACTCTAGTTTTCTACATAGGACATCTTAGTTTACCATAGTGAAAATAGCTTTTAGGGCCTTGCCACTGGAGGGAGTTGGTAACATTAATTTTCAAGATGCCACACTTTTAAATAGCATACACTCTATATTGTGGGCTAAAAGGCTTACATGTGGCTGACTTACTAATATTGAAAGAGTTTTTAATAGGTTGCACTGCAGGTTTGACACTGCAGCACTCAGGCTACAATGGTGGACCTGAAGCAATGTTTTCCTTTATTAGGACAGCACAATAAGTTCTGCAGTCGACAGATGACCTTTAACTTTTCATGGAATTAATGTATGTCCACACCATGTACTATGGGTTTATAGAAAAGGTTTAATAAGCCTGTCAGATAGCAGCCAGTTTCCACATGTCTTAGGGGTCAGAGCACGTACACTGGACACTGGACAGCATTGTCCCTGTTTGCACAATCTGTAAGCCAGCAATAAAATTCATTAAAAATGGGGGTGACCACAGGAAAAAGGCATATTTGCAACAGTTTGATTTAGGGTGTGGGCTTGTACTATAATATTTATGATTCAACCAAATTTACACAACATGGTCAATTGAAGGAAGCAGATAGTCATAATGTGATCTCTGAATGGTCTAATTATTTAATTGTCTCATGGTGAATTGACAACTGTAACCAGTTGATGGTTGTACCTTGCATTCTCACAGTCCTTGTTTCATTTGTTTGTTTGTGCACATTATGCAAAATATATATTTCTGCTCTTTGCTATGTAGGTAATCTTGTACAGGACCACATTCAGATCAGCCTGCAAAATCCTCAGTTATCTCAGTTTTAACCAGTACTGACTGAAAATTCCCAAGTAGTTAAAATTAAGAAGACACAGGCAACTACTTTCTTCAAAAAGCTATATAACAGCTGGTAGTTTCTTAACAAAATAAGGCTCATTGAGATTCTTAAATAAAGATGAAAACAGTGTCACAGATTTCATTATTTGACTCAAGGCAAAGGGCCTGATTTAGATGTTGGTGGTAATGGTCCCCCCCATCGACTTTCGACTGAAAACTCATCCAGCGCTGCAACGATCTCCCAGCCGTACTTGGATGATGGCAGACCCATAGACGTAAGCCCTCGCTCGAACCATTGTCCCAGCTAAGAAACATCACCTGCATCGAAAGCGCAATAGGGAAAAGTGGCTGATGGCAGAACCCCAGACACCCTTTCCACCGTGCAGATTTGGATGAGCCTTACTGCCAAGAAAAAAGTTGAGGTACAAGCTCCATGTTTGAGTTGGTGGATTAGGGTGAAGGGGGATGACAACTTGCCTTTTTTCCCCATTTCACCCCCATC
This sequence comes from Pleurodeles waltl, assembly GCF_031143425.1. Classification (NCBI taxonomy): domain Eukaryota; kingdom Metazoa; phylum Chordata; class Amphibia; order Caudata; family Salamandridae; genus Pleurodeles; species Pleurodeles waltl. Next base: position 1,462,889,740 of record NC_090445.1, read on the forward strand.
TTTGACTGGACATAGCTGGACAACACCTGCTGTCACTGCTGCCATCAACCCACGGAGAAAACCCACACGCCCTCCTGTCGCCGGACTCAAAGGTATGGATGCCGCACTGCCAGGGTACGTTTGGTGGGCGCTGCTTGGGAGGTCGGGGTCACTGCAGACATATGCATGCACAGCATTTTCTTTTTACCACTGTGACATATGTATGTCGGGGACACAAGTGGGTCAAACACAGATAGGGACACACTGGTACACAACACATATCACACACATACACAACTGTCATTATGGTCCCAGTATACATGGGCAAATTAATGCTGGCACCACAACAGTACATTCATACCTGTCAACTGTGTCCATGTGAGCACATTGCCAGGGACCTGTACCTGTCATGTTGTGCTGCGGGTTTTGTGTATGAGTCTGTACATACATGTGTGTTTGCAACGCTTTGGCTGGTTGAGGTGGAGGGAGCTGGAGTGGGTGATGTGGTTGTGTCTGTATTTGTGTAACTTGCATGTGAGACCGATGTTGTTGCTCATGTTGTGCTGCTGTGCTGCTGTGACACTTTCAGGTGAGTGTTGTTGTTGTTTGGTGGACGTTGTGTGTAGTTGTACTTGTGTGTGCGTGTAGTTGTGTTTTTTGTTATGTTGTGTGTGGGTGCATATGTTGTGTGTGTTGCATCATGGATGTATGTCAATGTTTGTTTTCGGCATATATGGGTTGTGTTGTCTTGGAATGGTAATGGGTTATTGTGTATATGTGGTGTGTTGTATAGTGTGGGGTAACCATGTGGCTAAGGGACAGTATGTGTGTGTCATTTACCTCTCTTCCACAGTGCCTGCCATCGTACAATGTCCATTGGGAGCTGCCACCCTCTCCCCTGCCAGAAATCCTTTGCCATTCAATCCACTTGCAGATCTACAACATCTAAATATGGCGGGATGGACACAGTTTGCTTGACGGCCTCTTCAAGTCCACCGTTGACGCACCTTGGTGGTAAAATTGCCAAAATCTAAATCAGGCGGAAAGTGTTGAACATACATCTAAGCCTTCCTTAAAGAGATTTGGCATGATAAAGATTATTAAGCCAACATCTTTTGACTTATTGATCCACATCATGGCTTCCCAATGCTGGCAACATTCTGGGTGTTAGTGAGAGTTTGTTATGGAGGAAAGCTTTGCATTAAGACCTTGAACTCCATTAGAGGAGTTGCTCCTGGAGCTCGCTTTTCCTCACCAGCTCCCTCTCGCACTCTCAGTGTCTCTTTCCTCTGTTGTGCCCCCACCATGCTACCACTGCTAGGGCTGCTCCTGCCCTGCACAGTCATGGTCAGCTTGTTTTGTTTAAGTTGTAGCTTAATTTGTATTCTGTAACTGTAGTCTAGCTCTAGTTTTGAGCTTTATTTTGGTATCCTCCCCAGCAAGCGAGCCTCTCCACTCACCCATCACTGTTTCCGCCGTTCCCACTTTCCCACCACTCCTTCCTGCTGCTGCTTCCCCAGCACCTCTCTCAGGATCTACTTAATGGAGGCCACTGTGTAGCCTCAAAGCCAACGCATGCAGCAGGTGCACCACCAGCAAACCGAAGGTCTGCCAAAGGCAAGCTCTTCTGCACCCCTCCGCACCTGGACCATGCCTAGCATCAGGAACCCTGGATCTCCCATCATCCTCCGCTATTCTGGGACCAAGCTCATAGCCCTGAACTCCAAACCCAGTGACAAGATGGCTGCCACACCTCTCCATGCTTTACAGCAGGGCCCTTTGCCTGCCACCTCTGCTGGTTCTCCTGCAGCATGGACATACCTGCGTACCCTACTGCCACCTTGCCTGCCTCGACTGTGCCTAAACAACTCCTCTGCCTTCTGCTCAATGCCTGATCACTCGGCAAACACACAACCAAGTTATGGAACACCATCACCACCCTCACTCCTGACAATGTCTTCCTCACCAAGACTTGGCTCAACTCTGCCTCTGCACCCAACATTGCCACAGTCAGGATACCGTCTACAGATTGTTCATCGCATCAAGAAATACAGAGGTAGAATAGACAGAATTCACAAGTAATCCATTCCCTGTACTGCCACTATGCGCATCATCACCTGGATCTTGCAGCACCTCAAATTCTAGCTCAGAATAGACCGAAATATCACCATGGAGGCACCTTCACCTACAGAGCTCCAGAAGCCCACCCTGGCTTCTGAAATGCCATCCCCGAATTCATCGCCCCTCAAGCCATCCACAGGAACACTAAATCTTCCTCAGCAACCTCAATTTCCACCTCGATGACCCCAATGACACCAATACCATCAACCTTCTGGACACATGAACAACATCGGTTTTACCCAGATAGTCACCAACCCCATGCACATTGCAGGACACATGCTGAATCCCATCTTCACCGTAAGCAACAGAGTCAAATACAGCCACAACACAGTTCAGCTGGACAGACCACAAGATTGTCCACTTCACCTACAAGGCGGCCCTCAGCCACGCCTCCAGACCATCCTGCAGCTCTCACCACAGCTGGAACAGAGTATCCAAAAGCCAATGGACTGACGCCCTCAACTCCTCCCCTGGACACCTCCTCAAATGTCAAACAAGCCGTCAAAAACGTCCCTGCTTGAATCTCGAACAGTGATAACAGAGTTGCCCCCAGCAGGTCCTTCAAACCCAACGGACCCTAAAAACAAGGCAGCTGGTACACCCCAGAAGTGAGAACCTCGAAACGAACCTGCAAACAACTGGAAAGGAGATGGTGCACCACCAAGGAGCCCACTGACCTGCCCTTCTTCTACACATCCCCCAGCCAGTACCAAAGGCTCCTGAAAGACACCAGAAGGATCGCCTAGGCCAACCCCATTGAAGTCAGCTTCAACCACATGAAGGAACTCTTCAGCATCTTTAGAGAGTTCTCCAACCCCCTCAGCAACTGAAAATATTATCACCCCCTACCAGGAGCTCTGCAGCAACCTAGCTAACTTCTTCCACAACAAGATATCCACCATCTACAGAAACTTCAGAGTCCAACCCATTGCCGCTGTCACCATAAGCCTCCTAGACCTCACAGGCACCCCAGCCAACAACAGGCTCACCGTCTGAAACCAGTTCACCATGCACAACACCGCAGACATCATGTGTTTCCTACACTCTGGAGCTCCCACAGACAGTTGTCTACACCACATGTTCAACTTCAGCAACAACACCATGAGCAGCAAGCTTACAGACCTCTTCAACACATCCATCACCTCAGTCATCTACCCTGATAACTGGAAACACGCCAAGATCAAACCCCTCCTCAAGAAACCTACTCCTGACCCCTATGAGCTTAACAGCTACCGACCCATCTCCAAATACCCCTTTCCTGCCAGAGTCCTCTAAAAGGCCAGCAACCAGCAACTCATGGAATACCTGGAGAACAACAATCTTCTGAACCATCCCAAGCAGGATTCCACTTCACCCACAACACCGAAACTGCCCTGATTGCCACCACAGACAACATCAGAACCATCTTTGACTGAAGAGAATCGGCCGTCCTTATCCTCCACAACCTCGCAGTGGCTATCAGCACTGTCTCACCACACCCCCATCCTGTTCAACACCGACATGATCCCCCTGGCCAACATCGTCAGAAACCACGGACTGAACATCATCTCTTACTTTGATGACACCCAGCTCACCGTCTCACTGTCCGAAGACCGATCCACCACAAAGGCCAGTTTACACCTCTGCATAACCAGCGTTGACAGCTGGATGCAAGAGAACTTCCTCAGACTCAGCACAAACAAAACAGAAGTTCTGATCTCTGGGAACACTGCCTCACTGTGGGATGACTCCTGCTGGCCTGTGGACATGGAACCCCTCCCCCCTCTAAACCCGACAGACCAAGCGCAGAACCTTGGCATCATATTAGACAGCAAACTCACCATGAACAGCCAGGTCAATGCAGTCTCGACTGCCTGCTTACTCACCCTCCATATGCTTTAAAAGATCTTGAAATGGCTCCCAGTCTCCACCAGATGAGCCTTCACTCAAGCGCTCGTCACCAGCTGTCTGGACTATACGCTAGAAAGGAGAGGCAGGATCAACCAGGTAGGGGGAACCTGTTTTATGGTTGATTCAATGAGGGGATAACCCTAAGTTGAAGCATTGAGCCCTTATACCCGATGGGAGTCTACATTCACTGGCCAAGAGAGAAGTCGAGGCAGCAGGGCATTAATTAGTTGAGGAATTGAATGGAGGCAAGAATATAAACGTAATGGTTTTTTGTAGTCTCTTTCCTATATAATAATATGTGACTACAGGGAGGTGCTTCCACTGGCACTCCAATTTTAGAGAAATCAAAAATAAAACTGGGAACGTCCATGTGTGCTTAATGATAAGGAACTATTAAGGTCATCACATTGCGATTCCTTACACAGCGATGATAGGTACGGAGTGTTAAAAAGGAGGGATCTCATGTCCTGGAAAAGGCCGACCGACCCAGGTGAGAGATGCTGAATGGCCAAAATATGCCAACAAGTGAGTAAATGGTAGGGTGAAGGGACATTAATATCCCCATTTCATCACTGCAATATATATTTTAATCCTGTTCAGGGAGTTTATGAGTAAAATTTGAGTATGACCCCCGATGAGATAGTTTTATTCATTACTTGTAGGTGCTCTGCATATGTGTGCTTTGTATTGTCTTTTCCCAATACCCTAGTGCTCCATCCCTGATGTTAGTCTGCACAGGGATACTGTAGCAAGCCAATGTTGAAGCATGCCACTACGAGTGGGTGAGAGCACGGACAGACATTGACAGGAACAGCCATCAAGGGTCATCAAGTTTGAGTCGGTGTTTTGTAACAATTTCTTTTGTTTATTTTCAAAAACAAAACCAAAAAGCTGAATTTTGTTTTTGAAAATACAAAAAGTGGTGCTCCTGTTGCCTTAGGAGTTATCTCCCATGGCTAGAGGGGCATTTTTCAGTTTTCACTGCCTGTACTGGTAGGGTTTTCCTGACGGTGTTTGGCAGTGAAAACTGACCTTTATGTCTGCCAATCTAAATTGGGCAGGCAGACATATATGTCAACCTCTGACGGCCCTTTCTCAATCGGGCTGTCAGCGGAGTGTTACCACCGTAGAGACAGAGTAGTCATCACCAAATGTCTCCATGCGCTTATATCGGGTGGGTGGACTATTATATTGGCATAAAGAATACTCTGTGGCCACTGGGCCATTGCAATGGATTACTCTTTCTGTTAACATATAAACAAAACCCAGAGCCCAAATCCTTAAACACCAGTAGTATTCCTAGAATACTTCTCTGTATCTATTTCTGTCTTTTGTCAACCCCAAGAATATCAGCAGTTTAAAAAGGCTCCAAAATTCTGTAACAACTATGGAGCTTGATATCCTAGAAAAGAGGCTCTGGACCACAAAAAAAATATGCTCCATGGGCTAAATTCACAAAGGGAAAACTCTGTTCGGAGTTCTCTGCACACACATATATCTCCACATATGGCCAGGAAGAGAGCTCTATTGAGATGGTAGTTACCATTCAAGGTGGAGATCTCCAACTGGTGGTAATATTTAAGACTCTTCACCCCTTCACATAAGCATTACGCCCTCCTACAATAGAAATTACAACAGCAAAAATCCTACTAGTAAATTTATGGTCAGATGCCTACCATAAGTTAGTTTTGGGAGTCCTCTGACCCCAGAGTGGAAATATCCACCTCAGGAGCAGACATCTCCAGCGCTAGGGTAAAGAACTCTTAGAGGACCAGAATGGAATAGGGAACCACTAAACCCATGACCTGAATCTCCCATACCTGACACACATTAACCCTTCAATCACATACATACACCCCCAACCTAGGCTCTGCCCTTTTCCCCTTTGATTGCCCCACTAACAGGATGCCAAATAACACCTCCCAATTCCCATGAGGCCAGCCCATTCAAGAGGGAAAGAAACTCACTCAGAAGGAGACAGATCTTGCAGTTACCTTTGTAATTTAATATTACAAGGAACTACATGTTATGTCTCCATATATTCTCAGTGAAACGGAGAAGGAAGCTACGTGGAAGGACTGGACAGACTACGTCAATGCAATGGTGGTGGAGGCATGCACTGTGGGAGACCTAAAAAAAGTTGAAGGATGAGAGGAGGAAGGCGAAGGAGCACTTCTCTAGGATGGAGGTCGTAAACACTCTTCCCGGAGGTGGACCTAGATGTGGTTTCTCTCTCATTCCCTTGAAGAGCCTGAGCTCACCACCACCATGCACCTTGACCTACTATACAGCCAGTCTGTTCCATGACACCCTAGAGTGAGGCCAGGTAAGAGCTCAGCACCCATCTCTTGCAACTTGTTCTTGAATCACTATTTATGGTACTCTCATATCCCCCCTTACGGATAGGAAGACGTCACAGGCATGACCCTCATACACAGCCCAAGACATCCCCCCTTTACAGGGAGTAGTCTCTTACAATTGTTCTCAACACACTCTATACATTCCAAATATCTAACATTTCCTTAACAACAGCTGGAGCAGGAGTACTTCTGACTGTGGCAGATTAATATATTGGTGCACTCAGAAGGTTATGTATAACAGTACATGTACCAGGCATCTTGATCATCTTACAGCTGAGATGTTCCTTGTGTCTCAGCTGACCCGCTTGAAAAACCATTGGACAGGTAGTAGAACACAGCCTTAACTTTGACATGTGTGTGACCTTGAAGTAGGTTTCATGTGTGCCTGTGACCATGTCTAGGATCACATCAAGTAAGAAGTTATATCTAGCAATGACTGCTTCCTTGGACACACCAAAGGTGTTTATTTTCTACCTGTAAATCCCTTCTCTCCTCCTCAAATAATGTTTACTCAAAATGAGGGGCAAGGCAACAAAAATATTCACTGACATTTTGAAACAAATGTATTTTTGCCTGTGTCTTGCTTTCTTATGTAGTCAGGTTGTGTGTGATTAGCTGATGTTGTAATGCGTTTCACCAGTTTATGGGTGTAGCAGAGTCCTGATTGTTCACTCCCTCCATCCTTGCAGGAGCAAGTGTGTTGCATGTTTTAAAACCTTGTTGGAATGTGTGTTTATATAACTTCAAGATCGAATGAATGATGATGTTATTTTTTAATATGTTTAATAAATAAAAAATAATTTAACTTGGGATGGGTTCAAATTTAGTATACTACAGACTAAGAAATATTTTTTTAAATCTAGAAAAGGTAGAAGTGGTGTAAAATATTGTGAGAAATTGAGTTGTTGACTCTGGTGTGAACCCTGGTCAGGCAGCAACCATAGTCCTTGCCAGGGTGAGGCACAAACCAAACCCAAATTAACCTGTGCTCATCCGTGTGATAGCTTGGCACAGAGCAGTCAGGCTTAACTTAGAGGTAATGTGTAAAGTATTTGTGCAATACTTCAAACAGTATTAAAGTGAAACACACCACAGAAAAAGGACCCCACACCAAGTTAGAAAAATAGAAAGTAATTTAATAAAACATATAGGGGGTCATTTTGACCTCAGCGGTCTTTTTTGAAGACCGCCGAGGGACCGCCGTGCGGAAGACAGCCAGTGGTGGCGGTTTGCCTCTCGGCCTATTATGACCGTTGGCAGCTCTCCGTCCTTTTACAGACAGAGAGCCGCCAACAGCCATACTGGCGGGCGGCGGGGAAGTGGAGGTTGCTCCACCTCCACCACCACGCCAACAGAACACCGCCCAGCGAATCACGTCCTGTGATTCGCCGTGGCGGTGTTCTGTTGGCGGTGTGGTGTCAGCGGAGCTGCCCCCATGGCTCCCGTCCCCTCCCAGAGGATCGTCGGACCAGGTAAGTCGATCGTCCATGAGGGGAGGGGGGTGGGGGGGTGTTGTGTGTTGTGTGGGTGCATGGGGGTGTGCGTGTGTGTATGTAGAGGGGGGGTGTGAGTGCGTGTATGCTTGCGGGGTGTTGTGTGTTTGGGAATGAGTGCGTGTATGTCTGTGGGTATGTCTGTATGGATGTGTGCGTGTATGTTTGAATGTGGATGTGCGTGTCTGACTGTGTGTGTGGATGTAGGCATGTATGTCGGCGTGTGTGAGTGTAAGTGTGTAGGTGGTGCCTGCGTGCGTGTCGTGTGGGTATGGGTGATGTGATGTTGGGGGTCAGGGTGGGGAGGGGGGCCCTGCCACCTTTGGGGGGTGGCTGGGGTGGTGAGGGGTGTAGGGGAGGGAGTCGGGTGGGGGGGGTGGGAGAGACCCCTATCAGTGCCAGGGAAGGAATTCCCTGGCACTGATAGTGCTTACCGCCATGGATTTCATGGCGGTTCAAACCGCTGAAAATCCACGGCGGTAAGCCGGGTCCCAATACCGCCTGCGGTCTAGTGACGGCCGCCGGGCTGGAGACCCAGGTCTCCAGCCCAGCGGTCGTCTCCGCCCTGACGGGCGGAACGGAGAACCGGCGGATGACCATGGCAGTAACCGCCATGGTCATGATTCCACAAACTAACACCGCCAGCCTGTTGGCGGTCTTACCGTCGGTTCTCCGCCTTCCGCCAGGGTCATAATGACCCCCATAGTCAAAATTACAAAAATCAAATAAGCAGAATCAGAGTTATGAATTTTTAAAGATTTTATAGTAAAATAAGGCCTAAAAGTGCAAAAAAACAACTACTGCTATCTGATCCCGCTGGACCTTGTCAAAGTCACACTTTTAGGACAACCGCAATGGAGTGCAAGCCAGATACAGGCACCAGGTTGGGCCACCTGAAGTTTACCTTCTTAAAGTCTACACAAAGTCCCATTCGCATTGCACTGTGTGGCGAGGAGCAGGAAGAGTGTTGTGGGAGGCTGCCGGTGTAGTGCGAAGGGCAAGCCAGGTGTCAAAGGGCGGACATTGCTGGAGCTTCGAGCTGATGGTCCCTGCAGTGTTCATTGCTGTAGTGTGAAGAGTCAAGCTGATGGAGCTTCATGCTGATTTGTGGTGCGAGCTGCAAGGTCTTGGTGGAAACAGGCCCATTCGCAGTCAAGAAGAGCCCAAAAGATGATTTCAGCTCACTGAGCCACACTACGGGTCCAGAACCTCAGGGTCAGGAACTCACCTCAGATATGTCCAGAGACTGGGGTAGGAAGTTGGAGAGACTTTTATGTGCCAGAGGCTCAGATCTGGAGGGCAATAGACTAGCCCTTTGTGTCACCCGTGGTTCTGTGTTCAAGATGGGTTGCAGGTCCAGTATTCCTCCCCAAGAAAGAGGGCAACAGGTCAGCAGAGCACGGCAGCAGCTCCTTCAAAGTAACAGTCCAGCAGAGTGGTAGTCTTTGCAGCCGCACAGCAGTCCTTCTTCCTGGCAGAGTATCCACAGGTCCAGAAGTGTACTGAAGTGGTGGTGTCTGAGGTCCTTCTTTTATTCATTGGTGCCCTGGTTCTGGAAGGTGCAAGAAGCTTCTAGACAGTGTCTTTGAAGTGCATAGAAATCTATGACTCCCCTGCCATGGCTCCAAGCCGACTGAAGTGGGAATGCAGAGCTAATCAGCCCCTTGTGTGGAGACAGGGCACAGCTCTTCAAGTGAAAGTGAGGCTGGGCTCATCTCCTCCCTCCCATCCTGCCAGTGATGGACCATCCAGTCACACCTACGCTCCCTTTCTGTGTGGCTGTCTACAAGGAATACACAAAGCCCAACTATAAACTACACCCTGTCATGTGACCACAAACAGGCTGCAGGCAACAAATGACTAGAGCAAGAATTTGCCAACTTCCTAAAAGTAGCATTTTCATAATTGTAATTAAAAATCCAATGTCACCAGATGTTAGTATTTTCAAATAGAATTTCAGAGGCGCCAAACATGAGCAAAGTATCTCTTCCCAGTTGGAAATTGGACTTATAATAAGTATTACGGCAAATCCAATGTTATCCTTTGAGAGAGATAAGCCTTGCACAAGTGAAAAACAAATTTAGGATTTTTTCACTACCAGTACATTTCCAGCCTTTTAAATACATTGAACCCTGAACTCTGGGCTGTCCAGATCCTACCCTAGGGGTACCTCACATGTGTTGAAGAAAGGTTTTGGCCTGGTAAAACGTTTACTCTGCTGGGTGAAAATGGCAGTTTAAAACTACACATGCCAGCTCTGAAATGGCAGGCCTGAAACATGCTGAAAGGGCTACTTAAGTGGGCCGCCTGATCCGTGCAGCAGGCCCAGAAGCCGCATTTACTTTACAGTCCCTTAACACAGGTAGTACCACAAGTAAGTTAAAAATGCCAATTTTAACATGTTTTAAGGAGAGAGCACAAGCACTTTAGCACTGGTTATCAGTGGTAAAGTGCACAGAGTCCTAAAGCCAACAAAACAAATGCAGCATAAAGTAGGAAGAGGAAGGCAAGATGTTTAGGGAAGACCCTGCAGAAAAGGCCATTTCCAACAGGAAGGAGAAAAGAACAATAACCAGCCCAGAAACTTTAGAGGAGTGCCCTGACAGGTTATCTGGATAGCTGATTAATGAGTATGTTCAAGATCATACCTGTAGAAAACATGTAGGCAATGAAGTATCAGATATGAATTTAAGATTGAACGAAAAAGACTGATATTATTCAAGCTACCTCTAGTTTCACTTTAAAATGTTCAGGTGACTGTCCAATACTTTATGCCAAGCTGTGTTGAGAAAAACTGTATGAAGAGCTAAGGCCTGAATTAGAGATTGGTGCATAGGGTACTACATCATAAAGGTGAAAGAGTAACTTCTCCTTCAAACCCTTGGTCTGCCTTCTTTCTTTAGAGACAGGTGGACTCTAAGTTTTCCGTTGACAGAAAACTTTGCCTAATAGACATGGGGCTGTCAGGGGAAGCACATTACATCGTCTGCCCTATTATGGGTGGAGAGTATAATGTGTTTCTTTCCCATCCATCAGAACTAGGAAAAAATCTGGAGGAGAGGGACAGAAAAAAATATTGACCCCCACACCCTCAGAGTCACTAGTTTTGTTTTGTTTTTCTGAAACAAACTCCTACTTTGGAAGTTTGTTTTAGAAAAACAAAAACTTTTTAAAAGTTTGGTAAATGGCCATTAAAACTGACAGCAGCCGTCAGCCAAATTGTTTATACATTGAAAGGAGCTGCTTTAAGTGGACAGTGAAGACTGCTGGGCTGGTGGTCATCTGTAAATCAGCCAGGCGGCTGTCTGGCAGGATGGCAGAGGTAATGTATTCTGCTATCCTGTGAATGGTGTATCATCAGTGAATTAGTAAATCAGACCATTAGGGGCTGATTACGAGTTGGGTGGCCTGAGGACTGCCATGCTGGCGGTGGCAGTCTGACCGCCAATGGTCTGGCGGAGCGGATGGTCGTATGACAAGTTTGGCAGTTGTAGAAACAGGAGACCACCAGCAGTCCGCCGCCTCCGCCAGGCAGTACCGATCACCACGGTCACATAGAAGCACAAACAGGCCGGCAGAGCCTGTGTTTCTGCCGGACCCATTATGAGGTTGCACACCACCATTGTGACCGTGGCGGTCCAACCACCATATCCAAGCTAGCGGGAGGGGGCAGTATAAAGGGAGACACTCATCTGCGGGCAACCTCACACGTCCGGGGCTGCCATGTAGGTCTTTGCAAACATCACCCAGTTGCTCCTGCTCATCCAAAGTCAACAAAATCAACACCACTGTGGACAACAGCAACCATAAGTACACACACCTACCTGTATCATTAACCAATAAAAACAGCACCCACCTCTGGGAAACACATCATAGGGGAGGACCTCACAGGCAGCAGCTACACGTGTCACACAACACACAGCCACAAACGTACATCAGCACCGACACCCACACACTCACAATATGCACACTTTGGCCAGCACAAACACACTGCAATGCAAAATTACACAAATACACTCGGCCACACAGCTCAGGTACAGGGACACTGAAGTCCACACAACATTCTCACACACATCAACAACAACACAACTACTTTACATGTGCAAATACAACTCACACACTCGCACCAAACACTGGCCAGGAACTGTCCACACATACAACACACATATCCATTGATGTGGCATGGAACACAAACTTCATCACCATGAAACAACCCTGCAATGGACATACACACCACACACACAGCTTCAATGAAAGCATAAAGTCATGCACAAAACACAGAGAGACAAATGGACAAAAGAGACAATGAGCACCCAAACAACAATACCTGCACAGTTGAGATGGGAGCATCAGGAGCATACATAGAAGTAGGCTGTACTGGGACACATCTCACGTTGAACAATGCCCTCTAACAACATGTGCACAGGAAATGGCCCTACATGGATCCCAGGTACAAACAATACCAAAACCAATTGTCATGCACTTCTACACAGTGGGGAAGGGCAAGTCTACAAACACATACAACTCCTACACCATGGGACATACGTCTATATGAACTAGCTGCAAGGAACACAAACCTAAATGGACACAAGCACACCCAAATGCAAAGCCATCGAGCACAACCAAACACACTCCATGTCTGCAAAAACAAAACCCAAGTAGACACCTATCACATGCATACAATAGCCATATCTGGGGGACAAGTTCAACACCATACACTCCCACATTGCACAACACAAAAAGAAATAAGTCCCATAACAAACACTACACAATGTCATGGCACCAACATTGCATCTACACTCACATACCCATCACACAACAGATATCTTCCTCTTGGGGTACAACAGCATTGCACACAAACTCACATAATGCAAACAACACCACATGGAGCAGCAAGCAGGCAAAAATACACACAACTACAGGCACACAACCAAAGTCACTCAGAAACAACAGAAATCTAGGAACGGAATTGCAGGACAAAGGTGTACCCAGCAAATCAACATCTAGTTGGGTTTATTAAAGAAAGGGCTGTAAGTCCAAGGCCATAGGCCAGTCCATATGTTCTACAAATAATGGCCCTGTGTGTGCCCAAACTTGACTCCTAACTGCCATGTAACCTCCACAGTAAGGGGCATCAAGGGGGCAGGCAGGCATTGTGGGGGTCATCTGGGGGTGGTGGATTGGGCTTTAGAGGGATGTTGGGTTTGGGCTTGCGAGGGGGGCTCCTTTTTGGGAGGGATGGGCTTCTTCTTGGAGGGGGAGGGGTATGGGTCTTTGCAGGGGGCACGGGAGGCTTTGGAGGTGGAAGGGATGGCCTTGGGGAGGGATGCTGACCTTTTGGGTGTGGTATGGGGAGGACAGGGCTAAGGTGTAGGTCACAAAGAAAAAGTTTTTGGACACATGGGGATGGTCATCAGAAGGGGGTCAGGATTTGGAGGTTGGGGGAGTAGTTGTCTGACGTGTAGTAGTGGATGTCTTGGCTGCATGCTTGTGGGAGGTTTGCTTGTGTGGGGTGGGTGTCTGTAAGGTGTTTATGTGTCTTGGGCTAAGTGGGGTTGGAGGTGCTGGGGGATGCCCTGGTGGGTGTGTGATTGTTGGGGTGGTGACTGCAGGTACTCTGGATGTGGTACATGTAGGTGTGTCTGTTGTTGTGGTGTCTGCGGGTGTGGTGATGGGGTGGATGTCTGAGGGTCTTCTGAGGTGGTATCTACAGGTAGGATGAGTGTGGTGGCTGTTTTGGTGAATGTTTTGGTGGTGTCTGTAGTGCCGGATGTTGTATTTGTGATGCTGGGGGTGGGGTGGGCTGTCAGGGAAGGTAGTGGCTGTTGTTGTGTCTGCAGGTGGATGTTGTTTGTGTGCTTGCTGGTGTGTCTTGTGGTGGTTGTGTTTGTGCGCGCTTCGTGTGTCTGTTGAGGTGGATGCATGGAAATCTGCCTGTGTGCTTTGTGTAGGTTGGGAAAGGGGGGGATTTGAACTGGGAAGAGAGAGGTGGAGGGGGACAGAAGACAATGGGTGACTGGCTGCCATCGGTGTAGAGTCCAGAGCCTGAAAAGATCTCTGTAGGCCAGCCATTGAATCATGAATGCCCTCCAGGAATGCATTTGTCTGCTGGAGCTGGGTCGCCAGTCTCTGGATGGCATTCACGATGATGGACTGACCCACAGAGATGTTTCTCAGGAGGTCAATAGCCTCCTCACTGAGGGCAGCAGGGATAGCAGGGGCTGGACGGAGGGGACTGCGGCAAAGGAGACGCCCACCCTCTTGGGTGAGTAGGCACGGCCAACTGGGAGGGGTGCAACAGGGAGGGTGGTGATAGAACGGCTGGTGGTGGAAAAGATGGTGCTGGGGGGGTTCCCTGAAAAGTCCACCTCCACTAGGGAGTAACCACTGGACGAGGACTTTGAGGATGTAGAGGCTGATCCGGTCTTCCACGTGGCACTCCCCTTTCCCTCCAGGCCACTAGGTCTCTCTTTGTCAGTTGTATCTTGACCAGAGGTCCCGTGGTCAGATGCTTCCCCACTTGGCAGTGCCCTATCTCCTGAGGCTGCCTGTGCTAATGCTGTCAAAAGAAAGAAAAATAGGGTCACAACATGGACATGAAAACACTTCAGTCACAACTCTGAGAGAGAAACCATGCCATCATGTCAAGTAACCCCCCACAAAAAGTGCCACCTAAGTGGTACAATCATGTGTCATTACATAACCATGCATGCCATCTGGAATTACAAAAGTGACACATGAGAAAATCCTGATCTCAATCAACTACAGTTGCATGGATGAAGTCTGGCAATAACGCTAATCATACCACAACTAGGTTATCACTCCATCTCAAACCTGTGCCACATGCAGCAGATCCCAGTGAACTAGTAGACAACAATTGGATGTTATTGTACAGTACTCTACCAAATACATAGACACAAGCTCAAGCACACATCTATTCTGCACTTACGTGATGTACCAGCAATATCAGATGTTGCAAAGGAAATGCACTGACACAGGAACAAATCTGCAAAAACAGGTACAATCTGGAAATGCCCATATCACTATGGACACATCACAACAATGTACAGCTCCACAAGTGACACCTATACAAAATGAGTCTGGGAGGTAGTAGCAATGTCACTCAGACATGCCCCAACTGTGACATTGTAAGGAACAACAATGAAGTCATGTTCAAAATCTCATGGAGAGAGGTCTCCAGAATGCACACAACAATGATTCTGTAAGGGCCAGAATAGCCCCGCCAATGTCTGGCACCCACTACAATTTTCACATCTGTGTTTGTAGTGAACAACTGTACCTTGCAGGTTGGAGAGACACATAACTTGAATTCACCAACAGAAGGACCCCAACTTGTCCAATGAGAAGTTACATCACTACCCACATCTCCGACATAGTAAACGTGGCATCTGTCTGTGGATGAATCCCTGTCCCCAAACACATGTGAGGCAAACATCACCTCAAGTTACTCCATGTTGCATTCCAACATTCAGGGTGCAATCCCCAATCATTAAACAGGTGCAGTGCACTTCTCACCATGAATCCACATCAAGGGTACATACGAATGTAAAGTGGATCCACACTCCTGCCCTACTTGTCATGTCCCCCATTGCTACTGCAGTTCTACATGACTAATGACATGCAAAGAGGCATGAAGGTATCTGTCAGATGATATATGATAGTGACACACTCCTGTCTGAGACACCACAATCAATGGACCACCTTTGTAGATGTACCATTACAATAACAGTTCCTCATGCACATATATGTGAGAGACTCCAGATATCATCCCATCAACATGGGTAGCCCATGATTAAAACAGGAGCATAGATATGTGTCCTAAGGAGAATGGAGCACATGCTGACATGTAACCACAAGGACTGTTGGTTATAGTGATGACACATCACTCATGTCAATGCACATTCCCCACTTACCAAGGGAAAGTAGTTAGCTACAGCTGCCAACAATTAGCTGTGTAAGGCATGTCACATGTATGATGGACACCTACCCATCACAGACTGCAGTGAGGCACCATCATCCATCTTACACTGAAGATAACAAGCTTCTTGGTGGCAGATGTCAACTTACACATATTCCCAGACACATGGCAGAGGACAGTGATCCACATCCTACTTAACTTTGGCCTGTAACATTTGAGAGGAGTGATCTGTTGGAGATAACTAACACCCACTAGAAGAACAAATAGTAAACATTTGTTCACTTCACACAGCCATATGTGGTCCCTCCAAAGCAGAAGGGCTGAGGATTCCCATAATTGTGTCCTAAGTCCCAGGTCCAAAAGGAAAATCACACCAGTTTGAAGCACATGACCTGTCTACGCAAATATAATCCCATATGATCTGTGACACATCCCTCATTGTCTTAACCCACTACCTGGCAAAGGGACAAACAGGATTTTGCCTTGTACTCACCCCTTTGTGGCTGCTGTGCTGCCCTGAAACGCCCATCCAACTCCAGGTATTAGGGTGGTCATTGTCCAAAGGTGCAACCCTGTCCATGTTGGGAGAACAGCCCAAGCTGGGCCTCTGCGATCTTCTGGGCCCGCCATCTCAGGTCCTTTCACCTCCTCCAACAGTGGGCGCTCCGCCGGCTGTGGACCCCCAGGGTCCGCACCTTCTTAACAATTGTTCCCCAAATCCCCTTCTTCTGATGGGCGTTGACCTGCATGGATGCAAAAGACAAGAAATCATGTCAAAAAGTCCCATACAAGATGGCTGAGTCGCATACATGTCAGTATGCCAAAGTACGAACATCCTGTCCTGACCATACTGTCCATATGTGGCACATAGCAGTCATTGGACACAGGGACATGACTACAATCACTCCCCAATATGCTGCCCTACACACCACCCAGCACAGGCCTTCCACTTACTAGGTAGGTCAACTGTGACTTCTGTGGGACATAAACTAGTAACCTGACAGAGCTCAGAAACACTATGAGACACATCACACCAAGTAGCTACCAACAGGTAAACTCTTCAGACAGGAATGCACATAAACTTCCACTATCCCAGATTATCAACCGCAGCATACAGTTCCTTCAGGCCACAGCCAGCCTACAAACTCCACTATCGCTTTTGGCTCTCAATGAAGGGAGTGGCATGGTGGGCAAACAAAGAGTCAAGCCTGTCCATGTGTGGACATGTGCATATACAGATGTAGGCATATGACACTTCAGGGGGTGGGGGTCTGTGTGTCTCATCAACAGCACAAAAAACACTTCTTCACATTTGGGGTCACCTAACCTAGGGCACCTTTGGAAATACATAGGCATGCATTGTACATGTCCTGCTGTGTGCCCTAACAACAGAGTCACATTCCATAGCTCATCAGTAATCAACACACTGTTTCCACTTATGCAATGACCTAAATGCAATGACCCTGCACAGGACACATGTGACCTAGATGAAGGTAACAACATGGCTGTGGGATCCAGGGACCTCTCAAGGCTATGTAACACACATTGACAAAGATGGTGACCGCACTTCCATCACAGATCACCAGCCTGCCCCTAATAACATTTCAAATCTAATTAGTGGACAGAGGCTCAATAAGCTGCATATTAGCACTGAACCATGATTTGGTGTCTGATCATGCTGTGCGGGGATACAGGGTGTGGGCACAGTGTCACACTTGCATAGCAAAAGGGATTCAATACCAGCCTAGATTACGACAGATACTGTGAGAAACATCAACAGGCCACGTTCTCTACAGGTTGAGCATACAGACCTACATGAAACACCATATCTAACACTTACATGCATAACAGTACATCATGTAGCCAACAGCCAATTGGCATGTGGTGCCTATGTGCCAAGCTGAGGGCCATAGTAAGTCATGAACTGGCTTTTGAACAACAGTCTAACAAGGCCAGTTGTGGTTTGAGATCACTGTGCCAACATACACAGAGTGCAATTTACAATTAACCGACACATACAACATGCATTCTCCGCTCCTGCTGTCATGCATTCACATGTGATCTCACATTGATAACACCTTTTTGTAAGAGATGCCTGGGAATTGCTGTCATGACCCTTCAGGCTTCAGGCAGGTCGCTCCCCTGCACCGCTGCCTCTGCTCCAGGTGCCTGTGATTTTGGATTATTTTTTTCCCGCTCCCCTCGGCCCCTGCAGCTGCGTCCCCGCGGCCCCGCCCCCTCCCTCCACTTCAGTTCTCTTTTCCCATCGCTATGACCCTGCGGCCCCGCCCCCCTGCTCTCCCATTCGCTGTTCCCTTCCCTCCTCCCTGCTGCCACTCCCTCCCACCACCCCTCATATGGCAGCCGCGGCGCGCCTAAGGCAAGCCTGTCTGCGCCCGTCCGTGCCCAGACCGCGCCCAGCGCCAGGACCCCTGGTCCCTAAGACCAGCACAGCCAGCAACGCCGTTAGACCGCCAGCACCCTCCGCACACTCTATACCGGACGAGCACACGCCTGCTTCCTGGCCTCCCCTAAGCACACCCAGGGACCCTTCACCTGCCGGAACTGCAGCCTCACCAGCCTCCAAATCACCATACCTCCTGCCGAGCCTGACCGCAACTACATCCGATGCATCCTACTTAACACCTGCTCCGCACGCAAACATGCCGTCGAACTCCAGGACTTGCTTAACACCTTCATCCCGGACGTCGCCTTCCTGACAGAGACCTGGATGAATGCCTCCTCGGCCCCAGACATCGCCATAGCCATTCCGGATAGCTACAAGATCAACCGCAGGGATCGCATCAACAGAGTCGGAGGCGGAATTGCCATCTTCCACAAGAACACCATCAGGGTCACAACCTATACCGAAAACAACCTCAGCGCCGCCGAACATCTGCACTTCCAGATCCACACCAACCCCAACACCACCCTCGGAGGAACCCTCATCTGCAGACCCCCCGGACCT
The DNA here is from genome assembly GCF_031143425.1 of Pleurodeles waltl. NCBI lineage: Eukaryota > Metazoa > Chordata > Amphibia > Caudata > Salamandridae > Pleurodeles > Pleurodeles waltl. Next base: position 1,462,908,490 of record NC_090445.1, read on the forward strand.
CTGCCTCAGTTCTGCGACTCCATCGCCGACCTTGTCAGCAGGCACGCCCTAGCCTCCGCCGACTACGTCCTCCTCGCCGCCCTGAACTTTCACCTGGAGAATAACAACGATCCCAACACCACCACCCTAATCGACAACCTCGCCACCATCGGACTCAGACAACTCGTCACTACCCCAACACACTCCGCTGGCCATACGCTGGACCCCGCCTTCTCCGCTAGCCCCCACGTCACCTTCAGCCACACCTACGAACTCCCATGGACCGACCACCGCTGCATCCATTTCACCTTCCAGAAACCCACCACGCACCACCGCACCCAACAGATCCCCCGCCGCAACTGGAGCAAAATCAGCCAAGACCAGCTGAACACCAGCCTCGCCCGAAAACCACCCACCGGACCCAACAATCCCGACCTCGCAGCCTGCAACCTCTGCCACTGGATCGATGACTGTCCCAACACCCTCGCCCCACTCAATAAACCTTCCAACAGAGGTGCCAACAAGAGAGCCAGCTGGTTCACCTCGGACCTTCAAGTCTCCAAGCAAACCTGTCGGAAACTGGAGAGAAAGTGGCTCCTCGAACAGACTCCGGACAACCATGCCACCTTCAAGAACGCCATCCTCAATCACCATCACAACAGCAGGGAGCTCTTCAATATCGTGAATGAACTCTCCAACCCCAGCTCAAACACAAACGACATCTCACCCTCGCAAGACCTGTGCAACTCCCTCGCCACCTTCCTCCACCACAAGATCACAGACATCCATGACAGCTTCAACAGCCAGACCAACCCGCCAATCACCGACTCCTCAGACTCTCCTCCGACCTTCAACTACGACACCCTGATCGCCTGGGCCAACGTGAATGAAGACGACACAATCAAAACCATGGGCTCCATCCACTCTGGATCTCCGTCAGACCCATGCCTGCACCACATCTTTAACAAAGCAAGCGCCACCATCGCACCCCACCTCCGTAAAGTCATCAACATCTCCTGGAAGCATGCTGAGATCAAACCCCTACTCAAGAAACCCACGGCGGACCCGAGAGACATCAAGAACTTCCCTCCCATCTCCCTGCTCCCATTCCCGGCCAAGGTCATTGAGAAGATCGTCAACAGACAACTGACCCACTACCTCGAAGAAAACAACATCTTGGACCTATCCCAGTCAGGGTTCCGCAGCAACCACAGTACGGAAACCGCCCTCATCGCCACCACCGACGACATCAGGGTCCTGCTTGACAATGGCGAAACCGGGGCCCTCATCCTCCTGGACCTCTCGGCTGCCTTCGACACCGTCTGCCACCGCATCCTACGCACACGCCTTCACAAAGCAGGGAACTCTGGAGTGGACCACCTCCTTCCTCTCCGGCAGAACCCAGAGCGTCCGCCTCCCCCTTTCCGCTATGAAGCCTCCAAGATCATCTGCGGCGTTCCCCAAGGTTCGTCCCTCAGCCCTACACTTTTCAACATCTACATGGCCCTGCTCGCCCACGTTGCCCGGCTGCACAACCTCAACATCATCTCCTACGCCGACGACACCCAACTGATCCTCTCCCTCACCAAGGACCCCCTCACCGCCAAATCTAACCTCCACAAAGGAATGAAGGGCGTCGCCGAATGGATGAGGTACAGCAAACTGAAGTTGAACTCAGATAAGACAGAGGTCCTCATCTTCGGCGCCAACCCCTCAGCCTGGGACGGCTCCTGGTGGCTGACCACTCTGGAAGCAGCCCCAACACCTACCAACCACGCATGCAACCTGAGCATCATCCTCGACTCAACACTCTCCATGACCAAGCAAGTCAGCGCCGTCTCCTCAACCTGCTTCAACACCCTCCGCATGCTTCACAAGATCTACAGATTGATCCCCACAGATACAAGAAGAACAGTCACCCAAGCCCTCGCCAGTAGCAAACTTGGCTACCGAAACACCCTCTACGCAGGAGCCCCGGCCAAACTCCTCAAACGACTGCAACGCATACAAAACGCCCCTGCACGCCTGATCCTCAATGCCCACCGCCACAGCCACATCACTCCCCTTCTGAGAGACCTACACTGGCTCCCCGTCAACAAAAGGATAACCTTCAAGCTCCTCACCCACGCACACAAGGCGCTCCACAACACTGGCCCAGCCTACTTCAACAGAGGACTCACCTTCTACACCCTGTCCCGCCAACTCCGCTCAGCCGACCTCGCCCTTGTCACTGTCCCCCGCATCCGAAGAGCGACTACCGGAGGCAGATCCTTCTCCCACCTTCTCCCACCTCGTCGCGAAGACCTGGAACACCCTTCCCGTGCCACTACGACAGACCGAAGACCTGCTGACTTTCAGGAAGCGGCTCAAAACCAGGCTATTTGAGCAGTAGCACCCCCCCCCCTCAGCGCCTTGAGACCCTCACGCGTGGTAGTGCGTTCTACAAATACACTGATTGATTGATTGATTGATGACACCTCGCCTAGTTATGTGCATCCAACACAAGCTGGGTCAGGGAACACTTAATACACACTCACCACAATGTTTCAGAACTCAATACTTGTCCCTTGACACAGAAAAATGCCCATTGATTCACCCATAGATGCACACTGACAACAGCTACAAGGCTTTGACTACACAATCTGATAACTGGCAAAAAACTCTATGCAGTCTAAAGATAAGATATGTCGAAGTACAGGGAAAACTGTGTACATGGGGCACTTATCTGCTCCTCTGGTGCACATAGAGCTGTCCATGCAGTGGTAGGACCTCCTCCATAAGCTTCTCTAGCTCTTCCCGGGAGAAGGCAGGGGCCCTATCGCCTGTTGGACGTGGCATGATTGCTCCCAGAAGTGGTACACAGTAGCTCAGGTAGTGGAGGTCTTGCAGGCAGCAGTGTCAGGAGTCAAGTGACGGATTTAGCACCACATGGCAGTCAAGTCTGCCACGTACGTGGGGGTCATGACAAAAAGACACAGCCATTGGCCCAATACCGCCACTGGCAACAAAGTTAACCTATGGATGTGACTGCCGCAGTAGCATCCACCTACCACCATGACGACTTCTGCTGGCGGTTGCAGGTGGTTCCTAATGTCCAGTCGGTCAAGCAGACGCCATTTTAGAGGCATACTATGCCATTTTTAGCTGTTTTAGATGCGTCACAAATCCAAAAATGTTGTTCTGGTGAATTATGAGTGCTGGCATTGCCCTTTCATGTAGGTCAATCGAACTTGACATCATTTTGGGATGATGCCAAGTACATGTTACAACATGATTGGGGGCACAGGCACCCACTTCCTCCCCCAGGGCAATGTCGGTTTTGGGACATTAACTCACAGTCCAAGTGGCAAGTCACATGCACATATTGTTGCTGTCCAGATAGATGATGTGTTAACATTTGTGGAAATACAAGGGGGAAATAAGTTACTTCTGTGTAATTGGAAGTGGTGATGTATACTGTGTACCATATCCTCTGCTACTCATGCCATGTTACTGTTCGTCTATGACATGCATTATGTATCTTGCAAGGGACACATTGAATGACGGCTACACTCTCATTTTAGCCTACATACTTACCCTGGGAGGGGAAGGATCAGATGACCTCCTGTGTACTGTACACTGGCAGATCTGTAGGCAATGGAGGACAGACACATCATTCAGATGTACCGCCTGGATCGGCAGACAATTATGGATCTTTGTCGTCAGTTGGAGCCCGATCTGATGCCTGCCATCAGTCATCTAAATAGCATACCACCCATCACTCAAGTCATGGCAGTGTTGCATTTCCTGGCCACAGGGTCCTTCCAAAATACAGTGGTCCTATGTGCTGGGATTCCCCTGCCTATATTCATTCTAGTCTTGAAGCATGGCAATGAAGAAGCCTATCTAACAGGAAGAACTTCTATTCCATCAATGTCCAAGTTGTTTGTTTGGCGCACCACTACATTTCCCAGGTATATGCCCAATATCCGGGTTCAATCCATGATGCCTTCATCATGCGGGACAGCGCCATTCCACAGCTGATGACACAACTTTACCCAGAGACGGCATGGCTGGTTGATAAGTCACGCATATCCTGTTTATTTGTATGCTATGTCTGCTGCTAGAGAGGCAATGCTTGGTACTCATGGTTTCACATATGTCGCTTTCCCTCACAGGTGACTTTGTATACTCAAACCATCCATGGTTTTTGACATCAGTGAGGAACCAAAGTACGCAAGGGGAAATCTGCTTCAACAAGACTCATGGAAGGGCACCTCATATAGTGAAGCAGGCTTTTGGGCTCCTGAAAGCCAGATTTTGTTGTATGGACAAGACTGGTGAAGCCCTCCTCTACTCACTCGGAAAAGTGTTTAAGATCATTGTGGTCTGCTACACGCTCCACAACATTGCCCTGAGGAGAAATATCCCATATATTCCAGATGAGGGGGAGCTAGCAGTGCCACTGGGTGAGCCTCCTGAAATATCAAGTGAGGATGACAGTGATGAGGATGAAGATGGAGACATGCGGGTAGATCTCATCAATCACTACTTCACTTGAGTATAAATATGTGATATTATGTGATTACTGTGACTGTATAGGGAACTGTAGGGGTCAGGATGTATTAAGTAAGGGATCTCTTATTCCAAGCGACAGGGAATCTCATGCTATGCATGATACAGGCAAGGTTTGCTAGCTAAGTCAGACTTTAGCATGTGACTACCTTGATGATCTGCTTTGTTTAGCTCCGCCTCATTGCATTGTCAATGGATCAACTGAGGTTTGAAATGATGATCGGATCATATGTATGCCTTTACCTGCCTGAACTCCTTGTATTTTATTCCTTCTTTCATGTGTCGTCATGCCATCCTCATGTGGGCATTTCTGAGTTGTATCATTGGCAGGTAGCTGTTGCTGGTCTGACATGTGAACTGGACATGGATTGTTCCAGGTAATGTTGGTCACAGATCTGGGGTGTATGAGTCCTGTGCCCAAGCAGCCTGGACAGTGGGTGGATAGGAATCTGAAATACAAAATACATTTGTTTGCTTTAGTGTGTTAGTTCAATGGTCTTATGTGTGTGATTATGTGGCCTTGCAACATGTCATCATGTGCAATCCATGCATTCTACCTTCACACTGTGTTGACATTGATCTTATGAGATATTTTGATGGCCTTTGATGTGTTTCCTCATTGCATGTCAGTGTGCCTGTACCACAACACCGACACAGGTTTGTACCATTCCATCAGATGCTTGCTAATTGTAATGGGGAGGACCTAGGGTCAGGGAATGTTGTACTGCCTTCTGTCTGCGGCATTGCATATGTTAAGTTGGCAGACCTTGTTTTGGTATGTAATAAGGCTCAAGCTATTGAGAACATCCACTACTCTGTTAGCCTAATCTATGGGGCAAGATCTGGGAGACAGTATGTAAGGAAATGCCTCCTTGGCATGGTTACCCCCTGACTTTTTGTCTTTGCTGATGCCAAGTTATGATTTGAAAGTGTGCTGAGGCCTGCTAACCAGGCCCCAGCACCAGTGTTCTTTCCCTAAACTGTACCTTTTTCTCCACAATTGGCACAACCCTGGCACCCAGGTAAGTCCCTTGTAACTGGTACCCCTGGTACCAAGGGCCCTGATGCCAGGGAAGGTCTATAAGGGCTGTAGCATGTCTTATGACACCCTAGCGACCCCTCACTCAGCACATAGACAGTGCTTGCCAACTTGTGTGTGCTGGTGGGGAGAAAATGACTAAGTCAACATGGCACTCCCCTCAGGGTGCCATGCCAAGCTCACACTGCCTGTGGCATAGGTAAGTCACCCCTCTAGCAGGCCGTACAGCCCTAAGGCAGGGTGCACTATACCACAGGTGAGGGCATAGGTGCATGGGCACTATGCCCCTACAGTGTCTAAGCAAAACCTTAGACATTGTAAGTGCAGGGTAGCCATCAGAGTATATGGTCTGGGAGTCTGTCAAACACAAACTCCACTGCACCATAATGGCTACATTGAAAACTGTGAAGTTTGGTATCAAACTTCTCAGCACAATAAATGCACACTGATGCCAGTGTGCACTTTATTGTAAAAATACACCTAGAGGGCATCTTAGAGATGCCCCCTGAAAACATACCCGACTCCAGTGTTGGCTGACTAGTTTTTGACAGCCTGCCACACACCAGACAAGTTGCTGGCCACATGGGGAGAGTGCCTTTGTCACTCTGTGGCCAGGAACAAAGCCTGTACTGGGTGGAGGTGCTTCTCACCTCCCCCTGCAGGAACTGTAACACCTGGCGGTGAGCCTCAAAGGCTCACCCCCTTTGTTACAGCGCCAAAGGGCATCCCAGCTAGTGGAGATGCCCGCCCCTCCGGCCACTGCCCCCACTTTTGGCGGCAAGGCTGGCGGAGATAATGAGAAAACCAAGGAGGAGTCACTCCCCAGTCAGGACAGCCCCTAAGGTGTCCTGAGCTGAGGTGACTCTTACTTTTAGAAATCCTCCATCTTGCAGATGGAGGATTCCCCCAATAGGATTAGTGATGTGCCACCCTCCCCACAGGGAGGAGGCACAAAGAGGGTGTAGCCACCCTCAGGGCCAGTAGCCATTGGCTGCTGCCCTCCCAGACCTAAACACACCCCTAAATTGAGTATTTAGGGGCTCCCAGAACCGAGGAAGATAGATTCCTGTAACCTGAAGACAAAGAAGGACTGTTGACCTGAAACCCTGCAGAGAAGACGGAGACGAAGACTGCTTTGGCCCCAGCCCTACCGGCCTGTCTCCCCACTTCAAGAAAAACTGCAACAGCGACGCATCCAACAGGGACCAGCGACCTCTGAAGCCTCAGAGGACTGCCCTGCATCTAAAAGGACCAAGATGATCCCGAGAACAGCGGCCCTGTTCAACAAAACTGCAACTTTGCAACTTTTAAAGACCACACGTTTCCCGCCGGAAGCGTGAGACTTTCCACTCTGCACCCGACGCCCCCGGCTCGACCTGCGGAAAACCAACACTACAGGGAGGACTCCCCGGCGACTGCGAGCCCGTGAGTAGCCAGAGTTGACCCCCCTGAGCCCCCACCTCGACGCCTGCAGAGGAAATCCAGAGGCTCCCCCTGACCGCGACTGCCTGCTTCAAGGAACCCGACGCCTGGAAACCACACTGCACCCGCAGCCCCAGAACCTGAAGGAACTGAACTCCAGTGCAGGAGCGACCCCCAGGTGACCCTCTGCCTAGCCCAGGTGGTGGCTACCCCAAGGAGCCCCCCTGTGCCTGCCTGCATCGTTGAAGAGACCCCCGGGTCTCCCCATTGACTCCTAACTGAAACCCAACGCCTGTTTGCACTCTGCACCCGGCCGCCCCTGTGCCACTGAGGGTGTACTTTCTGTGCCTGCTTGTGTCCCCCCCGGTGCCCTACAAAACCCCGCTGGTCTGCCCTCCGAGGATGCGGGTACTTACCTGCTGGTAGACTGGAACCGGGGCACCCCTGTTTCCATTGAAGCCTATGTGTTTTGGGCACCTCTTTGACCTCTGCACCTGACCGTCTCTGAGCTGCTGGTGTGGTAACTTTGGGGTTGCCTTGAACCCCCAAAGGTGGGCTACCTGTGACCCAACATTGAACCTTGTAAAGGTTTTACCTACCTGTGAACTTAACAATTACTTTCCTCCCCAGGGACTGTTGATTTATTGCACTGTGTCCACTTTTAAAATAGCTTATTGCCATTTTTGCCAAAACTGTACATGCTATTGTGATAATTCAAAGTTCCTAAGATACCTGAGTGAAATACCTTTCATTTAAAGTATTGTTTGTAAATCTTGAACCTGTGGTTCTTAAAATAAACCAAGAAAATATACTTTTCTATATAAAAACCTATTGGCCTGGAATTGTCTTTGAGTGTGTGTTCCTCATTTATTGCCTGTGTGTGTACAACAAATGCTTAACACTACCCTCTGATAAGCCTACTGCTCGACCACACTACCACAAAATAGAGCATTAGAATTATCTCTTTTTGCCACTATCTTACCTCTAAGGGGTTGAAATAGTACATACAGAGCCAACTTCCTACACAGTACATTTGGGATATCTAGCCTGACTCAATGTGGCTCAGACGTTCTTGGCTATGACTGTCCAGACATTTTAACAGCCTATGTGCAGTACAGTGCAATAAAATATTTGGTGTGACCAGACACTTGTGACATTATGTTGCTAGTCATCCTCGGCATGACACTACCTGAGACATCTTCCTCCTTCAATTACCTTCTTATGTCTTACTCATGTGCTTCACATGTGATTACCGTTCATCATTTCAGAAAGTTAAAAGGTAGAGGTAGTAGGCAGTGTTTTAGAGATAGGTGTGCTATTTACATATATGTTTAAGATAATAGTGGTACTGAAAAACAAGAAGTAAGGTAAAGGGATCAGTCATGGTAGATGTAATCAATAGAGTAGAGGCCACAACATTCGAAGTCTAAAGTCCATTGTCCTACTACCATGGAAAATGGAAAGTGGTTAGGGAACAGTCAACAGAGTGAATGTGTGGCACACAAAGGAGACCACCGTGCAGAATACGACCACCATATCATCAGTGCTGGTGGTACAGTGAACGTCGTACTACGAGACACAAAGGGGGTCATTCTGACCCTGGCGGTAATTACCGCCATGGCGGAGGTTGGCGGTAGCACCGCCAACAGGCTGGCGGTGCTCCGCCGGGCATTCTGACCGCGGCGGTACAGCCGCGGCCAGAAGCGGAAAGCCGGCGGTGTACCACCGACTTTCCGCTGCCCATGGGAATCCGCCATGGCGGCGCAGCTTGCTGCGCCGCCATGGGGATTCTGACAGCCCATACCGCCATCCTGTTCCTGGCGGTTCACCCGCCAGGAACAGGATGGCGGTATGGGGTGTCGTGGGGCCCCTGGGACCCGTAAGAGGGCCCCACAAAGAATTTCAGTGCATGCTTTGCATACACTGAAATTCGCGACGGGTGCAACTGCACCCGTCGCACCTTCCCACTCCACCGGCTCCATTCTGAGCCGGCTTCCTCGTGGGAAGGGTGTTTCCCGCTGGGCTGGCTGGGCTGGCGGGCGGACTTTCGGCCAGTGGGAAAGCCAGAATGACCGCCGCGGTCTTTCGGCGGGAACCGCTTGGCGGGCGGCGACCGCCGTCCGCCGCGGTCAGAATCACCCCCAAAGTGTGAACTTCCCAAATACAGCCATAAATGCAACACCGCCAGACCAACTGACGGCAAAAGAATGACTGCCCAACCACAAGCCTCCCCACGCCGCCACCATTCCGTCCGCCCTATCACATGTCAGTTCCCTGCTCAGCGGTCCCTGCTCAGCGGTCCGTGCACGGCGGAACACGATTGGTGGTGTTCACAGCTGCGGTTCCAAAATGTACTGCCAATAGTAGGCAACACCACATTGGACAGTTGAATACCCCACACCTGAGACACCAACACAGACTATACACACCTGCTCACAGCACTATAAAACAACCCCCCACAGACACACCCACAATCCCTTGTGAATCCTACGAACAGCACACATAGTGATGACCCATTCACACAGAACCCATACACCACAGGCACTTTCACACTGCACACTCAGCACACACCACACAACAGCATGTTTTGTACTAGACACACATCACACACACACACCAACACCACAACCCACCTGCACCCACATCCAAATAACCCCACCCCACCCCACCAACCACCCACACTGCACCCTACACGCACTACATCCCACCATACAACACAGCATGTCAAAAGCACCCACGTTTCAGTGACAATGAGTTGACGGTCATGGTAGATGAAATTGTCAGGGTCGAGGCACACCTTTTCAGAGCCCAGGTCCAGCAGACATCATTGGCAAGGAATACTGAGTTATAGCAGAGGATTGTTGATAGGGTCAACTCAGTGGGCATACATCCACGCACAAGGGAGGACACCAGGAAGAGGTGGACTGACCTACAGGAGAAGGTGTGTTCCATGGTGTCCAGGCACCAGATAGCCCTGAACAAGACTGGTGGTGGGCCCCCAACTCCACCCCTTGAGTTAACATCTTGGGAGGAGAAGATCTTGGACATCATCCATCCTGAGGGCCTGACTGGAATCATCGGAGGGCTCAACTCTGGTAAGTCAACAACACCCCCAGGCACCAACCACTTCTGCCCAGCATGAGTCCCCACCTCTCAGCACTCCCCAATCCACCCCTCCCACATTTCTACACCCCCCAGGCACCCCCTGCCCCTCCCCTGCATGCCACACCACTCAATGCCACCATCCCCACACAGTCACCCACTAATGCACGGACACCAAGCACAATGCCAAGCACCACAACACCCACAATGCAACACTCCCTACACATCAGAGGATCACAGTCCCATTTCACAGTGGAACACCTGCATGGAAAACCAAATCACATGCCACATCAACTGGCAGCCTCGACTGCGTTCCAACACATGGCAATGACAGCAATGTTATACACCTCAACCCTCAATGGCACATGGAAACAACTCCACAGTCTGCATCCCCCAAACAATGTCGGCATTACTGCAGCTGTCATTGCCATCACTGGGAAGCAAGTCAGGCCACACCATGCATCACATGATGTGGCCAACAAAGACATCTCCAAATTGGAATTCAATCCCTTTCCATCCACAGGCCCCGCTGCCACTGCAACCTGCTAGCAGATGCCAGGGTCAGATAGCCCTCCCAGGATGAAGGCCACAGTGGATGTCTGGACAGTGATGACTCCCCTGGCCCATCAGGTATGACTGGTCAGTCCATACCCAGCAGTCTCACCCTGGACACACTGGACCCCCCCTCCCATGTGACAACTACATCGCAGCCAGCCAGGGACGGGTCAATCAGAAGTGTGCCCTACAGTACAGGGACCAGAGTCAAAGGCACACACTCAAGACAATGAAGGTCCTGGTGCTACTGGGAGTGGGCACACTGTGTCAGGGGCACAGGCATAGGGGGCCCAGGGTAGTGGGAGGGGACCTGTGGTCCAAGGGGTGGGGCTACTACAACGACAGACTGCCCAGGAGGCCCTCTCCCAAGTCCTGGGTGCATACCACCAAACCCAGGAAATGATGAGCCAGATACTCACAACCGTGCGGGAGAACCAGAGGCTGCATAGGGAATACCATCAGGAGGCCATGCAGCAGTGGCAGGCGCTCAATGCCACCATGCCCTCCATTGTAAGGAACTGACCACCCTCCTGTGTGAGTCCTCCACCCACCAGAAAACCCCTTCCACTAGCCACATCCCAACAGAGCACTACACTAAAGTGGTAGCTAGTGGAATGGAGGCCCTGCCTGAGGACCCGCTGACCACCAGTACCCCTCTCCCTGTAGCTGAGGGACCCCCATGCAAGTGCAGATGTCCAACCAGAAGTCCTGCAGGAACTGATGCCAAGACCAACACCACCGTCAGAAAGTGACCCTCTCCTGAACATTCTCCCTTGTGTGCCACAGAGACACCCTGTTGGCTGCCCATTGTCATCTCTCCGTTCTCCCTTGGCCCCCTATACTGGACCCGGACTACACACAGCTGGCCTGACTACACTGATGGGTTCACCCACCATGAGCCCACTCATCACCCCTTGTACGTGTCAGTCACAAATAAACCATTGAGCACAGCTACTGTCTGCATGCTTTATTGTAAGAAGTACCATTTACTGTGGCATAACATGTTTAACTGTCAACCGATTATCCTGCCAAGTGTGTGAGAGTGACAGAGGGAGGAGCAATATGCAGCATGGGTGATAGTGGAGCAGCCAGAGGCTGGAGAAATGTGTCAAGAGAGGAAACAGGTGATGCAGGAACCAGAGTGCACCACACAAATGCCCTGCAAGTAGAACAAGACAGGGACAACAATCACTATAGGAGTCAGAAATGGCCACACAACACATATGCACTACAATTACAAGGTCCCAAGGGTGAGCTGGCAAGTGTCAGCTCTAGTCATATGCCCATGTCAGACCCACATCCCCAAGACAACCATCCCCAATGGTCCTTCCATCACAGCTGGCAAAGCTAAAATTAAGGCACGTTCCACAGTCAATACAGTAATGTTGCATTGCCTTCCAATGTGGACTCTTAGGAGGGGAGCAATACTGTTGACACCACAATGTACAGCACACATATTGCAGTTGATGTGGAAGTATAGGGAACAATGTAAAAGCACAAACATGTCACATGTGAAGCAACACAACAGCAGGGTGATAATTGAACTGAAATGTGCACAATACCAACTCCACTGATGAGGAAATGTGACCCCCCCAAACCCACCCAGAGTCAGAGCTGCACCCAATTCCACCAGCTCTAAAAGACACCAGGAGGATCTATGTCACAAGGCAGCCAGGAGTACAGGTCACATAACATACATCTGGCACATACCTGTAGCTCAGTGGAAGTATTGTCGTATCAACTCTGCTCTGAAGTTAACTGCATCCTCATCATCCTCTTCACTCCCCATATCCCCTTCATCAGCGACTGGTCCAGCTGCCACCTCCACTGCATCCAGCAATGGGATGTGACGTATCATGGTAGGATTGTGTAGTAAGCAGTAGGCAACCATGATCTGGCATACTTTCAGTGGTTTGTAGAGTAGGGCATCTCCAGAGGTGTAGATACCAGAATCTGGTTATCAGTAGCCCAAAGGGTCTTTCAATCACACGCCTTGTCCGACCATGGGCATCATTGAAAAGGTCTTCAGCATCTGCAGTCGGATGTCTCACAGGTGTCAGTAGCAAGAGAAGGTTGGGATAGCCAGAGTCACCTGTGTGCACAGAGGTAGGACCCATGTCAAGACCGGGAGGGAGATAGGGCAGGGTGTGAAGAGAGTAGAGTGTACAGGGGCACACATACGAATGGATATATACGGATGAGCCAGGCCCGGTCCCTCTGTAGTGGTGCCATCATGTGTGGGATGCTGCTGTTCCGCAGAATGTAGGAGTCATGTACAGAACCCTGGAACTTGGATGTCACTTGTGAGATACTTTGGTCAGTGAGACACACCACCTGCACATTGATAGACTCAATTTGTTTTCGGTTCCTGAACACTTGTTCATTTCTCCTGGGTGGCACCAAGGCAATGTGTGTGCCATCTATGGCCCCTATCACATGAGGGAATGTGCCAAATCATAGAAGGTGCCTTTGACAGAGGTTAAATTAGCAAGTTGGGAGAACCTGATGTAGCAGGGCAGATGTCTTAGCAGGGTGCACAGTACATCCCTCAAAACGTTACTGAACATCGGCTGTGACATACCTGTTGCCAAGCCCACCTACATCTGGATCGAACCTGTGGCAAGAAAATGGAGGACTGACAACACCTTACTGTGCGAGGGACAGCATTGGATGACGGATGGCAGGCAACAGATCAGGCTCCAACTGGGTCACCAGCTCCATGATGGTCTGCTGGTTCAAGCGATATGTCTGAATGACGTGTCGCTCTTCCATGGTGGCAAGGTCGACTAGGGGCTGGTACACAGGAGCATGTCTCATACTCAACATTGCACAGTATCTGAAATAGGAGAGGGAAAAGTCAGAATAAGCTGCATTGACTGTGTGGACACAGTAAAGCTGCGGAATAGTGTCAAAATTTCACCCATGACGCAGCTAACATTCAGCCACTATTCACTAAATACAGGTAAAATGGCAGTTGCCTGTCCTGCATGCACAGGACAGATGGAAGTGACCTAATAGATGGAAGTGACATCATGGCGTTAGGCGGTCGCAACCGCCATGCAACTCCTCATTGGATAACATGGTTGTCTATGGGATACTGGAGCCAATGGTGTTCACTGCCGGTGGTGACGGTCATGTCCGTGGTGGACGTGACCGCCATTTAATGTGGCAGTGCTCACTTGACTCCTGACACTCCTGCACACAAGACCTCCACTGCGTGTGCTGCTATGTTCTGACTCTGGTAGCCAAGATGCCACATCCTGCAGGTGATAGGACCCAAGCCTTCTCCCAGGAGTAACTCGAGAAGGTGGTGGACAGGGCCCTACCCCTGTATGGACAGTTGTATGGGGCACCAGAGCAGCAGGTGAGTTTATTGTCACCGTCCTGTCTGATAGTGATGTGTATGTGGATCTAAGGCATTAGGACATGGCAGATAGAGTGGAGATGGGTGAGCATTAGTAGAGTGAAGACATGTGAGTGTGGGTATGAGATCTTTGACATGTGTGCTGTCCAATGCTGTCCCTGTGATGCCACTCTACATGACTTTCTCCTTCTGTCTGTGTCACCCATGCAGGTCAGTGCCCATCAGAAGAAGGGAATTTGATGGGCCAGCAGAGCACCCACTGCAGAAAGAGGTGGGAGGGCCTGAGACACTGGGCCCTGAAGACCGCAGAGGCCCTGCTGGGGATGAAATCTCAATGTCGGACCCTGACCCCCTAATGGCCTGATTTTGGCAGTGCAAAAACAACAGATGATGGACGGAATGCAGAACAAATCAAACATTCACCCCCAGTCACAGATCTGGGTTTAATCCATCAGTTTGTTTTTGCTTGTCATGCCATTCCAGTTTAGACCCAGCCACATGCAAATCAGTCTTGACACTGTTCCCCATGGGAACAGTCCAGCCCGAACTGCCAAGCCAGGGCTTCCCTGGACCAGAAACAAGTATCCTGGGACCGGTTTCAGGGTATCACCCTTCATCAGCCAGGCTAGCTTGAATCTGGTGGCATAGCAAGCATGGGACCCACGTCTGGGCATACCCTTCCCACTTGGGGCGACAAATGCAAAAACAACAGATGATGGACGGAATGCAGAACAAATCAAACATTCACCTCCAGTCACAGATCTGGGTTTAATCCATCAGTTTTTTTTGCTTGCCATGCCTTTCCAGTTTAGACCCAGCCATATGCAAATCAGTCTTGATCCTGTTCCCCATGGGAACACTCCAGCCCGAACTGCCAGGCCAGGTCTTCCCTGGACCAGAAACAAGCATCCTGGGACCGGTTTCAGGGTATCACCCTTCATCAGCCAGGCTAGCTTGAATCTGATGGCATAGCAAGCACGGGACCCTTGTCTGGGCATACCCTTCCCACTTGGGGTGACAAATGCAAAAACAGCAGATGATGGACGGAATGCAGAACAAATCAAACATTCACCCCAGTCACAGATCTGGGTTTAATCCATCAGTTTTTTACCCTGAGGTAGATGGGCACTTGAGGGCAGCACAGCAGCAACAAGGGGGCAAATACACACTCTCACCTCGTTAATGTGTTGCTTGGGTGGGTTTGGGTTGAGCACTAGTGGGAAGCTGTAGCTTAGGTACTAGGTAGATGCCTGTCCACTGTCGGTGTTAGTCACGCTGGCAGTATTGGTATCATAGATGTGTGCCCATACCATGCAGACAGTGACTTATGAGGGCAAGTACTTCCAATGTGTAATTTGTGTGGTCACCCTCAACCAAGTTTTGGAACCCAGCTCCTACCAACTTCATTAGTACACCTGAGGTGTCAGGGCATTGTCATCTGTATTTTCCAACCACTGTGCCAGGGGAGATAAATGAGTCCTCATTCTGCTGCCATGTACTGCATGTGTAGTGAGACAGAGTGTGGCAAGATGTCACTGTTCTAATTGTCAATGGCATAGTAGGCATGTTACCCACCCACGCAGGATTCAATTGATACAGGAGTACAGTTTTTTTTTTTTCCCTAAACGGCCATGTGGAGTTACCAAGTACTGGGCAAGTGTCACTAGTGTGACTCACATCACGTACATGGGTACAATTGTGCCACCATCAGCAGTACACATCAGTATAGCTGTAGTTTACCCCATGGTGTCCCACTGTTGTAGCATGTATAGGTGTGGAGTGTCATGGCATGGCAACACATGATGATGTTGTTACTCTGTGTGACTGTTGTTCTGGCATTGACCCATTGCACCCTGTCCCTCTCTCCCTCTTTCCCTCCCTCACTCCCTCTTGTCCTCTGTTTTTGTGTGAGTCAGCATCATTTGGCAAAGGAGAAGAGGAACTGGCGAGTGAGGAAGCTGCAGCCCACCAGACCCAGAAGCCTAAATCCAGTGGAGCTGAGGGGACCAGTGGGACGGAGGGTGAGGGGAGCTCCAGAGGGGAGACAGGATTGATACACCATCTTCAGATTCCTCCTCCGATGGCAGCTCCCTGGCAGTGGCAGACCCATCTGGAACCACTCCAGTTACATCCTTGTCTGCCACCCCCCCTTCCCAGCACCATCCTCCCTGTGCCTCCTCACCCAGTTGCCCTTGCCCGCTCACCCAGGAGGGTGGACATCTTCTTCGCTACAGGCCCTCTGCCCCCACCCCAGTCAACCCTGCCACCCTCAATGATGTCCATCTCTGTGGGACAGTCAACCATCGTGAATTCCATCTATTGGCTTTGCAGATGCAGGAGATCAATAATGTTCCTGGAAGGCATTCACGGTACCCTGGCTAGCCTGCAGAGATTGTTTCAGGCTCTGGGCACCTCACTGACGCAGCCAGTGTCCCTTTTCCTTCCATCCTCCCTCCAGCTACCTGTTCCCAATCCCACATCCCTCTCCACTTACCCATCCAAGGCACATTTTCTGACCCACATGCATCTTCATCAACAGACACGGTACGGAAGGACAAACATAAGCACCACAAATTATACCACTGCCATGCACACACACACAACATTCAGATGCAGACATGACAACATCCACTCCCTACACCGACTACCCTACCACCACCCCCTCACAGGCAGTACACCACTCACACCTGCAGTCACCACCTCATCAGTCACAAATGCACTCACTGCCACCGTCAGCACAACATCACACATGCACCCCATACAGCACATGCGCACTCAGCACGGCTGTCAACACCCCCACATGCAGTACACCTAACCTACCTGCGGACACCACCACAACATTCACTCACACATCCCCTCTGCAATCTCCCTGCATCTCCTCCCCCTCCTCCCACTACATCTAAACACTTGCAGTCACCCACCGAACAGTCATGCAGCACACACGTGGCATCCAAGCATGTGCCTGCACCCAAATTACCTCCACGTACTCACCTCTCCACAACTCCCTTTCCCTCCACTCCC
The DNA here is from genome assembly GCF_031143425.1 of Pleurodeles waltl. Taxonomy (NCBI): domain Eukaryota; kingdom Metazoa; phylum Chordata; class Amphibia; order Caudata; family Salamandridae; genus Pleurodeles; species Pleurodeles waltl. The sequence goes on from NC_090445.1 coordinate 1,462,925,526, forward strand.
ATACCTTTCTGTCATGACCATCCCCGTGCCCCCAAGAAACATTTCCTTCATGACTTTTCCCTGCTCCCCACCAGTGAACGAGTCCCTGCTCCCCCAAGCACCCTGTTACCCTCCCCACACCGCTGTCTTCCACCTCCCCTGGTCATCGCCATGTCCCTCCACCACCAAAGTTTTCCGCCCCCACCAAATCCACAGTCACCCCTCCCAAGCACAAACCCAAGCACACTCCCCCAAAATCTAAGTCTAAGCCCAAACCTCCTCCCCATCCAAGCCTAAGGACCCCCTCCTAACCCTCACCTAAGCACCCCCCTCCAAACCCAAACCCCCATCCCCGCCCCCCCCTTCTCACCCCTGAGGTGCCTGCATGCCCCATTGATGCCCCTGCTAAGTGGAGGCCAGCAGTTTGTGGTCAGGAGTCATGTTGGGCCCTCATTCTGTGCACAGTGTGCACGGGGGCACTATGGACTTGGCCTTGGGCCCCTTTGTTCATAGTTATTTATTATGGTTTTAAACTTTTAACCCCTTGGGTGCAGGCGTCGGCCACTGGCCGATGCCCGCACTACCTCCCTGGTGCGGGTCACGACCAGTGGCCGACACCAGGGAGGGGGTTAATAAATCCTCGGGTGTGTCGCACCCGAGGATTTATTTATTCATTTTTTTGTCCCTGGGAGACACGGAAGCTTTTCCGTGTCTCCCCCCAGCCCCCACCCACCCCTTTGTTGATTTCCCCATCGGAGCAGGAAGCGGCCTTGCGGTGTTTTTTGAGTGTCTTGAAAGAACGTGCTGATTAAGGGAAGAAGCTCAGGCAAGGTGGCCTCTACTGTTGCACGTATCTCACACACACCATCGATTTTGTGACTGTCTACGTAGGCTAGTGTTTTAGAGCAACAGTCTAGCCAATAGCAGAGATGGCATCTTGATGGATGACTGCTGCCGTCACTCGGGTTACAGAGGACAGCTCTGACATAGGATCAGAGACTGAGACATCAGATACTGAGACAGCATCTGAGGGATAGGACAATGGCGCAGACTCTGGGAGTGATTTTTCAGTCGGAGGAGTCCCATTCAAAAATTCCTCTTCCAGTAAATTATGAGGGAGGTGATGAGGACAGTACTGCTGTCCCTTCGCAAGCACAGTCTGTGCAACGGGGTAATAGTGGGTTAGCCCAACCCAGAGAGCAGGTGAATGCGGCGGCAAGCAGAGAGAGAGAGTGCTCCCTTGGGAGCTCCCCAATTTAGTTCAGCCCCAAATTCCACCGCCTAAATCGTATTGTGGAGACATCAAAATTATCTATCACAAAACAAACTGGTTTTGTAAGGCAGGCACCTGTGTTTTTGGTCCTGGGTTCGGCGGCCATATAGAGAAACATACTAAACCCAAACATTTCTGGAAACTAGACATTCGGGGGAGCCCACAGAGGTGTGACTTGTGTCGATTCCCCAAAGTTTTCTTACCCAGAGTACCCTGCAAAGCTGAAATGTTGAATAAAAACTAAATTTTTCTCCCATTTCTGTCACACAAACTACAGGAATATGCTGGGATCCACAAAATTCCTACCACCCAGTGATTCCTCACCTGTCCTGATAAAAACACTACCCCACTTGAGTGCCTATACCTAGTGCCTGCGTCAGGAATGGATCACCCCAGGGTCAACAGCTGCCTCATGTAAGGACCAACATTGACCGTTGTGTGATCTATTCCTGTAACGGGCACCAGGCCTACCCACACAAGTGAGGCACCATTTTTATTGGGAGACTTGGGGAAACGCTGGGTGGAAGGACATTTGTGGCTCCTCTCAGATTCCAGAACTTTCTGTCACCGAAATGTGAGGAAAAAGTGTTTTTTTAGCCACATTTTGAGGTTTGCAAAGGATTCTGGGTAACAGAACCTGGTCAGAGCCCCACAAGTCACCCCATCTTGGAATCCCCTAGGTCTCTAGTTTTCACAAATGTACAGGTTTGGTAGGTTTCCCTAGGTGCCGGCTGAGCCAGAGGCCAAAATCTACAGGTAGACACTTTGCAAAAAACACCTCTTTTTTCTGTCAAAAAATGGGATGTGTCCACATTGTGTTGTGGGGCATTTCCTGTCGCGGGCGCTAGGTCTACCCACACAAGTGAGGTATCATTTTTATCGGGAGACTTGGGGGAACGCTGGGTGTAAGGAAATTCGTGGCTCCTCTCAGATTCCAGAACTTTCTGTCACCGAAATGTGAGGAAAAAGTGTTTTTTTGGCCAAATTTTGAGGTTTGCAAAGGATTCTGGGTAACTGAACCTGGTGAGAGCCCCACAAGTCACCCCATCCTGGATTCCCCTAGGTGTCTAGTTTTCAAAAAATGCACAGGTTTGGTAGGCTTCCCTAGGTGCCGGCTGAGCTAGAGGCCAAAATCTTCAGCTAGGCACTTCGCAAAAAACACGTCAGATTTCACTGTAAAAATGTGATGTGTCCATGTTGCGTTTCTTGTCGCGAGCATTAGGCCTACCCACGCAAGTGAGGTACCATTTTTATCGGGAGACTTGGGGGAACACAGAATAGCAAAACAAGTGTTATTGCCCCTTGTCATTCACTAAATTTTTTCCTTCCAAATGTAAGACAGTGTATAAAAAAGACGTCTATTTGAGAAATGCCCTGTAATTCACATGCTAGAATGGGCACCCCGGAATTCAGAGATGTGCAAATAACCACTGCTTCTCAACACCTTATCTTATGCCCATTTTGGAAATACAAAGGTTTTCTTGATACCTATTTTTCACTCTTTATATTTCAGCAAATGAATTGCTCTGTACCCGGTATAGAATGAAAACCCATTGCAAGGTGCACCTCATTTATTGGCTCTTGGTACCTAGGGATCTTGTGAACCTACAAGCCCTATATATCCTCGCAACCGGAAGAGTCCAGCACACGTAACGGTATAATGCTTTAAACAATCTGACATTGTAGGAAAAAGTTACAGAGTAAAACGTGGAGAAAAATGGCTGTTTTTTTAGCTCACTTTCAATATTTTTTTATTTCAGCTGTTATTTTCTGTAGGAAAACCTTGTAGGATCTACACAACATTACCCCTTGCTGAATTCAGAATTTTGTCTACATTTCAGAAATTGGTTTCACACCCATTCCTGTCACTAACTGGAAGGAGGCTGAAAGCACCAAAAATAGTAAAAATGGGGTATGTCCCAGTAAAATGCCAAAATTGTGTTGAAAAATGTGGTTTTCTGATTCAAGTCTGCCCGTTCCTGAAAGGTGGGAAGATGGTGATTTTAGCACCAGAAACCCTTTGTTGATGCCATTTCAGGGAAAAAACCACAAGCCTTCTTCATAAGCCCTTTTTTTCCCATTTGTTTGAAAAAAATGAAATTTTCATTGTATTTTGGCTAATTTCTTGGTCTCCTCCAGGGGAAACCACAAACTCTACCATTAGAATCCCTAGGATGTTGGAAAAAAAGGACGCAAATTTGGCTTATTTGAACAAAAAGTTATGAAGGCCTAAGCGCGAACTACCCCAAATAGCCAAAAAGGCTCAGCACTGGGGGGGGGAGGGGTGAAGGCCCAGCAGCGAAGAGGTTAATATATCTGCAGCACTGCACCGATGATGCCGATGGTAACAACCTTGTCCTGGCTTTCCTTCCACATGTATGTGTCGTAAATATGCGATTTGGCATGTGTGACTGTGTGTTTGTGTGTGTGTTAGTATGGGTGTTTGTTTGCTCGTGTGTGTGTGTGGGTGTGGCTTGCCATGCCAGGTGTGTTTGTGTACTAATGTCCTTCCCTCCAGTGTGTGCTAGGTGGGGTTACTTACGGTTGGTGTCTTTGTCGCCTTCGCTGGTCCTGGAGTTCAATAGCCAACAGGAGTATTGAGAAGACATGCAATTCGCATACCATGGGGCCTGCGGATGTTCCTGTGTTCCTGAAGGTGAGTGTTCCCTTTTGAGTGATTCATTTCTGCCAGGCCTTTCGTGGCGATGCGACCGCCCCGGAAATTCTGGAGGTGTGCAGCATTGTAATAGGGTTGTGGGAAACAGCCTCACCGCTGGCTTGGATATGCCCACTGCTGGTCGCGGCGGTTCCTCCGCAGTGGCGTTTTGGGCAGAGACTTGACTGTGTTCCGTTGGTTCTATCCCATGCTCATAATATGGTGGTCCACTCCACCAGGGTTGTCAGCGGTGCGACCGCCACCTCCACCATGGCAGTCCACAGACCGCCAGACTCGTAATGACCACCTAAATATACAGAGGAGACTGCTGGGCCAGTGGTCATCTGTAAATTTTACAGTCTGTCAGGATGGAGGTGGTAATCTCATCTGCCATCCTAACGAATGGTGTCCTGTTGGTCAAATGCTAAATCAGGCCCCTAGTCTTTGATTATATCACAGTCACCAAATACATTTTATTAAGTAAGGCAACATATCTTAGATGAATAACTACAACTCACAAAAGATGATATTTCAGGTGAGATTCTGATACTGTTGCTGTCACCTTCCACTTAACAGGATCCAAAGCACCACCAGGAGTGCATCAACAACAATGCACACAACAACAAAGAGCTCTTCCAGAGTGAACTCCACGGACATCCCCTCCTCCCAAGAACTCTGCAGCAACCTCTCCACCTACTTCCACTGCAAGATAGCTGACACCTACGACAGCTCCCGGCTCCGGACAACACCACGCCCGCCACCGTCATACCCACCACCGAAGCTCCTCCATACCCCCACCACCTACTCTGCTGGGCCAACATCTCCGACGAAGAAACCTTCAACATCATGAACTCCATCCACTCCGGCTCACCCTCTGACCCCTGCCCCCACCACATCTTCAACAAAGCAAGTAGCATCATTGCACCCAAACTCCGGCACATCATCAACCGCTCCTTACAAACCGCCACCTTCCCAGAAATCTAGAAACACGCTGAAATCAAGCCCTTACTGATGAAACCCACTGCAGACCCAGACGAACTCAAGAACTGCCTACCCATCTCTCTGCTCCCCTTCCCAGCAAACATCATTGAAAAAGCTGTCAACAGACAACTCACCAAACGCATCGAACACAACAACACCCTGGACCCTTCACAGTCAGGATTTCGGAGCAACCACAGCACCAAGACCGCCATCCTCACAACCACAGATGACATTCGCATCCTCCTAGACAGGGGTGACACTGCGGCTCTCATCCTCCTCGACCTGTCCGCCGCCTTCAACACTATCTCCCACCACACTCTACGGACTCGTCTCCCTAACTCCAGCATCTGTGACAGGGCACTAGAATGGATCACCTCCTTCCTCACCGACAGGACCCAAAAGGTCTGTCTCCCCACCTTCTACTAAGAGGCCGCCAAGATCATCTGCGGCATCCTGCAAGGCTCCTCTGTGAGCCACACTCTGTTTAACCTCTACATGGCCCCAATAGCTACCATCACCAGACACCACGCACTCACAATCGTCTCATACGCTGACAACACACAGCTAATCATCCCCCTCACCAACGACCCGCACACAGCCAAAGCGAACCTCCACAACAGAATGAAGGCAGTCGCCGCCAAAATGAAGGAGAGCTGCCTCAAGCTAAATACAGATAAAACAGAAGTCCTCTTCATCGGCAACAACCCCTCCACCTGGGACAACTCATGGTGGCCCGCTGCCCTCAGAAGCACTCCGGCCCCCACAGACCATGCCCATAACCTCGGCTTCATCCCGGATTCAGCACTGTCTATGAACAGTCAAGTCAGCGCAGTCTCCTCCGCCTGCTTCAACACCATGTGCATGCTCCGGAAGATCTCCAAATGGATCCCAACCGAATCCAGAAGAACAGTCACCCAGGTTCTCGTCAGCAGCAGCCTAGACTATGGCAACGCACTCTACGCCAGAACCACCACCAAGGTACGGAAAAGACTGCAACGTATCCAGAACACCTCTGCCTGCCTCATCAAGAACGCCCCCAGAAACAGCCACACCTCTGCCCTACTTAGGGACCTGCACAGACTCCCAATAGACAAGAGAATAACATTAAAGTTTCTCACGCATGCCTACAAAGCCCTTCACAACGCCGGACCAGAATACTTCAACCACAGATGCCACTTCTACACGTCCACCAGACAGTTCCGCTCTGCCGACCTCGCCCTTGCCACCATCCCACACGTCCGGATGGCCACAGCCGGAGGAAGATCCTTCTCACACCACGCTGCCACGAACTGGAACTCCCTTCCCATCCACCTCAGAAGATCTCCCACTCTATTGCAATTCAGAAAAGACTCCAAAACCTGGCTCTTCGACTGATCCCAACTGATCATCGACGACTGCTCACTTGCCGCCCCCCAGCACCTTGAGACCCTAGTGGGTGACTAGTCACGCTTTACAAGTATGTTGATTGATTGATTGAAAGCATAAACCAAGAACAAATAATTCACAGAAAATACCAGATATAGTTCCATCAGTAACTGGTGGAGTACCACAGACTGCATTAACACACAGTTTAATACACAATACATTTAAGGAACAAAAGAAAAAATTGTAATGTGCATTCAGAAAGTAGCAATGTATTTTTATCTGGTAATTCAGCCTTGTTGGTTATTTACTGTTTTAAGTTTGTAGCACAGATAAACACAATTTGCCAGTATCTACATGTGTAAAACAAATCATAACTCCACAAAACCTAAAACACATAGGCCCTCATTCTGACCCTGGCGGTCGGTGATAAAGCGGCGGCCAAGCCGCCAACAGGCCGGCGGTCTAAAATATGCAATTCTGACCCTGGCGGGAACCGCCAACACAGCCCGCCGTATTAACACTCCGCCCGCCACGGCGGTACAAACAAACAGCGCGGCGGTTCCCGCCAACAGCCAGGCGGCAGACAATGTACCGCCCACCCTATTACGACCCACCAATCCGCCACCTTTTCCGGGGCGGGAGCACCGCCGATAAGAACACGGCGGAAACAGACTACGAACGGGAAAACGCTCACCTCTACGCACTCCACGCGACATTCCGGCAGTATGGAACCAGAGTTGCAGGTCATCCCCGCACTCCTATACCTGCTCATATACCAGGAGCACGCCCAGCGGCGCGGAAGACATCGGTGAGTACTGCACCTACGACACAGGGGAGGGAAAAGATTACTGGCACACACCCACCCACCCACACCCACTACAACACACACATCAATGCATTCCCACAGATCACTGTCACAACCCACAAACCACCCCCCACCGAAATAATGCAAAGACCAAAAGAAGAGATCATAAACGGGCAGATATATTGAAATATGTACACCAGTAATCCCAATAAATAAATAAACTATGTACAAAATATATACAGCTACTAAATGTAGTCCAACCACTGTCCGTGGATCACAGGGGTCCTGTGCAAAGGGGCAAGGCCCAGTCCCACGACAAGAACTCCACGGAGAGAACACTGCAGGGGCATCAGAAAGAAAATAGGACAGGCACCTCAGGGGGAAGGGAAGGGGGGGCACCTCAGCCACTTGAGTACACGACGCCAGATCCACGAGGGGACTCCATGACCACTGGCCCATCCTGGGGAGAGCAAAGCCACAGTCCAAACAGTCCATACAGTGGGTGGCCTGCCCACTGGGCCATCCTGGGGACAGCAAAGCCACAGTCCAAACAGTCCATACAGTGGGTGGCCTGCCCACTGGGCCATCCTGGGGAGAGCAAAGCCACAGTCCAAACAGTCCATACAGTGGGTGGCCTGCCCACTGGGCCATCCTGGGGAGAGCAAAGCCACAGTCCAAACAGTCCATACAGTGGGTGGCCTGCCCACTGGGCCATCCTGGGGAGAGCAAAGCCACAGTCCAAACAGTCCATACAGTGGGTGGCCTGCCCACTGGGCCATCCTGGGGAGAGCAAAGCCACAGTCCATACAGTCCATACAGTGGGTGGCCTGCCCACTGGGCCATCCTGGGGAGAGCAAAGCCACAGTCCAAACAGTCCATACAGTGGGTGGCCTGCCCACTGGGCCATCCTGGGGAGAGCAAAGCCACAGTCCAAACAGTCCATACAGTGGGTGGCCTGCCCACTGGGCCATCCTGGGGAGAGCAAAGCCACAGTCCAAACAGTCCATACAGTGGGTGGCCTGCCCACTGGGCCATCCTGGGGAGAGCAAAGCCACAGTCCATACAGTCCATACAGTGGGTGGCCTGCCCACTGGGCCATCCTGGGGAGAGCAAAGCCACAGTCCATACAGTCCATAACAGACCCCACTGCCACTGGAGGAGGCAAGTTGGCCAGAGGACATCCTGCAGCCCTGCCCGAGATAGATCCTGCCCTGCCACGTCTGCCAAAGGGCCAGCGGTTCTTGCCTTGAAGGGCCCAGTTCAGCGGTTCTTGAGACGGCGGGGCCCAGCGGAGCGGTGCTTGAGACGGCGGGGCCCAGTTCAGCGGGTCTTGAGATGGCGGGGCCCAGTTCAGCGGTTCTGGAGACGGCGGGGCCCAGTTCAGCGCTCCTTGCCTTGAAGGGCCCAGTTCAGCGGTTCTTGAGACGGCGGGGCCCAGCGGAGCGGTGCTTGAGACGGCGGGGCCCAGTTCAGCGGGTCTTGAGACGGCGGGGCCCAGTTCAGCGGTTCTGGAGACGGCGGGGCCCAGTTCAGCGGGTCTTGAGACGGCGGGGCCCAGTTCAGCGGTTCTTGAGACGGCGGGGCCCAGTTCAGCGGTCCTTGCCTTGAAGGGCCCAGTTCAGCGGTTCTTGAGACGGCGGGCCCAGTTCAGCGCTCCTTGCCTTGAAGGGCCCAGTTCAGCGGTTCTTGAGACGGCGGGGCCCAGTTCAGCGGTTCTGGAGACGGCGGGGCCCAGTTCAGCGGGTCTTGAGACGGCGGGGCCCAGCGGAGCGGTGCGTGAGACGGCGGGGCCCAGTTCAGCGGTTCTTGAGACGGCGGGGCCCAGTTCAGCGCTCCTTGCCTTGAAGGGCCCAGTTCAGCGGTTCTTGAGACGGCGGGGCCCAGTTCAGCGGTTCTGGAGACGGCGGGGCCCAGTTCAGCGGGTCTTGAGACGGCGGGGCCCAGCGGAGCGGTGCGTGAGACGGCGGGGCCCAGTTCAGCGGTTCTTGTGACGGCGGGGCCCAGTTCAGCGCTCCTTGCCTTGAAGGGCCCAGTTCAGCGGTTCCTGAGACGGCGGGGCCCAGCGGAGCGGTTCTTGAGACGGCGGGGCCCAGTTCAGCGGGTCTTGAGACGGCGGGGCCCAGTTCAGCGGTTCTGGAGACGGCGGGGCCCAGTTCAGCGGTTCTTGAGACGGCGGGGCCCAGTTCAGCGGTCCTTGCCTTGAAGGGCCCAGTTCAGCGGTTCTTGAGACGGCGGGGCCCAGCGGAGCGGTTCTTGAGACGGCGGGCCCAGTTCAGCGGTTCTGGAGACGGCGGCCGGTCTATGGCCAACTGCTAATTGCCTGGTGGTGCCCTCCTGGGCAGCGGGGATGGTGCTCCTTCACTGCCCACCTGGGCTGTGGGTGGTGGGGCCCTCCTGGCCAGCTGGGCTGGGTCCTCCCTGGGCAGCGGCTATGGGGGTGGTGGGCTCTCCCGGGGCAGCTGTGCCGGTTCCTCCCGGGGCAGCGGCTATGGGGGTTGTGGGCTCCTCCTGGGCAGCAGGCCTGCTGCCTGACCTCTCCGACTTGCTGCCCTTGCCCTCCTTAGTCGTGGGCCTGTGGCCCTTTCCTCCCTTTGGAGCTGTGGCTGGTGACTGTCTCTGGGTGGTGTCCGGGGGGGATGTAGAAGGCGGCGCCCCTTCCGCCTTCTGCTCCTCTTCCCAGGGGGTGGGCTGGCTGTCCCCTTGCTGCTGGGCGAAGATCCAGACATGCGGGCTGGCGGGCTCCAATACCCCTGCACCCTTGTCAAGGGGGCTGCAGGGCTGGTGGTGGCTGAGGTGCTCTTCTTACCCAGACGAGAAGGAGGGGGGGGCTCAGGGTCAGGAAAGAATTTAGTAGTGGCGAGGAAGAGTTTCTTGGGACAATGGAGAGTGGTAGGTACAGTGGGAATGGGAGTGGAGGGAGAGGATGTGGTTGTAGGTGAGTCACGTTTGCTGTCTTTGGGTGCAGGTGCAGGAGGGATAGGCTGTCGTGAGGTGGATGGCTGTTGGGTGGGTGGGTGGCTGCGTTTGTGTGGTGTGGAAGAGGGGGTGACAGACACAGTGGGAGAGGACACAGGGGACGTGTAAATGGCAGTGGGGGTGGTGACTGCACGTGTGCGGACTGGAGTGGAGGGTGTGCTGGTGATGGAAACACTGGCTGATGGTGAGGTGAATGGAGGTGTGAGTGTAGACGTCACAGGGAGGGAGGAGGGAGACGAGGAGGTGGGGGTCACAGAGGTGGTAGTGACTGTTGGCATGTCTGCATCGGAATGTTGCGTGTGTGAATGTCTGCGTGATCTGTGGTGCTTATGTTTGGATGAGCTTCTCTTGGGTGTTGAGGTGTGTGCAGGCTGGTCTGATGGTGTGGGTGGGACAGGCAGAGGAACAGGAGACTGGGAGGAGGGAGTTAGTAGAGGGAGGCAGGAGACAGGGACAATGGCTGCCGTCAGTGCTGAGGCCAGAGCCTGGAACGATCGCTGATGGGCAGCCTGACCCGAATGAATGCCCTCCAGGTACGCATTGCTGCGATGAACCTCCCTCTCCACCCCCTGGATGGCATTCAAAAGGGTAGTCTGCCCAACAATGAGCGTTCGGAGGAGGTCAATGACCTCCTCACTGAGGGCAGCGGGGGTAACAGGGGCAGGGCCTGAGGTGCCTGGGGCGAAGGAGATGCCCGGCTTCCTGGCAGAGCGGGCACGGGGCGAACGCTGAGGGGCTGCTGGGAGGGCGGAGATGGTGCGCTGGGTGGCGGCTGTACCTGTAATGGCGGGGGGCACGGATGGTGCCACCCCGCAAGGGAGCCCCCTTCCGAGGACGTGTCCGTGTCGCTGCAGGGTCCAGTCGTCCCCGTCGTGGAGCTCCCCTCGCCCTCCGTCTCACTGGTCCAGTCTGACTCTGTGGCATGGCCCTCCTGGGCCATGTGAGATGCAGCTCCCTCCTGCCCCGATGCCACTTCTCCTCCGCCTGATGATGCTGATGCACACAAGCACAGAAAGACAAACAAAAAGGGGGGGGAGAGAGAAATAAAGGGATATTGAGTACATGGATCTCCGGTACAGTTAGCGGACATGACAGACACAGATGCCCCCTGCACTAAGTTGCGCACTTGGGGTCCGCTACGCATTCCGTGGAACATGCCCTACACGCCTAGAGTTGACAACTGCACCCATGGATGACACGGCCCAGGGATGGCTGTACTGACAAACTACTGAGGGTGGTGGCTGGGGACACAGGGGCTTACGGGGGTGCCCAGCCTACAGATATCGCCCTGGCCTAGGGGGACCCCCAGCCCTCCTCCCCCACCCACACACCTCCACTGCGCGACAACAGAGTAGATAATGCTTGTACTCACCCCCTTGTGTCTGCTGTGCTGCCCTCACGCGCCCATCCAAATCAGGGTAGGCCACCGCCAGGATCCGGAACATCAGGGGGCTCAGTTGACGGCAGGCACCCCGCCTACGTTGGGAGGCAATCCCCAGCAGAGACTCGGCGGTCTTCTTGGTCCCGCGGCGGATGTCCTCCCACCTCTTGCGGCAGTGGGTGCCCCGTCGATGGTGGACCCCCAGGGTCCGGACTTCCTTGGCGATGGCACGCCAAATCCCGATCTTCTCATGGGCGCGGACCTATGTGACACGTACAGGGAGGGAGAAATACCACGTTCAAGTTTGTCAGCATTTTCCTTGCCAGTGGCCCAACGCCCCCCATCCCCGCCATGCCCCCCGCCATGCCCCCCGCCATGCCCCCCGCCAGGCCCAACATGCCCCCCATCCCCGCCAGGCCCCCCGCCATGCCCCCCGCCAGGCCCAACATGCCCCCCATCCCCGCCAGGCCCCCCGCCATGCCCCCCGCCAGGCGCAACATGCCCCCCATCCCCGCCAGGCCCCCCGCCATGCCCCCCGCCATGCCCCCCGCCATGCCCCCCGCCAGGCCCAACATGCCCCCCATCCCCACCATGCCCCCCGCCATGCCCCCCGCCATGCCCCCGCCAGGCCCAACATGCCCCCCATCCCCGCCATGCCCCCGCCATGCCCAACATGCCCCCCATCCCCGCCAGGCCACCCGCAATGCCCCCCGCCAGGCCCAACATGCCCCCCATCCCCGCCATGCCCCCCGCCATGCCCCCCGCCAGGCCCAACATGCCCCCCATCCCCGCCAGGCCCCCCGCCAGTCCCCAAGCCAGCCAGTGGCCCCAAATCCAGATTGAATTAAACTCACTTGTTGGTCTGGAGGACCGTAGAGTAGCGCATACTGGGGGAGGACCCCATCCACAAGTTTCTCCAACTCCTCTCCAGTGAAGGCAGGGGCCCTTTCCCCAGGCGCAGCAGCCATTGTCCCTTCCAGACCGAGGTCACAGCAACACTTGCAGTATAGGTCCTCTCCTGTGAAAGTTCAAGTCGCAAGTGGATAAGTAGATAGAAAATGGCGGTCACGTCCGCGGCGGTGCGTACCGCGGCGGTGCGTCCCGCCACCGCCGGCGCCCTTCGCCATTGGCTCCTGAAACCCATAGGCTTCAATGTTAACCAATGCGGCTTCGCGCCGCGGTCTTCGCCCGCCGCCCGCCGCGGTGTGCCACGACAGCGCATTGACCTCACATCCCATTGTCACACTTCACAGGTCAGGCAGCCGCCATTTCCAGGGCCCACATGGCTCAATTTCAACTGCGTCACACAGGCCTAGGCCTTGCATAGCCACTCAGACACGCCATTCACTGCATAGAGAATCGTTTACTGTGCTAGCTGTGAGTACGTACCTGTGGGTTGCTTGACTGTGTGCTCCATGTTGTCCTTCCTAGGCACCGTCCGCTGGGTTGGGCGAGGAGACGGATGAATCCTCCCGTGTACCGACCGCTGGTGGACCTGTCGACAATGGAAGAACGCCACATTATCCTGACCTACCGTCTTAACCGTGCCACTATCCATGAACTGTGTGCCCAGCTGGAGCCCGACCTGATGTCCCCCATCCGCCAACCCACAGGGATTCCCCCTCTGGTGCAGGTCATGTCAGTACTCCATTTCTTGGCAAGTGGGTCATTTCAGACAACCGTGGGAATTGCTTCTGGGATGTCTCAGCCCATGTTTTCGAAGGTGTTATCCAGAGTGTTGTCTGCCCTGATGAAATCCGTGAGGAGCTACATCATTTTCCCTGAGGTGGGCGAATTGGCTACAGTGAAGGGTGATTTCTACGCCCTTGGACATATTCCCAACGTAATTGGTGCCATTGATGGGACCCATGTGGCTTTGGTTCTCCCAAGAGACAGGGAGCAGGTGTACAGGAACAGAAAAAATTACCATTCCATGAACATCCAGGTGGTGTGTTTGGCTGACCAGTACATCTCGCATGTAAATGCCAAATTCCCAGGGTCAGTGCATGACGCCTACATCCTCAGGAATAGCAGCATCCCTTACGTGATGGAACAGCTACAGAGACACCGTGTATGGCTAGTGGGGGACTCTGGGTACCCCAACCTGTCGTGGCTACTGACCCCAGTAAGGAATCCCCGGACCAGGGCAGAGGAACGGTACAATGAGGCCCATGGGCGTACTAGGAGGGTGATCGAACGCACCTTTGGCCTCCTAAAGGCCAGGTTTCGGTGCCTGCATATGACAGGTGGATCCCTAATGTACTCACCTAAGAAGGTGTGTCACATCATCGTGGCCTGCTGCATGCTTCACAACCTGGCTTTGCGCCGCCAGGTGCCTTTCCTGCAGGAGGATGGTCGAGACGGTGGTGTTGTGGCAGCGGTGGAACCTGAGGAGAGTGACGAGGAGGAAGACGACGGGGCTGAAACAGACAACAGGGACAGAATCATTGAACAGTATTTCCAATAGGACACAGGTAACATTTCAAAGATAATTTAGTAAATGTTAACTACTCTCCTGCATCTCTGCTGCCTGTCTATTTGCCCCAGTGTATGATGACTGAGTTTTGGCTTTTCCCTCCCTATTTCAGATCTGGGGTCCCCACTACGAGTCCTGTGCTTCGTTTCCCCATGGACTACAGCTTTGTGGCAGCTGTTTGTTGACTTTACCATGTACAAGGACATATTTGCACTGTCATGTCAATTACAATATATTGAAATCACAGCCAGACTCCAGATATTTTGGTGCAAAATAGGTGTTTATTGAAGTGCTCAAAATGGGATGGGTGGTTTCAAGTGGGTGGGGGCTATGGTGAAGGAATGTCCATGGCAGAGTCCAGAGTAACAGTCACACAGGTGCATTGTCCAGAGGCCTGTGGAGAGAAGGAGCATGGGCAGTTCAAGGATGGACAGGGTGACAATGTGGGACAGTGGGATGACATCAGGTGGTATCCATTGCTGGCGGGGGTCTTGACATCCTACTCTGTCTTCTTGTGAGATCTCAGGGCCCTCTTGCAGGGTGGTTCTTCTCCTGCAGGAGGTGGGGGTCTGGTGGGCTGCTGCTGTGCGGGGGCCTCCTGTCCACTAGCGCCGGCGGAGGTGGTTGGCTGTTCTTGGGCCAGGCTAGTGGCAGGGGCCCTTGGGTGTTGTTGAGTGTCCGCCCTGGTGTTGACGAGGTCCTGCAGCAGCCCTACCATGGTAACCAGGGTGGTGTTGATGGCTCTGATGTCCTCCCTGTACCCCCGATAGTGTTCCTCCTGCAGTACCTGGATCTCCTGGAACCGGGCCAGTACCGTCGCCATCGTCTCCTGGGAGCGGTTGTATGCTCCCATGATGGTGGTGAGGACCTCGTGGAGAGTGGGTTCCCTGGGCCTCTCCTCCCCCCCCTGTCGCACAGCTGCCCTCCGAGTTGCCCTGTTTCCCTGGGCCTCTGCCCCCTGGCCGGTGTGCCCACTACCACTGCCCCCAGGTCCCTGTTGTTGTTGGGGTGGTGGGTTATCCTGGGTGCCCTGTAGTGGTAGACACACCGCAGATTGACGCGCCCTGGAGACAGAGGCATGGGCCCGCTGGGTGGGAGCTGTGCTGGTGTTCCCAGAGGGGTTTGGGTCTGTAGTGGCCTGTGCCTGTGTGAGGGGAACCGACTGTCCAGAGGTCCCCGATGGTCCGGGCTGGTCATCGGTGTCCAGGTCGACAGAGCTGCTGTCATCGCTGACGGCCTCTTGGGTGGGGGGTGTGGAGAATTCTGGCCCCTCCGCCGCGGTGTGTTGACGGTCGGGTCCTGCAGGGGTATAGAGGTATGGTTATAGTTTCAATGTGTGGCATATGGGTGTATCTATGGGTTCTCGTGTCCCCAAGTGCTGGCATTCGTGTGTGGGGGCTTTGGTGAGGGTGGCTTGTGGGGGGGATGTGTATATGCATTGGGCATGCTTTGGTGATGGGTGTCCATGCTTAGTGGACGCATGCAGGCCTAGGTTTTGGGATGTGTGGGTTGTGATGGTGAGACATTGGCGGGGAATAGGTGTGCTGGGGGTGGGGGTGAGGATGGTGGTGGGGGTGAGGATGGTGGTGGGGGTGAGGGTGGGGGTGAGGATGGGGGTGGGGGTGAGGGTGGGGTTCGAGGATGGGGGTGAGGGTTGGGGTATGAATTGGCATGCAGGTGGGGGGGAAGCAGTATTGAAGCTTCAACTTACCAGTATCCATTCCCCCGCCGACTCCTGCGAGGCCGTCAGGATGCAGGATGTTCAAGACTTCCTCCTCCCATGATGTGAATTGTGGGGGTTGAGGTGGGGGTCCTCCGCCAGTCTTCTGCACGGCGATGTTGTGCCTGGATACCATGGAACGCACCTTCCCCCGTAGGTCGTTCCATCGCTTCCTGATGTCTTCCCGATTTCTGGGGTGCTGTCCCACTGCGTTGACCCTGTCGACAATCCTCTGCCATAGCTCCGTCCTCCGGGCAATGCTGGTGTATTGTATCTGTGTGCCGAACAGCTGGAGCTCTACCCGAACGATTTCCTCCACCATGACCCTGAGTTCTTCGTCTGTGAAGCGGGGTTGTCTTTGGGGTGCCATGGGGTGGTGTGTATGATGTGTGGGGTGGAGTATGTGTATTTAAGTGAGTTGAGTGTGGTGGTGTGTGTTGTTTTGTGTGTGGATAGTGTGTGTGTGATGGTGTTGAGTGGCTGTGGCTGTTAGTTTGTGGATGCTGGTGTCTCGCTCTGGCCTTCTTTCAGAATTTTTTAGCGTAGGGGTTTGTGGGTGATGTGGGTGTGTGTTTTATATTGTATTGTGTGTGTGGGAGTGGTGTGTGTATCAGGTGTGTGGGATTCAAATCGTCCAATGTGGCTGAGTTTTGTTCGTTTGTGTGTATTCTGACCGCGGCGGTGTGTCCAGCCAATGGAATACCGCGTTTGAATGACCGCCGCATGGATTCGTGGGTCGTAATGGCATGGGCGTATTTCTGTTGGCGTGACGGTGGAGGTTTTGTCACCTCCACTTTTCCGCCGACCGCTGGTCTGGCGGTCTGTTGTGGCGGTCGGATTTTCGGAGGTTTGCCTTCTGCGGGTCAGAATGACCGTGGCGGGTTTCCGCGACCGCGGCGGGATTATGGAGGATTTCTGACCGGCGGTAGGCGCCTTTTACCGCCGAGGTCAGAATGACCACCATAGTCCTTGCAATACACAATCCCAACACGCACACAGTCCATGCAATACACGCACCCATCTAATACACTCATAAAACACACTCCAGAGTACATACTTCTAAATGTACACACTAACACCAACTCCTGACACACACTCCAACCTCTGAAAACTCTTAGGAAATGCACACTTAGACTTTGCACACTTTTGGACACACCCTTTGTGGTGAATCCATATTAGTTTTTATTGGGAAGCATACTGCTTGTGAGCCGGGAAGGTTCGGCTGACAGTTGTGACTTGTTGTGGGAGTGGCTTAGTCACCTACAAGCAAAAGTGCTGTCATCCCTAAACCAGCAGTCTCGCCTAGGAGCGAGAGTCCAACTAGAACTAGAACAACTTCTTTAACCTGACATGGACACCAATATAACACACACAGTCCTGACTCTATATACATGTCATGTTACTCATAAAACATATACACTTCATGTGATGTAGACACTAACTCCATACTTCAGACTATACACATTCTTGCAACACACACTCCTGATACCTGACACCTCCGACAGATACAGTCATCGACACACATGACAGACATACACACTCCTCAACGCCTAATGCACATATTTTATACAATACACACACCCAACAGAAATAGTCCATGTAATACCAATGGCCACTTCATACTCCATGCTTCTAACTCTATATAAAATTAAAAGACCCAAACTCCTGACTTATAACACACACTTATAGAAAATACAATATGCACTCAGACAGAAACACATGCCCAACACACATGAGCCATGAATTATGCAGTACTCATTACACACAGAAACAATATTTGCACACTAAAAATTACATGTTGCCAAACACAATACTCAGTAATCGTCATTCTATACGACAAAATCACCCCCAAGTTTGCAAAATACTAATTGCTAACTATAGGTTGGCAAGTTCTCAATCTTCCATACACACTTCCAAATAAACAAGCATTTTCCAATTCCAGGTATGCACTACCAGCACACAAAGGTGATTAGTCACACTTTTATGTCTCACAACAGTTACATACTCAGATATTCAATATTTACCGCACATTATCCCTTGAGATATAATTTTACACTGTGGAGTATGCACATGAGAAACGAAATACAGGAAGAGGCCATCAAAACAAAGAAAAGGATTATAAATCAAGGCAAATTATATGTAAAACAATGTTTTATTAAATACTAGTAAAAATGTTGTACCTACTTATATTGCAAAGCCTGCAAAGTAATACAAGTTTTTTTTAGAGTGATAAAAAATAGAGTGTGTTGCAAACAAAAAGCAAATTATTACTATTGAAACATTAATGTCACATATTCCAAAAACAATGTAATACGTCATTAATATAAAAGAACTGATCATATTCCAAATGAAAACAGAATTAAATGTGCTTTTTGCCTACAACAGTTACATAAAAAGCAATTTTATCAAAATGTTGTAAACAATTTAAAGTGAAATAAAAAGGCTCCCTACACAACCGAAATGTTTAAAAGACAAAAATAATTACTAGATGTTAACAATGTACCTGCCTAGAGAAAATTATGTAGACTTGAAAAAAAATAAAGATTTAAGTTATAAGTAAATTCCTCCCACAAAATTTAAAAGGGGAATTCGATCTATAAATGTTTTATAATTATTTTGAGAAAGTGGGCACACACCAGTAATATAGCATCATTAGTTGTTGAATAGTCATATAAAAGGAAGTATAATTTAATTTGCGCATCTCAAGAAAATGGAAAGGTTTATCAAATTATTTCATCAGTTATTACGAATTTAGGAAATGTATTGGAAGTTGTAAAGGGGGCATGAATGGACTTAAAATTAAAGTGGAAAGCACCCAACAGGAAAATATATTACTACTACATTGGAAAATGTTGTTCCATTTGTTAGATTAAAAAACATCCTAGTTGTGATTAAAACATTTATTCAAAATGATCCCATGTCAAATAGGAAGCATAAAATAAAAAATGGGAAAATATGGCTGAATGCCGAATTGACATGTGAAAAGAGCATTCATTTCTTGTTTAAAAAAATCCGAAGTGCAACAGCATAGTACATCACATGCACATGATTGGAGCACATTATACTGAAACCAGAAAAACAATATGATAAAGCTACTCTACCTGAAGGTAAAGATTAAACATTATAAAATAAGTAATGCATTATTAAACACGAAGGAAAACGAAGTAAACATAGTTCAAAATGAAAATGGCCACATTTGCTTTAGAGAAAAAGCAACCTCTATAAGTAATGCTAATATTGTATCCATACAAATCCAGATAATATAATAAATAAGACAAATGAACAGACAGCAGCTCACTTCTGAATATTATACTGCTCGTTCTACTTTGATGCTTGTCTTTTTTGCGCACACATTAAGATGATTACAATAATTTAATACACAGCATTATATTGGGTAAAATAGCATAAAATGGAAGGTTTGAAAACAATTCTCTTTAACAATTTAAGAGAAAAATAATGGGCCTTATTTAGATCTTGGAGGATCTAGTCCTGCTGTCGCTTTTCCATCGGTTTCCCTGTCCCCCCACTAGGCAGTCTGCCCATTCTATTTAGGTGCTGGCGGGTCGATGAATGAAAGTCTGTCGGAGTGCCACCATCTCCGTTTGAAATTTCCTCCTGCGTCGATGGCGCCATAGGCAAAAGTGCCTGTCAGAGGGAGTACAGCCAATTTTCCCACTGGGCCAATCACAATGTGCCTTCCCACCATTGTAACTGTGGTGGGGAAACCTCCACACTTGAGTTGGCAGATTGGAAGGGATAAAAGCTCAAAACATACTTTTTATTTTTTTCAACTTCCCTTTCCATTATGAATCTGATCGTCCAAGTCTTTCCTTTGCTGCTGCTACTTGACCACGAAGTCGCCGGAATCAAAGGTAAGCTATGTTTTTTACAAGTTACCTTTTTATTTGTGTGACTCCATTAGCTCTAGACTCGTGCATTTTTAACTAGATCTTACAAGCAATATGTTACTAATGTGCATTGCATATGTGTGTAATGTGGTAATTTAAGACATTTAGAGAAACCCACCTGTATAATTGTATTTGATTGACAAATTTGGTGCAAGCTGCCGTAATGATGATTGACACCTACACAAAAATTTAAATGAATCCTAAATTCTAAATGTGTCTATGCAGGTGTGTTTAATCATTTTTTGTAAACAATCAAATCATATACATATGCATAGCCCATTACTGGAAAACTTAAATGTAATAAAATATTGAAATTGCACTAGACAAGGCAAAATGCTTGTTTACATAAATGTAAAATCAATGTTATTTCTAAACCTAAAACATCCAATATATTTTTTAATGTTACATTTACCCTTTTCTAATGCATTTTCTGTATATTATAGATTAAAATTTTCTCTTATTTTTATTATGTTATAATGCATATATGTTTATTTTTTTCACTTATCAAGTTAAAATAAACACACCTGTATAAACACCTTAGAAAAACAATTTTGGTATAAGTGTCTATTATCATTGATGAATGCTTGCCCCAAAATTTCTAATAATCACTAATGTTTGCACAAGGTACATATGTCATTTAAAAAAGCATTAGTCACTACTGTCATAAATATAAGTAAGAATATGTACCTCACATTTTAAACATTAACATTGTTACTAATCAATGACTTGTAAATAAATAATATTGTCAGGGCAAACTTTGACAAATTAAAATATTTTTTATTTTCAACTGAGAAGCTTCTCTCAAATGTATTAGAAAGAAAAAGGGAGGATAAACATAATGCACAGCAACAGCCTGGGGGGGGGCATGTAGTAGGCACAGAGCAGGCACCGCAGTGATCTTTCTTGGGAGGAGTGGGTTTGGGCCTGACAGGGGTTAGGGATAGGTAAGACATCAATTCGGGAGGAGGAGTGAGAAAGGATTGGGTTTAGGAGGTAGAGGGAGCTGGAGTGGGTGATGTGTGTGTGTCTGTGTGTTTTGCAGTTGCATGTGGGTCTGGTGTATGTTGTGTATGGTTTTGGCAGGTGTTTTCTGTTCGGGTGAGTGTGTGTGTTTGGGTGGGAGGGTGTTATTGTGGGTGTGCCTCTGTGTGAGAGTGTTTCTATGGGTGTGCTGTTGAAGTGGCTGGCGTGGTTGTGATGAATGTGTCAGTATGTTTTGCAGTTGCATGTGGTTCTGCTGTATGTTTGGGTGTGTGTGGTTTGGTAGGTGCTTAGTATTCAGTGAGTGTGTGCTTTTGGGTTTGGTGGGTGTTGTTTTGCATGTAGGTGTTCTTTTGTGGGAGTGTGTTTGTTTGGATCAGTATGCTATTGAGGTGGCTGGTGTGGTTGTGGTGCTTGTGGGTGTGCTGGTGGCTGTGAGTGTGCTGGTGGTTGTGATGCTTGTGGTTGTTCTGGTGGTTGTGGTGCTTGTGGGTTTTCTGGTGGTTGGGGGTGTGGTGGTGGGTAGGCTGCTGGTTGTGGTGCTTGTGGGTGCTGGTGCTTGTGGTGCTTGTTGGTGTGCTGATGGTGTGGTGGTTGTGGATGTGGTGTTGGTGTGGCACCTGTGGGTATAGTGTCAATAATGTGTGTATGTTGTTTGGGTGTTTGTTTGTTTCTTTATGTGTTTGTGTTTATGTGTGTGAGTGTGTTGCTTGTGTCTGTTGGAGTGTGTGCATGTAAAGAAGTGAGTACGCGTTGGATAGGGGTAGGGTTTGGGATTTGAGATGAGGAAGCGACCTTATTTGGGGCACAAGGTGGGGCTGGTTGGGAGGCTGCGGTCATTAAAGAAGCTATGTTAGCAAGCGATCTCTGCCTGGCAGACATTGAACTATGAATGGTGTCCAGAAATGCAACCATTTGTTGTATTTGGCAACTAAGGCCCTTGATGCCCTTAATGATCACAGACTGGCCTACAGAGATGATGCGTAAGAGGTCAATAGCCTCCATAATCACGGCAGCTGGCAGGGATAGTGGGGTGTGAGGTGATTGTGGCAAAAGAGAACCCCAACCCTTTTGGGGGGTGGATTTGTCCAACTGTGGGGGGGGGGGACAAGAAGGAAAGTGGAACTGGGTCTCTGGGTTGTGGACAAGGATACGGTTGGTACAGTTCTTGTAGGGTCTGCCACTACTAGGGACATATAGCTTGTGAAGGCCTCCGAAGAATATGATGAGCTGGTGGCCCGTGTTCCAGTCCCCTCACCCTCCATGCCACTCCATTGGAGTCCGAGGCCTCACCACCCGACGCACAGTGGCCAGCTGCTTCCCCGCCTTCGTGGCCAATGTTCCCTTCACCTGCTCCTGAAGATAATGAAAAGATATATACAATAGTTTTATTGTATCTGTGTAAATAGAACTGATCATTAAACAGTATCACAATACAGTTTCCCATTTTTCATATTTCACCTGCTTCAAGGTTTAATTTACCATTATCTCATGCATTTAGGGAACATCTTCAGAAATCATTTGGTCACAGTTTTGTAATTTCCAGTTATTGCTCCTTTATTATTTTTGGTCAGTTCTCTTAACCATTTTCAATTTACTACAGGAACTGTTTAACCCATCTGAATGGTTCTGGGTGGTTGCTTTGAATAGTGAACTTATGTCTCAAAAATCAATATGAAGCAAGCAAAACACCTTTGTACATTGTGTGTACAAGGCAAAAAGCAGTGATTTATTTTTATTTTAAAAAACAAAACATGAAACAATCTATGTTAATATTTACTGCAATGTTGTAACAATATTTGGATAAACTGGAAGCCTGTTTCTTTTGTTTGGGCATTTTACAATGATAACACTTACTTCAAGCAACTCAAGTATTTTTAGATCTCAAAATCGATTTTATGAATCCAGTACTTAAGTTGCTTATTAACGTATCACACCCTATGTATTTACTTACGCTGTTCAAGAAATTAAAAAATAATTGTGTTGATATTTTCAACTGCCTTTCACAGCATAAGTAAATACATAGGGATTGATACATTTCTAATCTACCTTAGTACATTGCAAACATAATATTGACTCCAAATAGTCTTAAGTTATTTTCATTTTGCTTTATCATTGTGAAAAAATATGCTGGCTTTCACTATAGGCAAAAATCGGTATAACATTATAGTAAAAATTCAATACACCGATTCAGATATACTTTTGCTGTAAAAACTCAAATGAAAATCTCAATATGCAACTGATTAAGCCTTGATGCATTTGTCAAATTTCATAATGAGTCATGATTTTGAGTTTTAGAGATGGGATCCTAAAATGTAAATGTGACGGAACATTACATCTGCACCGGCCCCTTAAATAATCTATTTTTGTTCATTATTGATTTATTATCTGGACATAACAAAGGACATAAAAATGATATTTGTAGGTATGTGTTGCTCTGTCACCAATGTGTACATATGTCTGTTGTTTAAAAAAATGTATGCCTATGAAATTCATTTTGCAAAATAAAAAACAGACTGATTTTCATCCACATTTCTGAAGTAGGACATCATGCAAATCTGGCACTTTTAACAAAATTTGATTTGTATTTTACTAAACTGTTTTTATTAAGCAATGTAGCATTTATTCTAATGTTTCTAGTCATTTTGGCTCACATGCTGACTATTGTTTGTTCATCATACCAACTCAACATTGTGATGGTAGGGGCATTCACTATATCATAAGTACATTTGATGCTGTGTCACCTGAAATAGGGCCAATGTAACATCCTTCACAATTGTGACTGGGCATCACATCTGACACAATAATAAATTGTGGCCTGTTTGGTACATCTGTCCCTTACAACATCAAACAAACTTGTGTATGTTTTTTTAGACAGGCATGTGTTTGCTCAAAACAGTCTTTTGGTGGTGATCATAAATACATTAGTATCATTTTTCACCAATTAGGATACAAAACACATCAACATATACCTCATGAAAAACGTACACCTTCAAGAACTCTTTTTGTGCATTAGAAATGTGTCAACTTTCATGTTGATGCCATAATTTGTTGCTGTAACAAAAAATAGTTGAACGCGAAAAACCTAAAAAAATAACATATCTCCTTGGTGCTGCTGTTGGGCTCTCAACTGCCCATCAAGTTGTGGATAGGCCACTGCAAGTATGCGGGCCATTAGTGGGGTTGGGGGCCATATGTACGAACACATTTTCCCATAGACACAAAATGGGTAAAACCCTTTGATACATCTGGCCCTAGAATATGGCACACATGCATCAGAATTGCAATATGAGTTGTTGAATAAAAAGAATCCCCATACTCCCACAATTTATACACTTCCTAAAATCCATAACAATCTCTCTAAACCCGCAGGTCGCCCGATTATATCGGGGTGTGGCTCTATCCTTGAACCAGTTTGTAAATATGTGGTATTTTTTTGAAACCGTTAGTACCTATGACAGAAACCTATCTTAGAGATACAATGGATACTATTAAAATGATTGAGAATTTACAGTTTGATAGTGGGAAACAAATTTTAGTGACAATGGACATTGTTTCACTATATACTAACATCCCTCAGGGACATGCCCTACAGGTGATCGAAGAAGTGCTGGACGGGAGGTCACAGCCATCTCGAGTACCCACTAAGTTCATCTTAGAGCTATTACAGATAGCAATGACTAGAAATGTATTTTATTTTCAGGGAGATTTCTACATGCAAACGAAAGGTGTTGGGAGGGGAGCAACTTTTGCACCTGATGTAGCGATCTTGTATATGGACAATTTTGAACAACAATTTATCTTTGATAGGACTTTACCATACTTTACTCAGATAACTCTGTGGAAACGATATATAGATGACGTGGTAATGATTTGGAGAGGGACCCAAGGTGATTTATTGAGGTTCCATAAATGGTTAAATGAGAGATCACACGATATTCAATTTACAAGGCATTGTAGTCCATCTGAGATTGATTTTTTGGATGTAACAATCAAGGTGGAAGACAACCGACTCTATACTTCGTTATACAGAAAGCCAAGTGAGAGGAATTCCCTTTTACAATATACAAGTCATCATCCCCGTAATTTGAGGGATAATCTGCCATATGGCCAATTCCTCCGCTTCAGAAGGAATTGTTCCCGTAAACAAGATTATTTTGAAGAATCTGAAGACTGGTTTAGTCGCTTGGTAGCACGTGGTTAATTTAAAAGTATAGTAAGGAAGTCACAGAAGATAGTTTGGTTCTGTCACAGGGACATCCTACTTGAACCAAAGGGACACACAGACAATGATAGTAATAGATTGATATGTGTTACAACTTACTGTACTAGAAGTACTGATGTCAAAAAGATTATCAACAAACATTGGAATCTGATTGCAGATGAACTTGAGATACAGGATCTTCCCATGTTTGCATTTAAAAGGGGCAAGAACATTAAAGACTGGGTGGTTAACTCTTTGTTAGCAGACCCCCCTAAACCCTCTTTGTTATCAATGTTCAATTTACCTAAAATTGTGGGCCATTTTAAATGTGGGTCATGTAAAGTCTGTATCTAACGTATGGAGATGAAAATATTTAAGCACAATCGTGTAACTACAACTGAAAGAATATACAAATTGTAACAGTATGAATGTTGTTTATGTAATCAAATGCCCTTGTGATTTGATATATGTTAGTCAAACTAAACAAAAGATCAAGGTACGGATTCTACAACACTGCAGCCGTATTAGATGTAAAACACTAGGTGCACCTTTGGTTCAACATTTCACTGCATTGAATCATCCAGTAGATTCTTTAAGATGGGGAGTGATTGATAAGATCACTGTTAACCAACAAGGGGGTAATGTGACTAGTATACTGAATCTACGAGAATGTAAATGGATTCATCTTTTTGATTCTGTCTCGCACAGCCTTAATGAATACGAAGAGACAGCCAGACAGACAGCAAGTCTATCAAATGGCTAGAGGCTAGTTATTTCATTTTACGTGGGGTTTAGCTCAGTTATTACATGAGATCTACATGACCATAGGATGATGTGGCTCAGTTTATCATCAGTGATTGTTAAATTGATATTGTGAGGTATATAAAGGGAGTTTTGTTAAGAACTGACCACAACATATTGAGCTTTGTCAGGATCAAATGAGATTAATTGTTGTTTGGAGACTATGGCACAAGGTGGCCATTTGGTGGATTTCCCCATAAGTGATGTGTGGCCATGTATTGATTTGGTCGTGTTTTGAGTGATATGGTGTTGTATTCCGTTGCCTTCTCTACGCAGCTATATTGTGCCCTGAGGTTATTATATTCTTCCCTGTGATGTATGTGGGACAATAGTGCAAAACATATATAAGGAGCGTTCAATTGTGGCAAGTGCCCTTTGTTTAATTGTAATATATTTTTTTAGGGTATGATTAGACCAGTTGTCTTGTTTTCTGGCTTTGTGGGGGGGACGTGCGCACGCCTCTTCTTTGCAATTTAGTGGCACTCGTTGCATTGCGGGCTTTCCTCCCTCCCCCCTTTTCTTTCTTTTTTCTTTTTTCTTTTTTTTGAATATGTGGCGATTTGGGGTTCGCTGTAAGGGTTGGATGGCGGTTGACTGCTATGGATTTCTCCTTTCTGTTGCCGCTCACGCAGGTTGTCCCGCTGTGATGTTTTTGCTTTGTTGTGGTTTGCAAGACCGGATATGAAGGTATTAATAAGGGCGTTTACTTTGTGATGATTGGTACCGCATTGTTCTGGAGACAGTCGGACCAGAGTGAAACAACCTCTGTTTCAAGACCGGATATGACGGAATTAACAAGGGCCTCTACTGTGCGGTGATTGGATCACGTTGTTTGTGGAGATAGTCAGACCAGAGTGGAACAACCACTGTTTCTCCACACCTGTTCGGTATTCAGATGTGAGAGAGCTATGAAAGCGCAGAGTTTTCGCTACCGTGGTTACTGATAGATTCTGTAAAACGAGGACAAGTTAAAAGCCATTGGATGTAAAAGGTATTGTGTGTTCTTAATGAATGGGTTCAGAATGGAATATTTTTGTTAAGTCATTTGTATTGTTTCTTTAGGAGAATATTAGCAACTAAGTAATTGGTTTTAGATATTGGGATATAGATGTTCCAATTTATATTCCCTTAAGAGAAAATAGATATTGTTGCTAAGATGGGTTAGTTGTTAAATTTGATGGTTCTTAATGGATGTTTGTTGCCTCCTCAAGGATTTTTGTTGAAGAGTTGGTGATAATATGAAGAAAGAATATCCCCAGTTGTTTGGGGTAAGAGATTTGGCATGGTAAAAATATATTGATTGAAATAAAAAGATTTTTTGTTATATAGGTATTGTTTGTATGTTTTAGATATAAGGCGGTGTGAAGTTTAACTGAAGAGGATTGTGGCCTTAAGAATTGAATTATACCAAGTGTGAGTATGGTTGTATATGGATGTACAGCAGCATTATAATTTTTGGATAAAGGTTATATTTAGATTAATTATTTCTGTTTGGTTTGTTTTTAGTGGTCCCCTATCTTTTTAAGTCCTGATGAAGACCTGTGTGTGAGCCCGGAATCGTCCAGAGAGCCAAAGGGTCAAATCGTCGACGATGATATTTGAGCCTGGATGTTTTTTAGGATAAAAGAAGGACTTTTGAATGGGGATTTACTACTCTTATAAGTGTACTATAAGATTCAATGTGTTAAAAGTTTAACCAACAGGCTGTGGATGTATGTCGGAACGACGCCTGCCGGAACAACGAATGCCTGAACAACGAGGTCGGAACAACAACCTCGTTGTTACCACTAAAGCCTTTACCACGAATGCCTTAACAACGATTTTTTGTTGTAAAGGCATTCCTGGTAAAGGCATTAGTGATAGGCATCCATGGTTCCTGCATGCGTCCCCTCTAGCCCCCACCCATAAAAATTACCGTGACCCCCCACCCGCCTAAAACCACCCCAACCCCTACCCTTGCCCCTAAAACTACCCCCACCTGCCCCTAAAACTGACCCCCACCCTACCCCCAAAACCTAAAACAACCTCAACCCCCACCCCATCCCTGAAACCTAAAGTACCCCACCCCTAAAACTACCCCGAGCCCCCCACCCTGCCCCTAAACCTAAACCCCCCTAACTCCCACCCGCCCCTAAAATTACCCGACCCCAACCCACCCCTAAAACCTAAAACCCTAACCCCCACCCCGCCTCTAAAACTGACCCCCACCCTACCCCCAAAACCTAAAACAACCCCATCCCCAAAAGCTAAAGTACCCCAACCCCCACCCCTAAAACTACTCCGAGCCCCCCACCCTGCCCCTAAACTTAAACCCCCCCCAACCCCCCACCCCGCCTCCTAAAATTACCTGACCCCCCAACCCACCCCTAAAACCTAAAACCCCAGCCCCCCACCCCACCCCCTGGCCCTAAACCAGAAAATACCCCGACCCTCCACCCCCGGCCCTAAACCTAAAACCCCGACCCCCCACCCTGCCCCTAAACCAGAAGGTACCCCGACCACCCACCCCCGGCCCTAAACCTAAAACCCCGACACCCCACCCCCGCCCCCTGGCCCTAAACCAGAAAATACCCCGACCCCCGGCCCTGAACTTAAAACCTCGACTCCCCGCCCCTAAACCAGAAAATACCCCGACCCCCCACCCCGGACCTAAACCTAAAACACCGACCCCCCACCCCGCCCCTAAACCAGAAAATACCCCAACCCCCGGCCCTAAACCTAAAACCCCGACCCCCCGCCCCAAAACCAGAAAATACTCCGACCCCCCACCCCCGGCCCTAAACCTAAAACCCCGAACCCCCGCCCCCGCCCCTAAACCAAAAAATACCCCGACCACCCACCCCCGGCCCTAAATCCAAAACCCTGACCCCTCACCCCGCCCCTAAACCAGAAAATACCCCCACCCCCGGACCTCAACCTAAAACCCCGACCCGCCACCCCTGTGCCCCGCCCCTAAAATAGAGAATACCCCGACCCCACAACCTAAAACATCCCTGACGAAACATGTGTTGGCTCGGCGTGGATGCCCTAAAGGCTTCTTTGGACATTGATGAGTTATAATATAAACTATATTAGAAGAGTTACCATGATGGAATGAACAATATTTAATAAATACTGGTTATTATGTTACTAAACACAAAAAATTGTTAATGAATATTAGCTGGATGTGTGTCTGAGTATATAAATTGTACTCCAAAATGTAGACACCCCTAAAATGTTATATCAATTGATTCTCCAAATACGTACTGGATCGGAGATGGTGTTAAAACTCAATTTCATGAGACTATATGGCCCTGCATAAGGCACCTTCCAATACATCAAACTGAATCAAAATACAATACATTAAAATAACTAAATTAATTAAGCCCAATCAAGAACTGAGTTCTAGATCAATTAAAAGTTGAAGAGTTTTATTGTAAAATTCAAAAATAAGTGGTACTGAGTCAATGCAATGAAGGTTGTCAGATGTAGAGTTATATAAAGTATGCAAAATTCAGAAAATATTCTAAGTCAGCAACATTAGAGAATAATGAGACAGCATCCTTAGTAGAATATGAAAGTGTTCTAAAAGTTGTCTCGTTCTCAGAATCAAGGGTTTTTATACACAATTATTGCACAGAAAATCAGAACTTTTGCAGAATCATTGTGAGGTGTGCAAATGTATAATTTCTTCATCAAAACGCAATAAAAATGAAATGACAGTATTTTAGCTCTTCAGCACTATCCCATTTTCTTGAATAAATATTTAACACCCTCTATGCTCATCTGGAGATGTTCAAACAAATATCAAACACTGACAATCAGACTTCCTTCAAATGAATAGATCCAGTGAAGAAACAGAAACTACAGTTACATGTAAAAATTTTACATCTGCACCATGTGAGATGCCCATAAGCAGAACAACAATAGTGGACATGAAGTATTATGACCTTAGTTTAACTGTGTACTGCAGAGCCTGTGGGATGCGCAGGGTGGGAAGCACAAGTGATTGACAGAGATAACTTCCATCTTGTTCGAGATGGAGTTTTACACAGAAATGTGGCCTAGCTAAAACATATATAAATAAATATGTTCTATATATCATAAGTAACTTGCTTCAAGAACAATTGTGTTAATTTAGCCTCTTGTTATAAAATCATGTGTGAAAAATCATATTGTACATCAGTGCTTCCCAAATTATGGGTCTTGACCTACTAGTAGGTCACAAGCAGATTTTTGGTGGGCTGCCAAAGTCCAAGGAATAAATATAGATGCCTCAAAATTCTATATTTATTGTGTCACATTTGTTGAGCTTTAAAAACAGAGGTCAAACATCAGGCTATTCCATCTGACAAATTGCTGCTTCTTTACTTAGCATGAGGATTGGTGTTTACAAACTCCTCTTGTTTTGCTGTCACAGAAGGAAAAGTGAAATATGTGCCAACCTTGCTGAGGAACAGAGAGTATGAAAAGGAAGGCTCTAGGATGTACTTTTGTAACATACAAAAACATGTAAATGCCTGTAAATGAAATGTACACATTCAGCACTTTTTTGTAATTCCTATGTGTGATGAAAACAAGACTTAATAGGATCAAAACACATCACACGCTTTACTTGGTGATGCACACATGTTAAATATTCATCGAACCCCAATTTCTACACATTCTCATTTATGTGCAATATAGTTGTATCTGTAAAATGGTAGGTCTATGTAAATTTAATGGCCATTTTAATGGAAAATGTGCTGTGTGTAAATGACAATGATACATTACATGATACTTCAGTTACAATAAAAAATCGCCCACCTCATGTCCATTAAAGCTTGGTGGGTTGTAAAGGTTTGTTATTCCAAAAATTGGGTCATGGTTCTAAAATGTTTAGGAAGCACTGTTCTACATTATTAATGGTACACAAAAATATAAATCCAGAAGTGTTGTGTACAAATACTCCTTTGAATAATTTATAATCATTAAATCAATATGGTAATTAGGGATTTATTCAGGCTGATTCACTCTCTGCTTATTTCACTTATTCTCCTTCATCATCTTTACCTGGTGGTAAACACAATCTTTCACATTCTCGGACTGAAATTCTTTACACTCTTGCACCCACAATTCTTAATTAAACATCCAGAAAACTTTAAGAAAAGGAACATAATAATTGCACAAATCATTACAATAATTACAAGTGTTAAGATCAAATGCATAGTTCATCCACCAAAGTTATCAATCCATTTACCAATCTTGATGAATCCCTTACCTATTGCACTAGCCCAGGAACATACTGTCTCCTATTCTCTATATTCTGCTAAATCATGACGCTCACAAGAGATATCAGAAACATTATTTACATAGGCATTAATGGCAGGCCTGTTATCAGGTATGAAGGTACAGCATCTCTTGACCTTCAATACCTTGCAAATACGCCTTCCTTCGCAAGAAGTACATCTACCGCTAGGTGGTTTTGCATTACCATTGCTCTCACAGTGATTAAGTCAGAATTAATTTGGGTTACGTCCCCAGCAGTACTTACAGAAAGCCTGTCCACCAAAGTATTTAGATAAACATCTAATTTTCACATTATTCATAACCACACCAATGGAGGAATAATAGCACCTAATATATCTAATACTGCCTATCCCAATCCACTTTTCACTCTCCTCAAACCAACTGCATTATCCATTCCACTCAGATGATAGACTCTAGGAAACACCAAAACAAGATAACATGACCCAATCTAACTACACAGCAGACTAAAATAGTCTTACCACAGTCATAATAAATTCCTCTGAGAATCGGCTCCTCACCAATCAGAAAGTCACCACCAATTACAACATAAGTTCTTTCACACGCACTCTCTCCAACAAATTCAGCCACGCCATCTTTCAAAGGTTTCCCACGCACCATACACATTTCACCTTTCCTTTCTTGTTCAATTCTCAATCTGTGGTGTAGCTTCAACAATCTAAATTCCTCTTCTTCTTTCATCTGTTCTTTACTCTATCTCATCTTTCCAATCTCCCACAATCTTTACTCTCCTCTCATTAGATTTTTTCACAAATTCATGCTTTCGTTACTCAAACCAAACACATAGCCCCGTTTAGTAGAGTTAGTTCCATGCTCAATTTGTATAAAGTTTTAAAAAATCTGTCATATTTGAAACCGTTGTTACTTTTTCTCCTTGTAGGATAGACAGATCCTCCAATGTGACACTGACATTGGACAAGTAAGGAGAAAAAAAAATCTTTTTTATTAAATATACTAACACAGTACAATACATGATCAGTTGCATGAAATTGGAATTTGCATATAGTTAGAGCCTTATACAAGAGGGAAAAAAAGTGCATACGAAGCAGTTCTTAACATTAATTATTCCAACATACACTCTCAAATTTTTAGTATAAATGTTATCTTGAAATCTACTAACTAAACTTTCCCTACATATCAGTGTATTATGTTTCACATTATGTACTATAGTTAATTCAACTCTTACGAGTGTATTCCATCGGAGAGAGTAGGCACAATAAGGCCACCTAAGACTAATAACTAATAATGTCATTAATAAGACAATCAAACTAATAATTTTACAGCATCTGCTATATTCCAGTAAAAAAAAAATTATCACGAAGCTCCATAATTAAAAAATGTTTAAAGTTTTTTTATAGCAGTAATAGGTTTCTTCTTTTTTTCTTATTTATTTGAAAACTATAATAACAGCATATTTCAAGAAACTTTTCTTTCCAAAAGTTCATGTGAGTTTATGATTCCAAAAAAGGATTCTTTTAGAAATTGCTGTGAGTTTTCATTTTTTGCTTTGACTTTACTAGTCTTTCACCTGTTCACGGTGGTTCTTCTTCTAATTCACTTTCAGGTTCACTTTCAAAAGTGTGGTAGATCTCTGGTTCTGACTCTTCTTCTTCCTCAGATATTGTTGCTAGATATACCCATTCAGGTGATGCATACTTTCTATCTGGCGTTCTCTTTGTTGCTGGTCTTTTGGCAGCTGGTGATTCACTTTCACTGTTTTCTGAATTTAGTTCAATTATTTCAGACTCTTCCCAAAATCAACTTTAGTCTTGCTTGTTTACATTCCTTCTTCTACAGGTTCATTTCAATAACTTGTTTACTTCAGCTGTCTCTTTCCAAATGCAACCATTGTTAATTCTTCTCTGTTCACTGATAAATTTCCACCCCAATCAGTATCAACTACACGATTCACGGTAAACTGCTTTCTCCTCTGGGGGTTCTTGCTATTAGGCTATGCCACTCAACTGCAATGCACTGAGTCTCCACAGTAGCAAGGAAAAGCCCCCTTATTCCTTTCTGCACAACTCTTAGTGTGGAAATACAACCTCACACTATCAGCTGTCCAACAAGCAGAAGAGGGTTAGAGAAGAGAGAAAGAAAGAAGAGATGTCTTTGAAGTCCCTCTCTTTGGTATTTCTGGAGTGGAGAGTTGTTGCTTCCCAGGCGTAAGGAATTCTCTTACACTCAAGGATTCTGTAGTCAAAAGGTAAGCACAACACATTAAACACATTAAACACATCAAAAGACTTTCCCCTCACAACCAATCACCTACAATAGAGAGAGTTACACTCACCCAACTAAAAAACTCAATGAAAGCGGTTTAATCGTTTCTGGGGACTGCCAACTGGTATTGGTAAAGTTTTGCACTCCAATGTCATTAGAGTCAGCAACTGAAATGTCCAGGGTTGTTCCTCATCACAACCATTAGTACCTTTGCTGTTCAAGTTCCCGTTCCACGAGAGTAAAGTTGTTACTATCCCCAACCAAGTGTCACTTACATTCAACTGAAGTAATTCTCCTTTTGTTACTTGTAGGTACTTAAGCTCTTGATGAGGAGAGCCTAGAGCACAATGCTGAACAGGAGCTGGAAGTCGCAGGAGGAACAAGTCTTGAAAGGAAGAACTTCACAGGTACGTTGTTGGAGGGAAAGCTTCCTTCCTCGATGGAGTAAAAAAGCCAAGCGTCTTCCTTGTGGCTGGGACAAGGTACTTTTACCCGCTCCAGTCAAAATGGCTGTCTCTCACATGACGCGGCTGAAACCCTTGAGTTCTTGTGAGATTTCGCGATTCAGGAACACAGGATGGTGCTGGAAGGCTAACGGCCTCAGATGTGCATATTGGGGGCCAGAGATAAGGGTGATTACTTTGAAACAGGCCACACATCAAGCCAGTTATGCAATCAGGAATGGTGGTCTTTCTAAACATGGATGTTCAGTACACTTGGTTGTGCAGAAAAATGGAAAGGGGATGCACAAATTATTCTCAAAAGAGGTATGAGGCCAGAGGGCACGGACAAAATAGGAGGTGGTGGAGGCGGAGGTTGAAGTGGGCATAACTGAAGTCTTCAATTGTTTGGATTAGAGACTAAGGCCCTCTTTATGAGTCCGGCAGTCCTTGGACTGCCAGACTTGCAGTGGTGGTATTACCCCCACAGGGTTGGCGGTAAAGACCACCATATTACGACTTCGGCTGTTTGGCCGAAGCCAAACCACCGAAACCTCACCCAGACCGCCAGGGTGGTTGGGCTGTCGGGCCGGAGGTGAGCACCTCCGGCCCTGCGGTAGCGTAATACTGCCATCAGTTTTATGACTCAGCAGACCACCAGTATTTTCGTGGCGGTCGCAACACCACGAAAATGCTGGCGGTCATGCACCCGGTGACTGGAATCTCCATTCCTCTCACCGGCAGACACCCCCCCACATGACTACACACCTATATTCACGCTCCCCAAGTCACCCACGCATTCGCTTACATACACCCCCACACACTTTCACCCAAACACGCACTCAGATACACTCATTCACTTGCACACATGCACTCAAACAGACACACACACTTGTATGCACGCACTCAGACACATATGCTTGCATGCACGCACTCAAACTGACACACCCTTCGTCCCTCCGCATTCACACAAACATACACGTACTCACACACACACAACACCCTCCTCCCACACTCGGCATACACGCACTCACAAATGCACACACAGACACCCCCCCCCGCATTCAAACAAACACGCAAACACCACACACATTCTTTTTTTTTATAAAAGACCGCCAAAGTTGTAATGAGCACACAATTCTTCTTGCTGCCACTCATGTCTATGACTTTGACAGTATCAGCTCTTCACTCTGAACCTCACTTTGAAACTGGATAGCTCTACAGGTAGAGGTACTAAGATTTTCACCATGATGGGATTTCCAGGAAGGTGTAGTGGATAGCCCTAGACCCGAAGTTAGAGTTAGAAATGGCGGTTGATGGTAAAGAAATTCAAATTCTGTCTTGGAATGGCAATGGAGTTTGAGAGAGATCCAGCAGGAAAAAGAAATTTCAATATTTAAGAGATGATCCAGCCCAAATAGCTGTCCTGCAAGAATCGCATCTCACAAAAAATGAATGTGTGGATATTTTCAGGGCACAGAGTTGGGTACAGCAGATCGCCTTTACCGGCCACACTGGACACTCGAAAGGAGTGATTATTCTTATTAAGAAGCAGTCAAAAGCCTCCATATTGGACTAGAAGGCCGATTGAAAAGAAAGATGAGTTATAGAGAAGGTTAACATTTTTGACAGAATGTATATGCTGGTGGGGTACCATGGCCCAAACGTAGATGATATTAAACCTTTGCAAAACCTATGTCTTGAGTTGGTAGATACTCCTAACCCAATAATAATGTCAGGCAACTTCAATGTTGTGTTGGATTATCTCTTGGATAAATCAAGAAATAATAGATCACAAGCTTACTCTAAATCCCAGGTATATATTAGGTCTCTAATGAAACAACTGTTGTTGTCTGATATTTGGAGAGAAAGGAGAGGCACAGAGCGGGGTATACATTCCATAATAAGAAATATAAACATCAGTCAAGGATAAATTATTTCTTGGTAGATCGATCTTTCAAGGCAGATATACAAAATGTTCAACATGTGGCTGCTCATTTGTCTGATCATGCAACAGTGATTTTGGAGTTGATTATTAAATCCGCTAACAGTGTGAGGAGGTGGACATAAGATTGCTCCCTATTGAAGGATCAGGAAGTGATAAAGACTTTAAGAGCAAGGTCTGTTGAGTTTTTTTAGATTAATATAATCTCCGCCAATCTATATGTTGTATGGGATTCCTTTAAGGCCTTTATAAGGGGTGTATTGACCAGCCTTTCAGCCCAGAAAAAGAAGAGGGAACACAGGAAGGTAGTTATGGAGTTAGAGCAAGAGATTGCTCTCTTGGAAAAACAACTTTGGGATCAGGAGGACCAGGAGGGGGAGAACAAGACCATGTTGAAGGAGATCCAGGAGTGGAAGGCCAGTCTGGTTGCTATTATGGAAGCTAGGGTTAGGGCCCAAGAGGAGGCAAGTTAAATAGCACATTTTGAGTATAGTGAGAGTGCAGGACAACTTTTCACCTGGAAAATCAAGGCAGATTTAGTAAGAAATGAAGTGAGAGAGGTAAAGTTCAGGACGACGGGGAGAAGACTGGAGGAGACGTAGGAGGTGCAACAGGCCTTTCTAGAATTTTTTGTGACTCTGCAATCAGAGGACTCGACAACAACAAAGACTCAAGTTAATGAATGGTTGGAAGGACTGGCAATGCTAACACTCTCAGAAGGGGAGAAGGAGGTGTTAGATGAGGCAATGACATTGGAAGAGGTACGGCAGGTGATTAGTAAGATCTGGAAACGGAAGGCGGCAGGGCCCGATGGGTTGCCAATGGAATTTTATCAGAGTATACAGGAGATAATAAGTCAGATTATGACCCAGTTTTTTGTTAGAATCTTTCAAGAAGGAACCCGTCTTCTGAAATCTTGGGAAGAGGCCGTGATTGCATTGATTTTAAAACCAGAAAAAGACCCCTTGATGAGTGACTTATACATGCCAATTTCATTATTAAAAAATTATTATAAGTTGTTCATAAACATTTTGGCGAACAGGCTAGGTATGTTGTTGGGAGATTGATAGTAGAGGACCAGAAAGGTTTCTTAAAAGGGAGGTTTATGCATAACCTAACTCATGAGCTAATAGAGTCCATAGACTTAGTGGCAGCAAATAAGGTCCCACTCGCTATAATAACATCAGATGCCACCAACGCCTTCGACAGGGTGAATTGGCAACATCTGAATGCCCTTATAGGCCATTATTATTTAGGGGCCAACTTTTGCAGGGCAATACGGAAGATTTACAAGACATCTTGGGCTACAATTTTGTTAAACGGAAATCTAACAGCAAGCATTAATATAACAAGATAGACTAGACAAAGGTTGCCC
The DNA here is from genome assembly GCF_031143425.1 of Pleurodeles waltl. Taxonomy (NCBI): domain Eukaryota; kingdom Metazoa; phylum Chordata; class Amphibia; order Caudata; family Salamandridae; genus Pleurodeles; species Pleurodeles waltl. The sequence continues at coordinate 1,462,962,301 of NC_090445.1, forward strand.
ACTCTCCCCTTTATTATTCAATCTATATAATGAGCCCTTTTCTGAAAAGATTAGGAGGGTAACAAATGATTAAGCCTTTCATTTACGGTGGCTGGGAAAAGAAAATATAATTGTATGCTGATGACGTGATGGTCCACACAAGCGATTTATGTTCGATTTAGCATGCTTAGATCATGGGATATCAGTATTTGTGAAAGTGTCAGGTTATGAGGCAAATGTGTCTAAAATGGAGATTATGGTGTTGAATATGGAGTGAGGACATGATTTGATAAAAAGAGAATTTAAATATTTGGGTATTACGGTTTGTGGTTCTTTTGAGCAAATTGCTGAAATAGATTTCAGAAGGGCTATTAAAGAGACAAATAGACTGCTATTCAATTAGTCTCATGTACCCTTAACATTGTTTAGAAGAGCCAATTTGATAAAAATGTCCATGCTCCCGAAATTTACCTTTTTATTTACCATGATCCCTCTGCACTTCAAGAAGAACTGGTTGCAAAAATTGCACAGGAAAGTAGATACATTTTTTTGAGCAAGAAGGAAGTCGAGTAGGACATACGATAAGGAGGGCATTGCACTTCCGGACTTTCAGTTATATGCTTGGGCTTTTTAATTAAAAAACATAAGGGCTTTGTTGTATGATAGAAATGGGTCTGGGGGAGATCAACTATGGGAAACTATGCTGAAGGGGGTGTAAGGCGGTGGGTCAAAATTCATGTACAAATTTGATGACCCAAAATTTTTAAAAAAGGTGAGGCTGACAGTCCTACAGGCGGCTGTCCGGCTGTGGGTTCAGAGTAGGTGAGAAACATTTCTGTCTTATTAAAGCAAATGAGCCCCTGTTTGCGATTCCCCCGGTACTCCAGAATGCCTTAAAGACAGACTTACAGGACCCCAACGAGAGGCAGGTATTGCAGAGTGGGGCCAGATCCTCCAAAATGGAAAACTTTGCTCATGGGAAGAATTAGTTTAGTTTAGTTTAGTTTAACAGATTTATAAAGCGCATAGCTACCCAAAGGCATCCCAGCGCTAAAAAGGAAGTGACAACGCTGACACAGGAAATAAAAATATATGAAATATATAAAAGTTATGTCAAATAAAGGAAGGTCTTCAGTTTTTTCTGGAACAGGAGTACTAAGGGTTCTTGCCGGAGTTCTAGGGTAAAGCGTTCCAAAGGCGCGCTGCCTTGACTGAGAAGGAGTTACCTCCCCATGATGACCTCTTAAACATGATATGTGAACTAGCTGGGTGGTGGAGGATCTCAGAGGTCTTGTAGGGATATAAGGAGAGATGCTTTGTCTGAGAAAGTGGGGGCCTCTATTGTGCAGAACTTTATGTATCAAGCATAGGGCCTTAAAGCGAATCCGCTGTTTTAGGGGTAGCCAATAAAGAAAGAATAAGTCTAATTTGGCTGATTGATGTCTAGGAAGATTCCTGAGTAGTCTTGTGTCCGCATTTTGTACAGCCTGGAGTTTCTTCACTACATAGTCGGGGGAGCTAAGAAAAAGGGAATTATCGTAATCCAGTTGAGAGAGTATCATGGCCTGGATAAGAATTCTTCTGGCCAGGGGGGGTAACAGCTTAAAGATTTTCCTTAAGGTTCTAAGGAGGCCAAAACAGGAAGAAGAAATCTTTGTAGCTTGCTGCTCCATTGTGAGCCGACAGTCCAGCCAGAAGCCAAGGCTCTTTATATGATCCGTGGGAGGCGGAAGGTTGCTGAAAACCTCTGGGTATAATACAGAAAGATTAGAAGGGGCACCATGGCCTACAATCATCACCTCTGACTTTCCGTCATTAAGTTTCAGTTTGGACATATTCATCCATTTGCCAACGTCAGCGAGACAGAGAGAAAGATTCATCAAGGAAGGATCCTTGGCATTGGAAAAAGATACAACTAGTTGGGTATCGTCAGCATATGTGACCACCAAAAGGTCATATGGTTTGACAACTTTAGCTAGAGAAGAAAGATATATATTAAAGAGAGTAGGGCTCAAAGAGGAGCCTTGTGGGACCCCAGAAGTGAGAGGAAATATGTCGGACAGAAAAGAAAGTTCAAGGACTTGAAAGGTTCTACCGTTCAGGAATGAAGAAAACCAAGCTAATGCTGAACCCTCTATCCCCATATTAGAAAGCCTATGAAGGAGGATATTGTGAGCTACAGTGTCAAAAGGGGCACTGAGATCAAGTAGAATAATGGCTGCGTGACCTCCATGATCTAACAGTTGACGGGTGGTTTCAGTAACTGCCAGAAGAGACAATTCTGTGCTGTATTGGGGTCTAAATCCCATTTGAGTAGAGTCCAAGAGTTCATGATCCTCGAGAAAGCATGTCAATTGTTTGTTGATGTGCTTTTCCATTATTTTGGCTAGGATTGGAAGGAGAGCAATCGGCTTGTAATTACTGAGCAAGATAGGGTCAAGTTTTTTTTTTTTTAGGAGAGGTTTAATAACAGCATGTTTGAGGGATTGCGGCAAAGATCCTGGGGTTAGAAAATGATTAAGAATGCTTGTCAGGGGCGGGACAATAATGTCGGAGGCCAACGCCATAGTAGTGGGAGGGGCGGGATCAAGGGGAGATCCTGACTTGAAATTGTAAAGGAGATTCTTAACCAATATTTCTGTGAAAGGCTGGAAAACTGCGAATGAAATCGATGGGGACTGGGGATTGGCAGACTGATCACTAATGGCTTCATGGTTGGTTATAGTTGGAAAGGAAGAGTATATATCAATAACCTTCTCTTGAAAGAAGACCACTAGTTTATTACTGTGCTCAATAGAAGCCTCTATAGGTGACTCATCGGAGGGTATATAGGTGAGTTCTTTAAAAATGTGAAAAATCTCTTTCTGAGAGTTTGCCAATTGCTTTATTCTGGGACTACAGAATGAAGATTGAGCCAGTTTAATATGGTCATGGTAGTTTCTAATGGCTACTCTATAGATTTTCTTGGAGGAAATACTATAGTCTTTCCTCCAAATTCTTTCCAGCTTCTTACATTCTTTTTTCAGTTCTAACAGTTGAGGGGAAAACCAGGGATTGAGCTTACATTTAGGCCTTTTTGCCTTTGTCTTAATTGGCAGGGTAGAATCTAGAGAGGTGGAAAACCAATTATTAAAAGACTCTACAGATTCAAAGTTGGGTTCATTATAGCTAAGGAGTGAGGAACAAAGAATATTCTGCCATTCTTTGGAGTCAAGTTTTGACCATTGACGACAAGTTGTTTTTGTAAGAGTTTGGTGGCGGGAAGAAGCTTCACAGAGAGGTGTAAATGACAGTAGATAGTGATCTATCTAGAATTCCAAGTAAAGACACTGCGGGTGGTATTTAAATTTAAATTACTTCAATTACAAAGTTGTACCCCATCTCTGGGAGAGGAGGAAACTGACACAAATGAGCTGGAGGAGTTGCTGATCAATGGGCCACATCGGAAGAAGGAACTGGCAGCTGGTATGGGCTATTTCTGGAAATCTTGGATGGAGATCTTGACCTTCCCGCTGGCATGTAGGGGTATACCTTTCCAAACTCAAGGATCAACCAAATCTGGCAAGTATCTTTTTGACTTTTGTACAGTGTGGTCAAACCTGTGAACTTTAGAAGAAACCACCTTTACTACCTCCATAGGGTCTCCTGGTCAGCAAAGAAATTGTCAAAATTGAGAGTTGCAGAGAACACGTGCTGCAAGAAATGTGGGATATTGGAAGCTGAAGACCTTTATATGTTAATGCTTTGCCCTAACATTTATGAGTTGTGGGGAGCGGTGGGTAAAGTGTTAAATGATGTTTTCCACATGAGCATGGATGTAAGCCCAGAACTGATTATTTTTGGGTGGTCACCGTATGCGGGAATCGCCAAGGGTTACAATAGTAAACTACTGTTTTACTTGTTTCACTGGACAGAAGAGAAATATGCAAACAGTGAATATCTCCAACTGACCCTTCCAAGACAGAATGAATGAACTCAGTGATCTATGTTTGTAAGATGGACCTAAACCGCTCCTATACAAAAAACAAAGAAACTGTGGGCCCCCCTGATAAGGTGGCTAGCAGGGGAAGGTAGGGTGTAAAATTAATGGGTTAGAAAGAGTGGCTTGGTGCAGGATGGTCTTGTGAGAAGGTCTAATGATTATAGCTGCCCGGGATCAAGACGAGTTGCCGGGTAGGTGGCACCAGTAGGTCAGAATCCCCTCCTTCCGTAGCTGCGAATCCTTGATTTCCTCAGGTCTGCTCACACCAGTAGAGAACTTGGCGGTCAGCCTAGAAATTCATAAGGCAAGGACACAGAAAAAAAAGATCTTCATCAGAATCTTCACCTTCACCAATCTGGATTTGTATGAGTTTGTTGTCTATCATTTTCACATTCAGCTTCACAATTTTCAAATTGTTACCCTCCTCAAGAGCCATGCTGCGAGCTTGAACATGGCTCTGTGATTCAGTGGTTGTTTTCACAACTTCTTCATCTACAGCCTTCGCCCTTTTTGTGTGAATGGTGTGAAGCCACTGTAGAATTCCAGCACACTTTTACAGCAGTGTTTGTTGTCAGGATCACTTGATATGGTCACTTCCAGTGCTCTTCAAGGTAGTTTTCTCACATGCCTTCTTGCAAATATTCAGTCACCAGGATTAAAATCATGGTATTGTACTTCTTCTGTTTCTTCTAATGCCAAGGCCACCATGTGAGAAATAGAATTCATCAGCAAGACCGTTGCTGTAATCTAGCATGGTCAGTAATAGAAACAAATGCAGCTGAAAGATGAGCCATTCTCATTTATCTGCCCATTATCACTTGATGGGCTGAAATACCAGTCTTTTTAAGGGGTTCATGTAACGCTCATCAAAACAAGAGGCATCTGGCTACTTCAAATGAGGAGAAGCATAGACTTTTGCCAGTTTAGTCTTCTGAGTCCCATTCTTCCTCTCAACAACTCCTAAAGATTGAGAACTATAACAACAATGCAACCCCTGATCAATTTGGCGACCAGTACAAATCAATTGCAAAATCTCATTCCTAAAAAGGGAACCATGATCTGTTTCAATAGAAATTGGAAATCTGAATTGTGATATGAATTCCCTCAACAAATGTTTGGCAGCTGGAAGGCTGCCTAATCTCCAAGTAGGATAAGCCTTGCCCCATTTAGAAAACAAGTAGACAACTGCAAGACTATATTTTAAGCCATTGCAAACTGGCATCTCCATAAAATCTGCTTGGTGTCCTGTAAATGGACCATCTGATTTGCCAAAAAAATTCATGATTGTAGAGGGTGTGTTACACTGATTATTTCTCTGACACACCATAAAACACACACATAAACTCTTAGCAACATTTCTAAAGTTCGCATTTTCCCAATATTTCGCAAAGGTTCTGACCATTGAGCCCCACCTTAAGTGAGATTGCCACTGGGAATATTGAGCCATGGGATACAACAATTTCTTTTTCTCATCTTCTGTAGCTTCATCTTGATGGTCTCCCAACCTACTCAGAGAAGTCTGAATTGAATTCAATAATAAACAATTCACATTTTCCGCAATTTGCATACACTTTATTCTTCATTCATCAGTTTCTTGAAGTACTGTTTCATCCTCAAGTGTGCAGTATCTGGCCACGTGATCCATATAGTTAATCCCAAGAGTGATCCTTGCTTTTCCAGCCTTATGGACAGTGCAGTTAACTATAGCAATCTCTTTTGGCTGCTGTGTCATGAAACCCCTTTGTAACCACAGTTGACCAAAATCATGGGCCATACCAACACAATGCTGGCTGTCTTTATAAGTTATCACATTAAACTGTTCTGGCAAACAACAATCTTTTTTTGTCAAAGCAATAATTTCTGCTAGTTGTCCTGAAGTTACATCCAGGAGATAGGATGCTAAAAGAAATTAAGAAATGGAATATACTGCAAAGGCAGCCTTCAGTGCTGCATATTGGGCTCTTAAACAAGATCCATGAACTAACAAAGTCAGGTCAGCCATTTCAAGAGGAGTTTATTTGATATCTAGGCTTGGTTTGGTGCATAATTTAATAACTTCTACCCAGTCATTTGCATGTTCATGATCAATATAATCATCATTTTCCCTGTCTTCACAACTTTTATTGGGATTTGGAAGCAATGTTGCTGGATTTAACAAATTAAGGGCCAGATGTAGCAAAATCTGATTTAGCAACTCTCAAATTGCGAGTCTGAGAGACTCGCAATTTGAGAGTCGCAAACCTGGATGCTGGATAGTGTCCCTGACACCATCTGTGAATAATATTAATAGGTGGGTTGCAATTTGCAACCCCCTTCTGATTCGCAGCACTCACAGGGATAGTGGCCTGCTGGAGACAGCAGGCCACCATGTCTGTGACTGCTTTTTAATAAAGCAGTTTTTTTTTTTTGTATTGCAGCCCGTTTTCCTTAAAGGAAAACGAGTTGCAACACAAACGAAAAAATTAAATGTTTGTGTTTCATTTTTTCAGAGCAGGCAGTGGTCCGTAGGACCACTGCCTGCTCTGAAAAAATGCTTTCAGGGCCATTCACAAAGGGGAAGGGGTCCCATGGGGACCCCTTCCCTTTTGCGAATGGCTTAGCACCCATTTCAAATGGGTGCTAATTGCGAATTGCTTTGCGACCCCATTCGCGGTCACAAAGCAATTCTACATCAGAATGCAAATCGCAAATAGGAAGGGGAACGCCCCTTCCTATTTGCGAGTCGCATTCCCATTTTGCGAGTCGGTAACCAGGTTACTGACTCGCAAAATGGGAATGAGCATCGCGATGTGCCTTTTGCATGGCGCAAACAGCGAATTTCACTGTTTGCGCCATGCAAAAAGCTTCATACATCTGGCCCTAAATCGCTTAATCGAGATGTTCTCAGTTGCCAATATGACTTGTTCATATCTGATCAGTCAACTGTCATATTCTGGGTTCAGGTGTGTGCCAACAAGATCTCAACTGAGTATAGGACATATGCAATTAAATTATGGCTATCACTATACCTACACTTATTAATGGAAATGCAAACAGCTGCAACCAATTTCAAACACCCACGAAGGCTTACAGCTACTGGATCCAATACAGCTGAAAGGTAATCTACTTGTCTCATTGCTCCAACATGCTTCTCTGTAAGAATCAATAAAGCATACCCACCTTTTTCATAACAGGAAAGAAAGAAAGTTAAATTGTAGTCAGGCATTCCAAGGACTGGCACATTTCATAACTTTGTCTCAGTACTTGGAATGTCTCTGAAAATTCTTTGTCAAATTATATCAGGTCCTTTATGTCACTCTGGGTCAACCTTATTAAAGATTTTGCAATCAAGAAAAAGTTAGGCATCCACTAACAACAGTAGCCAAAACATCCCAGAAACATCCTCACATCCGTCTGGGTGGTAGGAGGGTTAATGTTCAGATTTACAGAAATTTATTTTTTTGAGACTTTCCTTGCTCTTTTTTCAATGTGATGACTGAACTAAATTACTTCCTTTTTACAATTCTGAATCTTTGTTGGATGAACCCTATAATCACTACCAGCTATATGATAGAGCAAAGCAATTGTGAAAAGTTTACAGTACTCTTTTGTCTCTGATGGAACCAGGAGGTCATCAATATACTCCACCAAGAATTAATTACAGCGTAATCTCAAATTTTCTAGATCTTTCTTCACAATGTGACTAAAAATACAAGTATGTTCAGTATATCTTTGTGGATTCCTACATAAAACAAGAACTTAACTTTGAAATTGAAACGCAAAAAGGAGTTGACTCTCTTTGTGGAGTGGAATACAGAAGAAAGCTTGGCATAAGTCAATGACTGGAAACCATTATGCATGTGATCAAATATGGAACATAGGGCCAGATGTATGAAACGTTTTTGCACTCGCAAACGGTGCGAATCGCAAAAATTGGGCATTTGCGAGCGCAAAAAAGTGGTCTGCGATGCATGAAAGGCATTCGCAGACCAAAAATAAGAAATCGCAAAAATTGCAATTTTATGCGTTGTGACCTGGTTTTGCGAGTCGCAATTTGCGATTCGCAAATTCCACATCGCAAGGAGATGCAGCAAAAAATTGCAAATTGCGATTTTTCGCAGAATGGCATTTTTTACATGCAAAATACCATGAAAAGAAACCAGGTGGTAACCTGGTGCAAAATAAAAAAATGCATTTAAAATGCATTTTTAAATTGTACATGTGAAGCGCACCTGCCCTTTTGCCATGTGTGCACCTTACATGTCCCCAAAAACATTTTGGGGTGCAGCAGAGGGGGCCTTAGGCCCCCAGGACCCTGGGGTTTTGCATTTCCAAAATTGTGATTTCTGGTTTTAAATCGCAATTTTGGAAATGCAAAAAATTTGCAGATACGGGCCAACAGGCCCATAGGTGCGAATGGGGCCGGTATCGCAATTTGCGATTCGGTAATAGCATTTGCGATTTTTAGGAAATCGCTATTACCGAATCGCAAATGTGATACATGGCACTTTGCAAGACGGAAATAGCGATTTCTTAAAAATCGCTATTTCCGAATCGCAAAGGGCCGTGATGATACATCTGGCCCCACAATTACTACTGGATTTGTTACCACTAGACAATATGGGATGGCAATGTTATTATTTTTTCTTAAATCTTACACCATTCTCTATTTTCCACTAAGTTTCTTGATCCCCATCACAGGAGAGCTGCAAGGATTACAAAGTGCATTTTGAAGAAGTCCCCGCTCAATCATTTTCTCAATAACAGGTGTTATTTCTTCTTCTGTTTCTCTAGAAAGTTTATACTGTTTAGATCTAGGAAAAATAATGTTAGGATTCACATTAATCTTTGCAGGCTATGCACTTTTTATTATTCCTCTCTACCAGATAAATCCCACACTGCTTCTTTGACAGTGTGTCCTAAATTAAGATGCAAATGATCTTGGTTAAAACTGGGAATACCCGGACTCTTGAGTCATGCATTTTAAGTTTAAACACTGAATCTTCATTTTGGGCTTCAATTGCAACACCTTCCGATGGGCAGTAAATCACACAATTAATTTTACATAAGTCTCTGTCGAAAAGATTTATAGGACTTGAATCACATAAAATGAACTGATACTTATTTTTTATTAGCCCTATTTTAACTGGCACATCTGCTGTAACCTGGTTCACAATGTGTTTATTACTGAGCCCTACAAATTGGACTTCTCTTCTTGAGAGAGGTAGTTTTGGGACTTCCACTGACTTAACTTTAGAATGGGTAGCTCCTGTATCTACAAAAAAGAAACAGGGTGTCCATTGACTTCATTATCAATCAATGGGCCACTCTGGTCTAACTCTAATACTGATCCAAATAGGCAATCCTTCTTCCTTCTCAGCCACTATCATTTTCAATTATTCCCTGAAGGATTCTGAGAAGAAACATTACTTAGAATCAATCGAATATATACCACCTTATGTTTGTTATTTTGCTGCAACACTAGGGCTGAAGTATTGCCACGTGAAACTGTTTTGATCATGCATACTCTGCATGGAGGTTGTTTCGTCCGCGCCTGGACCGCGCCCGGCGCAAGAACCTCTGGCTCCCATCCCCCCACCGCTGCCACGCACGTCTTCACTATGACAACGCCACCCTCCGTGCCCTTAACACCGGCCGCTCTCCCGCCTGCCTTCAAGCCTCCCCTCAGACCACCTGCGGACCCTTCTCCTGCCGGAACTGCACCTTCACCAGCATCCATGCCAACGACCCACCCACCAAGGCAGGATGAAACCATCTCAGATGTATCCTCCTCAACACCCGCTCCATCCACAAGCACGCAGTAAAGCTATGGAATCTACTTGACTCAGCTTCCCCAGACGTCGCCTTCGTGGCCGAGACCTGGATGAACTTCTCCTCAGCGCCTGACATCGCCATAGCCATCCCGGACGGCTACAAGATCACCCGCAGGGACCGCTCCAACAAACCAGGTGGAGGCATCACCATCAACAACAAGATCACCCTTAGGATCACGACCAGCACCGAAGACACCCTCAGCACCGCCGAACACCTGCACATCCAGATCCACACTGACCCAACAATCACCCTCCGAGGGACCCTCATCTACAGGCCTCCCGTCCCCTGGCAGCAGTTCAGCAACTCCATCACCAACGTCATCAGCACGCACGCTCTCGCATCCACTGACTACATTATCCTCGGGGACTTAAACTTCCACCTCGAGAACACCAACGACAACAACAGCGCCACCCTGCTCGACAACCTCTCCAACCTCGGCCTCAAACAGCTCGTAACAACACGACCCACTCTGCAGGACACACACTCGACCCTATTTTCTCAGCCAGCAATCATGTCTACTTCAGCCACACCACGAACTCCACTGGACAGATCACCGCTGCATCCACTTCTCCTTCAAGAAACCCACAACACACCACCACCCACAACAAATTACCCCCCGCAGTTGTAACAAGGTCACCGAAGACCAACTTATCGGGACCATCTCCCGGAACCCACCCATCAACACTACCGATACTGATGCAGATGCCTGCAACTTCAGGCAATCGGTCGACACCTGTGCCAATACTCTCGCCCCAATTAAGAATCCCTCCAACAGACGCACCAACAGAAAGGCCTTCTGGTTTACCGCCGACCACCATGAATCTAAGCAAACCTGCCAAAGACTCAAAAGAAAGTGGCGCCAAGATCAGACTCTGTACAACTACACAGCCTTCAAAAACGCCATCCGCAGACACCACCAACTCATCCGAGCCGCCAAGAAAACAGCCTTCAAAGACCGAATCAACAATAATGCACACAGCCACAAGGAGCACTTCAATGTCATGAAGGAACTCTCCACCCCAGCTCCAATGCCAACGATATCCCGCCATCCCAACACCTCTGCGACTCCCTGGCCTCCTACATCCACCGCAAGATTGCAGACATCCATGACAGCTTCAGCACCCAGACCCCCCCCCCCGGCAACCACCAACACCACAGATTCACCTCCGACCAACATCCTGCTCTCCTGGACCCCCGTCAACGACAACGACACCTTCGGAATCATGAACACCATTCACTCCGGCTCTCCATCTGACCCCTGCCCTCACCACATCCTCAACAAAGCAAGCTCCGTCATCGCACCCCAACTACAGAAGATCATCAATAGCTCCTTCAAGTCCACCACCTCCCTGGAGAGGTGGAAACACACCAAGACCAACGTCCTCCTCAAAAAACCTAAGGCTGAACCCAAAGGATCTCAAGAACTTCCGGCCTATCTCCCTGCACCACTTCCCGGCAAGAGTCATCGAGAAGGCTGTCAAAGGACAACTAACCCGCTTCCTCAAGGAGAACTGCACCCTTGAACCTTCCCAATCCGGATTCCGCAGCAACCACAGTACCGAAACCGCCCTCATTGCCGCTACCGACGACATCAGAACCATACTGGACAATGGCGAAACTGTTGCCCTCATTCTCCTGGACCTCTCGGCACATTCGACACAGTCTACCACCACACCCTATGCTCACGCCTCAGCGATGCATGAATCCACGACAGAGCCCTGGACTGGGTCACCTCCAATCTCACCGGCAGAACCCAGAGAGTTTGCCTCCCCCTTTCTGCTTGGAGGCCACCGAAATCATCTGCGGTGTAACCCAAGATTTATCCCTCAGCCCGACCCTCTTCAACGTCTTCATGGCCCTGCTTGCTAACATCGCCTGATCGCACAACCTCAACATCATCTCATACGCCGACGACACCCAGCTGATCTTCTCCTTCACCAAGGACTCCTCCAAGACCAACCTCCACGAAGGAATGAAGGCCATTGCTGAATGGATGAAGAGCAGCTACCTCAAACTCAATTCTGACAAAACGGAAGTCAACATCTTCGGCTCCACCCCCTCCGCATAGGATGACTCCTGGTGGCCTGCCACTCTCAGAGCCGCTCCGACTCCCACCGACCACACAGGCAACCTAGGATTCATCTTGGACTCCTCATTATCCATGACCCAGCAAGTCAACGCCATCGCCTCCTCCTGCTTCAACACCCTCCGCATGCTCTGAAAGATTTACAAATGGATACCCACCGAAACTAGAAGAACAGTCACCCAAACCCTCGTAAGCAGCAAACTGGACTACGGCAATGCTCTCTACGCAGGAACCACGGCCAAACTCCAGAAGAGGCTGCAACACATCCAGAACACCTCTGCATGCCTCATCCTGGACATCTTCGGCACTGCTAAATCACAGACCACCTGAGAAACTTGGACTGGCTCCCAGTCAACAAGAGAATCACCTTCAAACTCCTCACCCACACTCACAAAGCACTGCACAACACCGGACCAGAATACCTCAACTGACGGCTCTCCTTCTACACGCCGACCCGGCACATCCGCTCCGCCAACCTCACCCTTGCAACCGTCCCACGCATCCACAGAACTACAACCGGCAGTAGATCATTCTCGCACCTCGCCGCCAAAACGTGAAACACTCTTCCCACCCACCTGTGCCAGAACAAAGACCTCCTTACCTTCAGGAAACTTTTCAAGACCTGGCTGTTCGAGCAGTAGCAGCACCTCCCCCCACTCCTCAGCGCCTTGAGACCCTCACGGGTGAGTAGTGCACTTTACAAATTCCTGATTGATTGATTTCGAATTAATAGATCCAGGGAAGAAACAGAAACTATAGCTACACATTACAACTTTACATCTGCACCACGTGGGAAGAGGATGTGTACATGGGGGAAAGCACAAGTGATTCACAGAGGTGACTTCCATCTTGTTCAAGATGGTGTTCCACACATAAATGTGGTATAATTAAAACACATTTATAAATACTCTTCTATACATCATAAGTAACTTTTTTCTAAAGCAATTGTGTTAATTCAGTCTGTAGATATAAATTCATATGTGAAAATGCATACGGTATATTATTAATAGTGTACAAAAATATAAATCCACATACCTCTTTTACACCTGTGGCAACTGCACCTAGAACCAGACCTTAAATGACTACCATAAAATGCCCCTTGTCAGACAACTATTAATGGAGCAAACATGAGATGGAGTCATGTTCGATTTGGTTCTCACAACAGTGAAAACATAAATACATCTGAGATCTTGTGACCAGCACATGAGGAGGTTAATCTCATGAACCGTTGCTGGACTGTACCATTCTACGTTAAAGCTCTTGGATAGGAACCATGTTGTGAGACAGTGCCAGTGGATGCAGGTGGCGGACGTATGCTCTAATTTTTGGGCACCAGGAGTTATATTTAATCATCTAAATTGGACCCAGAGTAAGAGCAGGAAAGACAGAAAAAGAACAAAGGAGGAAGAGGAAGATAAGGATTATAATCAGTGCCAAACTGATTATAATAGGATAAAAAGAACATTCAAGAGTGAGAGAGAGAAATAGGAACAGCCCTCGAAAAATCATAAAACTGTTACTAGACCTGCAGGTTGAGGAACTTGAATAATCTACTCAACCTAACTGTAATGTACTTCATCCATAAACATGTCTCAAATTGTGTGATCCTAGGCCAAACAAAATATTTTACAGTCGCCTTTTTTCTTCATTCTCACATATGAGTGCACCTTCAATTATGTAAGTTCAACATTTCTGCTGTCTAAAAAAAACCCTCTTTTGTTTGATTAAATAGACTAAACGTTTGCTTCATGTATAATAAGAATCTAGCCCACCTAAAGGGTACACATGATCCAAAACTATATTGTGTATTACCAATCATTTGTGACAATTGGGTTTCAGAAAACATATTTATCATTTGCACATCACCAAGTAAAGTGTTCAGATTTCTTTTTATCATGTTAAAATATGTTTTTCATCATACAGAAGTACAAAAACTGAAATATATTTTGAAATGTTTGTACAATAGTCTTTGTTATTTAACTGTTGTGTGTTAGGAAAAACCTGACACTCTATAGCCTTTCATTTCACACACTTTGTACAGCAGGTCAGACAATTCCCCTTAGAAAATCCTAGAAATCTGCAGTCAGATTGAATAATAATTGTAAGAAGAAAAACTGAGGGGGTCATTACAACACTGGCGGTAAAAGAGGGCGTGGCCTGATGCCGATGGCAGAGGAAGCCTCTCCGTGAGGCTCCTGCTAGCGATCCCCACTCCGGTCCAGCCTGAAATGCAGTGGACCCCCAACCCGCCCCATTGCCTGGCTGAAAGTGCGAGGGGGTCCCGAGGTTCATTTTGAGGGGACCGATCCCGAAAGGAAGAGAGTTTTGGGGCCAAATTTGCGGCCGACGGAGTGCCGCAAAAAAAAAAAAAAAAAGATGGCGGCTGCGATCTGACCGGCGTCCCCGGCGACAGACGATCCATTACAGCAACTCACTGATCCTATCCAGCTCACCCCTCTGTGAGACAAGAATTACAAGAGGACCTGGCGGTTCCCTCTGTGGACCCAGCGCCGACGAACAGTGGGGCCCAGCACTGCGACTGTGCTCGGCTGAGGACTACGGAGCACACACAACATGGCGGCCGGCACCCGAGGGAAGGATCCAGTGGATCACGGTTTGAGGCGATAATTCCGGGGTTCCCCCGGAGCTCCTTTGGCAACTCCCCTCTGAGGGCGACTGGTCGCAGGCTGAACGGCAACGCGGGGGGGTCTTCTGGGGAGGCTTGACTCCATGGACCTCCTGAGGTGAGCTGGAACGAGGGGGACGAAGTCGGTGGCTTGATAGGGCGAACCTGGCCTACACTGAGGCACGGTGCATACGGCCCTCTTCTACAGGGGTCCGCCTAGTTGCGCAGCGCTACCTACAGGAGAGTGCAAGGGGCCCCCAGTCACTGGATGGGAGTCATGCATGCTTGAAGGCGCCCTCCACGAACGGCGAGGCTGCTTGGCTCGACAGGTCCACACCCTGACTGGGAGGAGAGAGAGAGTCCTGACTACCTGGCGTGTGGTGTCCCCAGGGGTTCTTGGCGGCCTAGAGTGCGGAGTGCGGCTGGCACTGGAAGGCGATAAACTTCTTACACGAGTACCGAGCACCGGAAACAGCAATTCTCTAATAACAGTTCGGCGATCCCTCTGGCAGTGCAGTATACAGCGCGGAGGTGGGAGAGTCGATGTCCAGAGCCCACCGACCAGAAGGAGTTGGAGCCATACCCCAGAAAATGGGTAAAGTCGGTCGCCGGAGGGACATGGAACAGAAAGGTGGGTCCTCAACTGAGGCACAGGCAGACCCGTCTGACCCCAGGAATGGCGCTTCAGGAGAGGGAGGCGACGACCCCACACTTCAAGATGTCCTACAAGCTATAACGGCTTCCCGTGTAGCACTGGAGGGGAAAATCGACGCTTTGGCCACGGATCTCACAGTACTGCGAGATGATCACCGTCGCCTGGCCGAAAAGGTGTCCACCACCGACAGACAACTTAAAGAGCTTCTTCCGGAGGTCAAGGATACCACTAAGTCTACACAGCAGCTGGAGACCCGGATCAGGGCCCTGGAATTAAGGGCCGAAGATGCGGAAAATAGATCGCGACGCAATAACATACGGGTGATTGTTATGCCTGAAAGTGTTCCACAAACTGGCCTGGCGGAGTTCCTCAAGCGGTGGCTCCGAGAGGACTTAGCGGACGATGGACTTTCTCCTTTTTTTACGATTGAGAGGGCACGTAGAGTTCCGTCGCGTCCTCCCCCTCCGGGAGCCCCCCGCGACCTATAATAGCCAGGCTTCTTCATTACCGAGATAGGGATTACCTGTTGCATCAAAGCAGGACCAAAGGGGATCGCACAATGGACAATCACACGGTACGTATCTTGCCAGATTTCTCCCGGGAAGTACAGAAACAACGGGCCACCTTCAGGGATGCAAAACAGAATCTGCGCCAATTGGGTCTACAATATGGCATGCTGTTCCCGGCGAAGCTTAGGGTAGTGTCCAAAGACAGTACACAGTTTTTCACTACGGCGGAGGAGGTATGGCAATGGCTTGATCTGCTTCCACATGAGGGGAATGGTCCTCCGACACAGGGCCCTGAGCATGGACGGAGGAGAGGGACTAAACGCAACACGGCCCGTATAGTAAATAGTCCTTCCCCTTTGGAGATACGAACTGAGAGACGAAAAGCCATGGAGGCAGCAGCTTCATTGAGCGGCTCTGATCGCGTATCCCAAGTACAGACCGCTGCGGACTGTGAACCATCTGATTCGGACCACGAATCCGAGACTTCCCATGTATCCGACAGATCGGGCCCGGGCACTTCTGACTGTATCACATGAGAGTCCTCCCATCGAACTACACTTGCGCCAGTTGCCCTGGTCATGAGAGCCTCTGGCAGACACTGTAGTGGCCGGTGGGATTGGCGCACTGGCTGTCACTCTGGCGGTCGTACCCGCCAGATGGATGAGATCTGGGCCCGCAAGTAGTACTATATATTGCAATACGGTAGTGGGGATTAGAGCGATGGCCCACTCCTTTTGTGATCTAGGAGTTCCCCCGCTTTCGATAAACTAGTTGACATTTCACGAAGTTTGGATGAGAGCCGTTCAAACTTTTGTCCTGGGGAAGGGGAGTTGGGATGTTAATTGTTGGGGCTTGTTTAGGGGGAGTGATGAGTGGTGGATGTTTAACATTGGTCTGCTGGTGTTGTATTATGTGAGAGTAGGGATCTTCGTGGTATCTGCTAGCCCTGCATGGGGCATGTCACAGATGGGGATTGAAACACAGTTATGGCGACGTTAGGCACTTATAAATTTCTCACATGGAATGTACGGGGCATGCACACAATGTCTAAGAGATATAAGGTGTTCTCACATTTACAGCGGAGGGGGATTCAGATTGCGTTGCTCCAAGAAACACATTTAACCCAGGCTGAAGGGCTAGCACTGCAGAAAAGGTGGAGGGGCCAGGCATACTATACCTCTTATTCCGCATTCGCCAGGGGTGCCTTGATATGGATCAGAGCCGGGGTTCCATTCCAGATATTGGACACGCTCATAGACCCTGAGGGACGTTTTGTAGCAATCCGAGGTCGACTGGAGGGAAGAGATCTAACGTTGATCAATGTCTATGCCCCGAACTGGAACCAGGGTGAGTTCTTTGCACGCTTATCGGGCCTCCTAGCCACCTATTTTCAGTTCCCCCTAGTGATGGGAGGCGACTTTAATTGTGTGGCCGATCCCTTCAGGGATCGCTCCCACCCTCCGTTACATGATTCCCCTCTGATGAGAGTAGCAGGGCTATTCTCCTCCTGGCAGGCGAGTTGGGGGCTGGTGGATGACTGGAGACGGCTACACCCTGAGACCAGAGACTATTCCTACTTCTCTCCCTGGCACGAGCTCCATGTCCGCTTAGATGTGTTTTTCTGCTCCCCAGACATTTTCCCTCAGGTGCATAATGTTGAATACCTGACCCGCACAATCTCTGATCATAACCCTCTGTTACTAGAGTTACGCTGGGGTTCACCCCCTTCCCGCATCCCCACCTGGCGGCTGAAGACTGAGTCCCTAGAAGACGCACCCTTTCGGGAGGAGCTGAGACAACATATTACCCACTACTTTGTAGACAACAAGGCTTCGACCAATAACCCCTTGATTGAATGGGACGCTTTTAAAGTGGTGGTGCGGGGCGCTGTATTGCGGGAGCGGTGGGGGTCCGAAGGACTCTACTTAGGGACACTGAACAAGCAGAGAGTGAGCTGCGAGAGGTGGAGAAAAAAAGGCCTGAAAATCCGCTCCTTCAACCTACTATCTTAGAGCTTAGAGCAACGGTCGCTGACTGTGTAGAGCGTCTTCGATGCTTCGACTACCAAAACTATATCACACGAGCACACGGGGAGAGAGACAAAGCGGGTCGGATGTTAGCATGGGTAGTATCGCAAACGCATAAGACATCACCTATCCTGGAGATGATATCGGAGGGGGGGAATCCCCTTCACGGGCAGGAGCAAATTAACTCTCACCTCATGACCTTTTACAAACGATTATATAAAAGCACTCTTCGTCCTGACGGTAACTCCACCGATAGTTATGTATCTGGACTGCAGTTGCAGACACTACCACCGGACGCTGCGACACAACTTGAGGGTGCCATTACACAACCAGAGATTCGGAGGGCCATTAGTGAACTATCAAGGGGAAAGACTCCGGGGACAGATGGTCTCCCTATCGAATTCTACGCCATGTATATAGATTTGTTAGCTCCTAGGCTCGAGATTCTATATCAATCCGCCAGAGACCGAGGAATTTTGCCGGCAACAGCGAGGGAGGCGGTAATAGTGCCCTTGCTTAAACCTGGGAAAAATCCTGCAGAAGCCGGGGGATACAGACCTTTATCCATGCTGAACCTGGATTACAAGATCCTCAGCAAGGTACTGGCCTCTAGGCTGCTCCCCCACATGGCAACACTAATACATACTGACCAGGCAGGGTTCATCCCGGGGCGCAACACAGCAGATAACATACGCAGATTTATAGGGGTCATGAACGATCGGAATTAGACTAGCCCAGCCCCTGGAGTGCTTGCAGTCGATATAGAAAAGGCCTTTGATAGCTTGGAGTGGGCTTTCCTTTATACAGTGATGTCCCGCCTTCGTTTCGGACCTGAATACATTGCCTGGGTCAGATTGTTGTATACTGAGCCCACTGCTAGGGTACGGACAGGACGGACTATATCCAGACTTTATGTCGTTGAGCGAGGTACCAGACAGGGGTGTCCCTATCACCGCTGCTGTTTGCACTGGCTATGGAGCCATTGGCAGCCGCAGCACGCGGTGGTGGTGGGGGTCCCGGCATAGTGGCGGGGGGCAAGAGTCATCAGATAGCGTTGTATGCGGATGACCTGTTGATCTTCTTAGACGATGTACACAGAGACCTTCCCCGAACCCAACAGAAGCTTTCGCAGTTTGGTGAGCTTTATGGACTTCGGGTGAATTGAGGCAAGACCGTCCTGTTTCCTTTGAACGCTGCTGTAGCCCCACCATTGGAGTTGGGAAATGTCCAGTGGGTTCCAAGATGCCTCTCATACTTGGGGGTCAGGATTTTCCATGACCCACAGGATATAATAGACAGCAATATCGGAGGCTCATTGCGGTCCCTCCGTTCCAACATGGCTTTCTGGCAAACCTTACCTCTATCTGTAGCGGGGAGGGTAGCCATCCTTAAAATGGTGGTGTTGCTTTGCCTCCTGTATCACTTCTCGGTCCTGCCAGTATGGATTCCTAAGGCCATGTTTGCAGAACTGGAGTCCATGGTCATAGCCTTTATCTGGGGGGGTGGACGGAAGCGAGTGGCTCTGGCCAAACTTCAGAGGCGGTCCCCAGATGGAGGCCTAGCAGTCCCGGACTTTGAGGCTTACTACTTGGCAGCACAGCTCCAGTGGTTGGCGCAATGGATAGCCAACAGAGCAGCGACAGGGTTGGAGGTAAAGGCATTTACTCCCCCAGAGACTAGATTATACGAACTGTTGTTGGGGTGTCCGGATACTGAGACGCATGAGTCCCTTGAATTTAAAGTCCTTGCGTGCTGTTGAAGGAGCTACTTACGTAAACTTAAAGTAAAGGCCCCTTACTCCCCTGACCTGCCCCTCTTGTCCCTAAGAGCTTTGCCCCATCGGGGTGACTGGGGTGGACTCCAGTCCTGGGTGGAGGCCGGGATACAGACGGTAGGAGCACTATTTAAGGAGGGGACGCTGGTGCCGTTTGAAGTTCTTCGGACACAATTCGGTCTACAGGGAGGGCACTTCTTATTATATGGTTCAGTAGTGGCTAGTATCAGGAAACATTGGCTGAGACGGACCGGAGAGCTCACTGCACAAACAACCTGTACATATGTGGTGACTTCTTCTGGCACCTTTAAGGCAGTTTCTAATCTATACAGCAGGTTTCAGGTGGATAGGACCATACCTTTGACTCAGCTCAAATCGTCCTGGGAAGTAGACCTGGACACAACTATATCCGATGTGGACTGGGAGCGTATTCTGGGGGCTTCCCCAAAATGACTCGCAATGCCAGATTTAAGCTGATTAATTTTTATGTACTACATAGGGCATATCTCACCCCTGAGCGGATCAGCAGGTACTTTGGAGTGGAAGGAGTACATTGCCCGAGATGCGGGCTAGAGAAGGCGGAAATTTAGGCATATGTTCTGGAGCTGCCCTAAGGCGGAGGTGTATTGGGCGGAGGTGAGCCGACTGGTGGCTGGAGCGATAGGAAGGGAAGTCCCCTGCACAATAGGTCATTGTCTGCTTGGCTGGTTTCCACACACGGCTAAGTACAAAATAACCAACAGGTTCCGGGACTTGGCCTATGTACTGGCCAAGAGGGAAATAGCGATGACCTGGAAGAATCCAGTTGGGCCGAGACTGTCCCAATGGACTAGAGAACTAACTAGGTGGGCTGGGTGCGAGAGCGCTGTTCTACATGGTGAGGCCAGAAGGGGTTGGCGGCCCCTGGAGGCGGCGCAAGGTTGGGATGCGATATTAGACTCCTTTAAGGAGGAATGTCGATTGGGTCCAGTCCCCTGATTGAATGATGATTGGATGCTTTGTGAAGTTGCCAATAGACCCAATCCATTGGTGCCATTACGGATGACCCCAGAGCAGGATTCTACGGTTGGACTAGACGGGGGAAACACTCTTACATTGTGAGCGGAGGGTTGACTCTTTCATAGCACACCTACATACAATACAACTGTCCAGATATGCTACCAATATCATCACTGGGGGGTGGGGCAATGTTGGGGAGGTTGAGGGATGGGGGGGGGGTAGGGTAGATGTTGCAACATTAGATTGCTGTTAGTGCAGAGATGTGTAGATTGAAAAAGCTCTTGCCCTCAGAGTCTATGTAGATCACTGTATGTTCCCTTATACTATGTTTACCTGCTCACTGGTTGATCGAAATTGCAATAAACATTGTTTACAAAAAAAACATTGGCGGTAAAAGGCGCTTACCGCCGTGCCGAAGACCGCCAATACACCGCGGCGGCAGCGGGAGACCGCCACAGCTATTATGACACACATCACGGAATCCGCCGAAATTCAGACACCCACACAACTCCGCCACACCAAAGGTCAGCAATAAATATGCGGAAACAAATCCTCCACCTCCACGCCAACAGAAACACACTCATGCTATTACGACCCACGAATCTACGCGGCGGTCTTTCAACCGCGGTATTCCATTGGCGGTACACACCACCGCGCTCAAAATACACACACATCTCCAAAACCTCGCCACATAGGACAATTCAAAATACACACACCAGATACACATACAAACACCACTCCCACACATCCAATACAATATAAAATACACACTCACATCACCCACAAACCCCTACGACCACAAATTAGAGACAAAGGCCAGAGAGAGACAGCACAGAATAAATAACACTATCACACAGAGGCACACTACACCATCACCCACACAACATCCACGCACAAAACACCACATACCACTACACCCACCACACTCATCAACACATACACCACCCCACACATCACACACACCACCCCATGTCACGCCAAAGACACCCCCGCTTCTCCGAGGAGGAGCTCAGGGTCATGGTGGAGGAAATCATCAGGGTAGAGCCACAGCTATTTGGCGCACAGGTACAGTACACATCCATAGCCAGGAAGATGGAGCTATGGCAAACAATAGTCGACAGGGTCAATGCTGTGGGACAGCACCCAAGAAATAGGGAGGACATCAGGAAGAGGTGGAACCAGCTACGGGGGAAGGTGCGTTCAACGGTATCCAGGCACCACATTGCGGTACAGCGGACTGGCGGCGGACCCCCACCTCCTCCCCCACAACTAACAACATGGGAGGAGCAAGTCTTGTCCATCTTGCATCCTGAGGGCCTCGGAGGAGTTGTCGGAGGAACGGGCACTGGTAAGTCTAATCTTTACTATCATATTCCCCAACCTACCTGCATGCTATCACACACCGCAACCCTCACACCCTCCCCTATCACCCTAACTCCTCACTAATCTACCCATAACACCAACCACCCATCGCAACCCCAAGACCTGCATGACACAACGAAGCATGGACACCCATCACTAAAGCATGCCCACTGCACAGACCCACAACACCCCCCAACCATCACCACACAAGCCCCCACACAGGAATGCCTGCACTGGGGTTCATGCACACCCATCCATAGCACACCATGAAACACACACATGCAATAATCATGTTCTCATACCCCTGCAGGAACCCGAAGGACCGTCACCACACCAGAGGGTCCAGACAACACCACTCCACCCCCAGAAGAGGCCCACAGTGACGACAGCAGCTCTGCCCTACTGGATCTTGATGACCAGCCCGGACCATCGTGGGCCTCAGGACAGTGGGCAAGGTTCCCCTTGCACAGCCAAGCCCAACACCGAACTGCCACCCTCTGGGAACACCAGCACAGCACCCACCCAGCGGACCCATACCTCCCTACCCAGGACAGGTCAATCAGCGGTGTGTCCACCACTACAGGGAACCCAGGCTAACTCACCACCCCAACAACAACAGGGACCTGGGGGCAGTGGTAGTGGGCACACGGTCCAGGGGACGGAGGCACAGGAACACAGGGGAACTGGGAGGGCTGATGTGCGACAGAGGGAGGACAGGCCAAGGGAACCCACTCTCCACGAGGCCCTATCCTCCATCATGGGAGCATACCACCACTCCCAGGAGACGATGGCAACGGTCCTGGACAAGTTGCAGGAGACCCTGCGCCTGCAGGAGGAGCAGTATTTGGGGTTCAGGGAGGAGCTCAGGACCATCGGCTCTGCCCTGGGCACCATCGTAGGGGTGCTGAGGGACATTCAAAAGACTTTGAGGGACACTGTGGCACTCCAAGGGGCCCCTGACTCTAGCCAGGACGACGAACTGCCCACCACCTCCGCCGGCACTAGTGGACAGGAGGCCCGGCCACAGGACCACCACACCAGCACCCCACCCCCTGCAGACGGACAACCACCACGCAAGCGGGCCCTGAGATCCAGGAACAGGACACAGCAAGATGGCAAGACCCCCGCCAGGAAATAAGACTACCTTGATTGTCCCCCCACTATCCCACTTTGTTACCCTGTCCAGATTGGAACTGCCCCAGCTCCACTTCCAATGGCCAGATGTGCAATGTACCTGTGAGACTAATAGACTGGACTCTGCCATGGACATTATTCCACCATGACCTCTCCCCATTTCACAACCCCCCTACATTTTTATGCACTTCAATAAACACCCTTGAAACCTCAATAATATTGGAGTCAGTCAATGATTGTGAACTTTGTATTGTCAATTACAGTGTTAAAAAAGGTTAGCCATTGGAAGATCAACATACCTATGTCACACATCACAAGCCTTTCAAGGGTGCAAGCTGTTGACACGTAGGTCAACACATTAGTGAAACTGAAATGGAAGGGGACAACTCAGTTAACAAATAGGGAGTGAAATGTAGGTACAGGATAGAGGTAGACGTGTGAGATGTAATATAATGTGAAACATGAAATTGTACTCACCTGTGTCTCATTGAAAATATTGTTGTATGACTGACTCCCTGTTGTCGTTTTCATCTTCATCAGCTTCATCCTCATCACTGTCCACAGGCTGCCCAGGCTCCCCCGCTGCAACAACACCGTCATCTGGATCATCCTCCTGCAGAAAAGGCACCTGGCGTCGCAATGCCAAGTTATGGAGCATGGAGCAGGCGATGATGATGTCGCACACCTTCTTCGGTGAGTAGAATAGGGACACACCTGTCATATGGAGGCACCTGAACCTGGCCTTCAGGAGGCCGAAGGTCCGCTCGATTACCCTCCTAGTCCGCCCATGGGCCTCATTGTAGCGTTCCTCTGCCCTGGTCCAGGGATTCCTCACTGGGGTCAGTAGCCAGGACAGGTTGGGGTAACCAGAGTCCCCCAATAGCCATACACGGTGCCTCTGGAGTTCACCCATCATATCAGGTATGCTGCTATTCCGCAGGATGCAGGCGTCATGCACTGAGTCAGGGAACATTGCATTTACCTGCGAGATGTACTGGTCTGCCAAACAGACCATCTGGACATTCATCGAATGATAACTCTTCCGGTTCCTTTACACCTGTTCATTCCTGCGGGGGGGACCAGAGCTACATGGGTCCCATCAATGGCACCTATGACGTTGGGGATATGTCCAAGGGCATAGAAGTCACCTTTCACTGTAGGCAAATCCGCCACCTCAGGGAAAATGATGTATCTCCTTACGTGTTTCAGCAGGGCAGCCAACACTCTGGACAAGACGTTGGAAAACATAGGCTGGGACATCCCTGATGCCATGGCCACTGTTGTCTGAAAAGACCCACTTGCTAAGAAATGGAGCACTGACAGCACCTGCACGTCAGGGGGTATTCCAGTCGGATGGCGGATTGGTGACATCAGGTCAGACTCCAACTGGGTACATAGTTCCCGGATTGTGGCACGGTCAAACCGGTAGGTCACGATGACATGTCGCTCTTCCATTGTCAACAAGTCCACCAGCGGTCGGTACACCGGCGGTTTCCGCCATCTTCCAATATGTCCCAACTGACAGTGCCTGAGAAGGACAACAGCAAAAAAACTGTCAGCATTCCTCCAGGTATGTACCCACAGTCATACACAAGACTACACCAGACAATTAACCCATCCGGGAAAGGTTTTGAGTGTAGGCCTCGGTATGTGTGACGCAATAGTAAATTCAGCCATGTGGGACCCTGAAATGGCGGCTGCCTGACCTCTAAAATGGGACAATGAAATTGTGGGGTAACTGCGCTGGCGTTGCACACCGTCGCGGTAGGTGGTCGTAGAGCGCTGCGCAATGCTGCATTGGTTAACATTGGACCCCATGGGTCCCAGGAGCCAATGAACAGGTGCGCTGGCGGTGATGATGCGCACCGCCGCGGACGTCACCGCCGCGGACGTCACCACAATTTTCTATCTGTTCACTCACTAGATACCTGACCGTCGACAGGAGAGGACCCACACTGCTAGTGCTGCTGTGACCTTGGTCTGGAAGCGACGATGGCTGCTGCGTCTGGGGAAAGGGCCCCTGCCTTCACTGCACAGGAGTTGGAGAAACTTGTGGATGGGGTCCTCCCCCAGTACACGCTACTCTACGGTCCTCCAGACCAACAGGTTAGTACACAGGGAGCACGTTGTATGGGCTAGGCCTGGGAGAGGGCTGGGTGGATGAGGGAAGGGGGCAGAGTACATAGAACAGTCATGTATGGGGATGAATGGGCCACAGGGATAGAGTTGGGAGGGGGCCAATTACAACGACGGTGCAGTAGGTAATGACTGTTCCTCTCCTTGTGCATGTCATGTAGGTCAGTGCCCACCAGAAGAGGGACATTTGGCATGCCATCGCCAAGGAGGTCCGGACCCTGGGGGCCCACCAGAGATGGGGCACCCACTGCCGTAAGAGATGGGAGGACATTCGCCGCTGCAGCAAGAAGACGGCGGAGGCTCAGCTGGGGATGGCCTCCCAACGTGGGAGGGGTGCCCGTCGCACCATGACCCCCCTGATGTTCCGGATCCTGGCGGTGGCCTACCTGGAGTTGGATGGGCGCTTAAGGACATCACAGCAGACACAAGGGGGTGAGTTCAACCTCATGCAATGGATTTTGCGTGCTGTGGAACTGTCTGGGTGGGGGTGGTGGGCTGTGGGTGTCCCTAGGCCAGGGCGAGTTAGGTAGGCAAGGCTCCTCCGTTATGTAGGCCATGTGGCACTCTACCCCAGCTAAAAAAAAGGCAAATTGATGTATAGTTGCCCCTTTGCCATCCATGTGGGCAGATGTCTACCATTGCCATGTAGGCCATTTCCCAGGAATTGCATGTGCAGAGGGCAGGAGCACGGCGTAATGCAGGGGGCTGCTGCGTTTGTCTTGTCCGCCAACGGTAGCGGTATGCCATGCACTAAAACTCTCTTTCTTCTGTCTCCACCCTTTTTTTGCTCTCCCTGTCCTTCTGTACATCAGCATCATCAGGCGGAGGTACAGTGGCACCGGAGCACGAGGGAGCTGCATCCCACATGGCCATGGAGGGCCACACCACAGATTCTGATTTCACCAGTGGGACGGAGGGCGAGGGGAGCTTCACGTCGGCCACAGGATCACCAAACAGCGATACGGACTCGTCCCCCGATGGGAGCTCCCCTGTTGTGACGGCACCATCTGTGCGCCCCACTTCTACAGGTACAGCCGCCACCTCCCCTACCAGCACCGCCCTCCCACCAGCCCCTCAGCCTTCGACCCATGCCCGCTCTCACCCAGGAGGGTGGGCATCAACTTCGCCCCAGGCACCTCAGGCCCTGCACCTGTCCCCTCTGCTGCCCTCAGTGAGGAGGCCATTGACCTCCTCAGGTCACTCACTGTTGGGCAGTCTTTGTGAGAAGGTAGCCTCTTTCTAGCCTTGTTACCCCCACTTTTGGCCTGTTTGTGAGTGTATGTCAGGGTGTTTGTCACTGTTTTCACTGTCTCACTGGGATCCTGATAGCCAGGCCTCAGTGATCATAGTGAAAACACTATGGGCCTCATTATGACCCTGGCGGGCGGCGGAGGCCGCCCGCCAGGATCCCGCCCTCCAAATTACCGCGCCGCGGTCAAAAGACCGCGGCGGGTATTACGAGTTTTCCCCTGGGCTGGCGGGCGGTTCCAGTTAAACCGCCCGCCAGCCCAGGGGAAAACGACCTTCCCACGAGGATGCCGGCTCGTAATCGAGCCGGCGGAGTGGGAAGGTGCGACGGGTGCTACTGCACCCGTCGCGTATTTCACTGTCTGCAAGGCAGACAGTGAAATACATTTTGGGGCCCTCTTACGGGGGCCCCTGCTGTGCCCATGCCATTGGCATGGGCACGGCAGGGGCCCCCAGGGGCCCCGCGACCCCCCCTACCGCCATCCTGTTCATGGCGGCTTTCCCGCCATGAACTGGATGGCGGTAGGGGGGGTCAGAATCCTCATGGCTGCGGAGCGTGCTCCGCAGCCATGGAGGATTCCAATGAGCAGCGGAAAGTCAGCGGGAGACCGCTGACTTTCCGCTTCTGACCGCGGCTGAACCGCCGCGGTCAGAATGCTCATTGGAGCACCGCCAGCCTGTCGGCGGTGCTCCCGTGGTCGGTGGCCCTGGCGGCCACCGGCCGCCAGGGTCAGAATGACCCTCTATGTTTTCAGTATGTTTTTTATGTGTCACTGGGATCCTGCTGGTCAGGACCCCAGTGCTCATAGGTTTGTGGCCTATATGTATGTGTCACTGGGACCCTGTCACACAGGGCCCCAGTGCTCATAGGTGTGCATGTATATGTTCCCTGTGTGGTGCCTAACTGTCTCACTGAGGCTCTGCTAACCAGAACCTCAGTGGTTATGCTCTCTCATTACTTTCAAATTGTCACTAACAGGCTAGTGACCAATTTTACCAATTTACATTGGCTTACTGGAACACCCTTATAATTCCCTAGTATATGGTACTGAGGTACCCAGGGTATTGGGGTTCCAGGAGATCCCTATGGGCTGCAGCATTTCTTTTGCCACCCATAGGGAGCTCTGACAATTCTTACACAGGCCTGCCACTGCAGCCTGAGTGAAATAACGTCCACGTTATTTCACAGCCATTTTACACTGCACTTAAGTAACTTATAAGTCACCTATATGTCTAACCTTTACCTGGTAAAGGTTAGGTGCAAAGTTACTTAGTGTGAGGGCACCCTGGCACTAGCCAAGGTGCCCCCACATTGTTCAGAGCCAATTCACTGAACTTTGTGAGTGCGGGGACACCATTACACGCGTGCACTACATATAGGTCACTACCTATATGTAGCTTCACCATGGTAACTCCGAATATGGCCATGTAACATGTCTATGATCATGGAATTGCCCCCTCTATGCCTTCCTGGCATTGTTGGTACAATTCCATGATCCCAGTGGTCTGTAGCACAGACCCTGGTACTGCCAGACTGCCCTTCCTGGGGTTTCACTGCAGCTGCTGCTGCTGCCAACCCCTCAGACAGGCAGCTGCCCTCCTGGGGTCCAGCCAGGCCTGGCCCAGGATGGCAGAACAAAGAACTTCCGCTGAGAGAGGGTGTGACACCCTCTCCCTTTGGAAAATGGTGTGAAGGCAGGGGAGGAGTAGCCTCCCCCAGCCTCTGGAAATGCTTTGTTGGGCACAGATGTGCCCAATTCTGCATAAGCCAGTCTACACCGGTTCAGGGACCCCTTAGCCCCTGCTCTGGCGCGAAACTGGACAAAGGAAAGGGGAGTGACCACTCCCCTGACCTGCACCTCCCCTGGGAGGTGTCCAGAGCTCCTCCAGTGTGCTCCAGACCTCTGCCATCTTGGAAACAGAGGTGCTGCTGGCACACTGGACTGCTCTGAGTGGCCAGTGCCACCAGGTGACGTCAGAGACTCCTGCTGATAGGCTCTTTCAGGTGTTAGTAGCCTTTCCTCTCTCCTAGGTAGCCAAACCCTCTTTTCTGGCTATTTAGGGTCTCTGTCTCTGGGGAAATTTTAGATAACGAATGCATGAGCTCAGCCGAGTTCCTCTGCATCTCTCTCTTCACCTTCTGATAAGGAATCGACCGCTGACCGCGCTGGAAGCCTGCAAACCTGCAACATAGTAGCAAAGACGACTACTGCAACTCTGTAACGCCTTCTCGACTGTTTTCCTGCTTGTGCATGCTGTAGGGGTAGTCTGCCTCCTCTCTGCACCAGAAGCTCCGAAGAAATCTCCCGTGGGTCGACGGAATCTTCCCCCTGCAACCGCAGGCACCAAAAAGCTGCATTACCGGTCCCTTGGGTCTCCTCTCAGCACGACGAGCGAGGTCCCTTGAATCCAGCGACGCTGTCCAAGTGACCCCCACAGTCCAGTGACTCTTCAGCCCAAGTTTGGTGGAGGTAAGTCCTTGCCTCACCTCGCTGGGCTGCATTGCTGGGAACCGCGACTTTGCAGCTACTCCGGCCCCTGTGCAATTCCGGCGGAAATCCTTTGTGCACAGCCAAGCCTGGGTCCACGGCACTCTAACCTGCATTGCACGACTTTCTAAATTGGTCTCCGGCGACGTGGGACTCCTTTGTGCAACTTCGGCAAGCACCGTTTCCCGCATCCTCGTAATGCCTGTTACTGGCACTTCTCTGGGTGCTACCTGCTTCCGTGAGGGCTCTTTGTCTTGCTCGACGTCCCCTCTCTCTGCAGGTCCAATTTGCGACCTCCTGGTCCCTCCTGGGCCCCAGCAGCGTCCAAAAACGCCAAACGCACGATTTGCGTGTAGCAAGGCTTGTTGGCGTCCTTCCGGCGGGAAAACACTTTTGCACAACTCTCCAAGGCGAGAGGGATTCGTCCACCAAAGGGGAAGTCTCTAGCCCTTTTCGTTCCTGCAGAAACCTCAGCTTCTTCTGTCCAGTCGAAGCTTCTTTGCACCCGCAGCTGGCATTTCCAGGGCATCTGCCCATCTCCGACTTGCTTGTGACTTTTGGACTTGGTCCCCTTGTTCCACAGGTACCCTAGATTGGAAATCCACAGTTGTTCCATTGCTGGTTTGTGTCTTTCCTGCATTATTCCTCTAACACGACTCTTTTGTCCTTAGGGGAACTTTAGTGCACTTTGCACTCACTTTTCAGGGTCTTGGGGAGGGTTATTTTGCTAACTCCCACTATTGTCTAATAGTCCCAGCGACCCTCTACAAGGTCACATAGGTTTGGGGTCCATTCGTGGTTCGCATTCCACTTTTGGAGTATATGGTTTGTGTTGCCCCTATCCCTATGTTTCCCCATTGCATCCTATTGTAACTATACATTGTTTGCACTGTTTTCTAAGACTATACTGCATATTTTTGCTATTGTGTATATATATCTTGTGTATATTTCCTATCCTCTCACTGAGGGTACACTCTAAGATACTTTGGCATATTGTCATAAAAATAAAGTACCTTTATTTTTAGTATAACTGTGTATTGTGTTTTCTTATGATATTGTGCATATGACACTAAGTGGTACTGTAGTAGCTTCACACGTCTCCTAGTTCAGCCTAAGCTGCTCTGCTAAGCTACCATTATCTATCAGCCTAAGCTGCTAGACACCCTATACACTAATAAGGGATAACTGGGCCTGGTGCAAGGTGCAAGTACCCCTTGGTACTCACTACAAGCCAGTCCAGCCTCCTACATTGGTTGTGCAGTGGTGGGATAAGTGCTTGAGACTACTTACTACTCTTGTCATTGTACTTTTCATAAGAGAAAAATATACAAAACAAGGTCAGTGTATATACACATAGCCAAGAAGTTTTGCATTTCCTCTTTTCACTCTTTTCTAAGTGCTGAAAAGTACTTCTAAAACTTTCAAAAAGTTCTTAAAAATTTAAAAAGTTTTTTTCTGTCTTTCCAAAAAGTTCTGAAAACTTTTTTCTCTTTGTCTATCACTTTAACTCTCTCTAAAAATGTCTGGCACAGGCCAAAATGTTGAACTGTCCAAACTTGCATATGATCACCTTAGCTGGAAAGGAGCAAGGAGTCTCTGCATAGAGAGAGGTTTGAGTGTAGGGAAGAATCCTTCCTTAGAACTGTTAATTAATATGCTTAGAGTACAGGATAAGGCCATAAGTGCCCAATCTGGTGAAAAAGTAGCTAATGGTTCTCAATCTGATCCAGGGACTCCCCCAGGAAAAGGTTCAGGAAAGAAACTTCTCAGCCTGCCCATTACTAGACAGTCTAGCATAGTTGGTACAGAGGTTGAATCACACCATACTGATGGTGTGCTCTCACATTATACTGGTAGCCAAGCTGTTAGGGTGCCCTCTGTAAGGGACAGGTCTCCTTCTGTTCATTCCCATCACACCTCTGTATCTAGAAATGTCCCTCCCACCCACCCTGATGACAGATTGTTAGAAAGGGAGCTCAATAGATTGAGAGTGGAACAAACCAGACTGAAGCTCAAGAAGCAACAGCTGGATTTGGATAGACAGTCTTTAGAAGTAGAGAGGGAAAGACAGAAGTTGGGTTTAGAAACCCATGGTGGCAGCAGCAGTATTCCCCATAGTCATCCTGCAAAAGAGCATGATTCCAGGAATCTGCACAAGATAGTTCCCCCTTATAAGGAGGGGGATGACATTAACAAGTGGTTTGCTGCACTTGAGAGGGCCTGTGCTGTACAGGATGTCCCTCAAAAGCAGTGGGCTGCTATCCTATGGCTATCATTTAGTGGAAAGGGTAGGGATAGACTCCTTACTGTGAAAGAAAGTGATGCCAATAATTTTACAGTTCTTAAGAATGCACTCCTGGATGGTTATGGCTTAACCACTGAACAGTACAGGATAAAGTTCAGAGAGACCAAAAAGGAGTCTTCACAAGACTGGGTTGATTTCATTGACCATTCAGTGAAGGCCTTGGAGGGGTGGTTACATGGCAGTAAAGTTACTGATTATGAAAGCCTGTATAACACAATCCTGAGAGAGCATATACTTAATAATTGTGTGTCTGATTTGTTGCACCAGTACCTGGTAGACTCTGATCTGACCTCTCCCCAAGAATTGGGAAAGAAGGCAGACAAATGGGTCAGAACAAGGGTGAACAGAAAAGTTCATACAGGGGGTGACAAAGATGGCAATAAGAAGAAAGATGGTGAAAAATCTCAAGATAAGCATGGGGATAAGGGTAAAACCAAAGATCCCACTTCAAATCTTAAACACTCTTCAGAGGGTGGGGATAAAACAAATTCTTCCTCTTCTTCCCAACCTGCACACATTAAAAAGCCTTGGTGCTTTGTGTGTAAAAACAGAGGCCATAGGCCAGGGGATAAGTCCTGTCCAGGTAAACCCCCTGAGCCTACCACCACTAATACATCAAGCTCTAGTGCCCCTAGCAGTAGTGGTACTAGTGGTGGGACTGCTGGCAACAGTCAAGCAAAGGGTGTAGTTGGGTTCACTTATGGGTCCATAGTGGAAACTGATGTAATCAGTCCCAAGACAGTTTCTGTCACACCTAGTGGCATTGGCCTTGCCACACTGGCTGCTTGTCCCCTTACAATGGATAAGTACAGGCAGACAGTTTCAATAAATGGTGTTGAGGCCTTGGCCTACAGGGACACAGGTGCCAGTTTCACTTTGGTGACTGAAAACCTAGTGCCCCCTGAACAACACATCATTGGACAACAGTATAAGATTATTGATGTCCATAACTCCACTAAGTTTCTTCCCTTAGCTATAATTCAGTTTAGTTGGGGTGGAGTTACTGGCCCTAAGCAGGTGGTGGTATCACCTAGCTTACCTGTAGACTGTCTCTTAGGTAATGACCTGGAGGCCTCAGGTTGGGCTGATGTAGAGTTTTATGCCCATGCAGCCATGCTGGGCATCCCTGAGGAATTGTTCCCTCTCATTTCTACTGAAATGAAAAAGCAAAGGTGAGAAGGCCTGAAAACTCAGGATCCCTCTCCATCAACAGGTAAAAAGGGTATCACAGTATCCCCTAACCACCCTACCATTCAGGATACCATTCCTGTGGTGGGAGAAACCTCTCCTGGGGTGGCACCTGTTCCAAGGGAATCATCAGCTGGCAAAGCTGGACTCCCTGAGGTAGAAGTACCTCTCTGTGGGATAACTAACATTGGTGACAAAAATAGCACCATTTTAGTTAACATGGAGCATCCCTCCAACCCTCCCAGAGAAACTTTAGTGCAGAAACCCTGCACTGCCTCACAACACTTAGGACAGCATCCCTGCCCTAGTGTGGAGCTCATAGGACAGCATCCCTGCCCTGCTCCAACTCAAGAGAAACAGCATCCCTGTTCTCTCTTCCAGCCAAATGGACAAAGTTTTTGCCCAGCTATGGCTTTATTGAGACAGCATCCCTGTCTGGCATTTCCATCACTACAAATAGGTTCAGTGGACAATTCCCACTGCTCTAAACTAAAACTTACTGATAGAAACTCTGAAAATACATCTTCACATTGTTGCTTAGCTAAAAAACTTCAAACAGGGTGGTTTACATCCCCACAGGGAAGTAACCATATAGTGGATGATAAAGGGAGTAACCAGTCTATTGCAGAGCTACTCTCTACTGATCACCACTTAGACAATAAAGTCTCAACTGGCCAAGGTTAGCCTTATTGTCCTTCGTTTGGGGGGGGTTGTGTGAGAAGGTAGCCTCTTTCTAGCCTTGTTACCCCCACTTTTGGCCTGTTTGTGAGTGTATGTCAGGGTGTTTGTCACTGTTTT
Source organism: Pleurodeles waltl (assembly GCF_031143425.1). Classification (NCBI taxonomy): domain Eukaryota; kingdom Metazoa; phylum Chordata; class Amphibia; order Caudata; family Salamandridae; genus Pleurodeles; species Pleurodeles waltl. The sequence goes on from NC_090445.1 coordinate 1,462,995,412, forward strand.
CACTGTCTCACTGGGATCCTGATAGCCAGGCCTCAGTGATCATAGTGAAAACTCTATGTTTTCAGTATGTTTGTTATGTGTCACTGGGATCCTGCTGGTCAGGACCCCAGTGCTCATAGGTTTGTGGCCTATATGTATGTGTCACTGGGACCCTGTCACACAGGGCCCCAGTGCTCATAGGTGTGCATGTATATGTTCCCTGTGTGGTGCCTAACTGTCTCACTGAGGCTCTGCTAACCAGAACCTCAGTGGTTATGCTCTCTCATTACTTTCAAATTGTCACTAACAGGCTAGTGACCAATTTTACCAATTTACATTGGCTTACTGGAACACCCTTATAATTCCCTAGTATATGGTACTGAGGTACCCAGGGTATTGGGGTTCCAGGAGATCCCTATGGGCTGCAGCATTTCTTTTGCCACCCATAGGGAGCTCTGACAATTCTTACACAGGCCTGCCACTGCAGCCTGAGTGAAATAACGTCCACGTTATTTCACAGCCATTTTACACTGCACTTAAGTAACTTATAAGTCACCTATATGTCTAACCTTTACCTGGTAAAGGTTAGGTGCAAAGTTACTTAGTGTGAGGGCACCCTGGCACTAGCCAAGGTGCCCCCACATTGTTCAGAGCCAATTCACTGAACTTTGTGAGTGCGGGGACACCATTACACGCGTGCACTACATATAGGTCACTACCTATATGTAGCTTCACCATGGTAACTCCGAATATGGCCATGTAACATGTCTATGATCATGGAATTGCCCCCTCTATGCCATCCTGGCATTGTTGGTACAATTCCATGATCCCAGTGGTCTGTAGCACAGACCCTGGTACTGCCAGACTGCCCTTCCTGGGGTTTCACTGCAGCTGCTGCTGCTGCCAACCCCTCAGACAGGCAGCTGCCCTCCTGGGGTCCAGCCAGGCCTGGCCCAGGATGGCAGAACAAAGAACTTCCGCTGAGAGAGGGTGTGACACCCTCTCCCTTTGGAAAATGGTGTGAAGGCAGGGGAGGAGTAGCCTCCCCCAGCCTCTGGAAATGCTTTGTTGGGCACAGATGTGCCCAATTCTGCATAAGCCAGTCTACACCGGTTCAGGGACCCCTTAGCCCCTGCTCTGGCGCGAAACTGGACAAAGGAAAGGGGAGTGACCACTCCCCTGACCTGCACCTCCCCTGGGAGGTGTCCAGAGCTCTTCCAGTGTGCTCCAGACCTCTGCCATCTTGGAAACAGAGGTGCTGCTGGCACACTGGACTGCTCTGAGTGGCCAGTGCCACCAGGTGACGTCAGAGACTCCTGCTGATAGGCTCCTTCAGGTGTTAGTAGCCTTTCCTCTCTCCTAGGTAGCCAAACCCTCTTTTCTGGCTATTTAGGGTCTCTGTCTCTGGGGAAATTTTAGATAACGAATGCATGAGCTCAGCCGAGTTCCTCTGCATCTCTCTCTTCACCTTCTGATAAGGAATCGACCGCTGACCGCGCTGGAAGCCTGCAAACCTGCAACATAGTAGCAAAGACGACTACTGCAACTCTGTAACGCTGATCCTGCCGCCTTCTCGACTGTTTTCCTGCTTGTGCATGCTGTGGGGGTAGTCTGCCTCCTCTCTGCACCAGAAGCTCCGAAGAAATCTCCCGTGGGTCGACGGAATCTTCCCCCTGCAACCGCAGGCACCAAAAAGCTGCATTACCGGTCCCTTGGGTCTCCTCTCAGCACGACGAGCGAGGTCCCTCGAATCCAGCGATGCTGTCCAAGTGACCCCCACAGTCCAGTGACTCTTCAGCCCAAGTTTGGTGGAGGTAAGTCCTTGCCTCACCTCGCTGGGCTGCATTGCTGGGAACCGCGACTTTGCAGCTACTCCGGCCCCTGTGCAATTTCGGCGGAAATCCTTTGTGCACAGCCAAGCCTGGGTCCACGGCACTCTAACCTGCATTGCACGACTTTCTAAGTTGGTCTCCGGCGACGTGGGACTCCTTTGTGCAACTTTGGCGAGCACCGTTTCACGCATCCTCGTAGTGCCTGTTTCTGGCACTTCTCCGGGTGCTACCTGCTTCAATGAGGGCTCTTTGTCTTGCTCGACGTCCCCTCTCTCTGCAGGTCCAATTTGCGACCTCCTGGTCCCTCCTGGGCCCCAGCAGCGTCCAAAAACGCCAAACGCACGATACTTTGGCATATTGTCATAAAAATAAAGTACCTTTATTTTTAGTATAACTGTGTATTGTGTTTTCTTATGATATTGTGCATATGACACTAAGTGGTACTGTAGTAGCTTCACACGTCTCCTAGTTCAGCCTAAGCTGCTCTGCTAAGCTACCATTATCTATCAGCCTAAGCTGCTAGACACCCTATACACTAATAAGGGATAACTGGGCCTGGTGCAAGGTGCAAGTACCCCTTGGTACTCACTACAAGCCAGTCCAGCCTCCTACAGTCTTCCATTGTGAATGCCATCCAGGGTGTAGAACGAGAGTTGAAACACGGTAATGCATTCCTGGAAGGCATTCATTCTGGTCAGGCTGTCCTTCAGCGAACCCTGCAATCTCTGGCCTCAGCACTGATGGCAGCCATTGTCCCTGTGTCCAGCCTCCCCCCTCCAACTTCCTCCACCCAGACCCAATCTCCTGTACCCCAGCCCATCCCAAGCACACCTACAGACCAGCATGCACACAAGTCAACACCCAAAAGTAGCTCAAGCAAACATAGGCACCACACTCACCACAAGCACTCACACAAGCATCAGACCCATACAGACACAGCAACATCCACTGTCTCCACTGTGTCCCCCTCCTCCTCTTCTCCCTCCTCCCTCCCAGTCTCATCTACACACACACCTGCATGCACCACATCTACAGGCACTAGGACTCGCACCAGGACACCCAGCACCACAAGCCGCTCACCTGCACTCACCACCTCCACTGCCATATACACGTCCCCTGTGTCCTCTCCCAGTGTGTCTGTGACGCCCCCTCCCAAAGTACACAAACGCCGGCAATCACTCACCCAACATCCATCCACCTCACGACAGCCTCCAGTACCTGCACCTGCACCCAAAACACCTAAAGTGACACCTCCTACAACCACCTCCTCTTCCTCCACTCCCAGAGCCCCTCCAACTACCCATCTCAGTGTACGTCAGAAACTGTCCCTATGTCAAATTGACCTTTTTGCCCCCACCCCCCCTCCAATTCATCAGTCCCGTCGTAGCTCCTCAGCCAAAATGCCTCCAGTACCAGTGGTGCGTGTTCCAGGTTTCTGGAGTGTCCCGTCCACCAGGGCAGGCAGTAGGACCCGGAGCCAAGGCACTGTCAGCCCACCCCCTGTGCAGGCTCCGAAATTGGAGATTGGACGACGGGACCGTGTCAAGACTCCTGGTGGTACAAACAGTGAAATGGGATCCAAGGCGATTGGTGAGTCATCTGTAACTCAAAAGAAGGTGGGGAAGGTCCCGAGGAAGTCTCCCCAACCTGTTGTGAGTGTCACGGCAGAGAAGTGCGCCATCATTTCCGGCGGTCCAGACACAACCGCCAGCACCGTCGTTACTGGTCAGGAGACCACCGCCAAAGTCATAGCCCAGGAGGGCTCAAGTATCGTTACTGGTCAGGAGACCACCGCCAGAGTCATAGCCCCGGAGGGCTCAAGTATCTTTGCCCAGGAGGGCTCAAGTATCGTTACTGGTCAGGAGACCACCGCCAGAGTCATAGCCCAGGAGGGCTCAAGTATCGTTACTGGTCAGGAGACCATCGCCAGAGTCATAGCCCAGGAGGGCTCATGTATTGTTACTGGTCAGGAGACCACCGTCAGAGTCATAGCCCAGGAGGGCTCAAGTATCGTTACTGGTCAGGAGACCACCGCAACCACCGGAGTCACAGCCCTGGAGGGTCCAGAATCTCACAGCCCCGCTGGGCAATGATGGAACGTCATGCCACACACCAATGTCCAGTGTGGAGATCGTCATGCCACACACCAATGTCCAGTGTGGAGTTCATCATGCCACACACCAATGTCAGTATCTGAACCGCCATCTTAGGCTACCGCTGAACAGTCCATAGGCAGCCATGGCAAAGCACCGCTGAACAAGGCCAAGACCGCCATGGGGAAGACCGCTGAACAGAGCAAAGACCGCCATGGCAAAGCACCGCTGAACAGTCCATAGGCAGCCATGGCAAAGCATTGCTGAACAAGGCCAAGACCGCCATGGTGAAGACCGCTGAACAGGGCAAGGACCGCCATGGCAAAGCACCGCTGAACAGTCCATAGGCAGCCATGGCAAAGCACCGCCGAACAGTCCATAGGCAGCCATGGCAAAGCACCGCTGAACAGTCCATAGGCAGCCATGGCAAAGCACCGCTGAACAGTCCATAGGCAGCCATGGCAAAGCACTGCTGAACAAGGCCAAGACCGCCATGGTGAAGACCGCTGAACAGGGCAAAGACCGCCATGGCAAAGCACCGCTGAACAGTCCATAGGCAGCCATGGCAAAGCACCGCTGAACAGTCCATAGGCAGCCATGGCAAAGCACCGCTGAACAAGGCCAAGACCGTCATGGTGAAGACCGCTGAACAGGGCAAAGACCGCCATGGCAAAGCACCGCTGAACATTCCATAGGCAGCCATGGCAAAGCACCGCTGAACAGTCCATAGGCAGCCATGGCAAAGCACCGCTGAACAAGGCCAAGACCGCCATGGTGAAGACCGCTGAACAGGGCAAAGACCGTGTGGGTATGAATAGTCCGGCATATCAGGCATCGTTCTCCCATGTGCAGCTGGGACAGTGACAGGACAGGTACTTTCACGGGGAGACTCATCCAGTCTGAGCACCAGTCCCCCTCCAGAACCAGTGGAGACCTGCATCTACCTGAGAGACTGTGGCTTTGCACTCCCCAGGATATGGCAGTGGGCAATCCACCCACTGTAGAGACTTGAGAGACTGTGGCTTTGCACTCCCCAGGATGGCACAGTGGGCAAGCCACCCACTGTAGAGACTTGAGAGACTGTGGCTTTGCACTCCCCAGGATACATCAATGGGCATGGAGCCCCGTTGTGGATCTGGCTTTGCATTCATGTGGCTGAGGTGCCCCCCCTTGTCGTAGGTGCAGTACTCACCGGTATGTTCTGCGCCTACGTCGCTGTTGGTCGTAGATGAGCAGAAATGCAAGGGCAGGTAAGATTTGTAGTTCCGGGTCCATGGAGTCCTCGTTCCTCATGGGATGTGTTGAGGTGAGCGTTTTCCCATTGCAAAAGCTGTTTCCGCCATGTTTTTATCCAAGGTGAATCCGCCCCGGAAAAGGTGGCGGATTGGTGTGTTGTGATAGTGTGGGCGGTACATTGTCTTCCGCCTGTCTGTTGGCGGTGACCGTCGGGCTGTTTGTCTGTACCACCCTGGCGGGCGATGTGTTAAAGTGGCTGTCTTTGTTGGCGGTTTCCCCCAGGGTCGTAATTCCATTTTTTTGTCCGCCGGCCTGTTTGCGGTATTACCGCAGCTTTAACACCGTCCGCCAGGGTTGTAATGACCACCTGAGTTTTGACCTCTGTCTCTGAATACAGAACAAATGTGACAAGAAGACAATTTGAAGGTTTTTTTTTTTCCCTTCACTTTCTGACTGAACAAAACACCTGTTCTTTCTCAACACACCAGAAGAGGCATGTAGATTCTAACAATAGCTCGACCTAATAAAATACTTTTCGAGGCCTGAGGAAGTAGGAAGAACCAGGAGATGGAATCAAAACTAGGCACCCTTATTAACCGGCATTAGTGGCGTTTGGTTTTACCAGCTTTGGCTCATATGGAATACTTTTGGCCCTTGCACTCATAATTTTTACAAATTAGGCACTGTGATGGGCATGTTAAAGGCAGCAGGATCTCGTAACAGACGTTGAATTTGCCAGTAAATTAAGTCCATTTTGACTGCCAGGAGTAGGAGATCCAATTTTTTGTTGCCTTCATCAATACCATTGCTATTGTGCAGGGTTTAATTGAATTTCTTTTTTGGGATGACAGTAAAATCCTCAAAGAAACTAGTAAAGTTTTGAATACATTTGTACAATTTGTAAAAAACTATAAGTACACCAGAAAAGTAGGTGCAGGGATCCAGTGCAAAAAAGGTGCAAGCAGTCCATATATTTTTTAGAGATGTAGAGAGTGCATCTGATGTGACTGCGAAGTAACTTCTTATTTTTATTTTTCCCAAATAGAAGTTTTTGTTTAAGTCCCATTGCCCTTTTGTCACAGCTTTACTGTGTAATGTGCCGTGAGGGTTGGCTGCTCATGATTTACAGAAACTACATCTTCCAACATCCAGCAGCTTTGCCACTTAGCTAACCCTCTATGATGGCATTTGCTGGTCACACAGATCCATAAAGGAGCCACATTGTGCCCCTATGAATGCCTGTTTAAACCAGTTTGCGCTGAAGGGCAGCCAACTATTGCAGAATCCAGTCTTGGAAGTTTGTGGCTGGGGAAACACCCGGAAGAACGAGTCCGGAACCACGAGGTTGTGAAAAACAAAAGCGAAACAATACTTTCGTTTTGCACGACTTCCTGGTTTTGGTACCTTAACCACGCATGTCTGAACAACGTACATGCGTGGTTAAGGTACAGAAGAAGGGAGTCAGAGTGGACGCGGTGAAGGAGGAGGTAAGTTGGGCTGGGACTGGGGGTGTTTTTTGGGGGGCTCAGGGTGATTAGGGTTTGGGGGGCAGGGTTTAGGTTTAAGGGGTGGGGTGGGGTGGGGGGCTGGGGTGGAAGCATGCTGGGTTGTGCATGCTGATTGCTAATGCCTTTACCAGGAAATCGTTGTAAACACATTCGTGGTAAAGGCATTAGTGGTTAGAACGAGGTCATTGTTCCGACCTCGTTGTTGAGCCACCAGTGGTTTAGGCACCCGTGGTTCCGAGATATAACCATCTATAGAAGAAGTACTGTGGGGCGAACCTCCCTGTGTTATCAGGAAATTGTAAGGAAGAAATATGTCCTAATATAATTGACAAGATGGATGGGGTATTGGTGTTGATCTTACCTGGGGTTTGTTCAGGCCCATACCAGACGATTTCTTGGTTGACTCATGTAGTATATGACCATGTTGCAATATCTCACCCCAGGGGGTCCCACCTGGTTGTGAAGGATAGCAATCTCTTGGAGACGTCTATATTGGCAAAAGCCAAACAGATTAACATGAGTGGTGGGCAGGATGGTGCCAGGGGAGAGCAAGCCATTGTGCAAGGTTGCCAGAGTACCAGATATAGCAGGATTATCCAAGAAGATCTACAAGCGCTATTGAGACCTGTGAAAAGAACCCAAAGGGCTGCACCTGTTCCTACTTGTAGCCAGGGCAAAGAAGTGTACTCCAAGGGTCAGTTGGCTGACCTCTTGTTAAGCTATAGCAACACAAAACCTGCAAGCAGCCTACTTTCCTGAAGAGCCTAGCTGACCAGCTTCAACTGGACCTGACCTGGTGCTCATGATGGCTTCTGTTGTAGTGAGTCCTGACCCTTGTTGCTGTGGTCCTGGAACCCTTGGCTGGTTTCACAGAGAGCCCAAATCTGAACACTGTGACTTAGAACTTTTATCAAGACTTTTTTTCCTGGAGAACCGTCATGGGACCAGGACCAATTTGCTAGCTGATCCACTGAAGATGAATAGCTGGTGGGCCAGGATTCGCTGCAGCTCCCACTGCATTCTTCTCCACAGCAGCACAGCTGATTCCTGGTGGGCTCAATGCCGACCAGCATGCAACAATGTTGAAACGTTAAATCCTTACTGGCTTTTGTGCAATGGGTGCCATTTTTGTTCCTTAAATTATTCCATATTTTATAAATTGGAGTGAGATTTTTATTGTGGTGGTCTTTCAATTTTTTAACTGTTTTGTCACTTCTAAATCCTTCAAGCATTTTCTGAAGTTAAGCCTGTCTGCCCTGTGCAATATCTAACAGTAATAGTGCCATTAGTACTCATGGTGGACAGGGGCGAACCCCGATCTCCCTAATTACCTATGGTAGACTTTAAGGGCCAGACATTCTTTCTTCTCTTCTTCAGTGCAAAATGGCTGGAGTCTTTACACTACCATTGTTTTGAAAGGTCAGCTTTGGAGGCAAATGCTAATGCAGGCTACACTTTCATTGCAAGCTTGTACTCCTCAGTCATCTGAACGAAAAATACTACCTTCTATTTTAACCTTAACTGGTGAGATTTAGGTTGTGGGTGCAATTATCATTACGCTTGAATGGAAAATACATTTTGTTGCCTCCTGCTTTAGGAAATGGCCATATTTGATGCTGGGTGCGGCAATGTGATGCTGCACTTGTGATGGCTTCCTAAACGGGTGTGCATTATTGCTTTTTTTTCTTACAAAGAACCTCCTGGATTGCAGGCAAATAACTCTATAATCACTATCACTGTGTTTTTTAAAAAAATGATATGCCAATTGCATAATTTAATCCCTATTCCCTGTAGATAAAGGGCTTTAAGAGGGCAGGTCCATCCTGGTCTCAGACCTCGTAATATTTTAGAACGGACATTAAAATGGGTCCCTATCAAATTTTTTTTTTTTCATATTGTTTTACCTGCTTACCCTTCTACAGTGCATGTTTCGAATTCAGTTGCATCTAGGTGTTTACAACTGCCACAACTGAGTGTTCTGGAGCTGAGGCAGACGGTAGTGCATGCGTCTCAAAGTGGTTAAAAAAAAAAGTATTCAGAATACATGGTCATCCAATCCTAGCCTCTGTCCATAGTGCCCTGTGACAACCATTGACAAAGCAAGTAATCCGGGCTGGTTTTAGGTGAATGTCAGTTCATGTGTTATATATCTGAATGTAACAACAGAAAGCTCAGAGAGACACCGAAATGCCGTTCGGGTGTCACACTATGGGAATGACAGAAATTTAGGCCCATATTTATACTTCAATTGTGCTCAATTTGCGTAATTCTTTTTTACATAGATTTGGCGTAAACCCAACTCTATATTTATATTTTGTTGCAAGACACGTCTAGTGTCAAAATATAGGAGTTTGCACCATTTTTTAGATGCATGCACCTACCTTGCGTGAATGAGATGCAAGGTAGGCATCCCTATCTAAAAAATTATGCTATCCCCATAGCCCCATATTTATCCCCCCCGTGCTAACATGATGCACGGGTGGGAGGAGGGGCTAAATAATGGTGCAAAGCTTGATTTGCACCATTATTTAACACCTGGATCAGACCAGGCATTAGGGGACCTGTGGACCCATTTCCATGGTTAAACACCATGGAATGGGTCCACAGGTGCCCTCCCTACCTAAGCCCCAGGAACACCTCCACCCACACCAGAGGGACACCAGAGGATGGGGGACCCCATCCCAGGTGAGTAGGGTAAGTATAGGTAAGTATGTTTTAAAAAAATTTTAAGTGCCATCGGGGGCCTTAACTTGGGACCCCCTGCATGGCACCGGGTGCAATGTCCATGCCCAGGGGACACTTGTCCCCTGTGCTGGCCATTGGGGTGGTGGGCATGACTTTTGGTGCCTGTATGCCAGGAAATGGCTCTAGTCTGGATAGAGGCATTTTTTGCCTCTAACCAGGCTAGTGTCATTTTTTTTATACACATCCCACTCCTTCCCTACCGCCGCCCTCACCCCACTAGCGTCATTTTTTTAAGACGCTAGGCCGAGTTTAGCGCTGGCTTGCGCCATTCCTTTAATATGGCGCCTGGATGGCGCTGTGGAACGGCGCAAGCAGATGCTATACTTTTTGACACAAAACTGCATTTGCGCAGTTTTGCAGCAAAAAGTATAAATCTGGACCTTAGTTTACATGTTTAAGTACATTGGCTATGCCCCTTTAAGGGCACTGAATAAATCATTATTTTTAGATAGACTTATGTTGCCTTCGTAGCTAGGATGATAAATAATGACTAATATGGTAAATTTGCTTTAATGGGAAGATACACTTTATGTGTTAAAATTAATAGAAAAATGCTCAAATAATGATATATATTATTTCTTTTTGTATATAGAATTGTATTTTCTGTAATACGAAAACGGCTCTAACACTGTAAAAACAATGATTCTATTACACATGCCATCTATAGTTGATGTGATATCTTTATAGGTGTAGTATGTCCTACAATGACATAGGGTCTAGAGAGTCAGAACAGAGCCTGATGGGCTTTGTGGTTTTAGACGGACGGTGGATTCCCAGCATGTTTTTTTTTCCAGTGTGAGCATGAGCAGTGCAGCCCAAGGTACTACACCGTGTGCTGTTCAGCTGAGCTGACACAGAGCTGTGCCTTTGCAATGCCATGTTTGCGTATGTGTGCCAACAGCAGAGCCGAATTCAGAGAGACTGCCTGCCCTGCAGACGTGTCTGATGTTTTCTTGTTTCTGCTTCAGCCTTCAGAATAATTCCTTCAACAGCACTGCTGCAGAGTAAGTGGATGTTTTAAATGCCGTAACCTTATACGGGGAGACCGCGCGTGCACAGTGCACAGCTGTGAATTGCCTGATTGTTTCTCGTCGGCTGTATTTTCTGCTTTCTGTAAATCGTCGACTTTGTCGTTGCATTACAATCTGGGTGCAATAGCCAGTTATCTTCTAATGTTTCAGTCGAAAGGGAGCTTATATGTCATGGTAGCACGAAGTAATATATGCATGAATGTAATTTATAAATCATTCTCACAAAGCAGAAGCGTCTTTCTGAAGTCAGTCTCGTCTGTGCTTTAATGTTAACTGTTACTGTCTGCAGTGAGCATCCCAATTGAAAATGTCAGTATTTTTTAACAGAGTAACGCAGGGTGCACCCTGGCTCTGCAGCTTGTGATCACACACCTGCAGTAGCAAACTCTCAGCTTTACCTGAGCCACAGCCCTGTAAACTTAAAAACGTGTTTATTTTCTACGTTATGCAACATGTTGGCGTGCGTATTTAATGTGAGAATGTGGCTGTGTTTAATACATTGAGGAATGTTCATCAGCGATAGATACAAAATTATTGCTAGTGGCGGGGTTGCTAACACGATGTGATAAAACCGACACACCCTAGGCGGACTGAAATTAAACTAGTGTTTCCCTTTTAAATGCCCATTTTAAGCTGTGGTCTGTTTCCTTAGCTCTGTAGCTCGTTAGCGAGGGTGCAATGGTTTATTAATGTATTTATCTTTACATCCTCTCCCTTTATTTCATATCAACTTCCCCATGCAACGATTGACTGTGCTTTGGGAGCATTTAAACTGTAACATCACGTGCACACCAGGGAATCGGTGTATGGATTTGTTTTGCAGGGCGGCCTGTTTTACATGACAGCGACGCCTGAAATAGAAACCTCAAACCAACTGTGCGTTGTTGTCTCAAACCGTGAGAACAGAGTTCCGCCGTTTGGACGCAGGCCAGGTTTGCGTCCGACAGAGGCAGTTCACAAACACCACGCTAGCATCTGCTGGAAGGGTGGCGATGTCAGCGGGTCTGGGGTACACTTAACCTCGGCTGCCCTTTTTATTGGTTTAATCGTCCATTTAAGCCACATTTTTCAATAGGAGAACCACTGTTACCGGTAGAATCACTGCAGTGCAATCAGTCTGCCTATAAATCTGTCACTAGGGATGGGAGTGTCCTTCTGCATGCTCTCATGTATTATTACATGCTTTCTGCTTAGCCACTCAGCATGCTACAAATCACCGAGCTCAGTAGCATATTGACAAGTTTAGGTATAGATAGACACCTTAAGCGAGGCTTCCAGAGCGTTCAACGTCAGGGGCCTCGCTCGAGCTATTTATTTTCTGTGTATATTTTAGCCTGTGGGGAGGTGTCAGGGGTTTGTATTAGATAGAAAATGACCCCTGGAAATGTGACTGGGGCCTGCGAATATCTGATAGCTCTGTGAGAAGAGACATTTCCTAGGCCACTCACGTGGCCCACCACGTAGACCTCTGCAGTCTTTCGAAAATAAAAATACATGCAGTAAACAAGCGCTCCATTTCTCTGTACCAGCCTGCGAACTCAATGTGGGAGGCTGGTTGCAGGAAAGGTGTCTCAGCTGTTCGAGATAAAGCTGTTCTGTGCTTGTTGTTAAGCCATGGCGACCCTGAATGTCTGTCTGAAGTAGCAATGAATGATGGCTGAACAATGTAAATTATGTTTAACCATATCTAAATACCCATGTACTGTATGCATCTTATAAGACATTTGATGATTAAAAAACTAATGGATACATCCAAACACCCGCGTGCTATGTCAGTGAAAATAATCTTGGCCCAATAACAGGTGATATTTATAGCAATGTACAAATAAAAGCAAAATGACATAATTTATCACTACAGCGCCCTGGGGACAGTTCCAGTTTATTTCTACAGTTGAGAGAAATTGTCTTGAGAAAAACAGTTTACTGCACGACGGACTGCAGGTTGGAATTACTTTACACATGAACACAGCTCTCTTAAGAGAAGTTTCTTTAATGAGATTTTATCTCACTGCACATTTAACAGTTTGCATCCTGGTTTTGCTTAAATACTTTTTCTTAAAATACTTACACATGAAAAACACCATTGTTGATACACAAGGATGAAAATAATATCGCCTAATGGCAATGTGTAGGCCAAAACAAAGTCCCGGATACTCTGGCACGGCCTGTGGGGATTTTAGATGTGTATGTGTTATCCAGCATCTAGGTGTTGTGGATGGTGGTAAAATAGTTGCATTGATACATTCTGCTAGGCTTTATTGTGTCCGCTATTGTACTGCACATAAAAAGTAATAAGACGTAGAAAAAGCAACTTTAAAAGCATATACGAAATCTCAATTATGTGTACGTGAAACTGACCTAGCCACAAGTGAGATACAGTGGTGGCTGGTGACTGAAAGCAGTGGTGGGGCACAAATACAAGACGGAATTGCACCTTGTGAGAGAGCTTCACAACCCACGTATTTCCATTCACCTACTCACCCACTGCCTTTGGTCACCTACCCATTTACTCATCCACATTCGATGCCATTCACAAAACTCTTATACACAGACAGTGATAAAACTTATAGTGTAGATCTTTTCGAAAACAATGAAGGATGGATAGTAAACCACACAATGAAGCATACTTTTCTTGAACGTGATTGCAGCACTCAGAGCGCTGGTCTGGCTCCACAGATGTTTAACAAGCCCATACAAATGCTACAACTTCCAGTAGTTTAGTTATTTATTTACTGCTTTTAATCATTTGCCAAAATAAATACGTGCAGTATTTGGGTTTTTGAGGTTGTGTTCTTATTTTTCAGTAATTGTAGTTTTGAGAGTAGGTTTGCACGCATCATGTTTTTTTAAAGTAATGTTAGGAGGCAAGCAATTAACAATGATTAGAATAAATTTCAACGCAAAGGAGTAAAGTCAAGAAAATCTGCAGGGTAACAAAATGAATATATCATTTTCTTTGAAGCAGAGAAAGTGGAAAAATACACATTTTTCACCTACATGACTTTACAGGAAGCCACATCCTGATTTCCTCAATAACTTGACAGGAAATTCATCAAGTGTCATCAATAAATCTTTCACTGTTTTTGACACTAATTACATGATAGGACGTGAAAACACGAACAGTGATATGTAAGGGTTTCTTAAAAGCTATCTGAATCAGTTACAAATAGCCCACAATGAAATCATTACCCATGTTCCTACTGAAATCAATGCGGCATACAATGCCTGTATCAATATCCCCATATAGATCAGTAAGAAAATATGCATCACAAGATTAATATGGCAAATATGCTGGCCAAGCTCACAGTGCCAAATGCAAAAGTTTCTTATAACAATAAGGTCAACGATCTTAGATGTGATGAGGCCAAGGTGCTCGTTTTCCAGATGGCACCAGGGAGTTGCAACTCCAAAATCGATCGTATGCAGTGTGAAACAGAAGTTACTCGCGCTCAACCTCTCCTTTAGGCTGCTGTTCCCAGCCCGGCTTCAGATCGTTCATGCAAACACAACTAATTTCTTTGATAAACCAGAGGCAGCCTGGGCTTGTCATACCGAGGACTGGCCGCTTCACCGACCTGGTGGCTCCTCCCCTTCAGAGTCTGGGCCCCTAGAGAGTTGCAGTCCCAAAACCTAAAATACATTGCTGACAGTCCCGGAGAGGCTGCGAGACACAGAATTCTAGTTCACCTTCCTCGTCTCCTGATGCGTGGGGACTACTGCCCCCCCCCCACCTCAAGTTCGTCCCTGCCTTCCCCTCTGCTGGACTCCTCGCCAAAATCGGATGGACCCGGTGCAGCAGCACCCAATTCCCTTGTAGGCCAGGGGGCAGACACTGATCTGTCCCAGAGCCCTAAGATATGATTTATCGGTTTTCTAACCCTTGGCGGGCATTGGGCCTGTCCTGTGTCACTTAATATTCATTTTCTCTCCTAATGGCAGCATTTAACCTTTCAAGATGGAGGTGTCTTCCACTCCATTCCCGATACTAAGTTGTGTTGTCCTACACATCAGTTATCTGAGCTGGTATCTCCCTTATCCTGACTAGAGTGAGGGTCTCTACTTGGACAGGGTGCAAACCGACTGCCAACTAGAGACACAATTTCTAACATGAACTAATAATCTTAAAGTATTTGCTAGTCCAAACGCACAATCATTCAGAGAAAATTAAGCGAATTACTAATGAGAGAGTCATAATTTTTATAAAATGTAAGAAATTCCTGGGAATCATTTTTCAGGAATCAACTGCATCAGTGTTATTTTCTGAAAAGAAGCACTTTTCTGTCAGCAAAAAGTGCTCATCACTGGCTTGAATGCACCACTGTTACATAGTGGAAGAGGCGTAAACAAGAGAAAAGAGGAAAATCTGTGGTTTGACATGGAAGTCCCATTCTCACCCCACTAGGATTGTCCAGAAAGTTGCCGCATCCAGAGGCAGATGTAAATCCCTTTCCAGCTAGGAGAGAGAAGAAAACAATCCCAAAATTGGCGGTGTCCCAGGTGAAAGGGCTCCTTCATGGGAATAAAACATGCCACTGCACACATTTTATGAATTCCTTCATGTGCTTTTGTACGCTAAGTACTATTGTACATTCAGAATGGCCTCTGCAAAGGCACGTCTGCGGATTCACAAACATTTTCCATGATTATGACTGGGAGCATATGTCTGTCTCAGGTTTCCAGGTGTAACCCTTGAAAACACTTGTGAATTCAAAAACACCTTAAATCTGACCCCATGCATTTTTGTGAATCATACCCAGTTTATTCAACACTCCTTGAATTGTTGCATTTGGCATCGGAGCAGAACTTCATTCTCTTTACTTCGTCTGACATTGCTTCAAAATAAGTTTTACTTTGTCTACAGAGTTATCCCATCACTTCAGCAAAATTATCAGAAAAACAACTCTAGGGTTGAAAATAAAGAATATTTTAATAAGATCTAATTATCAAGGAATGCATTTACTAAATTATAATTGTCAGAACCCTTTTCAGGGGGCTACAGGGCATGTAGGGTTTTCTGGGCCCAACCATGGTGGTTGAGACCTTTAACTCCTGATTTACCGGGATCTAACCTACTGTGGTCCTGAGCAACTAGGCTAAGTATCACTTCTGCACTTGACTCCCAGTGGTTGCTGTGGATTAACAGTCAAAGGCTCCCTCGAGGGAGGTATGTTCAGATACAGGTAAGTGCACACAATACTGTCAATAATTCAATGTCAAGTCAAATACTTTCTTGTATAACAAAAATAAGTATTTTGTTTTGAACTCTACACATTCATAGGCATAACGACATTTGTAAGCACTAACAGAATCCCCTTGAGGTCATGGCTCTAGTGTTTGTCAGGAAAATCCCTTTCTCCCTCTTCCTTGGAAAATGGTCACGGTCATTCCCCATTCACTGGTGGCCGCATCCAGGTAATGCTCACTAATAGGCCATACACAAGAATTCCAGTTTGGCTATTAGGAATTAGTCAAATGTGTCTATGGTGCCCCAGCACCTTCAGCAGGGAGTCCCCCGGGGCACCACAGCACTAGTTCTAGCACCTATCCACTCCTACAGCACATACAGGTTTGGCGTTACAGTGGGTGCCCCATGCGCAGGCACTCATAAATGCTGATCCTGCTAAGAGGAGTTGGGCTGCTCATGGTACACGCAGCATTACTGGCAGGTGTAGGCTCCCTCTCCCAAACAGAGTGAAAAGAACAGCTTTCAGTTCGCAAAGAGACAGTAAGTCAGTTTTCCCAAGCAGTGGGTAATTCGATACTCCAACTCCCAACCGAAGCTCAGTGAGGATGCAGCATCTTCAGCAATGCCCTCCACAGTCCTCAGGGATCAGTCAGGGTGGATCCCAACCTGCTGGCCATGGCATCACTCTAGTCCCGGGTGACAGTCCTTCCTGGCATACAGGGTTGCTGCTGTACCTTCTGACACAACATACAGTAGACACCCTCCGTGTAATCACCCACATCACAGCAGCCACTGCTGGCACATGGTGTCACTGCAAAGGCGTTCACTAGTGTTGGCACGCTGGTCCTACAATTACTTCAACAGTTACCTCATCTGGAACAGAAGGATTGAGGAGCGAACCATGAAACTTGTGTGCACCTTTGCGCCCCCTGTATTTCTAGGTGCTCTCCTCGGAGACCTCTCTAAGGTGCTGTCTAACAATTGTCGTGGGACTTTAGTGCAGTCCTTGCCCCGGGCATAGATACCACTGGCACCCTCTCTGTCTCCCGCCGGTCCGCGGCTCACTGCCTCTGCCTTCAGCTTGTGTGATGTCTGGAGGGTGAAGAAGCCATGGTGTTGTAAATACAACCATCATTCGCTGCACACCATATACACTCAAGTATAGACCTCCTGCCGGCTTCTGATTGCAGTGGGGTGTCTCAGGTTCAGATCCTTCCACGCGGTACATCTAATCATTCTCCCCTATTCCTTCGCCTTGGGCCTCCTTCAGGAGACTTGTGCCCCATGTGCAGTATCAATGCCTGGTATGTCCAGAATTTATCCTACACGCAAGTGATTGAAGATGAGCTAAAGGCCTACTTCGAAGACAATGAGGGTTCTGTCCTCTCGGTCAGCACCTTGTAGGCTGCCAGAAAAGCCACAGTTATGGGCTACACCAAGTGGGGCGTTATGGAGAAGGAACCCGACCCTTCCCAATACTTAGCCTGATAGGAACCCTGTACCCTTCAGTTCAAAACACGCCTTGAGGCTGACCCCCAGGGAGAAACGCCTCAACCACGGAGCTTAGTACATGCGGAGATTCGTCTCCGCTCACTTGAAGCTGCGAAGCAACTTTGGCGTGCCTTGATGGTGAGGCTTTATAAGTGGGGGGTCAAGAAATATAAACTGCTGTATTGGCTGACCTCTGACCCACGGGCAAATAAGATCATACCTGAAATCATATACTAACGTAGGCAGACACACTAGACCCTTCGAGACATAGCGCAAACATTCATTGACTAGTACAGGTGCCTCTATGTGGTGGCCCCCAAGCCAAAGCCGAAACCCAATGCTCCATCTCTTGCACGGGGTGCTCCTCCCTCGACTGTCTCCAACTGAGATGCAACCGCTATCGATTGAGAAGGTGGCTGCAGCGATAATCACTGCGGCCTCCGGGAAGAACCCTGGTCCGGACAGGTTCCCTGCTGAATACTACCCTACATTCCAGGATATGCTAATGTCCCAACTCCTGGTGTTGAAGTCCGGGACCTTTCCACCCCATCTGGAAACTGCCACAATTGTGGTGATTCCAAAGACACAACCCCTGTCGACCTCCTGTTCAGGCCCATTGCCCGATCTCCATCATCAGTGGGGAGGTAAAAAGTTTCCTACAATCCTAGACACCCGCTCCAAACAAATCCTTCATATGTTTGTGCATCCAGACCAATGCAGCTTTAAGCTGACTCGGAGTACGCAACACTGCCTCCGGTGGCTTCATGTTGCTCTGGCCCACTGTCACCTGCTCACACCTCATTTGGATCAACTACTAGTTGATTTCGAGTAGGCGTTTGCCACAATGGATTGGGCCTTCTTGGACCGTGTGTTGTGGATAGCTGTTTTGTCCCCACTTCTGTAGATTCGTCCACCTATTGTACTCTAACCCATCCACACTGGTCTGGATCAGTGGTGTGCTTTTCATTGACTTCCCTATTGTCAAAGTTTGCAAATGTGTGTACACATTTTTTTCGGGAACCACTGGCAGTAGTGCAGTCTGAGCTTACAACATGCATTTAGAGAGCTCACCTTAATAATAAAGGCTTTGCATTAATGAACCATATATGAAAGCTCGAACAGACTAAAGGTATGGACATAAATTTTACTTTAACTGCAGCCAATTCCCTTTCCTGCTTTATAATGTGGTGGTGGGGGGTTGGGCCTACATGTCCAAAGGACAAAATAAACATCAAAACTTATTGTCCTTGACCCCATACAAATATATTCCTGGCGTTGGGCTATAAGAATTCCATTCCCATGTATACTGACACTAATCTACTCTAAATTTCTTAAAAGATGTTTTTTTCTTGATTAACAAATAGAGTTTTTCAATAGGCAGATGGTAGGTGCACTTTAAAAAAGTCTCTTCTCTACACTTGTAGGTTCATCACCCATATCTCGTTACCAAACATGCCTCACCATTGACCCCCCTGTGTCTCCCCATGTCCCCCAGTTTCTCTTGAACACTCTTCATACCCCTCACAAACCTTCATACTGCATCAAAAGAACTGTTTATATATTCCCCTGTAGCCTCCCTGTGTCACCCAACGAAACCCCTACATCTCCCTATCAGCCCACCAAAGGCTCTATTTAAAGTCTGGCATCCTGCCAGGGTGGCAAAAGTCATATGCCCCATCACCCAGGTGGATAACCGCCTGCCATATTTAGAGATCTCCACTGTCTATGCCTTCGGATGCGCAACCACCACAACCACTCCTCTGAAAGCATTATAACTGTGCTGTATGGCTGCCAAGTTTCATGTGGCCGCTCAGCAAAGTTTTTTTGTTTTGCTGAAACAAACTGCCACACTGGTAGTTCGTTTTTGAAAATCAAAAAATATATGGCCCTGACACCCTGGGTGTGTTTTTTTTTTTTGCCAACATATAGAGCAATGTTAATGTCTGGGACTCCAAGGCTTTCCCTGACCTTCCCAGACCTCAAAGAATGCATCAGAGCATGCACCCTCAATAGAGTGGATGATCCAAAGTCTATTGAGCGACTGCCCAGTATGAGATGGGATGTTGGCCTATGGTTTCCACCAGCAGAGGAGAGGATTCTCCAGCAGAAACAAAGGGGTCCACCTGACTGATAATAGAGTGGGTGGTTAGTCAATTTGAAGGACAGTGTTCTCTGCCACGGCTGTGTTGCAGTACCTTTTTTGCCAAACTCAAATTAAGGCCCCATATCTGTCTTACAACTTCACCAAATATCTTCCTCAGACTCCTTGTCTCCTCATCAAACTCCAAAGAGTTATATTCAGATTATCAATAACAAAAATATTATGGCCTAAATGTTATTATTTTTAAATATTAAGTGTCTGTTTTCTATTAGTAATTGCAGTGGGGTAATAGTTTGTAAACAATATTTAGGACATTATATTTTATTAGATGGGTCACATAGATTTGCCATAACATCAAAGTCTCCACCACATACATTATATCTACCCATGAGCCCACTATGTTTCCATGACCACCTCACATGCCGTTCCTCAGCCTCCTCATGCCTGGTGCTTGGGGGCCATGTTGAAGCCACGTTTCCCTGATGTTCCATATTTTCCTATGAGCCGTGTGCCTAGCCTTATCTTTGCCTTGCTTTCTTCTGCCTTCAAATTAATTCTCTTCAACCTCAGTCGCATTGGCAATGAGAATAGACAGTGCCCGTGATGGCATAGAAAGTATCCACCACTGTAGAACAGCTACAGGGCTGTAGACCAGAAGAAGCCTGGTTGCCGTGTTGGACTGACCTTAGTTGACTAAGGGGTATAAGACGTATGTGGATATTTGTAAAGTTGGTGACCTGGGAAAAATAAAATCATTCCATGTGTCAGACGTATTTATTTATATTTCTTCTTTTGTGCCACTGTACTTAGATTGCTTTGGACAACTGATCCATAGGCAAGTGACATGGCGTGAAAATATCAAGAAGAGTGAAGAGAAAAATTTACTTGGGTAGCGGATGAACAGAACCTCATAAATGGGGAGAGAAGGAAAGCTTGTAGAGAAGAGAGAAGAAACTCAGATCACACAAATTGACTTAGAAATAGGAAAATGTGTGTGTCTTTTGGTCTGTAGTTACAACTTAACATATGCACTAGTGGAGACTGGTAAAGCATTGCTTCTTATAGATGTAAAATTGTGTAGTAACAGACAGTCCTTGGGTTACTCAAACAAGTTGTAAATTGAAAGGAGAATCCATTTGGGGGATGTTTTCCCCTATGTGCATAGTGTGTTATTAATATCCATCTTTAAAATGGGCCCTGAATGTTGAGAAGGAAGTGTGAGAGATTGGATTTTCATAACTAATGAGTGCTGGAGGATAGCGTACAGTGGGTTGTTGCCCAAATAGCACTCTATTGCGTCATTCTACATTATGTATTATTAGTGTGACTTGTACTTAAGGATGGAAATGTTTAGGGCAGATCATTTACTATCATTGTAGAAAGTGTATTAAAAAAAGGGAAATGGAACATTGGACTGGAGGTAGGGTCAATTCATAGGATTAGTGACGATGCATCAATTTTACATGATGTTAAATGGAATTACCTGGCAATTAGGCCAGCTCTTCATCCTGACATAGCCCAGGTTTGGAATAGAATGAACATTGCTGAATCAATATCATCTTGTGAAATAGGAAGTCATTACAGGTCCAAATGAAATGGCAAACAATAATTATGGGAGTCTGCGGAGTGTTATATGCATGTACACTGTAGAATAATGTATCTCATAATCTTTGGAAGTGGGAGTTAAATTTTGAGCAACATTATTGGAAATGCTCATCTTTGGTTTGACTTCCCTCTAATGTTTGCCCTATCTTTTAGCTCCTAGCATTAGAGCATTGCACAATTTACCCCTGCCAAGAAGGAGTAAATTGCATGTGCTCTTAAACATTGTTAAATTGGTTTATATCTACTTGCCATATTAGACCTGTCTACAAGTCCCAAGTATATGGTGTAGAAAATGACGTTGAAGTTACAAGCCACTTGGGGACAGGAGCACCTATTGTGCCATGAACAGAGTGGAGCTACAAAACAGGACTTAAGACCTACTACGTGTAACCTCACTGCTGCAGCTTAAAACCTGTTGTCAGAACTGTCAAATAACCCCTTCTGACAGGCAGGAAACTGTGCTTTTAAATCATAAGAAACAGGTTTGGTAGTAGACTGGGGTGTGAGCCCTCTTCAAGCAGCAACCTCAATCCTTGTCCTCGTAAGGCACAAGCAAACCCTAAATTAACCTGTGGTCAACACCCTGGTAGCTTAGCACAGAGCAGTCAGGCTTAGGTGAGAGGCAACTTGTAAATTATTTGTGCAACATTTCAAACAGTATCACAGTGAAAACATACCACAAACAGAGCCCACAACAGTTAGAAAAATAGACTAGTTTCTAATAAATCAAGTCCAAAATGACAAGAATCCAATTATTAGAACCGGAAATATTAAATTTTAAAGTTTTTAAAGAAAATGGCACCAAAATGTGTAAAGCGCCAACTGTGGATATCTGGTTGCGCCAAACGGGGCCAAAGTCACAGTTCAGGCTGACCACGATGAAGCGCGAGCCGGCTACAAGGGACCCAGTAAGGCCCACTGAACAAAATTACCTTTAAATATGGTTTGCAATATGTGTTGTGCAACCGAGGCGATGCCATCAGTGCCTGAAATGCAGCGAGGCTGCAGTAGGAGGAGTTGTTACATTGATGTTGATGGGGGGGCCTACAATGCGAAGTCCGGAGTCCAGTATGTGCCGTGCAGTTAGAGTGATGCATCTGTTCTGAAGAGCTGTGATGCAGAGTCTGGCGTCAACATCGAGGCTGGCATCGAAAGATGCCTGGGCCTTACCAGGGAAGCACTGCGCAGTGGCAGTTCCAAAGGTGGTCCGGGTTGCAGCAGTGATGGGAATCTTTGAGACTGATCTAATCCATGCAGCAGCGGTGATGCATCACTTCTGCTCTGATCTGCAGAGGAGATGTGTTGGATCCACAGACTGCCTATGGCCACTTACAAAGCTCCAGGACTAGGGTGGCACCACTTGGCAAGGCAGACTCACAGAAGGGCAGAGTCTAGGTGCAGATGCAAGGTTTTTGGAAGCATGTTATGTCCCAGAGACTTCAGATCAGAAGGCCAGCCTACTAGCCTTTGGAGTCACTCTGGGTTCTGGGTTCAAGAGATGCAGGTCCAGTCGTTCTCACTCAGACAAGAGGGCAGCATACATTAGGTCAGCACAGCAAAGCAGAAGGCACTCCAACAGAGTGGTAGTCATTCAGCAACATGTCAGTCCTACTTCCTGGCAGATTATCCATAGGTCCAAAAGTCTACTGAAGTAGTGGTGTCTGAGGTTCTGTATTTATACCATGGTGCCCTTGTTCTGGAAGGTGGAATAAATGTCTAGACAGTGGTTCTAAAGTGCAAGGAATTGCCTGCCTCCCCTGCCCTGGCTTCAAGTTTGCTGGAGTGACAATGCAGGGTCGACAGCCCCTTTGTATGTGGACAAGACATAGCTTATTGAGGTGTAAGTGAGGCTGTGTTCAACTCCTCCCTCTCATCCTACCAGTGATGGCCCATCTAGTCACATCTAGGCTCCCATTGGGTGTGGCTGTCTAGGAGGAATACACAAAGCCCAACTGCCAATTACACCTAGTCATGTGACCAGAGACAGGCTGCAGGCATAAAATGGCAAAGGCAAGAATATGACAGTTTTCTGTCAATGGAATTGTAATTTAAAATCTAACTTCACCATAAGTTAGGATTTTAAATTGTGATTTCCAGAGACACCGAACTTGAAGGGTCTTCGACTTAGAAATTACACTGATAAAATGTAACAAGGCAACTACAATCATATCCTATGAGAGAGATAGGCCTTCCAGTAATTAAAAGCTAACTTGAGAGTTTTTTACTACCAGAACATGTAAAACTTAATAGTACATTTCCTACTTTCTAAATACATTGCATCCTGCCCTCTGGGCTGTGCAGGGCCTTCCTTAGGGGTGACCTATATATATTAAAATGGAAGGCTTGGGCCTGGCAAAAAGTTTATTTTGCCAGGTCAAAATGGCAATTAAAACTGTATACACTAGCTCTGCAATGGCAGGCCTGAGCCATGTTTAAAGGGCTATTTAAGTGGATGGCACAGCCAGTGCTGCAGGCCCGCTAGTAGCATTTTATTTACAGGTCCTGGGCACATTTAGTGCCACTTTACTATGGACTTACAAGTAAATTAATTTATGCCAATTGGGGATAGCCATGTTTATAGAGAGCACTTCACCACTGGTTAGCAGTAGTAAAGTGCAGAGAGTCCTAATACCAGCAAAAACAAGGTCAGAAAAAGTGGAGAAGGAAGGCAAAACGCTTACATGAACACCACCCTAAGGCTGACAGGTCTAACAATAAGTCACCCCTAGGTACACTTTGTTTCCCACAATGTAGAGTTCCTGATATTTAAAAATGGAACTTGTGCACAACTAAAGTTAGTCCACAAGTAAGTAGCCCCCAAATTTTAAAAAAATCTGATTTATTAGTGAAATTACATTTCTCATAAATATTTAGGAAACGTTACTTTTAGAAAGTTTCCTTGTCTCAAGCTCATGGAAACTAATTTGCATTAGCCTATCAGCAGCTACCAGCCTGTGCTTGACCTTATTGAGGCTTAAAGACTGCTCTCAGAGTAGAACAATGGCTTAGGCCAGCTGATAGGATAGTTTGGAGAGTGAATGTGATCCCTATCAGCTCTGGTAGGGAAGCTGTAGTGGGCCAGGAGTAGCACTAACTTGAAAGGAACAGCAGTGAAGCCTGCCAGCCCATAGTTTAGAGTAAGGAGAGACCTATAAGGGGAAAGTCTTTGTTCCTCTAGCACACTGCCAGGTTGGCTCTGAACCCAGTGTGAGTGAAACTATTTCCATATCCAGTTTGGAGTGGACACAGTAGAGGGGACTGTTCATTTTATTGATGACCCATTGTTACATTATAGGAGTAAGGTGCACTATGGGATTGTTTTTTGATAGGGCCAAGAATTACCCTAACCACTGGCTACTACAAACCATAAATGTTGCACTCCAAGGAACACTCCTTATAACACTTACTGGACTTGCGGAAGATCATAAGATGAATTAACCCTGCTCGCTGTAACCTGAGAGGGACATTGAAGGACTGAACCAGCTCCCACTTGTATCCAGGACAACAATGTGGATTCCAAGTGTCAGTTGGCTGATCTCCTGTGTTGCTACAGGGACATAACAAGCTGAAACAGGCCTTTTTCCTGAAGTGACAAGGTGACCAGTACCAACTGGATCTGGGCTGGACCCCCCGAAGGCCTCTGCTGCATTCAGTCCTGGCCCCTAGGTGTTCTCCGTGACACCTTGGACACCTTAGAAATAACTCAGAGGAGCTGCTCCAGAAAGCCTGAAAATAAATCTGGGACTGAAATCATATGTAGGTCCCAGACTATTGCTTCCATAGACTATCATTGACACTTAGTACGTTTTGGCATTGTTTTTACTTAAAACTTTGAAAAGTCATATCTCTGGTTCTGGTTATTGATGGTTGTTGTTTTGGTGTCATTCTTTTTCTTTAAATGTACTCTGTTTTTCTAATTCAGTTTGTGATTTTTAAAAAAATCTTTGATATTTTAACTTTATTACTGTTGTGGAACTGTTTTGGTGCTGCCTAAGTAATTTTCAGGTTGGCTTGGGTTAAGCCTGTCTGCTCTGTGCCATATTTACTAGGAGGTTGAGCTCAGGGTATTTTAGTGACTTTTGGGGATCACCCTGACAAGTTAGTGTTATTATTCCCTGACGTGGGCGACCACCCACCCAAATAATAATCCACTTTTTAACAAATACATACTCTACAATTGCAAACCTTGAGTTTCAGTTAGAGGAAGCATTCTGTGTCTGCAGTTGTGAATGTGCAAGTGAATGTACTAATGGAGTAGGGCAAGGCAGCAATAATTAACAGGCCAGGAGGAAATGAAAATTCCTTGTGGGCATCGTGGTCTGCAACGGGGTGCCATTCATTCTCAGACCAATGCTTTAGAGGACAAAATTGATCGCTGTGCCTCCACTTAATGATGCCTCATTGTTTTCATCACATGTGATTGTCAGCCTTTAAAAGAAAAGGGTTAGTGCCTACCCTAAGTCATAGGCTGTAAATGTTTTCATTCAAGAATGTTTCTTCAATAAGCCTCAAATGCTGATGTGCATGCCTAAATGTAACTGTTGATTGCTCATTGACTCCGTGGTACAATTTTAGCTCCTCATTTTTTTAATCATCATAAATTTGTAATTTTCCATTTTTAGGTAACTATTTTCTTGTATGAGAGCTATTTAAAGTAATTTTATCTTTTGTTTGTTATTTTCTCTCTTTGCCTCTCCACCACTTCCATTCTTCGTACCTTCTTGCACTGTTCTACAAGCAGCCTGTCATTAAAAACATCCTTCACTAGCAAAAACATGTTTCATGCCGTGTACAGCATCACAGACAATACGTACTTCAAATTTAGAATGACATACCTCTTGTCACACAGGCAAAGGAAATTAGAAAGTAGGGCAACTTACCAGTGTCTGATTTAGAGTATTATATTCACATTTCATTTCCTCGCCAACATTCCAAACCCTAGTTGATAATTGAACTACTGGTTCTAAACCTTGGTCTGAACTTGGTACTAGGTAATAATATATATATATACACATATAGCCCTGAGCATCTACTACTCTTGTTGGTATCCTAACTGGAAATGTCCCTCCCGCCTTTATACTGATCCTTCTACAACATGCTAAAATGAATTGAATACTAAAACAGATCAATAGCAGGGCCACAAGAGCTGGCAGCAAGGCTCCCACCAGTACTGAAAACCAGCATGGTAGTAAAGAAAAACACCCACTAAGTCAATTATCTGGGGCATATCCTTCATTTACCTTTTTGTCTGTAGATTATGCCATGTTTATATAGCTTCTGAAAAAGTTCCATGGTCCACATCATTTGCTGGGACAGAAGTATAACAAGCAGTCCAAATCTTTGCACCTACCCCTCCTTCCACGGTGGTCATAAGGTCAAGTACATAACGATGCTGCATAATCATCATTTTCATAGCATACAGCTCTTCCTTTATGGCATTAAATCCTTCTGTAGTATTTATAGACTTTATATGTTCCCATCGAGTTATCTGTAGCCATCGAGGAGTTACCTATTTCTGAACAAATGGAAAAATACTTCCAGAGAACAACTGCATAATTACATAACTGGTACTCTTGGGAACCATCATTCCAAGTGGCAGTGCCATAATACTCTGCAATTCTTCTCCTTCAGTGATGGTGTAACAAAGTTGTTGGACGGCTCATAGAGTGTTCAAGAAGCGTTAATAAATTGACTCCAGGTGTTACCAAAACAGGGGTACAAGATGACCATGGTACATAGGCCATTACAATCAGGTGGTAGCTGAGCATACAGTAGTTGTCCACATTACCAATAGTGGTCCATGAGGCTGGAGGTGACCCCCTGCATGTTGGTGTTATCTATTGTGGCAATACAGTTGATATTCCTGCCTACGTTAATGGTGCCACTTCCTCTGAAAAATAAAGAAACACATGTTAATCTCATGACTGTCTGAGGATTTACTGTACTATCTATA
Organism: Pleurodeles waltl; assembly: GCF_031143425.1. NCBI lineage: Eukaryota > Metazoa > Chordata > Amphibia > Caudata > Salamandridae > Pleurodeles > Pleurodeles waltl. The sequence continues at coordinate 1,463,022,171 of NC_090445.1, forward strand.
CAAGTATTACGTGCAACATTGTTGTCCCAAATACTCAAACACCCTTACTACATCCTGACTAGTATCAGTTCCGTTCCATAAAGACCTGACCATGCAGGAAAATTATCAGGAATCCATTGATCATGGGCATAAACTGATCCAGTAACTCTAAATCCTGGACTACAAATACAATCTGGGGTTAAAAGACTTACTAAATAACTACTACTGCACTCAGTGGGCGGGTGTGTTACTCCTAAAAACCCTAAACCTAGGACCCATTTATCCATTTTGCAGTGTTAAGACGACCTGTTTTCTTTAGTTGTGCTATTTCAATCTTAAGGCCCTGTCTGTCTGCAAGGATGTATAAAATGCTTGCTGAAGTGTCATATTTTGTGGCATTAACTAGAAACTGTACTACTGTAACATGTGTTGGCTGCAATTGGGCCCTAATCCTACACAGGTAGAGATATAAAAACATAGAGCTGTGTTCAGTGCTACTACCTTAGTTGAATATATCCTATCTCATCCGGTGGCATGAGGAATTAATGAGAAAATGAAACATGATTCATTAGTACTTTCTGAACCTATATCTGTGCTGATACCCCTTTACCTAAAAATCTGGTATTAATACTAAGGGACATACTATCATATGTAGAGAATTCTCTTTGCCGATGTAACTAGTAGAGGTAGAATATACATTACTGTACTATAAAAGAACAATAGTAAAAGTGATAGTTATAAAAGACAAAAAAGGGGAAAAAATGCATACCTTTCATTTTGCTGGTTCGAAAAAGCATCCAAGAGCAGAAAAGTGTCCAAGGGCAGAGGTGGAGGGGGGGGGTATTTTTTCTGTCACAATCTTCTCTCCCCCTCTTGTTCCATTTATATCGCTGGTGGTTTTTGGTGTGATGCTGGGTTCAATCGAATGTCCGATTAATAAATCCAAGGCTTCCTGCCATTTACCTTGAGGACAGTGGGGGTACTCATCATCACGGTGAAAGTTCCATCGAGCCTTGGCTCTGTGAATTTCTGGACAACATTTCTGACAAAAACTATATTGTCTATGTGCACAACCAGGAGATGGACCTCAGTGTTGGTGCACTTCTCCTTTGCCTTGGTTACCTGTTTAAAAATGAATTTTTGTGACTTTGATTCAGAGTGATAAACATGCATTTCATCATTCAAGATTTTAGCTTTACTTTCTCCCTATATATTACTTCTGGTGGCATTTATTTGTGTATTCATAGGCCTCCATCTCACTATCTGATGGGGTGGTAGGTGATATGAGAACTAGGTGAGTTCTTAAGGGAGAAGAGTGCCAGTGGTAAGTTATACAACCACTTCTTTTGCAACGTGGTGCGTAGCTTGCTGATCCTATTCTTCAGCAGGCCATTAAGGCACGGAATGATGCACTTGCTCTGGGAATGATAAAAAGAAGATAGTATGTTTTATTCCTAGCTTTTTTGTGAGCTATGCGAAGATTTCATTAACAAAATGTGTGCCATTGTCAGATCCTATCCTTTCTGGAATTCCCTGTGGGTAATCACCACACTAATCACAAAAGTAGCAGCCCACTTAGCATCACAATGGACACATTGTGCATCAATCTGTGGAGCAAAAGGACAGACTAGAACAACGAGATACCGATATTTGTTGCACCTATCCAACATGTCCACAAAGTCAAGAAGGACGCACACAAAGATAATGTCCTCTCATTACTAAATCTGACTGAGTACTAAAATACACAATGGGTTTGTGTCCTAAAGGATATTTCTGTGTAAGGACAGCTGGCATCACTTGACTGTTGCAATGAAAAAAGAGATAAACCTCCTTGGTATAGTCGGGAGTCCCCGAAACTGGGACATTTGTTATCTCAGTCTTCAATTTTCTGGAAAAACTCTCATATTTCTGGTATCTACGTTATCTTATCATTTCTGTCTTTTGCCCATTTAATAGAAGCCAGAAAAGGCACTGTTAAAGCGCTGTGATCAAAAGCCCACTGTATCACATAGTTACAGGGGCCTAGAAACTTCTGCATGCCTTTAACAGTTTCTGGCTCAGTCATTTGATGAATAGATGCTGCTTTTTCAGGAGTTACTCGTCAAGCAGAAGCTTACAGTAATTGCCATAAGAAATGGGCCTACTCCTGAAAATACTTGTATCATCACTGTGAGAGAGTATCCAAAAGAGATATGGTACCCTTTCTACTTTGTTGTTCTGTAGGACTGCAAACTAATATGTCGTTGACATACTGCAACAAGTTACTGGAAGTTTGACAGATCTTTTTTCACCACTCATTTGAAAATGCTAGGGGACTCACAATAACCTAGAGGTAAACAAGAATACAAATACTTAGTCCCACAATAGGAAAATGCTGTCAAATAATGGTTGTCTGGATGAAGAGGGTTGCTAAAAAACATTCTCGGGAAATATAAGAGTGAAATATTTAGCATCCTGAGAAATATTCCTAAAAATGTTGAAAGTGTTGGGAACAGTTGGAAATTCTGGGGTCACTACATCATTCAAAGGGTGCAGATTCCTTAACTGGAGCATTGCAAGGCAACACTCCAGGGGAAATTACTCCTTGCTCTAGCAACACCTGTATAGGTGTGGTGTTACCTTCAGCTGCGTCTTTAGAAAGAGAATACTGTCTCACCGTAGGTAGTATAGCACCTTCCTTCAGTGTAATTCAAATGGAGTAGCAGTATGGATACAACATACATCATGGGGTCCTTTAGGCTTTAGGTATTTGGGAAAGATCCACATCCCTGACAGAATCACAAGCTTTACCTGATGTGGGCGTCCTTACTTTCAATATTATTCTCAATGACAGGTCACCCTGAAAGACTACAACTACTTTTTAGAATCATCATCAAACAGTTGGTTATCCAATATTTCCCTAGCCATTTTACCTGGCTCAATTAATATAACACTAGCCTGCAAGACATGGTTATGATCACTGCCTATCAGAGCGCCATAGGTTGGTGTTATCTCTAAGACCTCTATTTGTAATATCAACTCATTGTCAGGTATTCAAGAATTTTTCCCCTTGTTGCTGAAAAAGAAACTTTTTCGATAAGTGGACCTCTCTTCCCAGTAATTCTGGTGTTTCTGCTATTGTTGTATACACTACTGTGATGAATGCTTCTACAATAGTGGGTCGGGTACTTATTTGATATCCAGTAGAAGAATCTACTGTTACAGCCATGATCCTGCAGGGCAGAACTCCAGGGTTAGTACAAATCATAGTTCCATCAGGCTCAAAATGAATAGCCCTATTTAATTTGGCCATAAGAGCTCTCCCCAATAAAATTACATGGGGCAGCTGGAGAGAACATTAAACAGACATCAATGTACCTTCCTCCTGTTTCCATTTCCACTAGTATAGTAAATGTAACCCTCATCACTGCCCCAGATAATTCTTGTGTGTCCATTGATCTTTTAGAAATTAGAATGTCTCCCTCTCTAATACACAATCGAGTTGCTCCCGTATCTATGAGGAATGCATACCTTTTGTCATTGATAGCTACCGTCACAGTGGGTTCCTCATCTTGCCTGTGTGTTACTGACAATTCTGAACACGTGGAACTACTCTGTGGACACCTTCATTGCATGTATCCTCCCTCATATTTGGCTGGAAAGGATTTCCTTCTCTCAGAATCACACCTTTCTGTCCACTGTGAGGTGGAACTTCCATTGGAGGTGCTTGGTCACTTTGCTGTGGTGACATTTGTTGTAACTGAGGCCTTGCTAGTTAATGCACATTTTGTGGTGGCTATCTGAGGTGCATATATCATTTGCTGATTTGACTATGGCTGTACTACTAAATTTCCTGGCTGATTGTAAACACTTGTCCTTCCATTTTATTCATCCCATTTCTTAGTTCTGCATTCTCTAATGATACATCCATATCTGTGACAGTAATGGCATGTTTGATCCATCCTTAGGAGACCTATCCTGCCTCTTCCTATTTCTCCTCGCCCTCCTCTGCTACTTCCTTGTGCCCTTACATTATCCTGTTGTTGTGGGTGCTGTTGTTGGGTGATCCCTTGGACGACCCCACAGACATTGCAGTTATCTGAGTGGTGGCTACTACTACAGCTCCTTCCACTGCTCCTTTCTTTGCCAACGTTTCCTGCCCTAACTTGGCTGCTGCTTTCCCTGCCTCCTGAATGGTTCTCTTTCTCCTGCTTCTTTTTACAAAAATGGATATTATATGCCTATATCTCTATCCAATACCACTATATTATCAAGGTTGTCTTTTACATGAGAGGGGAAACCCTTTCTCTCTACTTTGTAAAACAACACAGCATTTTCCCCTGTTACTTCCTAACCCTGACCCACTTCTTGAGTCATTTGGCTGCATTGATTGAGCCATGAGGGACCCAATGTCTGGCCTGTCAGGAAACATTTTCCTCCACTGATCCCAAACTAGTGTTGAACTAAATTAAATGGGGAACCATCATACCTGGTATCAATGAGGGTAACATTTCTCACACCAGCATTCTGAAAAACAATATCTGTCTCATCTCCTATAAGAGAGCTAAGTGAACTCTTTATGTCACCTACTGCCAGGGTAATACCTGCAGTTTGCTTTTCAAAGGACCTAATCCATTTCCCTGCTCCCTCTGTAAGTGGCGGTGACAGCCTTTTAAGATTCTCCTTGTCCATTTGTGGCCAAGGAACATAATGAGGTGCCCCAGGTCCCTCATGTATCAGAGGCATCTGATTTATGGGAGTGATGGAATATTGGGGGTTCAGAGGTTTGAAATTCCTATAGCCCGACGCCCAGTACGTATTGTTTGGAGTCAAGGACAACAAATTTTCAGGTTTATCTTTTCCCTAGGACAGGTAAGCCCAATCCCCTGCAGCACAAACCCTTTGGTTGTTAATTTACAGTACCACATTACAGAGCAGGGAAAGGAATTGTCTGCAGTTGAGGTAATATTTGTTTCTGTATGTTAAAGCTGTTCGAACTTGTACTTATGGTTCATCTTTACAAAGCTTTTAATATTAGGATGAGCGTTCTAAATATATGTTGGAAGCTCGGACTGCACAACTGACAGTGGTTCCAGTAAAAAAAATGTGTACATGTTTGCATAGTTTAAAGATACAAGGTGATGTATAATGCTTCCAAAATGCTCTCTGATTAAATTGCAGAATCTTAAAAGAATGATGATTTTTGGCATTTAAAATAAAAGGTTCACAAAAAATGCAACTAGGAATACTGTGAAATTTTTGGTACCATTTCCCTGGATGATCATTTAGTAAAAAATCTTGACGCATGCTGGTATTTCCAAAAATTATTTATGATGGAAAGTCAGTGTAAACAAGCATTGGCAAAGCCAATAGGTCCAACACGGGTGGTCAGTCCTTAGGTTTTGTCAGTGTATGTCTTCTTTTGACATGCCTTTTGTAAAACTTTATTGTTGTGGGTGCTGCTAGATCTTAATCACTGTAAACAAATTTTAGAAAAAATCTAAAGTATTTTGGTCCCAAAAAGCACACATTGCCACAGTAGTTCTTGATACTGAACAAAACTAATTTGTGTGCCAATATGCTCCTTGGGAAACAGCAGATTGCGATCATTGTAATGTAGGGTAACATGCATTTGTAGAGTGCAGCATTTGTCACCAGTAAGGGTATCCAGGTGCTGAGTAGGACCAGATTCGGCAAGTAGGATCAGTCACAGTGAAGCCAGCTGATAGATGGAGAGAGAGAGAGATAGAATTTTAATAAAACAAAAGGTCTCAATTAAGTGGCCAATTCTTAAAGAAAGTCACAAAAGGGCACCCATGGTGTATGCCATGCATTTGCATTAGTGCAGATTTGTGTATTTCATGCATTCACCAAAATTTACAGAAGTAGACCAAGAAATCATACTCCCAGAAAATATTTTTTGGACTGTACTTTAGCACGAGCAAATCTGCAGGTGCAGATTTGCTCGTGAAAATCTGTTGAGCATTTACAAGTTCACCTTCCCTTTAACCACTTTTTTCCCCAGCCCTAGAAGACGTTTTACTTCTGACCCTTGTCATGAGTAAATTTTCAACTTTTCTCAGTAAGGAAAATGATTAGAGGAGAGCTAGGAAAAATGTTTAAAAAAAGCAAGTTAGTAGGTTTGCACAGACTCAAGAGGGCCTTCCAGCCCTGGAACTACTGCTTACCGCTACCTCCAGCCCCAGGATATAGAGCTGCAGTAAGTGTCGAAATAAGGAAGCTGCTTGTGTTCAAGCCCTACTATGGTATTAGCCCTGGCATAATCAGAGAGGCTATTAACAGAGCTCTTACATAATAAGATTGATGCCATAATTTGTTGTTGCATTACATTCCACTAAAGGGACGAATAGATTGTTGTAGAGGACAAGTAGATTTATGAAGCTGCCTGACTCATGGGCAAGTAGATATTTTATTAAATTCCACATCTCGGGGTTGTGCATTCTGGCATATTTTTGCCACACACACAAACATTTTGGCATGTAGGGATAATCCCAGTCTGCCTCTCCCTCACAATAAAAAATACAATCTTCACCATTTGTCAGGTCACATGGATCAAAGGACCCCTCTAATGACCATGGACTCATCTGTGGGGCCAAACCTTGAGTCCATCCTGCTAGTTTATCCGCATATGGTACAACACTGTACCAACTACTTTCTCCATCAGCAACTATCTCACTAGAGGTAAGATCAGTGCTGCACAAAAGTGATTGAACACTCATCGGGTGCATTGGTTTATCATGTAGTGTCAGTCCTCCGATTGCTTGATAAGACCGCATCCTGGGGTCTGGCTGGCCATGTATTCACTGAAACCACAACTGCTCAAGCTCAGTCACTCTGGTTTTCCTAGCTTTAGCGGACATGTCCCTTTGACTGCTCAAGATCAATAAGGGGCCTTTCTTGAGTACTAATATCGTAAGTAGAGTGCCTAGCCTCGGGAAATTTAAGTATTTCACCCGTTATCTACACGCCTATGTACTGACTTTACTCCCAAACCTTCCCTGAATATGCCCTGATAGATTATCATAATAACCTTCTCTCCTTGTTTCTCTCACGTCCCTTCTGTTCTCACTTTGTGATAAACATTTCAGAACGCTTTCTGGTGAAACTATTACCACCCTGGCAGAAGGAGAAAGGGAATGTAATTTATCTTCAGTTCTCCTAAAATCATTATCTCTTTCTTGGGATAGTGGCCGTTGCACCATACTAACAGGCCTGTCTACATAGACATTCCATCTAGAATCATCTACATGCCTCCGTTGTGGAGCAGACATCCGTTCCCCAACTACCCTTCATGTTACATCCCTCTTTGGTAATAAGCGCGTTGTTGCTGATGAAATATGCGACTGATTGTCACGGTCTCCTGGACCCTGTTCTTCACCTGTACCCTCCTGGGGAGGAGCTCGATCTAAATGCAATGTAAACTGCTGTTGGACCTGGCCTTTTCACAGGGTCCTTCCCCAGACTTTTTGCCTCTTACCTTCTTATTTTTTCTGACCTTTGTTGGCTGACGTTATGACTCTGAGCATTGTTTCACTGCTAACCAGTGCTAAAGTGCATGTGCTCTCCCTTGTAAAATTGGTATGATTGGCTAATAATTGATTGGCATATTTAATTTACCTATAAGTCCCTTGCAAAGTGGTATCCCTATAACCAGGGCCTGTAAATTAAATGCTACTAGTGGGCCTGCAGTGCTGCTTGCGCCACCCACTGAAGTAGCCTTTCAAACCTATCTCAGGCCTGCTAGCGCAGGGCCTGTGTGCGCAGTTTTCGGCCACAGGGACCTGGCATCTAAAGTTACTTGCCAGGCCCAGAACTCCCCTTTTACTACATGCAAGTCACCTCTAAGGTACGCCCTAGTTAGCCCTATGGGCAGGGTGCCATGTATGTAGAAGGCAGGACATGTGCCAGATTGCGTGGCCTGACCTGGTAGTGACAACCAGCCTAACTTGTTGTCTCACTGCTGTGAGTGCTGTCTTCTCATAGGATTGCATTAGAAATGCCCTGCCTTATGTGTAAGGGGTATTGTATGATTTATGAGGGGTAGCGTAGGCATGTTTGGGTTGGTCGTGATAGTGATAAGAAATGCTGCTTACTGGTGTAGGTGTATTTTTGATTGCTATTACAGAAATGCCACTTCTAGAAAGGGCACATTTATCTGTGCTCATGACTTTGGTGTTTTGCAGCTTGACTCCAATCCACGTCTGGGCAGACTGACAGATGGAGCTTTGTGCATACTTTTGAGACAGCCTGTACACAGGGAGGTTGGAGGTGTCACAGAGGTGCATCTACATATTGTATGGTCTTCCTGGGCTGAGAGAAGGGAGAGGCGGGGCACACCTGCATTTTTAAAGGCTGTGCCATGGCCTCGCACAATAGGGTTGTTTGACTCCCACTGATATTTGGAGCCTGTGCTGGAGGAGAGAAGGGGCACTCCCAGAACCAGTTGTGACTGGTTGGAACCCCCTCTCCTCGACATTGTAAGAGACACTGCAAACTAAGTATAAGTACAGGGGAATTTTCCCCACAATTTGGACATTCTTTGAACATTCTTGGAACTGGACAGAAGGCTGCTAAGAGGACTCGCCAGGGACTGCCATGGACTGCTGCTGTTGTGCTGACCTGTGACCCACAGGAGGAACTGCCACTGCTTGCATCAACCTTTGTGCTGGCCTGTAGCTTGGTTCGCCAGCCCTGTGCTCTGTCTTCATTTCTGTCTCCAGGGGAAGGGTGCCTTTGCCCCTGACCCCTGCCATGAGGAGTGCTGCTGGTAACAGAAAAGCGCCTAGAGAAGCACTTCCCTAGGCTCCCTTGCGCATCCTGTGCACTTGCTGGAAGAACATAAATCACTGCTGCAGCCCAGGACACCAGTATTGCCTCGAGCGCTTTCTGGAGCGCTTTTTCTGTGCGGCCCGTATCACCTCCGCAGCCCGGGACACCAGTGTTGCCGTGCACGCTTTTTAAAAGCGCTCCCTGACTGCCAATATCACCGCCGCAGCCCAGGTGCAGGGATATCACCGCCGCAGCCCGAGTGCATATTTTATTATTGGAGCGCGTTGCGGTCAAACCTGTGCCCCCAGGGCACCAAAAAGGTGAAGAAGAGGAGCGAGCGCGCTTCAGCCGTGCCCCCGTGGCAAAGCGCGCTTCCAGGCATGCACCAGCAGACACCGTTATTGGGGTCGGCTCAGAGGAGAGCGGCTCGCGCACCGTGCTGGGTGCAGCCGCCCTCCATAGCAGGAGGAAAGCCTCATCGGAGGCCCCTTCTCCAACGTAATTGCCTTCTAACAGCTGCCCAAGGACGCTGGCGGCTGTCTATTCCACACAGGGCATGGGGGGTGGAAAGGGAATTCCTGTCCCCCCAGCTCTGCCTTAGTGGCGCGATCACCCCGTAACTTAATATTGGCAATTTTGGGTGGGCCCCCCTCTTTGTGGTAGGGCCAGTGGAGGCCCAGGGGGGGCCCCAGAGATCGCGGGCCCCAGGAGGGGCCTGTCAGGTGAAATAGAGAGGGTGCTGACCGCCCCTCTCCCTCCAGAGTTGACCGTGGCCCCCATTTTGCGCACAAGAGCGCCAGGGGCCCTACCTTCCTCTTCCTCTTCTTGGCCTCTTTCACCAAAAACAGGTACTCTGTTTGCGAAGTAGATATTTGGTACATGTTCCTCTTATGGGCATTGCAGAGTACTAGCAACTTGTGTAACAGGCATGATAGGCTGATATGTACGTTATGACTTGCCATATTCTCTAATGTTCCAATTATGGATATTTATGATGTGTTTATGACAAGTACATATATTTCTTTATTGTGATTCCTGACTACTGCTTATGTTGCAGAATCCTAAGTACCTAAGTGTTCCATTGTGACAACTGCTTACTCTTCCACAGTACTAGTAACTTGTGTAACGTTCTGACAACTGCTAAAGTAGCAGGGTATTACTGACGTGTAATGTTTGGTCTAATTATGTTTTGTGCAATAACGTTTATTTTTACATAGCTCAGTGTTGTGTTTACTTTGTGGTGTACATCTTGCGTCACGTGTGTTGTGTGTTGTGCAAACACTTTACACATTGCCTCCGGGTTAGGCCTGACTGCTCGTGCCAAGCTACCAAGGGTTATCTTGGACGTGTAACTCCCTTGCTGACTAGAGTGGGTGGGTTCTGCCTGGCTTAGGTGCATACCCTAGCCAACCAGAAACCCCATTTCTAACAACTGCACTTCTAATCGTCCTGAAAACTGAGAGTCACCCACCCCTACTTGTTGCCTGGGAGTACTTGTATTTCTTGACCTTGAGAACTCTAGGGTGACAATAGGGAATCCTTTTGGGATTGTGAAGGGTTATCCACTTCAGAATTCTCAAATCCCACTATGGCTTCCTGTAGCTGTGTCAGTGGATAGATACCACATACTTTAGGATAAGTACTCATTGAGTAACAGGGAGGTGGAAGAGCGGACGGTGTATTGAGGGAAATCAACGTTTGAGGAGTCCCTAGACTTCTCACAAAAAACTTGCCATAATGCTAACGTGGCTTCTTGCTTCTGCAATTTAGCTCCTACATATTTACTCTTGTGGTATGTACAATGTTCTCTAACATTTTGTCATCAAATTTCCAATGCTTTGGCGAAGGATACTGTTAGAAATGGGGTTTCTGGTTGGCTAGGGTATGCACCTATGCCAGGCAGAACCCACCCACTCTAGTCATAGCGAGGGAGTTACACACCCAAGATAATCCCTGCTCACCCACCTGGTAGCTTGGCGCGAGCATTCAGGCTTATCCCAGAAGCAATGTGTAATGCTATTGCACTACACACACACACAACACATGTGACGCACTACATACACCAAACAGGAAACACAACACAAAGTTATACAAAAATAAACTGTATTGTGCACAACATCATTAGACCAAACACAACATATCAGAAATACCCTGCTACCTACACAGTTGTCAGAACATTACACAGTACTGCTACTCTGCAGAAACCAGCAGTAGTCACATATAACACACAGGTTACGCATTATTCTGCAACATAAGCAGTAGTCAGGGAAACATTACTAAAATAATGCACATATCATAATATTATCACAAATGCCAAAAAGAGGAACATCAGAAAACATATGGCAAGTCATGAGGACGCCTCATCATAAATGCAAAGGTCCCAGTAAACCTGTTACCCACCAAGGTCAGGACATTATCACATATGTACTAAAGGGGCAACATCCTTAAAAATGCATATGGCAGTACATCAGCATGGGGTGCCCAACCCCATCATAGAACATGTGAGGGAAAACATTCACCAATAATGGGCATTTTATCAGAATAGCGAAGACATGATCATACCGGCACCCGTGCTTCCGTCATACGCGGGCCGATAACCCAGATTCAAGTGAGGTACACAGGAGCTCCTCTATGAGAAACAGTGCAAGGATGGGTGACCTTACTCCTCACTTGGGAGCCACCTTGTCTTCATTTTATCTTCGCTGAGCGAGGCTTTCCTGCCCTCCGGCGTGGGTGGGAATGCACTAGCCGGTGCTCTGCTCATCAGCAGGAGCCCGGGGGGGGGGGAGACCAAACAGTTAGGGAATCCTGCACCCTCCAACCAAATGGGGAGACCTCTCGGGTCCTCCTCCTGTGGTGGTAATGCCACTAGCAGCCACCCATGTCCTTGTGGCCTGACTGCCACTTTCAGGGCCCCTTCCCCGGCAATCGTAGGAGGCTTCCCGGCATCTGCCCAGGGGAGCCGGTACCTTCCTCCGCCAATCTCAGCCATGCTGAACCCAGGCTCTAAAAGTGAATGCCTGCCAGCTTGTGCCCCAGGGGCGCTTCTTCAAGGCCTTCCACACCCTTGGGGCACCACCAGGAACGCTATTGCTCCAGCCTTCCTCATTCCCATGCAGCAGGGGCACATTACAAAGCCTGATTCAGACACGCTGAGGTGATTCTAGTTGTGGCGGTGATTTCTTCACTCGCTACACAATAAAGTGCTCTCAAGGCGCTAGGCCCATAAAAGAAAGGGGCTCTCACAGTGCAGTGACTCAGTCAGGTAGAGCGCTCCTCAGGCGCTGCAACGTAGAACACTGCCCTCGTGCTAAAACCAATGGTTGCAGAGGGCAGGGACCACAGCACCCAGCCACTGGGGACTCAAGTGTAGCGTGTAGCAGTAGGGCCCAACAACAGGCCAGCACAAGGTGGGTGCAGTCAGTGGCAGTTCCATCTAGTGACCCAGCAAGTCACAGGTCAGCACAGCAGCAGCAGTCCAAGGTGGTTCCTGGTGAGTCCCTCCAGGAGCATTCTGTGTCCTGTTCCAAGTATGTTAAAAGTGTCTCATCTACATGAGGAAAAAAACGCTCTACTTATACTCATTTTTGCACAATGTTAACAAAGAGGGGGAGAGGAGGTTCCAACCAGTTACAGCTGGTTCCAGGAGTGTCCCCTCACGCCTCCAGCAGAGGCTCAAGACATCAGTTTGGGGTAAAGGAGCCCTTTGTGTGAGGCCAGGGCACAGCCTTTACATATGAAGGTATGCCTCGTACACCTCCCCTTCTCTCAGCCCAGGAAGACCATTCAATATGTAGATGCACATCTGTGACACCTCCATCCTCCCTGTGTACAGGCTGTCTGAAAAGTATGCACCAAGCATAGCCATCACTCTGCCCAGATTTGGTTTGGAGTCAAGCTGCAAAACACCAGGGTCATAAGCACAGAGAAATGCTCACTTTCTAGAAGCAGCATTTCTATTATGGTAATAAAAAATCCACCTACACCAGTAAGCAGCATTTCTCACTACCATTACAACTGTACCAAACATGCCTACGCTACCCTTCATAAATCAAACAATACCCCCTAAACATAAGGCAGGGCATTTCCAATGCAATCCTATGAGGAGGCAGCACTCACAGCAGTGAGAAACCAAATAGGCTGTTTGTCACTACCAGGACAGGCCATACAACCGGGCACATGCCCTGCCTTCTACATACATAGCACCCTGGCCATAGGGCTAGCTAGGGCCTACCTTAAGGGTGACTTACTTGTGGTAAAAGGAGAGCTCTGGGTCAGGAAGTAAACTTAGATGCCAGGTCTCTGTGGCAGTAAACTGAGCACGCAGGCCCTGCACTAGCAGGCCTGAGACAGGTTAGAAAGGCTACTTCAGTGGGTGGCGCAAGCAATGCTGCAGACCCACTAGTAGCATTTAATTTACAGTCCCTGGTTATAGGATACCACTGTACAAGGGACTTACAGGTAAATTGAATGTGCCAATTAGGTGTAAGCCAATCATACAAACTTTAGAAGGAAGAGCACCTGCACTTTAGCACTGATCAGCAGTGATACTACAGATACGTATTCTTCTGAGTAGCCTTAAAGCACTCCTCACAATAATTCTGGATATTTTTGTGATCGCCTGGAAAGATCTTCTGCATGTGCTCTAAGGGAGTTCCCATAATCCCCTCGTATTTACAACAGCTTATGAAATTTAACTTTTATTAGGCTACTCAATATTTCTCCTTTTAAATGTTTACACTAGTACTTGTAAACAAGAAATCCATCAATTTGTATTTTTAGTCATGTTACACACTGTACATCATAACACAACACAATATTGAACACATCACTCAGTCATAAAAACTTTATTCCGTCACATTTGACCATAAAAGCAAAAATATCAAACAGCACAATTAAAAATGATATACACAGTAAAAATACATGGCCGGAATATAAATACAAACATTATAAAATCATCATAAGAACAGAAAACTCAACTCGCAATCATTACAATTTGAAAATTACAATCACTACATTTCACGAATAGGCCACAGAATCTGTTTACCCATGGGGCACCTCTTAACATAATTAATTTGCATATCGTCTCCTAATCACTAGCGCTCACCTTATAAAAAATGACCAAAGCAATGGCAATTTCTATCAAATCCATATGTCGAAGAGAAAGGAGTGCACTTCTATGCTGTCTTAAGCCTACTGCTCTCAAACAAGGTAATAAAAGTCCCTTAGGGGTTCGAGAACAGCAGCCAAAAAAGAGAAAAATGCAGGGTACTCTGAGGTGTACAAGCATTTGAAGGGACCAGATACATATATTCACTCACTGTGGGCAATTTCACAAGCTTTCTCAGTCTCATCTTCTGCATTAAATTTGTGAAGGTTGATTTTACCCTTTCTCTCATGGAGGGAGTAGCTGACACAGGATTTATTAACAGATCTCTACAACCCACTTTATCAAAAGGCTGTTTTATATAACTCAGCCATGGGATCCTTTCCCATCTATCCAGAGTTAGGCAATCCACCACAGTAGATCTCCTAAATGCAAGCTCAATGGTAAGCCATATCCTAAACCAAAGCAACAGTGGGCAAGGTGGATTGTGTCCCCTAGAAAATTCAAACCCAATTCCTGGTGGCCAATAAACGGGGCTGTAGAAGGAGGAACCTGGATAATACGATTTATAAAACTGTTTTCCATAACTTGAAGTCATCTTACATCTCCATAACCCCAGTCTCTTACCAATATGACCCAAACAGGAGGCATTTATGTTTATACAGGAGTAGAATTTCCCTAATCTTTGTACACCCTAGTCTTGCTGAAATGCAAAACATTGCTTCCATGGCCCCCTGAAATTGGTTTCCCCTAACCTTCAGAAGGTGCGCTCAAGTGAGGGCTTAATCCAAGGGAATGCCAAGATAATGAAAACTGTGCAAACGCAGTTTTGTGTCAAAAGGTATAGCACCAGCTTGCATCATTCCAGAGTGCCAGCCGGGTGCCAAATTTATGGAATGCCACAAGCCTGCCGCAAAGGGTGGGCTAGCGTTAAAAAAATGACCTTAGCCGGATGTTAGTGGCGGCATGGGAGAAGGGGGTTTTGCACCAAAAAATGACGGTAGGCTGGTTAGAGGCAAAATATATGCCTCTAACCAACCTAGCATCATTTTCTGATGCAAAGCCATCCATACCACATGACTCCTGTCTTAGAAAAGACAGGAGTAATGCCCACCACCCCAATGGCCAGCAGAGGGGACCAATGTTCCCTGGGCATGGCCATTGCACCCTGTGCCATGCAGGGGGCCTCAAGGTGGGCCCCAATGGCACTTTAGTTTAAAGAATAAAATACTTACTTATACTTACCTGGGATCGAGTCCCCCATCCTCCGGTGTCTCTCTGGTGTGGGTGGAGGTGTTCCTGGGGCTTGAGGAGGGCACCTCTGGACCCATTCCATGGTGTTCAACCATGGAAATGGGTCCACAGGTCCCCTAACGCCTGGTCTGACCCAGGCGTTAATTAATGGTGCAAAGCAAGCTTTGCACCATTATTGAGCCACTCCTCACACCCGTGCGTCATTTTTGCGTGGGGGGTAAATATGAGGCTATGGGATTAGCACCATTTTTTAAATGGGAATACCGACCTTGCATCTCATTGACGCATGGTAGGTTGACGCATCAAGAAAATGGTGCTAATTCCAATATTTTGAGGCTAGACTTGTCTAGGGTCAAAATATAAATATTGAATTAAGTTTGCACCAAATTTGCATCAGAATAAATTACGCAAATTCAGCGCAAACATAGTATAAATATGCCCCTTGGTACTCTATTTAGAATGACCCCTCCACTATGTGGGTTCTAGATTTCGTCCTTTTAGGCCCCATAATCATTGTGAAGGACTTAACAAAATTTACCTTAAGATCTAGCACCCTCATAAAATTTGTAAACAATTCTGTCTCTGGAGGCCATTTGCCTTTTGGGCCATAAGTACTGCGTCATCTGCATACAGGAGACACAGTACTTGATGGCCCCAAACGTTCAGAAGATCAATGCCCCTGGTACCCATATACCCATCTAGCTCATTAATGTATAGTAAAAAGAGGAAAGGGACCAATATACAGCCTTGTCTGATCCCCCTAGATGTTAAAATTGGGTCAGTACACTCGCCTATCTTACCATACCTGATCTTGATACTAGTGTTAGAGTACATCCTCCTCATTACATCAATCAGGGCTGAGTCCATCCCCATTGCGGTCAACAATTACCCCAACTTAACACGATTCACATTGTCGAAGGTCCATAAACCCCAAGTGTAAAGCACTCACCCTAGCGTCACCATATTTACCCTTTGAAAGCGTTAAATTCAGACTTTTCACACAGTTCCCAGTCCAGGGTGAAAGCAAAATTTAATTGGAAAGGCAATGTTCTGTTCCTCTGCCCATGTTTCTAGATGGATTGAAAGAACTCGCCCTAGAACCTTAGATTTTACATTTAAAAAGGGAGATCAGTCTATAACAGGCCGGATCCACTTTATTCCCCTTCTTAAAGATAAGCACTACTACTGCCTCCTGCCAAGAGCACGGCACGGGCCCATGTACCGCTGCTCGAAGAATTTTGGTAACCAGTGGGCCCCAAAGATCAATATTGGTCTTGAAAAGATCCATAGGGACCCCCATCAGGGCCGGCCAATTTGTTGGGAAAAGATGTTTGGATCACAGACATTACTTCTTCACAAACTATAAAGTTTGGTAGCTCGGCCCTCGGAAACTGGTTCACACTACTACCTTCTGAGGAATCCCCAACACAAGTATCCTCCAGATTTCCTTGCACAAAGAGTTTTGTGTAGTGTGTCACCCATAATTCCACTGGAATACAACATTCTACCCCAAGGACTTTTGTGCATTGAAAAACGGGTGATTGATAATTTTCCGGTAATGAGCCTGGTCCTTTGATATCATGGCATGCTCCAGATCTTCCCAAGCAGATTTCTGGATCTCTGCTTTCCTTACCGCCAGAGTGTCCCGATAAACTATCCAGGCCCTCCTGACTTACCCCTTATCCCTTGGCACCGCCTTGAGGGCCCGTCATAACTGCTGATGAGCCACCCTACAAGCCTTATCAAACCGGGCAGAACGATCAATATATGCCTTCCCATTCTTAACCGCAAGTAGTTCTGAAACAGATAGAGGAAAAACTCCTAATAAATGAGTGTGAATATGCATAAGGGATCAAGGCAGATGTCCATGGCCGCCTCCTTCCCTTGTACCAGCTCCTGAACAAGCACCCAAGCACTTACTTTCTCCCATTTCATTTTCAGCCCCGAATTCCCTACTAAAGACAGTAGACCTTCTGATCTTTTTTTGACCTCTCTCGTGCCCAATTTTCATAACAATTCAAGTGCACTGTGATCACTCATGCAGTTCGTTAAAAGCTCAAACTTTTTCACTAGTGGTATTAGTTTAACTGACACAATGAAATGGTCAATAGTGCTAGGCAAAAGTTAAACAGAATTTCGTCAATAACTTGTTTACGGCTTCCCCGTACAGTGTGTGTTGAAAGTGTGTAATGAGTTCACCTTCTGGGCTTTAAGTTAAAATCCCTGCCCATACTAACTTACATTGCTGGTTAACTTGGGCCAGATCCTTTTCCACCACCCCTCCAGCTCTTCTACCACTTCTGTCACTGCATGATCGAAAATATTAGAGTAGTAATTTAAGATAACCAACTTATCAAAACCTTTTTATGAAACCTGGAGATTATAAAAACCAGCTAGGGGAATACATGTAAGTTATTAAAGCACTCAATAAACTAATAGAGATCGGAATAGCAAGACCACCTTTCGGATGACCCCTAATCAATGGGACCGTCGGAGAGCAATAAGAATGAAAAACATCCATCGGAAATGGGACAATCTCCCACATTTCCTGTAATAAAATTATAGCATAATTATCTCTCCCATAAAGTCACTGACACATCCACACACTTATGCACAAACTCACTGATACATCCACTCACTCACTTGTACACTCACTGACTCACTCACCTGTACACTCACTCACTGATACAGTCACAAATACACTCTGTCACTCACCCTTACAAGCACACATGCACCACTCACCTGTACAGCTACTCACACTTACATCCAACCATTTACACTCACTGGATGATGTCATCAGTGATGTCGTCAGTGATGTCTGGGTGTGAGAGTGGCTGTGAAAGTGTCTGAATGTGAATGTGGGAGCATCAGCGTTTTAGTGGGTCTGTGAGTGGGTGTCTCAGTATCTCTGTGTGTCTGTGAGTGAGTGTGTGAAGGCTTCAGTGAGTCTGAGAGTGGGTGTGTGAGGGTCTGGGTGGGGCTGTGAGTGGGTGCACAAGGTTCTGAGTGAGTCTGTGAGTTGGTGCGTAAAAGATCTGAGTGGGTCTGTGAGTTGGTGCATAAAGGTCTGAGAGGGTCTGTGAGTGGGAGAAAGAGATTGAAAGAGAGTAATTGAGAGAGAGAAAGAGAATGAGAGGAAGAAAGATAGCGAGTTAGAGAGCATTTTAGGCTTTGGTGAATTATATAATTAAAATGAGAAATTTCAGGACAAATTGAAATGAAAAATGTATTTGTCAATAAAAACGAGTGAGATCACTGTTGAGTATCAACCTTAACCTTTTGAACTTTAAAAGAAAGTAAAGAAGAAAAAAAATAAAATACCACGGACACAACTGGAGTAGAACCCTCAACTTTAGGTGTGAGAGTTTATGACCTTAACCTTTAGGCCATAGGTGACTCCTTACTGTGATGCTTCTAGACATACCTATGACAGTCAACCCACGCATGTGATAGGAAAGAAATTGGAATGTTTCGTCACTAGGAAGGTTTAACCGTCAAAACACTAGTAAATAAACAAACACACTGCCAAGCGATACTAGGATTTGAACCTTCAGCCTACTTAGTGACAGCACAAGACCTTAACCATTAGGCCAAAAGTGACTCTGTTCCGCTCTGCATCTACACATAACTATAACATTCTTTCCAAACATCTTGCTAGTCTTACTCTTTGAAGCCATTGTCTGGAGAGACCATTGCAATGACAATCTCTCTTTCTCTTCCATCCCATTATGGGATGGAAGAGAGAGAGAGTGACAGGGCCACAGAGAAAGCCTGAAAGCCCCTGCAATCCTAGCTGGCTCTCCATGTCCTGTAGGAGCCGGCATTGCTCCCAAAGCAGGGAGCTGCTTTAAATAGTAGCTCCCTGATTGTGGGAGCAACATTTTCATCTGTTTCCCTGCACACAAATAGGTGTGCAGGGAAACAGATGAAAACTTCTCTTTCCGCAAATGACAGCTTTTTAACAGCTTTCACTTGCAGAAAGTGAAGTGTTTGCTCTGACTTGGCATGAGCTATAAAAGCTCCTGCCAAGTCACAGCATACAGCTATGTCCAGGGAATGGGTGCCCCAGGACATAGCAGGAGCCGGCCCTGGGGAGTGGCGGTCCCCAGGGCCACTACTGGCTCTACAAGGGGGCCGTGTGGCCCTCTCCAACCTATATAGCCCCATGGTGGTGGTGGTTCCCGTGGATGCAGGTATGGGGCCGGGTGACCCCTACATGCAGAATATCTTTGGGCCCGGGGAGGTGGTAGTCCCCAGGTCTGCGGGGGGCAGCGTGGCCCCCCTCACACAGAATGTCTTTGGCCCCAAGGAGGTGTCAGAACCCGGGGCTGCAGAGGAGGCCCGGGTGCCCCCCACATTGCATTTTTGTAAATCCCTGGGGAGGTGGCAGTCCCCTATGCCACACGTGGGGGGGCAGGTGGCCCACCCGCATTAAATTTTATTAAAGCCCTGGAGAGGTGGCATTGCTCGGGGCTGTGGAGGGAGGCCATACGCCCCGCTTTTAAATAAACATTATCCCCAGAGAGCCAGTGGTCCCCAGGGCTGTGGGGTGGGGGCAGCCTTACATACCTTATAAGTTTAGCCCTGGGGAGGTCACGGTTCCCATGGGCTACAGGGGGGCGCTGGGGAGGTGACAGTTCCTGGGGATGCAGGGGGGGATGGAAGCCCCCTCATTACATTTTATTGAAGCCCCGGGGGCGGCAAGTGGCCTCCCTACTTTTAATCAAACATTAGCCCCAGGCAGATTGTGGTCCCCGGGGCTGCGGGAAAGCTGGCTAGCCCCATGCATACGTTATTAGTTTAGCCCCGGGGAGGTGGGGGTCCCAGGGGCTTCGGCAAGCCCAGGAGGGGGGACTGTGCACCCCCCTCCTTAGTTTTTGGCATGCTTCTGGGACTTGGTCTACCAGGGGGCTTCATTAAAAGGGCAGGAGACCAGTGCTTTTTTTGTTTGTTTTTTTTTTTACATCAGAAAAATTTGCTGATCCATCTGTGGATTTTTCTGACTTAAAAAAAAATAATACTTTTCTTTTAAGCCATAGCAGGGTCCCTTACTGACCCTGGCACCAGAGCTAAGGGGCCAGGGTGTCCCTATCCTGGTACCTTTTCTTTCTTTTTTTTTTTACTTTTTATTCTGGGACTCGGCTGAAGCCGAATGCCAAGATGGTTGCCAACACTTCCTGCTTGAATTGTTGGCAGCCAATCCGATATCAGCACAGGACAGTTGGATCCCCAGAGGATCCATGGCCCTATATACCTATATTTTTTAGACTTTTTTTTCCCAAAACAATGGAGCTGATTTACTTCAAATCACAAAAAGTGCACTTTTGGGACCTTGATCTAGTTTTCTGCCAAATTTGGTATAATTCTGTTCAGCGGTGTGGGCTGTAGTCGGGTTCATAAATGTGAAAAATCCCATTGACATAGAATGGGGAAAAAGTGCTTTGCCCCCCTCCCCCTTTTCTCAGCCCCTGCTTAACAGATTGACAGATCACGCCAAAACTTTCTAGACAGCAGCTGAACCGACATAAGTATACATTTTGAAAAATTCCTGAAGATTCATCAAGTGGCACCAAAGTTACTGGCAAAACAAAAAATGCTCCATCATGGTAAAAATTGTCCTAACTACAACTACCTAGTGGTGACCGCCCCACTAGGATATATATATATATATATATATATATATATATATATATATATATATTCTCATTCACTTCTGTTGCAGCAAAGGAATAGTCACAGTCTCTTACAATTGTGTGCCCAATGGATGACAGGTCTATGTCTTGAGGAGATGTTATGCAGTAAATTCAGAAAGAGAAGAATATGTTACCTAAGGACTTTCACTATGTAGATTCATTAAAATATTGCCTTTACTGCCCTAAGCAATAAGACCAGCATTGAGATAACATCAGTGCAAAACGTGACTAACAGTGTGCTACATCTGCAGGCCTTGTTATTAGTGCCTGGTGTGGGCATTACAGCTGCAGAAAATGCAGAAGTGCTATGACAGAGGGTCTATTCCAGCACTGAGTACCCTTACAGCTGCTTTTGACATAGGATATAGGAGGTGGCTCAAGGAATGCAGCAACCACTGGACAGTATTACATATCAGAGATCTGCAGTATAATGTTACTGTGTTTTCACTGCAAAGTGCCTGGTCATGGATTGAAACAAACACTTTGTGGAATTCATCTAGGTGGGCCTTTACCCACAATCATTTTAAGTTAGTTGGACCGCTTGTTTAATATAGACCATTAGTCTTGGTGAATTTGAGTATTCAGTTTTGAATTTCCTTAGTCAACCACTCAGGAAAATGCAGTTTATAACTTCAAGCTCCCTAAGACATTAAAACCACAATGGAATCATCTAGTTATGGGTTCCTAACCAGTTGAGATTGGATGTTAAACAATACGTACCTGGTAACTTTTTGACAGCTCTGAAATCTAATCAACAGAAGGTGATATGGCCCTAAAAATAGATTTACTTGAATGCTGTTCAAAGGATAGAAATAGGCTTTCCAGTTTGCCACTTGTGCTTTGGATAACTTGCGACTATGCTTATTAGGATTATCATCGTCATATGTTGTTTTGCTTGCTAGTGGTAATAATTTCCTCTCATAAAAATACAGCAAATCATACATTTCTTTCTGGTGCGCCACGCTGTTAGACTGCACCAAGATTTTAGGCATGTTTCGATGAAAACATATTTATTATTGATGGGGCTACCGGTTTTATGGTATTTATTTTTTAAGCATTTCCATCTGTATTTATTCATATTTATTTTTTGGCCATCTTATTTGCATTTATTCTTATTTGACCCCTTCGCTGCCAGGCTTTTTCCCCCTGAGGTGCTGAGCCTTTTTTTGGCCTATTTTGGGTAGTTCGCGCTTAGGCCCTCATAGCTTTTTGTCCACATAAGCTACCCACACCAAATTTGCGCCCTTTTTTCCAACATTGTAGGGATTTTAGAGGTACCCATAGTTTGTGGGTTCCCCTGGAGGAGACCAATAAATTAGCCAAAATACAGCTAAAATGTCAGGGTTTTTTTCACACAAAAATGAGGAAAAAGTGGTGCAGAAGAAAGCATGTGTTTTTTCCCCCCTGAAAATGGCATCAACAAAGAGTTTGTAGTACTAAAATTACCTTCTTCCCAGATTTCAGGAACAGGCAAACTTGAATAAGAAAACCACATTTTTCAACACAATTTTGGCATTTTACCAGGGCATACCCCATTTTCACTATTTTTTGTGCTTTCAGCCTCCTTCCAATTAGTGACAGAAATTGGTGCGAAACCAATGCGGGATCCCAGGCAGCTAAACATTTATGAAAAGTAGACACAATTCTGAATTCAGCAAGGGGTCATTTGAGTAGATCCTTCAAGGTATTCCTACAGAAAGTAACAGTTAAAATAAAAAAAATATTACAATTGAGGTGAAAAAAAGCCATTTCTGGCCACGTTTTCTTCTATAACTCATTCCAGCTATGGCAGATTTTTTAAAGCAATATACCGTTACAGCTGCTAGACTCTTCTAGGTGCGGGCATATATAGGGCTTCATCCAGAACCCTAGGTACCCAGAGCCAATAAATGAGCTGCACCGTGCAATGGGTTTTCATTGTATACCAGGTGTACAGCAATTCATTAGGTGAAATATAAAGAGTGAAAAATAGGTATCATGGAAACCATTATATTTCCAAAATGGGCACAAGATAAGGTTTTGAGAAGCAGTAGTTATTTGCACATCCCTGAATTCCGGCATTCCCATACTAGTATGTGAATTACAGAGCATTTATCAAATAGACTTCTTTTTTACACACTGTCTTACATTTAGAAGGAAAAAATGTAGAGAAAGACAAGGGGCAATAACACTTGTACTTCTATTCTGTGTTTCCCCAAGTCTCCCGATAAAAATGGTACCGCACTTGTGTGGGTAGGCCTAGTGCTCACAACAAGGAATGCAACAGGGACTACATTACATTTTTACATTGAAATCTGACATGTTTTTGGAAAGTGCCTAGCTGTGGATTTTGGCCTCTAGCTCAGCCAGCACCTAGGAAAACCTAGTAAACCTGCACATGTTTGAAAACTAGACACCTAGGGCAACTCAGAATGGGGCAACTTGCAGGGCTCTCACCAGGTTCTGTTACCCAGAATCCTCTGCAAACATCAACATTTGGCAAAAAACACTTTTCCCTCATATTTTGGTGACGGAAAGTTCTGGAATCTGAGAGGAGCCACAAACTTCCTTCCACCCAGCATTCCCCCAAGTCTCGTGATAAAAATAGTACCTTACTTGTGTGGGTAAGCCGAGTGCCAGCAACAGGAAACGCAACATGGACACATCACATTTATACATTGAAATCTGACTTGGTTTTTGGCCCAAATGCCCCAAAACACAACGTGGGTACATCACCATCACATTTTCACAAAGAAAACTGACCTATTTTTTGCAAAGTGCCTAGCTGTGGATTTTGACTTCTATCTCAGCCTGCACCTAGGGAAACCTACCAAACCTGTGCATTTTTAAAAGCTACACACCTTGGGGAATCCAGAATGGGGTGGCTTGTGGGGCTCTCACCAAGTTATGTTACCCAGAATCCTTTGCAAACCTCAACATTTGGCAAAAAAACACTTTTTCCTCACATTTCGGTGATAGAAAGTTCCGGAATCTGAGAGGAGCCACAAATTTCCTTTCACCCAGCATTCCCCTAAGTCTCCCGATAAAAATGGTACCTCACTTGTCTGGGTAGGCCTCGTGCCCGCAACAGGGAAGGGTCCAAAACACAACATGGACACATCAATTGTTTTTAATGAAAACTGACCTGTTTTTTGCAAAGTGCCTAGCTGTGGATTTTGGCCTCTAGCTCATCGAGGGAAACCTAGCAAACCTGGAATTTCTGAAAACTAGACACCAAGGGGAACCCAGGATGGGGTAACTTGTGGTGCTTTCACCAGGCTCTGTTACCCAGAATCCTTTGCAAACCTCAAAATTTGGCAAAAAACACTTTTTCCTCAAATTTTTGTGCTGCAAAGTTCTGGAATCCGAGGGAAACCACAAACTTCCTTCCAACCAGCATTCCCCCACATCTACCAATAAAAAAAGATACCTCACTTGTATGGGTAGGCCTAGTGCCCGTGACAGGAAATGCTCCAAAACACTATGTGGACACATCACAACTACCTGTTTTTGCAGGGGTCACCTGTGCTTTTGGTCCTGGGCTCAGCAGCCATCTATGGAAACCTACCAAACCCAGACATTTCTGAAAACTAGACACCAAAGGGAGTCCAGGGAGATGTGACTTGCGTGGTCCCCCTAGTGTTTTCTTAACCAGAATCCTCAGCAAACATCAAATCTAGCTAAAAAAATCACATTTTCCCCACATTTCTGTGTTGGATCACTGCACCAGCACAAACTTGCTACCAGCCAACGTTCCCCTCAGTCTCCCGATAAAAATGATGCCTCACTTGTATAGGTGGGCCACGTGCCTGTGACAGGGAAGAGCCAAAAACATGTCAAAATTGAGGGGGAACAAAAGCAGGTCAAAAAGGGCAGTTTGGAAAAAAAAAAATTTAAGCTGACAAGTGGGGCAGAATTTTTATCGGTATAGATGTAACAATGCTGGGTGGTAAGAATTTTGTGGATTCATGCAGATTCTGGAAGGTTCCCTCACAAAAATGTGGGAAAAATGTGGGATTTCAACCAAAGTTGGAGGTTTGCAGGGCATTGTGGTTAAGAAAATGGTGCAGGTGCATTTGAAGCACACCACCCTGGACTCACCCAGATGTTTAGTTTTCAGATGTGTGTAGGTCTTGTAGATATTTCTAGATGGCAGCATCCCAAAGTCCAAAAAGTGCAGCCCTCACCATTCCAAGTGGGACGATTTTGAGAGTTAGCCAAGCTCTCATGGCCCAAATGTAAAATCAAAAAACAAAATAATCAAATGTCCTCTTGCTTGTTGTTGAGATAAGATCTTTTAGTGTGCGGGGAGAGCCAAAAGACTGTTACCCGCTTCAGTTGAGGTGGGGACATAATTATGCCCATACTGGTTGATAGCCACCACCCCATTATTTAGTATTTTTTTAAAATACCCTGGCATCTAGTAGGCTTTCCGCTCCCCTGGGGAGTGGATCGGGGGTAACTGCCCCACCTGACATCTGGTGGGCAGAACAACTTTGTCCCCATTTATTTGGGGTGGTGGTATGGCCTTACCCTCACCCTCTTTTTAAAAAAAATATATATCTTCCCTGGTGTCTAGTGGGCTTTCTGCCCTGCTTGGGGGAGATGGGCCTTACAAAAATAGGTCAGTCTGCCCCCAAAAGGGGGCAGAAATGGCTGACCGGGGGCAGAAATGGCTAACAGTAATGACCCTCATGGGGAGCGACCCTTGCCCAAGTGGCTGCCCCCCCAAACAAAACACACGCACACCTATCCCTTGTGCCTAAGTGGTTTCTGTCCCCGTTAGGGACAGATGGGCCTAATAGAAATAGGCCGAGGGGTAGAAATTGCCTAAAATAATTTACCCCCATGGGGAACGGCCCTTGTCCAAGGGGCAGCTCCCATTACATAAAATAGTAAAGAAAAAAAATCCTGTTGTCTAGTGGTCTCTGCCCCACTTGGGGGCAGATTGACCTAATAAAACGAGTCGGATCTGCCTCCAAGGGGGGCAGAAATGGCCTTAAATAAAATTTCCCACCAAGGGGGGGACCCTTGCCTAAGGGGTCGCTTCTCTTGCTTGAAATTGGCACACAAAAAAATCCCTGGTGTTTAGAGGTTTCGGGCAGAAAAGGCCTTAAAAAAATGCCTCCCCAAGGGAGCGACCCTTGTCTAAGGGGTCACTCCCCTTGCGTGAAATTGGCGTAAAAAAAAAAATCCCTGGTGTCTACTGGTGAGCACAGATTGGCCTAATAAAAATAGGCCAATCTGCCCCCAAGGGGGTCAGAAATGGCCTTAAAAAAATGCCCCCATCGGGGAGTGACCTTTGCCTAAGGGTTCACTCCCCTCATATGTAAATACATTTTTTTTTAAAACTTCCTGTTGTCTAGTGGGCATTCCTGCTTTATGATTGCTTTACAATTGTGCTGCAGGAATGCTTAGATAGGCATGAAAGGAAAGGAAAAGCCTTTCTTTTCCTTTCATGCCTCTCCCATCTTCCTCCACCCCCCTGATCAGAAGAGAAACAAAAGCTTTTCTCTTCTGATCACGCTGGAAGCTGAGCTTCCAGTGCGATGGGGGCAACCTCCGCTGAGGTCAGCGCTCAATCGCGAACTGACGTCATCTGATGTCACTTGGGGGGAGTCGGGGGGCCAGGGGTGGCAGGGGAAGCGCTTCCCCTGCCATCCCTGCCCAGGGGAGGGGGGCGGGAGGCCCACGATGGGAGAGCTAGCAATCCCCCCATCAGCCGGGTGCAGGATGAGCTGGTCTCGCCCTCGGCACAGCAGCACTGTAGCCAAGGGCAAGGGCAGCTTGTCCAGGGCACCCAAGAGGTTAATTTGTGTTTTGAGAATAAACGGAGTTGTAAAGTGGTATATTTTCACATTTATTTAACTGACAAGCATTAACTCATACTTTGATGCCTGTCGTGTTTTAGTAAATTAAGCAGTCAAATATAACAAAATACTAGACCCACAGATAAATATTTGCATAATATACAAATATATGCTAATATATGCGTGTATTTAAAGAAATCTCAACCTATATTTTTTAACTTCTCACACTTCTATCTGCTCAGCCCCTCGAACTTATGAAGGACATCATGAAGAGTTACTCACAAAAATGTAAAATTTCTTAGCTGTTGTGAAGGAAAGTTTTAATTCTTTTAAGGGCATGGAGGCGAGGATTATGCTCAAGTTCCTTTCCTTTTATTAACTAGCCGCATTCAAAACATAAATGACCTTTTCCATAACTCCTTGGGAAAGGAACTACAAAAGGACCAACAATCAATGGAGTATTCACTGCACTGTCCATACAGTCATGCTTGCATGCGAGTCCTTCCTCTTTCTTGATTCCCCAGAGAAACTTCCTTTTACATTACTCACCTTTGTTGGAATCACTGCCTGCAAATGAGAGAAGAGTGGAAAATTTCTCCATCTCATCTAGCTAAAATAAAGAACAATCCTAAGCATTCCAGAGTAATAAAGCATGCACTGTCACCGACCACGAATAAGTGAATTGTTAGCCATTCCAACATTCCAAGCATAAGAGCAAATCTTAGTAGAAAAACATACTTACTCTCAACATTGTCTGACCCTGAGGGTGGGATAGTCATAAGACACACTGGGTGGGAAATAAACCTCACATCTGTGTCCCTAGTAGAATTGAAACTGTCCTTCATGACAGCTAGGAATTTTTTTACAATCTACGCCAGGACCGGAGGATAAGAATTCTGCTCATTCAAAGCTTATAGATCACCAAATATGCCATGTCCACTACTGGTTTAAAATCAAACCACTTGAACATAGAGTCTGATGACCAAGCAGCTGCATTTATGATGTATTCCAGTCGAGCTTACAGGGCAAAAGCCTCTGAGGCTATAGCCCCCCTGACTGAATGTGCACCGAATAAGGACACATTGATGCCTGTCTCCTGCGTGTCTCAACAGACCCACAGGGCTTTGAAAGGTTTCTGTATAGAAATTAAAAGTTGTCGCTCTCCTGAAGGACGAAACTCCTCCTTCATGTTCTTATAAGCCTTGAGGCAACGGACTACGCACAACTTACGGATCTTATTGAAGGCCAGGTAGGAAAGTACCCTACAGTCCGTTTTTGTTCTTCAAGAAATTTGGAAGGTGACTCCCTGGGGAGAGAAAACTCAATTAGAAACATTTAGGGCTCTCACATTTGAGACCTTGCAACAGGAAATCAGACATAACAACATTGCCAATTTTGCCGACAACTCTTTTTGTGCCAGATACTCATTCCCCTGCCAAGATAGAAAGAGATTCAGAACCATATTCACATCCCATAATTTGGAATACTTGGGTGCCGGAGGCAAGGAAAGGTGAACACCTCACAACAGCTTACAGACAAGAGGATGTTACTCCACCGTAGCACCTTGAATTGGAAGATGACCTGTGGATATTGCAGGCCTATACCAATTGACCATACAATAGGCCATGGCCTGTAAAGCCAAGGAAGCCAGAAATTTAGGATGGGAACCAGGTTGCACCCCATGGGATCCTCCTTGTGTTGAACACACCAAAGTACCCACTTAATCCATGCTGATCTACATCGTTTGGCGGTTCCCTCTGCCCAAGCTGATACCAGTAATCACTCAGCCTCTCGTGATAAGCCCGGGACTCTACATCTCCCCCTGTAACCCTCCAAGCCATTAGAGGTAGGCGGCCTTGGAGAACGAGGGGGGTGTCTCTGACCTGTCGGATCCCAAAAGATGTGGGGATCATGGGGAAAAGGAATTGGAGAATCCAAAAAAGTTCCAGAAGAACTGGAAACCATGCTTGTGATCTCCTAAAGTGAGTGATGACCACCATCTGAGCGTTCTGTCCCCGCAGTTGAGTCATCAACTGCATGATCATGGTGAACGGAGGGAACCCATATCCCATCTCCTTCGACCAGTCTTGGAGGAAGGCATCTATTGCTGTTGTTTGGGGGTCCGGCTTCCAGCTGAAGCATCAAGGAAGTTGGTGATCCAGCCGTGAGTCAAACAGATCCACTGAGAAAGGCCCCCAACGTGAATTCAAAGAGACGAAACTGCAAGGATCCAGCTGCCACAAACTGGTGTCCGACCACTCCCTCGAACACGAGTCCGCTATCTGGTTGGAGGACCCAGGAAGGTATTCTGCTGTGACCGATATCTTGTTGGTCAGGCAGTACAACCAAAACTTCTTCCCCAGATCCCGCAGGATTTTGGACCTGGTGCCGCCCAGGTGGTTTATGTAGCACACTGCTGACCAATTGTCCATGTTTTGGAGGGCACAAATGTTCCCCTTGCCCTTGGTCCAGCAACAGATCGTGAACAAACCCACCATTGGCTCTAAGCAATTGATGTGTAGCGACTGTTTGTGGGCCGACCACTTTCCTCCTGTAACAGTCACTGCAGCGTGCTCCCCAACCAGAGCCGCTGGTGTCTGATTAAATAACCAGGTCCTGGTTGAGGCCGAAAATGGCCCGCTTATCCCAGGCCTCCGTGTGGGAAAGCAACACAGTCATCTCAGTCTTGACTTCCTCCCAAAGAGAGACATGCTCTGAATACTGGAGGCCCCTGCGGAGGTCAAAGGCCTTGCGTCACTGGAGGGCCCTGTTGTGTAAGGAACTCAGAAAGATCTCCTGAATAGATGAGGCCGGGAGCACTACTATCCTGTCCTGCTGTCTAAGTGAAATCAATGACCTCAAGAAGGTTTTCAGCAATTCTTTGCAGATCTTGGAAATCTTCATAGGTGGTAGGCTGAGGGTCTTCCTCACTGAGTCAATGATAAAACCCAGGAAAATGAGCCAGAATTGATTTTTTAGCATTGATGAGGAAACCTAGGCTTTCCAGGATGGAAATCGCATACTATAGTTGGTCCCTCCGCCGGAGGGGGCATTGATCCATGAGGAGTAAGTCGACGAGATAAATAATGAGGCAACAGCCTTCTGTTCGCAGATGTTCCATCACTGGTTTTAGGACGTTGGTGAAGCACTACGGGGCCAAGGAAAGTCCAAAGACAAGGACTTTGAATTCGTACATCGAGCCATTCCATTGGAATTGTAGGAAGCGGCGATGATGTGGAAAAATGGAAACCGTCAGGTAATTGTCCTGCAGATTGAGACACACTATCCAATCGTCCTGTACAGCGCAAGACGCAAAGAAAATGGATTACCTCCATCTTGAATTGGCAGTAAACCAACCAGCCATTGAGCTCCCTCAGATTGATGACTTGTCATTGCCCGCCGTCCCGTTTGTCTACTATGAAGAGGTTGGTGAGAAAACCTCATGGATGCAAAGGGGAGGGGACTATCGATTATTTGGCTAGTAGGTCGCTCACCTCCTGGTCCACTAAAGTTTAGTGCCCCTTAGAGAAAACCATCGGCGGAGATCTTGAGGGCTGGACTGGGGATCCCTAGAACTGGAAACCCTGGATGGTTTGGACTACCCAGGCGCCTGAGGTGAGCGTCTGCAAAGTGTGGAAGAACCATGCCAACCACCCCCTCTCTTTACTAGAATAGAGGGATCAGAGAGAACACTTACTGGCTTGGGCTCCTTGTATGTGGCCTTTGAGGGTCCCCCTAGAGCAGTGGTCTTCAAACTTCTTAATGCTGCGACCCCCCAGTTGAAAAATAAAAATCATTGGGCCCCCCTCAGAATTTTTCACAATTATTTTAGAACGATGGCAGTGTTTAAATAGGTCTAAACCTATTTAAACATTGCAGTTAAGTACTGTTACCTTTTTAAAACTGCAATAACATGCTTCTGCTTAAAACAAAGGCATGTTATCTGTATAATATTTCTTTTTGCCAGAGTTTGGCGCCCCCCCCTGGGATCACTTGAGGCCCCCCAGTTTGAAGACCTCTGCCCTAGAGCCTCGTCCCCTGTGGCTTCTTCTTGTGGGGAAGAATTTGCCTGTGCTGACCTGGTGGTGCCCTCTTCTGAGGCTTTGTCCTCTGATAGGACCTTGTATGTAAAAGCAGCTGGTCGGGCGCCCTCTACCACAACCCGTCCCGATTAAAAATTAAAAGGCATGGGTTGAAGACCCTTTTAATCAACGATTGAGCCTCATCCAATGATGTGTATATGACAATGAATATTGACAGTTCCCTGATAAGAGGTCACCAAAAAGTCCTCCTAGTGCCACAGCAGTGGAAGCAAGGTCCCCAAGTCTGGGGTCTACTTTAATAAGCAATGACTGTAGCCCCTAGCTGAGAGCACACAATTGGCGTTACCCCAAAAAATGACTGCTCTTTAGGCCCATCCTGAAACTCTCTCTGATGAACGTGGGGTGCCAAAGGCTTTGGCCTGTTCTGCGAGTGTCAGGATCTTCATGAGAGGTCCTGCGATGTCCAAGAGCTTGTCCTGTCAGGATCTATCAATGCCCTTTTTAGAGTCACTCAAGAGCTTTTGGAGGAAGGTGGCCATCCTGGGATAAATCTCTGGAGTAGTGGGAACCTTCGCCGGTAGGGAGGGACATAGACATTCTGCCTGCATCTTGGCACCAACGTCCTTATCCAATGGTTTTCTGAGATGCTGGCCGACATATGTGCTTAATTCTCAGAAGGGAACCAATCTGCTAAATGGGGATGGACCATCTCTTCAGGGTCCAGCATATCAGTAGTCTCCCGAAATTCACCTGCAATATGCATAAGCTGAGCAAGCGCTAATTCTACATCACACATACTCTCACTAGAACGCCGAGAACATACCCATCTCTCTTAGGCAAGTTCCGAGATTCAGGGAAAGTCATGGGGGATTCAGGGGCACATCATATCTCCAATTTGTATTATCTCAAAAAAACTATTTTAAACAATGGTCCCTCGTCCTAGAGCCCCAAAGGGCCGAAACCGTCCTCTGCTACCAGAACTGCTAACGCGTCCCAATCTTGATAGTTTACTCACTCTGGGACTCGTTTTAGGCCAATGGATCTTTTGACCCTGATTGAAGTCTCCTTAGAACGAGATAGCTACTCAACATGTCAATCAATAGATCAATAACGTCATCAATAATCACAATAGCAAGTCAATCAAAGTAATCAATGGCATTAATAAGACTCGGAAACCACCATGACCTCTCAGCCATAAATAACCACACAGAATTTAGTATGATTTATGATATTTATTCCCTATTGATTACAATTCTATCAGCAAGTTTATTAGTCTCAATACCATAAAACTCATCAGCAATGTCATAATATGGCAACTCAAATAAGATTTCATCAAAGTGAAGATCATGAACATTAGAACATAGCACGACGTCAACATGGATTAATCTTAGCAAAGTATCATTTGTGCGTTATTCAACAAAGCATGGATTCAGTCATTTGTCTATTTGCGTCATTCAGTGAACTCCTTAACTAACCTCGAATTAGCATCAGCATGTTGGGCTTTATGCAAAACAATTTAGCAACATCAATTTAGAAAATATCTCTAACTATGGTCTCTGTCAAAAGAAGCAGTTGGTACCTAGAAAGGAAAGGCAAACAGACAATTGCAATTTCATCATTATATAGTTACCCTCCGAAATGGGTCAGCATACAGAGTCAATCGTCGTCCTCAGGACATCAGTTGATTCGCCATCAGCCAAGAAACACAGCAAAGTTCAGCAAGGCAGGGTAAAGGGGTACTTCCCTCATAAGGAGGTAAAGTATAAAACGGGCAAGGTAAGTAGGATAAGAATGATTCAAAGAATCATACAGCAAAGTCTTTAGGCAAAGTGACAAAGTGTCTAGATAACGGCAAGAATGGCTTCTCCGGAACTCTCTTCTCCTTGTGTCAAAGGATTTTTATCCCTTTTCTGTTGTACAGCCCCCTAATTCCTAATTGGGTAGACTTGGCGCACCATTATCTCCATCCAATAGTTTACCAGTCGGACCATCAAAATTGTCACCTCATAACAGTTCTCACGTAGTTTATTGGTTCTTGTGATTGACGTCTTCAACAGGCAGAATGTCCAGTAGCATTTCATGTTCATGTGGTCCTCTCATATCCCTAGTCAGTAGTCCCATTGTCTATACCGGTTTAGGCAACCTTGTACCTGTTGCAAGTCTACACTGTTGCATTCAGCAAAAATGTCTCCTTGAGCAAGTTGAGTTTCATGAGAACGGATCCACTACGGTTACATACATCCTCTAGCTTTTGGAAAAGTACGAGTAAATGTCCTTCAGCAAGTCAGCTCACTGCGCGTTAGAAAAACACATTTAATATGAAACCGGGCAGCTAGGCCTCGACTCATGCTAACTAAGGCCTAATGATTAATTAGCAAAACCTTAACACACAATCTCTAATACTAGTTCAAAATCATACATTAATACATTATTTCTTCATTATTAGTCAATTTCATTAATCATCGTATACATTGGTGGCCACTCCCAGTGTGCACATTTCGAACACACGTTTAGTAAAAACACATTAATATATTTTCTATGCGGCATTATTTAGGCATTCGTTTATAAACATTTCATGTTAATTTTCATTATAAGAGCTACGCTCTCACAATCCCTCCTCTGATAACACTTGTCATCACACAAAACCTTTCCCTTCACAACATTTCACTTTCTTAATACACGAATTTCAATTTCTTCCCCCTTTTACATTTTTCATAAATTTCTTTGAATATTTTCTCCTTTTTCTTCTCTTCTTTCCTCTTATTTCGTTTTGCTAATTTTCCTCTAATTCTTTTACTAATTTCATATAATAACCAGAGTCCGAATAAACAAACTAGGACAATCAATATTCCCTGTATTATTTTTCCCAATATCCCATTCCAAATATTACTAAACCAGCTCCCCACTTTAGCAAATCCCTTTGCAATCTTTTCCCAGACTCCAGGTTCTTTCAATTCCTTCAAATCTGTACTATCTTTTTTTAGGTTAGTAAGCATACCTCTAATCTTATCACTATTATCAGGAATAAATGCACAACAGTGGCGCTCATTAAGCATTCTACAGACTCCGCAACGTTTCGCTACTTTTCACTCACTCCCAGGACCCTTTGTCAAACCAGGTTAGCAGCTTGTCATAAACAGTTTTTCAAAGTCAATTCAGGTTAACAGTGTCACATCCGGTAATTTATCAGTCTCTTTTTCTCTCAGCTTTTCAGCTTTATTCAATTTCAACTTAACACAGTCTCTTACTTGTGGGCAACTTCATGTACCATATTATTGACCTGGAATCTCTCGATCAAAACAAAATGCAAAGAATTCTTGTTGCCACTCAGCTGATGTTGCACACGCCCATTCAGGACCTGCGTACCTTCTATTTGCAACTCTTTTTCTTTTCAGTTTGCGATCACCCTGCAATTCTCCTTCACTCAGGTCTTCCTTTCTTGTTGTATCGACTTCTTCTTCTATTGTTTCGTTAATGACCACTTTCTCTTTTGCAGCTTGTGACTCTGGCCATTTATCTCCCTTGAGCGTCTTTTTACTTTTTGATCCTTTAGGTTGCTGTTCACTGCCCTCCTCTTGTGCTGTGGTGTTTTCTCTTGATGACTCTGCAAGTGGCTCAGGAGGAGTCGGAACACTCTGACTTCCTTCCGCCTCACTTCCTTCGCCTTCTGGGTCTGTCAGGGCTCAACTTCAAACCCTTCTCCGTCTGCTTCTGGGAGAACCTCTCTTCGGGTTGGTTCTCCAGGTGCCTCAGTTGAGATAGGCTCACTGTCACCCCGCTGGTTTTCGTTTGCTGGTTGAGTGACCAAGCCGTCCTTAACGGGCTCTCCTTCAGTCTCAGTTCCCCTTTGATTACTCTCCGGCCCTGAGATTTCCTTTCCTGCAGCTGCTATTCTCAACAACTCAAGTTCCTCATCAGTTGGACACGTCACCTTCTTTGTGTGACTGGCATGGATCCAATTTGGAAGTCCTGCACATTTCACAGCAGTAGTAGTTGTCAGTATCACTTGATACAGCCCATTCCAACATGGCTCCAAACACGACTTCCTCACGTGTTTCTTGACAACAATCCAATCACCGGCTTTCAGGGTGTGACCTGGATCATTTATCAGTGGCAATGTGGTGGCTTCCACCTGGTGAGAGAAAGAGCGGACCACATCAGCCAGACCCTTGCAGTAGTCCAACACCATATCATCCGTGATATTCACAAGAGCATTTGCAGGCACTGCGGGCAATCTCATAGCTCCGCCCATAAGAATTTCATGAGAAGACAGTCCTGTTTTCTTGTCGGGTGTGTTTCTCATTGACATCAGCACTAAGGGCAATGCATCTGGCCATTTCAAATTCGTAGCTGCGCACATTTTTGCCATTCTCGATTTCAAGGTACCATTCATCTGCTCCAGTAGTCCTGATGCTTGAGGACGGTAGCTACAGTGCAACTTCTGTTCAATGTTTAATGCATCACACAAGAGCTTAATCACCTCATTGTTGAAGTGACTTCCCCTATCTGATTCTAAAGAGATCGGAAACCCGAAACGTGGTATCAATTCCCTAAGCAGTAACTTCGCTACTGTGAGACTGTCATTTCTACGTGTAGGGTAAGCTTCAATCCAGTGACTGAAAATGCACACAATCACCAACACGTACCTCAGACCTCCACACGCAGGCATCTCAATAAAATCCATCTGCATTCTGCTAAATGGTCCCTTTCCCCGCATTCATCTGTTGACAGATGATGCACCTGCGACAGATAACTCCTGCAGCTTGTCTGAATTTTGGATTGAAACAATCGATTTTGAATAACCTTATCATTGCGTCTCTCCCAACATGTTCTTGACCATGGTAAAACCTCGCAAATTGTGACAAAAGGCTGTTTGGCAAAACCATTTTCCCCTCATCTGAAACCCATATATCATCAGGTCTTTGTACACATTGCATTTTGAGCCAAGAGCGTTTCTCCTCCCTGCTGGCACATCCCTGCAACGATTTTAACTCATCCAGTGTGTCAACCACCCTTAATGCATAACCTGAGCATGTTTCATTTTCAGTTTCAGGTAACAATTCCCACTGATCTTGGAATGATATACAGTTCAATGCGCAAAACCTCGCGACTTGATCTGCATATCCGTTTCCCATTGACACAAAGTCTTGTGACTTAACATGAGCATTGCATTTCACCACAGCAATTTCACGAGGTAACTGAATCGCGTGCAACAACTCCTTGATTCTTTCGCCATTTTTCACTGGTGAACCAGAAGAGGTCAGGAAACCCCTCTGTGACCATAGCTGGCCAAAATCATGGACAATTCCAAAACCGTATCTGCTGTCAGTATAGATGTTGACTTTCAAATGTTACTAGCAAGAGCCCTAGTAAGAGCAACCAATTCAGCCACTTGAGCAGAGTATACTCTTTCGAGCCAGGATGCTTCTAGGATACCAGAGATTGTACACACAGCATATCTGGCTCTCAATACTCCTACCGAATCTCTCAAGCATGAACCATCAACAAAAATAATGTAACCATTCTCTTCCAATTGGGTATCTTTAATGTCAGGCCTCGGTTTGGTGCACAGATCTGTTACCTCAAGACAATCATGTTCTACTTCCTCAACGTCATCAATATCTGCATTTTCATTAGGAAGCAAAGTTGCCGGTTTTAACACAGTACATCTCTTCAGAGATACATTTGGTGACCCCAGTATAATTGTCTCATATTTAGTCAAGCGAGCATTCGTCATATGCTGAGTCTTTGTTCGGGTAAGTATTATTTCAACTGAATGTGGGACCATTACTGTTAGGGGATGGCCCATCACTATACCTTCACACTGAGTGAGGCTTTGACCAACTGCTGCAACTGCACGCAAACAACCCTGTAAGGCTGCTGCAACTGGGTCCAAAGTAGCTGAAAAATATGCGACTGGGCGGTTTGCACCTCCGTGGACCTGTGTCCAGACAGACAAAGAACATAGCATCACGTTCATAACAAAACAGTACAAAAGGCTTTGTGTAGTTAGGCATAACTAAAGCTGGTGCCCTGCACATACTCTCCCTCAGTTCAGTGAATGCCCTCATCTCTTTCTCGGACAGGGTTATGGCACCCGGACCATCCTGAAGTTCCTCAACAGTCAACCTCACCAAAGGTTTAGAGATGATCGAGAAGTTGGGAATCCACTGGCGATAGTAGCCCACCATTCCCAAAAACATTCTAACGTCCCTCTTGGTTGTCGGGGGATTCATCTGCAGTATGGCTGTCACTCTCTCTTTGGATATTTTCCTCGACCCCTTTTCAATCAGGTGACCTAAGTACTTCACCTCTTTCTGACAGTACTGTAGCTTCTTTGGGGATACCTTATGTCCGTTCTTTCCCAAATGATTCAGCAAGGCAATAGTATCATACCTGCAGTCATCTTTCGTTTTGGACACAATCAACAAATCGTCAATGTACTGTACTAGAGTTGAACTAAAAGGCAGTTCTAATGATTCCAAATCCTTCTTTAATATCTGATTGAAGATGGAAGGTGATTCTGAAAACCCTTGAGGAATTCAACACCAACTGTAAACCTTGTCCAGGAAATTGAAACTGAAGAGAAACTGGCTGTCCTCATGAAGAGGTACAGAAAAGAATGCTTGAGACAGGTCCATGACTGTGAACCACTCTGCATCACACGGAACCTGAAACATAATCACGGCTGGATTTGGCACTATGGGGCAACATTTTACCACAATCTCATTAACTTTTCTCAGGTCTTGGACAATTCGAACTTTCCCACAAGGCTTTAGAACCATTATGGGTGAATTACACAGGCTGCTCATCACTTCTTTTAAGACCCCCTCCTTCACAAAGTCCGCGATTATCTGTGTCACTTGTATGAGGACATCTTGTGCCATGTGGTACTGCGGTACTTGGGGAAACACTGCGTTTGGCTTCACCTCTACTTTGACTGGTTCTACTCCTTTTATTAATCCCACTTCCTTTCCTGTCAAGTCCCACACTTTCTCTGTCACTGTCCCCTGTAATTCGGTTGGCAAATCAGTCATTGTGAACATCGGGAAGAAGGTTATCAAAGGGTACTCCTCATCTATGGTCTCCGTCTCAGGTTCTGAGATCTGACCATCATCCCCCTCGTCATCACTGTTTGTCTGCACCTCTATTCCCTCATTGGAACAGGTAATCGAGCACCTCGTCTTACACAGCAAGTCTCTGCCCAGTAGGGACACAGGACTTGAATCACAAATTACAAACCTATGTAACCCCTGGAAGGTACCAATCTCAACTTGGACCGGATCTGTAATCGGATTAGTCAGGAGCTGCTTTGCTACTCCTACCACTTTTATAGTACGCCCCGAAAGTGGCAACTTCTGAACCTTTGCACTTCTGACTGTAGAGCGTGTAGCCCCTGAATCAACTAGGAACGATACTTTATGACCCATCACCTTTCCCTGTACATAGGGTCCCCTCTGATCTACTTCTAGGGACGCTGCAAGCCTGCACTCCTCACTATCTGAACAATCATCCAACCATTCATCGTTTATTCCATCCTCACCACGCAGTGGGAACTGTTGTACTGTGTCGTTTTGAACCATTGTTTGGCCTGTGACCTGTTGAGGAAGCATCACCTGTTGCTGTCCCATCAGAGCTAATGGCAACTGCGTTTGCTGTCTAGGTACCATGGGAACCTGCTGTTGTGCTTGCTGCACTTGTGCTGGTTGCATACGCGGCATTTGTATTTGTTGCCTAGGCTGGAGACCCTGCGTCTGCACCATGTTATTCTGGAAGTTCGGATTTGAACCCCTCATTCTTGGACCCCTCATATTCTGAAATGTACCGACATCAGTGCTTTGTTGAACAACACCATCCTGCACCATCATTGGGCATTCCCGCTTCCAGTGTCCTACGCCCTGGCACGCGTGACATGATAACACCTTTTTCATCTCTTGCACATCATTTTGAGTCACAACTGTATTCAAATCTGGACCGCGGTTCGCAAAACCTCCTCGGCCTCTCGGTTGTGCCTGAAACATCCTGTTCCCTTGCGGTTGTTGCTGTACCATCTGCTGTACATCCATTTCCCTGCATCCCTGCCTGAGCTGCTCTAATTTGGATCACCATCACCTTCTCTTTCAGCTTTTTCTGCTTCAGCTCAATCTCATCACTACAGTATTTCACATACTACAATACCTCATCAATCGGCTTCGCTTGCCAACAGATCAAATGATTCTTTATCATCTGGCTAATCTCTGGCCTCAACCCTTCGACAAATCTGAATACAAGGCGATTCATGTCTTTCGGTTCTATGACCTCAGTGCCACTATAGTGTTTGAATGCTTTCAACAGCCTCTCATAGTAAGCTTGTATTGACTCTTTGCCTTCCTGTGCCATTCGATCAATCTTCTGCCAATCAGTGACTTTCGGCGACACCTTCTGTTTCAGAAATTCAATCACCTTATGGTAATATGGTAATACCTCATCACATCAGGAGATGGTGCTCCAGAAACCTTGTCCCTTGTCGGCTGCTCTGCCGGCCAATCCACACCCCTCTTGCACTCAAGCCATAAATCAGCTGGGACTATAATCTCGAATAATGTGTTCAAGTCTTCCCAGAGACATTTTGCAAGCTTCACAAACTTTCTGTCTGCTGATACCACTCTATTGGCTTCTCCCTCAACCTGGGATAATAGTTGGTGAATGACAGAATGTCACCTCTAGACTATGGTACATGGACTAAAACTCCTCCAGCTGTTTCTTTCATTGGTAACATCTTTATTGTCCCAGTGTCTGGTGTGGCTTTCGCCTGCTTCGGTTCCGGGCAGTAACCTTTCTCTTTATCTCTCTTCTTTGCCCATCTGCCTTCCCACTTCTCTAATGCTCCCCAAATTTGAGCACTCTGCAATATCTCTTTGAGGTGTGCCATCATTCCAGTGGATCTCATATGATTGAAATCTTTAGGTTCAAAGTCTAACCTATAACTCCTCTTCAAGTGCTTAGTATTGTCTAAGTTTATGCCGTATTTGTCTGCTGCGTTCGCCAACCTCTGATGTACCCTGCTCACTTCTTTGGTTATTTTGGGGCACAGAAACCTCAATTCCGCTTCAGTGTATGACTATAATCTGTTCACTCCCATAGTTCCTTCTACCAACTCTGTAGCTTCCACCCCTAGTCTCATCGTTCTGTAGTCACTGAAGTATTCTGTGGAGTGTTGAGTTTGTCTAACCACTCATTTAATTGTTGCGCGGTTAAACCTTGCAACAAGACATTTCCAGTCTGCATCATTGATGTCTGAGTTGTATTTGTACTCATTACCTGTAGGGTTAATGTACCTAACCCTGCTTGCCTCATTGTCTCTAAAGGGACCCCAATCGGACTGAAGTCCAGCAAGGACCTAGATCCTTCTGCTGTCCGTTCTCTTGGTGTCATTCCCTGGGATGTTCCTGTGAACCCTTCTCTTATCGCCTCTTGAGTCATTACCCCTTGGTCGCATATACTAAGCTTCGCCTGCGCATACAACGGTACTGGCGGACCAACAGTAATTGGCAATGATATAGCAGCTGGTGTCTGTCCAGTTCCCAAACCGCGTGGAGCATTAACTCCCATATCTTGATTCATCATAGGTGCCGTAGCTGCTGATTGTGATCTTGCGACCGAAATATAATTCGGAACCATCTGTTGCTGCGGCTGGGGCAGCAGTTGTGGAGTTGGCTCAATCTGTACTAACTTTGATCTAGTATATACCGGATCAGGCGGCACCATTAAGTTCGTAGTTGTCTCTAGTACTGGCACATCAGGGTAGAGCCTCTGAATTGGTGGTGGCTGCAACTGTATCTGCGTGCCTGGTGCAGTAGATACACTGACACCATTCTGTATCGGAATTGTATTGTCTGTCTGTACTGTATTCATGTTTCCCTGACTTTGTGTCGGATCTTCAGGACCCACACTAGTACTCAGTCTGTTATTATTCATGGCATATGGCGGCAGTCGATCATGTAGCAACTGATTTAGAAATCATCTGCGTCTGCCCAAGACTTCTGATACTCTTTTGGCTTACTAGAGCCCTTGTCTGTTTTGCAAGCGGCTTTCTTTCCCTGCGACTCGGTTTCTTGAGTTATAGCCAGAAACATTCTAATTCCATCTACTATTCCCCTTCTCCACATTTTGGTCTCATCATCCCATCTAGCCTCCGCTAGAGTCTTTTCTGCTTTCCTCATTCTCCTCATGAATTTCTGCTGTCTCTGTTGTATGGCCATTAAATCCCAAATCGCTAATGCCTCAAATTGAGCTGGTCTCGGAGGTGGTTTTTGCTCACTTAACACCGCCGCAAATTTTCCAGAATCCTTATATTGAACGTTCCGTACTCCGGAAACGCCAAACAACCCTCCTTTTCTGTCATTTTGCACCACTGCTTTAGCCAAAGACATGGCGTGACTCCCTTTTCCTCCATTACGGTATAAGCCGGAGTATCCTCCGGTGGTGTAGGCTCCCCCACACTCGCTTTAATATAGACATCTCCCCTCAAAGCACTTTTTAAAGCCTTGAAAAACGTCATTTTCGCGTCTCTTATTTTACTTTAGAATCTAATCAGGAAGTGACTTTAATTCCCAGAACACTCTTTGCCTACCTTCTCTACTAATTGCCTCTCACGGACGGCTGCCAATACGTGCGCAACCCCTCTTGGCAACTGACCTATCCCAGCGCGGCTCCAATGACGTCACACTCACACACACTGCAGCTGACAAAGTCTTGCGGCTTGTTCTCCTTACACTAGATTCACACAAAACTAATGCAATATATTGCGAGCACCTTTAACAACAAAACCCAAATTTGCCGGTTTACTACAGGAGGGGTAACACAATCGCTTCAGAACTTTACAGAGATTTCCCTTGAAGCCGTTACTCTCTCCTTCTCAGATCCCGCACTCGCAAGCAAAATTCGACCTGCAAATCCTACTCTTGACTTGTCAATGGTTCGTTCTAGTGCACTTTAGAACTTGCCAAATCTCCATCGAAGGTTTCACTCACACATTTGACTCAAACTCGAC
The DNA here is from genome assembly GCF_031143425.1 of Pleurodeles waltl. Classification (NCBI taxonomy): domain Eukaryota; kingdom Metazoa; phylum Chordata; class Amphibia; order Caudata; family Salamandridae; genus Pleurodeles; species Pleurodeles waltl. The sequence goes on from NC_090445.1 coordinate 1,463,063,837, forward strand.
TCGTCAACCACGCCCGATTAACCTATTAAACTGCACAAATTACAACATAAACCAAGTGTCTCATACACTTATCAATATAATCTGGAGTCTCAGACCACGCCGGGTCCGTACATCAACAACAACCACATGGACAATTTTTGAGCACAAAGCGCCACATTCACATGAAGTTCGATGACCTCCCTACTCTCATACCGCTGGGTACGCACACTCCTACTAAAACATTACCTCGCCTAATTCTCACAAACCTCACAATTCACCTGCAATATGCATAAGCTGAGCAAGCGCAAATTCTACGTCACACATACTATCACTAGAACGCCGAGAACATACCCAACTCTCTTAGGCAAGCTCCGAGATTCAGGGAAAGTCATGGGGGATTCAGGGGCACATCATATCTCCAATTTGTATTATCTCAAAAAAACTATTTTAAACAATGGTCCCTCGTCCTAGGGCCCCAAAGGGCCAAAACCGTCCTCTGCTACCAGAACTGCTAACGCGTCCCAATCTTGATAGTTTACTCACTCTGGGACTCGTTTTAGGCCAATGGATCTTTTGACCCTGATTGAAGTCTCCTTAGAACGAGATAGCTACTCAACATGTCAATCAATAGATCAATAACGTCATCAATAATCACAATTGCAAGTCAATCAAAGTAATCAATGGCATTAATAAGACTCGGAAACCACCATGACCTCTCAGCCGTGAATAACCACACAGAATTTAGTATGATTTGATATTTATTCCCTATTAATTACAATTCTATCAGCAAGTTTATTAGTCTCAATACCAGAAAACTCATCAGCAATGTCATAATATGGCAACTCAAATAAGATTTCATCAAAGTGAAGATCATGAACATTAGAACATAGCACGACGTCAACATGGATTAATCTTAGCAAAGTATCATTTGCGCGTTATTCAACAAAGCATGGATTCAGTCATTTGTCTATTTGCGTCATTCAGTGAACTCCTTAACTAACCTCGAATTAGCATCAGCATGTTGGGCTTTATGCAAAACAATTTAGCAACATCAATTTAGAAAATATCTAACTATGGTCTCTGTCAAAAGAAGCAGTTGGTACCTAGAAAGGAAAGGCAAACAGACAATTGCAATTTCATCATTATATAGTTACCCTCCGAAATGGGTCAGCATACAGAGTCAATCGTCGTCCTCAGGACATCAGTTGATTCGCCATCAGCCAAGAAACACAGCAAAGTTCAGCAAGGCAGGGTAAAGGGGTACTTCCCTCATTAGGAGGTAAAGTATAAAACGGGCAAGGTAAGTAGGATAAGAATGATTCAAAGAATCATACAGCAAAGTCTTTAGGCAAAGTGACAAAGTGTCTAGATAACGGCAAGAATGGCTTCTCCGGAACTCTCTTCTCCTTGTGTCAAAGGATTTTTATCCCTTTTCTGTTGTACAGTCCCCTAATTCCTAATTGGGTAGACTTGGCGCACCACTATCTCCATCCAATAGTTTACCAGTCGGACCATCAAAATTGTCACCTCATAACAGTTCTCACGTAGTTTATTGGTTCTTGTGATTGACGTCTTTAACGGGCAGAATGTGCAGTAGGATTTCATGTTCATGTGGTCCTCTCATATCCCTAGTCAGTAGTCCCATTGTCTGTACCGGTTTAGGTGACCTTGTACCTGTTGCAAGTCTACACTGTTGCATTCGGCAAAAATGTCTCCTTGAACAAGTCGAGTTTCATGAGAACGGATCCACTACGGTTACATACATCCTCTAGCTTTTGGAAACGTACGAGTAAATGTCCTTCAGCAAGTCAGCACACTGCGCGTTAGAAGAACACATTTAATATGAAACCGTGCAGCTAGGCCTCGACTCATGCTAACTAAGGCCTAATGATTAATTAGCAAAACCTTAACACATAATCCTTAATACTAGTTCAAAATGATACATTAATACATTATTTCTTAATTATTTGTCAATTTCATTAATCATCGTATACATTGGTGGCCACTCCCCGTGGGCACATTTCGAACACACGTTTAGTAAAAACACATTAATATATTTTCTATGCAGCATTATTTAGGCATTAGTTTATAAACATTTCATGTTCATTTTCATTATAAGAGCCAAGCTCTCACTCATGCAAGCAGGAATATATGAACAGTGCGGGTAATATTCTATTGGTTGTTGATTTTTTTGATGTTCCTTCCCCAAGGAGTAATGAGAAAGGTAGTTTATTCCTTGAACGTTGCTGGTTAATAAAAGGAAAGAAAGTTGAGCATAATCCTTGCCTCTGGTCCTGACAGAGTCAAAAGTTTCTGTATTTTTCCATTTTTAAATATAAATACAGACAGAAAAAACCTTGTTTTCAGTCTGTAAGAATCAGTAAAAACAGAAAACTGGAATTATAAATATTTTGAATGAACTGACTAGTTAGTCCAAGGGTGTAAACAAGAAAATATCCAGAAGGGATAAATAGACTTAACTAGCAAAGTGAAAAACGTAATTATTCACTAGAAACTAATTTATTTTATTTCCAATTGACCAATTAAACTATAGTGTCCACCGATACCTGTGTACCGATGGAAATCTTATATACAAAATGACAAATAGAAAAAATACACTATATACATATTATACATCACAAGAAACAGCAAAGGAAAGTTCCATTATAGCACCGTGAGAGAGTATGATCTGCAAAGCCAATTAATGACCAGCAGTCACAAAAGAAGGTAATGACGATTGTCCATGGAGAGTATCTTAGCTCAGTGAAATCGAGCAGTCACCGAAAGACAGTCCGATACAGTCCGTGATTTCTAGTTCATAGTTCATAAATTCCAAAAGTCATTCCTTGAAAAGTATAGTCGACGCGTTTCGGCCTTAACAAATCCGGCCTCCTCAGGACAATGAAGACAGTGCCTATATATACAATATACATAAAATTACTAAAATCATTATGACTCATAACAGCTATAAATCCAACCAGGCTGTGAATTACCACACCTGGTCACCAAAATAACATCCAAGGTGCACCAAAAAATAATGAATAACAAGTGACGGATGACCGAAAGAAAATAGAATAGAATAAAATAAAATAAAGGAGCTTCCCAGCACAAGTGCCTAAGCTACTAGCAAAATGATAGCAAGCCAATTGCATATAGTCCCAAGAAAGGAGACAAAACGAATTATTCCACCACGAAAAACATATAAAGAAATAAATAAAGTATACAAACACATTGACAACCATATATTTAAAGCTAAATATAAATGTAAATATAAGAAGCAAAACCAGAGAGACTGACCTGGATAGCAGAGAGAGCGGAGTGAATCATGCAAATGCCAAAAGGCAGTCTAGAAAAATGGGAGGTAAGAGAAATTACACTCGCCGATAAAAGAATCATCAATCCACACTTTAAATGCCGGCGCTGCATCAAAACAAATATAAGTGGAAGCGCATACCTGGAAAATGTAAATACAGCCGTGCCGGGCAGTTTACAGTGTCACGGCTAATGGAGAACGCGCACACGAGCGGTGCGCGTTTAAGTAAAAGCTCTAAGTTCCAGGGGAGGCTCTCTGGCAATGCAGCCACAAGAAAAACATAGAAAAGGTGTCTACACAGTGTCGAAGTACGACACAGATGTGTGGGCGCCATCTTTAAATGTGCAACTCTACCGATGAAGTAACGAAAAGCTGACTACTGGAGAGCCAACACAGTAGATGCACAGCACATTTTAAATACACGTATCTGAAGGTAAATTAATCACAAATAATGCACCATAGAAACTGATCAAAATGTAAAATACAACAAATCAAAATAAAAATTCGACATTACAACAATCCAACTACAGAGTATAGTAAAAATATTTACCCAGAAACTGGAGTATGAATAAATGCACTATTCTCAAATAATAACAAAACCAAACTAAAGAAATAAAAACTAAAAACTACCCCAAGAGAACCACAACAATTTGGGACGCACTACATCTATTGCTGGGAAGTGCTAGCTAGACCAAGTAGAGCAAACACAGTCAGAATTATAGTAGGGCCCACATTTCAGACAGGTCATTGAGGCCCCTTCTGGCCGTCCCAAATCTTTCAATCAGGCGAGCTTCCATTCTGTCCAGAACGGAAGCAATCAGGTTGCCCATGTTTGTTTTATTGACTACATACAAAATGGACCATCTAATGTCTTCTGGACGGTGGTCCTGTTGGATGTAGTGGTCAACCATTGGAGCTAGTCCAAGGGAGCATGATAGATGGCTTTCAAATTATCATGTATGGTTAAACAATCATACAGCAACATTTGTTTTCTATCTGATTAAAACAGATAATAGTTGCCAAAATGTAGGGGGTAGTTCAGACCTCTTGTCTTTCCCTTTTTTCACTAATCTTCTACTTACATTCAAAGAAAATAAAAGTTGCTAAATGTTGGAAATGGCCCTTTCTACAGGTTCACCCCCACCAAACATTTTGACTTCCTCGTCCTACTTTTGGGTAGATTTTTGCTTATTGGCATTAGGTCTCTGCGCACTTTACCATTGCTGACCAGTGCTAAAGAGCTTGTGTTCATTTCCTTAAACATGGTTTGATTGGCATGTACCTGACTGACATATTTAATTCACTTGTAAGCCCCGTGTAGAGTAGTATACCATATAATCAGGACCTGTAAATTAAATGCTACCAGTGCACCTGCACTTATTGTGCCACCCTCCTAAGTAGCACCTTAAACATGTCCCAGTCCTCCCATCGCAGTTTGAAGGCATTGTCCCACTGTAATGTCAACTTGGCATTTAACAAACCCCTTGCTAAGCCTTGAAATCTCCTTTTATTACACGGAAGTCAGTCCAAAGTTAGGCCCTAGGTAGCCCTTAGGGCAGGGTACAGTGTAGTTAAAAGATAGGACTTGTTTTACATGTCCTAGTAGTGGAAAAAAACAAATACATTTTTCACTACTGTGATGCCTATCCCTCTCATAGGATGACATTGTGTATCCCTCATTACATTTATTAAGCTGTAATTCCTTAATGAGCGGAGGTAGATATTGCATGTTTGATACATATGAACTTGTAATGATAAATGATAAACCCTCTTTAATGGTAACATCGAATTTATCATTACAAGTTTGAAAATGCCACTTGTAGAAAGTTGGCATTTTCCTGTCCTTAGCCTTCTGTGACTGTAGCCTGCCTTAGGTCACAAAACTGGGTGTAACGGACAGTTGAGACTTTGTAAATTCACTCCAGATTGTCACACAATAGTAGGATTAGTAGGGCCTGAAGAGCCCGTCAAGTGCCAGGATGCGGGGGTGGAGCTGAGCACAGCCTCACTTGCACCTGAATACTGTGCTCTGGCTCCTCACAATAGGCTTAACAACCTAGTATTGTCAGCACCGCCAGCTTGGAGCCAGGGCAGGGGAGACAGGTAACTCCTGGAATTTCACAGAAGCTTTCTCCAATTGTCTCACATTTTCTAGGAGCAGAGAACCAGGGTATAAAAATAGGCTCTCAGACCAATTCCTCAGTTCACTACTGGGCCTGTGGAAAGACTCTCCGAGGACTGTGTACTGCTCTTATCTGCTGTTCACTCTACCAGCCTGCTGCAGTACCTGGAAGGACTGCTTTGCTACCTGGAACCTGCCTTGAATCCTCCACTGCACCCAGGACTTCCAGATTTGACTCCAAGTGCTAATTTTCTGGCCACCTGTTTAGAGCCACAGGGACATTACAGGCTCCCACCAGGCTCCCACCATCATGAACCGTACCTGGACCCAGCGTCTGTGAGCCCTGAATCCCCAAGAGGTCTCAATCCACATATGGACCATTGGGAGTGATGCAAAAGGTGCCCAGATGGCCAATTTCCATTCCAATTATACCTGGGGACAGGTTTTTGCCCAAAAAGTGCTTTGAGAACCAGGAGGATACCGGAACCAATTTGCTTGCCCTATCCACCTGAGGTGCATCGTCAGTCAGATTGACTTTGCTGCTGCTCCCACTACGTTCTTCTCCACAGCAGTCTCTGGATCAGCAATCCTTCACCAAAGGGGTATCCAACCTCATGGAAGTTTCCTCAGCTACAGCCTTCAGCTTTGTCCTGCTGGACATTTTCGACTTTAATCTCGACTACTATCTCCAAAGGTAAAAATCTTCACAGTGGCTTCGCTCCACGGCTTTCCGATGACGATGCACCCTTCTTGGACACTCCTGCAGCCTTGCCCCACTGAACTTCTACCTTTTCAGAAACTTTTTCTTCAAACATTTTCTAAGTCTGAAGGTAAGCGCTGTCTGGGCCCAATCCACTTTTTGTATCCGAATTGTGCTCCATCACGGCCGCCCTTAACCTTTGACTTTGCCCCGGTCTACATGGCCAGATTTTGCATTTAGGCAATATTTTGAACCTTAAACTTTAAAAATGTATAACTACAGTTCTACTAATTGGATTTTTATGGTTTTGGTGTAATTTATTAAAATCTACTCTATTTTTCTAAACTGGTTGGGGATTTTTATTTTGTTGTGTTGCCACTTTGTTATGTTTGTATGTGCATAAATACATTACAAATTGCCTCCAAGTTAAGTCTGACTGCTTTTTGTACCAAGCTTCCCAGGGTTAAGCACAGGTTAAGTTAGTGACTTTTTGTGGTTCATCCTCCAAGGAACTGTGGCTGTTGCTTGACCAGGGCACCCACCCCCGTCAACCAACAACCCAATTTCTTACACCAGATTTGCACTATCTCTTGCTTTTCAGGCTTGTGAAGGATGTTTTGTTAATCTTGACTGACCAGGTTTTAGGACAGACAGAACCTGACTTAACCATTTCCTAATGAAAGTGCGTAAGAATGGATATCTGAATCAGTTGAAACGAGGTGGATGAACACCAATGTTCCATACATGTCCGTTATGCATGTATCAGGACTAATCACTGAAGCGCTCATTTTATGTCCATTATGACACAGGTCAGAAGACTGGGTAGAGTACGATTGTAGTGTCAAAATACATTAGAATCACACATAGCTGCTGTAAAAAAATACGCTAGAATCATGGGACCAAGGGTTGAACAGCAATTGTCACCTTCGACTTGTACACTAAAGTTCACAGTCTACCGTGTTGTAGCAGCAAATTTGCAGTCTGTAAAGCGCTTGCTGGTTACATCCGATATTTATGTACCTTATTGTAAGGTTATTGTTCTGTGTTCACCTCCTAGTTTAGTTTGTTGTAGCAGCATATGCACATTTTTTAAGATTCATGCCTCAGGAAGTATTATCGAGATAACGCACTAATTAGTGAAGTGCAATGTGTTTTAATATGGACAAACTGGAAAATTACATTGAAGTGTTCTTAATGTGACAATATGTTATATTGTACATAGTTTTATGTATGGATTTGATTGGTATGCTAATCTGAATCACCGCATTTTTGACCGGCTGACTGATCGAGACTTCTATATTGATTACTCATGCAAAAGGTTATCCCTGAATAGTGTATTATTATGCATGAATAAAGCCTCTCTCAATAATAAGTGGTAACACGTGCATATTCGTTTTTGGATATGTACTATCTTTAATTAAAGCACTGTTGCCTACTTCATTACACAAAAACGTCCCCTCAACCACTTTCTGACATACATACTCCCTAATATGGTCGTCTGTAATGGACAGGAGAATTTTCATTTACTTTTATAATTTGGGAATGCAATAAGAAGGCCCCCAGGATATAGGGAGGTGTTGGTGAATGAGTTTTCTATTATGAAAAAAATATATCACAGAAAAAAATAAATGTACCAGTGTGATAATGTGACAAAAGTTTAATTGTCTACAATTGCAGAAAACCCTTTACGTGCTGGTGTATTGAAATTCACAAAATCTTTGCAGGAGTACCCGGGATGCATGCTGCAGCCTTTGAAGAGTACTCTTGAAGCCTTTGTCAATTTAAACTAGGTGCAAAATTGCAATTATTCTTTTGAGAATTGCGTCCACTGAGTTTACATATAAACTGTGTTCTTGTGAAAGTTGTGGGACTGTTCCACAATTTGACTTGCTAACACACGCATTCTTTTTATAATGTTTCCGCTCCTTCATCTTTTCCTTATTAGCGAAAAAGTAGATTAGATGAAGATGTATTTACAAATAGCTATGGGCACATTGTACACAAAAATAACACCGACAGTCAATGCAAGTAATTTAGGGAAACTTGGAGCAAAATCAACTTGGACTGTAGTCTAAATCTCACTAAAGTTACTAACTGATGGACTGATGCAATATACGCAACTGCGAAGTATTTTCAGCTAGGAAGTACATATTTAAGACTGAGATTGCAAAACATCTACCCATTATTATTATTCTGAATGAAAAAAAAGAATGTAATCGACACATGTCCTGAATCAGGTTGGAAATATCAAGTTGTTTGCTCGTTGGAATGTAGTCTAGTGAAGCTACTAAAAGCTACTCTATGGGGGTGATGATGAAAATCAACATTAAGAAGAAAATATAGTCAGAAAGCTAAGTTTGTAAGATGTTTCCTTCCCTAAGGTATCTTGATGCCAATTTTGTATTTCGCCTTAGATAGTGGGTAGTGTAGGGTCACACCTGTCAATTTTAGTAACCTTATCCCCCAGGGGGTGTTGAAAACAATAATTTGGTGAATGCTGCACAAGCAAGCTCCCTCCCACTAAAAGCCACACATTTGGTCATTAACCTTCCAATAAAAGCCAAAAATATTTCAGTACGCTCTATATTCAGTGCCGCCTGGCAGCCTCGGATCTCTGATTTTATGAGATCAGCCACTTGCAATATTGATAAAGTAAAATGCAGTTTTTGACAGGGATGTGATTTAGCCCATATGTTCTTTATTGTCTATTTAATACTTAGTTCCAGTTTAGAGGATCATTAAAAGTCGTGTTCTGGAATTAGTTGGATAATTCTCAAATAATGTTCAAGTTGAATCAACTATTTTTGCTCTCCTGGGAGAACTTTTTCAGCCATTGGATGTCACAGAGCAAACTAAAGCTCCTTGTTGCATCATTTTTTTTTTAAATTTACAAATGCTTTGTTTTATGAAAGTATGAGCAAAAAGGAACAATAACTTACAGAAAAATGGTCAAACTTATTCCAAAAAGCATTACACGAAAATGTAATACATACAGAGTTTAAGAATAAAGCATGACTATAGTACTGGCTACAAATACTGAATTATGAGCTAAAAGAAAAGAATGAACCACTTCTAGACTCGCAATTTATGTTTTTGTGTTTTCAGAAAAGAAAAGAGAGGATATATATTAGATACAGCAAAGAGAAGTAAGAAGGAAAAAGATATAGAAAGAAAAAATTGAAAAAGAGAGAAATGAATAGACGAAAAAATGAAAATACATGACCAGTACCAGTAATTATCATATAACGTCAAACAATAAAAACAGTCATTAAATAGTATCTTAAACATGTATTAAAACTATAATTTCATGGTGCGTGAAAGACGAAAGTGTTGTTACGAAATTGAGATGGTGGGAGACATAAATAAGTCGTAAGAGGTGACCAAAATGAGTCTTTTTGAAGAAGTTGTTGTAGGAGGCTGGCCTGGCTTATAGTGGGTACCTGATGGTACTTACACTTTGTGCCAGGTCCAGTTATCCCTTATTAGTAGATTAGTAGTGTTCTAGCAGGTTAGGCCGATAGAGGTAGCTATAGCAGAGCAGCTTAGGCTGAACTAGGAGACATGCAAAGCTCCTAGTATGCCACTTATATCATATAACACTATATCAGAAGAATCACAATACTCAGAGTTACTAACAATAAAGGTACTTTATTTTAGTGACAATGTGACAAAAATATCTCAGAGGATATACTCCCTTAGGAGGTAAGTAAAATACACAAAATATACACACAAACCAAAATCAGGTAAGTAAACAGTTAGAAAAGTAGTGCAAACACTGTAGAATATAATAGGATGCAATAGGCCTAGGGGCAACACAAACCATATACTAAGAAAGTGGAATGCAAACCACTTAGGGACCCCAGGCCTAGTGTAGTGTGTAGAGGGTCACTGGGAGTGTAAGAAAAAACTAAGGGTGTCCAAGATACCCCACCCCAAGACCCTGAAAAGTAGGAATAAAGGTACCCTACTTCCCCAAAAAAACACTAAAGTCGTGATAGGAGATTCTGCAAAGACCACAACAGACTGCAAAGCACTGAAGACGGATTCCTGGATTCCTGGATTCTTTGCTTCCGGGCCTGAGCCCTTGTCAAAGCAAAGATATGCCCTGGAATGCCCAGCATTGCTGCATGAGCCTCCAACTCCACTTCAGCCCAACTCATTTCCTAGTAAGCAGTCTGCAGGTAAATCAGTGGCTACCACAACTTTCTTTGGACCAGTACCCCCCCAGCTGAGATTTACAACAGCCATGGGATGGCTAAGAGTGTTGTTATGAGCATCAGTCACTTGGTACTGCTGACCAAGTAGGTGTTGATCAGGGTGAACCAGTTTCTCAATCACCATAGTGTCACTGGCGCCTGTATCCCTGTAGGCCTCACCACCATTTATTAAGGGAAGTTGCTTGTACTTACTCATATTAGGGGGACAAGCAACCAAGGTGGCAAAGTCAATACCACCATCAGAGACTAAAACAGCCTCTGTGGTCTCCCTAACAAGACCAACCCCAACAACACTACCAATGGTGAGCCCAGCTACACCCTTTGATTGGCTATTTGCAGTAGACTTCCCACCACCACTGCTATTACTAGGGGCACTAGAGGACGCAGTTGGGGTTGTGGTAGTGGGAGCCTTGGTGTTTTTCTTTGGACAAGTGGAATCACTTGCCCAATGGCCTTTACTCTTACATAAATAACACCATGGCTTCTTTTGATTGTGGGAAGAGAATTTGGACCCTCCACCACCAGAGGATTTTTGTGGGCATGATGAAGGTCTCAGAACGTTTTTTATCTTTGTCCCCACGCTTGTCAGAAGACTTACCATCCTTCTTCTTGCCATCCTTGTCACCACCTGTATGAACTTGTTCTGACCCATTTGTCTGCCTTCTTTCCCAATTCTTGGGGAGAGGTCAAATCTGGGTCTACCAAGTACTGATGCAACAAGTCAGACACACAATTATTCAAAATATGCTTTCTCAGGATTAAATTATATAGGTTTTCATAGTCAGTCACTTTACTGCTATGTAACCATCCCTCCAAGGCCTTCACTGAACAGTCTACAAAGTCTGTCCAGTCTTGAGAGGAGTCTTTTCTGGTATCTCTGAACTTTAACCTGTATTGTTCAGTGGTTAAGCCAAATCTATCTAAGGGTGCATCCATCAAAACTTTGTAGTTATTGGCTTCACTTTCTCTAACAGTAAGGAGCCTATCCTTACCCTTTCCAGTGAATGATAACCACAAGATAGCAGCCCACTGCCTTTGAGAGACCAACTGTACCATACAGGCCCTCTCAAGTGCAGCAAATCACTTGTTGATGTCATTCCCCTCCTTGTAAGGGGGGACACTTTTGTGCAAGTTCCTAGAATCTTGTTCTCTTACAGGATTACTATCAAGAACACTGCTGCTGCCACCATGGGGAAATAATCCCAACCTCTGCCTTTCCCTCTCTACATCTAGAGATTCCCTGTTTAAGGCCAACTGCTGCTGTCTCAGCTTCAGTCAGGCCTCTCCAACCTCAGCTTTCTGAGTTCCCTGTCCAGGGTGTTATCCCCAGGGTGGGAGGCTTAGGAATTCTGAGGCACAGAGGAAATGTGGGAATTGGCAGAAGTGGACCTGTCTCTAACTGGCTGGACTCTAGTGACCTGGCCTTTTGGAGTGCAAGGAGCCCTACTAGTGTGTGACCCCCTCCCACTACCAGCTTCCCTAGATAGCCTATTAGCTGACAGGTCTTTGGATGAACCTTCCCCAGAGTCCTCAGGGCCCTCTCCTGATTCTTGCTGGGTACCCCCTCCTCCACCTCCTGATCCTGGGTTGGGCCAGACTGGTTCTGGTCACTCTCTAGGAGGAGGCTAAGGAGAAGATCTTTGGTAGGGTTTTTACCAATGCTTAAACCTCTTTCTATGCAGAGACCCCTCAAACCTTTAAAGTTTAAACTACCATAGGTTGCCTGAACAACTGTGGAAGTGAGTTCTACTGTAGACATAGTTGTAAGAAAGGGTTTATGACAGAGAGAACAAAAGTTTTCAGAACTTTTAAAGAAAAGAGAAAAACGTTTCAAACTTTTTCAAATCTTTTGAAAACTTTTTAGAAACTTTTTAGAAAGAGAGTTAAACTGTTTAGGTTAACTGTGTATATTTTTAAGTATTTGGAATACGTTTTTCTTATGAAAAGCACCAATGACAAAGTGGTAAAGCAGTTACACGTACTTATCCCACCCCTGTACCACCAATGTAGGAGGCTGGCCTGGTTTATACTGGGTAGCTGATGGTACTTACACCTTGTGCCAGTTTCATTATCCCTTATTAGTGGATTTGTAGTGTTCTAGCAGCTTAGGCTGATAGAGGTAGCTATAGCAGAGCAGCTTAGGCTGAACTAGGAGACATGCAAAGCTCCTGCTATGCCACTTACATCATATAGCACTATATCACAATACTCAGAGTTACTAAAAATAAAGGTACTTTATTTTAGTGACAATGTGCCAAAAATATCTCAGAGAATATACTCCCTTAGGAGGTAAGTAAAATACACAAAATATACACACAAACCAAAATCAGGTAAGTAAACAGTTAGAAAAGTAGTGCAAACACTGTAGAATACAATAGGATGCAATGGGCCTAGAGGTAACACAAACCATATACTAAGAAAGTAGAATGCTAACCACTTAGGGACCCCAGGCCTAGTATAGTGTGTCGAGGGTCACTGGGACTGTAAGAAAACACTAAGGGTGTCCAAGATACCCCACCCCAAGACCCTGAAAAGTAGGAGTAAATTTACCCTACTTCCCCAGAAACACACTAAAGTCGTGATAGGAGATTCTGCAAAGACCACAACAGACTGCAAAGCACTGAAGACGGATTCCTGGACCTGAGGACCTGTAAAAGAATGGACCAAGTCCAAGAGTCACGTAATTGTCCGGGGGGGGCAGGAACCCACTAAACCCCGGACGAAGGTGCAAAATGGCTGCCTCTGGGTGCGAGAAGCTGAAGATTCTGCAACAACAGAAGATGCCAGGAACTTCTCCTTTGCACAGAAGATGTCTCATGGCGTGCTGGAGGATGCAGAGTTGTTTCCATGCAGAAAGACTGCAAACAAGCCTTGCTAGCTGCAAAGGTTGCAGTTGAAGAAAAAGGGTGCTGCCCGGGTCCAGGAAGGACCAGGAGGTCGCCACTTAAAAGAGGAGACAGAGGGGGCACTCAGCAACACAGAGAGCCCATGCAGAAGCAGACAGCACCCACAGAAGTACTTGAACATGGGTTCAAGAAAACTGAGCATGGTGGTCATCTCAACACTACAAAGGCGGGTCCCATGAAGCCTGTGGTCAACTCAGTGAGTTGAGCAATGCAGGACAGAGTCCTGGGGACCTGGGCTCTGCTGTGCATGAAGGATTCCTTGCAAAAGTGTGCAGAAGCCCTATCAGCTGCAGTTCACACAGTACACAGGATTACTGTCTGGAGTGGGGAGGCAAGGACCTACCTCCACCAAATTTGGACAGATGGACCACTGGACTGTCGGGGTCACTTGGATCCATCTCCTATGTTCCAGGGACTACACTCGTCACGATGAGAGGGGACCCAGAGGACCGGTGAAGTAGATGTTTGGTGCCTGCGTTAGCAGGGGGACGATTCAGTCGACCCACAGGAGATTTCTTCTTGGCTTCCAGTGCAGGGTGAAGGCAGACAGCCCCCAGAGCATGCACCACCAGGAAACAGTTGAGAAAGCCGGCAGGATCAGGCGCTACAATCTCGCGGGTAGTCTTCTTGCTACTTTGTTGCAGTTTTGCAGGCGTCCTGGAGCAGTCAGCGGTCGATCCTTGGCAGAAGTCAAAGAGGGAGATGCAGAGGAACTCTGGTGAGCTCTTGCATTCGTTATCTGCAGAGAAGCTCACAGGAGAGATCCTAAATAGCCCTCAGAGGAGGATTGCCCAACTAGTCAGGCAACCACCTATCAGGAGGGGTCTCTGACGTCACCTGCTGGCACTGGCCACTCAGAGGCCTCCATTGTGCCCTCACACCTCTGCATTCAACATGGCAGAGGTCTGGGACACACTGGAGGAGCTCTGGGCACCACCCCTGGGGTGGTGATGGACAGGGGAGTGGTCACTCCCCTTTCCTTTGTCCAGTTTTGCGCCAGAGCAGGGGCTGGGGGATTGCTGAACCAGTGTAGACTGGTTTATGCAAGGAGGACACCATCTGTGCCCTTCATAGCATTCCCACAGGCCAGGAGAAGCTACTCCTCTCAGGCCCTTAACACCTATTTCCAAAGGGAGAGGGTGTAACACCCTCTCTCAGAGGAAATCCTTTGTTCTGCCTTCCTGGGACTGGGCTGCCCAGACCACAGGGGGGCAGAAGCCTGTCTGTGGGTTGGCAGCAGCCGTAGCTGCTGTGAAAACCCCAGAGAGCTGGTTTGGCAGTACCTGGGGTCCATGCTGGAGCCCCAGGGATGCATGGGATTGGCACCCCAATACCATATTTGGCATGGGGGGACAATTCCATGATCTTAGACATGTTACATGGCCATATTCGGAGTTACCATTGTGAAGCTACATATAGGTATTGACCTACATGTAGTGCACGTGTGTAATGGGGTCCCTGCACTCCCAAAGTCTGGGGAATTTGCCCTGAACTATGTAGGGGCACCTTGGCTAGTGCCAGGGTGCCCTCACACTTAGTAACTTTGCACCTAACCTTCACTAAGTGAGGGTTTGACATATAGGTGACTTATAAGTTACTTAAGTGCAGTGTAAAATGGATGTGAAATAATGTGGATGTTATTTCACTCAGGCTGCAGTGGCAGTCCTGTGTAAGAATTGTCGGAGCTCCCTATGGGTGGCAAAAGAAATGCTGCAGCCCATAGGGATCTCCTGGAACCCCAATACCCTGGGTACCCAGGTACCATATACTAGGGAATTATAAGGGTGTTCCAGTGTGCCAATTAAAATTAGTAAAAATTGTCACTAGCCTGCAGTGACAATTTTAAAGGCAGAGAGAGCATAAGCACTGAGGTTCTGATTAGCAGAGCCTCAGTGACACAGTTAGGCACTACACAGGGAACACACATTCAGGCCACAACTGTGAGCACTCGGGTCCTGGCTAGCAGGATCCCAGTGAGACAGGCAAAAACAAACTGACACACAAGTAAAAGTGGGGGTAACATGCCAGGCAAGATGGTCCTTTCCGTAGAGACGGCAGATGCTCTGTCTAATCTGTGATGATGACAAAGCAAGTTCCACCATCCATTAAAAGTGATCTTAGTAGCATCCTTCCAGTTTGACGTGATAACTTGTAATGCTAAAGCAAAGAGCAAATCCACAAAACTGCCCAGTTTATGGGCGCCAATCCATATAGGAGAGGAACTTCCCAAAAAGATGTTAACAATGTCAAAAGGAAAATTAACATTGCATATCTGTGCAATTTTATTACTAATGTTTTGCCAAAAAGAAGCAATAGCTGGGCACTGGAAGAAAGAGTGTAGGTAGGTGCCTGGTGTATCAGAGCAGGTCCAACAAAAATCCGGAATGCTTAGGTTATACTTAGAGAGAGAGAGAGAGGAGTTAAAAAAAGTCTATGATAAAAATAACAAGTGGTCTGTTTAGTGCTGGCGTTACAGTATGTTTGATGGATTTTGGACCAAATGCAAATCCATGTTTGAACAGAGAGAGAGCAATTGAGGTCTGATTCCCAAGTAAGCTCTATTTTATTTTTAACACGGCTTGGGAAGTGATAGTGAAGGTATTTATATAAGTGAGAGGCTTTAATGGGGTGCAGGAAGAAAGCTGCATAGGAACTAAGGTTGGAGAGGGGGTTGGATCTAGCAATAAGATATTTTAGTTGTTGTGCCAGAAGGGTTAATAAGCTTTGATATTTTGGCATGTAGGTGGCTGATAAATTAAATTTAATTTGGAGTTCAGAAAAAGAGAGAGGTAGCATATGCTCAAACAATTGTTTGACTTGTAAAATTCCTTTAATTACCCACTCTCTCCAGAAGAGAGTACGATTAGATAACTTGATATTTCTATTATGCCAAATAGAGGAGTCCAGGAATGAGTGTAAGGATGATAATGGTTTAGTAAAGAATGGATAAACATTTGAAATGGAGTGCTTAAGACAAGGAGATGAGAACCCTCTAGGAGAGTATGAAAAATATGATATTGATTGAAATGGAAAAGGAAAAATAATTGCCTCCTCCAATTTAAACCAAATCGATGGAGGAATTTCTTGAGGGGAATGGATATAAGGTAAAACTTGTTTCAATATAAAGGAGGAATGATATTGACGAAGATTTGGAAAAGTAACTCCACCTATATCCTAAGGTTTGCACAGTGAGGAAAGAGCTATGCGTGCTTTGCGTCTATTCCATAGAAAGTTTATCAATATGCTATTAAGCAATTGAAAAAACTTCAAAGATATTTTGACCGGCAACATAGACAGATAAAAATTGATCACTGGGAGCATCATCATTTTCATGGATTCCAACCTACCCCACCAGGATAAATACAGAGGAGACCACTTGTCTGACATGCTCCGAATTTTTTTAACAAGATCTGCCAAATTAAGCTGTATGGTAGCCGGTATTGAAGAGGTGTACTTAATGCCTAGACATTTTATATGTGTCGGGGTCCATTTAAAATCAGTTTCAGCAAACATATATTTTAAACAAAATGTATTCAAATGAAGAACTTCGGATTTGTTTAAGTTTAATTTATAGCCTGAAAGGCTAGAGTATGAGTTCAATAGCTCAATGAATACAGGTAACGATCTATGCGGATTAGAAACATACAAAATAACATCATCAGCATAGGCAGTAAAGTTGATTTGCAAATCTTTATGCACAAACCCGGTAAACAAATTAGATTGCTTCAAGAAATATAAGAAAGGTTACAAAGATAAAATGAATAGCACGGGGGATAATAGACACCATTGCCTAGTACCCCGATAAAGGGAAAAATAAGAAGATTGAACTCCATATAAAAAGATAGACGTGGATGGGGAAGAATATAATATATTAATATATTTTAAAATTACAGGTCCAAAACCGTGCCATTTCAGGGCTCGCATCATAAAAAGACAATTAATATGGTTGAAAGCTTTTTCTGCATCCAAAGTAATGGCAGCCATTGCAATAGTACTTGTAGAAGCAAGATGTAAAATATTTAGTAAAGCTCTGGAATT
This sequence comes from Pleurodeles waltl, assembly GCF_031143425.1. Taxonomy (NCBI): domain Eukaryota; kingdom Metazoa; phylum Chordata; class Amphibia; order Caudata; family Salamandridae; genus Pleurodeles; species Pleurodeles waltl. The sequence goes on from NC_090445.1 coordinate 1,463,081,112, forward strand.
ATCAGTAATATATCTGCCTTTAACAAAGCCAGTTTGTTCAAAACCAATTAAATTCTGTATAATCTGATTTAATCGAAGAGCTAATATTTTAGCAAATATCTTACAGTCTAAATTAATGAGAGACATTGGCTGAAAATTAGCACACAGAGAAAGGTCATTATCTTTTTTAGGGATGAGGCAAAGCATTGCTTGAGAAAACATACCTTGAGCCCTATCATTCTGAATAAATTGATAATGAAGAGAATGCAAATGCGGAAGAAGAATGTGTGAAAAAACGAAGGTAAAATTCAGCTGTAAAGCCATCCGGGCCCGGAGCTTTATGTTTTGGTAATTGTGCCAAAGCAGTCTTAATATCCTGCACAGATATTTCTTTATCTGGGCGAGAAAGGTCTTGAGACTGATTTGGTCGAGATGGGAGAGATTTAAAAAAGGATTCAAGAGCTGCCTCAGAGGGGGATGATTCAGGCGTATAGAGATTTTGATAAAAATCAGTAAAACATTGCAAAATATCCTCATTTCTGAAATGATTATTCCCCTTGTCATCTATAACATGTGAAATTTTGGATTTGGGGGATTTAACTTTAAGATAATTTGCAAGCATCTTTCCAGCTTTATTACGCCCACTATAAAATTTAGAATTAATTTTTAATAAGCATGCCTGAGGCTTGTTCAGTGGACTTCTTATTAAAATCCAGTTTGGATTGAATAAGGAGTTTAAGAGTATCATTATCATTTGAGGTAAAGTATTTATGCTCCAGAGTTTTAATAGATGATAAAAGAAGAGCCGACTCTGTGAGAAACTTTTTCTTCTTTGTAGCCACATAGTCAATAATTAAGCCTCTGGCCTAGGCTTTGAAAGCGTCCCAGACAACATAGAATTGCAAAGAAGGTGTCAGATTAAGATCAAAACATTCCTTAAGAAATACTTCAAATTTATCTACAAAAACCTGATCCTTCAGCACATAGTTACTAAAGAGCCATCTCCTTGACCTACAAGATTCAGTTGTTATATCAATATCTGTAAACTTAGGTGCATGATCCGATAGTAGTATAGCGCCTATTTCAGCATGCATTAGACCAGTAAGCAAGTGAGGTGTCAAAAAAACATAATCAGTTCTAGATTTTGAATTGTGCATTGAAGAATGAAAGGTAAATTCTAAACTATCTGGATTGCAAATTCTCCAAGCATCTTTCAAGCCTCTGCAATAAATTGCATTTTTTAATGTTTTTTGCTTTTTATTAGGGATATATCTGGAAAGGGAGTGCCTGTCCGTAAAGGGGTCCATAACTTAATTACAGCCTCCACCCAATATAAGATTATCTTTCGGATAGGAACGTAAAACCTGTGAAATATTTTCCTAAAATTTTAGATCAATACCTGTAGGGCCATAAATGTTGAGTAAGGTGTATGGGACATTATTGATAGTGAGGTGAAGAAGAAGCCACCTCCCTTCATCATCTCTCTCCTTTCTCTCTATCTGTATGGGAAGTGATTTATGAAATAAAATAAGAACCCCATTTTTATTATGAAGCACCGGAGAACAAAAAATATGACCCACCCTCTGCCGCCTCAAAGAATTAATATCCTTATCAGAGGTATGGGTTTCTAACTTGCAATTTAGCTTGGAAAGATGTGAAAGGACTCTATGCTTCTTAATGGGATTGCGTAAACCTTTCACATTCCAAGAAACAACACGCATGACTTTAACCATTTTGCAGAACAACAAAAAGATGTAACCTGTAGCAACATTATCAGTATAAAATAATTTATATAACAGGAAATTAAAAACTACTGGATCTTATAATACCAAAAGCTATGTAGAATGAGCAACCAAATCTCAGTCGAATAAAAAAGAAGGAAGGAAGAAAAGAGAAAAGAAAGAGGAAAAAGCAAGCAAAAGGTGATAAAAACAGAGTAGAGGGCAAGGAGACTAATGGCTTGAGACATAGTAAGAAAGGGTAAAAACAATACAATGGCAATAAAGTGGGAGAGTGGGGAAGCATGAAAAAAGCTAAAATGGTCCACAACTGGAACTACACACGAGAGGAAACAGAAGGCCATGAAGACATTATTATCAGAAGAAATATATAAAACGGCATAAATATAAACAATACATTGTTGCATCTTAAGCTAAGATATTTCCTCTGATTCCAGAGGCATATTTAGGGGCGTGGTGTAGTTAACTCCCATTGCTTCTGGTGAGGAACATAGGAATGCACATAGATGTGGAATTTTCTGTAATCCCTAATGTTAGACCTGACCGCCTTAGGGTAGTCACCCCTAACTTTTTGCCTGCCTCCCTCCACTTTGTGGATACTGTTTTTGCTGGTTTTTAGACTCTGCGCACTTTACCACTGCTAACCAGTGCTAAAGTGCATATGCTCTCTCTCTGTAAACATGGTAACTTTGGATCATACCTGATTGAACTATTTAATCTACTTATAAGTCCCCAGTAATGTGCACTCCAGGTGCCTAGGGCCTATAGATTAAATGCTACTAGTGGACCTGCAGCACGGATTGTGCCACCCACTTAAGTAGCCCCTTTTCCTTGTCTCAGGCCTACCATTGCTAGGCCTGTGTGGGCAGTTTCACTGCCACCTCGACTTGGCATTTAAAAGTACCTGCCAAGCATAGAGCTCCCCTTTTTCTACATATAAGTCACCCTTAATGTGTGCCCTGGGTATCCCCTAGAGCAGGGTGCTGTGTAGGTAAAAGGCAGGACATGTACCTGTGTAGTTATATGTCCTGGTAGTGTAAGAAACCCTCAATTCGTTTTTACACTGCTGTGAGACCTGCTCCCTTCATAGGCTAACATTGGGGCTGCCCTCATACACTGTTGAAGTGGCAGCTGCTGATCTGAAAGGAGCAGGGAGGTCATATTTAGTATGGCCAGAATGGTAATACAAAATCCTACTGACTGGTGAAGTTGGATTTAATATTACTATTCTAGAAATGCCACTTTTAGAAAGTGAGCATTTCTTTGCACTTAAATCCTTCTGTGCCTTACAATCCACGTCTGGCTAGGTTTAGTTGACAGCTCCTTGTGCATTCACTCAGACACACCCCAAACACAGGGTACTCAGCCTCACTTGCATACATCTGCATTTTGAATGGGTCTTCCTGGGCTGGGAGGGTGGAGGGCCTACCCTCACACAAAGGACTGCCACACCCCCTACTGGGACCCTGGCAGACAGGATTGAACTGAAAGGGGACCTGGTGCACTTCTTAGCCACTCTTTGAAGTCTCCCCCACTTCAAAGGCACATTTGGGTATAAAACAGGGCCTCTGCCCTACCTCATCAGACACTTGCTGGAGAAGAAACCGGAACCAGAAACTACATCCTGCCAAGAAGAACTGCCTGGCTGCTCAAAGGACTCACCTGTCTGCTTTCTACAAAGGACTGCTGTCTTGCTGTTGCCCTGCTGCCTTGCTGAACTCTTGTCTGGCTGTGAAAGTGCTCTCCAAGGGCTTGGATAGAGCTTGCCTCCTGTTCCTTGAAGTCTCAGGACCAAAAAGACTTCTTCCTTTCACTTGGACGCTCCGTGCGCCGAAAATTTCGACGCACAGCTTGTTTCGCGGTGAGAAAAACGCCGCACACCGACGCTGATCAACGCGACGCTCTCGGGACGATCGAGACTTCGACGCACAACCTCGCAAGGACAACGCCGCCCGACTTTCCAGGAGAAATCGACGCGACGCCTACCGTGAACGCGAAACTTTGACGCACGGCTTCGCAAGGACAACGCCGCCCGACTTCCGAGGAGAAATCGACGCGACGCCTGCCGTGAGACCAAGATTTCGACGCACGGCCTCGCAAGGACAACGCCGCCCGACTTCCAAGGAGAAATCGACGCGACGCCTGCCGTGAGATCGAAACTTCGACGCGCAGTCCCGCAGAACGACGCGCAGCCGGAAAACAAGCAGGAGAATCCACGCACAGACCCGGGACATCTGGTAATCCCCGCGATCCACGAAAAGAGACTGTCTGCGCGCCGGAAAACGACGCCCGACTTCCCCGCGTGGAAAAGAACGACGCAAGTCTTTGTGTGCGGAGGAGAAATCGACGCACCCACCCTTTTTCCACGCATCCCTTTTCCTGTGGCCCTCTGAGGAGATTTTCCACCAGAAACCAGGTACTTTGTGCTTGAAAGACACTGTATTGCATTCTAAAGACTTAAGACACTTTATATCACTTTCCTGTGATAGTTCTACAATTTTCCATTGCATCTTTATTCTTTTTGACCTACAATTATCCTGATAAATATTATATATTTTTCTAAACACTGTGTGGTGTATTTTTGTGGTGTTATATGGTGGTATTGTATGACTTATTGCACAAATACTTTACACATTGCCTTCTAAGTTAAGCCTGACTGCTCGTGCCAAGCTACCAGAGGGTGGGCACAGGATAATCTTGGATAGTGTGTGACTTACCCTGACTAGAGTGAGGGCTTTTGCTTGGACAGAGGGTAACCTGACTGCCAACCAAAAACCCCATTTCTAACATTGGTGATCAGCGGTGAGGATAGGACTTGTATTTGTGCAGTGACATACAGTAGCTAAGTATTTCACTACCTACCCACAGTTGAAGGTCAACTTGGTTTTTATCTCTTTTTGAAAATCCGTTTTTTCCTGACAATTTTCAAAAACTAAATCCTCACTCAACATGTCTCTGACTGGGTCTCAGACAGGGGACTTTGACCTAGTCCAGTTGGATACATACACGGTCAAACAACTAAGAGGATTCTGCAGGGCATTAAGGGTACCCACCCAAGGGGCCTCCAGAAAGGAGGACTTTCAAGTGGCGCTGAGGGCCTGGGCAGAAGCCCATTTAGAGGATGATGAGGAAGAGGAGCCAGAAAATGGCCCCTCAGAAGGATTTTCACTATCTATGGATGGTGTTACCACTGCAATTGTGCACCCTTCCAGACCAGGGAGCAGTGTCTCCATGCAAAGCCTGACCGCAGAGGAAAGGAGAGAGGAAAGGGAGTTCCAATTGCAAATGGCAAAACTGAAAATTGAGGCACAACAGGAGGAGAGGAGGGCAGAAAGAGAAGCCAAACAAGCTGAGGCTGAAAGAGCAGCCAAACAGATTGAAGCTGAAAGAACAGCCAAACAAGCAGAAGCTGAAAGAACAGCCAAACAAGTGGAAGCTGAAAGAGCTTTGGCTGAAAAGAAACTATTGTTGGCTCATGAACTGAGTCTCAAGGAGCTGGAGATCAAGGCAAGACAGTCTGAATCCAGCAATAATGGTGGCAGCATACAGACAGGACCTGCTGGAGAAAAGAAGGTTCGTATACCCAAAAATGTGGTGCCCAGTTTTGTGGTGGGAGATGACATAGATAAATGGTTAGCTGCTTATGAAGTTGCACTAAGGGCTCATGAGGTTCCTGAAGGGCAATGGGGGGTAGCTATGTGGGGTTATGTGCCGCCATTGGGGAGGGACACACTTCTCACATTGGATCCACCGGATCAAAACACATACCCACTCCAGAAAGCCACTTTACTTGCCAAGTTTGGGCTGACCCCTGAGGGATACCGTCAGAGGTTCAGGGACAGCACCAAACAAACCACACAAACATGGGTAGATTTCTTTGATTTCTCTAGTAAGGCACTGAATGGATGGGTGCGGGGCAACAAAGTAGCAGATTATAAAGGTTTATATGACTTGATCCTGAGAGAGCATATGCTTAATGTTACTTATACCGATTTGCGCCAGCACCTAGTGGATAGTAAGCTGACTGATCCCAGGAAGCTTGCTGAGGAGGCGGACCTCTGGGCTAGCACCAGAGTGTCCAAAAAGGTACCTGGGGGGGACTCCCACAAAGGTGGTCAGGGTTCCCAACAGAAGAAAGAGGGGGGAGATAAACTTACAGATAAGGAACTCTCTAAAGGCCCCCAAAAGAATTCCCAGGGAGGGGGTGGCAACCCTTCCTTTTCCAAATTTGGGAAAAAGCCAGGGACATTTGACAGGTCAGGAAAATCTAGCCCCAAATGCATGGAGTGTTACCAGTATGGTCACTATAAAGGCGATCCCCAGTGCCCCAAGAGGGCACCGTCCACTACTGGACAGGTCCCTGGGTTGACTAGTGTAGCGCTCGGGGGGAGATGGACCCAGATAGCTGTGGGGGACAGGTAGAGATTTCCCTAGTGTCCCTGGGAGAAGGAGAAATGATGTCCAAGGTCCACATGCCTAAAAATACTTCCAAGTACCGGCAGTGGGTCCTCATTGATGGGCAGAAGGTGGAGGCTCTGCGTGACACAGGAGCCAGTATGACTACTATCAAGAGTCAGCTGGTGTCCACAGAGCAGATAATCCCTAATACATTCCACCAGGTCATAGTCGCTGACAATCGCGAGAGTCACCTACCGGTGGCTCGGGTTCCCTTTGAGTGGGGGGGGGTCTCTGGTACTCTGAAAGTAGCTGTGAGTCCTGCCATGCCTGTAGATTGTCTGTTAGGCAATGATCTAGAGCATACTGCTTGGAAAGAAGTAGAGCTCAGATCTCACCTGGAGATGTTAGGGTTACCTGAGTGGGTCTGCATGACCACCCGGTCCATGGCTGACCGAGAGGGAAGTCAAGGGCATCTGGAGCCTGGAACGATGGCCCAGAGAGCTGCCAAGAGGAGGGACGAGGGGCGCGGGAAACCGGCCCCCGAAGTTCCCACAGTGGCTGACGGGGCTCCTGAGGAGGAGACTCCCGAGCCAACTGGGGAAGACATTGCCACCCTAGGTGACTTACCTGAGCTTGCTGGCTGGCAAGTTGAGGGTGGACCCACCAGGGAGGAATTCTGCAAGGCGCAGAAAGAGTGTCCCACTCTAGAAGGGTTGAGGAAACAAGCCTTAAACCAGGCAGCAGGTGACGCCTCTGGCAATCACCACCTATATTGGGAGAATGATCTCTTCTACAGTGAGCCTAGGGTTCCGGTCTTTGGGGCAGCACGTGTGCTGGTGGTCCCCCAATGTTACCGAGCCTTCCTACTGGGTCTGGCTCACGACATTCCCCTGGCAGGACATTTGGGACAAGACAAGACCTTCAACAGGCTTGTCACCCACTTTCACTGGCCCAAAATGAGGACACACTCAGACAAATTCTGCAGGGCTTGTCCTACCTGCCAGGCTAGTGGTAAAGCAGGAAAGAGGGTTAAAACCCCCCTGATTCCACTTCCTTGTCGTTGGCACCCCCTTTGAAAGGGTGGGCGTCGACATTGTTGGCCCCTTGGACCCCAAAACTGCCTTAGGCAACAGGTTTATCCTGGTTTTGGTGGACCATGCCACCCGGTACCCAGAGGCAATCCCTCTGAGGACCGTAACTGCATCGGTGGTAGCCAGAACCCTGATGGGGATATTTACCCGTGTGGGATTCCCCAAGGAGATAGTGTCTGACAGAGGCACTAACTTCATGTCCGCGTACATGAAGCATCTGTGGGATGCGTGTGGTGTAACCTACAAGTTCACCACACCCTATCACCCCCAGTCTAATGGGCTTGTGGAGAGATTCAACAAGACCCTGAAAGGCATGATTGGTGGCCTCCCTGAGGCCATGAGGCGTAAATGGGACGTCCTCTTACCATGCCTTCTCTTTGCTTACAGAGAGGTCCCCCAGAGGGGGGTAGGGTTCAGTCCCTTCGAGCTTCTCTATGGGTACCCCGTCAGGGGACACTTAAGCATTGTCAAGGAGGGATTGGAGAACGCTCCAAAGACACCCCCTCAGGACGTGGTCAGCTACATGTTGGCCCTCCGCAACCAGATGACACGCTTCTGGAAAGAGGCCCAAAGTAACCTAGAGGCCAGTCAAGAGGTGATGAAACAATGGTATGACCAGAAGGCCACTCTGGTAGAGTTTCAACCTGGAGACAAAGTGTGGGTAATGGAGCCAGTAGAGCCCAGAGCTCTCCAGGACCGCTGGTCTGGCCCATTTGAAATAAAGGAGCGGAAAGGGGAGGCCACTTACCTAGTGGACCTCCAAACCCCTAGGAACCCCCTAAGGGTGCTCCACGTGAGCCGACTAAAAGCTCATTTTGAGAGGTCGGAGATCAACATGCTTCTGGTCACAGATGAAGGAATGGAAGAGGAGAGTGAACCTCTCCCTGACCTCCTCTCTGCCCAAGAAGGTGATGGGTCCGTAAGCGGGGTCATTCTGTCTGACTCCCTGACTCTAAACCAGAAAGGAGACTGCTATGAGCTGTTGGAGCAGTTCTCCCCCCTCTTCTCCCTTACTCCTGGACTGACCCACCTCTGTGTTCATGATATTGACACCGGTGACAGTCTCCCTGTGAAGAACAAAATTTACAGGTTGTCAGATAAGGTGAAGGCCAGCATCAAGGAGGAGGTCTCCAAGATGTTGACGCTAGGGGTTATTGAGAAGTCCAGTAGTCCCTGGGCCAGCCCAGTGGTGTTGGTCCCTAAGGCTACTGCCCCAGGCGCGAAGCCAGAACTCCGGTTCTGCGTGGACTACCGGGGTCTCAACTCAGTCACACGGACTGATGCTCACCCCATCCCCCGAGCTGATGAGCTCGTGGACAGGCTAGGCGCTGCCAAGTTCCTGAGTACGTTTGATCTTACTTCAGGGTACTGGCAGATCGCCCTGACTGAGGGGGCTAAGGAAAGGTCCGCCTTTTCCACCCCTGACGGCCATTACCAGTTCCGGGTGATGCCGTTTGGATTGAAAAATGCCCCCGCTACCTTCCAACGGTTGGTTAACGGGGTCCTGGCTGGCAAGGATGCCTTCTGTGCAGCCTACCTGGATGACATAGCTGTCTACAGTTCCAGCTGGGAGGAACACCTGCTCCACCTCAAGGAGGTGCTTCAGGCCCTGCAACAGGCAGGCCTGACCATCAAGGCTAGTAAGTGCCAGATTGGGCAGGGTTCCGTGGTGTACTTGGGACACCTAGTAGGTGGTGGCAAGGTGCAGCCACTCCAGGCCAAGATCGAAACTATCAAGGCCTGGCAACCACCTCGAACCCAGACTGAGGTGAGGGCCTTTTTAGGCCTCACCGGATACTACCGCAGGTTTGTCAAGGGCTATGGTACCATTGTGTCCCCCTTGACAGAACTCACGTCCAAGAAGCAACCTAGGTTGGTGAATTGGACAGAGGCTTGTCAGAAAGCCTTTGACGCCCTGAAGGAAGCCATGTGCACGGCCCCCGTGCTCAAGGCCCCTGACTACTCCCAGGAATTTATCGTGCAGACAGACGCTTCAGAGCATGGCATAGGGGCAGTTCTAGCACAGCTAAATGAGGAGGGCAGAGATCAACCGGTAGTCTTTATTAGCAGAAGACTATTACCACGGGAACAGAGGTGGAGTGCTATTGAAAGAGAAGCTTTTGCTGTGGTCTGGGCACTGAAGAAGCTGAGACCCTACCTGTTTGGGACTCACTTCCTAGTTCAGACAGACCACAGGCCCCTCAGATGGCTCATGCAGATGAGGGGTGAGAATCCAAAACTCTTGAGGTGGTCCATTTCCCTACAGGGGATGGACTTTACGGTGGAACATCGCCCAGGGGTTGACCACGCCAATGCTGATGGTCTCTCCAGGTACTTCCGCCTTAGCGATGAGAGCTCCCAAGAGGTCGGGTAGCTCTCCCCACTTTCAGCTGGGGGGGACACATGTTAGACCTGACCGCCTTAGGGTAGTCACCCCTAACTTTTTGCCTGCCTCCCTCCACTTTGTGGATACTGTTTTTGCTGGTTTTTAGACTCTGCGCACTTTACCACTGCTAACCAGTGCTAAAGTGCATATGCTCTCTCTCTGTAAACATGGTAACTTTGGATCATACCTGATTTAACTATTTAATCTACTTATAAGTCCCCAGTAATGTGCACTCCAGGTGCCTAGGGCCTATAGATTAAATGCTACTAGTGGACCTGCAGCACGGATTGTGCCACCCACTTAAGTAGCCCATTTTCCTTGTCTCAGGCCTACCATTGCTAGGCCTGTGTGGGCAGTTTCACTGCCACCTCGACTTGGCATTTAAAAGTACCTGCCAAGCATAGAGCTCCCCTTTTTCTACATATAAGTCACCCTTAATGTGTGCCCTGGGTATCCCCTAGAGCAGGGTGCTGTGTAGGTAAAAGGCAGGACATGTACCTGTGTAGTTATATGTCCTGGTAGTGTAAGAAACCCTCAATTCGTTTTTACACTGCTGTGAGACCTGCTCCCTTCATAGGCTAACATTGGGGCTGCCCTCATACACTGTTGAAGTGGCAGCTGCTGATCTGAAAGGAGCAGGGAGGTCATATTTAGTATGGCCAGAATGGTAATACAAAATCCTACTGACTGGTGAAGTTGGATTTAATATTACTATTCTAGAAATGCCACTTTTAGAAAGTGAGCATTTCTTTGCACTTAAATCCTTCTGTGCCTTACAATCCACGTCTGGCTAGGTTTAGTTGACAGCTCCTTGTGCATTCACTCAGACACACCCCAAACACAGGGTACTCAGCCTCACTTGCATACATCTGCATTTTTAATGGGTCTTCCTGGGCTGGGAGGGTGGAGGGCCTACCCTCACACAAAGGACTGCCACACCCCCTACTGGGACCCTGGCAGACAGGATTGAACTGAAAGGGGACCTGGTGCACTTCTTAGCCACTCTTTGAAGTCTCCCCCACTTCAAAGGCACATTTGGGTATAAAACAGGGCCTCTGCCCTACCTCATCAGACACTTGCTGGAGAAGAAACCGGAACCAGAAACTACATCCTGCCAAGAAGAACTGCCTGGCTGCTCAAAGGACTCACCTGTCTGCTTTCTACAAAGGACTGCTGTCTTGCTGTTGCCCTGCTGCCTTGCTGAACTGTTGTCTGGCTGTGAAAGTGCTCTCCAAGGGCTTGGATAGAGCTTGCCTCCTGTTCCTTGAAGTCTCAGGACCAAAAAGACTTCTTCCTTTCACTTGGACGCTCCGTGCGCCGAAAATTTCGACGCACAGCTTGTTTCGCGGTGAGAAAAACGCCGCACACCGACGCTGATCAACGCGACGCTCTCGGGACGATCGAGACTTCGACGCACAACCTCGCAAGGACAACGCCGCCCGACTTTCCAGGAGAAATCGACGCGACGCCTACCGTGAACGCGAAACTTTGACGCACGGCCTCGCAAGGACAACGCCGCCCGACTTCCGAGGAGAAATCGACGCGACGCCTGCCGTGAGACCAAGATTTCGACGCACGGCCTCGCAAGGACAACGCCGCCCGACTTCCAAGGAGAAATCGACGCGACGCCTGCCGTGAGATCGAAACTTCGACGCGCAGTCCCGCAGAACGACGCGCAGCCGGAAAACAAGCAGGAGAATCCACGCACAGACCCGGGACATCTGGTAATCCCCGCGATCCACGAAAAGAGACTGTCTGCGCGCCGGAAAACGACGCCCGACTTCCCCGCGTGGAAAAGAACGACGCAAGTCTTTGTGTGCGGAGGAGAAATCGACGCACCCACCCTTTTTCCACGCATCCCTTTTCCTGTGGCCCTCTGAGGAGATTTTCCACCAGAAACCAGGTACTTTGTGCTTGAAAGACACTGTATTGCATTCTAAAGACTTAAGACACTTTATATCACTTTCCTGTGATAGTTCTACAATTTTCCATTGCATCTTTATTCTTTTTGACCTACAATTATCCTGATAAATATTATATATTTTTCTAAACACTGTGTGGTGTATTTTTGTGGTGTTATATGGTGGTATTGTATGACTTATTGCACAAATACTTTACACATTGCCTTCTAAGTTAAGCCTGACTGCTCGTGCCAAGCTACCAGAGGGTGGGCACAGGATAATCTTGGATAGTGTGTGACTTACCCTGACTAGAGTGAGGGCTTTTGCTTGGACAGAGGGTAACCTGACTGCCAACCAAAAACCCCATTTCTAACACCTAATATAAGCAATGTAACTACAACAAGGGTTTTCTTCCTTTGTCTCGTGATGATGATTACCCATCGTTTCATTGTTTTGCTCATAAACACTCAATCAATACTTTCAATGGCAAGCAATACTGTCAGTGATAGTGTCACGAATAGGCTTTGCCCACTACCTCCCTGCTTGTCTCTTTTATTGCAAACTCCAGCCTGTACAGTTTACCATCAGAGCAAAACATATTTGGGCTCAGAGTTACTAAAGCTGATGCAGTGCAGCACTTGTTAACAAAACAAGGGCCATATTTATACTTTTTGACGAAAACTGCGCTATCGCAGTTTTGCGTCAAAAAAATTAGCGCCGGCTAACGCCATTCTGAAGCGCCATGCGGGCGCCGTATTTATTGAATGGCGTTAGACGGCGCTAGCAGACCGCCGCTGCCTGGTGTGCGTGGAAAAAAACCACGTACACCAGGCAGCGCCGGCGTTGGGGAAAATGGCGTTAGGGCGTCTTAAAATGGTGCAAGTCAGGTTGACGCAAAAAAATCGCCTCCACCCGATTTGCGCCATTTTTAACGACGCCCAGACGCCATTTACATGACTCCTGTCTTAGTAAAGACAGGAGTCATGCCCCCTTGCCCAATGGCCATGCCCAGGGGACTTATGTCCCCTGGGCATGGTCATTGGGCATTGAGGCATGTAGGGGGGCACAAATCAGGCCCCCCTATGCCAAAAAAAAATAAAAATAAAATAAAAAATTATACTTACCTGAACTTACCTGAATGTCCCTGGGATGGGTCCCTCCATCCTTGGGTGTCCTCCTGGGGTGGGCAAAGGTGGCAGGGGGGTCCCTGGGGGCATGGGAGGGCAGCTGTGGGCTCATTTTGAGCCCACAGGTCCCTTAACGCCTGCCCTGACCCAGGCGTTAAAAAGAGGCGCAAATGCGGGGTTTTTTGCCCCGCCCACTCCCGGGTGTGATTTTTGCCCGGGAGTATAAATACGACGCATTTGCGTCGCAGTCATTTTTTTAGACGGGAACGCCTACCTTGCATCTCATTAACGCAAGGAAGGCGTTCACGCAAAAAAATGACGCTCATTCCTCATACATTGGCGCTAGACGCGTCTAACGCCAAAGTATAAATATGGCGTTGGTTTTGCGCCGAATTTGCGTCGAAAAAAACGACGCAAATTCAGCGCAAACGGAGTATAAATATGCCCCCAAGTGTGTTGTGTTACATCAGGCTTCAATGTCAGTTGTGCATGGTATGTACAATTCATTGCTGCTCAATGACAGTTGAACGCTAAGTAGAGCAGCAAGATGCAGCATTTGAATTGTTAAAAGCATCAATGCAGCATGCATAGCTACAAAAACACTAGCAGACTGGAACAAATTCACCTAAACTATTGAGGACAGGAGAAGACTGTGGAAGTCAGGAAGAGTCTCCTGGAGCCCAAAATGGAAGTCAGCTCGGAGCCCTAGAAACAGCCCCGCAAGGTACGCAGCAGGAAACTCTGAATCCAACCCTTGTTTCAATACAGGAGTGAGGTACAAAAAGACAGCTAAAGTTCATGCTGGAAAATTATGAAATATTAGTTTCTAAGGTGACCACGCATATATATCTACTGTTTCTGTCATCCAAGCTATCTCCTGGAAAGACAGACATGACAAGATAAATGCAGTGGCTGTTGATGAGTGCAAAAAAAAGGTGGAATAGTTATAAAGTGCAAACTTAAAAAGACGTTCACACGGAAGAGGCAGGTTGTTATGGCAACAAGGTTGGGGCTGAGTCAGAAGTACAGCTGACTCGCAAGGAGGAGCAACTTTCTGCAGTGTCTCTGCGAAGCTAATAAGTAGAATTGAAGGACTGACACAGCTGACATAGAAGACATTATAGCTCAGAGTAGAGTAATTCATACAGGGAGGCTCCTCAATTAGGGCAGAGGAGCGTAGCTCCCCGCCAGCAGCAGCAGCTGCCAACCTTTTCAAGAAAAAGATAATAAACAGTGTTTATTATCATTTTCTTGAAAAGGGGCGGGCCACAGGCTGTGATGAGCACTTCAGGGGAGTGCACAGAGCACCCCCCTCAGATCGCATGTGTGTTTTGGCCACCCGTCTCGGGCCGGCCACACATGTGCAGTGGGCAACTTGTATATTTCTGAATGTATTTATTTGATTAATGCACATTCAACCATGAAAGTCCGATGTGTTTTGATGTTCTGCATATTTACGGTGCCTTACATGGGCCAGTACTCACCGGTACTAAGTCCCGCCACTTATGAATTTTCCGCCCTTGAGTACCTGAACCTCTCTGTGGCCAAAGACAGTATCGGTACTCACAGAGCAGCAATGCAAGCTCAGTCAAATGGGTGTGTCAGAAAGAAGCGCAAAACAGCAGACAACGAATTGTCCCTTTTAGTGCACCTCTCTAATGATCGAGTGCTAATATACCTTTGGACTGTGCTAATTAATCACCGGCCCGTGCATTCATTCAGAGCTGTCAGGGAGTTTTGGGAGAGGCCCAAGCCACACTGTGATTATTGACACTGTGTCCAGTCAGGCTCCACGGAATCAATAGCGCTGTAGGTGTGTGTGAGCAGTGCCAGCTGACAGCCATACCTTGTGATTGAGGGAAATCTAAGTGAAGGCTTCCTGCTGTACTACTGAGTAAGCCAGCACTTCTTTGGAGCCATAGTGAGGAAAAAGGTGGGGAGACACTTGGCAGAGCGTGTGGGAATCAAGGTTTAGTAATGTGGACGGACGTCAGCTTATGGAAGCATTTCTAAAAACACAAATATTTAATGGCCTGTGTGCCTGCATAAGTGCTTGTAAGTCACTGTGCGTGTTCTTCTACGCGTGAGTGCTGTCTGCAGTGTCCAGCACAGCAACTCTATAGCTGCCAGTCTGACAAGCCCTGCATTACCACAGTTTGGCTGTGAAGTGAACGTAAAAGGGTTCGATTGTAGCAAGTGCTACTCCACTCTCTCTCGCTCTCTCTCTCTCCAGCACAGATATGTTTTTTCAACCAGTCTGTACTTTGTGGGTTAATGGTGTAGCTGGGAGAGGCAGAGTGGGCAAACAACAAATTAACAAGGAGAGGACAGTCAGAGCTGAATCAAAAGAGGCTTGGCTTTAAAAGTTGTGCATAAGTCGAGCTATGAAAACATTAACATTTAAATACAATTGTTTTCTTTAACATGTGGGAGGATTTCACCTTGCTCCATAAGCTTATATAATACTATTGAGAGGAGTTTATTAAAAGTGATAGTGAAGTTAGAAACGATTGATCTCCCATCATGACGTCAATCCCACTAGTAAAATAAGGAGCAAATCAGTTTTCATGTGTACATTATATATGGCCTATTTTATTTCCATGAATGAAACAACATTATAGTGTATTAAAACTAACCCAAGATGTGATCGTAGGGCGTACATCGTGAATTCTCATATTTGAATACACTAGCATATGTGATAATGTAGAAGAAAGAGGTTTGGTGACATAAAATATTTGCCTAGGATCAGACAAATCGGTCAAGTGGGGAAGTTGTGATTGATCCCAGAATATCTGGTTTCGCATTGTGCAATTCAGCCACCAGATGGCTATATTTTTTTTCTCTCATGTTTTGCAACAAAGGTCACTGTTTTGTCTTTCTGCTTTACAAGTAGGAATAGAGTTTGAGTGGCAGGCAGATGCAGCATGAAAGATTAGTTCATTGTGTGCAAAAGAACCTGGAACTGAGCCATATCCAGGCGTCTGGCTTGATCCTGGATCGAACTTTCAGCAGTTTGCCCACCTCCTGGACGAAGGAATCAGATTTTACAGTAGGCAACGGGCTTTGAAGCAAAGCAGTGCCATCTACGAGCAGCTGGGTGATGTCTGTTAGGTGGTAATGAGACAAAAGGTTTTACCATAGATAAATGTTTTCAAAAAATGTTACGGAAAATAGCTTATGCAAGTCATGTGATATAAGTGTTGTACCATGGGAAGCCCACTTCTAGTGTGCTATGTAGTTGAAGGAATTAAAAATATCTAGAAAATCCAAAGAAGGATCTATATTAAGGGCCTCCTTTGCCTGCAGAGTTGCCAACATGTATGCTTTTTTTTTAAAAGATGACGGTGCTTCTTTTCATTGTAGCACTCATTTTCATGCCCAGTATTTTTTCCTTAATAGCAAAATGAACCTTATCATCATTGATTAATGTCCAGCTTTCACAGCTAGGATGTGATTACATGCATACAGTGTCCTGAGTAGGCATATCTTTGAAGGTTACAAGTTGGCTCATGGGATCTGGCACCCACAGGAGTGAAAGTCGGGCGAAATTTCAGTCACAGCCATGTTTTCTTTTTCAATCTGCAATCTAGAGGTAGTGTAATAGGAGTTTTCATCAAGCATCCCTTTAAAAGTGTCCATTATGTTGTTTAATGTCCACTTGACATTACAAACCGAAAACCAAGGTCTGTTTAGTGGAATGTACAACTTCTATAGAAAAACATCCATTGCCATAGTTTGTCAAGGGTGTGATGCTGGTGGTTGTGCAAGAATGAAATTACGTTTCATCCTAATGCCAAAAAAGAGACAATGTCGCTGACTAATATTAAGTTCAAAGAGTGGAGTAATCTGCTTAAAGACAATGTGGTTGGTGTAAGGTGGTTTGAGGTTTTGAGAGCTGAGTACTATAGATCTGTTATAATGCCATTAAACAGATATGGCTGTTTTTAAATAGAATGAGATCATGGAGTTTAATTTTTAAGTATCTTTCTGAAAAGTGACCAGTGGCGGCTGCCATTTATTTAGAGTGGTGGGGCGGGCAAAATACAAGTAGCATTCAAATAATATTAAGGAAAAAAGAAATGGCACTTATCTTGCTGACTTGTCACAATGTCCTTTTTGCTCCAGTGTCCTCTCTCCTCAAAGCTTTGGACCCCGGAAACTGCACTATCCAGTCCTGGTGCTGCTTTCATGCGGTTAAAGCAGTGTCAGGATTGGAGGAAGTGACCTTTCTCAGTGCTCTTAAGAGCACCAGAGGCCTGTGCTTTCTCTAACCCAGCATCTTAAGACCGCTAGGTTAGAGAAGTTTAAAATGAGCATGTCTGCTGGGTGTTGCAAGACAGCTGGCCAAAGGTGCTCCTCCTGAAAGTGACTACACTATACATTACTCCACATAATGTAAAAATTCAACATGTCCTTCATGTGCCTAGCACATCTATACACCTGTGAAAGTTGAAAGATAATATTAAATGCACCCTTTGTATACATGAGGACAAAGGGACTACTCAGAAGATACCAAAAAATGCTTCTGTATAATGACGCACATCTGCACACCAAGAACATATCAATCAAATTAAATATGTGCTTCTGGTCACGCCCCTGAGCACCACCCATAGCCCTGCCCCCATGACCCACCCTTAGTCCACAATTCAATTTGGTGAGTACCTGCATTTATGTTTTTTTCAATTTAAAGCAATGCATATCTATATAAAAAGCCAAAAGCTTCATTAGAAAGCTTTTGGCTTTTTCACGTTTTTTAACTCCCCTAGCTGTCAGTCTACACAGCTATTAGCTTGGCAGTCTTGGTTGTCAGCAACGAGAATCATCTTTTTTCCCATTTGTATCCATATTTAAAATAAATCGACTGAGAAATAGATGGTTTTCTGTCTGTGTTAAAATGGGAAGACTGGGGGCCTTATTTATAATGTGTCGTCAGGTTGTAACATAGACCTGTGCAGCGGACCTGCTGTCGTTGGGGGACGGTTATGCATACGGGACATACCGGTCTCTGGAGAACCTTATCACTGACTTCTGCCTTCCGGGCACACAATTCGCAGGAAGGGAGTACGATAAGGTATGTGAATATACACACACCGTTTCTAGGAACACCCGTTTTAAATACAATCAATTTAACTATCTACGCACCACATATCTCTTACGATATTGTCTGAACACGACCCTGCATACCACTAACATTAGGTGCCCTAGATTTAATTTGGTGGATATGGACTTTCCATACATGGTCTGGACATGTCCGGTATCATAGAATTCTGGAAGTGGAACACCTCCAAAATTGAACAAACTTTAAATTAAATAGACATGCATTGTATGGTGTAAAACTCTGCCTCCTGGGGCTACACTGACCAACCGACCAAGAAGGCTGGCAACAGATTCCGCAATCAAGTCAGACGTTGAAACCTGGTCACTGGCGGAGGGAGTTGCCATAGCCTACAGTAATACAGCGGGATGCGCAGGAAGATGCTCGGAGATCATTCTCAGGAAGTAATAGACGGCTTCTTAAGGATGGAGACATAGAGAGTGCAAAAAAAAAGTCTACATTAAGGCTGGACTCGAAGAGGACAGCTCCTTGGCCAGGACATCCGGGAGGGTATGCACCTGAAAGCTGGACTACACTATTTTTGCCCTGGCGACTGCCCCTCCCCCCCAGCCTTTTATGGAGATGTACTTGCCCCACATAGATTATGTTAGAGCACGACACTGAGTACACGCATCACTTACATACTCACTTGGATTGGTAGAAAAAGTTGACTAAAAGTTTAGTTTCATGTTCTGTTTTGTATTTCTTTTTTCCTCACACCTGTATAAGTCTTGACATCTCCGAAAAATTCCATCATCTGTACAACACCAATGTTACCAGAAACTTTTATAGGCACCGGCTGAATCTGTACTTCTAGGTTTCACAGCCATGAATTGTGCATGCACATATGTATATTCCATATTCCTTGCATACACGCAGGCATTACAATGATACACAGTACGTTTATTTTAAATGTGTTATAGCTGTCAAGCGTCTACCCTCAGAATATGTTCTTCATGCCCTGGGATTACAGTGCTATGTTTTGTGGAGATGTGTACAATTGCATCTTATTTCCATTTTATATAATCTATAGATGTTATAATTGTGTAATCCTGAAGGTATTTAGG
Organism: Pleurodeles waltl; assembly: GCF_031143425.1. NCBI lineage: Eukaryota > Metazoa > Chordata > Amphibia > Caudata > Salamandridae > Pleurodeles > Pleurodeles waltl. The sequence continues at coordinate 1,463,099,895 of NC_090445.1, forward strand.
GCCTGCAAGACACACATTGTGTCATATGCTCATAGCATAATGGTTGACAATCATTGCAGCATACAGAATAAACAGTGTGTAACTAGACGTGGGGCTGATGAACAAAATTATCAGAAATAACATGAAAATATTTTATAAAATATTTTTTCCAGAAAAAACGATTAATAAACATATGCATGCCTTGCTGTCATTATTTGCATTGATATTTAAAAGAAATGTATGCCCTGTAACTGCTGTCAACAGACAGGGAAAGTCACTTGAGTCATTACAAACCGCATTATCTGTCCTGGATGATTAAACCATTTCTAAGGCTGTGGCAGTTGGTGTTGGGATGGAGGGCTAGTGCTTTCCCATAGGAAGCACCCTTTAGCCTCCATGATGAAGGGGGGGCAGGAGGTTCTATTTAGGGAAGGGGTGCAAAACCAGGGTACCCAGGGTGGGGAGACTGGGGAATGGAAGGATACGGGAGGGGAGTACATAGTTGGGGGAGGGTAATGTGGAAAATGCATTTATAAGGCAGAGATCATCAAAGCCATTGTTATTTATTAGCAATTAATTAATTACATGTCTTTTCCTCGCATTAGGATTTTACATTCCACGTTAAAGGGTTACATTTGAGTCTAAAGCAGAGAAGATTTAGGGCCTGATTACAACTTTGGAGGAGGAGTTAATCCGTCCCAAATGTGACGGATATACCACCAGCCGTATTACGAGTTCCATAGGATATAATGGACTCGTAATACGGCTGGTGGTATATCCGTCACTTTAGCGTCACTTTTGGGACGGATTAACACCTCCTCCAAAGTTGTAATCAGGCCCTTAGTTTGGAATTAAGTAGATTAAACCCAGAATTAGCTTGTTTACAGGAGACCAACATACAGAAGAATATACTTCACTATACAAATGAGCTGAGGAAAAATCTGCATACAGGAGTTCAGTCAGTGTTTCAATATAAGTAACTGCAAATTTAATTGTTAATCACACTGACAAAATACACATCAAAAAACTGTCCAGCATGGTGGTGGATGACAATTACACTGCATACAGACACAACTACACTAAACATATTTTCTGTATATGGGACAAATCAAAATGAACATACTATCCTTATTGAAATATATACAGCCCTGCTGGATAAACCAGGGAATTACTCTATTGTAGGTGGCTTTAATTTGATTCAGTTCCCAACACTAGAGCTTAGGCATTTAAATGCTCACCCATGTATGTGTCAGACCAGAAAGGCAATATTGCCACTAGTGGAATAAATCTGATCACGGAAGATCCATGGAGATGGCATAACCCTACCGAAACAGCGTATGCATATTATTCTACTGTTCATAAGCATTAACCCCAGGTGATTTTTTGTAAAAAAAAAAAAAAAGTAGGGGACTAGTACCGGGGTTCAAGGCCATTTTCAACCCAACCTGTACATCAGATCATGCTCTCTTCTCTCTGTATCTGGGACCTTTGGATTTGGGAATCCCTTCTAGCCAACCTGACACTCAGTCATTACCTTTCCCAAAATATTTATTGCAAGAATAACAATACTTAAATGAACTATGGGCCTAGGTATGGGATTTATTCTGGTTAACCAAGATACGACTAGCACAAGGGTACTCTGGGATACATTGAAAGCTTACATAAGAGGGTTTACTAAAGAATTTGTGGCGTGTTCATGCTGGTTAAAATAATCAGAAGAGAGCCATCTCAGATAAAACAATAGGGGATCTAGAAATCATTCATATTAAATTAATGGCAGGACCAGATAGAGCAAAGTTGAAAACAGGTATTTGATAGGAACTTCTAAACACCTTTAGAAATTTAAATTGTATTCAACTTATTACTTGCCAAGAAGGTAGGCGATGTAAGCATCTGAAGTTTGTGGACAGAGATAAAATACGTACTCTATTGGCTGCTCAAACACAGACTTTACTGCTCAAAGGGTCCTGTCTATTAAAACCAGGAAGTGAACATCCATCACCGATGAACCAGGTACTGTGGAAGAGTTTTGGAGCTACTATGAATTGCTATATTCTACGGACCCCACCGATATGGTTGACTCTGAACTGTATAAGAGAAATGTCAAATGTTATAAAGTTCTTAGGTGGTAGTAAGCTGCCTAAACTCTGTGATTGCGATATGGTGGAATTTATTCATCCTTACCAGGAAACAGCTCAAGCCGTCAAACCAATTCTATTAGGTGGGGCTGCCAATATTGATGCAATCAACTTCTGGACTAAATAAGTTGATAGGCCAAATATTAGAACCTCTCTTTTTCAAGCTACTTACCCAAATTATGGCATGGTGCAACACTGTTGGAGCCATGGACTCATGTTCTTATGATAGTATTTTGTAAGAAGAACACATCTACAGATCAAGTAGGTTCTTTGCCACAATCTCTCTGCTCTAGACCTCTATTAAAATTTAGGCTAGATTTCTTGCAGCAAGGCTTAATAGTAAAATTACCAGTTTGATACACCTTGGCAACACAGATTTGTACTAGAGAGAGACACAACAGCACACGTTAATTTAGCCATGATATTCATTGACTGGGCAGAAGCCTCATTGCAGTCTCTAGTTCTCATAGGTTTAGATGCCACAAAGGCTTTCTATAGAATGGAACAGCTGTTCTTATGTGGGTTATGTATCAGATGGGTATTCCAGTACAGCCCGTAAAGGTAATCTTGGGGGCAGATCGGCCAATTTTTATTAGGCCAATCTGTCCCCAAGGGGGCTGAAAACTCTAGACACCAGGGATAATTTTGTTTTGTACGGAGGGAGAGCGGCCCCTTAGGCAAGGGTCACTCCCCTGGGGCCAAATTTATTTTGGGCCATTTCTGCGCCCCTTGGGGCAGATCGGCCTATTTTATTACGCCAATCTGCCCCCAAGGGGGGCAGAAACCACTGGACACCACAGATTTGTTTTTTTTAATGCCAATTTCATGTAAGACGGGCAAATTATTTTGAGATCATTTATGCCCACCTGGGGGGCAGATCAGCTTATTTATGTTAGGCCAATCTGCCACTAGACACCAGGGATTTTTTTTGCACCAATTTCACGCAAGGAAGGCGATCCCTTAGGCAAGGGCTGCTCCCCTGGGGGGCAATTTTATTTTATACCATTTCTGCCCCCCTTGAGGGAAGATCGGCCTATTTCTATTAGGCCCATTTCCCCCAAGGGGAGAAGAAACCACTTAGGCACCAGGGACTGATGTGTGTGTTTTCTTTGGGGGGGCAGCTCCTTTGGCAAGGGTCGGTCCCCATGGGGCACATAACTATTGGCCATTTCTGCCCCCCCCCCCTTGGGGGCAGATCGGACTATTTCTGTAAGGCCCATCTATCCCAAAGGAGAGCAGAAAGCCCCCTAGACAGAGATTTGTTTTTTAAAATAAGAGGGTGGGGTTATGGTCCTACCCCCACCCCCAAATAAATGGGGACAAAGTTGTTCTGTCCACTGGTGGGCAGATGGGGCAATTACCCCCGATCCACTTCCCAGGGGGGACAGAAAGCCTACTACATGCAAGGGAATTTAAAAAAAAAATAGTGGGGTGGTGGCTACCAACCAGTATGGGCATGGTTATGCCCCCACCCCAACTGAAGGGGGTAACAGTCTTTCAGCTCTCCCCTATGCACACTAAAAGATGTTATCCCAACGGCAAGCAAGAGGACATTTGATTATTTTGGGGTTTGATTTTACATTTGGGCCATGAAAGCTTGGCTAACTCTCAAAATCTTCCCACTTGGAATGTTGAGGGCTGCAGTTTTTGAACTTTGGGACACTGCCATCTAGAAAAATCTACAAGACCTACACACATCTGAAAACTAAACATCTGGGGTGGGGTGCTTCACATGCACCCGCACCATTTTCTTACCCACAATGTCCTGCAAACCTCCAGCTTTTCTTGAAATACACATTTCCCCCACATTTTTGTGACGAAACATTCCAGAATCTGCAGGAATTCTGCCCTGCTTCTTAGTCTAAAAGTGTGTTTTTTTAAAACTGCCCTTTTGGACCTCCTTTGGTTCCCCCTCAATTTCGACATGGTTTTGGCTCTTCCTTGTCAGAGGCACTTGGCCCACCTACAAAACTGAGGTATTATTTTTATCGGGAGACTGAAGGGAACGTTGGGTGGTAATTTGTGCCGGTGCGGTGATCCTACACAGAAATGTGGGGAAAATATGATTTTTTTAAATTCTTTTAGCTAAATTTGAGGTTTGCTGAGGATTCTGGGTAAGAAAACACTGGGGGATCCACGCAAGTCACACCTTCCTGGACTCCCTCGGGTGTCTAGTTTTCAGAAACGTCTGGGTTTGGTAGGTTTCCCTAGATGGCTATGGAGCCCAGGACCAAAAACGCGGGTGCCCGCCCCTGCAAAAAAACGGTTGTTTTGTAATTGATAATTTAATGTGTCCAAGTAGTGTTTTGGGTAATTTCCTGCTGTGGGAACTAGGCCTACCCATACAATGAGGTACCATTTTTATCGGGCGATGTGGGAGAATGCTAGGTAGAAGGAAGGTTGTGGCTCCATTCAAATTCTAGAACTTTGCAGCACCGAAATGTGAAGAAAAAGTGTTTTTCTTAAACCAAATTTTGAGGTTGGCAAAGGATTGGGTAACAGAACCTGGTGAGAGCGCCACAAGTTACCCCATCCTGGGTTTCCCTAGGTGTCTAGTATTTAGAAATGTCCATGTTTGCTGGGTTTTCCTAGGTGCTGGATGAGCTAAGGCCAAAATCCACAGCCTGGCACTTTGCAAAAATCAGGTAAGTTTTCTTTAGGAAAATGTGATGTGTCCACGTTGTGTCTTGGGGCATTTCCTGTTGCGGCCAGTAGGCCTGGCCACACAAGTGAGGTACCATTTTTATCTGTAGACTTGGGGAAATGCTGAGTGGAAGGAAGTTTGTGGCTCCTCTCAGATTCCAGAACTCTGCAGCACCGAAATATGAGGGAAAAGTGTTTTTTTGGCCAAGTTTTGAGGTTTGCAAAGGATTCTGGGCAGCAGAACCTGGCGAGAGCCCCACAAGTCACCCAATCCTGAATTCCCTTCGGTGTCTAGTTTTAAAAAATGCACAGGTTTGGTAGGTTTCCATAGGTGCCGCCTGAGCTAGAGGCCAAAATCCACAGCTAGGCACTTTCCCAAAAACACGTCAGATTTCAATGTAAAAATGTGATGTGTCCATAATGCATTTCCTGTCGCAGGCACTAGGCCTACCCACACAAGTGAGGTACCATTTTTATCGGGAGACCTGGGAGAACACAGAATAGAAGAACAACTGTTATTGCCCCTTGTCTTTTTCTACATTATTTCCTACCAAATGTAAGACAATGTGTAAAAAAGAAGTCTATTTGAGAAATGCCCTGTAATTCAGGTGCTAGTATGGGAACCCCGGAATTTAGAGCAGTGCAAATAACCACTGCTTTTAAACACCTTATCCTGTCCATTTGTAAATACAAAGGTTTTCTTGATACCTATTTTTCACTCTTTATATTTCACCAAATGAATTGCTGTACACCCGGTATACAATGAAAACCCATTGCAAGGTGCAGCTCATTTATTGGCTCTGGGTTTCTAGGGTCCTTGATGAACCTACAAGCCCTATGTATCCCCGCAACCAGAAGAGGCAGGCAGACGTAACAGTATATTGCTTTAAAAAATCTGCTGTAGATGGAAAAAGTTATAGAAGAAAACTTGGTCAGAAATGGCTCTTTTTTTCACCTCAATTTCAATATTTTTTATTTTACCTGTTACTTTCTGTAGTAAAACCTTGAAGGATCTACACAAATGACCCCTTGCTGAATTCAGAATGTTCTCTACTTTTGGGAAATGTTTAGTTGTCCGGGACCCAGCCTTTGTTTCACACCCATTTCTGTCACGAACTGGAAGGAGGCTGAAAGCACAAAAATAGTCAAAATGGGGTATGTCCCAATAAAATGCCACAATTGTGTTGGAAGATATGGTTTTCTGATTCAAGTCTGCTTGTTCCTGAAAGCTGGGAAGATGGTGATTTTAGCACCGCAAACCCTTTGTTGATGCCATTTTCATGGAAAAAAATACATGCTTTCTTTTGCAGCACTTTTTTCCATTTAAAAAAAAAAAAAAAGGAAATCTTAGCTGTATTTTGGCTAATTTCTTGGTCTCCTCCAAGGGAACCCACAAACCCTGGATACCTCTGGAAACCCTAGGATGTTGGAAAAAAGGACCCAAATTTGTCGTGGGTATCTTATGTGGACAAAACGTTATGAGAGCCTTAGCGCAAACTACCCCAATTAGCCAAAAAAACGCTTGCCACCTGCGGGGGAAAAGGCTTGGCTGTGAAGGGGTTAACCAAATGAGCTCCAATTGATTATTAAGTTTATGTACCATGTATTCTGTGTGCATCAAACATATAAACAACTGTGGTTTATCTAAAAAATTGTCAAAATTAGCCTAAGATTTTCTAATTTTACAAATGGTTTTAGGGACCAAATCACATTCTCAACTCAATCCTGTCACCACCCTCTCATACATACTACCATTTTTTCTCTAGTTACTCAACCTCTGTGTTGTCTCTTTGAGATATAATTTAATCAAAGTTTCTAAATCACACTGTTTACAGTAATATTCACTTCTGTCTATTCTGCATTTCGAAGGTATACATAATATTTTCTTCACCTTCTGCAGGACGTCAAATATAACCTTCATGCAATCTTTGTAAGCATCAATTGCATCAATTCTTCATTCTCAAAATACATTAAGGATTCAATGTTTTTGCCTATATTGAAATTAAGTAATTAAACTTTTATATATCATAATCATATATGGCACTGAACAATCTCAAATCAATACAAAAATACGTTAGTGCAAAACTCGAGAACCAAAAAGCAGCCGCAGCCCGTCCATATGGGCTGAAATCAATCTTGCCAAGGAGCTGCAGTCCAAGTGGGATGCCAGGTAGGGGGAACGCAGGAAATGTGTTGGGAGAACTTGTTCCATTCCCCATCAGTGTTTAACCCTTGACCATCTGGGACCTAAGGGAATATAAAAAGGCATTCCATACCATAGTTATGGGCTGCTTCCTGAGCCCGCGGTATTCTTCCCTTCGGCTGTGCCCCAATGTATAACTTGCTCATGCCAGCTAGTTGCCTTCGAAGGTATGAGGAGATTTATCTCCTGGTGATCTGTCGCAAAAGCGCAAGATACACCAAGGGGGAGAGGGTTTTGGAGATTTTCAGGCGTGGGAACAAACCATGCAGACAATAATCCATGGAGTTCCATTGGGGAACTCATCTACATCTGCCATTACATTGTTCACCTCTGTCCAGTAAGCTTACAGAGAGGGACGCGACCAAACATATGTACTAGATCTGCTGGGTTGGTATGACACCAGGGGCAACCTGAGGATGCCATGGGGGAATCATGTGTAGTTTGAGTGGCATAAAAAATGCTCTGTGTAACAATAAATATTGGATATATTTGAAAGAGAATTATGGGTAACTTGTTGTGTGGAGCATGACCTAGGTCTTCTTCCCACTGAGCCCAGAGGAGAGCTAAGGGAATGTGCAGATGTGTGCGCAAGCCTTTGTAAAGCCACTTTACTAGATGACAGCCAGTGCCCATCTTGTACACCGCTTGCATGAAAGAATGTGTCTCTGATTTCACCCCTGTTGGCGCCCAGGGTCTGCAAATGTAATGAGAAGCATTGGCATTGGTGAGGAAGAAGTAGTTTGGCAAGCCATGTGCTTGAGTAAAGTCTTGGTGCGTTGCAAGCCCTCCATCCAGAAGCATGTCTCCAATTGTTTAGATACCCACTGATTCCCAAGACTTTAACCCAGCAGCCAAGAGTAAAATTAGAGGTGTCAGCAGACCCTCAGCAGTATATTGGGTGCATACAGAGTAGGGGATACTGTGTACTTCAGGGCCTTTTTCCAAAACGTGAGCACATTATTTAAAAGTAATGGCAGTCGGGCGTAGTGCACCTGGAAGTAGCAGTGTGTGCAGTCTACCCGTATGCAGCATATGTGGAGTGAAGTCTATTTCAGTCAGGTGGAGTCCCACCAGCCTGTAAAACAGCCATTGCAATTGGCTGGCATAACAATAATCCTGAAAGTCTGGTGCACCCATCCCTCCCTCAGTTGGTGGCTGCTGCAATTTGTTCAGGCTCACCCTATGCCTGCCTGGCACTCAGATCAAATCAATAAGTAGAGTATTGAGCTGTTTAAAACAGACTGCAGGCACCACTATCTTTGAAAGTGCCAACCAGTCTGCCACCAAAAGGGATAGTGGGACCTAGATCTGCACTTGGGAGCAGAAGGAGGTAATGGTCTTAATAAGGTTGCCATCCAGCGGATCCGTGGATTCCTTTATATCTGCAGCCCAAGGTAGTGGAATATATGTGGAGGTATGAGTATTGGGAGTGGGCCCAGTGGTAGGTAGCCCCCAGGGGACCGTCCCAGAAGGCAAAAGCATGGGATTTGGTGTGGTTTACACGTAGACCAGAGAGATCCCCAAACAAATGGAGCAGGGAGGCTAAAAGTATAAGGTCCATGGAAAGGTCCCACACATATATGATCATGTAATCAGCACACATACATACAGAGCGCTGACTTGTAAATACACCAATCAGCTGCCGGCTGTCTGATGCTTTTTGCTAAGGGCTCTATTGCTAATACAAAACGAAGAGGGTACAGTGGACAACCTCGTCTAGTGCCTCCGTAGACAGAATAACTAGAGGATATGTGGGGACCAGTGCGTGCCCTCACCATGGGATGGGTGTGAAGGAGTTTGAGCTATTTAATATAGGTTGAAGGGATGCACAATTAGTGAGGATGGCAAATATATATAGTCCTAATCTAAGGTGTCAAATGCCTGCTGCAGGTCGAGAGAGAGAGAGAGAGAGAGAGAGACAGTCCACTGCAGGGACGGTGTCCCTGGCCACCTCAATCACCTGGAATGAGCATCTAATGTTTAATGAGGTACTACGGCTTGGAACAAACTTATTTTGATCTGTTGGTATCAGGTCTGGCAACAGGGGGAAGTAATCTAGTTGCTAGCGCTTTACTGAGTATCTTGTGTTTGGTCATCAATAATGACAATGGCCTCTAAGAGGAGATGTCCTCTGGGTCACAGAAAGATTTCAGCAGGAACGTAACTAAGGCTTGACATGTGGTAGGAGGAAGAGAGCTGGAGTCCAGGGACGTCTTGTACAGCTAATCCAGATATGGCAGCAGGTGGGCAACATAGGTGGTGTAAAATTTGACTGGCAGACCATCCAGTCCAGACGTTTTATTGTGGAAGAGTTCATTTATTGCATTACTGATTTTATCCTGTCAAGGGAACGCTAAGTTCTAAGCGGGGAGGGCCTTGGATCTGGGACAGTTGCAAATCATTCAAAAAGGTGGAAAGGGAAGGAGGGGGATGAAGCCTGTGAAGTTGGACATAATAGTCCCTAATATCAGAGTCTGTCTATTTGTGTCATATGCCATAATCTTGTAGGAGTGTGCACAGAGAGAATGGGAGTGGGGGACAGAGGTGGATGAATCATACATGCTGGCAGCACTCCTGCTTTGTTACCCTCAGTGTGTTTTTTCCGTGTGTACGTTTTGTGGTCTATGATCCTCAGGAGCTCTAAGAGTTCCACGTGTTGAATGCAACAGTCCTGTAGGTCAACCGCGTGGGAAAGATTATGGGCCACTTCATGTTCAAACACCTTCAGCCGTGTCTCGGTGTAAGTAATTTCATGCAGGACAGTGTGTCTTGCTCCCGACATTGCTACAATGGACACCCCCGTATTATCACCTTGAACACCTCACATTCAATTTGGGGGGGAGGGAGGGGCAGTGCTAATGTTTTTGGTAAAATAACTACTGATGGCAGTACCCAATGTGTCCTTAAAGACAGTGTCTTCCAATTGGAGGGTCCTTTGGCGCCACGTGCGAACTAGGGTGGGAACCAGCCCCAGGGCAGAATAAGCTTCAGAGGGCTGTGATCCAAGAGGGTTTTTTCTAAGTATGTGGTGTCAGTGACGCCTGCCACCATAGTTGTGGGGTACAAAATACTATCAAGTTGAGAGTGTAGTTTGTGCCTTAGAGAATAAAAAGCATAGTCTTGCAACACCATAGTATGTTCCCTCCACTCATCCGACAAGGACTGACCTGGCACCCAATCTCTTAGTGCTCTTGCTTGTCTAAGCGGTGAAGCACTAGGGAGGGGAGGAAAGGAGCGATCTGAGTGTGTGCCCATGACTGCATTAAAGTCTCTGACAACCAGCCAGGGGAAGTGGAACTAGCATGGTTGAGAGATGGGAGAGTAAAACATCTTGTTAAGAATTCAGCACATTGAAGCTACCCAGCACCACCAGCCTATCATTTAAGTTCCCGTGTATGAACACATAGTAGCCATTGACGTCTATTCTAGACAAACGCGCCTCGAACAGGGTACCCGCCCTCACCCAAACCGCCGCCCTGGTGCATAGGCCAAAAAGGTTGTTGCATACAGCTGCCCCTCCATTTCGTGCATAATTTTGGGGGTTCAGGAGAAGAAAGGTGCATCTCCTGTAAGGAGGCAATATGAGCCTTGTGGCGGTCGAGCTGGCATCGGACACAATGATGCTTATGAGCTGAGCCCAGGCCCCTGTCATTCTATGTTAGAATTGTAAAAGCATTTGTAATTGCTGACATTTACAGCACAAGCAAGCAACATGTGTGTCATAATTCCCACTATCCCCACCCCCCACAAGAATTGAATACACATTGTATGACAGATGTTGAACCTCAAACAAACAAATCCTAATACTTGGTCCAGCAAAGAACATTAATTTGACCATAAAAGCAAATACAACATGATGAAACATAAACGTTTGTGACCACTGTTGGGGAGGGCATTAGAACAAAGTACATCTATATGAGTGATAACCATTTTTATACATTCCCTATTGGAGTGCCACAGGAATGAGAATGGAAGAAACAGAAGACAATCACACAATGAAATAACATAACAATATATGTAATACGATACGTGTGTTTAGACACACGTATCGTATCAGGGTAGTCTCCATTTACCAGCAGGGCCCCTCAGCAGATGGCAAATAGTAATGCCCCCAAGGTAGACATAGAAGTGGGATCATTTGATGTGTCTGATGTTTGCGGAGTCCCAGTGGGAAGCGGGCCACACTGGCATTAGAGACTGAGTCTGATGCTGCATCACTAGAAGGTTGGGGGTGCATGGGACTGTTGATGCCTGATCACTATTGCAATGGGTGCACAGTTTTACTCCAAAACCTGCTGTGGAGGAGGAGCCACAGTGGAGTGTTGACAAGGAGTTCCATACCAGAGGCGTCAAGGAAAGATTTGAACTGAGCCACACCAGCTCTCTCATGGTGGGGGCAATGAGCATTGGGCTAGTGTGTTTCAAGCCCATCCCATACTGATCCAGGAGTATAAAAAAAAAGGGTACATTGGCCGTGCACCACCCCCAGATGCTAAGTGACCAGTAGGGTATATTACAGGCCTTCCACATGGAGTTGTTTCTTGGCAGCAAGAAAGGAGAATCGTTTACATTGGACAGCCAAAGTATAATCCAGGAAATGGGCCACATTGGTATAGTCGATAACTATGGGGGCATTCTCATGGGCTTTCCGCAGTACAGTGTCACTGTCTCAATCATTTAATCAGGATTTATAAAGTGTGGCTAATCACCCTTTAGGGTATCCAGGTGCTTGCAGTTCCCTGAAGCTTATTCGAACAACCAGGTCTTGAGGGCCATTCAGAATTCTGGAAGTGAGGTCATGGTCCGAGAGTGTGTGGGGAGGCTGTTCCAGGTTTTTGCTGCAAAATGAGAGAAGGAGCATCCTTCATTTCTACTTCAGTAGATGCGGGGAGAATGGGTAAGTGAAAGGGAGGCAGATCATAGTCTTCTCGGCGGTTGATGGAAGTTCATTCAGTGGTTATTGTACGCGAGTCCTTGGTGTGTAGAGCCTTGTGTGCATTGGTCAGCAGCTTGAATTGGCACCTCTTCTGTACGGGTAGCCAGTGGAGTTGCCTGAGGTGGGGTGTGATGTGGGTTCATCGGGGATGCCCGAGGAAAAGTCTGTCTGTGGTGTTCTATATGGTCTGAAGCCTCTATAGGAGTTGTGCAGCGATTCCTACGTAGAGGGCTTTGCTTTATTCCATTCAGCTGGTGATGTGGGGCCTGTGTCACAGTGCGTCTCATGTGTAGAGTTAGCCACTTTAAGATCTTAAGTAGCATGTGCAAAGTGAGGAAGCAGGTGGAGGAGACCGCGTTGATCTGTGATTTCATGGTGAGCTTGTTGTCAATGACAATTCCAAGGTTTCTGGCGTGGTCAGAGGGAGTGGGTGTGGGGCCTAGATCTGTGGCTATCAGGAATCCTTCTATGTGTTGCTGCTGTTTCCAAAGATCAGTACTTCCATTTTGTGTGTGTTCAGCTGCAGGCAGTTGTTCTTCATCCAATCACCAACGCTTGTCATGCACCTGTGGAAGCTGGCTCTGGGGGTCGAGGGGTTGTCGGTGAGAGTGAGGATGAGTTGGGTGTCATCTGCATAGGAAATTATATGGGACCATGGGATCTGATGATGTTGTACAGTGGGGTCATGTATCCATTGACGAGCGTGGGGCTGAGGGGTGAGCCCTGGGGAACACCGCCTGCAATTTCCTTGGGTTTGGAGATGAAAGGTAGATCTTCTAGGTTCTTCCGGTGAGGAAGGAGGTGATCCATCTGAGCGAGCCCCTTGGATGCCGATGTGGTGGAGCCTTTTGATCAGCATGTGGTGGGATACAGTGTTGAAGGCTGCAGAGAGGTCGAGGAGGATCAAATCTGCTGTTTGTCCTCGGTCGAGAACGGTTCGGATGTCGTTGATGGCTGCGATTAGGGCAGTTTCGGTGCTGTGATTGCTGCAGGAGCCGGATTGGAAGTTCGGCTCCAGGAATGGCGTGAGTTGCTTGTTGGTGATCTTTTCCAGTACCTTCTTTGGGAATGGGAGTAGGGAGATTGGCTAGTAGTGCTTGAGTTCACTGGGGTCGACGGAGGGTGTTTTGAGTAGTGGTCTGACTTCAGTGTGTTTCCAGGCATCGGGAAATGTTGCAGTGTTGATAGAGGTGTGGAAAAGGGTGGTGAGTTCCTGGCCAATCCTTTGGTTTCCAAGGTTGAAGATATAGTGAGGGAACGGGTCTATGGGAGCTCCTGAGTGGATGGATTTCATGGTGGAGGTGATGGTCTAGGTAGAGAGGATCTTCCAGGTGGCCAGTATGTGGTTTGTGTCGATTACGGTGGTGGCGTATCTGTCAAGGAAGTTCGTAGGTGTGGGCTGGAGTTCAATGTTTCTGTATATGGTTGCGATCTTGTCGTGGAAGAATTGGGCAAGGTTGTCGCACAGCTCCTGTGAGGGTGTGATGTTGTTTTTGCTGGCAGCCAGAATGGAGAATTCCTTAACAATGTTGAAAAGTTCCTTGGTGTTGCTGGTGCTGGTTTCGATGAGTGTGGCAAGGGCTTTCGTCTTTGTTGCTTTCAGCAGGTGGTGGTACAGGTTGAGGGAGGTCTTGAAGCCTGCTCTGTCAGAGGTGTCCTTGTTGGGTCACCATCCCCTCTCCAGCTGTTTGCTGTCTCATCTCACTGTTCTGAGTACTTGGGTGTAGCAGCTGGCCTTTTTGGAGGATTTTCTCTGGATGCTGCTCTTGATGCAGACAATGCTGTCGGCACAATTGGTGATCCAGGTGTAGAAGTTTTTCACTTCCTGTTCGAGGTTGGTGGTGGTAGCATGGTTGGAGGTGTTGAGGGCGTCCGCCAAGCTGGCCTCTGAGATTTTATTCCACCTCTGGTCGGGGGTGCTGTCATCTTGAGGGTGGAGGTGCAGGGCTAGGGTTGCTGAAGTGGACAATGGAGTGATCGGTCCATGTGGGTTCTGTAATATGGCTGTATTTCACACAGTTGCTGGAGGTGAAAATGGGGTCCAGCGTGTGTCCTGGGGTGTGTAGGGTCGTGGATGATCTGGGTCAATCTGAAGATGCTCATACTGTCGAGGAGGTTTGGAGCGTTGTTGTCGTTGGGGTCATCGCTGGGAAAATTTAAGTCACCGAGGAAGATTTAGTCCTTGTAGTCTACGGGCTAGGGGCGCAATGAAGTCTGCAATGGTGTTGCAGAAGCTGGAGCTCAGGCCTGGAGGTTGGTATGCGCGGGTGCCTCTGATGGTTGTTTTGTTGTCCATGTGGAGCTTGAAGTTGAGGTGTTCCATGGGGATGGTGGTGATGTCGGTGATGGTGGTGCCATGTATGGTCTCTTTGTGGTTTAATATCCGGGCAACAATGAGTTGCGGAGGGACTTTCAGTCAGGGATGCCATGTGTGAACCATGTGTGAACCCTGTGTGCGCGTTCCACAGTAAATGTGTCTGAGAGACGCTGAGGGGCAACACTGCATTTTAAACAATACTCAATTAACAGCTTGGCGTTGGGGCCCTCCACACCTTAAGACATGTCAATGAAGCATACATTATTTTGATGCACCCTAACTTCAGTACCTTCGTCCCAGTCGTGTAATCATCATATTTTGGAACTTAGGTCTTCGAGCTCCTCCATGGGTGCCTGCTGCTGCGGAATGAAGGTTGCCAGGTCAACTTCTGCTGTCTTGAGTCTATAAGACAACTTCCGGTGCTCTTTGAGTATCAGACCTAAGTCAGACCTAAGTAAGGCAAGAGCCCCGATACAATGTTCTAAGTGCAAGATAACTTAAATTAGCTGTCCTACCCTCACTGCATCCGGCCCTCTTTCACTAGTAACGCTCCTTAATTTCTGATCCTGTACCTGCTAAAGGATTAGAACATTTTTTTAATATAAATCTGTATGCATTAAATAAATGCTGGTAAGTTAGTAGATATAGAAGCAGGACTACTATCAGACAGTAGGCAGACCTTCTATTATGTTCTTCGTGCCACAGATATAATAGAAGGACTAACTTCTGCAGTCTATCAATACTAATCTAATAAGTGAGAGTGCTGGCCGGTGATGGTAGGGTCTAGTACTTGCAGCTATGCGCAAGAGTCACTGGATTGGGAGGGGAAATAATGTTCAACTCTGACAGGGGCTTTCCTCTGTCACTGGACTTTTTGTATTTTTTATTTCAGAACAGATAATATTAAAAATAAAGTGGATCAGTAAACTCAGCCTGGCCTCAGAAATCCCTCCTTCATATCCCCTTACCCTGCTCAGTCTGTTATCATTATTTCCCTAGTATTTCCCTTGTATACTACAAAGTCGTATACCAACATGTGCAGTGATCTTCCTCGCCATGGTGGAGGTGTTTACAATGAAAAGAAAGGTGAGGCAGTGATCTCGGGCTGTAATTGTGTGAATTGCAGTTTGTAGTATGTGAGTAGTACTTCTGAAGTACTACTTTGTGCACTACAAAATGCAATTTGTTAATCTGACTTACTGTGTTGTAAATATGGTTTACAAAAATATTTAACTCTTGGAGTAAATAGAAAATCAACACCCAGTGTGGTGATATTTTTAATAAATGATACTGAGTGCACAGTTTTCAAGTCAGGCGATATTTTTGTACGTTATTTTGACATACACCCATCAAGGGCTGTATCAGATTGTTTTGCTCCATATTTCTTCCCAAATACCTTAATAATATTTTGAATGAAAATTTGACAGACGCGTTCAAGTCTTGAGCTGAGGCAATCCAAGTTTTCTGTTAGAGAAGAACATATTATATTGATCAAATTTGTGCTGCCATTTGCTATGTATGCCTTGTATGAGAAAGTTGTATTGAAAACTAGGAGAAACAGGGCTCTACCGAGTGGGAGGCAGGTGGTACTAAATTTCACAAGTTTTTGCTCTGTTCCCGTTCATGTTACTGCGATGGAGCCTTGCACCTCTGGAAAGAATCCGGACTTTTTATCTATCCATTTCCTAGAGACAAATCTCCTACCAAGGAAGGTCAGAAAGCAGGGTAGTTGTTGTCTGGCATGACCTGCTTATGCACCCTGATAGACATCTTGAGGCTGAAAAAGGAGGACATTGATGATAAAAGATTTAGGAGTTTCCATTGTCTGGTGTTTACAGCCCCCACCACCTCCCAACTTCTGTGCTCCAAGAAGGTAGACAAGGGTTGATACAAAGGATCTTTGCTGTATAATGCCCTTGCTCTGCTGGCCAACATATCTCACAAAAGGGTAAACGTAATTACAGCCTGTTGCCTATGTAGGTCGTATCTCCCAAATGTTTTCACTCTGTCCTGAAGAGAAGGTTTCTGTTAAGAACTTCTCCAGTAGGCGGGTTATCTTCCAGTCTATTTCTTCCACCAACATAAACGGCACAGCTTAATCCAGCTTCAACAGCTAACTCTCTCTTCCCCTTAGTGTTCCACTGTAACCTTGGTTATAACATAAGCCAGTGGTTCAGAATGGAACTCCACTGAGCCACTGGCATATAACAGTGTCTCTCTAAGTTATCACTGAGGGCAAGCTGGTCCACTAATAAAAACCATGGTACAAGATCAGTTCTAGATCAGAAAAGCCTTTAACAGTTCACACAAGGAAAGGGATCCGCTTCTAAGACCACTGTGCAGATTTTCCACCTAGAACCTATTCAAGACCCTAAAATGGGTGCTTGACCACTGTACTTATATGCGTGTGTGAGTTCCTTAATGTTAGCTCCTTGTGTGACCAGAGCTCAAACTCACTAGGTTCTGAGGTGACATCAAGAGGGAGAGAGTGTTTGATTGCACATTTGTTCTGAAGTAGTGGAGCCCGTCTTCAAGCTGGTGTTGGGCACATGAAGGACATCTGGGGGAATCTAGGCATCACTGATATGCTATAGTCTACCTGTCACTGCCACTTTCATCTTGTAGACTGATGGCCCAAAAGCCTCCACATACGCATTGTACTGACATTGCATGCTGTCCTACATACTCAACTTGTTGAATGCTACTGTTATCACAAAGTGGATATGGATTTTCCCCTTTCCCATCTGTGCCGGACAGAGAAAAGAGGGAACAACTTTATCTGCTCCCAGGAGGATAGTTTATGCCCGTTGAGAAGGACTCCAAGACAATCAGCGAGGAAGATCGAACCAGAAAGCAGAACTGCTGATCACAAAGACTTTTAAAGCAGAAGTTCATGAAAAAATTATGCTTGAAAGGATGGTTGCACCCAGTTAGCTCATGCTGCCTTTTGCTCTGGCTTATTGTCTGCATTGTGAGCTTTGCAAACAGTCTCACAGAAGAGACACTGTATAGTTGTGAACATGTCTCTCACTAAATCCTTGCACCCAACTCCCTTCATGCCAGCAGAGTACATTTGAGGAAAGTTGACCTTGGCTGTCAACCAGATTACAACCTGTTTGGCTAGCTTTCCTTTTTCCTTATTACTGAGGTAAAAACCCTACAGCTCTCTCTAGCGCCTCCATCTTCCCCTTTGGCCTGAAACCATCTATGTGCACCAATGTTGCATCTCAGCAGCCCAACTCTGATGTAGCAGTGCACTCCCAAAGATGAAACTACACAACGGACTGTAATAGGCCATGTTGTAGTACTGTATATAGTTGTCAATTGTTGTACCGATTTCCCACAGGTGCAAGGAATAAACCTGTGTTTCGGGCTTTTTCTCTGTGACCAGTTGTGTAGTAATGCTTTGTGTTGATACTGTGAAAGGATTAGCATTGGCAGCTGGTGTATTTTAAATGCGGTGGGGCATAAATCTTAGACCCGAGTGGAACTTGTGTCCAAACTCAGTATATTGATTCTATATGCACATATGCATATAAATCCATATATGGTGAGTCTATACCAAATTGCAAAACAGATACTAGTACCCATGCAGAGAAACCTCTAGTTTCATCTATACTTACCAAACCCTATGCACACTTATTATATAGACATCTAGGCACACGTGGGCATTGAGCACATAGTACAATCTCTGACTCTCTAGACATATCCCCATTGCATGTGATGGATAGCAATTTGATGTGGTGTAGAGTAAGTAGAGGTGGGCTAGCCAACAAATTAACAGAGAGAGCTGAGCCAAGAGCCTGGCTTGCCTCATAGACCCTGTGCTTGTTTCCATGTAAAACATACACTATGATAAAGACTCTATAAAAGTCTAAAAACTGTATTTCTTTAACATGCCAAAGGTGTGAGATTATTATGTCACATTATATCAGTGCACTGAGAGATATTTATTAAAAGAGGTCGTTTTATGCATGTTCTTACAACAATTTCTGACCCCGCCCTGGTGACAATGCCATAAGTGGACTAAGAGGCAATTCGTTTGTCATGTGCAACTTGTATTTGGCCCTGATTCGTATAGCTAGAACAACATAACAGTTTGTTAACTTAAACACAATGGATTTTTGTACAGGTTAAACACGTATTTGAAGGAGAAGGGGGAAATAAAATATTTGCCCAAGATTACACGATTTGGTTAAATTAAAGCAGGGATTAATCCCATGTTTTCCAGTTTCACTTCTTACCGATCAGCCAATGTGTATTTATTTGTCTCATAAAAATACTAGTCACCAATTAGCAGGAGTAATTGTTCTTCAATGCATGTGCAGCGGCCAAACTTACTGTGAATTTGAGGTTTGGAGTGTGAAGCCTCTGCATAAGACACCTCCGTGGTGATAGTCTGTCCTCTCTGGTGGCTGCTGGCTAGGGCTGGCAGTACGCGAGACAGTCCTGGCAGAGAGCGGAGTCAGTCCAGGCAGCATTTCCGAGCAGACTCAGAACTTGCTTTTGATGTACCAGGCGGGGCAGGCAGAATAATAAATCCTGTTGGTTTCTGTGTGTGTGACCGTGGACTTGGTCTTTTGAGGTCTGCAGTGTCTCCCTAATCAAAAGCACACAGAAATCCCCCACCACCAGCATTGCACAGTATTGTAGTGCTAATTAAGTTGGTAGGATCCAGCCAACTAGTTTGGTGAAGGTGTGAACTTTTAAGTCTCTTTGAAGCTGAACATGCACTGGAAAAAAAGTACACAAGCATTTGCAATGCAATGGGTCTTGCGTTTACTCGAGTTAAAGCTAGTAGCGATGTAAACTCCTAACCAGACTTTTCTTGCCACATAAACTGAAAGGTAAAGCAGTTTCACATAAGCAAGCCGATGGCCACCATGAGCGCAAAGCAAACAGAAGGAAACAGAAGTCTGCTCACCTATGGCAGCGGTGCGTCATTCTCCCCTGCCAACAGCAGGTGCTGCAAAATGAAAAATTAAAATGATAGTAAATAGTGTTTATTATCATTTTTATTTTTCAGGGGGCTCAGACCATGGGCGATGACAGGAACGGAGGGGAATTGGTCGCTGGGCAGGCTAGAAGCCTGTGCCTACAGCGAGTGGCGCAGGAGCCAGAAGAGCGAGAAGGCTGTGGCGACGGAGGAAAGTTTCTTTTTTTTTAAATTCCTTTATGTTGTTGTGCCCCCACCCTGCAGCTTTGCCCCTACCGGAGCTGCCCTTGGCTGGCATACATTGTTAAAATACATCATATGACAAGCAGATCGCATGAGAGTGCCTTAAGCGGCAGAGTGGAAAGTGAGCAGTGCAGATTGGTATGATTAATAAGTGAGAGGAACATAATAGTTTGTGAAATAATTAACATTTTTGGGCTTTCAAAACAGAGATGACAGAGAGTGTGTGTGTGTGCTTTGTAAGTGTGTGCGTGCATAAATCCCAGGTGAAACCCAACAGACAACTTACCATACCCAAATGAAAGCACCTGTATCCACTAGTTCATTAGAATATACATTTATAAGTGGGGGTGTAACACCCCAAATCCCCCCCTGAAGCTACACCCCTGAGTGGGAGTGAAGATGAGTAAATTAGAGAATGTGAGTTAGGCTGAGTGAGGTACCCGACAATTTAGAACTGCAGAGAGACAGGAAGTGAAGAAGTAAACGCAGCTGCCTTTTCCCAAACACCCTTCATTGAAGCAGGTCTAGAACATGTGTTCTACCGGACAAAAGGCAAAGAGTTGAACAAAGCAGCATCTACTAAAATATCAAAGGGGCTGGTCCACCTAAAACGGATAGCATGCATGTGTACATGGACAAAGAACAGGGAAATACTCAATAAAAATCCTTAAATGCTGGACTGGTTACAGGGTACAATATATTATTTTATGAAAATGAAAGTGTGTCTTTGCCTGTGCACAGAATGGTTTAATATAAGAATGGATGCAGGGAAATGAAGCACTTGGTGTTCCTGCCACTTGCGAATGCTACAGTCATGTCTATGCCTGGGTTTGGGTGGGACTAATGGACTGCGCACCCCCATGCTTTGTAAAGACCAATAGGCCCACCATGGGACAGAGTGGGAGAGTCCTGGTCCTCCAAAATATGTACTGGTGGTCCAGTGGCACACCCTGGCGCAATGGTAGTACTGGGTTAAGGAGAGGGCACTGTATGGTCATAAAGATAGGGTGGTGGGTAGTTATAAAGTAAGGTTTCATTTTAAAGTGTAGGTTAGCCTAGGGTCAGTACACTTACTCTTGAATCTATTTTACTCAATGTAGTGGTAATCTCAGAAATGGTAATCTCAACAGTGGTAATCCCTGCAGTGGTAATCTCAGTGATAGTAATCTCTGCAGTGGTAATCCCTGAAGTGGTAATCCCTGCAGCGGTAATCTCAGAGGTAGTTATCACGGTAGTGGTAATATCAGTAGTGGTAATCTCAGTGGTAGTAATCTCAGTGGTAGTAATCTCAGCAGTGGTAATCTCAGCAGTGGTAATCCCTGCAGTGGTAATCTCAACTGTAGTAATCAGTAGAGGTAATCACAGTAGTGGTAATCTCAGCATTGGTAATCCCTGCAGTGGTAATCTCAGAGGTAGTAATCACAGTAGTGGTAATATCAGGAGTGGTAATCTCAGTGGTAGTAATCACATCAATGGTAATCTCAGCAGTGGTAATCCTGCAGTGGTAATCTCAGAGGTAGTAATCCCAGTAGTGGTCATCTTCAGCACTGGTAATCCCTACAGTGATAATTTCAATGGGGGTAAATTCAGTGGTAATCCCTGCACTGGTAACCTTGGAGGTAGGAATCACAGTAGTGGTAACCTCAGCAGTGGTAACCCCTGCAGGGGTAATCTCAGAGGTGGTAATCACATTTGTGGTAATATCAGCAGTGGTAATCTCAGAGTTAGTAATCACAGTAGTGGTAATCCCTGCAGTGGTACTCTCAGAGGTAGTAATCACAGTAGTGGTAATTCAGATGTGGTAATCCCTGCAGTGGTAATCTCAGAGGTAGCAATCACAGTAGAGGTAATCTCAGCAGTGGTAATCCCTCCAGGGGTAATCTCAGAGGTAGAACTCACAGCAGTGGTAATCCCTGCAGTGGTACTCTTGGAGATAGTAATCACAATAGTGGTAATTCAGCAGTGGTAATCTCTACAGTGGTTATCTCAGCGATAGTAATCACAGTAATGGTGATCTCAGCAGTGTGATAATCGCTGCAGTGGTAATTTCAAAGGTGATAATCTCAGCAGAGGTAATCTGTGCACTGGTAATCTTAGAGGTGGTTTTCACTGTATGGGTAAATTTAGAAGTGGTAATCCCTGCAGTGGTTATCCCAGAGGGGCTCATTTCAATGTAGTAGATTCTATGTAGCGGTATATGGACTTCGTTGTATTTTAGGTGGTGACATACAACCATTCGTGCTGGGGCCTCGGTCTGATATGTTCATTGCATTTGTGTGTGAATAACGCTCAAATATTTTCTGTTTATAACGCGCTTCCTTGAAGAACATGTTTTAAACCACTTCCTCCTCAGCGAAAAAAGGGACCTCTCAACTGAGTACAGCACAGCACCTTCCTAAGGGGCACCATCCTCATCTAAAGGGAAACATCTTCTTTCGTTTAGTTTTTACTCAGCAGACTAGGGTCTTATAAAACAATGGAACTCGGATAGAATCTATTTCACAAGCGTTTCCAATGAAATGGGTCTCACGTTTACTCAAGTTAAAGCTATTAGTGTTGTAAACTCCTAACCCAACTTTTCTTGCCACATAAACTGAAAAGTAAAACAGTTTTATATAAGTGAGCCCACTGCCGCCATGAGCACAATGCAAACACACAAAAGAAAACAGAAGTCCACTTGCAGTGAAATGTATCGGCAAAAGTGCAATTATCAATGTTACCGTCAAAGGTGCAGTTACCTCTATAACCGGCAAAAGTGCAAATATTAATGTAACAGGGTCGATGATATGCAAAGCGCTCGACTTCTGCCCAGCGAGATCGCCCTACCTATGAAATAAAGAGAAAAATAGTGCAGAAACCATACGGAAAACATGGAGCCTCGTATGTTTTCAGTAGTTGGCCTGTGCACTCAAGGCGGGCTAAACACCGGAAGAGGCATGACGTATGCATGCCTTCCACTAATGAAATCAAGCTAATTTTAAAAGGCAAGCCCATGAACCAACCAAACGGATGGGCTTGACATGGACATAGTTAAAAGCCCACAAAGAGATTACACCAGGGATCGAGCGCAAATACCACACCATGGGCCCAGTTAATTAACCTGGAAGAAGTTCTGCTGTGCCCTGTCCACTGCTTCAGCCCACAAATCACATTTGAGTCCTGAACAACAGCAGCAGTTTCTGGGAGGCAAAGGATGAGAAAGAGATCAGAAACACACCAACTCCTTCATTATTAGTAAATGCTTGTCCTGTCCCCGGCCACTTAGTTTAATCGGTCTGTTTTATTCCCTCTCTGGACCCCGTAAATAACGCCCGAAAGGAAAACTGATCTGTGAAAATGAAAACTCATCCGCTCCCCTCAGTTTGTTGTCATGGGCCTGATTTACACCTCTTTGGCGAGGAATACTTCCTCCGACCCATTTTCTTCAGAAAAAAAAAACAGGAATTCACAACAGTTTGTCACAGATCAGCAACATATGTTTTTTTTCCAGCTGCTGGGTTTTTTCATTTTCTTCTTTATGCAAAGGGTGGGAGATCAACGCCCCTAACACCCTTAACACCCGCCAAACCCCGCGGGGATTAGCTTGTTTTACATCTCCAGGCGTCACGTGTCTATGCCTGTGTCCAGCTGCATCATGGAACTGCTCACTCCTGGGTCGCTAAGCTCCCCAGTGAGGTACACTTACCTGCATTCATCTCCAGTCCAGGTGGGGATCCCTTTACAACTTCCTCTGCAGCCTATAAAATGTTTCTGTCCAGGATGCTCTCGGATCACCTACGTCTCAATGAAGTGGTCAGCACCAGAAAGCATTGCAATTAGGAAACTCCTATTTACCTTGGCCTATCTGTTCATTTCAGAACGAACATCCCATGTTTTAAAAGGATTTCTTGTGTGATGAAACTGAGCGATCTCTCTATTGCAATACATTTTCGACCTAAAGATAATCAATAGGTTAGCCCAGTGGTGACAGCATGTTTTTATGTGCTGTAACTTGGGTGAGCTCTTGTTTTGCGTATTTATAGATTGTGCCAGTTCAGTTCTGCATTATCATAATCATGCTTAAATAACGTCAATGTAAACTAAGAAATTTCAGAAAAAGAAACTATTTTCACAGTAGGGATCAAATGCATTTAAATGTAGCTACATCATATGGAACGACAAATATTTATCTAAATCGGAAGCACGTTAACGTGATTCCGAGTCATTTTACCAAATTACATTTGGCAGTCCTAAAAATGTAGAATAAAAATAACATAAATGAGTGTACATTGTAAACCGTATACTCCTTTGCGTTCCTGTATCCATGCATTTGCCAAAAAACCACATGAGCAGCAACAGAGGGCACCAGTAATGTTTGGAGAATCGCTCGTTATTAATTGTGCCCGCCATCAATAAATGGATGAATACACCTGTGTGGTGCAGCTGTGCAAATAAATAGCCGTTAACAGTGATGGACCAAGAACAATTTGTTTTGAGTTTCTTTGTGGGGCCCATTAGTTTTCCTTCACTTATGTTGGTCAGACGGATCCACTTCATAGACAAGAGCCTTGGATTCTGAAAGGTGGAATGCAGATGCCAGACACCATCGCAGGACAGTCACTGAAACAGCAAGAAGGCATGTCTTTCCTTGTCCAGCACTCCTCATCCTGCCGAATTTCTGATCCGGGAATGGCACCTTCTTTATTCTGCTTTTTGCCTTATTGTGGTTAGGTCAGTTACCTGGTTTCTCTGCTGCACAGTGGGACCCTTGTTTCTCTGTTGCACAGTGGGACGCTTGTTGAGATAAGTCACCTTCGACAATAATATTTAGGAATAAGTTTGGGACTAGAGATCCTACGATGTTGATAGAGCGTTCCGTACTAGTAATTTACCTATACTTTGGACGCTCTTTAGGCCGATGAATCTTTTGGCTAAGTGGGACCCTCTCCACCCTTAATCGGTCAATTTAATCAAACCAATAATCAATAACGAACATAAGCAATGCCCTGATCAACATAACACTTAACAATTAATCCAGAATACATTTCGACGAACCCTGACCTTCCAGTCAGGAATAACCACACCAGTTTATTCAAAGTTAGTGAATTTATTTCCCTATATTAACAAAGCTAGCACAATATAGATGTGTCTCAACACCAAATGATAAACATAAATGAACATTAATAGCTGTCCATAACGGCGAAACAGGTGCAATCTATGCAGCATTTGAATAACAAGGCATTCGATAATAGCAATGCAAATCACTAATACTATAATCTGTAATGAACTAATTGCAAACATTTAGTCAGCATAACAAGGTCTCAAATTGCATCGTGCAACAAAAGGAATCCTCATCTAACCACAAATTAGCATTGGCATGTGGGACTTCATGCAAAAACAATTTAGCAACATTAATTTGGAAAAACTCCTAACTAGGGATCTTATCAAAATCAGCAGTTGGTTACCTAAAAGAAACACAATGCAATTTTACAATTTCCTTTCATATTTACCAATTACGATCAGCATTCAAGGAAGTCTTCGTCTCACAGGTACCGTTTCTCGATCAGCATTGGGACAGGGCAAAGGGGCAAGGTGGACGGGGCAGTTGCCTCACGGCGGCAAGATAAAACTACTACTTCATGCAAAGGGATCAAAGTTAAAGTCTCTAGGGCAAGAATCATTTAAAGTCTCTTTCTCTCGATTAGAGAAAGCATCAAAGTCTCTTTCAAAATGGCGTCGCAGCAAGGTGGGCCATAATAGCTGCAAAATGGCGGGTATCGGGCTGGTAATGGCAATAATGGCCGCTTTCTTCTCGTGCACCTGGTTTAAATAGACAACAGTTCAAATCCAGTAGGGTCTTCCATTGGAGGGTTCATAGGTTGGCTTCAAATTGTCCAATCAAAAACAACAGTTCTCAAGCTTTTACTTAAGCATACATTATCCTTGGAGACGGGTACGCAAGTTGCAACATTTTATACCAATTAACTCACTTTCAGAGCTTCCATTGTCCGCACCTGCAGATTGACCTTGGAGCTAAGAGAAAAATGCCAGGCTGGCACGAAACCTTAAGATAAGCATGTGAACGATCTCAGTGGAAAAGTACAGCTTCAAGCAAAAATACACGTTTATTAGCACATTGGAAAAATACGAGCATCTAAACCGTGAGACCAGGCAACTAGGCCGAAGCCTCCGCTAAAGTTATGCTAAGCTAAAACATTTCAAACAAGCAAATCATAGCACATGTTTATGATTATGTCGGATTAGTGCAATTCTAATACACCACGTTATATAAAGCACGCTTATAAATGTTGGCAAACTACTCTGAGGGCACATTTTGTCCCCGTACAATCTTTATTAGTTCGGTTAAAGTCACACATGATTATTTCACACTACGTTTATGCGTCAATAAATGTAAAACCTTCATTTCAGCTTCATCAATCCCTCCTCTGATGACTACTTGTCATCACACCAAATCATGCCCACAAATTTTATTCCATTAAAATTCTGTCAGTTCTCTTTTCCTTTTAATTCCCCTAGTTTTTGCTTTGTATTCTTCTGCCATTCTTTTCATTATTTTCTCTTCCTTCCGTCTTTTAATTCTTTCCATAATCATTATTATTCCCCGTTTTATTCCCCAAATTCCAAAAATGCAAATTAGAACTATTAGAATTCCCTGTATTATTTTTAGCAATATTCCATTCCAAATGCCACCAAGCCAATTTCCCACTGAAGCAAGTCCCTTTCCAACTTTCTCCCACACTCCTGGTTCTTTCAATTCCTTTAAATCTGCACTCTCCTTTGTTAGATTAGCAAGCATAGTTTTAATTTTCACACTATTATCTGGAATATACGTGCAACAGTGTCGTGCACCAAGCATTTTGCAAACGCCGCCATCCTTTGCTAAAAGAATGTCTAAGGCAAGCCTGTTTTGAAGAGTCATAGCTCTTTCCGCTGCAAGTTCAGCATCTATCAGGATTATAGCACCTGAAAACTTTGTCAACATGTTATCCACTATAGTAGACAACTTTCTTATTTTGATGGAGTTCAACACGACTCCCAATGAAGGAATCATGGCTCCAAATATATCTCCTACCACAGCAGCTGCGGTCTCTCTTTTCTGGATACGATGGGATCCAGATGTCTTTTGAATCATCGATAGGTCATCCAGTTGATAAACCTTTGGGAACACTATACCCAAATAACATCTCCCCCACCATCCCTTTGGAAGACGATAATAGGCATTATACCCACAAATGTAATATACACCTGGAATGACAGGGTCAAGTCCGTTCATCATGAATGTCCATTTGGCCTTAAAGATAAACGTATGTTTACACTCACTCGCTCCTACAAAAATGTTGTCATAATAAGATTCACCACGATATATACAAAATTTCCCTACATGCCAAGCATCTAAAGCTATTCTCCCTTGTGTTTTTATTGCGGCAAAATCATAATGATCTACTGAAGTCCTCTTATGTAGCTCTTTTTCTAATTTCGCATTCATTTGTGCCCTTCTATCATCTGTGCGATCTAAAAAGCTTATTTCTACTGCAGAGAGCGAGCAGGTAAGGTTTTCCCTATGAGCGTGAGCCGTTTCAAAGGTTGCATTGGCTCGAAAAATTCCCTCATTATTTTAGCATCCCAATCTTTAGCAATCTGACTTAGCTGCGCTATTATAGGAACATATGCAAAGGTAACATCATAATTGGAGTAAAAATGCTGTATGTTAGTTTGACCATAAAATCTAGACATTACTATACTACATGTAATCCCGTATGTAAGAGGCATGTGGTGATAAGTCACCCCTTCCTTTACTGATGTCGGTATCTGTGTACACACATAACAATCTTTCGCATCCATAGTCTCAACATATTCTGTTAGCAAGCGATAGAAAACGTTATACGAAAGCTCCTTCTTATCATGCAAGTGTCTCTCATCTAATTCTAGTCTTTTCAATGCGGTTAGTTCAGTAACAGTAACAGGAGCAAAAGTAGAAGCATCGATTTTCTCATTCTCACCCTTACCATGCATTCCAAGTACGATTGCCATTATTATTAGTACACATGCAATTACCAAGCCTATACACACGTATTTACAATAATTATTTCTACTGTTTTGCGTCATGATCTGTAGAGAATCAGAGAGCTAGAAGCACCTATAAAGAAACTATTTAGCAATTCAGTTACAAAGCTGAACGAGCGCAATGTTCACACCGTCTTCTTCAGGAGGCCAGTCACTTATCAGTTAGCAGCATTTGTCTCAATTCGGCAATAACTCAGTCTTTTATCAGTTCAGCAAGTGTCTTATCCGGTTTAGCAATGTCTCAGCTGGTTGTTTGTATCACGTTAAATTGTAGCAAGCAATGTCATTTATTACCCTTTCAATCGACAGAGTCCATAAAACTTTTCTTTTCTATTGGTATCTCTTCTTCTTCGTTCTCAAGGCTTAGAGATACAAATTCGTCAGTCCAATCGTCATGAACTACATATGCCCATTCAGGACCGGAATATCTTCTGTTCGGTATCCTTTTCCTTTTCAATTTTGATTCTCTTTTTGCTTCTGCTTCGCTGGTACTTTCCACTTTTGTCAAGTCTTTTTCTTCACTCGGGGATGGTACCACGACAGTTACTTCTTTTCTTTTCTCTTTCACTTTTGGCCTTTCTCCGTCGTTCAAACTTTCTTTAGTCCTTTGTTTTATTGGTGATATACTTAGTCTCCTCTTTGCACCATGTCCATTTGATGGACCTGCGATCTTTTCTGTGGAAGCTTGAACCGTTTCGTTCTGTTCTGCCTTGTCCCCTCCTTCTGGAGAATCAATCATGTTCTCTTTTTCTTTTTCTGTATCGTCTGCTTCTGGGAAAGCCCTCCTCTGATCAGGCTCTCCTGCTTTTTCACCTTTTTCGAGCCCTTCGTCACCGTTACTTTCGTCAGGCTCTTTATCACTTTCAGCTGCTTCAGGTTCTTTGTCACCTTCAGCTGCTTCAGGCTCTTTGCTACCCTCAGCTGCTTCAGGTTCTTTGTCACCTTCAGCTGCTTCGTCGCTGTCTGAACTTTCTCCTTGGTCTTCCACAAGTGAGTTGGTCGCTTCGTCCTCAGAGAATATCTCTCTCTCTTCCGTTCCTGTCTGGTCGCTTTCAGTTTGGTTTTGCTCTGTCTCAGCGTTCAGCACTGTTTTATCAGGCACTGGCAGTTTCAGTGCTTCAACTTCCTCATCTGTGGGACACAACACTTTCTTTGTGTGACTGGCGTGAATCCAGTTGGGAACTCCCGCACACTTCACAGCGGTAGTGGTCGTCAGGATCACTTGGAAAGGGCCTTTCCAACGGGGTTCCAGACACGACTTCCTCACGTGCTTCTTTACCACGACCCAGTCACCTGCTTTCAGTGCGTGTCCTGGACCTTGGATCGGTGGCAAGGTGGTTGCTTCCACCTGGTGAGAGAAAGAGCGAACCACGTCAGCCAGACCCTTGCAGTAGTCTAACACCATATCATCTGTAATATTCAAAAGCGCGTTTGCGGGAACTGCAGGAAGTCTCATAGCCCTGCCCATGAGAATTTCGTGCGGAGACAATCCAGTCTTTCTATCAGGGGTGTTTCTCATTGACATTAGCACCAAGGGCAATGCGTCAGGCCATTTCAAATTTGTCGATGCACATATTTTCGCCATTCTTGATTTCAGTGTACCATTCATCTGCTCCACCAGTCCTGATGCTTCAGGGCGATAGCTACAATGCAGTTTTTGCTCAATGTTCAGCGCTGCGCAAAGTAACTTTATCACCTCGTTATTGAAGTGACTTCCCCTATCTGATTCTAAAGAGATCGGGAATCCGAAACGTGTTATTAACTCCCTCAACAATAGTTTTGCAACTGTAAGGCTGTCATTTCTACGTGTGGGGTATGCCTCAATCCAGTGACTAAAAATGCACACAATCACCAACACATACTTCAGACCTCCATGCACAGGCATCTCAATGAAGTCCATCTGCATCCTACTAAATGGGCCACTGGCCCTGCCAATGTGGCTCGCGTTCACAACTGTTCCCTTTCCTGGGTTCATCTGCTGGCAAGTGACACATCGATGGCAAACTGCTTCTGCAGCTTGACGAAATCTGGGGTTAAACCAATCAGTTTTGAATAATCTTATCATGGCATCTCTCCCTAGGTGAGCTTGCCCATGATAGAACCGCGCAAGCTGTGATAAGAGACTATTTGGCAAAACAAATTTTCCCTCATTTGAAACCCATAACTCATCTGGTCTCTTTATACATTGTGATTTAATCCAGGAATCTCTTTCATCCTCCCTGACGTTATTCTGTAATGCTTTTAATTCATCTATTGTATCTACGACCTTCAAGGCAAATGCTTCAGCTGGTTCGAGTTCTGGTTCACTTATCGAATTCCATTCATCTCTGAGTAATATACAGTTCAAGGCACAAAATCTTGCGACTTGATCCGCATATGCATTTCCCAGAGAAACATAGTCCTGTCCTTTGGTATGAGCACTACACTTTACCACTGCAACTTCGGCTGGCATTTGAATGGCGTGTAACAATTCCCTTATTCTCTCCCCGTTTTTCACTGGGGATCCTGAAGAAGTCAGGAAACCTCTCTGTGACCATAGTTGTCCAAAGTCGTGCACAATCCCAAACCCGTACTGACTATCGGTGTAAATGGTGACTTTCATCAATGCAGACAGTTGACATGCTCTTGTAAGGGCTACAAGTTCTGCTACTTGTGCAGAATAGACTCCTTGAAGCCAGGCCGCTTCCAAGACACCTGTTACAGTACATACAGCATATCCTGCTTTCAAAATTCCCATCCCATCTCTTAGACATGAACCATCAATGAAAACAATTTGGTCATTTTCATCAAGCTTAGTATCCTTAATGTCAGGTCGAGGTTTTGTGCAAAATTCAGTCACCTGAAGGCAGTCATGCTCGACGTCTTCAGCGTTCTCAACTTCAGCATTTTCACCAGGAAGCAAGGTTGCTGGATTCAACGTAGTGCACCTTTTCAGCTGCACATTCGGTGAGCCCAGAATTATCGTTTCATACCTTGTGAGTCTTGCTCCAGTCATGTGTTGCGTTCGGGAGCGGGTCAAAAGTATCTCAACTGAGTGAGGGACCATGACTGTTACTGGGTGTCCCATCACTATTCCTTCACTCTGAGTGAGGCTGATACCAACTGCTGCTACGGCGCGCAAACACCCTGGGAGTGCTACTGCAACCGGATCCAAAGTAGCTGAAAAATACGCTACTGGTCTGTTTATGCCACCATGGGCTTGAGTCAAGACAGACAAAGAACTCGCATCACGTTCGTGACAAAACAATGTGAAAGGCTTCGTGTAATCAGGCATACCTAAAGCTGGAGCCCTGCACATGCATTCTTTCAATTCAATAAAAGCATCCATCTCGTCTTCTTTCAGCTCAATTTGATCCAAGGCATCCTTCTGGGTCAGCTTCAGTAAAGGCTTTGCTAGAGTTGAGAAGTTGGGAATCCACTGACGACAGTAGCCCACCATTCCCAAAAACTTCCTCACCTCCCTCCTTGTCTTTGGTGGACTCATTTGAAGTACACTCGTTATTCTTTCCTTCATTATTCTCCTTGACCCTTTCTCTATCTGGTGACCCAAGTATTTCACTTTCTTCTGACAGAACTGCAATTTGGAAGGAGACACCTTGTGTCCATTCCTTCCCAAATGGTTCAACAGAGCAATGGTATCGGCTGTGCAGCCACTTTCTGTCTTTGATGCAATCAATAAGTCATCGATGTACTGTACTAGGGTTGACTCGAATGGCAATTCTAACGCTTCCAAGTCTTTCTTTAGAATCTGATTGAATATTGACGGTGACTCAGAAAACCCTTGAGGAATTCGACACCAACTGTACACTCTGTCTAAGAATTTAAAACAAAAGAGATATTGACTGTCCTCATGAAGAGGCACCGAAAAGAATGCTTGTGACAAGTCGATGACTGAGAACCACTCGGCATCGCAAGGGACTTGAAACATTATCACAGCTGGATTTGGTACGACAGGGCAACACTTGACTATGATGTAATTTATTTTCCTCAAGTCCTGCACAATTCGGACCTTTCCACTCGGCTTTATTAGTCCCATTATTGGTGAATTACATGGACTGCTCAACACTTCTTTCAGTACTCCCTGCTTTACAAATTCGTCAATGAGTTGGGCAACTTTCATGAGGGTGTCTTGTGCCATGTGATATTGTGGGGTCTGGGGAAAGGTTGCATTGGGCTTTACAGTCACTTTCACTGGTTCCACTCCTTTCATCAATCCCACCTCTTTCCCTGTCATATCCCACACTTCCTTTCCGACTGTTTCCCGTAATTCAGCTGGAATATCTTCTTCAGTTATCATCGGGAAGAGACAAATCAGAGGATACTCTTCATCGACAGTTTCCATCTCATCCCCCTCTGCACTGTCCTCTTCTTCCCCATCACTGCTCGTCTGTATTTTTATTCCCTCGTTCGAACACATAATCGAACAACCCAATTTGCACAATAGGTCTCTCCCTAACAGTGCTATCGGGCTTGAGTCACATACCACAAATTTGTGTAACCCTTGATAGTTACCAATGCTGACTGGTATCGGATCTGTAATTGGGTTTGTCAGGTGCCTGTTTGCTACTCCCACTTGAACTGTCCTTCCTGAGAGTGGCAAATTTGGTACTTCAATGCTCTTAACAGTTGAACGTGTGGCTCCTGTGTCAACCAAGAATGAGACACGATGACCCATTACTCTTCCCTCCACGTACGGACCCTTTTGATCAACTTCCAAGGATGCTGCAAGCACACAATCTCCTTCCTCTCCTGAACTTTCACTCTCCCATACATTGTTTATTCCACTCTCACTGTGTAATGGGAACTGTTGTACGGTGCCATTTGTATTCATTACCTGACCCGAGACCTGTGGAGGAACCATCACTTGCTGCTGACTCATTGGTGCCAAAGGTATTTGCATTTGCTGATTAGGTACCATGGGAAACTGCTGTTGCATTGGCTGCATTTGCGTCATCTGCATACGGGGCATCTGCATCTGCTGCGGCTGCATGGGCTGTAATCCCTGTAGCTGATTTAAGGTCTGAAAATTTGGGTTTGGACCTCTCATTTTCGGTCCCCTCATTGTCTGAAATGCATTGACATCATTGTTTTGCTGACCGACACCTGCACCTTCCTGCACCACCATCGGGCACTCGCGTTTCCAATGACCGACAATTCCGCACACGTGACACGGCATCACCTTTTTCAATGCCTGCACACCATTCTGAGTCACAACAGTGTTCAAATCCGGACCATTATTCACAAAACTTCCTCTGCCTCTGCCTCTCGCCTTTGGCTGAAACGCCATATTTCCCTGCAACTGCGGCTGCGGTTGCGGTACCTGTTGTTGGAACCCTTGCAACCCTTGCAAACCTTGCAGACCTGTCTGAGCTGCTTTAAGCTTCATCATCATCACTTTCTCTTTCAACCTTTTCTGTTTCACTTCAATTTCGTCGCTACAGTATTTCGCATAATTCAACACCTCATCAATAGGTTTCGACTGCCAACAAATCAAATGCGACTTTATCATCTGACTTATCTCTGGTCTCAGCCCTTCCACAAATCTAAACACAAAATGAAGCATGTCCTTCGCCTCTATTGTCTCCGTGCCACTGTAGTTCTTGAACGCCTTCAACAACCTCTCATAGTAACTATGAATCGACTCTTTAGCCTCTTGGGCAGTTCGATCTATCTTCTGCCAATCCACGTTTTTCGCGGCAACCTTCGTCTTCAAATGCTCAATCACCTTATAGTACAAGCTCATCACCATAGGTGATGGTGCACCCGTATCCCTGTCTCTCTCCGGTTCACTTGTCGGCCAACCTACAGCTCTTTTGCAATCCTCCCACAAATCTGCCGGAACCACAATCTCAAAGAGAGTGTTCAGGTCTTCCCAGAGACATTTTGCAAGCTTCACAAACCTATCAGTCTGTTGATACCATTCAATCGGTTTCTCTCTCAGTTTGGGAAAATCATCCATAAAAGACTGAATGTCGCTTCTGTGCCATGGTACATGTATTAATTTTCCCCCTGCTGTCTCCCTCATTGGTAACATGGTTACTGCATCACTACTCTGTGGTCTTTTCTCGTTGAGCTCTGGGACACTGTCTTTCCTCTTTTCCTTTCTCTTTACCCATCTGCTTTCCCATTTGTCTAAGCACCTCCACACTTGTGCACTCTGCAACAACTCTCTGAGGTGCGCCTTCATGCCTGCTGACCTCATGTGTTCAAAGTCTGTGGTCCCGAAATCCAATCTGTAGCTCCTGCTCAAGTGTTTCATCTTGTCTATATCAACCCCGTTTTTGTCAGCTATTTCTTGCAAGCTTCTATGTACCTTGTTCACTTCTCTCGTAATTCTGGGACATAGATATCTCAGCTCTTCTTCCGAGTAGGACTCTAACCTATTCACACCCATAGTCCCTTCCACCAATTCTTGTGCTTCCATGTTCAACCTGACCCTGTTCAGATAATCTTCTCCCTTCCCACTGGCTGAGCTTTGTGTGGAATTCAGACTGTTGAACCACTGTGTCAGCTGTTGCGCATTCAACCCCATCAGTGTAGCGTTCACATCGACTGCCATTGATGGTTGCGGCAACTTTTCAGTATTCGATGACAGCGGTATCACCAGTGGGGGACTCGACCTCACCAGTGTTGACTGAGCGCATATGGGACTAAACTCCATCAAGGACCCAGGTCCAGTTGGTTGAGCCGCTATCGGAGTTATCCCTGGAGTGTTTGCTATGCACCTCCTTTCTGTCCCACTCTGCGGCATTGATCCCTGACCGCTCATACCTAAGTTAGGCTGACTGTACAGAGGTACCGGTGGACCTACAGTAATGGGTAGCGATATCGCATCTGGGTTTTGTCCATTTCCCATGTTCTGAGACATGTTCATTCCCACACTATGGGTCATCATTGCCGGCATGCCCATCTGACTCCCCGTCATCTGAGCATGTGCGTTTCCCCCCTGCATCTGTTTTTGAGGCATCAAAAACTGGGTTGATTCAGCTTGTGCCAGTGTTGGGTTGTGACCATTCTGTCCTCCCATTACGGATGGATCTAAAATCATTCCCGTACTATTATCACTGCTGTAGTACCTTGGGACCTGCGGCTGATAATTTTCTGCTGGTTTCAATATGGGCACATCTGGATATATTCTCCTCACCTGCAGTATCTGCGGGGTGAACAGTAAACTCGGGTCCTTAGATCCCGATGATGCTCCTGAACTCTGAGTTTCACTGTTCTGTACCGGTGCCGGAGGGGCAGAACTGGTACTTGGACCTTGTCCACTCTCCGCATAAGGTGGTGGACGGTCGTTCAGCAATTGCATGATTAACTCCTCATCCTCTAACTCCTCTTCTCTTCTCAACTTTTCCTCGTCCTCTCTATCCTTGGAACACCTCCTGTTTGTCTTACAGGTAGCTTTCTTACCTGTCTCCTCTTCTTCCTTAGTAATTGCGGGAAACAATTTTATCCCCTGCAATACATCTGACCTCCACACCTTCTGTGCATTAACCCACCTAGCGTCCGCTAGTGTCTTTTCTACCTTCCTTATCCTAGTCTCGAACTTATTTTGCTGCTGCTGTCTAGCCATTAGTTCCCAAATCGCTAGAGCCTCAAACTGTGCTGGCCTTGGAGGTACCTTCATGTCGTACATCGCAAATCTCAAATTCTCTAGAATCCTTATATTGAATGTCCCATGGATCGGGAATGCTACGCTCCCATGTTTCTCTGTCAACTTGTGCCATTGCTTTAGCCAAAGGCACGGAGCTACCCCCTTTTCCTCCATTACAATGTAAGCTGGTGTACCTTCGGGTGGCGTCTCCTCTCCTACGCTCGCTTTGATGTAAGACTCCCCCTTCATCGCGCTCTTGAATGCCTTAAAAAATTTCATTTTTTCTCGTCTTTTATTTCACAAAGTTTGTAATCAATAAGTGACTTTAATTCCCGGAATACTCTTTGCTTGCCTTTCCCCTTCCAAT
Organism: Pleurodeles waltl; assembly: GCF_031143425.1. Classification (NCBI taxonomy): domain Eukaryota; kingdom Metazoa; phylum Chordata; class Amphibia; order Caudata; family Salamandridae; genus Pleurodeles; species Pleurodeles waltl. The sequence continues at coordinate 1,463,135,315 of NC_090445.1, forward strand.
CGAGCCCCACGGACTGCGTCCAATCCGTGCGCGACCCTTCTCTGCAACCAACCTATCCCAGCGCGGCTCCTAGTGACGTCACACTCACACACACTGCGGCTGACAAAGCCTTGCGGCGAGTCCTCCTTCACTCAGCTCCTCTCGTAACAACTTCTAGCATGTATCGCGAGCTACCAAAAATATAAAACAGATCTGTCGGTTTACTACAGGAGGGGTAACACAATCGCTTCAGGACCTTAGGGATTTTTCACTAGCCTCGGCAGTTATTCCATCTTTCTCGGTCCCCACTTTCGCAAGCAAAATCTGACCCGCAGACTGCTCTCAACTTGTCAGTGATCTATTCTAGTGCACTTAGAATTTTGTCAAAGCCCGAAGTCGAAGTTTTCTTTCACTCCCTTAACACACGTACCGACTCGTTGACCACGCCCGATCAACCTACTAAACCGACCAGACCACAACATAAAACAACATACTCCGGAGTCTCTTGACCTCGCAGGGCCCGTCTCAACAACAACAACCACGTGGACCTTTTTATGCACAAAGCGCCACACGCACATGAAGTTCGACGACTTCCCTACTCTCACACTCGGAGTCGCACCTCCGCTATTTCTATGGAGTTCGACGACTTCCCTACTTCTACACTCGGAGTCGCACCTCCGCTATTCTCTAAAATCCTCGCAACCTTTTCACACAATCTGCGGCAATAAGCTGTGCAAGTGCAAAAATCCTAACTTCACTCATACCATCACCAGTACCGCCAATGCCGATCTCACACCTCCATTCTCTTCATTCGCAAGCTCCGAGATCCCGGGAAAGTCGCGGTGGACCTAGCCCATCATCATTCTGTCAATCTATTTTACCCAAGAAAAATCTAATTCAACTTCTCGAATGTGGTCTCAAAGGGCGTAACCGTCAATTCAACACCATGTACTTTAAGAGTACGGGGTCCCAAAAGGCGAAACTGTCCTCTGCTACCATCTACTGATAGAGCGTTCCGTACTAGTAATTTACCTATACTTTGGACGCTCTTTAGGCCGATGAATCTTTTGGCTAAGTGGGACCCTCTCCACCCTTAATCGGTCAATTTAATCAAACCAATAATCAATAACGAACATAAGCAATGCCCTGATCAACATAACACTTAACAATTAATCCAGAATACATTTCGACGAACCCTGACCTTCCAGTCAGGAATAACCACACAAGTTTATTCAAAGTTAGTGAATTTATTTCCCTATATTAACAAAGCTAGCACAATATAGATGTGTCTCAACACCAAATGATAAACATAAATGAACATTAATAGCTGTCCATAACGGCGAAACAGGAGCAATCTATGCAGCATTTGAATAACAAGGCATTCGATAATAGCAATGCAAATCACTAATACTATAATCTGTAATGAACTAATTGCATACATTTAGTCAGCATAACAAGGTCTCAAATTGCATCGTGCAACAAAAGGAATCCTCATCTAACCACAAATTAGCATCGGCATGTGGGACTTCATGCAAAAACAATTTAGCAACATTAATTTGGAAAAACTCCTAACTAGGGATCTTATCAAAATCAGCAGTTGGTTACCTAAAAGAAACACAATGCAATTTTACAATTTCCTTTCATATTTACCAATTACGATCAGCATTCAAGGAAGTCTTCGTCTCACAGGTACCGTTTCTCGATCAGCATTGGGACGGGGCAAAGGGGCAAGGTGGACGGGGCAGTTGCCTCACAGCGGCAAGATAAAACTACTACTTCATGCAAAGGGATCAAAGTTAAAGTCTCTAGGGCAAGAATCATTTAAAGTCTCTTTCTCTCGATTAGAGAAAGCATCAAAGTCTCTTTCAAAATGGCGTTGCAGCAAGGTGGGCCATAATAGCTGCAAAATGGCGGGTATCGGGCTGGTAATGGCAATAATGGCCGCTTTCTTCTCGTGCACCTGGTTTAAATAGACAACAGTTCAAATCCAGTAGGGTCTTCCATTGGAGGGTTCATAGGTTGGCTTCAAATTGTCCAATCAAAAACAACAGTTCTCAAGCTTTTACTTAAGCATACATTATCCTTGGAGACGGGTACGCAAGTTGCAACATTTTATACCAATTAACTCACTTTCAGAGCTTCCATTGTCCGCACCTGCAGATTGACCTTGGAGCTAAGAGAAAAATGCCAGGCTGGCACGAAACCTTAAGATAAGCATGTGAACGATCTCAGTGGAAAAGTACAGCTTCAAGCAAAAATACACGTTTATTAGCACATTGGAAAAATACGAGCATCTAAACCGTGAGACCAGGCAACTAGGCCGAAGCCTCCGCTAAAGTTATGCTAAGCTAAAATATTTCAAACAAGCAAATCATAGCACATGTTTATGATTATGTCGGATTAGTGCAATTCTAATACACCACGTTATATAAAGCACGCTTATAAATGTTGGCAAACTACTCTGAGGGCACATTTTGTCCCCGTACAATCTTTATTAGTTCGGTTAAAGTCACACATGATTATTTCACACTACGTTTATGCGTCAATAAATGTAAAACCTTCATTTCAGCTTCATCAATGTCTTGCACCAATGACGCTGTACATGGAGTGCTCACCGATTAAATGCAAGATGAAAGAGCCTTTGAATGACACAGTGTTAGAAATGGGGTTTCTGTTTGGCTAGGGTATGTACCTCAGCCAGACAGAACCTACCCACTCTAGTCAGGGCTTGGGAGTTACACGTCCAAGATAACCCCTGCTCACCCCCTTGGTAGCTTGGCACGAGCAGTCAAGCTTAACCTGGAGGCAATGTGTAAAGCGTTTGCACAACACACGTGACGCAAAATGTACATCACAAAGTAAACACAACACTGAGCTATGTAAAAATAATCTGCATTGCACAAAACATAATTAGACCAACATTACACGTAAGTAATACCCTGCTACCTTAGCAGTTGTCAGAATTTACACAAGTTACTAATACTCTGCAAGACTATGCAGTTGTCACATTAGAACACGTAAGTACTCAGGATTCTGCAACCTAAGCAGTAGTCAGGAAATTACAATAAGAGGTATATGCACTTGTCATGAATAATTCCTAAATACACCTAAAAGGAATAGTAGTGAACATATGGCAAGACATAACATATGGCAAGACATAAATAAAAATATGTTTCTCTCAGAGGATCACCCTAGAACATCCCACCCTTCCCGTGACCCCAAGAGTACCTTAATTCCCAGTGTAAGGCACTCCAGTGCCTGGAAGGTCCTAGTGGGGGCCCCCGGCACTCCTATGCGCTCAATGGGGGCCACACCCTGTTCTGTAGGGGAGAGGGGTAGCCAACACCCTCCCTGAAATTCAAAATGGGCACCTCTAGCCAAGGAGGGGGGGGCAGAAAAATGCCCACAGGGTCGATCGTTGGCAGTGCGGGGAGCCTCTGATGAGGCTTCCACCCCGCCCGCTCTTCCGGTTTGATGTCGGCCCTCCTGGGGGCCGCGTCTTCTGGGGGAGCTTCCCCCTGGGCCTCGTCCGGCCCTTCCTCAGAAGGGGGGGACAATGACAGCGCCCCACACGATGCTGTGGACCTAGTGGGGCAAGGGGAGCCTCTGAGGAGGCTTCCGTCCCCTCGCCTGACGAAAGAGTTCTGTAATGAGCCTTTCCGGCTCACGGCAGTGGGCAGGTACCAGAAGCAGGTGCCTGGTGGTGCCCCGGGGGTGCTCCGGAGAGCGAGCTCGCCCCGGGGGTACGACAGGAGCACGATTGCTCCAATTCCTTTACTTACAAGTGCCTGCAGGCAACGACGACAGCGCAGCTCCGGCGCGCTGGATTTCTCATTAGGAGCTGGGTTGCGGCAGTGACTCCCGGCAGGGAAGAAGCGCCGTGCAGAGCGCGAGGGGCACTCCGAGAAGTCCGGGCTGCGGCGGTGATTTTTAGGGTTTCCAATAAAGCGCTTTTCACAGTGCTTAGGTCAAATCTGCAGCCTCGGCTGCGGCAGTGATTTTTCCTTAGAATGAAAAGAGCGACCTTTGGAAAAGCGCTATGGGCAAGGGGTAGAAGGGTTGGCAGGGGTGAGGGGCCACAACACCCTGCCCCTGGGAGCAACCAAAACCAGAAGAAGCACAGGGCTGGTGGTCCCAGCTACAGGCCAGCACAAGGGGTGCAGATGGTGGCAGTTCCTCCTAGTGACCAGGCAGGTCACAGGTCAGCACAAAAGCAGCAGTCCAAGGTAGTTTCCTAGTGAGTCCATTCATTAGCGTTCTGTGTCCAGTTTCAAGTTCCAAGAATGTTCAAATTGTGGGGAAAATTCCCCTGTACTTATAGTCAGTTTTTACAGTGTTTCACAATGGTAGGGAGAGGAGGTTCCAGCCAGTTACAACTGGTTCTGGGAGTGCCTCCTCTCTCCTTTCAGCACAGGCTCCCAACATCAGTGGGGGGTTAACAACCCTATTGTGTGAGGCCAGGGCACAGTCTTTACAAATGCAGGTGTGCCCCACCTCTCCCTTCTCTCAGCCCAGGAAGGCTTTACAATATGTAGATGCACCTCTGTGTCACCTCCACCCTCCCTGTGTTCAGGCTGTCTGAAAAGTATGCACAAAGCCCCAACTGTCAGCCTGCCGGACGTTGATTGGAGACAAGCTTCAAAACACCAAAGTCATAAGCACAGATAAATGTGCACTTTCTAGAAGTGGCATTTCTGTGATAGTAATAAAAAATACACATACACCAGTAAGCAGCATTTCTTACCACTGTCACAACCATACCAAACATGCCTACGCTACTCCTCCTAAATCAGACAATACCCCTTACACATAAGGCAGGGCATCTCCAATGCAATCCTATGAGAGGGCAGCACTCACAGCGGTGAGACACCAGTTAGGCTGTTTGTCACTACCAGGACAGGCCACGCAAAATGGCACATGTCCTGCCTTCTACATACATGGCACCCTGCCCAAAGGGCTAGCTAGGGCGTACCTTAGGGGTGACTTACATGTAGTAAAAGGGAAGTTCTGGGCCTGGCAAGTAAATTTAGATGCCAGGTCCCTGTGGCAGGAAACTGCGCACACAGGCTCTGCGCTAGCAGGCCTTAGATAGGTTTGATGGACTACTTCAGTGGGTGGCGCAAGCCGCGCTGCAGGCCCACTAGTAGTATTTAATTTACAGGCCCTGGGTATAGAGATACCACTTTACAAGGGACTTATAGGTAAATTAAATATGCCAATCAGGTATAATACAATCATACCAAATTTGTAAGAGAGAGCACATGCACTTTAGCACTGGTTAGCAGTGAAAAAGTGCTCAGAGTCAAAACGTCAGCCAACAAAGGTCAGAAAAATAAGGAGGCAAAAGCAAAAAGTCTGGGGAATGACCCTGTAAAAGGGCCAGGTCCAACATGACCCCTACCGGCCCAAAGCCAGGGGAGAACAATCAATACCTTGATGGACTTCAATGATTAGGGCGATAGAACCAGGACCCTGGCCCGCAACTGCAGGGACATGATCCAGTTCTACGCCAATCTGAACCCAGTTGAATTCCTCTGTCTATGCTCCCAAGACAATCTAAGCTAACCCAGGGAGGCGTCCTAGTTGTCTGTGGCCAGAGCCAGGTCCCAGGCAAGCCCGGGGCCACTGGCCTCTGAAACCTCTCAGAGTGGGGGGCGGGAGCCCCAGGTGCATAGCATCCTGTTTCCACTCTCCTTCCCACCAGTTCAGGAGTTACCCCCTGCCACTGGCCTTCTAGCCTAGGGACTGTTCCCATAGCCTGAATAGGGCCCAGGGGAGAATTTCTCCTCCTGCCCCTCCTTCTAGGGTTCCGCCTCCTCCGAGAAGGAGTTGTACCCCCAGAATCCAGAACTGCCAGGGCGCTTGTTACAGTCGTCCTGGTCAGCTCACCCACCAGTTCAGAGGATCCTCCCTGTAACTGGTCTCCCAACCCAGGTTCCTTCCCCTCTGGCTGAGCTGGGGTCAGGAAAGAGCCTTTCCTCCTCCTGCCCCTCCTTCTAGAGTTCTGCACCCTCCCATCAGGAGTGATACCCCCAGAAGTAATGGTAGAGAGACTGGGGACAGCTTTCTCCACCTCCAGGTCAAGGGAGCTACCCTGGACCTGTTTTTCCAACCCAGGGACGGTACCCTTGGGCTGGTTCTCCAACCTAGGGACGGTACCCTTTTGCTGGACATGAGTTAGGGGAGTGTCCTCCCTCAAACTCTCCCTTACAGGAACTGAATCCCTAGGGCATGCATCTTCCAACCTAGGGACGTTACTCTTTTGCTGGACAGGAGTCAGGGAAGTGTATTCTCGTGAATCCCCTCTTGAAGGAACTGAATCCCTAGAGAATGCCTCAGTAGAGATGCTGGTTACAGCAGTCTCTATTTTCGAATCTAGGGGGTTGCCCAGGATCTGGTCTTCCAACCTAGGGACAATACCCTTTTGCTGGACAGGAGTCAGGGGAGTGTCCTCCCTCACACCCTCAAAAGGAAGCACCGGCACCCCCCTCTGCGGGGTGGTGCTACTGATCTCCAGAGTTGGAGCGACCCTGTTCCCAGGTGTCCCCCCTTCTCCTTCAGACTTTAGAACATCCTTTTTACAGGATTGGTCTTTGGTAACGAGTACTCTCCCGCCTTGGGATCCCTCCCGGGTACCTTCCAAGACCTGCGGAAGAGGACAGGTCCCTGTGGATCCTGCACCCTCCCCGCTCAGAACGTTGTCGGGGTTGGTTAAATTCTAGCCTCGGTGTACCGATAAGGAGCCGTCTAAGGCATACGTAAGAGGATAGGTCCTTAACAATCTTACTTCCTTCCCGCTGAAAACTTTACCTGGAACAGTTAAATTCCAGCCTTGGGGCCCCTTCCGGGTGCCTTCCAAGACATGCGTAAGAGGACAGGTCCCTCTGGATCCTGCACCTCCCCCTCTCAGAATTTGGCCTGAATTACCCAGAACCTCCCCAACCCCTTCCAGGGGTGAACCTAAGACAGCTCTTGGTGTCTGACCAGCTCCCCTGGCACTAAGCCAGAGGTCAGCCTCCTTTGCAAGCTCCTTGGGGTCAGAGAACATAAAGTAAGACAAGCGTTGGCGTAGCTCTGAAAAACAGCAACGGAACATGTGTTCTCTTAGAATGAGACTAAACAGCCCTTCATAAGTGGTTGCTCTGCTACCCTCCACCCATCCTGTTAGTGCTTTGCTACAAGTCCCCATAAAATCCTCCCAAGACTGGTGAGACCGCTTCCTGCTGCCTCTGAACCTCAACTTGTAGTCTTCAGGGGTGAGACCATACTCTTCTATCAGGGCCTTTCTGATGTGGGGATACCCCTGCCTGTCACTCCCTTCTGGGGCCAGTAGGACATCCCTTTCCACCTCAGGAATATAGCTCTCTAAGACAGTTACCCAATCTGTCTCAGGAATCCTGCGCGCAACTAGAGCTTCTTCATACCCCATAAGCCACTGACGTATGTCATCTCCCTCCTTGAACCCAGGTACCAAATCTGTGGATAGGTAAGGATTGTGCCTAACACTAAAAATGCTGCCACCACTGGACTCCACCTGCATTACTGGTGAGTCCAGATTTGTAAGACTGCGCTCTAGAGCGCGCCTTTCCCTGGCAAAGGCCCTTTCAGCCTCCTCCATCCTCTCCTGGACTAAGGCTTTTTCAACCGCAGCCTGTCTCTCTTCTACAGCCAGCCTGGTTAGCTGCAGCCTCAGGTCCCTCTCTTCCCGCCTATCTCTGAGCTCCTCAGGTGACAGGGAATGGGAGGTGGCGCTGCTGCTACGTAAGGACCCAGTAAGGGACTCCCTATCTATGGGGTCCTCTCTCTCTACTGGCATCCCTGGCCAGTCATCTTCTCCCTCAGTGTCTAACTATTCGGGGGCACTATCCCCCTGGGGTGTGGACTGGGGACCCTCTTCCTCAGGGTCCTCACTACTCTCGTGGGTCTCTCTAGGGTCTCCCTCAGAACCATCCCTCTCTTGGGCCTCTTTTTCTGTTGATATCTCACGAGCCTGCTCAAAATAATATAAGGCTTTTGTGAGGTCCTCTTCTTCAGGCAGCCCTCTCTCTCTGCAGAATACCTTTAACTCTTCTAGAGTGTACCCCAACAACTCATCCATGTCAAAGGTAGACTCCATTTTGTAAAGAGCACAACACTAGCATAAACAACAAGAGTCCAAAGTGCGAGTATACAACACAGGAGTAAAAATAAAAATGACTAGCTTGAGAGAACAGGAGAATAATTTAAGAAAAGAGAATTAAAACATGTAATGGTCTAAGTGCAATTTGCGGTGCAGAAATGAGTCACAAGGTACTGTGCAAGCGCAAGTCCTATCCTCACCGCTGACAACCAATGTTAGAAATGGGGTTTCTGGTTGGCTAGGCTATGCACCTCAGCCAGGCAGAACCTACCCACTCTAGTCGGGGCTTGGGAGTTACACGTCCAAGATAACCCCTGCTCACCCCCTTGGTAGCTTGGCACGAGCAGTCAGGCTTAACCTGGAGGCAATGTGTAAAGCGTTTGCACAACACACAACACACGTGACGCAAAATGTACACCACAAAGTAAACACAACACTGAGCTATGTAACAATAATCTGTATTGCACAAAACATAATTAGACCAACATTACACGTAAGTAATACCCTGCTACCTTAGCAGTTGTCAGAAGGTTACACAAGTTACTAATACTCTGCAAGAATATGCAGTTGTCACATTAGAACACGTAAGTACTCAGGATTCTGCAACCTAAGCAGTAGTCAGGAAATTACAATTAGAGGTATATGCACTTGTTATCAATAATTCCTAAATACCCCTAAAAGGAATAGTAGTGAACATATGGCAAGACATAACATATGGCAAGACATAAATAAAAATATGTTTCTCTCAGAGGATCACCCTAGAACATCCCACCCTTCCCGTGACCCCAAGAGTACCTTAATTCCCAGTGTAAGGCACTCCAGTGCCTGGAAGGTCGTAGTGGGGGCCCCCGGCGCTCCTATGCGCTCAACGGGGCCCACACGCTGTTCTGGAGGGGAGAGGGGTAGCCAACACCCTCCCTGAAATTCAAAACGGGCCCCTCTAGCCAAGGAGGGGGGGCCACAAAAATGCCCACAGGGTCGATCGTTGGCGGCACGGGGAGCCTCTGATGAGGCTTCCACCCCGCCCGCTCTTCCGGTTCGATGTCGGCCCTCCTGGGGACCGCGTCCTCTGGGGAAGCTTCCCCCTGGGCCTCGGAAGGGGGGGGGAACGACAGGGCCCCACACGGTGCTGTGGACCTAGTGGGGCAGGGGAGCCTCTGAGGAGGCTTCCGTCCCCTCGCCTGACGAAAGAGTTCTGTAATGAGCCTTTCCGGCTCACGACAGCAGGCAGGCACCCGAAGCAGGTGCCTGGTGGTGCCCCGGGGGTGCTCCGGAGAGCGAGCTCGCCCCGGGGGTACGACAGGAGCGCGATTGCTCCAATTCCTTTACTTACAAGTGCCTGCAGGCACCGACGACAGCGCAGCTCCGGCGTGCTGGATTTCACATTAGGAGCCGGGTTGCGGGCGGTGACTCCCGGCAGGGGAGAAGCGCCGAGCAGAGCACGAGGGGCACTCCGAGAAGACCGGGCTGCGGCGATGATTTTTAGGGTTTCCAATAAAGCGCTTTTCACGGTGCTTAGGTCAAATCTGCAGCCTGGGCTGCAGCTGTGATTTTTCCTTAGAACGAAAAGAGCGACCTTTGGAAAAGCGCTATGGGCAAGGGGTAGAAGGGTTGGCAGGGGTGAGGGGCCACAACACCCTGCCCCTGGGAGCAACCAAAACCAGAAGAAGCACAGGGCTGGTGGTCCCAGCTACAGGCCAGCACAAGGGGTGCAGATGGTGGCAGTTCCTCCTAGTGACCAGGCAGGTCACAGGTCAGCACAACAGCAGCAGTCCAAGGTGGTTTCCTGGTGAGTCCATTCATTAGCGTTCTGTGTCCAGTTTCAAGTTCCAAGAATGTTCAAATTGTGGGGAAAATTCCCCTGTACTTATAGTCAGTTTTTACAGTGTTTCACAATGGTAGGGAGAGGAGGTTCCAGCCAGTTACAACTGGTTCTGGGAGTGCCCCCTCTCTCCTTTCAGCACAGGCTCCCAACATCAGTGGGGGGTTAACAACCCTATTGTGTGAGGCCAGGGCACAGTCTTTACAAATGCAGGTGTGCCCCGCCTCTCCCTTCTCTCAGCCCACGAAGGCTTTACAATATGTTGATGCACTTCTGTGTCACCTCCACCCTCCCTGTGTTCAGGCTGTCTGAGAAGTATGCACAAAGCCCCAACTGTCAGTCTGCCCAGACGTTGATTGGAGACAAGCTGCAAAACACCAAAGTCATAAGCACAGATAAATGCGCACTTTCTAGAAGTGGCATTTCTGTGATAGTAATAAAAATTACACCTACACCAGTAAGCAGCATGTCTTACCACTGTCACAACCATAGCAAACATGCCTACGCTACCCCTCCTAAATCAGACAATACCCCTTACACATAAGGCAGGGCATCTCCAATGCAATCCTATGAGAGGGCAGCACTCACAGCAGTGAGACACCAGTTAGGCTGTTTGTCACTACCAGGACAGGCCACGCATCATGGCACATGTCCTGCCTTCTACATACATGGCACCCTGCCCAAAGAGCTAGCTAGGGCGTACCTTAGGGGTGACTTACATGTAGTAAAAGAGGAGTTCTGGGCCTGCCAAGTAAATTGGGTCCCTGTGGCAGGAAACTGCGCACACCGGCTCTACGCTAGCAGGCCTTAGATAGGTTTGACGGGCTACTTCAGTGGGTGGCGCAAGCCGCGCTGCAGGCCCACTAGTAGTATTTAATTTACAGGCCCTGGGAATAGGGATACCACTTTACAAGGGACTTATAGGTAAATTAAATATGCCAATCAGGTATAATCCAATCATACCAAATTTGTAATAGAGAGCACATGCACTTTAGCACTGGTTAGCAGTGAAAAAGTGCTCAGAGTCAAAACGTCAGCCAACAAAGGTCAGAAAAATAAAGAGGCAAAAGCAAAAAGTCTGGGAAATGACCATGTAAAAGGGCCAGGTCCAACACACAGCATCTGGGAAAACTGTGGAATCTGTAGGTCTATCTGCCGCATTTTATATAACCTTCAAATAAAAATTAGCACTGCAAGTTGCTGAGATGCATATCCAGCCCTTAATATCAGGCACCTCCTAAATACAAGCAGGTAGCTGTTGTAGTCTCCTTATTTAAATGATAAGACAACTTCTTACAGGATGCTGTCTGTATTAAACCTAGATTACAACATACCTAGGGCGTGATATTGAATTCAACTGACAGTATTGTGTATGTCAGGGTGGCAAAGGACATGTTGGAGTGTGACTTTTAGAATTAATATTAATATGAAAAGCTTGCAATATAATGTGTAATGAAGCCGCATAGAAGATATGTTAACCTAGAAAAATAATGTACGCGTTTGAAATGTGTCCACGGGGAGTGGCCACCAATGTATACGATGATTAATGAAAATGACTAATAATGATTTAACAATGTACTAATGTATGATTTTGTATTAGCATTAAGGATTATGTATTAGGGTTTTGCTAAATTAATCACTAGGCCTTAGTTAGCAAGGGTCTGGGCCTAGCTGCCTGGTCTCATATTAACTGTGTTTTCTAACGTGCAATGTGCTGCTTTCCTGAAGGACACGAAGCTGTACTTTTCCAGAAGCTAGAGATGTGTGTAGCCGTAGTAAATTATTTCACATGGGACCAGACTTGCTCAAGGAGACATTCTTGCGGAATGCAACAGTGTAATTCGCAACAGGTGCAAGGTCGCCTGGACTAGGAGAAGACAATGGAACTACTGACTTGAGCGTAAAGTGTAACTTTTCTTACCTGACATTCCACCCGATGAAGACGTCAATCACAGGAACCAATAAACTGCATGAGAACTGTGTTAGGTGAAAATTCTAGAAAGGTGCTTGGAGAATTATTGAACAGAGATAATGATGCACCAAAATTGATCCAATGAGGAAACTATGGGCTAGTTTGACAGTTTTAATATAATCGCATGACTCAATGAGAAGCCAGCCATTACCGAACATTCCACCGAGCTATACCTTTGCCATTCTACTTTGAGACTTTGCCGTACTGATATCTTAACCAGCCTCTTTTGAATCCTTACTTGATACTGACTTCTTCTCCTCCTTATGAGGGAAGAGTTTTTTCTTACTATGCCCTGCTGAGACTTTCCTGTTTATCCTGGCTGATGGTGAATCCACTGATGTCCTGAGGACGAAGACTGACGCTGTTTGCTGACTCATTCAGATGGGTAACTATCTGATGAAATTGTAATTGTCTGTTTGCCTTTTCTTTCTAGGTACCAACTGCTCTTTTGATAGAGACCTTAGTTAGATGTTTTCCAAATTCATGTTGCCAAATTGTTTTGCATGAAGCCCAACATGCTGATGCTAATTTGTGGTTAGTCAAGGAGTTCACTAATAACAAATGCAAATAGACAAAGGACTGAATTCTTGCTTTGTTGAGTAATGTACTAATGATACTCTGCTAAAGTTGATTCATGTTAATGTTGTGCTTTGTTCAAATGTTCATGATCTATGTTTTGATAAAGTTTTGCTTGAGTTGCCAAATTATAGTGGTTTTGATGTGCTTGCTATTGTTGAGACGAATAAACATGATATTAGATTTTAACTAATAGGGAATAAATATCCTAACTCTTACTAGATTTGTTGTGGTTATTCATGGCTGAAAGTTCATGGTGCGTCCGCTGTATTGATCTATATTAACAGTATTGATTAGCTAGATTGATTAGTTACTGTGCATATTGATTGAGTTATTGACCTATTGATTGTGATGCCAAAAGATACCTCATTCTGGGAAGTCCCCAAACGTGGTCAAAAGGTTCATTGGCCTAGACGTGTCTCCTTGTAAGCTTACTTTCAGGGTTCTGATGCGTTATCAGACATTACCTCCAGCATCCTGGTGGACCACCCCACATCATTCCTGTACATTGAAAGGAACTGCCACCGCACCTCTTGTCACCACAATTCCCAAAGCAGAAGTTTGTATGAGAAAAAACAAAAACTAGTGACCTCCAAATCCTGTGAGTTTTCCCCCAGGGTATGGGGTCATTATTTTTTTCTGTCTTTCCCCTCTAAGTTTTGTCTGGCAGTGTTGGACAGGAAAGAAAAAAAAATTATTGTTCACCCTAAATAGGGCAGGCGGTATAGTGTCCTTCTTCTGATGGCCCAATACTCTGTTGGGCCGTCAGAGCACGTTTTCTGTTGATGGAACCAACAGGGGCTCAATTGCCAAAAAAACTAGGGTTAGTCCATATGTAATTGAGACGGGCAGATCGAGGATTTGGCGGACAAGTTACTCTGTCACATTTTTGATGGAGTAACCTGTGTGCCAAATGTTAAATCAGATCCTAAGTAAAATCCTAAAAAAGAGACTTTACCCTATAGTCTCGATATTAGTGCATCCAGATCAAAATGGGTGTATCCCTTGGTGCAACAAATCCCTAAATATAAAACACTTGTTTCAGGAACTGAAGGAAACTCCACGTGACCTTAGCAACCTGGTGGACGTGTAAGTGGACCTGTAGAAGGCATTTGATACTCTTAGCTGGGGGTACTTATTTACCATGCTCTGATGTTTAGTCTCTCACAGGAGATGTTTCAGTGGATCTCTCGTCTCCGCCCCAAGCCTATAACTAATGTTATGATGGGAGTCGTGATTTCAACTTCATATAAAGTAGTAGAGGCTGAGGTGCCCGCTGTCCGAAACATTGTTCAGTTGGCAATAAAACCTCTGGTTAGTGTGATAAGGATTGAAGGCAGGGAGAGGGGTATACCTTTGGTAGATGATGTATACACCATTTTGATGTACTTAGATGATCTGTAGCTGTACATGAGAGTTAGAACCTCTGGCTTAGGTTCCTCAATAGCACAACTCAAGGAATATGTGAATATATTCAGACTTAGGGGTAAATGGGCGAATACTTGTGTTTCTCTATGCTTATAGGCAGAGGGCCTCTGAGACTACCTTACACAGATATTTATTTGGAGCCACACACTTTTTGATATTTGCAGATATGCATTTCCCGTTCTGAGGATGATCTGTGGGCTGATCGTCTGGGTGCCACGTTAAAAGTACTGAGAGCATGTATTGATTTCTGAAAGACACTGCCGTTGTCTATTACAGGCAATATAGCACTATCTAGAATGGTGATATCACCTAGACTACTGTGCCATTTTAATAAGATACCAGTAATGCTGCTAGGTTTTTTTTCCGCAGAGCGGGATTAATTGTTTGTGGACTTGATCAGGGGCAGTGGCTTGTATTGTATTGCCCTTTCCAAATTGTGACTCCCTGTGACTGAGGGAGACTTTGAGTTATACTATTTCTTGGCCCTACTATAATGGACTGTCAGATAGTTAAATAGCATGACTTTGCATGACAAGGGATTTCCAATTGACAAGCAGGTGAAGAGTACTGTCACCAACTTGTTTATGGCGGGTGGGGTGAGGACTTGGGACTAGTAAACCCACCTAACTGCTATGGGATAGTTTTGAGATATCTCTTGTGTAATTTCACCCAGCGAGTGCACTTCTACAGGAGCAGGACAGTTGTTATGCACTGTTGGTGCCCATAGATGGTTCAAGGCTGTAGGTGGAATATGAAGGTAGTAGAGCGAGCCACTGCATTTGATCCTCTGCAATATGGAAAAAAGAAAGTGACTCACGAAGACTGTGCTGTGGTTAACAGCTAAGGATGCCCTTCCTCAAACCATACTCTTCTGGTAGGAAGGGAGCCAGGTGCAAGGCTTTAGTGAGCAACTTGTAGGTAACTAGAAATTGTCTGTCCTGTGGGGCTGCTTTGGATAGCTCGCAAAGGAGACAATATGCCAGAGTAAAAAGGCAGCTACAAGCCAGAGAACTAGACAGGCACACATAGATGCCACAGCCCTACAGTGCTGTGGTGTGCCCTGTATAGGCACAACGATGTTCTAAGGCTACTGAACCCAAGATGCATGAAGGTATGTAATTGATGTTTGTTTTGGGAGAGGGACGGAGATTGGTGACCTGGTTGAATAGATCCCTCTTTAAGATGTCACTACTCTGACAAGCTTGAGGTTGAATTGCGAGGCAGACTTGGCGAAACATCTCAAGGAGGGAGAATGGAAGAAATTGGTTTGATATGTTTCTAAAGTCAAAGGAATGCACTCTTTGGATATGCCCTATTTAAATATGTACATTAGAATTACCTGACAAGTAAAATTAATAATAAAATATTTAATATCACTATGGCAAAGTGCCGTAGATGCAGAAAGAAAGATGTAGTGTTCTATCACATGGTTTAAGACTGTGCCATAAAGAGTTCTAGAAGGTGGTTATTGACCAGCTTTTTGAGAGATTGAAAAATATCAGACTTGTTTAACCCTTTGTTGAACCTTTACATGTGTCCAAAGACATGTCACGTAGTAATCAGGTTTGTAGATTTAGTGCTGCTGTTCTCTAAATGAGGGATAGACAGGGTTTTGAAGTCAACAGTTGCTCCCCTTCACAGACAAGGACGTAATAGTTACGTCCTTGGCTGCAGCGCTGAGGTGCCAAGGATGTAACCGTTATGTCCTGGGACCGGCTCATGGGGGAGGCGCTAGCGCTCCCCCCCATGAGCCTCGCCTCGGCACCCCCACTGCAGGGATGTAAGGGAATCGCTTTCCTTTCCAGCCCCACCCCCAGCCTGCCCCATCCGTGGGCTCTGATGACATCAGCGCGCAATGCCTCATCAGAGGCCTGCCCCTCCGCGCTGAAAGCTCATCTACCAGCGTGGATCGGAGGAGAAAGGCCTTTCCTTTCCTTTGATGTCTTTCTCAGCATTTCTGCTGCCCTGTCGCTCCCTGGGGGGGGCGCAATTACTTTTAGGCCATTTCTGACCCCCTGGGGGCAGATCAGCCTATTTTTATTAGGCCATTCTGCCCCAAAGGGGGGCAGAAACCACTAGACACCAGGGAATTTTTTTTATTTATTGAATAAGGGGAGCGGCCCCTTGGGGAGGGCAAAATATTTTTATGCAATTTCTGCCCCCCTTGGGGGCAGATCGGTCTATTTTTATTAGGCCAATCTGCCCCAAAGGGGGGCAGAAACCCATAGACACCAGGGATATATATATTTTTTTGTTTACCTTATTTTTTTTAGATATATGGGGAGCGACTCCTTATGCAACGGTCACTCCCCTGGGGGAGCAAATTTACTTTAGGCCATTTCTGCTCCCCTTTGGGGCAGATCAGCCTATTTCTATTAGGCCCATCTGCCCCCGGGGGGCAGAAACCACTTAGGCACCAGGGATTGGTGTGTGTGTATGTGTGTGTTTTGGTTGGAGTGGCAGCCCCTTGGGCAAGGATCACTCCCCATGGGGGCACATTACTGTTGGCCATATCTTCCCCCCTTGGTGGCAGATAGGCCTATTTTCAGAAGGCCAGTCTTCCCCCAAGGGAGGGCAGAAAGCCCACCGGAGACCAGAGAAGATTTTATTTCCAAAATAAAAGGGTGGGGGGTGTGGCCATACCCACACCCCCAAATAAATGGGGCCAAAGCTGATCTGCCCACCAGTGGGAAGATAGGGCAATTACCCCTGATCCACACCCCAGGGGGTGGGGGCAGAAAGTCTACTAGGTGCCAGGGAATGAAAAAAAATAGTGGGGTGGTGGCTACCAACCAGTATGGGCCTGGTTATGCCCCCACCCCAACTGAAGGGGGTAACAGTCTTTCAGCTCTCCCTGCACACTAAAACATCTTATCTAACGGCAAGCAAGAG
The DNA here is from genome assembly GCF_031143425.1 of Pleurodeles waltl. NCBI lineage: Eukaryota > Metazoa > Chordata > Amphibia > Caudata > Salamandridae > Pleurodeles > Pleurodeles waltl. The sequence goes on from NC_090445.1 coordinate 1,463,152,103, forward strand.
GACATTTGATTATGTTGGGTTTTGGTTTTACATTAGGGCCATGAGAGCTTGGCTAGCTCTCAAAATCGTCCCACTTGGAATGGTGAGGGCTGCACTTTTTGGACTATGTGACGCTGCCATGTAGAAAAACCCACAAGACCTAGATACATCTGAAAACTAAACATCTAGGTGAATCCAGGGTGGTGTGCTTCACATGCACCCTGCACCATTTTCTTACCCACAATGCCCTGCAAACCTCCAACTTTGCTGGAAATCACAATTTTTTTCCACATTTTTGTGATGGAACCTTCCGGAATCTGCAGGAATCCACAAAATTCCTACCACCCAGCATTGTCTCATCTATACCAATAAAAATTCTGCTCCACTTGTCAGCCTAAAAATGTTTTTTTTCCAACTGCCCTTTTGGACCCGCTTTGGTTCCCCCCTCAGTTTCGACATGTTTTTAGCTCTTCCCTGTCACAGGCACTTGGCCCACCTACACAAGTGAGGTATAATTTTTACCGGGAGACTGAGGGGGAACGTTGGTTGGTAGGAAATTTGTCCTGGTGCAGTGATCCCACACAAAAATGTAGCAAAAATGTGATTTGTTTAGCTAAATTTGAGCTTTGCTGAGGGTTCTGGGTAAGAAAACACTGGGGGATCCACACAAGTCACACTTCCCTGGACTCCCTCAAGTGTCTAGCTTTCAGAAATGTCTGGGTTTGGTAAGTTTCCCAGTATGGCTGCTGAGCCCAGGACCAAAAACGCAGGTGCCCCTGCAAAAACAGGTAGTTTTGTATTTGATAATTTTGATGTGTCCAGATAGTGTTTTGGGGCATTTCCTTTCGCGGGCACTAAGTGAGGTACCATTTTTATCGGGAGACTTGGGGGAAAGCTGGGTGGAAGGAAATTTGTGGCTCCTCTCAGACTCCAGAACTTTCTGTCACTGAAATGTGAGGAAAAAATGATTTTTGGGCCAAATTTTGAGGTTTGCAAAAGATTCTGGGTAACAGAACCTGGTCAGAGCCCCACAAGTCACCCCATCCTGGATCTCCCTAGGTGTCTAGTTTTCAAAAATGCAAAGGTTTGATAGGTTTCCCTAGGTGCTGGCTGAGCTAGAGGCCTAAATCCACAGCTTGGCACTTTGCAAAAAACAGCTCTGTTTTCTTTGGGAAAATGTGATGTGTCCACGTTGTGTTTTGTGGCATTTCCTGTCACGGGGGCTAGGCCTACCCACACAAGTAAGGTACAATTTTATTCAGAGACTTGGTAGAGCACTGGGTGGAAGGAAATTTGTGGCTCCTTTCAGATTCAAGAAATTCTGTCACCAAAATGTGAGAACTCAAATTACCCCTTTCTGAATTCAGAAATGTGTCTACTTTTCAGAAACTTTTAGCTGTCTGGAATCCAGCATTGGTTTCACATCCATTTCTATCACTAACTGGAGGGAGGCTGAAAGCACAAAAAATTGTAAAAATGGGGTATGTCCCAGAAAAATGCCGAAATTGAGTTGAAAAATTGGGTTTTCTGATTCAAGTCAGACTGTTCCTGAAAGCTGGGAAGATGGTTATTTTAGCACCACAAACCCGTTGTTGATGCCATTTTCAGGGAAACAACCACAAGCCTTCTTCTGCAGCCCTTTTTCCCCATAAAAAAAAAAGACATATTCATAGTATTTTGGCTAATTTTTTGGTCTCCTTCAGGGAAACCCACAAGGCCTGGGTACCTCTAGAATCCCTAGGATGTTGGAAAAAAAGGACGCAATTTTGGCTTGAGTAGCTTGTGTGGACAAAAAGTAATGAGTGCGAACTGCCCCAAACACCCAAAAAAAGGCTTGCCACCTGAGGGGGAAAAGGCTTGGCAGCGAAAGGGTTAAACAACCATTGGTGTAAGATAGTAGAAAAGTAGGCCAATGTCAAACGTATACCCTTATACACAGAGGGATTCAGTTACTTAGGTAGACGTTCGATTACACATCTGTGAGATAAAGTGATCAACTCACTTGAAACATGGTGGGTAGCAAAGGTAACTACAAAGATTGAACAGGTGGTTAATGTATGTACCTCAGATCCGTACACTATAATTGTTTAATGCTTAATCATCATGGATGGAGATATAGGTTTAGTAATGGTTGACAATATGCCACTCCCCTAACTCAGAAGACCCTAGTCATACCCCAGACAAAGATATGTCCAACAAGGATTGATAAATATTCTTTAGTATCAAAGATGTAAACACCAGACCTGCAGGAAGTGAATTGTTTTTTTTAATGGCTAATCCGTTTTATGCTTATTATACCATTTTGGATAAGATGCATCGTCCTGGAAATGTGTATACTGAAAATGTTTAATGATTGAATGACATTCAATCATTAAACAATGAATGTGTATACTAAAACGTTTTAATGAATGACATTCAACGCTGAAGTACGTATATCGAGGGGGTCAGTTATGGCTCCACTTAAGGCCCTAGATTTACTTGGTGATGGTCTTTAAATACCACTAAAAGCATTCTAATTTCCGATCAATAGTCGCTGTAATCTCCATTTGATTGATTGAGCTTAATATGTGTAAAACTATGTCACTAATAGATACAATGCAAGTTTGAGTCTTGCTGAAGATTGAGACAAGTTGTTTGCTGATTTAGCATTTTATAAATTCTGTTTAAATTCTGTCACAGCTGTTTTGAATCATCCATTGTGTGTACTATCACTGGATGCATTGTTTGTATTATCTCTGGATTTTTCCCACGCAGCGGTGGTTAAATACCCAATTTAGGGTTATATGTGAAAAACCCTCTGATTGGTGATATATCCAGACGCAAAGTCAATAGTGCCATTTCTTCCACCACATAATCTATATGTTATTCAAGTTAATTCTCCTCTGGATTTAGCATTTCCTTCAGAAAATCTAGGACTTTCTGCTATCCACCAATTCTCAATCATGCATAAGTGTTTTGTTTAGAGGATGGTGCTGCTTAGAGTGTGTACAATGTGATCTGGAGTGGTGCTGATGTTGCTGTTGAGTGAGATTTGCAGAAGTTGTAAGTAGTTTCTTTGGAAAGATGATCTGGCATGTGTTGGCTGTAGATGCTAGATGTAATTAAAGGTTGAGGATAGTGACTCAGAAGAGAATGGCACAGCCATCTGTCCTACAGAGAACTATGCAAAGGAGCTGTTGTAAATGCACTCTTTAAATAATTACTGTAACAAAACTATTATCGTCCTAATGTCTAATTTTATGCTTGATCTTAAGCAATCATTTAATATTGGTGCTTTCATGTTTTGAGTGCCTTAACCAGCCATGCCAACCTGCTCCTAAATACTCCTTAATGTTTTTAACAAAAGTACATTCAGGCGCTCTCTTCTCTCTTGTTAGAAGGCTTTGGCCACTATCCAAGTTCACTGTGAACATTCTGGTATTTAAGCCAATGTTTTGGTTTCAGAAGTGTGCATGTGTAGACCAAAGAGCTTTGCATGATTTTGGATGGATTTCAATTGATTATGCCTTAAAGGTGAGGAGAGGTAATTGCTGTATGGTCCATCAAAATGTGCAAGGTAAAGATATGTCACCCTTTCTCACTCTTTCTAATTTGAACCAGCTTGTAACCGTAACTTGAACAAAAAGAGTGTTCAGTTGGACAGGGACATTTTACATTCAGGCATATCTCGCTCCTACTTGAATCTGATATCATGGGATCTAAATATGATTAGATCTGGATGAACCACAAGAATATAGGTATTTCTATCACACATGGAAGTTCACCTAATCCTCTTTATAAACCACTTGATTTTGAAGCTAGAGTGAGAGATCTGGGAAATGGCCAGGATGCTGCCAGGATGTTGCATTGGATGAGGCTTGGAATGACGTGAAAGGGAGAAGTTGAAGCATCTTTCACTGGTACTTTTTTCTGTCATTTGAATTGAGCATCCATACCCAAGAACCTGAGAAAATTACCATTTCATGAAAGTGATTGAATCATTCTTATAGTATGTGAAAGACCTGGAATGACAAGGTCACACCTTTATACCTTCAATTGTTAAGATATGTAGAATGTGAGTGTGTAGTTACTTCAGAGCTGGCCTTGTGGTTGTTCATTATTTCTAATCAAATCACAATCATCTGATTAGGAGCACGGATAGAGACTAGTTAATATAGCATCTTAGTTGATAGTGGTAAAGCCAATTAACAAAAATAAATTGTATTTAAATTACAAAAATATAATCATTTTTATGCTTAAACTTAGTCTGTTTATTGATGGGTATAATTTGCATAGTATTTTGTAATATTTGTTCATTAAGTGGCTTTGCAAATGATATCTAGATCTTCTTTAAGATGTGAGTAATGAATAGTTTTATATATATACTATATATGTCCTGGGCACTAGACACTAGGCACCAAAAGTGAAGTAATTTGCCTACGACTAAAGATAGCTAGAAGCATCTTTGATGAGAACGACAGTGGGCTACTACCGGATACTGAAAAATAGAACCAAAATAATGCAACTGGGTCACTGACTTTTACAAAAATAACTTGCACGCTATGAAAGATTGTGTAGAAAAGAGATCAAATGAAATCGGGAAGTTATTTCAATAAACAACTACATTGAGCCCGGGGGGAGGTCCCATGGGGACTAAGCATCACGATCACTCTCACATACCAGAATCCGCACCCCAAACGTCTGGAGGAATGGTCAGCTTTGATGGTGTCAACATGTAAAGTATTTTGGGTCTTCTTTCCAAATATACAGCCCTGGAATTGAAAGCAAGTCAGCAAGGAAATTAGTAGGCTGAGAACATTCTTAGTTCAGAATCAGACGAAGGAAGAGGTTAAAAGTTTTTTAAAATATATTGAGAAGAGACTGAGACAATATGAAGAAGAGATCAGGGCAAAAAAGAAAATGTATAAGAGATAAAATTGACTTTTTTACAGATTGTATCCTAACGTTTGATAATAAAAATATAAGGCAGCAAGGAAGGGGTTCAGACAAATAGACTCAATGAGACATCAAGAAACAGTGACATCGGAATCCAGCTCAACAATTTCTCTGCTCTAGAGGTACAACAAAGGGTAGGAACCACTTCGGGACAACCTTTTACCACATTGAAAGAGTATAGTTTTTTACAGCAGAACCAACACCCACCGAGAAAACCTCGAAGAGGAGGAGATAAAGGTGCAGAAGGAAAATCAGGAGAGGAGACACGTCCAAAAAGAAATTATGTGCTGCATGGGAAGGATACTCAGTAGAGCAAGAAGAACAGATAATGGGAGAGAACAAATTGACAGTGGGAAATGTGTCTTCCCATATTTGAACTCCAGAGGAACATTCACTGTTAGAACTTGGATTATCATTTTGCCAGACAACCAGTTTTGAATATGCCAAAACAAGCATCGATCTTTTTCTTTTTATCAGAAAATTGAAACTGTTGAAAATATTCACCCAACAAAAAGACAGCAGTTAAAGGACTTCTGGTGATTCTGGCTTTGATATGACTGTCATTCCTACAGTAGCTTCGGATAGGTTGTGTTTAGATGATGTGGAAGGATTGGCGGCACTGAGAGAACTGGAAATAGGGGAGGTTACCCACAGAGAGCGAATTACTTTGTGATTTAGGTTTGAAAATTGATAAACCTTGCAAAAGGGAGTTCAAGGCCTAGATCCAGGTCTAACCCAGGCACTCCACGTGATAATATTGACTCCATTCATGAAGATGAAGCAGTAACATTTGATCTATTGAAAATGTGGCAGGAAAGTTGCAATAACGTTGCCATTAATCTTACAGCAGGGCAAAGTGTGGTTTAGAAACTCTGAGAAAGGCAATTTCCTTTGTGATAAAGCCTGCTGATAAAGGAGGTAATGTGGTCCTATGGGATGATAAGAAATATCAACAGGAGGCTAAGAGACAACTCACACTATCAGGGAGTTATTAAAGTTTTTCCATACTGGCATATAAAAATTCTATTGTGTTATCACAGTTTGCTAGCTGAAGAGAGGGACCAGGGCCTCTAGGGAGATGATGATTTTCAGTTCCTTCTAGTCAAGAAACCAATGGCAACCTGTCTTTACATGCTGCATAAGATACATAAAAACAGCACAAGCCCATCAGGTAGGCCGATTGTTTCAGCGAAGGGAAGACTTCTTGAGAGTACCTCCACATATCTTGACCACTTCTTATCTCCATATGTGTTTACTCTCTCCTCTTACTGTAAAGACAATATGGATTTTGTTTAAAAAATACAGAACATCCTATGGAAATCCAGTTACATCATGGTAACGCCATTATACATATGTGTTGAATATAACTTAGGGATTGAAGCCTGCACAATTTTATTTACGGATAGGCCACTAACCCTATATGACAACTCGATGATGTTGTTGGGAATGTTACATTTCTGTCTGCACACCAACTTCTTCCTATATGAAGATCCATGTTATAGACAAACAACCGGGATAGCAATGGGAAGTTGTTTTGTGACCAGTTATGCCTGTATGCTTATGGGCTGGTGGGAATCCCAATGTGTATGGTCTGATGAAAATGAGAGGTGGACTAAATGCCTAATCTTTTGAACACGTTACTTTGATGACTTATTTGTCACCTGGGATGGTCTAGAGAAGATGTTATATGATTTACTGGGATGGATTTCTGATAACAATTTGAATTCAATATTCACCCACAAAATAGATAAAACATCCATGGCGTTGCTGGACATTTTGGTTACTGGAGAGGGGGAGACCATGCATACCTGTCTCTTTAGGAAGAGTACTGTGGATAACAGTATTCTGCACGCAGGTAGCCATCACCCCCTATCATTAATAGGAGCATGCCCTAGGGCCAAAAGGAACAGCAGTACAAACAAAGCCTGTGAGAGAGAACAATCTAGCATGTTGGGTAAGTTTAAGGCCAGGGGGTACCGCTGAAAAGTTATTACAACTGCTTGTCAAAAAGCTTCCATGAAGGATAGGGACAGTCTCCTGGCCCCTAAGGTTAAAAAGGAGGAATTTACAGTGAGGTTCATCACTACAGATAATCAGGAATCGAATCAGGTAGGGAGGATTCTGAAAAGATATTGGCATCTGATCAGGGCGGATAATGTGATAGGTGGGGAGGTTGACCTTAGCCCTAAGATCACATACAGGAAGAACAGCCCCCTAAGGGATATGTTGGTGCATAGCTACCTAGTTAAGGAAGGCGACTCCTGGCTACAAGGCCAGCAAGGTTTCTACAGGTGTGCTAGGTGTAAAACGTGTGCACACAACAGCAACAGTAAAATCTACAAATTACCAACAGGCAGGGAAGTCAGGATCAAAAAGTTTATCAAGTGTAACTCTGAATATGCAATATATGTTTTGACATGCCCATGTGGACTTTTGTATGTGGGGAGCACTACCTTCCCTATTAAGAAACGCATTATGAAGCACTGGCGTGCCACCAAGGTCAACAATGACAATTATCCGGTGGCACTGCATTGTAAGTTAACACACAATGGCTAGGTTGATGGTATGTCTTTCTTTGGTATTGACAGAGTGGTGCTGACTCCAAGAGGAGGAGACAGGGAACTGATTCCGAGGAGAATGGAGTCCGAATATATCATCATGTTGAATAGTAAATTCCCAGGATGTTTGAATCAGGATGAAGAACATTTTGTTCATGTATGATGAGAGCCCATATCCTTTGGACTTTGTTGATTACTGGGGACATGTCGTATAGACCGTTTGGATGAACTTTATGTATACTATGACACTAGGGGGAATTCCAGGCTTCCTTTTTCTCGGATCCCTTGATGTATGTTTTTTGTTTAATATTCATTGGTTCCTTTTCTTTTTTTCATATTTTGTATATGTATTTTGTCTAAGTCACATAGGGCCTGATTCTAACTTTGGAGGACGGTGTTAAACCGTCCCAAAAGTGGCGGATATACCACCTACCGTATTACGAGTTCCATAGGATATAATGGACTCGTAATACGGTAGGTGGTATATCCGCCACTTTTGGGACGGTTTAACACCGTCCTCCAAAGTTAGAATCAGGCCCATAGTGTGGTTTTTACACAATTATACACTGTGAGCCGTCATCAGCAGTGTGTAAATGATGAGTTAGAATGGGTTTGGATTAACCACATGGTTTTAGACTGTTGATTTCAAATCACTTGGCAGTTACATGATTTTTGTCTTAATATTTAATATTATTAAGATAAGATAACAGGCACATTTCAGCCACTTGGCCTTATACTGTAATAGTTATATTTTTCTTAGCCAGATGGTGGCGCACTGCCACAGTCTCATGGAACACTGGCTTGTAGTCTAAGTCACGTAGTGGTTTTTACACAATTATACACTGTGAGCCGTCATCAGTGATGTGTAAATGATGAGTTAGAATGGGTTTGGATTAACCACATGGTTTTAGACTGTTGATTTCAAATCACTTTGCATCTACATGATTTTTGTCTTGATATTATTAAGATAAGATAACAGGCACATTTCAGCCGCTTGGCCTTATACTGTAATAGTTATATTTTTCTTAGCCACATGGTGGAGCACTGCCACAGTCTCATGGAGCACTTGCTTGTTGTCTGGATGGATGGTAGTGTCTTTTTTTATATATATTTTTTATGTTTATTGTACAACTGGTGATATATATTTGTTTCAAATTTATTTTTCCTGTTATTCCACCTTCAAAATGAGAAATGTCACTGAACCATTACTATTCCAGATTCGAGCTGAATTGTTGAATGAACTATGATGTTTGCATAATTAGCGCTGACTCGGCCGGCCCAGTGGGAGTCTCCCTTTAGGTTCACATACTTGAGGTGTATTTTTTTACGGAAATGGGCCATGGCATTATGATGTATAGCTATGAGGAAGACATTGTCAGTCGAAACGCGTTGGCCTGGAATAAATCACTTTTGATTTAATCAATTCGGTGTGCTGGCTTCTCCTTGCTGCAGATAGTTGTGTGAGGACCCTTTTGTGAGTGTGTGTGTGTGTGGTGTGTGGGGGTGTGCGTGTGTCTGTGTGTATGTATGTATATATATATATATATATACATATATATACATATATATATTGTTTGCCTCTTTGTAGAGTATAGTATTCAAAGTCCATAGTTTCACACCTATAAATCTGAGTCTTTTGACAAGTATAATGTCTTGCCCAATTGTTATACATTATATATACATATATATTTCAGGCTATACCTCTTTTATGTGCTTTCCTCGTAGTTAGAATAAACAGCAATGCCTTATTACTCTCCTGTGTTAAAAAAAAACATGGTTGGGTGTGTTTTAATCCGAATAGGGCTACTTAGGGTCACAAAGAAATATGAACAAGAATGTGAGGCCATTGGTACTTGCCTAGTTGTTACAATCTCAATCTTAGTTTTTGTGTGCAAATCAGGCATCTGTGGGGCTGATTGTCTGGAGGTTGGTGTTCCAAAACTGTATGAGAGTGTTAGTTTTCAATGTGCTTGGGTTGAAATTAATAAATGGTCAGCAATTAGGAAATTTTGCTTGGTGGGTGGCATGCATCAAATAGGCAGGTGTATAATTTATTCAGGGGTTGGTTGATGTTGTGAGATATGCGTTTCTTGGAAGTACCAACAGGCTTTTTTTCAGACTTTGGTGAGGTTGAAATATGATTTATAAACGATTGGTTCCCTCTTCCTATAAAACACATCGATGTCTAGCACATTATAAGAGTGAATGTAGTTCTGCTTAGAAGAAAATGCTCATACTGTCCTGTAATTCCTCCAAAAGAGACCACAAAATAGACTTGAAATTAGTTTTTGCCCTTAGCTCCCACAAGTGTCATTTCATCTAAATCACATGACATTGCAAAACTTTATTGATTCTCTTAGCAAATTAGCCCAGTGAGCAAGGTTTATTTTGTAAGGGTTTAGAACCTAAATGGCCTAATGGTGCAGTTCCTCAATATATTGGGGCTACTAAGCCACTGGATTGAGGTATAATATTAAAGGGGAGAACATTGAATAACCCATACTTCAAGGATTGCCAAGGTATAGTTTCACCTACATGTCTTGGTGGTCTAATGGATGCTGCCTCATGGTGCAGAGAGGAACTAGAAGGATTAAGGGCAGGAAACACTCCTGCTGTGAGTGGGGATATAGAGGCATAATTATGTTCTCCATTGTGCTCTAGCTGTGCTCTCAGCTTGCATCACTGCTTTCAGTTTCTACTCTATGAGGCCATGATGGTAGCCTCGGTTTCTGCTTAGGTCTTCATACAAGGTCAGGGCTAAATTCCGAACCCTGTGCAAAAAGGAGGTAACACAAGGATCAAAATTAACGTGATAATTATCACGTGCTTGCAATTTTCCCTTGGAAAAAATCCAGCAGGCAAACCTGACGAAATTCATTAGGGCAAAAGGCCTAAAAAAGACAAAACATGCAAAGTTCTGTTATATACCAAATCCGCTTGTTATCACTCATTTATTTTGAGTTGAAAACTCAAAATATGAGGTATTTACCATGTCAAATACTGGCCGTGGAAAATAATCCACCCTTTTCTGCCCAGCTCGTATAAGAGCCTAGTGATCAACAGTGCATTTGCCAGTGCAATTACCAGTGAAGAGAAGGCAGATCTCTTTAAAGCCATTCCACACATTCCCGAGTTTGCAATCAAATTATTGTTTACGAAATTGGTGTTTTCTCAAGCAGATCATAGCTTAAACAAGGTGGAAGAGGTCACAGGCAATAGTGGTGATTATAGTGTCACAGAATGCACACCCATCAAATTCTTACTGGTTCCTGCAAGTGGTTGGTGGTGCACAAACATTCCTGTACACATTCAGAAAGCTGCATTTTTAGGATTTACAGAGGCAGGCATAGGTATCACTAGGAAATGCGTAGGTCATAAGTGCAGAATCCCACATTATGCAACTGCTGGTTTGCATCTGCAGGAACCAGATGCTTTGTTTTTTTAAATGATACCATACAATGGTTGTTTGTGCAGTTAGATTTTATCTGTTCCCACTGCTTCTCGTGTAAATTCTGGATATGTTTCATTGTTTCTATGATCCTGACTAAAAGGGAAACATGGCCTAAAACCTTATTTCAGGCTATATAAAAAGACGTTTACCAAGCAGAACAGGCGCAAGAGATTCCCAGGTATTTGAGTAGTAATGTTTGATTTTACTAGACTATTAATCTCACTGGTAATAAATTCTACTACTTCTCTCACAGATATCCCACTGACTGAAGATTGTAATTACTGCACTATATCTTTGTGTTAATTGTATCTGAGGGCCTGACTCAGAATCTTCTCGATGGGTAGTGTGTCGCAAACCCAACAGACACTGTGTCCGCCCCATTACGAGTACATAGGGCCATAGGCCCTCATTACAACCCTGGCGGTCGGTGTTAAAGCGGCGGTAAGACCGCCAACAGGCCGGTGGTAAAAAAAATTGAATCACGACCATGGCGGAAACCGCCAACATAGACAGCCACTTTAACACTTCGACCGCTACTGCGGTAGAAACAAACAGCATGGCGGTCACCGCCAACAGACAGGCGGAAGACAATGTACCGCCCACACTATTATGAGAGGCCAATCCGCCACCTTTTCCGGGGCGGATTCAACGTGAACAAAAACACAGCGGAAACAGGACTTGGGAGGGGAAACACTCACCTCTACACAACCCACGAGGAACCAGGACGCCATGGAGCCAGAACTCCAAATCCTCCCTGGGATAGTATTCCTGCTCCTCTACCAGGAGCACGAAAGACGGCGGCGACGACCATGGTGAGTACTGCACCTACAACACAGGGGAAGGGGGAGGGAAAAGAGAGTGACACACACACGCAACACCCCCACCCTCACCCACAACAACACACACACCAATACATGCTGCAACAATAGATTTACACCCCCCAACCCCCCCTGGAAGAACGCAATGGCAAAAGGAAATGATTGTAACGATTGTAATCAATAAAAATCCATTAGTCAAAACTTTAAATACAGTATAAACAATTATGTACACCAACTATACAAGTCCGGATAGTGCACCATTCAAAGTCCGTGGACCACTGGGCCCAAAATGCATGGGCGAGGCCCACACTTGATACCAGACTGCAAACGGAGAGAACACTGCTGGGGCATCACATCAAAATGAAATAGGCACCTCAGGAGGAAGGGAAGGGGGGGCACCTCAGCCAGATCAGTGTACAACGTCAGCTCCACGAGGGTGCTCCATGCCCATTGATGTATCCTGGGGAGTGCAAAGCCACAGTCTCTCAAGTCTCTCCAGTGGGTGGGTTGCCCACTGCTTTATCCTGGGGAGTGGAAAGCCACATTCTCTTCTCAAGTCTTTTCAGTGGGTGGGTTGCCCACTACTTTATCCTGGGGAGTGCAAAGCCACAGTCTTTCAAGTCTTTTCAGTGGATGGGTTGCCCACTGCTTTATCCTGGGGAGTGCAAAGCCACAGTCTCTCAAGTGGATGCCTTTCTCCACTGGTTCTGGAGGGGGCTGTGTGCCCAGTGCTTCATCCTGCCAAGGACTGAGGTAGTGGATGCCTTTCTCCACTGGTTCTGGAGGGGGCTTTGTGCCCAGAGTGCTTCATCCTGCCAAGGACTGAGGCAGTGGATACCTTTTTCCACTGGTTCTGGAGGGGGCCTTGTGCCCAGAGTGCTTCAACCTGCCAAGGACTGAGGTAGTGGATTTGACACTCCATTGACGGTGGTGCAACATGTAAGCTGGCCAGGCTCCTGGAACTGACCACCAGCCTCTTACGACTGACCACTGGGGATGGCAACCATGTTTGCGGTGGTGCCACTGGTTCAGGATGTCGCGGGGCCGCTGGCGGTGCTGGCGGCAGTGTCAGTAGCGGCGGTGCTTGAGGTGGACTCTGTGGCATCGTGCTGGCGGCGGCCTCTGTGGAAACGGTGCTGGCGGCGGTCTTTGTGGCGGCGGTGCTGGTGGCGGGCTCACTGACTGCGGTGCTGGTGGCGGCCTCACTGACTGCAGCGCTGGCGGCGGTGTCAGTACTGGCGGTGCTGGTGGCGGGCTCACTGACTGCGGTGCTGGTGAAGGGCTCGGTGTCTGTGGTGCTGGTGAAGGGCTCAGTGTCTGCGGTGCTGGCGCCGGTGTCTGTGGCGGCGTTCCAGGTGGCGGTGCCGGTGGCGGTCTTGTCCGCCGTGCAGGTTGGCATCGACGTGAACCTGCCTTTGATTTTTTGACCCTTCCCCACCTTGGATGGTGGCACAGCTGTCTTCCCAATTTCCACTTTTGTTTTGCCTGAGCCCTTGGTGGCAGGTGTTTTCGCCTTCTCCCTCCGGGATGTGGGCAATTTTTTCTGTTTTGGAGGTGGGGGAATGTCCTTGCCCTCGCTCCTTTGGACACTGGCAGCCCTGTTGCTTGGCGCACTCCAAAATCCAGCTATTCCTGACACCACTGTGCCCGGTGATGTGGTGGCTGAGGTGCTGGGTTGGGACCTGGAAAGGCGGGCCCTAGGGGACAAACGGGGGGGAGAGGTGTAGGGAAGAGGTCAAAATTTGATAGGAAAAGCTTTTTAGACACACTGGGATGGGTAGATGGAGGGGGTTTGGGAGTGGAGGAAGAGGTAGTGGATGTAGGAGCTGTACATTTGCTAACTTTGGGTGAAGGTGCTTGGGCTGGAGGCTGTTGTGAGGTGGATAGCTGTTGGGTGGGTGTGTGACTGCGTTTGTGTACTTTGGGAGGAGGGCTCACTGACACACTGGGAGAGGACACAGGGGATGTGTGAATGGTAGTGGGGGTGGTGAGTGCACGTGAGCAGTGTGTGGTGATGGGCATGCTGGTGATAGAGGTAGTGGCTGAAGATGTAGTGCTGGGGTGCCACATAGCCTGCCTCACAAAGAATCCTTACCTACAAAGCTCGCCCTGGCCGAGGGTAACCTACTGTCCACCTCCCCCACCCAGACGCCTCCTAATGCGCGCAGAGTCACATGGATGTGACTGTACTCGCGCCCTTGTGGCTGCTGTGATGCCCTCAAGCGCCCATCCAACTCCGGATACGCAACTGCCAGGATCCGGAACATCAGGGGGGTCATGGTGCGACGGGCACCCCTCCCACGTTGGGAGGCCATCCCCAGCTGTGACTCCGCCGTCTTCTTGCTCCAGCGGCGAATGTCCTCCCATCTTTTCCTGCAGTGGGTGCTCTTTCTGTGGTGGACCCCAAGGGTCCGGACGTCCTTGGCGATGGCACGCCAAATACCCTTCTTCTGGTGGGTGCTGACCCTGAGGAATAGTACAGGGGAAAAGGATGATCTTTAACCGTCCGGACCGTCAAAGTCATTGGCCCACGTTCCCACCCTTGCCCTGAAGCACATACACTCACCGTCCGCTCCCCCCTGTATCTTCCATCCACACCACTCAAAACAGGCATTGCCCATACAGCATGCTCACAGTGTACTCACCTGTTTGTCTGGAGGACCATAGAGTAGCGTGTACTGGGGGAAGACCTCATCCACTAACTTCTCCAACTCCTCTGAAGTGAAGGCAGGGGCCGTTTCACCAGACACCTGAGCCATCGTCGCTTCCAGACACAGGTCACAGCAGCACTTGCAGTGTAGGTCCTCTCTTGTCGAGGGTCAGGTGTCAAGTGAGTGAACAGAGAGAAAATAGCGGTCACGTCCGCGGCGGTGCGTACCGTCACCGCTGGCGTACATCGTCATTGGCTCCTTGGACCCATAGGGCCCAATGTTAACCAATGCAGGATTGCGCTGCGGTCTTCGACCGCCTACTGCGACGGTGTACAACGCCAGCGCAGTTACCTCATATCCCCTTGTCCCACATTACAGGTCAGGCAGCGGCCATTTCAGGGGGCCATATGGCATTTTTTTTAAATGCGTCACACATATCTAGGCCTTGCATACACACAGTGACAGGCACATAGCTGATTGACAAATGTGTGCAATAAATTCTTTTTTTACTACCTCAGTGTTGGCTGACTCTGTGCTCGCTGTTCTCGTCCATGGGGCAGGTGAGGAGATGGCGGCATCCTCCTGTGTACAGACCACTGGAGGACCTGTCTACAATGGAAGACAGACACATCATTATCACTTACAGACTTGATCGTGCCACAATCCATGAACTGTGTACCCAGTTGGAGCCAGATCTGATGCCATCCCACAGGAATCCCCCCTCTAGTGCAGGTCCTGTCAGTACTCCATTTGCTGGTCAGTGGGTCTTTTCAAACAACAGTGGCCATTGCATCAGGGATGTCCCAGCCTATGTTCTCAAACGTGTTGTCCAGAGTGTTGTCTGCCCTACTGAAGCACATGCGCAGCTACATCGTTTTCCCTCAGGTGGAGGATTTGCCCACAGTGAAAGGTGACTTCTATGCCCTGGGACATAGGCCCAACATCATGGGTGCCATTGATGGGACACATGTGGCATTGGTACCCCGCGCAGGAGTGAACAGGTGTACAGAAACAGGAAGAGCTATCATTCAATGAATGTGCAGATGGTGTGTTTAGCCGACCAGTACATCTCCCATGTGAACGCCAAGTGTCCTGGCTCAGTGCATGACGCTTACATTTTGAGGAATAGCAGCATCCCTTATGTGATGGGGCAATTTCAGAGGCACCGTGTGTGGCTAATAGGTGAGGACAAGGACCCTATACCGTGTGAATAGCTGTCTGGGTCTGGGGTTGTCCCTAAGGGTTAGTGTGTGTCTAACAGTTGTCCCTCGACATTTGCAGGTGACTCTGGGTACCCCAACCTGTCATGGCTACTGACTCCAGTGAGAAATCCCAAGACAAGGGCAGAGGAACGCTACAATGAGGCACATGGGCAAACTAGGAGAGTGATCGAATGGACCTTCGGCCTCCTGAAGGCCAGGTTCCGGTGCCTCCATATGACAGGTGGTTCACTCTACTACTCACCAAAGAAGGTGTGCCAGATCATTGTGGCCTGCTGTATGCTGCACAACCTGGCTATGCGATGACCGGTGCCTTTTCTGCAGGAGGATGGTCCAGAAGGAGGTCTTGTGGCAGCTGTGGAGCCTGTGGACAGTGAAGAAGAGGAGGCAGAAGAAGAGGATATCGACAACAGAAACAACGTGATCCAGCAATACTTCCAGTGAGACACAGGTAAGAGGACATCACTGCCTCCTACATCTCATACAATTGTTAGACCTATCATATGTCTGTCACTTTCACCCGGTGTATGGACCCTGACCTGTCACTTTGCCTTTCCATTTCACAGATGTGGGTCCCAATGTGTGACCTCTGCTATGTTACCTCATGTACTAGAGCTGTGTGACATAGGTATGTTGACAATACAATGGACAGTGCTATTTTCGTTAGTTATAGCAAATACACATTTGTGAAAGCACAGACTGACTCCAGATTGTTTTGTGATTCAAGGGTGTTTATTTAAGTGCAAATTAGTGGAGGGGGTTGGAAAATGGTCAGGGGTGATGGTGGAGGAATGTCCATGGCAGAGTCCAGTCTATTAGTCTCACAGGTGCATTGTTCAAAGGGGCATAGGAATTGGAGCTAGGGCAGTTGATAGATGGGCAGGGTGACAAAGTGGGACAGAAGGATGACATTCAGGGTGGTCTCAATTCTTGGCGGGGTCTTGGCATTGTTCTCTGTCTTTGTCCTGGATCTCAGGGACCGTTTGCGGGGTGGTTCTCCATCTGTAGGGGGTGGGGTGCTGGTGTCATGGTCCTGTGGCAGTGCCTCCTGTCCACTAGCGCCGGCGGAGATTGTGGGCAGTTCATCATCGAGGATAGTGTCAGGGGCCCCTTGCTGTGCCACAGTGTCCCTCCTGGTGTTCACAAAGTCCTTCAGCACCCCTACAATGGTGACCAGGGTGGTGTTAATGGACTTCAAGTCCTTCCTGATCCCCAAATACTGTTCCTCCTGCAGCTGCTGGGTCTCCTGAAACTTGGCCAGTACCGTTGCCATCGTCTCTTGGGAATGATGGTACGCTCCAATGATGTTGGAGAGGGCCTCGTGGAGAGTGGGTTTCTGGGCCTGTCCTCCCCCTGTCGCACAGCAGTCCTCCCAGTTCCCCGGCTTTCCTGTTCCTCTGTCCCCTGAATCGTGGCCCACTGCCCCCAGGTCCCTGGTGTTCTTGGGTTGGTGGGTTTGCCTGGGTTCCCTGTAGTGGTGGACACACTGCTGCATGATGTGTCCTGGGGACAGAGGTATGGGCCCGCTGGGTGGGTGCTGTGCTGGTGTTTCCTGAGGGGGGAGACTCTGTGGTGGCATGTGCCAGTGTGTGGGGAACTGGGGACAGAGGTATGGGCCCGCTGGGTGGGTGCTGTGCTAGTGTTTCCTGAGGGGGGAGGCTCTGTGGTGGCATGTTCCAGTGTGTGGGGAACTGACTGTCCCAAGGTCCCAGATGGGCCGGGCTGGTCATCTAGATCCAGTTGGACAGAGCTGCTGTCATCACTGTGGGCCTCTTCTGTGGGGGGGGTGGACATGTCTGGAACCTCCTGTCCAGTGACGTTGGGTAGGGGTCCTGCAGGGGTGTAAAGGAATGATTATTGCATCTGTGTGTGCCAATGTGTGCAATGGGTGGGTGACCCTGTACCCCAGTGCTTGCATTCTTGTCTAGGACCTTGTGTGATATTTGGTTCGGGGATCTGTGTGGGTATCTGTAGTGGACATGCTTTGGTGATGGGTGTCCATGCTTTGGTGTTGCATGCAGGGCTTGGTGTTGGAATGGGTGGTTTGTGATAGTGGTACATATGTTAGGTGTTGGAGTGATGGGGTGAGGGTGAGGGTGGGGGTATGTGAAAGCATGCAGCCAGGGTGGGGGATGAAGTAGTTAAGATCTGACTTACCAGAGTCCATTCCTCCTGCTACTCCTGCAAGGCCCTCAGGATGCAGTATAGCCAAGACCTGCTCCTCCCATGTTGTTAGTTGTGGGGGAGGAGGTGGGGGTCTGCCGCCATTCCTCTGAAGTGCAATCTGGTGTCTTGAGACCAAGGAACGCACCTTCCCCCGTAGGTCGTTCCACCTCTTCCTGATGTCATCCTGTGTTCTTGGATGCCTTCCCACTGTGTTGACCCTGTCTACAATTCTGTGCCATAGCTCCATCTTCCCAGGAATGGAAGTGTGCTTCACCTGTGATCCGAATAGCTGTGGCTCTACCCGGACGATTTCCTCCACCATGACCCTGAGCTCCTCCTCAGAGAACCTGGGGTGTCTTTGCGGTGCCATGGTGTGGTGTGGGTGATGAGTGAGGTGGTGTGTGTTGTGATGTGTGAGGGGATATGTTTGTGTGTGTTGTGTGAGGTGCGTGGATGTTGTGTGAGTGATGGTGTTGTGTGCCTGTGGATGCTAGTTTGTTGATGGTGATGTCTCTCTCTGTGCTTCGTTCTCAATTTTTGTCGTAGGGGTTTGTGTTTTACATTGGATTGGGTTTGTGGGTGTGGTGGGTGTACATGTATCAGGTGTGTGTATTTCAATTTGTCCAATGTGGTTGTGTTTTGTATATGTGTGTGTATTTTGAGCGCGGCGGTGTGTACCGCCAATGGAATACCGTGGTTGAAAGAGTGCTGCGTGGATTTGTGGCTCATGATATATATACATATATACATACACGCACATTTACAAGACTATACATATAAAATTAGCTATGGCTTGACCTCCCACCCTGCAAAACCCCAACCCGCCCCCACCCACCTCTCTCTACCCCCCACTCCGTCTCTCAGCTGGGAGCAGACAAGGGACTGTGTTGCCTGACAGTAACAGATCAATTACTTTAATTATTGGATACTCTGTAGGTGTCTGTTAAAGGAGAGCATACTTTGAATTTATGCTTCCCTAGATAATCTGACCTTTGTCCCAAAAACTTGGACATTTTTATAATAATTTGACCTTTGTCCCAAAAACCGGGACATTTGTTTAAAATTAAGAGAAGTGTCGAGACACCGGGACAGTACTCTAAAAACCGGGACTGTCCAGGGAAATCCGGGACGTCTGGTCACCCTAGCCTCCAGGCGCTGGTTTAGTGCTACAGGGCTGGCCTGCTTTGTAGTGGTGGTCAAAGAGCCAGGTCTTGAGCTGCTTTCTGAAGACCTTCAGGGAGGTGGCAGTGGGGAGGTGGAGGGGGCTGGTCATTCCAGGACTTGGCGGCGAGGTGGGAGAATGAGCATCCTCCGAGGCATTCGCAACGGATGCGCTGATGTGGGCCATGGCGAGGGTGGCTGATCTGAATTCTCTGGTTGGTTGATAGAACATGAGGTTGTTGTTGAGGTAGGTGGGTCCAGCGTCGTAGAGGGCCTTGTAAGCGTGGGTGAGGAATTGGAAGAGGCATCTTTGCTGTACGGGGAGCCAGTGTGGGGTTTTGAGGTGGGGGTCCTTCTGGGAAGGTTGAGGACGAGTCTTGCTGCAGCGTTCTGAGTGAGGTGCAGGCAGTTCAGGAGTTGTTTGTTGATTCCAACATAGAGTGCGTAGTCATAGTCAAGGCGGCTGGAAATGAGGGTATGGGTGACTGTCTTCCTTGTGGAGCTAGGTTGAAGATTTTGCGTAGCATGCGGAGGGTGTTGAAGCAGGCTGAGGCAACAATGTTTATCTGTTTCTACATGGTTAGATGGGTGTCATGGATGATCCCAAGGTTCTGTGAATCGCTCTTCAGTGTGAGTGGTGGTCCAAGGGTGGTGGGCCACCATGTGTTGTCCCAGGGAGAGGATTTGTTTCCAAAGATTAAGATCTTGGTTTTGTCTGAGTTCAGCTTGAGGCAGCTGGACCTCATCCAGGTGCAATGATAAGTAGAGTGGCATGTGGACAGGAGGTTTTAGTTACAGTTAGCGCTCCCCTTTGCATGACATTTCACCCCCAGCATTTACATGATCAGGGGACAGAGGGGTTTTACAACATGTGCTTTAATACAACAATCCCAAAAATAAAAGGAAGGCTCATTTTATTTGGGCAACGAAAGGTACTGGTTACATTGACTAATAATATTACTAACATAAAATTCACAGGGAGAGTTTTACGAATTTTAGCAAACTGATTTGGTATACGGAGAAGAGTCAGGGAAACATAAATGATCGTTCACCAAACGGTGTTGATTAAATAGACAGAGGGCAATAAAAACAATTTGAAGTCAAAAGTATGCTAGATTAACTTAATCAGGAGCTGAGGCTGAGCTTTGTGGGCGTTCTGGCTCAAATGGCATTGGCATCGTGTAAAGAAAACGTAACTGCAGTATGTAATGCCCTACAACAATGCATACATCCCTATTACACACAGATAGAAGAGGAACTCAAACGGGAACTAGATCTTTATACCCCAAAACGTAATATTAATTCTAAAGATTATTGTTTGAAAAATGAAAATGAATTGCTAATGGCAAATCACAATAAGTCTTCTTCATGATATTGTCACATTTGAAGAGCTGGATTTAGGTTTTTTGGTAGACAATGGAAGCTCAAAATAAATCTCCTAAAGTCTAAAAATCAACAAAAAAAGGAAAAGCAAGTGTGCATGAAAGTACAGAGATTGAACTAAATCCATATTATTTTAAAGATTAGTTCTCTTCCGGTCTCACGTCGATATCTGCATTATGAATTATCCAGTTAGTGGAAAAGAGTGTTACATTCAGCCTTTTCAGGTCAGCCTTTTTGGAGAACATTGAAATATATTTGGATCCCGGGGAATAAAGTTATTTTCTGTGTGAGACAGGAAGGAAATAAACTATTTGTGCACGGTCCGTTTTCTGCCCAAACTTTATCAAGTAAACAATGGCTTGGATACCTTTCTCTTGACTTAAAATATGAAGTACACAAACGTTTATTAGTAGATTCAGAAAGAGAATAGTACCCATGTATCTAATCTTAGCAGAGGGGAAGTCATACTTATCGACTCCTAGAAAATGCTAAATCTGTGTACGACTTGAGCAGGACAGGAAGATGTGGTGCATAGAATACTTCGATTTGCTCGGACAATGAAAAGCGGCACATATGATAGCATCTATCAGCTGTCAAGCCCCTACTTTTATTAGCCCGAAACCTGACGTCTACACGGCATCTGAAGCACTTTGCACAATGAAGGGCCGACCCTTTGCTGATGCATGCAGATGGGACGTGCCTCGCAGATCAGCACTAAACACCCCTAGGTTATGAAGCAAAGCCATATCAAATGAAATGACCGGGCCTGACCTGGCTTGGTGTCAAAATCTAATGTTAAGTGACACCAGGCACAAACTAAGGTGCAATGGATAATTTACATATGGAACCTGGTTTATGTGACAGAACACTTCTTTTGTCCATGGGCGTCAGTTCACCAAAATGCCAGGGGTAGCGGAAGATACTCACATGCCACACCATGAGACCTTTACTTTGATCGCACACACACAACTTTTCACACACACCGGGTCGCATAAACACACTCTCACCTGCAAGCATTCATACAACATATATTTTAAAGCATTTTTTATTTACCTTAGCTGCCAGAGAGGGACATTTTCCAGCTAATTGTACTCCATTTTTATTACACAAATAGCGAATAACAGTATTCACTGTTTGGGTACTAACAACTGACAGAAAACCAGCAAAGTGGGTCCTCAGAAACGTCCATGAGGGTGAGATACCTCTGTTTTACAGGCACTGATTTTGCCACCACTGAGGCCAGGGGTTACAAAAGTAGTACCAGGGGTCGCAGGGGTCAAGCCAGGGGTCGCAGCTGCGACCCCAGGCGACCCCTAAATGATGTCCATGCTTATGTTGAGTGTCCTTCCACAATTCCTTTTGTGGGAACTTGAACTGGAGGGGATACCTCAAATACCGTAGACAGTGGTAAATGTTGGTTTGCCACTGGAACTTTAACCTCTTCACTGCTAGCCCCTCCCCCTGACTACCCCCTCTCCCGTGCTTAGCCTTTTTTTTTCGCTATTTGGGGTAGTTCACTGTTTTAGGCCCCTGTAACTTTTTGTCCACCTAAGCTATCCACGCCAAATTTGTGTCTTTTTTCCAAAATCCTGGGGATACTAAGGGCACCCAGGGTTTGTGAATTCCCCTGGAGAGGACTGAGAAAATGGGCAAAAATAGGTACATTTTTATATTTGTGGGAAAAATGGGAAAAAAGTCTGCAGAAGAAAGTGTCTGTTTTTTTTCCCCTGCAGCTGTCAACAAAGGATTTGCAATGCTAAAATCACCATCTTCCTAGCTTTCAGGAACAGGCAGACATGAATCAGAAAACCACAATTTTCAACACAGTATTGGCATTTTACTTGGGACATAGTCCATTTTTCCTATTTTTTTGTGCGCTTTCAACCTCTGTCCAGTTAGTGGCAGAAATGGGTGAGAAACCAATGGTGGATCCTAAAAGCTATACATTTCTGAAGAATAGACACAATTTTGAATTCAGCAAGGGGTCAATTGTGTAGATCCTTCAAGTTTTTCATATATATATATATATATATATATATATATATATGTGTATGTATGTATGTGTGTGTGTGTGTGTAGGGCTTGTAGGTTCACCAAGAACCCGAGGTACCCAGAGCCAATAACTGAGCTGCACCTTACAATGGTTTTTCATTATGTACCAGGTATACAGCAATTCATATGGTAAAATATAATTAGTGAAAGTATGTATAAAGGAAACCAATGTATTTCTCAAATGGGCACAAGATATTGAGCTTAGAAGCAGGGGTTATTTGGACATCAATTTGTGGATACCCATACGAGCATGTGAATTAGAGGGTATTTCTCAAAATTACTTCATTCTCACACATTGTCTTACATTTGGGCAGTGCAAATGCAGAGAAATACAATTGGTAATAACACTTGTTCTGTGTTCCTTTAACTCTCACAATAAAAATGGTACCTCAGTTGTGTGGTAGGCCTGGTGCCCGTGACAGGAAACTGCCCAAAACGCAACATGTTTACATCAAATTGTTCCTCACAAAACTGACTAGTTTTTTGTGAAGTGGGTAGTTGTGGTATTTGGGCCCAACCTCACCTAGGGAAACCTAGCAAACCTAAACCTTTTTTAAAACAAGACACTAGGGGAATCCAGGATAGGATGACTTACATGGCTCACATTTTCATCACATTTCTGTGATGGAAAGTTCAGGAATTTTCACAGCGCCACAAACTTCCTTCCACCCAGCATTCTCCTATGTCTTCTGAAGAAAATAGTACCTCACTTGTGTGGGTACGCCTAGTGCCCGCAACAGGCAATGGCCCAAAACGCAACATGGAAACATAGGTTTTTCCACGCAAAACTGTGTTTTTTAGGCCCAAGTCCAGCCAGCACCTAGGGAAACCTAGCAAACATGTACATTTTTAAAAAAATAGACACCTAGGGAAATCCAAGGATGATGACCTCTGTGGCTCCTACCACATTTTTATACCCTGAATCCCTTGCAAACCTCAAAATCTGTCTCTTAAAACACATTTTCCTCACATTTATGTGATGGAAAGTTCTGGGATCTGAGAGGAGCCACAAATTTCCTTCCACCCAGGGTCCCCTTGGGTCACCTGATAAAAATGATACCTCAGTTGCATGGGTGGGCCATGTGCCTGCGACAGGGAAGGGCCAAAAACGTCCATTGGGGAACCAAAGCGGGTCCAAATGGGCAGTTGTTTTTTAAAACAGTTTTAGGCTGCTTTGAGGTCCCACACAAGTGAGATTTCATTTTTATCGGAAGACCCAGGGGAACACTGGGTGGTAGGAAATTTGTGGTTTCTTTCTGTTTCCTGAAGAATATGGCACAAATGTAAGGAAAATGTGATTTTAGTCACATTTTGAGGTTTGCAGGGCCTTTGTGTGTATATCAAAATGGTGTGGGATGGATCGTAGCACACCACTCTGGACTCCCCCAGATGTCTAGTTTTCAGAATTGTCTGGGTCTGGTAGGTGTTTCCAGGTGCCAGCCTACCCAAGCCCAAAACATGCAGCTGTTCACCATTGCAAGTGGGATGATACTGGGAGTTAGCCAAACTCTCCTGACCTAATTTGTAAAAAGAACACATAACAAAATCAGATATCCTCTTGCTTGCCATTGGGGTGAAAAGCTTCATTCTGCAGGGGACCAGAAAGACTATTTCCCCATTTTTGAGGACATGGGGGTGTCGCGTAGGTTCTCATTATCCTAATGAGACTAATGGAATCTGGCAGCAGAATCACCTGCACTGCGGGGGACTGAGCCTGATCCCACACTATGTGACACCTGCCGGCCTAATAGGGGTTTGTTCCGGCTAACTAGCAGTGCCTCATCTCCACCCAAGAGCAGGGATGACTGGGGCAACCGGGCGCATGACATACATGACTCCTCAGGGGAATTGTGGTCACTCAGATCTCATCCATTTCTCTCAGATACATTAGTCTCACATATTCAAGGAAAATCAGAGGTAAAGTATAGTTCAATAAGGTTTTATTGAAGTAACTGCATCTTAGATAATAAATCATGAATTGCAATGACTAGGAAGATGAAGAACAATAAGATTAAAATTGTGACAAGGAGAGTAAAACACAAGAAGAACGCTACCATACTGTCACTAAGGTTTGTAGAGAATTCCTGCCTAAGCTATGTTAGAGACCAGCATGTTAAGCTCTAATTCTGCCTTTCAGGTTCCCCCTGGGAAAACACCATCCCTCATACCTGAGCAAGAGGCCTGCAGTCTACATAAGCCGCTGTATTCAAGCAATCAGCATGCAGTTGTGGTCATCTGGCTGGAATCTCCCTCTAACGTACATGGGTCAAAGTTGTGTTTTTATAATAAAAAATCTGATGTTCCAAGAAAGGATCCCTACGTTAGAGTGTGTATGTTTCTGTGAACACTGGAGACAAAGTGTACCACTTTTGCCAGCAACCTATCTCACTGCAGCCTTGAGAAAAGCACAGAGTGAAAGAAATGTCTTGTTTAAGAACCCAGTGCTGACCTAGTGGAAGAACAGCTAGATAGAGAAAATAAAAAAAGACCAAAATAATTTGCTTAAATGTTAAAATAATAAAACAAAGCTGAATAAATAGCAGGCCTAGTTTGCTAAATAACTTGTATAAAGCTATAGCTAAAATGGCTACACAACAGGGGCATGGCCATGTCCATGCTGGGCAGCCCCCACCCCTACAAATAAAAGTAATCCCTGATGTTTAGTGTGCCTTCTGCCCCACGGGATGCAGATGGGGCAATTGCCCCTATCTCCCCACCCCACCTGGGAGGAAGAAAGACTGCTTCCCTTTTTAGGTTGGGGTGATGGACATGCCCATGTCGGGCAGCCCCTACTGATATAAATAAAATTAAAAAAGTAATCTCTGGTGTCCGGTGGGCTTTCTAACCCCCTGGAGTGGGGTAGATGGGGGTAATTGGGTGCGGTTTACCCCATCTGGCCCGGGGAGGGAGAAAGACTGTTTCCCTATTTTAGGCAGGAGGTATGGCCATGCCCATGCTGGCCAGTCCCCACCGATACAAATTTAAAAAAAGTAATTCCTGGTGTCCAGTGGGGTTTCTACCCCCTCGTGGGGGAGATGGGGTAAACAGCTCCCATTTGTGTCTGTGGGAGAGCCAGGCGCATTGGCTTGTGTCTGGGAGGATTGGGGTCATTGGCATGCCCATTGTGGGCAGCCCCCACCCCTCTTTTATTCAATAAAATACTTGGTTTCTAGTGGGCTTTCTCCCAGGGGGCAGAAAGACTGATATTAGTGTGTGGGGGGGGGGGGCAATGGCCAGCCCTCACCCTATGTAATAAAATAAATAATCACTGGTGCCTAGTAGGCTTTCTGGCCCTCTAAATGGGGGCAGAAAGACAGAATATTATGTGCAAAAAAGTTATGTGGGGCAAAAGCCCTTACCCAAGGAGCCGCTCCCCCTTCCCTGGTGTCTAGTAAGTGGATCCCTGCTTGTGAATTACCCTCCTGTGGTGGGAGATTCTCCCCTTTCCAATGGTGCATCTCCCGTCTGCATAGGTATTTGGGAGGCTGAAATAGTTCCACTAGGACCTAGGCAGTGAAAGTGAAATGAGCCGATCAGCCCATTATACTTTCCTTTTCAGTGAAATGACATTAGCAAGCAGTGCACGCTGCTAGTCATTGCACTGAAAACCAAAAACAGTGCCGGGAGCTAGGAAAGCTCTTTCCCAGCTCCTAGTCTGTTTTTACAAAAAAACAAATAATTTTGCTGTAAACAGCAAGGTATTTGGAACGCATGTGATGAGGACAGAATGGTTACGTCCTCCTCCCACGAGTGCGGGTGTGCATAATGGAACTTTTTCGTTATGCGCACTGAAGGGGTTAAATGAATGTGCTGCTTTTGTTTGGATATTTACCTTTATTTGTTGACATCTCTAAAGGAACAATGGAGCATAACTGAACACCAAATAATTTAACAGAAGTTAAATTGATAATACACATTATAACAGGGGGCAACATTCAAACCATGCGGCACAGGAACCACAGTACAACATAGTGAAAACATAATGCCAAATTGCAGCACACAAACCGTTATGACACAGTACTGACAAACATAAAATAGATTTACCATAATATTACCAAAGAATGCTGTTTCCCAAAATATTGTCATCCTATATACAAAAAAAACATAAATATCCATAACAAAAATATTGCAGACAAAAATATCTAAAATATCTAATATCAACACCGATAAACAAAGCATCGTTGAATCATTAAAAACCATAAAAAATAGGTAAATATCAGTCTTGATCTGGAGATTTGTCTGAGCAGTACCCCTTGAGTGCCTCTAGGTGGTGTTGATCGTGTCTGTAGTCGTCCGTGCCAGATATACCGTCACAGGTCCTATATAGGCACCCCCCAGCATGCTAATATCAGCTTTTTCTTTCCTCACCAGCCATCGCTGAACCGAAGAGAACTACCTTTCAGTCAATTTTTGACTAGCCTTTTTTTCAACTTTTTGTCAAAGTTTTTTCGATGTTAACTCCTGGTGGTTCCAGGGATGTCTTCAAGGAAGACCAGGTTCAATCCCTGCTGGTCCTGTCATTGGGCGATGTCCGTGACGGACCCCCACCTTGTGTGCCTTTCGTTGCCTGGAGCGTGACCACAAACCAAAGTAATGCTCTGAGTGTTCAGGCATGGAGCCGAAAGATTTGAGGGATTGGTCCCTAAAGCTGATGGCGGCCCGATGCTCAACTCCATGCAAGTTGCAGTCTCAGATGAGAGGAAGATCTCAGGATTGGTCACGGAGTCCTCCCTTATTGTCTTCCACGTCTTCAGAGCCAGATGGGCACCGTATGTGGCCGAATCTAACATTGGCAGGACCTCCTATCTCCTATGTCGGATCCTGAGCCCCTTGAGTTAGTTTATGCTGAGGAGTGGGAGAGGTCTCTGGATCTTTTAGAATACCAGCTACAAGAACCTTTGGACTAGTGTATGGAATTGGGTGAAGACTGCATTCCTCCCCAGATATTGGCATGCTTTCTTCCCCACTGTGGCTACAGAGGACGGAGCGTCCTATTCTGTGGTGGTGCAAAGAAGAGATGAGGTCCTGGACCTTGAGTTGACTTCGAAGTCAGTCGGGACTAACTGCCTGACAGAGGTGCTTCAACCTGGAGCTTCATCCTCTGAACCCTTGCCCCCTTCAGAAAAAGCCCTCACTGATGTTCTACTGGGTACCTGGTCCATTCCCAGTACAGGGGCTCCTGTGAACAGGACAATTGCCTGCTGCCATCACCCTGCTCCGTGTTTTATCTTCATAAGTTTTCTTACACAACACCCAACCTCTGAGAGCTTGGTTATCCAAGCCTGCAGCTCCCATGGTGCATTCCCTTCCCCACCCCTGGTTGGGGAACCCAAGAGGATGGACACACTTGGGAAGAAGATGTTTTCTTCCACCATCCTAGCATTGTGGTCCATGAACAGCACATTACTTTTGGGCCTTTACTCCCACATGCTGTGGGATACGGTTCCGCTAGTGCTGCCACTGGTCCTGGAGGAGGCCTAGGTTGTACTCTACCAAACAGTTGCTGATGGGAGAGACACAGGAAAGTTCAGGATTCCGATGTGGACTGGACATGACTGACTCACTGGGTAGAGAGGCTTCATTGACAGTGGCCATGAGGCACCACGTATGGTTGAGGACGTCTGACTTTTTGGGGGATGTCCAAGCCAATCTTATGGACATGCCCTTTGATGGCACTGGCTTCTTCGGAGAAAAAGCAGACTCAGTGCTAGAGCCCTTCAAGGATTCTCATGCTATGGCCAGGTCCCTGGGCCTCACGGTGGCCACTCATCCCCTTCAGTCTGCTTTCCTCCCCTTTCTTGGCTATGAAAGGGGTACCCAACCACGTCTGTTCCTGTCCAGCCCCCGTGCCATGCATGGTGCCCAGCCTCTGTGTGGCCGGGGACGTAGGATCCACTAAACTCGTGGATCAGGGAGCCAACCGTCCTTCCAGTACACTTACCCTTCCTCCTGCAGCTGCCTCCCAACCTTCCTAGTCGGACTCTTCCCCACCAGGGACCAGTCGGAGACAGGATTGGCCATTACCTGCTCCGCTGGCAATCCATCACGTCAGACAGGTGCATTTTGCAGTCCGAAGTGGCTACTCCCTCCCCTTTGAGACTATCCTTCCATCCAAGCCACCATCCTACGATCAGATGATGGAGGATCACTTGGCAAGGGAGCCATAGAGAGGGTTATTGTACCAGACGTAGGTCATGGTTGCTATTCTTGCTACTTTCTGGTACCCAAAAAGGACAAGGCCCTCCACCCTATTCCAGACCTTAGGGTCCCTCAATCTCTTCCTCAAGAAGGAGCAGTTTAAAATGCTCGCCCAGTTTCTTTCTGCTCTGGACCCAGAATACTGAATGGTAGCACAGGACCTCTATGACGCTTATTACCGTCCTACCTGCCCACAGACATTACTTGCACTTCACGGTAGGCTACAAGCACTTTCAGTTCACCGTGCTTCCTTTTAGCCTTACCAGCACCCATTGGCTGTTCACCAAGGGAATGACGATGGTCGTAGCTCATATGTGCAGATCCGGGGTTTCAATCTTCCTTTATGTCAACGACTGACTGTTGAAGGCAGGCTCACCCCAGGCTGTCATCTTCACCGCCAGACTTCAGCAGACCCCCTGCATTAGCTGGAGTTCACTATAAATGTGCCAATGCCACAACTGGCTCCCTCTCAGATGCTTCCTTTCATCCGAGCTCAACATCGGGGGAATCTCTCCAACATGGGACAGATCTCTAAGGTAACTGCAGTGGTGGTGCAGTGGTGGCTAACGGCCGATCCCTCTCCCTTCCCCAACCAGATCTGACAGTGGTGACAGATATGTGTCTCCTGGGCTAGAGCGGCCATCTGGGAGAGATGGAGATCAGAGCCATCTGGTCCCCAGCGGAGTCCTGGATTCACATAAACCTGTTGGAGCTCTGTAGGAGGCTGGCCTGGCTTATAGTGGGTACCTGATGGTACTTACACCTTGTGCCAGGTCCAGTTATCCCTTATTAATAGAATAGTAGTGTTTTAGCAGCTTAGGCTGATAGAGGTAGCTATAGCAGAGCAGCTTAGGATGAACTAGGAGACATGCAAAGCTCCTACTATGCCACTTATATCATATAGGCACTATATCATAAGAAACACAATACTCAGGGTTACTAAAAATAAAAGTACTTTATTTTAGTGACAATGTGCCAAAAATATCTCAGAGTATATACTCCCTTAGGAGGTAAGTAAAATACACAAAGTATACACACAAACCAAAATCAGGTAAGTAAACAGAAAATAGTGCAAGCACTGTAGAGTACCATAGGATGCAATAGGCCTAGGGGCAACACAAACTATATACTATGAAAGTGGAATGCGAACCACAGATGGACCATTAGGCTAGTGTAGGGTGTAGAGGGTTGCTGGGAGTGTAAGAAAACACTAAGGGTGTCCAAGATACCCCACCCCAAAACCCTGGAAAGTAGGAATAAAGTACGACTATTTCACCAGAAACACACTAGATTCGTGATAGAGGATTTTGCAAAGACCACAACAGACTGCAAAGCACTGAAGATGGATTCATGGACCTGAGGACCTGCAAAGGAAGGGGACCAAGTCCAAGAGTCGCAAAAGTGTCCGAGGGGGCAGGAGCCCACTAAACCCTGGATGAAGGTGTAAAATGGCTGCCTCTGGATGGAGGAAGCTGAAGATTCTGCAACAACAGAAGGTGCTAGGAACTTCTCCTTCATGCAGAAGATGTCCCACGGAGTGCTGGAAGATGCAAAGTTGTTTCTTTGGCAAAAGACTTCAAACTAGCCTTACTAGCTGCAAGAGTCACTGTTGAAGAAAAAGGGTGCTGCCCGGGCCCAGGAAGGACCAGGATGTTGCCCCTTGGGAGACAAGACAGAGGGGGCCCCCAGCAACGTAGAGAGCCCATGTGCAAGAAGGTAGCACCCACAGAAGTACTTGAACACAGGTTCAAGAAGTCTGAACACAGTGGTCATCTCAACACTGCAAAAGAGGGTCCCACGAAGGCAGAGGTCAACTCAGGGAGCTGAGCATTGCAGAACAGAGTGCTGGGGACCTAGGCTTGGCTGTGCAAGAAGAATTTCATGGAAATGTGCATAGAAGCTGCAGTTCACACGGTGCACAGGATTACTGTCTGGAGAGGGGAGGCAAGGACTTACCTCCTCCAAATTTGGACAGTTGGACAACTGGACAGTCTGGGTCACTTGGGTCCACTACTTGTGTTCCAGGGGCCACGCTCGTCAGGATGAGAGGGTTCCCAGAGTACTGGTGACGCTGAAGTTTGGTGCTTGCTGAAGCAGGGGGGTGATTCCCTTGACCCACGGAGGATTTCTTCATGGCTTTCAGTGCAGGATGAAGGCAGGCAGCCCCCAAAGCATGCACCACCAGGAAACAGTCAAGAAAGCAGGCAGGATTAGGCGCTACAATGTCACTGGTAGTCTTCTTGCTACTTTGTTGCAGTTTTGCAGGCGTCTTGGAGCAGTCAGTGGTCGATCCCTGGCAGAAGTTGAAGAGAGAGGTGCAGAGGAACTCTGGTGAATTCTTGCAAGTCGTTATCTGAGGAAAAGCCCACTGGAGAGACCCTAAATAGCCCTCAGAGGAGGACTGGCCACTGAGTCAGGTAAGCACCTATCAGGAGGGGTCTCTGACATCACCTGCATGCACTGGCCACTCAGAGGCCTCCAGTTTGCCCTCACACCTCTGGATCCAAGATGGCAGAGGTCTGGGGCACACTGGAGGAGCTCTGGGCACCACCCCTGGGGTGGTGATGGACAGGGGAGTGGTCACTCCCCTTTCCTTTGTCCAGTTTTGCACCAGAGCAGGGACTGGGGGTTCCCTGAACCGGTGTAGACTGGCTTATGCAAGGAGGGCCCTTCAAAGCATTTCAAGAGGCTGGGAGAGGCTACCCCTCCCCAGCCCTTAACACCTATTTCCAAAGGGAGAGGATGTAACACCCTCTCTCAGAAGAAATTCTTTGTTCTGCCTTCCTGGGACTGGGCTGCCCAGACCCCAGGAGGGCAGAACCCTGTCTGTGGGGTGGCAGCAGCAGTAGCTGCAGAGAAAACCCAAGAGAGCTGATTTGGGAGTACCCAGGGTTCATAGTGGAGTCCCGGGGATGCATGGGATTGGCACCCCAATACCAGATTTGGTATGGGGGAGAATTCCATGATCTTAGACATGTTACATGGCCATATTCGGAGTTACCATTGTGAAGCTTCATATAGGTATTGACCTATATGTAGTGCACATGTGTAATGGCGCCTCCGCACTCACAAAGTCCGGGGAAATGGCCCTGAACTATTTGGGGGCACCTTTGCAAATGCAAGGGTGCCCTCACACTTAGTAACTTTGCACATAACCTTCAGCAAGTGAAGGTTAGACATATGGGTGACTTATAAGTGTCTGTGAAAGTGGCTGTGAAATAACATGTGCGTTATTTCACTCAGGCTACAGTGGCAGTCCTGTGTAAAGGTTTGTCTGAGCTCCCTATGGGTGGCAAAAGGAATGCTGCAGCCCATAGGGATCTCCTGGAACCCCGATACCCTGGGTACCTAGGTACCATATACTAGGGAACTATAAGGGTGTTCCAGTGTGCCAATTTAAATTGGAAAAAGTGGTCACTAGCCTATAGTGACAAATTTAAAGGCAGAGAGAGCATAAGCCCTGAGGTTCTGGTTGGCAGAACCTTAGTGACACAGTTAGTCACTACACAGGTACACACATTCAGGCCACAAACTATGAGCACTGGGGTCCTGGCTAGCAGGATCCCAGTGAGACAAGCAAAAACAAACTTACATACATGTAAAAATAGGGGTAACATGCCAGGCAAGATGGTACTTTTCTACAAGCTCCGTGCGATCATACTATCATTGAAAGCATTTCTTCCTTCTCTCAAGGAAATGGTAGTGCAGGTATTCACGAACAAAACCACTGCTATGTAGTACTGCAATAAACAGGGTGGGGAGAGATTGTGGACCCTTTGTCAGGCAGCTCTGCACCTCTGGTCATGGCTGGAACAACAGAGCATTTCCCTGGTTGTTCAACATCTGGTGGGCTGTCTGAACACCAGAGCAGACAAACTCGGCTGACAATGCTTAGTCAATCACGAATGGCATCTCCATCCGGTGGTGGTGCAAGGTCTCTTTCAGCAGTGGGGAACACTTGGTTAGATCTGGTTGCCTCCACAGAGAACGCACAAATGTCAACAATATTGTGCATTGGAGCTTCGAAGGTGGCAATCGCTCTGCAATGCTTTGTCTTGAGTGGACCTCAGGCCTCCTATACACCTTTCCTCACATACCACTTCTGCCCAGAGTTCTCAAGAAGATCAATAACGACCGAACCCAATTCATCCTTGTGGCTTTGGACTGGTCATGGAAAATCGGGTATCCCGAGTTACTGAGCATGGCCATTGATCCTCCGCTCAGACTGGCCCTTAGGGAGGAGCTCCTGTCACAGCAGCAGGGGAGGGTTCTCCCTCAAACCTATCAACTCTCCACCTTCTTGCATGGAGATTGAGCGGCTACCGTTGACAGCCTTCGACCTTCCTCCCGAAGTCTGTAATGTAATCTTGTCAGCCAGGCGTCCCTCCACCAGACCTGTATATGCCTGTTGTTCAAAGAAATTTGTAGTATGGTGCATAGGCAATTCTGTTGATCCCCTTTCTGCTCCTCTCTTTGAGGTTCTGTTGTTTATACTTTCTTTGGCACAGTAGGGTTCTGCTATGGGCACTCTCAAATGTTATTTGTCTGCAATTTCTGCTTTTTTGAGGTTGTCTGATCAACCTTCTTTGTTTAAGTCTCCTATTGTAAATAGGTTCCTCAAAGATCTCACACATATGTTTGATCCTTCCCTATTCATTATGCCACCAATGGATTGGAATTTGGTTTTGACATGTCTCATGTGCGCTCCTTTCAAGCTGCTCCACAATTATCCTATTGGACGTCTCACTTTAAAATCAGCCTTCCTTGTGGCCATTAGGTCTGCCAGCAGAGAGCTATAGGCATTATTATCTAAGCTGCGCAACCTTTCCATCTATCCTGACAAAGTGGTGCTTCGTTCTAGGGCTTCCTTTTTGCCAAAAGTGATCACGCCCTTTCAAGTAGGCCAATTCATCATCTTGCCTCCTTTCTATGCACCCCCACATCCTTCTAAGATAGAAAAGGATGTGGATTAAAAAAGAGTGTTGGTGTTTTACCGTGAGTCTACAAAAGAGTTGCAGGTGGATGATCAACTCTTTGTTTTTTATGTGGGTGCGAGGAAAGGGCAGGCAGCGCAGAAGTGGACTATCTCCAGATGGGTCAGCCTCTTCATTAAGATCTGCTACACACTGGTCAAAAAGCTGCCCCCTGAAGGTTTGCATGCTTCTTCTACTCGAGCAAAAGCTGTGACCACTCTGTTAGCACGTGGAGTTCCAGTCCTTGTCATCTAATAGGCGGCAGCGTGGACGTCTCTGCACAACCTTACCAAACACTACTGCCTTCACAGTCAGGTTCGAAGGGATGGGCACTTTGCCCATTCAGTGCTGCAGGACTTTCCACTGTGATCTATTCACTGTGAGTTCAAAGACCCACCTCTGGGGATGGTATTGCTTGCGTATCTATTCTTAGGTAAGGAATGTGCAAATAGATGTCGCTATCGGATGGACAAGTTATCTACATTCGGTAATGTTTTATCTGGTAGGGACAATATCTAGTTGCCGATTCCTTACCAACCCACCAATCCTCACAGCTCTGCCAACTGATTTCTAGGGACAGGGACTTTCAAGGCCTTAGTTTTGCCGCACCAGTGGTCAGTGTTCTTCATGGTTCTATGCACTTCTGGCGTAGAAAGTCGTAAAAACAACCTGACGTCAACGCTCTGGGGTGGCGCCTATATAGGACCTGCAACATTATATCCGGCATGGATGACGATGAATGTGGAGCCGATCAGTGCCAACTAGTTGTGCACAGGTGTCCTGTTCGAGAAAATTCTCCGGATCCAGACTGACGCCTGTAAGTAATCTGCAACTCAATATTGTTTCTACAAGGTAAGGCCTTAACCAAGGTAGGTAACATGTCCTTATACTTAGGTTCACACTTTACTTACACAAAACCATAACAATTCTGCAGTTATAGTTATGGGTAGCTCAAATAACTATAATTAGTGCCCTAAGGTAACTATAACTCGCAGCCTCACCATGCACTGCAACTTACCACACATTGCATCACTCATAGCATCTTCTATGACATCAATGATAATATCACTGCAATATTTGCAGTAAAATTATTGATGAGAAAACTGTGTATGTCGGGGCATGAGTTATATTAACTTTCACATTGTTACATATTTTTTTACAATTTTGTTAATATATATTTTGTTTTTTATATATTCATTTTTACATTGAACGGTATTTCTTTTTTTACAAGGTAGCCCTCTTTTCACTGCTATCTGTATTTTATATTCTATTTACATTATGTGAAAAAACCTCTAACAAACCCATACCACTATATATGTGAAATATATGATAAAAAGTACTATGAAAATGTATATTAATAAACAGTGAAAATAAAATATATATATATATATAAGTCGCATTGGGGGTCCCAGGAGCGGCCCTCTACCATCAGCAGCACCTGAGCGCTATATAGTGTGTTCTGCCTTCCCTCTGGGCGGGACATGCCAGGCTGCACCCAGGCCAAGGGTGGGCTAATCCTGCACCTTTCAGTGACATGAAGAGACAGGGCAGAGCCACTCCCCTTGGCTCTGGATTTCTGAAACCCTAAGGTATTGGCAGTGCCGGATTACTTTTATTAGCCTGCGAGGTTACTCCACAATGCAGTTGGTGGCTGGGCTCCCTGCAGAGGACATCTTGACCAGACTCCCCAGTATGGGTAAGTGTAAAGTGGTGAAACAGCTCTATGCAAAACAGAGGAAGAAAAGCAGAAAGACTGCCCCCTCTGAGGGTGCTGTAAACTCCACATTTAGCATAATTCTGGAAGACATCAACACTCTTATTGAAGAGGTTGAAGCTCTGTTGGGGGGGGTCTAGGAGTGGGGAAGGTGAAAAGCATTGTAAGGAGGAAGGGAAATGAGCTCTGAGCTTTGTGCCTTAAGCGGCAGATTTGTTACCAGTGCTCTCCCCTAAACCGAGTCAGGGCAAATGCTGCACAGCTAAGCCTGCAGGAGGCACCACAAATGGCACCTTCAGTCATAGGAATGGTCATTTAGAGACGGTTATTGTCTGCTCTAACAGATTTGCAGCACCAACCAACATTCAACAGAGTTCTGCAGAAAGAGGGGAAGCTAAGGGTATTGAAAGGGAGGTTGCGGGCAGCTGATGAGAATTTTGGTGCCTCTACTGTGCCTGGTGTAAAGGTAGGCCCAAATGAGGGACAGGACCTGTTTGAAGTTAAATCTTTGGTTAAGCTGCTACAGAATGATGTAACGGAGCTACAGGATCAACTGCTGTCTGTGGTTGGGAGTTTGAGAATTTAAAACAAGCTGAAGTGGCCCCAGGTGGGCAGCGGGTCCCCCTCCACGTATTAGTGCATATTTAAGATTGATAGCAGATCAAAAGAAGAGACTGCCCTGCTACAACTAGTTACCCACTCTGATGCTTCATTTAGTGCAAGCCAACACTAATTCACATTTCCTGCGATTCTCCCCTAGCCCATCCTCTCTTCGTTCTAATAGGATCTATGTCTCAAATGAGGGTAGCAAGAGCCAAGCTAAAAACAAAAGGAAGAGTTGTATTGATGGTCGTATTCCCACATACGAAGACCAACGGGGGTTGTGTGTGGGTGGTATGGCTAAGGATGGAAAACAATCTGAGTAGCGTCCTTCTGATAAATGCTCCAAAGCTTGCTAAAGTGGCAAAGAAGGATGAGGCGTCATTAACCAACAAGTGCATCCACTGCATAAGGCACATTCAGAATTGTTATTCTGTAATTAGCACAGACATTACATATGCCAAAACATTCAACATCCCATCCCACTCAGGGGGCCAAACCGATCGTATTGAGCTTTTTATCAAAAGTCCCAAGTTAGTAGAAGGGCTTGTGGGGTTGAAGTTGAAGAAAATGCCCCTAAAGAGTATGTCTATGCAGTTTAAGTTTAAAGTCAACACACTACAAGCATTCCTTTCACTGTATGCTTATGGCTTTGGAGCAGGTGCTCCGTGACTCAATAGTGATTCCAAGTTGTCGCAGGGCGATTGACTCAAGGCTAGTAATTATTCCCGATCAAAG
The DNA here is from genome assembly GCF_031143425.1 of Pleurodeles waltl. Lineage (NCBI taxonomy): Eukaryota > Metazoa > Chordata > Amphibia > Caudata > Salamandridae > Pleurodeles > Pleurodeles waltl. Next base: position 1,463,188,700 of record NC_090445.1, read on the forward strand.
GATCATAAGGCCCTTGCTCTGGATAAAGGCATTAGACAATGTGTTTGTGGTTGTGCTTGCGATTTATGTGATGCCCCCTACCCATATACTTAGAGAAGGAAGAATAGGTTGGCAAATGATCCCCAAGCCAGGACCCTAGATAGTATCAGTATTTTAACCTGGAATGTAGTAGAGTTGAGTTTTAAACTGGGTGACAAAGAGTGGGAATCTTTTGTGGATTAATTTGATATCGGTTTGTTACAAAAGACATGGAGAAAGTATTCCATGCATAGGCCTGGCTGTGCTAGCTTTTACGTGCCAACAACTACTGCAGGGAAGGGGGTGCCCCTCGGTTGACTTGGTAGTATGGACTCGTATTACCCTTAATGCAGTATTTAGCTCTCTATATGATCCATCTCCAGATAGCCAGTGTATCAAAATAGCTAGGGCAAATAACCCTGAGGTCTTAGTGTATAATGCCTATAACAGGGGGGTCAGAGGCTTTAACACTACCTTTCAACCCATGGAACTTGATGGTCTCAAGCTTACTAAGGGGTAGGATGAGGAATGGGGAGTTTCTTCTCTTGATATCCCACCAGTGAAACGATGGACAGAGGCTCCATATCAATTGCTCTCCTTTACATTAGTCCATGTTAATTGGGAAAGTTAGATCTGGGAAGAGCTTTACGAAAGCAGGATCGCTAGAGACTCCAAATGGTATTGGAACCTTGTAGCCAATAGGGACGTGTGTGCCAGACATTCTCTTCCAAATTCTTTCCAGTCAGAAACTTGGTTCAAACATTTTTTGGGCCTGATCCAGCTTCCTCCAGGCTCTCTCTCGAAAGGTTGAGCTCCGAGGATCTGGGTCTTCAGGTATACTCTTTGTCACTAAGATTCAAGAGAGAGGAAACATTATATGCTATGAGTTGTGCTGCCTTGGGGAAAGTGGCAGGGCCAGATGAGATCCCAGGGGAACTTTTTCATCGGGATCCCGAAAGAAATTTGCTATCCAACACAGGTTTAGAGGGGTTTGAGACCCCAGATTGTTGGAAGGTAGCTGAGATGGTCCCAATGCACAAAAAGAGTCACAGGGACGTACCTCCAAACTACAGACTCATTAGTCTGATTGATGTAATTCAGCAAGTTTTTGGTTGGTAGGTCGTAGGAAGGTTGAAGGGTTGGATAGATGAAACTGGTGCACTATCAAATTTGCAAGCTGGCTTTTGGACAGATATATGTACTATTGACCTTGTCTTTAGATTTCGGACCATCTATTGTAAGACCGTAATTTTGCAAAAATCACACTTATATTTAGTCTTTGTAGACCTAACTTCTTGTGTGTGCCCTGGTCATGCCCTCCAAATTGTGGATTGTCCTAAAGAACAGTGAGGTACCTGAGGACATATTAAGTATCCTCATGAGGTTACCCCAGGATACCCAAGCACAGGTGCAGTGGGGTCTTTCAGAGGAATTAACAGGATGTATAGCAACCCTTTAAAGGGGTGCCAGAGGGCTGTGTCCTTGCCCCTACCTTGTTCTCCTTCTATGTAAACAATGTGATGACCTCCCTTCAAAATTGCAACAGCGATGCCCCAAAAATTGCAGGGGAAAAAAATCCCCTGCTCTTGTTTGCAAACACCTTATTGGTGTCTAAGACTCCTATGGGTCTGCAAAAATTGGTTGATTGGTTTGAGGCCTTTTGCAGGGAGAGGAGATTGATAATAAACCATTCCAAAACTAAGTTTATGGCACTCAATCTGCATAAATTCTTTAGAGCAACTGTAAAACTTGAGAACACTTGAAAGAATTTGATTATCTAGGTATCAAGTTGACAAGTAGTATGCAGTGGTCATCTCAGAGAAAGAAGAGCAGTCTGAACCTATGCCACCACGCATCAGGGATACAGAGGATGTTCCAAGCCTAAACAATCAAGCAGATGTCTCCTACACTCAATGTTTATAGTGCTATGGCTGAAGGTGGTGCCCTATATGGAGCGGAACTTTCCCTGGGGAAGGCTCAAAACAACCCTCTGATGTCCCTTGTTGGCCTTCGTAATAGCAAACCATTGCCACACCTGAGCTGGGATTTGGGGGTAAAATCTATCACTCATAAGGCCCAACTAAGGCCGATTATGTTTTGGAAGAGGCTGAGATCAACACCTGCCCTGGCCGCTTATAATGATGCCCTTAACGAAACATTAGAGTTAGATAAGAATTTGAAAATTCATTGGTTACGTCTTCTTAGGGACACCTTATCTGAAATTGGCCTGGAAAACTACTGCCATGATTCACACTATTTTTTTAATCTTACCAAGACACCAATCAAAGAAGTCTTTTGGGCGCACACACTGACTCCCTTGCTGGGAAGCTGAATTGGGATGCAGAAGAAAGCAGATGTGTAAAATAATTGCTCTTGACCCACCCCCCTTCGTCCCCCCCAGATATGATTCAGGCAATAAGGGTGGAATGCCAAATGATGGGGTAGAGCTATCAGGGAATGCAAACAGGATTGAAATATTGCTGAGTCTGTCTGATGTGGAGATTCCCAAAATAGTAAGATTATGTAAAAGGGAAATACAGGTAAGTGAGCTGATTTGGGCAGCCCAAGTGAGAGGACGGCTAGAAAAGATCTGTCCCTCTCTAGGCTTAGCGCCTACACAGTGGCAAAGAGTACAGATTTCAAAACAGGAATTGCGTTCTGTGGTTAAGAATAGGGCTACAGAAACAAATCTAAGGTATCTGGAGGGGAAAATATCCACCCAGTTTATGTTGCATAGCTGGAGAAATGAGGAAAATTTCCCATATATAGAGTCTCCACCGAGCCCCAAATTAAGGGGTGCACTGTTAACAATTTAGGGTTGGGCTAAACCCTTCCTATATGGATCAAAAAATATAAATGGTAATTGGAGAGGAATTGGGCTTAGGTACATGTGGCTTAAAACAAAAATGTAGTGCCCAACACATTTTATTGGACTGCCTATGGTTTTTAGATTGGTTATGAAAATATTTTCAAATATCTTGATATTTAATGTTGAATGTGATATTGTAAGTAGAGATGGAAAGAGGAACCTAGACTAAATCCTGCTCTTATTATTTGCTGAAGATGTTATATATCGGAGTTAGAAGAGTGAAGGTTTTCTCAGTGTATCCTCAATGCTAGGCTCTAAAGGGAAGCACTGTCACTTTATTAAGAGTTGTTCCCTAGTATTAAATAGTAGAGTTTTAATAGGATTGATCTGGGGCTAGGGTGTATATTGTACTGAAGGTGGGGATTACAATTATGAATTGCTAGGAATTTCTTGTGTTAAATTGATTGCTTTCATTTTAAAATTGTAAATATTTGAAAATTATTTTAGGATCTTGAATACATTTTATCTCAGAATTATTTTTATCGAAATGCATTGTCTCACTGTCACAGCCTTATGTATTGTATTTCTTTTATGTTCTTTTATAGACGAAGAGCTGAAATAAAGTTAAAAAAATAAAAAATAAATAACTCCGGAGGTGGGAGTAGTAGACACTGCTTTCTGACCATGGCCTTCTTTGATCTAAAACTACAATGTAGATATGAGCCTTTTTTTGATCATATCATGGTTCCATTAGTGAGGGCACTTTATGTAAAATTTAGGCATGGCACACTCCCGCCTAGCTTCTTCCAGGCTAACTGGAATTTTGAATTCAACCAGAATATGGCTTGTCCGGTATGTCAGCACAGAATGAAGAATTTATTGCACTTTTTTCACTTCTGCCCGAGGTATAGCCAACCGAGGTCAAGGTGGATTTTGCCAATTTATAGACAGCTGGGGATTAGGCAATGTGTGGTGGGCCTAAGGATGTTGAGAGCTGAGACCAAGTTGCATAGTTTGTGCAGTTGCCAAATTCCTCCTTTAGAGCTGGATCATCAGATCTGATGCATCAAGACACCCAACTGATACTACATAAAGAACACAAGTAGCCCCAGTTGAGGCTGTGCATTTTCGCACACCATCACCTACGGTTTAGAAACGGCTGTGGGTTTTATGAAGAGTGTAAACTCCTGTATAAAGTACAACTATGCTTTTATTTGCTGATATTCATATTTTATTTTGTTAGCTTCTGTGCTGAAATGGTCTTCACTTGTATAGTGTATTTATTATGGAATGTTAATTTTAAGGTATGTTTGATGTTTTAATTGATAGTTTGCCTGAAAACTTGTGTCTTATTTATTTTTATTGTGTCTATGATCGTATGTATTTTGATGGCATCTATGCGGATTAAAGTATTTATGATGATGGATGTACCTTTCTGTACTCCTTAGCTTTTTCTCAAGGAGAAACACACAGTTAGTTAAATAAGACATCAATAATAGGCATGTGCAAAGTTTTTTTCAGCCCTAAATTCTGCGAATTTCCTGAATTTTTGCTTTTTAGAAGATTGGAAATGTTCTCATTGATAAGGGATTTTTCTCTGAAAGTTGGCACTTGGCAGGGAGTTTCTATAAACAATGGTATTGATTAGGAAAAGAACACGGTTTTCTGTAAAGTACATCTTGTGGATAACCACTGTATTCATGTTAAATAATAATGTGTATGTTTAAGAAAAAATGTTGCTGAATATATACTTTTAATGCAAATATGGCAAAGTAAACAGCTTTATATAGTTATAATATAGTTTGTTATTGCTGTTTGGAGATGGTGAATAAAGTGCCTTTCATTGCTGCAAGTTAAGACGTAAAGCGCACTTCTTTTGTTTGGAGAACTTTGGTTGTGATGTTTAGCGAGGGTTCTCCGTCCCGCAACTCCGATTCCGCCCTTTTGTGATTAGGCTCCATACCGATAAATTGCATTGGATATTTATTTATTGGAGCATGATCGGCCCGTTTTCACTGCAAGAAAAGAATTAAGGTACGGGATTCCCAACCGAAACATTTGAATACTGATGCGAAATTGGGCAAGGGAGGTGAATGGGGTATGGCTTTAAATCCCGTTCACTGCTTGTCAGCATTTGAGGTGCACTGAAGGGATATTGGAAACTAAGGGCCAGATGTAGCAAAACGCCAATTTGCGACTTGCAAATTGCGAGCCTGCGACTCGCAATTTGCAACTCGCAAATTGGTATGCAGTACGGTGTCTCAGACACCGACTGCGACTCGCTATGGGGTCGCAATGACCCACCTCATTAATATTCATGAGGTGGGTCGCTAATTGCGGCCTCATAGCGAGTCTAGGCACTCGCAAACATGGAGGCCTGCTGTCGTCAGCAGACCTCCATGTTCGTGACTGCTTTAAATAAAGCAGTTTTATTTTTTTTAAGTGTAGCCCGTTTTCCTTAAAGGAAAACGAGCTGCACTTAAAAAAAAAAAAACGAAACCTTTAGTTTCGGTATTTTTTCAGGGCAGGGAGTGGTCCCTTGGACCACTCCCTGCCCTGAAAAAAGTATTTGTGGGTCCATTTATAAAGTGGAAGGGGTCCCATGGGGACCCCTTCCAATTTGCGAGTGGGTTACCATCCACTTCAAGTGGATGGTAACTGCGACTCCATGGAATTGGATTCCACTCCGAATCGCAAATAGGAAGGGAACACCCCTTCCTATTTGCGATTCTGAAATGCATATTGCGAGTCGGTCCCGACTCGCAATATGCATTTCTGAATAGCAAAGAGGCTTTTGCGCCTCGTAAACGGCGATTTTCGCCGTTTGCGAGGCGCAAACCCTTTGCTACATCTGGCCCTAAGAGGGCTAATTGCAACTTTACCAAAACTCATTCTTAAAGCACGTATAGAATAAAGAGACGCAGTGCGTTTTGGAAATCGTGAGATGAGACACTGCAGTTTGAAAAAGTGGATATTACATGAAGAAACTAAATTGCAGAATACTTTATATCCAAGGAAATTACACTGCAAATATAATGTTTATGACTGTGTTTGAGGGCTAAATATGTCAGTAAAAAAACTGCAAGATGGCCAATAATGAGACTAATTAATAACTACAGCTGTGCTTAAACACTTTCTGGGAACATGTTAAAAAGAAAAACGGCAGTGTGTTTGTGAAATGGTGATAATTAGACATTGCATTTTGAATACACGCAATTGCACAAAGACATTCAACTGCAGTGTGCTTTGAAACAAAACAACACAGCAAAGGCACAATATAGTGATTGTAGTTAAGGATTGAATGTGTTTTGATGTAATTGCAAATAGATCTTTTGTCTTTAAGGCCACAGGGTATAAAGGTGGTCTGTTTTACCATGTGGTCATTTTCAAATTGGATGAACTATGCACCTATGATTAAGGCTTTCGTTGATAGCCGAAATGAGTCTGGAAATATAGGGCCAGATGTAGCAAATTTAAAATTTGCGAGGTGCAAAGTGCGAGTCCATGCGACTCGCACTTTGCACCTCGCAAGTTGGTATGCAGTACGGTGTCTCAGACACCGACTGCAACTCGCTATGGGGTCGCAATGACCCACCTCATGAATATTCATGAGGTGGGTCGCAAATTGCGGCCCCATAGCGAGTATAGGCACTCGCAAACATGGAGGCCTGCTGTCCTCAGCAGACCTCCATGTTCGTGACTGCTTTTAAATAAAGCAGTTTTTTTTTTTTTTTAAGTGTAGCCCGTTTTCCTTAAAGGAAAACGAGCTGCACTTAAAAAAAAAAACGAAACCTTTAGTTTCGGTATTTTTTCAGGGCAGGGAGTGGTCCCTTGGACCACTCCCTGCCCTGAAAAAATATTTGTGGGTCCAGCCACAAACTGGAAGGGGTCCCATGGGGACCCCTTCCAATTTGCGAGTGGGTTACCATCCACTTGAAGTGGATGGTAACTGCGATGCCATTTGCGACCGCGTACGCGGTCGCAAATGGTATTGCATACCACTCAGACTCGCAAATAGGAAGGGAACACCCCTTCCTATTTGCGAGTCGGAAATGCATATTGCGAGTCGGTACCGACTCGCAATATGCATTTCTGCATAGCAAAGAGGCATTTGCACCTCGCAAACGGCGATTTTCGCCGTTTGCGATGTGCAAATACTTTGCTACATCTGGCCCTTAGTTTGTTATCGCTGTTTGGAGATAGTGAATAAAGTGCCTTTCATTGCTGCAAGTTTAGGCATAATGGCGCACTTCTTTTGTTTGGAGAAGTTAGTTTGTGATGTTCAGTGAGGGTGCTCCATCTCCGCAATGCCGATGCCGCCATCTTGTGATTAGGCTCCTTATGGAGAAACTGCGTTTGATATATATATATATATATATATATATATATATATATATATATATATATTCTTTTCGCTGAAAAAAAACAAAAGTTACAGGGACGTCATAGTTAGGTTCTGAATTTCCTCACACAAAAGCATAGAAATTCAGCAGTTATAGTTAACTCAAGTAACTATCACTCGCGCTCTAAGGAAACTATAACTCGTGCCCTGCCATGCACAGTTTCCTCATCAATAATTTTATTTTAAATGTTGCAGTAATAATATCAATGATGCTATAAGTAGGTGTCATCAATGATGTGATATGTGGAGTGATTAGCTGTGAATGATGAAGGCGCAAGTTATAGTTACCTTAGGGGGCGAGTTATAGTTACTTGAGTTAACCATAACTATAACTGCTGAAATTCTATGGTTTTTGCAAAGGGAATTCAGAACCTAACTATAATGTCCCTGTATCATTTGTTTTTTTCAGTGAAATTCTATGGGTTTTTTAGCACGCACACACATAAATATAAACAGCACTGCGCACAGGCCAGGCCCGCCACCAACCCTCCTGCATGCGTCCAAACCCAAGCTGCGCACAACCTTAGGCCATGTGCAGCATGAGGTTGGATGCAGTGTTTTGGTTTTTACATTTTGTTTTCTCTGGCTCCGATGGAACAAAAAAAAACTGGCCAATTTTTTGCCCACGAGGGGTCCCTCTGAGTGTCCTATTGGGTAAGGATACCTTTATCCTGACCCCTTATGTCTTTTTGCACTCTTCTTTTTCCATCCTCGAACCGATGCAACAAACAAAATGGAGGCTGAAACTTTTCTGTCAGGTTGCAGCCAGTCAATCGGGACCTTGCGGCCCCAATTTGTGTAGTTGTTTCGTCAAAATCTTTACTGCAAATATTACATTGACATTATCAATTATGTTATCAAAGATGTCATGAGTGCCGTAATTTGTGGGTTGATTAGTAGTGCATGGCAAGGGCGTGAGTTTTAGTTACCTTAGGGCACAGTTATAGTTACTCAAGGTAACTCTAACCATAATTGGTGAATTTCCATGGTTTTGTATGTTTAAAATGTGAACCTAACTATCCTGTAACCTTTGTTTTTTTAAGTGAATTTCTATGTGTTTTTAAATTCTATTTTCCAACAATAATGTCCTTGTAACCTTTTGTTTTTTCAGTGAATTTCTATTTTTATTAATGCATAGTAATATTCATTACTATCCCTTAATCCAACAACCGATGCGCACGGTGGCAGTTGGCCACAGGGCCTGGCTGGGGCCAGCCCCCTATATGCAGCCAACCTTGCACAATGCGCAGCCTTCACCCATGTGCAGTGGAGGTTGCCCGCAAGACCTGGCCTGCAGCCAGACCCTGTGGCCAACCCCTCTAACCACCCAACACCATGCTGTGCACAGCCCTTTGGCCGTGTGCGGTGGGAGTTGGCTGCAGTCTCTCTGGGTGTGAGAGTGTGTGCCTTTGGGTGAGAGTGGCTGTGAGAGTGTCTGTCTGTGTGCTTCAGTGTGTGCGTGGGTCTGTGAGTGGGTGCATGAGGATGTCAGTGGGTCTGTGAGTGGGTCCGTAACAGTCTGATTGGGGCTGTGAGTGGGTGCATGAGGGTCTGACGGTCTATGAGTGGATGCGTGAGTGTCTGAGTCTGTTAGGGGTGCGTAAGTGTCTGAGTGGGTGTGTGAGTGGGAAAAGATTGTAAGAGAGAGAGAAAGAGTGAGAGAGCGTTTTTTAAGCTTTGATATATGATACACTTGGAATGAGATATTTCTGGAAAAATTGAAAAGAAAAATATATTTGTCATTTAAAAAGGGTAAGAACACCTTTCAGTATAAGGCCTAAACAATTGTAGTTAAAAAAAAAAAGAAGGGAAACTAATCTGGCTGGACTCAAACCCTCAAAGTCCAGTGTGACCTTCACACTGAACTATTCTATTTTTGTAGGTTGTTTTTTTATAGCCCTTTACGGGCTATCTGGGACCACGGCTGAGGTCCCGACATGTTCTTTTTTTAATTTTAATTTTTATTTTATAACAAGCACTTTACGAGCTATCTGGGACCGCTGGAGAGGCCTTCAGCAACAAAGAAGCTGCTTTAAGTAGAACCTCTGTGGTTGCTGAAGCAAACATTTCATCTCTGTTCCCTGCATGCATACCTGCGTGCAGGGAATGGAGATGAAAGCTCCACTTTCTGACAGCGGGACCTGATTTACAAATCCAGCTGTCCAAAAGTGGAGTGTTTGCTGTGACTTGGTTGCAGCTTCAAAGCTGCAGGCAAGACACAGCAAACAGCTATGTGCCACAGGTGGGCACCCCAGGACATAACAGGAGCCACAAATGCGAGTGGCGGCTCCCAAGGCTATCTGTGGCTACATGAGGGGGGCTGTATGACCCCCTTCCAATAAGAATAGCCCCAGGGAGCCGGTGGTCCAAGGGCCTAGGGTTCAGAAATGGGCGCCCTATCATTACTTTCTATATAGACCAGGGGAGGTGGTGGTCTCTGGGGCTTTGGAATTCCCCGGGGAGGTGGTAGTCCCTGGGGCTGTGGGGGAGGCCATCGGGCCACATAATTAAAGCATTTTTGCCCAGGGGGTGGTGGTCCCCCAGAGCACGGGGGACAGGAACCCCTCCCCCTTTTAAAAAGAAAAGAGTGCCCCCAGAAGCTGGCCCACCCATGGGGCTTTTTAAAAAACACAGGCTCTTGTTTTTTTCTCTTCCAATTTTTACTGCACATTCATGACCCCGAAGTGCTTTTTAGCTTGGGCGGGGTCCCTCAGGGACCCCTGCACCAGAGTTAAGGGGTCATGGTGTTTGTACCCTGAACCCTTTTGTATTTTGTATTCTTTTTTTCCTGGGACGTGGCTCAAGCTGAGTCCCAAGATGGCTGCCAACACTTCCTGGTTTGAACAGTTGGCAGCCAATCATATCTCAGCACGAGATCAGTAGGGGTTGCAAAACCTTCGCATCCCTAGATATACAAATTTGGATTTCCATAAATTTCTCAAAAACTACTGAGCGAATTTATACCCAATAACAACAAGGGCTATCATTGCCATATTTTTGTGTAATTCTGTCTAGTGGTTTTGCTTGTTCAATTTGTCCTATAGGAATTAACATTAGAAACGCTCTAAATTTCATCTCCCCTTTATCTCGGCCCCTGCTTGACGGATCACTTCGAAACTTTCCAGACAGCAGCATACATGACTGTAGAATGTTTTTGGAAATTCGTTGACCGGCGCCAAAAATATAGGCAAGCAAAAAAATATATATATATATATATTTATATTGTCTACACTTGTCTTAAAAGCAAGTACCAAGAAGCTATGGCTGATTGGTACAAATGTTATTCCCTCTGCAGTACGAATAAAATTCGTAACAATCAGCTATACAGTCTGGGTACCTGATTTTGAGCTATGGATCTGAGAAGGCGTTATAAATATGGAGTGGGCTGACTCTGACTAACCAACATTCCCATTAGTTTGGAGCCTGGCTGCAGTACAGCCCGAGCCAGGAGAAATGTATAGCGGTAGTTATAGTTAGGACCATGTTTCCATATAAAAGCGTTTTTTGACTTACCCATATCTTTGGCCCCGTTTGGCGAATTGGCACAAAATATTCCATAGAGAGCACCCAGTGATTCTTTTTGCACATGGAAAGTTTAGGTGTGGTCCATCAAGCCAGAGCTGAGAAAAGGGAGGGAAGGTAAAAAAAAGAATTTTCCATGTTAATTTCCATAGGTCCTTTAGACACGACTACAGCCGATTATGCTTTCGCCTATTTGATGTAAATCTGTTTAGTAGGTTTTGAGATAGTAAAGGGAAAATAAATTTGTATATCAAGGGCCACGGATCCTTAGCGGTGTATTCGCTACTAATGACGAGCTCATGCAGAGAAATGCACAGCTCTGATTGGCTGCCAACACTTCAACCAGGAAGTGATGGCATCTATCAAAAGAAAAGTGAAAAAATGAAAAGGGGCCAGGTTAGAGACACCTAGACACCTTAGCTCTTGTGTTGGGGTCCTAGAGGGACCCCACCAGGCCAAAAAAAAAACATTTTTTTTTAAAACAAGCATTTTTTGCTTGTTTTTTTTTTTTTAAAGCCTCCGGGTGGGCCATGTCCTGGGGGAAAAGTAGAATATAATGAGGGGGTGCATGGGCCCCCTCTCCTGGGCTTTTCAGTGCCACAAGGACTGATACCTCCCCAGTGCTTATTTTTTATTTTATGAAGGAGGGGACCCGCGCACCCCCTGCAGCCCCGTGGACCACCACCTTCCCTGGGACTAAATTCACAATTGGAGGGGGCTGCATGGCACCCCTCGAGGGGCCAGTGATGGAGCTAGTGATGGCCCTGGGGACTTCCACCCATCAGGGCCAGGTCCTGCTGTGTCCTGGGGTGCCCACCCCGGGACAGCTGACGGCTCCCACCAAATAAAAGGAAACAAAGTCTGCTTTCTGCCAGTGAGAGCTGTTTAACAGCTTTCAGTTGCAGAAAGCAGAGTTTTCAACTGTCTTCCCTGTGTGCAAATATGCGTGCAGGGAAGACAAATGAAATGCTATTAAAAGCGTCTCCCTGCTTGGGGAAGCAATGCAGGCTCCTGCAGGACGCAGGGAGCCGGCTAGGACCGTGGGGCCTTTCAGGCTCCCCCTGCCATCCTGTAACTCTCTCTCTCTCCCATCCCATCATGGGATGGAAGAAAGAGAAAGGGAGAGGTTGTCATTGCAGTGGTCTCTCCATGCAGTGACTTCAAAGCGTCAAACTAGCAAGATGTGTGGTACGAATGTTATAGTTATGTTTGGATGCAGAGCGGCACAGAGTCACTACTGACCTAATGGTCAGAGTCTTGTGCTGTCAATCTGTAGGCTGAATGTTCAAATCCTAGTATCGCTTGGTAGTGTGTTTTTTATTTACTAGTGTTTCGACTGTTAAACTTTCCCAGTGATGGAACTTCATGTTTCTTTCCTATCACTTGCGTGGGTTGACCTTCATAGGTATGTCTAGAAGCATTACAGTAAGGAGTCACCTATGGCTTAAAGGTCAAAGTCACAGACTCTCACACTGGAAGTTGAGGGCTCTACTCCAGGTGTGCCCTTGGTCATTTTCCTTTCTTAATTTCTTTTAAACTGCAAAAGTTTAAGGTTCATACTGATGTCACTCTTTTTAATTGAGAAATACATTTTTCTTTTCAATTTGTCCAGAATAACTCATTCTAAATATATCATTCATCAAAGCCTTAAACACTACCTATCTCTCTCCCTCAATTTCTCTCTCTTTCAAACTCTTTCTCCCACTCACACACCCATTCAGACTCTCGCGCACTTACTCACAGACCCACTCAGAAACGGAGGCACCCACAGACGGACCCACTCAGACACTGATGCACCCACTCAAGGACCCATTCAGACTGTCTCACACCCACTCACACACTCATGCACCCACTCACATACCTACTCAGACCATCACTTACCCACTCACAGACCCACTCAGACACTGATGTACTGCGGCCCCCTAACCTTTTGCCCCATTTTTCACTTTTTGCTGTTTTTTTTCCTGACTCTGATGGTGCCCTGGGTACTGCTAACCTGTGCTCTTCCTAAAATGAGTATGCAATTTAGGCTAATTATAATTGGCTATGTCAACCTACCTATATGTCCCTGGTATATGGTAGGGCATGTAGGTTTAGGGGCCCCAGCATAGGTTTAGGGACCCCAGCATAGGTAGTGCACCCTAGGTGCACTGCTGCGGTGCCCAGTGTCATTTTAAAGTCAGGCCTGCCTTGCTGGCTGTTTTTAAATTAAAGTTATATGTAAATTCCAAAGTCTTAAACTACCTTATTTTTACATATGTCACCCTAAGGTTTGTAATATGTGCCTCTAGGGCTGTGTGCCATGTAACTATAATTAGGGACCTTATAAAAATAGTTTTATAAGCTCTGGTGAGGTAAAATAGCCACATTTGTTTTCCCTCATTGTAGGTAACTGCCTCCATAGGCTAAAATTGCAGATACTGTATTTTAATTAACAAAGTCCTCATCATTGCCGGATACCTTGAGTTTGGTATCAAATTAATTGTTCTAATAAATCCCACAACTTACAATTGTTGGATTTAAGATAACTAGTGCAGGTAAAGAGTTTTAAAACTCTAGCTGAAAGTTGCCAACTTCAGCTCTGTAGTGCCCTCTGTTTGGCCAGCCTCTGGCAGCCTGGCCAGGCTTCCTTGATGAGGTGTGAAGTGGCCTGGGCTGAACACAATGAATGTGCCTGGGGGAGGAGATCTGCCTCAGCAGATGGTGAAATAGGATGGTGGAGAGCAGCCAAACTGGTCTTCAAAGGTAAGAAAGGACATTTGGAGCAGCTTAGGACCACCCTCACTTCCTGCAACCTCAGACAATTAGGTGCTCTCTAGATTAGATTAGGAGAGGGGCGTGTTTTGGATTTTTAGCCACACCAGCGGGTGGGCTCAACCAGATCTAACCTCCAAAAATCACTCTGTCATGTTGGATTTTTGAAGAATGTTGTTCTCTGGATTTTATTTCTGCCACACTTCCCAGGAAGTGGTCATCAGAGGGGGAAGGCGCCTGCCCATGATTGGACAACCAGGACCCCCCTGCTTTCCTCCTAGAGCAAGGATAAATATGGCAGAGCTACACTCACACCTCAGATCCCTACAAGGAACGAAACAAAGAAGAAGGACTGCCCTGCTGGACCCCTGACTTGCACATGGACACTGCACTCTGAAGGACTACACCAGCTGCACACTTGAGCTTCACCACTAAAAGGACTTTCCCTGTCTTCTACTGCTTCAAGAAGGGACTCCCTGATTGCTACAGTTACAAAGGAGCTGCCCAGAGTCCCCTGCATCAAGTCCTGCAAGCAGAGCCCAGCCGACCAGCGTCCAGTGGCCATTTGAGGATTCTGACCAAGTGCATTCTTGGAATTGTAGTCCCAACTCTCAAGGAGCAACTCAGAGCTTATGGAACCTTGGATCAAGTTGTGGACACTCCAATGACCCAAAAAGGACCTCTGGAAGAAGATCCATAAGTTTGGATGCGTTTGGAGAAACTACATAATTTGAAGAGGTGCATTGTGGGAGTAGTAGTCCCTGACCCCAAGAGGTAAACCTGAGCTTCTGAACCCTTAGCTGGTGCTGTGGACCACTTTCCTTAATCAATAAACACTTCTGGAAGTAAGTATAACAGTTTTACCTCGTGGGTGGCCTGATCTCTGGACTTTGCCCTTGTCCAGTGTGACCTTTTGTAACCCTTTGAGCACAAGTTGCTTCTATGCGCTAGAAAACATGAATTATTTTTATAAATTGGTGTTGGATTTTTATTGTGTTTTACTTATTTACTGTTTTGTGATTTTTAAATTCTTTACACACTTGTCTCCTAAGTTAAGCCTTGTGGCTCGTTGCCAAGCTACTAAGGGTTGAGCTGGGTTTAATTTATTGAGACCTAACTGGACCTTAGTAGAGGTTAGTGGCCTGTTGCTAAGTGTAGGTACTTCCCTGCCCTTACCAATAATACACTTTCCAACACGCACCCACTCGCAGACCTACTCAGCCACTGACACGCCCACTCATAGACCCACTCAGACACTGATGCACCCACTCCCAGGCCCACTCAGAATGTCACACAACCTCTCACTGAACCACTCAGACTCTCGCGCACCCACTGTCACACACAGACATTGTCACACTCTGAGACACCCTCTCACACCTATTCTCACACCTAGAGAAACAGACACTTCAGCTGTGCATGGTGAGGAGTTGGGTAGTTATAGGGGGTTGGCTGCAGGGCCTGGCCACAGGCCTGGCACTGCAGTCAACCCCCTTCGCGCACTCCCTTTTGCCGTGTGCGGAGGTGGTTGGATTATCGTATGGTAATTAAATTTACTCTACATTAAAAAAACATAGAAATTCACTGAATAACACACAGGTTTCAGGATCGTTATAGGTAGGTTTTGAATTTACTCGTACAAAACCATGGAAATTCAGTAGTTATGTTATAATTAGTTATTTAAAGTAACTATAACTCGCACCCAAAGGTAGCTATAACTCGCGCCCTCGCCATGCACTACTAATTACCCTTTATATTACAGCACTCATGACAACTTCTATATTGTCATTAAAAATATCAATGAAGCATTAGCAGTCAAATTAATGAAGAAAAAAACTGTGAATGGCGTGGGCGAGAGTTATAATTACCGTAGGGCGCGAGTTATAGTTACTTGAATTAACTCCAACTATATCGTCTGAACTTGGTTTTGTACGAGTAAATTCAGAACCTCTCTGTAACCTTTGGTGTATATGTATACGTGGCAATCACCCCTACGTTGGTGCAGGGCTGACAGATGCTGCTTCATTTACAATATACTTCACACTTCCAAGGTTTTGCAAGAAGAGCCCGCACTCCAGGATGGATGTGAGAGGTGAGTTTATTCGTCTTGACGTGTTTTGGCACCTATGTGCCTTTGTCAGACAATAACAAATATAAGGATAACAGTGGGTTTAAGTGTGATACTTGAAGGAAAAAACATAAAAGATGGGCACAGTACATTCCTCCAATTAAATGGCAAATAACATCCCAGTGCACTATTCCCAGGTACTCCTAACAAATGTCAAAGTTTATCAGGCAAAGAGGGCTGCTTTCAAGCCTCCATATTGGTAAAAGCCTAAATAGGCATACCCAATTAAATATTTAAAATCTTTAGTTTTAAAAATCTACCACACTTTTCTCCACAAATCAAATAACCGACTACTAAGAAATAAAATCCATTACAAATAAAAATAATTAGCTTTTTACCCAAAAACCTTTTAAAAAAAACAAAAATTATATTTTACATATACAGTAAAAATAAATCAATTGAATAAATATTACAGCATACAAATCATTAAATAGTACAGCACACTTAAAACATAGCAAAGATCAATTAAAACAATATTATTAACAGCATCATTTTTAAAATCAGTATATTTAACAATGATATCAAAAACAAAACTAAAAAAATATATTCTTCCCTCTGATATTTCTGTAAATTATGCTTTTAATATCACAATATTCTTGTACTGCAAAATTCTAAACTCAATATTCTGTCCAAACAGAACCAAAACATAGCAGCTCAAATAACAACACATCACAATCACAACAAAATAAAATGCAGCAGATGAAGAAAGCCCATCTATTATTGACAAACAACATCTTTACAAATCTGCTTCATTATTAAGTCAGAGAACATGTTTGCACCAAACACTCCCTTAGTTATTGCTAAAGTCGTGGAATAGCACTAGCACAAAGTGTGCTGTGAACCAGCACTCACTGTCAGGACACTTCCTTGAAGCAAGGAGGCATTGACACTTTTGGTAAAATTCAACAGTATTGTTCTGATTCATTTTCTGATCTATTCGGAGGAACAAAGTTCCACAGATATATGTGATGCTTCAATCCTGTTGAGAGTCCCTGACACATTTTTGGGCTCATAAGGGTAAAGAAGGAAACAGTGGCATCAAGTAGGTCTTAAGTGGGTGAAAACAATACTCCAGGCTTGTTTATGACCGAGCACAGATCTTCATGATTTAAATTCTCACACATAGGGCCTCATTACAAATTTGGTGGTCTGACTGTAAGACTGCTGCGGTGGCGACCACCAAAAGACCGCCATGTTGGCAGTCATACAGACTGCCCTATAACGAGTTACACAGCCATGACCACTGAAATCCAGCCAAAATTCCGACACCACCAGGACTCTGGAGGGCGGGAAAGAGGTGGTTCCACCACCAGCACTGCCAGCCCGTCAAAAATCCTCTGAACCAATTATGACCCACAAAACACGATAGCGGTTCTCCCATGATGGTGCGAACCACGGCGGTCGGCAGTCTACACAGCAATACACCACACCACATTGAATAGTTTTAATTCCAGACACCTGACACACATCCACACATCCGACACACCTACAAACTGCACTACTAAGCACACCCTTTCACACCCACAATCCTTCGCTTCAAAAACGGCATACGTTGCAAGACAGAGGCCGCACACAGAAATTACCAATTATTGAATAGGCACCCCTCAGCACTCCAAATACCACTCATCACACACCTACACATCATGCATATCCCACCATTTTTTTATCCACACATCAGACATCATCCGCCACCCACTCACACCATAGCACCCACCCCCTTTAGGCCATTTGTTTTTTTCTTATCGTGTTGTCCACCACTACAATGTCCCCACAAAAACACCCCCGATTTACAGATGATGAGTTGAGGGTCATGGGGGAATGAAATCATCAGGGTAGAGTCACACTTATTTGGAGCACAAATCCAACAAACCTCAATTGCCAGGAAAAGGGAAATGTGGCAAAATATAGTGGACAGGGTAAATTCTGTGGGCAGCTTTCCACGCACAAGGGAAGACATGAGAAAGAGGTGGATTGACCTCAGAGAGAAGGTACGTTCTATGGCAGGGAGGCAACATCTGGCGGTCCCCAAGACTAGCGATGTTTACATCATGGGAGGAGAAGGTCTTGGCCATCCTGCATCTTGAGAGCTTGACAGGAATACCTGGGGAAGTGGAGTCAGGGTAAGTCACAACACTGAAAATGTTACCCAAAGATTCTGTCTTGCATGTTTGCTGATCACCTTCTTACGTCTTAGCAGCAACACACTCACTACCTCTGTGTCTAACTGTCCACACACTTCTCTCTGGGATACCACATGTCAACTAAACTCACCTGGGGGCACAGTATCTGTGAATGGCATGGGTAGTACAGAAACTGACAGCACTACTGCTCCCAGCAGGCACTGTTCCACCATTAAGAAAACCACAACGTGTACCAAAATGAAAATAGCCTTCCATGTCAACTACACACCTGACTGATCCACAATATCAAATGTTTGGGCAGGGCATCTGCCAGTACAAAACCACCAACACACATCCATGGCTCTTTTTGCTCCCAGCACCCATTGAAAGCAACTCACCTGGGAGGAGCACACACATCAGCAGTGTGCTCTGCTAGGTGTAACCTGATATATATGTCCAGGTAGATTGGTTACCCCCTAACCTGATGTACAGGTCAGTTCCCACTTCCCAATCTGCGGCTGTCTGGTGTCTCAATACTGAACTATTGCACACTGGAAGCTAACATGGACAATATTAAGATACACAGATGACAACATATGAGTCTATCAACAGACATCCAACGGTCAAACTAACCTGGTATCATGTAGCAAGGTGTATGTCATATGAATTCCCTGTATCCCATATAGCTCTAGCCCAGATTTGAAAGCAGGTGTCACTGTCATATCAGGGAATCTAGCTAAGCCTTTCTGTAGATGGCTCAAAGCATACCTACATGTCAAGGTTTGATTTCACATGTTGCATTACAATCTGTAACTGTCTGTTCCACTTCAACAGGTCACCTACCCATTGTGAACAGGGAGACAGCTACTTCCTCCCTGGATGAAGCCCTCAGTGAGGACAACACCCCTGGATGTGAGGACATTGAGGACAACTCTGACCCATCTGGGATACCTGGCCAGTCTACAACTGTCAGCCTCACCCTGCCTACATCGACCCCTCCCAGCCCTGTTGCATCTACACCCCTAGCAACCATTCACCCCTAAACCTGGCTTCCAAGGACTGTCAATACCATCATGTGCCCCCCAGTACAGGTACCTGAGTCGGCACAAGAAAACCCTGACAATGAAGGACCTGGCACAGGCATGTGGGGGTAGGGTGCATAGGAGGGATGGTGTAGGCCAGCGGATTGAGGGTCCTAGGGATACAACTGGCCAGGACACCATCTCCCAAGTCTTGGGAGCCTACCAACAGTCCCAATGCATGATGGGCCAGGTACTTGCCTTGATAGGGGATATTAAGCAGCTGCAGAGGGACAACCACCAGGAAGTCATACAGAAGTAGGAGGCCCACAATGCCAACATGGCCTCCCTAACAGGGGGGGCTGACAGGCATTAATACCACCCTGGATAGGTTATGTCCTCAACACCACACCCCTTCCATTGGCCATGTAACATCAGGCCCTTTTACATCTGTGACAGCCAGTGGAATGGAGGCTCTGCAAGGAAAAGGACATGTTTCAGACACCTCTGCCTCTGTAACTGAAGAACCCTCCTGCAAATGTGGACATCCACCAAAGCATCCAGGAAGAGAAGATGCCAAAACTTCACCACTGCCAGGAAGTGATCCTCTAATGACTGGTTCCCCTTGTGTGTCACAGATACACTCTGTTGACTGTGTTTCAATCACTCCATTTTCCATTGGCATAAGGACACTGGTCTTGAGACTCCAATTATTTTAGCAGCTACCCTGATGATTATAGTCACCATGACTGAACCCTTCACTGTCTGCACTTAATGCTCTGATCCCAATCCTTAAGTATCCATGAGCACTTGCAAATAAACACTACTAAACCACATATCATGTTTGAGAGTCATTCTTCAGCTATTTTGAACAGTTAACTGTGAAATGTGTTGCTTACACATGATATTCACATATGTACCAAACCTGTTATGTGCCATCTCACATACACCGTTGAATATGGTTCAGATACATGTGCATTTATACAAATTGCCACACTCCTAATCCCTTTTATTGACCTTTCCTGCACATAGGTTGCCCAAATGCCAAATATCACAAAGTGTAGTACAGCTTCATAATTTAAAGCTTCAGCATAGGTGTGAATAACAAGCACCCCACAGACTAATGAAGTTAGGGACATGCTAGTCTTTATCTATACAAATAGGCAAACTTGTTGGTTCCATTACTCTTCAGCTAAAGCCTTATCTCATTCCCATACCATACCACTCTAATGAGCATACCCTATGATACAGAGAGAGGTCAGAACAACTGTCCCCAGTTATTGAACCTTCCACTTTTCATGATCAGGTAGCTTTAGGCATGCTACCTACCTATGTGAGTCTTTACACACATGCACAGAGGCCTAAAATGAGGTAACGCATAACCAGCTAAATACAAGTTAAATAGCATCTACATCAAACCATAGAGAAGGTAGAGGTTGTGGATTGTAAAGGATGACATGTGTGAGATACACAAGATCACACATTTGACACCCTTGGACACAGATAACATGGCACACAGGTCAAATGTGTGGAACAGTACACTATCATCACACTGTCTTGACAGTCTGGGCATGGAACTCATACACCACCAATATGATGACAAACAGGACCTGGATCTATCCATGTTAACCTCATCTGGAATATATAGGATCTGGCGTCTAGGGGCGAGGTTGTGGTGCATGCAGCAGGCAACAATGATTTGACACACTTTGGAGGGTGAGTAGAGGACGGCTCCACCAGACTTATCAATGCAACAAAATCTAGCCCTAAGGAGCCCAGAAGTCCGCTCCGCAACATGCCTTGTCTTTCCGAGGGCCTCATTGAAGCGAACTTCCCCTGGCGTGGTTCGGTATGCCACTGGTGTCAACAACCAGGGACGGTTTGAGTAGCCAGAATCCCCCATAAGGAGTCATTGCATTTGTGCAAACATAAACCTTTCACATCCTTACATATGACAGCAGACATAAGATGCTGACACACATCACATATCACTTACCAACCAGCCAGGCCCTCTCTGTGTACTGTTGTGTCATCAGCAGTG
Organism: Pleurodeles waltl; assembly: GCF_031143425.1. Lineage (NCBI taxonomy): Eukaryota > Metazoa > Chordata > Amphibia > Caudata > Salamandridae > Pleurodeles > Pleurodeles waltl. Next base: position 1,463,209,510 of record NC_090445.1, read on the forward strand.
GGATATTCCTGTTCCACATGATGAAGGCATCATGAACTGAACCTGGGTACTTTGCACATACTTGGGAAATGTAGAGGTCCAGCAAATGCACTACTTGCACATTTATGGAGTGGAAGTTCTTCCTGTTCCTATACACCTGTTCTTTGCCATTTGGGGGAACCAGTGCTACATGGGTACCATCAATGGCTCCCACCACGTGTGGGATGTGTACCAAAGAATATAAATCTGCCTTCACATAGGCCAAATCCTCACTTTGTGGAAATCTGATGTAGCTGTCCAGGTGTTTTAACAATGCAGAGAGTACATCCTTCAAGACCAGACTGAACATAGGCTGGGACATGCTTGCAGTTAGGGCCACGATATTCTGAAAGGACCCTGTGGCTGGGAAATGCAGCACTGACACAATTTGTGCAATGGATGGTATGCTATTTGAATGAGGAATGGTGGCCATCAGATCTGGTTCCAACTGACGACACAGATCCATGATTGTCTGCCTGTGCATGCGGTAGATCTGGATGACATGTTGATCCTCCATGGTTTACCGGTCTGCTAATGGACAGTACACTGGAGGTGTTTTGACCCTTCTCATTCTAGGGCAGAGGTCTTCAACGTGTGGGGCGCGCCCCCCAGGGGGGGCGCAGCATCTTCCCAGGGGGGGCGCGTACTCCACCTCACCTGTTTCAGCTCCCATTATTGCTTTCGACGTAGAAAGCACGTTTCTTCTAGGTTTCTTCATTTGTTTTAATAACTTGCTCGCTGATTGGTGTAAAAGTGCACAGCAGCCAATCAGCTTGCGGCACCATCAGCAATTACGTCAGCACTGACGTTCCACCAATGAAATGGACAGCCAGCAGCACAGATGCAGGAAGTGCCGGTAATTTTGGTGCATAAAGCTCGCAAATTGGCTGCTAGAACAGTGCTTCAGTGCTGTGCTTCGCTTCCTGTTTGAACTCACATCTCTGCCTGGTTGCTGCCTTTACCCACGAGGATACTTTGATTTATCTTCAGCGTCGCCCCTTCTGGTTTTCACTGTCTGGCTGCGAGGGAGTTTCCATCGGCTCCATTCTGCACAGGCAGGTAAGCGTTAACAGCTTTTTAAAAGGCTTTTATCCTTTTTTCTCCCTACTATTGGAATGTTTTGTGTTTGGGAAAAAAGAGGATGTTACATTTTGGGCCAAGGCAGCTGATTTTCGTTTTTGTGCCCCAGCTTTCACTTTTTTGTTATATTTATTGCTCTGCCTCACATATGCTCTTATCTATGAGCAGGGCGTAGGCTGGCAATATGTGTGCCAGTAAAACCTACAGATCTTTTGGGCCTGGGGACTGGTTTATGTTTGTTTGTAAATGCAATATAATAGCTGCCAGGTTTTATTTTGCTTATGTGGGACATGTCAGTGTTTTGGTGAACTTGTGTGCAGCTTTCCCATATTTTATGTAATGATTGAGAAACGGCCTTACAGCACCTGCTGCAAGCCTTAATTATGTTTGCAATGTCACTAGCTTAATTCCCTTTTCTATCAGGGCTTGTGTGGCATCATAAACAAAATACAACAACAACGCACACTCAACTAAGGTCATTGTTTATTTTATAATTAAGGCTCCCAGTTTTCTGTTTTTACTGATTTTTAAAGATAAATGCAGACAGAAAACAATGTTCCCTGTCTGTGCTTATTTTTAAAAGTGGAAAAATATTGCACACTGAGCTCCTTGTGAGCAACTCTCCATGCTGTCTTTCATGAATTACAGGCCAACAGCTAAGCAGATAGAGAGCATGGGGAATTAAAAACCGAATAAGATTCCCTCAAATATACTGTGAGTGTGTGCATTTATATATACACGTTTTGTGATATGTCTTTTAAATTAGCAATAATGCGAAAGGTATAAACTAATGTGGAAATATACCATTTTGCAACCTCTGGGGTTATCACTAAAATGTATTGAAAAGTTTTCACTGTGCCGGTCACTGGGTCATAAAGTTGTTCAGAATACATGTCCATACTACTGTTGGCCTCTGCAGAGCGCACATTTCAGTAGTCACATTTGCCAATTTTAATTGTGATTCCATGCAAAAGTGTGTGAAGGAAATAGACTGCTGTTGAAATATTGACAAAGTAAAGCAAATTCTGTGCTTAAAGGAGTGTGTGTGGAGGACAATCAAGTAAAGGAGCTGCTAGGAAGTATATGAAGGATCAAACTTGAAATAATGGAAGGCTATTATGGCCCTGCCAGAATTCAAAGTCTTAACTTTATTTTGTACAAATCATATCTTATCGGCACTCAGGACTTCATATTAATTACATATCAATGCATAATTGTATTGGTCTTTCGGACCAGGCAGCAGGAAATTTGTGGGCATGTCATTCACTCCCTTACCCGTCACTATCATTGTGGTCTCGGTGGGAGCTTTAATGGTGCCTCACCCGGGAACATGCAAGTAACATTTCTAAAACTTTCTCTCATCGTTGCAAGGGAAAAAGCCACTTGATCGCTAGACAGAGGACTGCTATTCGAACATCAGGAGTGAAATCCAATCTGCCCAAGGAAGGCATTGCAATAAGAAGGTAGAGATTTTTTTTGAGTGACGGCTGAAGGGGCAGTGCTAAAGTACTACCTCACTAAACTTTGAAAAAGTAACTTGCGGAGCCTCATTGGCGGTATGTGCGTCAACATACTGCAGCAGTTTTGGGAGAACTCACCAAAATCTTTAATCACCTGGAATTAATGATTATCCATGCACCATGGAACTATTCTTTTATCCATATTTTATTTTACATGGAAGAAGATATTTTTATAGAGACTTTTTTTTTCTTGTTTTTTTCCTATATTTTAAAAACCCACTCTACTTCATGCAGCTGTAAAATTGCAGTCATGTGCTGTTAATTAACATGCAGATTTGGCATTTTGTGTCTTAGGTAAAGCACACATCAGACATGGATTGTTTTCTGCTGTCAAAAGACAGTATTGCTCCCAAGCGAAAGGCCGAAACAGAAACAGAAACAGATGGAGAGAGAAAAACTGTGGAATTAAGGAAGTATGATGCCTCCTATTTGGACTTTGGTTTCACCTGCATTGTTGTTAGTGGAGAAACTAGGCCACAGTGTGTGGTTTGTGGTATGACCTTAGCTAATGACAGCTTGAAACCAACAAAACTAAGGCGTCATTTGGAAACACAGCATGGGTCTATAGTAGCAAAGAGTAGAGAGTTTTTTTGCCAGGAAGTTGCAAGACATGACTCAACAGAAGGAAACCATGAAAAATGTGGCCTCCACCACAGCAAACGCATTGAAAGCATCTTACCAAATGGCATACCATATTGCCAAAAACAAAAAGCCATTTACAGATGGAGAAAGAGTCATTCTCCCAGCAATGCTTGACGTGGCTACAACAATGCTTGGTGAAAAAGCAGCAGAGAAGTTCAAAATAATACCCATCTCAGACACAACAGTTTGCCGCCGCATTTCGCACATGTCAGAAGATATCCACGGACAGCTCATAGCTCGGTTGAAATCGAGTTGGTTTGCTTTGCAGTTGGATGAAGCAACTGACTTGTCAAAGGCAGCACATTTAATTGCTTATGTCCGATACTGTTTTAAAACAGTAATACTGGAAGACTTTTTATTCTGCAAGCCAATCAAGAGACGAGCAACAGCATCTGACTTATTTGACATTATCAATGACTTCCTGGGTCATCATGGCTTAAAATGGGAAAAACTGTGTCGGAATCTGCACAGATGGGGCTCCTTCCATGTGCGGTGCTAGGGCTGGCCTAAAAGCTAAAGCGTTGACAGCAGCTTCACATATTCTGTGGACCCACTGTATGATACACCGGGAAGCCCTTGCTGTCCGAAACATGGATGGTGAACTTCAGGATGTTTTGAATTCTGCTGTTAAAATAGTTAATTTCATAAAGACCCACCCAACAAGAGCTCGCCTATTTGCAATTTTATGTGCAGAAATGGGAGCTGAACATGATGGCTTGCTGCTTCACACAGAAGTCCGATGGCTATCCCGTGGAAAAGTTCTGAATCGCATTTTTGAATTAAGGAATGAAGTACGGCAATTTCTTCTGGATTTGGACCCCTGCAAAGCAGAACAATTATGTAGTCCCCAGTGGATTGTGCTTTTAGCATACCTTGCTGACATCTTTGAGAAATTAAATTCCCTGAATCAATCTTTGCAAGGAGCTGAAATCACTTCTTTTACCATGAATAAAAAAATATCTGCTTTCAAGAAGAAGCTGGAATTATGGAGGAGACTAATTGAAGTTGGCCAGTTTGAGCCATTTCCATGTTTAGCCGATGCTCTTGAGGAAACAGATTATAACCTTCAAAATGTTGCAGAGTTAATAAAAAATCACCTGACATCACTCAGCGACAGTTTTCACAAATATTTTCCTGAGGAAAACAATCATTTTAATGACTGGGTCTTTCAACCATTTCTGGCAGATGGGGGTATCCATCTCCCAATCCGCATGCAGGAAGAACTAATTGATCTCCAGAGTGATCGCACATTGCAGATGCAATTTAGCAAACTCTCCTTGGGGGAGTTTTGGCTGAAAATGCCTGCAGAACATTCAGCTTTGAGGGAAAGTGCTATCAAAACTCTCTTGCCTTTCAGCACATCATATTTATGCGAGATTGGGTTCTCAGCACTTGCGGTATTGAAGACTAAGTATCGCTCAAGAATGGAAGTGGAGCACAACCTCAGGCTGTCAGTAGCAAAAATTCATCCACAAATTGACCGTCTGTGTGGTGAAAAACAGGCCCACCCGTCACATTAGTTTTGAAAGTATTATGTCAAATTCTGTGTCTTAGTGAACAATAAAGCTGCATTGTAAATTGTTCTGTGCAAACATTTTCTTGGAGGCTTTTCATTTGAGCTGTGTAATAAGCATCTGTCACCTAGCCACTGGTGCTCCCAAATCTTCAGTTTACTAGACACTCTGAATTTGTATAATAATGTTTCCCATATATGATCTGGACTCCGCGGGTGGGGGTTGCCGTCGATGATGCAGAGTACCAGCTTCCAGAAATTTGCGTCAGGTGGTGGGGGGGCTCGATGCCGAAAAATGTTTAGAAGGGGGGGCTCAGTATAAAAAAGTTTGAAGACCTCTGTTCTAGGGTAACTAGATTAAGAAATACAAGAAGGTATGTTGATCATTCGTTATTTCCAGTGTAAGTGTGAATCCACATATGTCACACATGATGCATGGACATGCCATATGAAATAGTGGAACATGATACACAGGACATACCAAGGGAAATAATAGCTTATTGCTGCCATGTCATTCCCATACCTACATTATCACTAGGAAATGGATACGCATGTCACTGAAAGTCCTAGTGAAAATGACATTCTTGTCATGTTTCACATATGATAGACACTAATACCATCTATCCAATTGCAATGAGGGTGCAGACCATGCCACTAATGATACATAACTCACATATCATGTATCTTACAACTTGTGAATTAAATCTGAAATAAAATACATGATTGCTCAAAGCCAGCACTGAAAACTATGGCATGGATATTGTTAGAAATGGGGTCTTTGGTTGGCAGTCAGGTTACCCCCTGTCCAAGCAAGGACCCTCACTCTAGTCAGGGTAAAGGAGAATCACCCTCAGCTAACACCCACTCACCCCCTAGGTAGCTTGGCACAAGCAGGCAGGCTTAACCTTAGAGTTCTAGGTGTAAAGTATTTGTACTAACACACAGTAACTTATTGAAAACACTGCAAAATGATACAACACAGGTTTTCGAAAAATAGAAAATATTTATCTAAACAAAACAAGACCAAAACGACAAAAATCCAACATACACAAGTCAAGTTATTAATTAAAAAGCAAAAAGAGTCTTAAATCCTTGAGAAACTGTTAGCGTTGAAATGTACTTGGGTAGCATCAAAATAATACGCACAGGTAAGTGTGCATCGAAAAAGGCAAGCAGTGCGTCGATTTCTCACCTGCAAGCGTGACAATGTGTTGTTTCTCCTTCTCTGGTCGGGTCGGCGTGCATTGGGGAGCAATACGTCGATCTGGGCAGCACTCGGGTCTGGGCAGATGTTGCGTTGTTTTTCCACGCCCAGCAGGGTTTGCTGCACGGTATCAGCAAAAATGCGCAATGTGGGTTGTGATGTTAACAGCCTACGTCAGCGGGTGTTGAGCGTCATTCTTCCAGCTTCGTGCACCGATTTTACAGCCGCGATGCCGGTGGAGCGCTGATTTCTGTCGTGAAGCCGGAGGCGTGTCGTTTTTCAGCCGCGTCTCGGAAGGTGCATAGAATTTTTCCCCGCACGCTGGTCTGTGTATGGATTTTCAGTCTTGGTCTGCCAGCTTCACCTTCCAAGGCCCAGGAGTGTCAGCAGAGAGTCCAGGTGCTGGTAGGAGAAGTCTTTGATGGCCCTGAGACTTCAACAACAGGAGACAAGCTTAGGACAAGCCCTTGGAGATTTCTTCACAGGCAGGAAGGCACACAAAGTCCAGTCTTTGTCCGTATGCACAGGCAGAAGCAGCAACTGCAGTATAGCTCCACAAAGCACAGTCTCAGGCAGGGCAACACTTCTCAGCTTTTCAGCTCTTCTCCAGGCAGAGGTTCCTCTTGATGTCCAGAAGTGATCTAAAGTCTGTGGTTTTGCGTGCCCTTCTTATATCCATTTTGCCCTTTGAAGTAGGCTTACTTCAAAGGAAAGTCTCACTTGTTTGTGAAATCCTGCCTTGCCCAGCCCAGGCCCCAGACACGCACCAGGGGGCTGGAGACTGCATTGTGTGAGGGCAGGCACAGCCCTTTCAGGTGTAAGTGATCACTCCTCCCCTCCCTCCTAGAACAGATGGCTCACCAGGATATGCAGGCTACACCCCAGCTCCCTTTGTGTCACTGTCTAGAGAGAGGTGCATACGGCCCAACTGTCAAACTGACCCAGGCAAGGAATCCACAAACAGAATGGCTTAAGCAAGAAAATGTCCACTTCCTAAAAGTGCCATTTTCAAACACACAATCTTAAAACCAACTTTACTAAAAGATGTATTTTTAAATTGTAAGCTTGGAGACCCCAAACTCCACATGTCTATCTACTCCCAAAGAAAATCTACGCTTTAATCATTTTTAAAGGTAGCCCCCATGTAAACATATGAGAGAGATAGGCCTTGCAACAGTGAAAATCGAATTTGGCAGTATTTCAGTCAGGACATATAAAACACATTACTATGGCCCTCATTCCAACCCTGGCGGTCTATGACCGCCAGGGTGGAGGGCAACGGAAGCACCGCCAACAGGCTGGCGGTGCTTCCAGGGCCATTCTGACCACGGCGGTAAAGCCACGGTCAGAAAAGGGGAACCGGCGGTTTCCCGCCGGTTTTCCCCTGGCCCAGGGAATCCTCCATGGCGGCGCTGCTTGCAGCGCCGCCATGGGGATTCCGACCCCCTTCCCGCCAGCATGAAGGGCCCCTGCACTGCCCATGCCACTGGCATGGGCAGTGCAGGGGCCCCCTAACAGGGCCCCATGAAGATTTTCACTGTCTGCGGGTGCTACTGCACCCATCGCACCCCTGCAACACCGCCGGCTCCATTCGGAGCCGGCTTCTATGTTGCAGGAGCTTTCCCGCTGGGCCGGCGGGCGGCCTTTTGGCGGTCGCCCGCCGGCCCAGCGGGAAAGCCAGAATGGCATCCGCGGTCTCCTGACCGCGGAGCGGCCATTTGGCAGTGACCGCATGGCGGGCGGCGACCGCCGCCCGCCGCCGTCAGAATGACCGCCTATATGTCCTACCTTAAACATACACAGCACCATGCCCATGGGGCTACCTAGGGCCTACCTTAGGGGTGTCTTACATGTAAGAAAAGATAAGTTTTAGGTCTGGCAAGTGGGTACACTTGACAAGTCGAATTGGCAGTTTAAAACTGCACACACAGACACTGCAGTGGCAGGTCTGACCCATGTTTACTGAGCTACTAGTGTGGGTGGCACCACCAGTGCTGCAGGCCCACTAGTAGCAGTTGATTTACAGGCCCTGGGCACCTCTAGTGCACTGTACTAGGGACTTATCAGTAAATCACATATGCCAATCATGAAAAGCCAATTACAAACACATTTTATACAGGAGCAGTTGCACTTTAGCACTGGATAGCAGTGGTAAAGTGCCCAGAGTAACAAAAACAGAGTCCAGCACACATCAACAACCTGGGAAACAGAGGCAAAAAGTTAGGGGAAACCACGCCAAGGATGAAAAGTTTAACAGATATGCTTCTGACCTCGTGAGCATATTTATTTTAACTTTTCCAACCATTTAAGGACCTTAAAAAAAGCAGCTGCCTGACCTACTTTACTGGACATTAGGAAATGACCTACACCCTCTGGCGGAAGTTGTCATGGCGGTAGGCGGTTACCACCGTCATGGATATTGCCATTGGAACACATTGCTGCCTTTGGCGGTTTTGGGCCGATGGCGATGTCTGCCGGCAGTGACAGTATCTTCTGTTGCGGACATGACTGCCATGTCATACTTCATCTCTCACTTGACTCCTGATACTGCTGCCAGCAAGACCTCCACAACTTGAGCTGCTGTGTACTTCTTCTAGGAGCAATCATGCCACGTCCTACAGGTGATAGGGTCCCACCTTCTCACTTGAGGAGCTTGAGAAGCTGATGGAGGAGGTCCTACCCCTGTATGGACAGCTGTATGGTGCACCAGAGGAGCGGGTAAGTGCACCATGTGCACAAACATTTCCTTAGCCCAACTATACATTGTGAAACTAAGAAAAAGCTGATGAGCAACGTTTCTGATTGTGTGTTTAAAGTATGTAGGGTGCCAAAGTTGTGATAGACTGGGATGAGTTCCTGGTCATGTACTTACATTTGGTGACAGATTGTGAGTCCTCAGACATTGCAGAGAGTGTTTGATGTATGTTCCTTGGCCCACCTTGTGACTGTTGGCCAAGGTTAATAGAGTTGGTATACCAGACACCTCCTGAAATAGCATATTTGCCAATGTGTTTGCTGTCAGGTCATATGTGATAACATGACAGCTGGTGCTGGAGATGCATGTTGTCTGCCTGTTTCCACTTCACATCTGGCCTAACTGCATATGCTCATCTGTTAGCGGAGTGGCTGTCCAAGACAGACTGTGTTTGGCTTGTTGGACTAACCAGTTATAACCCTGCCTGTTGTAGTATGGTACATGTCAATATGACATACTTTTTCACCCATGTTATCCATGCAATTCAACGCCCATCAGGAGAAGGGGATTTGGCCTGGCATCACCAAGAAAGTGCGGACCCTGGGGGTCCACAACCGTGGGAGCGGCCACTGTCGGAAGAGGTGGGAGGACCTGAGACACTGGTCCCAAAAGACTGTAGAGGCCCAGCTGGGCATGTCCTCCCAACAAAGATAGGGTGCCCGGTAGACCATGACCCCCCTAATTGCCTGCATTTTGGTGGTGGCCTATCCTGAGTTGGATTGGCGTTTAAAGGCGGCACAGTAGCCACAAGGGGGTAAGTACAGACCTCACTCATGTTTGTCCCTTTACCAGGTGATTGAGTGAGGGAACAGAACGTTGGCTCTGACAATGTGGTAAGTACAAAGTGTCACAGATTTCCTGTGTACACATTGATGTACTGTAGCCATCTATAGCACACATGTGTGCACATACAATAGCATATAATGGTGCACATAGGACTGGGTCATATGTGGACCACCATACTGCATTTTCTACTTTGGTGATTGTAGATACCCGCCAACAGGTAAAAGCTCCCAGTGTAAAGATGCATAGGTCCTTTATCTCTGTCCTCTGCAATGTCTCTGGATTCCTGTTTATGTGCAACATAGAGTCTGACATATTCTATTCATCACTAGTTTTCTAATGCTTCTGGATAAGTGACAGCAGCATGTGAGGCTGTGATGTCAATCTGAAATGTCACATGACCTACAAGGTAAACATCTTCACACCTGTTACAAGGTAATCCCCATTGGTAAGTGAGGGATGTACATAGACATTTATAACACCTCATCAAGGTAGAAAACATGCATGTTGGATACCATTGAGGTGTTCCAACATTTCTATGGGCATACATATATTGATATCAGAAGCTAGGAATGTTATAACCTTGCCAGTGTTCTGTTAGTGGAGAGTGGCCACACAGCATTGTCCATGTTGTAGGCATAACACATAGGCCATGGTAGCCTATTTAGAGTTACATTCTTGACATATGTGTATTAACATCATGTATCATTTGGAAGGTTCAGAGAAGATTCAACATTACAAATAGTTATATATACTTGCTGTTGCTATGAAGGATGTGGCAAATGATTCCTGGCTGTTTGGGAGCCTAATGACGGCATTGATACCTATGTGGTGTGGGTGTGGTAGTTCACATACACATGTGAATAGTAATGTAAGCATATCTGGGCTTCTGGCTTGCATCATCGTAGGTGTACCTGTCATGTTAACAACACGTGCTTTGGCCCAGAGAATACTCCACAAACAAATGTGAGGCTTGGCATGTCTGATGTGTGTGTAGTGATGTAACCACTCGGTCAGTGGCCCAATGATGGACTTACAGCATGATTAGGTAGGTCTGATTGTCATCTTGCTGCACAGTTTAGTTGTCCATATTTTTGGTGTACTGTTTTTGACATCTTGTGGTTATGTGTGGGACATAGGTCAGAGCTAACTTGTCCCTTATTTGACTGATGATGTTTGTTGTCTGAAGACCAGTGACCTAGATGACTTGGTCCACATTGTATTTTTAATACTTGATACTTCACTATTGGTGCATGTGTGTCTGATGTGTTCTGACTCCTTTACCTTACCTTGTAATGTATGGCAATTTGAACTTTCCTACGCTAGGCTTGCTTGCCTTTCCTTTACAACAGGTGTCATAGCCTGGTACATGACATCAGATTAAAACTATATTCATGTGTTGAGTATGTGGTTTTGATCAGTGTAAAGCAACTTCACATTCCCAAATTATTGCTTAATTGGTGCTTGACCATGTTGTTATGGATAGGGAATTTGTATCATGTGCAAAGTCACCTTGTAATGGTATGGTCAGTGTAATTGGTCTGCTTAATTCATGGTACTGAAGGTGTCAGTTAGGTAGCTCAGCTAGAGTTTAACAATGTTCATATTGAGGGACATACAACCTATTTAGTTGTGACATGATGTTGGCACTTAACTGGCACTACCTGGGGGTGTTGGTGATCAGGATGTAATGTGGCTTGTGTGTACTGTATGATGGAAGTGTTATCTTGCGAATGTGATGACCATACCTGACTTTCTGTTTTTCAGTAACGGCAGGCGAAGGAGACTGGGCACAGCCAATTGTGGAAGTTTCTGGCCATGGGAATCTCAGTCACTAGAACACTAACCGAGAGAGACCAGTGGCCTGGAGGGTGAAGGGGTGCCATGGGGTTGGGGGAGGGGGACGATCCAGTGGATCTTCTTCAGAATCCTCCTCTAGTGGCCACTCCCTACTGGTGGCAGACCCATCAGGGACCACACCAGTACCACCTCTGTCTGCCACCCCCTATTCTATCACCACCATCCTGTGAGTTCCCCACCCAGTTGCCTGTGCCCATCCATTCAAGAGAGTGGGCGTCTCTTCACCGCAGGCACCTCTGCCATAGTCCCTGTTAGCCCTGCTGCCCTCAGTGAGGAGGCTATTGACCTCCTGAGGTCAATCTCTGTGGGTCAGTCGACCATTGTGAATGACATCCAGGGACTGGCAACTTAAATCCAACAGAGCAATGCATTCCTGGAGGGCATTCACAGTGCACTGGCTGCCCTACAGAGATCATTTCAGACTCTGGCCTCCACACTGATGGCAGCTAGTCATCGTTTGTCTACTGTCCCCCCCTCCACCTTCCTCTTCCCAGTCCGAATCCCCCTCTTCCCCGACCTAGCCAAAGCACACAGATAAGCATGCATCCACCTCAACCTCCAATGGTAGTGCAGGCAAACATAAGCACCACAAGACACAACACCAGCATGCACACAGACAACATCCACCTGCAGACACAGCAACAGTCACAACCTGCTGTGACACTCCCTCCACCCCCAGCATCACAGACACAACACCTGGCACCCTCAGACATCTAGTGAGTCACCACACCTGCAGACACCACAACCACTGACATGCCTACATGCAGCACATACACCTTACCTGCAGTCACCACCCAAACAGATAGGCACCCGCCCACCGATCATTGGCATCCACCAGCACCTTCACCCCCCTCAGCCTGAGACACATAAATGCCCAGACTCACCCACCCAACAGACACCCACACCCACAAGCACCCCTCCCACAAACACTGACACATCATACAACCCCTCCCTCACCATCCACATCCAAACCCCCTTCAGATCACCATCCTCGTGTGTCCAAAAAATCTTTCCTTACCAAGTTTGACCTGTTGCTTACTACTCCTCCGTCCGTGACAACCCTAAAAGCTCTATTTCCCTCCCCAAGTCATCCCTTATACCTCCAAGGCCTCCCCTGCCCCACCAGCCAGCACCAATGGCCCTACCCCACTAAAAGAATTCCAGCCCTCCCAAAAAGATCTGCCCCCTCCCAAACCAAAGCCTAAACAACCCCCCAATCCTAAGCCCAAACCCCCACCACCACTCCTCAAGGATCCCTGAGGTACCCACCTACCCCTATCTGTGGAGTTTACATGGCAGTCAGGAGTCAAGTAGGGGCACCATTTAGTGCCTTTGGTGCTATTTTTCAGCAGCTGAGGATTGGCCTATGGCCTTAGACATTGTTTTTTCAATCATTCTTTTACATAAAGGTTTAACCAGGCAGTTGTTGGTTTTCACTTTATAAATTTGTCCTGCATTTTCTTTCCTAGGTTATAGTTGTTCCCGGCTGAGATTGGTTGTGTGGCAGTATTTGCGTGTGTGCTGCTTGATGCTTCTGGTATTGTCTGGGCAGTCTGTGTGGTTGTGTGCAGTGCTTTTATTTCCCAGGGATAGGGTGTGTTTTGTGTGATGGGTGTGTGTATGTAGCTGAATTGTTGTTGTCATGGTGGTGTATTGTGTTGGTGTCTATGTGTTTGTTGTTGTGCTGTGTGGCTTTGTGTGTTTGGCCTGTTTGAGTCTGGATGTATTATGCATGGCATAATAGGTTATATGCTCTGTGTGTTTGATGTGTATATCAATTGCTAGGTTGTATGATGGTGCAAATGTGCGTGTTTCATCACAGATGGTTGCATTTTGTGTTGTGTGTGGAGTTCCTGGCCAGTGTCTGTTGTGAGTGTTTGACATGTGTTCATACTTGTGCGCTTGTGGTGTTTTTGTTACAAGTTTGTTTGTTGTATGTGAATTGGTGAGGCTGGCCAGTTGCTCAGTCGCAGCTAGCTGCGCTCACATCGGTGGGGTGCAGTGGGTGTGGCACTCGGGAGGGTGGGATGGATGGGGGGCTAAAATTAATTTAAATAAATAAGAAAGAAAAACTTACCTGTTCCGCCGCCAGGCGGCTCCTCTTTCTCCCACTGCTGCAGGTACAGTCTCCCAGCCTGCTCTTCTACCAATCCTGACGCTGCTCATAATAGCATCAGGATGGGCGGGGGGACGTCCTGCCAGGGCGCTCCGAGGCAGACTGGGCTCCAGTGGCTGCTTTCTCCAGCCCGGCAACACAGTGCTGGGCTGGAGAGAGCATACTGCTCATGTGTGTTTGGCCGGCCCGAGACGGCCAGCCACACATACATATGCACTGAGGGGAGTGCACAGTGCACTCCACTCATCCTCGTCATCCCCAATGCCCTGCCCCTTTAACAAACGAAATGATAATAAACATAGTTTATTATCATTTCGTTTGTTAAAGGATTTGCAGCGGGTGCTGCTGGCTCGGGCGATGCTCCTCCACCCTAACGGAGCAGCGGATGCTGCCTAGCCTGGGTTGCAGTGCATAAGTGTGTGGTATTGACGTGTGGTGTGTGTGTGCTGGCTGTAGTGTGCGTACTGTGTATGTGTGGGTGTATTTGTGGCTGTATGTGTGTGTCACTGTACATATACGTGTGAGTATAGACCTCACACCCCTCTACCTTAGGTATGTTATGTAACTCTTCAAATGTATACGATTTACAACTGTAACAGGTGAGTGTGTGTACTTGCGGTTGTTGTCATCATCGTCGGTGATGATTTGGTTGTCTATCAGCGAGCAGGAGCATCGGGATGACGTCTAGTTGTAGTTCCATGGTGGCTTCGGACAAGTATGGCTTCCTGGGGGTGAGTGTCTACTTTTATTCTGTTCATTTCCGCCTGGTGTTCTTGGTGGTCCGCCCACTGAAGTTATTTTGTACAGCCTTGTAATGAGTCCGGTGGAAACATGGTCTCTGCCAGACTGATGGTGGCTCAAATCCATCATGGCTGTCTGACCGCACTGCTTTGGCAGGATTCTGTGAGCATCACCGCCAGTGTCATAATTTAGCGATCTTCCCTGCCACCCCATTGGCAGTCAGACCACCACCACCAACATGGCGGTCCTCAGACCCCCAAACTCACAATAAGGTCCATAGTTTGTCAGAGTCTCCTGGTGTGTTAATTAAGTTCCATCAGCCTAGGGGGAGAAACAGAATGTGATCTGTGTCATGAGCAGTAGCTATTTGTATTTATTTTCTGGTAGATAACCTTGTTCTGTGCCAATATGTGTGCATAAATTATCTATAAACTCTGATCAGCCTTGACATATTATGATTTTGATTTTCTCTTTTGACTCCTTTAACTGTATTTAATACGTTTTTGAAAATGTTCAGTAAACTATAGTATGTATTCATATCATAAGTTAGGAGCGAATAGGAGGCAGATATGTGAGGCGAGATAACAGTGAATAGGGCAAGTACGTTCCAAGGGATGTAATGAAATATTAGATTCAACTGCATTCTTAACAAATATCTGATAATATGAGACTTTGGTCCTATAGTGAAACACAACATGCATTAGGCATATTTTGCTCCAGATGTGGAACCTTGTGAATTATGGCACACGTGGTTGGTAGGACAGTGATATTAATACAACTATCCGGAGTAGCACCCCTTGCCATCTTTCCGGTTTCCTGAGTTGGTTTACAGGTCAGGACCAAAAAGTTACTCCACCTGGAAACTCTACCTGCTAAAATTAGTCTTTGACCCATGTTCAATTTTTTGGGCTCAATAATTAATTTTAGCTAGATGCAGAATTGCCATGTGTTGGGCGGGGAGGGGGGCACTGCAATTTCTCTTCATGTAAGAAATGGATGAATGTAAAAAGAATCATACGGGAGGATAGAAATCCCAGTGGCTCATGTGCGTGGAATGTCAGTTTAGAGGAGTGGATTAAGGAGATAGATTTGAGAGGTCATGACTACAGACTCAGAAGTGCATTACTCAAGCAGGGATGTGAAATCTGATTTGCCGACTACTTTGCTCAAATTATCTTTCAGTATGTGTTGTGCTTCTATTTAAATACGCTAATATATTCTGTTAACTACTTATTATTAGAGATAAGATTATTGCGTGATGATGTCAATGTTCCATCAGATGCGCTTCAAGAATTATAGTGCATAACTGTTTTCTTCTTTTGTGGACTCTTTGGTGAAAGTCAATTCTGTGTCACTGTTTAAATGACACTAAATATGGTAAAACATGAATATGCCTTTATATGTGTGTTTATGTATGTAAGTATACATAGTATTTAAGCAAATATGCTAAATGTAATCTGCCATTTATTGCCATTGTTAAGTATTGGGAGGGGCTATGACTCAGGACAAAGCCACAAATGCCTCTAACTCCATCAATATTAGTAATAAATAGCAATTTACATTCTATGAAGCTACATATATGGTTTAGGCTGTTGCATTTTCTCATAAGTATTTGTTCACAATTGTGACTAAGGTTCAACAGGGACCAAAATGGGTTTATGTGTTAGCCACAAATAAACGGATTATGCCAATAAAAGTGCTAGGAGTGCTGTTTCTTCATTATCGGTGAAGTCCTTTTGGTATAAATATATATATTGTGATATTTAAGTACAACACCCTCTTGAAAGTTACTTGTTTTGCTGTGTAGAGGATAATCGGAATAATAATAGCATTGCACTGATATCTGATTACACATTCTCCAGGTGTGAAGAAGATATAGATGAAATTCATGAAGATGACACGTCTAGCTCCAAGGACAGGTAGAAAGCATTGCATGCAATACACTTTCAATTAATGTATTTCTGTTGTACAACACCTTAGCTCTCTAGGTGATATAATGAGCCTGAGAAGCTTAAATATTGTGAGTATCCTAAACAGAATTTAGACAGCAATGTTTCTCCTGTTGTACAGATTGTTATTCCATTCTCAAAACTTGTTAGAAATGTTGCCATTGTGAGGCCCGGACCTATACAACAAGAGTATATGAAAGCTGTTGAGCCTTCAGGAGTGGGCAATATATTGGAAACAATCAATAAGAATATTTGCAGCTTAAAACGAAATCGTTTCCAAGGAACATGGTCCCCAGAAAGGACTTTAAATCTAAGCTGTGTTTGTCTTGGGGAAAGTCCTTTAAGCTTTTTAAGACTTAGTTTAGTGTTTACTTAACTGCAATGATGGGGTGGGTGGTGCTGGGGTATCTTATTTTCTACGGACTCCTACGCATGTCTGACCAGTGCTATTCTCCATCATGGTGATGCCCCATAGAACCCTATTTAAGTAATTTAACTCAAAACAAGCAAAACAAAACTGATCTTATGCAGTGTTTGGAGCTTCCTTTGGTATTTCAATTATAGCACCTGTAGCTAATTTCCAAAATCCAGCATAAACAATACCAGCATACAAACAAAGTGTATTGATCTTTACAACGCACCAGGTTCATTAGTTAGTTGTGAAGGAGCCCATTAAAGCTAGAAATAGGCAAAAACAGGTTGACATAGGTGGAAAAAGAAACAATCTGATAAAAACAAGAAATAAACGGTCAAGAACAATATGAATGCCAGTTGAATAACCAGCAAACTATGTGGCAAACACAATAAAGCACCGTACCAACAGATTATCTTAACACTGCCAGACAGACCTTTTACTACATTTATATTAATATTTTAGTGTTAATTCTGATTTAAAGCCCATCAAGCAAACCTTACATAAATAAATAAAACGAAATAACATATTTAAAAACTGTACCTCAACTGTGACATTTAACCGAGTTCAAATACAATAAGACATAATATATCTAAAATTTGAAACTCAAAACCAACCTGCAGGATATTAAACTAAACCACCTATCTTGCGTCTCATATGCCATGCTGTAAGTAATAATCTAAATATGGCAAATTCTAAGAAACTACTAGTGCTACTAAGGCTAATAAATACTTCTAGAATCCCAAATTATAGCTGGACAAAATAATCTATTATTTCAGAGTTTATCGTAGTGTAAATAATATTGGGTGTTAAAATGCAGCCTTGGCATTCACCTCTGTTCATATTGATATGTGCTGTGATTTCACCATTTATCCCCCTGAGTACTTTTGCAAAGTTGTGCCTAAGTCACTCAGGGCCAGATGCAGGAAACTATTTGCGAGTCGCAAACAGCAAAAAATGCAGTTTGCGAGTCGCAAATTCCAGTTTCCAATGCAGGAACCGACTCGCAAAATGCATTTCAGAATCGCAAATAGGAAGGGGTGTTCCCTTCCTATTTGCGATTCGGAGTGGTATGCAATACCATTTGCGACCGCATATGCGGTCGCAAATGGTGTCGCAGTTACCATCCACTTCAAGTGGATGGTAACCCACTCGCAACTTGGAAGGGGTCCCCATGGGACCTCTTCCCCTTTGTGAATGGACCACAAATTATTTTTTCAGGGTAGGTAGTGGTCCAAGGGACCACTACCTGCCCTGAAAAAATACCGAAACTAAAGGTTTTGTTTTTTTTAAGTGCAGCTCGTTTTCCTTTAAGGAAAACGGGCTACACTTAAGAAAAAAAAATGCTTTATTTAAAAGCAGTCACGAACATGGAGGTCTGCTGAATACAGCAGGCCTCCATGTTTGCGAGTGCCCATAGTCGGTATGGGGCCGCAATTTGCGACCCACCTCATTAATATTAATGAGGTGGGTCTTTGCGACCCCATACCGACTCGCAGACGGTGTCTGAGACACCGTTCTGCATTGGAAATTGCGACTTGCAATTTGCGAGACGCTCCGACTCGCAAATTGCAAGTCGCAATTTCCAAGTTTGCTACATCTGGCCCTTAGTACTTTCAATAACAGCATCATTGGGACTATATCGAAAGCAGCAGGGTGTATACAAGTATCAGGTTTGCTTTCTGTGGTAAGACTACCATGGGTTAAATTATACTAGAAGGCTTTAGTGCCTTTATTTCTTAGGGAAACCAAAACATGCTTTTATTGATAGCCTTTCACTTCATTTTAGATTCTTTAAGAATGTTTGTAATGAATACCTGGCATTAATTACATCTGGCTTGTCTTTACACTTGATTGTTCTTCAAAGATTTAAGCTTTGACCTTTTACACCTGCTATCTAACCATGTACTTACTTGGAAAGAGCACTTTAAGGTCTATTTGACACCATCTCAAGAACATAATTCAGTCATTCTAATTCTACCATACAGTGAACTCCTAATCCAAATAATTAAAAACCCTCTCCCACGGAGCCCTCCCACTCCATCATGGGTCACTTCTATACTGTGGTTTGTATTACGATTTCTAAAGAAAGGTGAAGTTGCCCATGTTTCCTGAAAATTACATAGATGATGGTTATTCACACTCAAAGGGGAAAATGTCGCCATGGCCAGGTCTAGTTGGTGGTCCAAGGTGTAAGTAGACAGTGTTAGGAACCCTGTGAGTGTAAACAATTGGTGAGCCTTATGAAAGGTCAAAACATTTTCTGGGTTGTGACTGTTTGGAAAGAAATTCAAAAGGGGTTAGCTAAGCTGGGAGTGCTGTGTTTAAGGAAGCGGGTTCTAACTCATAAGACAGATAGGCCCTTGTTACAACATTGGCGGTAAAAGCCGCTTACCTCCGTGCAGAAGACCGCCAACATACCGCCACGGCAGCGGAATTCCGCCACGGTCATTATGACCCACTGCTCGGAATCTGCCAAAATTCAGACACCCACACAAGTCCGCCACACCAAAGGTCAGTGATAAACTGGCGAAAACAAAACCTCCACCGTCACACCAACAGAAATACGCCCACACTATCATGACCCACAAATTCACATGGCGGTCTTTCAACCGCGGTAGTCCATTGGCGGTACACACCGCAGCGCTCAAAATACACATACATATACAAAACACTGCCATATTGGACAAATCGAAATACACACACCTGATACACATACACACACCACTCCCACACACCCATTACAATATAAAACACACACCCACATCACCCACAAACCCCTACGACAAAACTTACCTGAGAGAAGGCCAGAAAGAGACACTACCAACTATTACCAAGCATCCACAGGCACACAATACCATGACCCAGATAACTTCCACGCACCTCACACAACACACCACTAAATATCACCCCACTTATCACTACACACACCACCCCACACATCACCCACACCACCCCATGGCATGGCAAAGACACCCCAGGTTCTCTGAGGAGCAGCTCAGGGTCATGGTGGAGGAAATCGTCCGGGTAGAGTCACAGCTACAGTCCGGGTAGAGCCACAGGTGCAGCACACCTCCATAGCTAGGAAGATGGAGCTATGGCGCAGAATAGTGGACAGGGTCAATGCAGTGGGACAGCACCCAAGAAATAGGGATGACATCAGGAAGAGGTGGAACGACCTACGGGGGAAGGTGCATTCCGTGGTCTCAAGACACCACCTTGCGGTTCCGTGGACTGGCGGCGGACCCCCACCTCCTCCCCCACAACTAACAACATGGGAGGAGCAGGTCTTGGCGATTCTGCATCCTGAGGGCCTCGCAGGAGTAGATGGAGGAATGGACTCTGGTAAGTCAAATCTTAACTATTGCATCCCCCACCCTACTTGTATGCTATCACATACCCTCACCCTCACCACCATCACTCCAACTCCTCACAAATGACCCAACATCACAAACCACACATCCTAACACCCAGCCCTGCATGCAACAACAAAGCATGGACACCCATCACCAAAGCATGGCCACTGCACATACCCATACATCCCCCTAAACCTCCATCACACAAGGACCCACACAGGAATGCAGGCACTGGGGTACACGGTCACCCACCCATGGCACACCATGGCACACAAAGATGTAATAAACATCCTTTTATACCCCTGCGGGACCCCTACCCAACGTCACCGGACAGGTGGGTCCACACATGTCCACACCACCAACAGAAGAGGCCCACCGTGATGACAGCAGCTCTGTCCAACTGGATCTAGATGACCAGCCCGGCCAATCGGGGACCTCGGGACAGTCGGTTCCCCTGACACAGTCACAGGCCACCACAGAGCTTCCCCCCTCTGGAAACACCAGCACAGCACCCACCCAGCGGGCCCATACCTCTGTCCCCAGGACACATCAATCAGCAGTGTGTCCACCACTACAGGGAACCCAGGCTAACCCACCACCCCAACAACAGGGACCTGGGGGTAGTGGCAGTGGGCACACGGTCCAGGGGACGGAGGCCCCGGAACACAGGGGAACTGGGAGGGCTGCTGTGCGACAGGGGTTGGACAGGCCAAGGGAACCCACTCTCCAAGAGGCCCTCTCCAACATCATGGGAGCCTACCACCATTCCCAGGAGACGATGGCAACGGTACTTGCCAAGTTCCAGGAGACCCAGCGCCTGCAGGAGGAACAGTATTTGGGCTTCAGGGAGGAACTCAGATCCATCAGTTCCACCATGGGCACCATCGTAGGGGTGCTGAAAGAAGTCCTCAACACCAGGAGGGACACTGTGGCACAACAAGGGACTCCTGACACTAGCCTGGACGATGAACTGCCCACCACCTCTGCCGGCGCTAGTGGACAGGAGGCACTGCCTCAGGACCACCACACTAGCACCCCACCCCCTGCAGAGGGTGAACCACCCCGCAAACGGTCCCTGAGATCCAGGACAAAGACAGAGAACAATGCCAAGACCCCCGCCAAGAAATGAGACCACCCTGAATGTCATCCTTCTGTCCCACTTTATCACCCTGTCCATCCTCAAACTGCCCCAGCTCCACTTCCAATGCCCATTTGGGCAATGTACCTGTGAGACTAATAGACTGGACTCTGCCATGGACATTCTTCCACCATCACCCCTCACCATTTTACAACCCCCTCCACTATTGAGCATTTAAATAAACACCCTTAAAGCACTAAACAATCTGCAGTCAGTCTGTGATTTCGAAATAGGGTATTAGCAATTACAGTGTCAAAATGCTCTTTCAAATGTAATGTCAACATACCTATGTCACACAGCTCTAGTCCATGAGGAAACAAAGCAGATGTCACACAGTGGGACCCACATCTGTGAAATCATAAGGGAAAGTGACAACTCAGTGACCATACACTGGGTGAAAACGACAGACAGTTGAGAGGTAGTAGTGTTAAAGTACATGTAGTAGGCAGGTTTGTATTCTTACCTGTGTCTCACTGGAAATATTGCAGGATCACCGAGTTCCTGTTGTCGATGTCCTCTTCTTCTGCTTCCTCGTCTTCACTGTCCACTGGCTCCACAGCTGCCACAGCACCGCCATCTGGACCATCCTCCTGCAGAAAAGGCACCTGTCATCGCAAAGCTAAGTTGTGAAGCATACAGCAGGCCACGATGATGTGGCACACATTCTTTGGTGAGTAGAATAGGGATCCACCTGACATAGCACCTGAACCTGGCCTTCAGGAGGCCGAAGGTCTGCTCTATAATCCGCCGAGTTTGCCCATGGGCCTCATTGTAGCGTTCCTCTGCCTTTGTCCTGGGATTCCTCAGTGGGGTCAGTAGCCATGACAGGTTGGGGTAACCAGAGTCACCTGCAAATGGCGAGGGCAACTGTTAGACACACACTAACCTGTAAGGATATCCCCAGACCCAGACAACCATTCCCACTGACTTGCTTCCAGGTGCTCACCTAATAGCCACACACGGTGCCTCTGGAGTTGCACAATCACATAAGGGATGCTGCTATTCCGCAGGATGTAAGCGTCATGCACTGAGCCAGGGAATTTGGCATTCACATGGGAGATGTACTGGTCGGCCAAACACACCATCTGCACATTCATGGAATGATAACTTCCAGTTTCTGTACACCTGTTCACTCCTGCGGGGGGGGGTACCAAAGCCACACGTGTCCCATCAATGGCACCTATGATGTTGGGGATATGTCCCAGGGCATAGAAGTCACCTTTCACTGAAGGCAAATCCTCCACCTGAGGGAAAACGATGTAGCTCCGCATGTGTTTCAGCAGGGCAGACAACACTCTGGACAACACGTTGGAAAACATAGGCTGGGACATCCCTGAAGCTATGGCCACTGTTGTTTGAAATGACCCACTTGCAAGGAAATGGAGTACTGACAGCAGCTGCACTAGAGGGGGGATTCCTGTGGGATGGCGGATAGCTGACATCAGGTCTGGCTCCAGCTGGGCACACAGTTCCAGGATTGTGGCACGATCAAGCCTGTAGGTGATGATCACATGTCTTTCCTCCATTGTCGACAGGTCCACCAGCGGTCTGTACACCGGAGGATGCCGCCATCTCCTCACATGTCCCAGCGGACGGTGCCTATGAAGGACAACTGCGAGCACAGAGTCAACCAACTCAGAGGTACGTACGCACAGCTTACACAGAACATGAATCATAATCCGAAAATTGGCCTGTATGAGTGTTGAGGTAAGGCCTAGGTATGTGTGACGCAGTGAAAAATTAAGCCATATGGGCCCCTGAAATGGCGGCTGCCTGACCTGTAAAGTGGGACAAAGGGATGTGAGGTAACTGCGCTGGCGTTGTACACCGTCACAGTAGGCGGTAGAAGACCGCGGCGCAATTCTGCATTGGTTAACATTGGACCCTATGGTTCCCAGGAGCCAATGACGATGTACGCCGGCGGTGACAATCTGTTCAATCACTCGATACCTGATCTTCGACAGGAGAGGACCTACACTGCATGTGCTGCTGTGACCTCGGTCTGGAAGAGACAATGGCTCGTGCGTCTGGGGAAAGGGCCCCTGCCTACACATCGGAGGAGTTGGAGAAACTCGTGGATGGGGTCCTCCCCCACTACACGCTACTCTACGGTCCTCCAGACAAACAGGTAAGCATACTGGGAGCATGCTGTATGGGCTATGCCTGTGTGGAGTGGGGTGGATGAAAGATTGGGCGGGTTGAGATTGAGGTGTGCATGAAACGACGGTGAGTGCATGTGCCACATGGCAAGGGCAGGGAAGGGGGCCAATGACTGTGACGGTGCGGACGGTTATATCTTCTCCTTTTCCCCTGTACTATTCCTGTAGGTCAGCGCCCACCAGAAGAAGGATATTTGGCTTGCCATCGCCAAGGAAGTCCGGACCCTGGTGGTCTACCACAGATGGAGCACCCACTGCCGTAAAAGATGGGAGGACATTCGCCGCTGGAGCAAGAAGATGGCGGAGGCCCAGCTGGGGATGGCCTCCCAACGTGGGAGGGGTGCCCGTCGCACCATGACCCCCCCCCTGATGTTCAGGATCCTGGTGGTAGCATACCCGGAGTTGGATGGGCGCTTGAGGGCATCACAGCAGCCACAAGGGGGTGAGTACACTCTCATTCTGCTGATTTTGCGCGCAGTGGAGGTGTCTGGGTGGGGGAGATGGGCTGTGGGTTTCCCTAGGCCAGGGCGAGTGTGCTAGTTAGGTCCCCTTGTTCTGGCAGATCCTGTGGCACCCCACCCCACCTGTGTAGAGTGCCAAGTACACCTAGTCAGGCTCCTGTGACATCCATGTGTGCAGATGTCGGCCATAGCCTTGTAGGCAATGTCCCACAGATTGAACAGTGGAGCCCAAGTGCGCGGAGTAGTGCAGGGGGCTTCTGTGTCTGTCGTGTCCGCCAACTGTAGCAGTAATGCATGCACTCAACATGTCTTTCTTCTGTCGTCCCCCCCTTTTTGTGGTCTCCCTGTTCTTGTGTGCATTAGCATCATCAGGCGGAGGAGCAGTGGCAACAGAGCAGGAGGGAGCTGCATCCCACATGGCCCTGGAGGGCAAGACTACGGACTCTGAATTCACCAGTGGAACAGAGGGCGAGGGGAACTCCAACGGTGGGGACAGGAGCTGACACGAGTGATACGGACTCGTCCTCTGATGGGAGGTCCCTTTTGGTGGTGGCCACATCTGTGCCCCCCACATCTACACGTACAGCCGCCACCCTCCCTACCAGCACCGCCCTCCCAGCAGCCCCTCAGCCTTTTCCCTGAGCCCACTCACCCAGGAGGGCACCTCAGGCCCAGCCCCAGTCACCCCTGCTGCCCTCAGTGAGGAGGCCATTGACCTCCTCAGGTCCCTCACTGTTGGGCAGTCTACCATTTTGAATGCCATGCAGGGTGTAGAAAGGCAGTTGCAACAAACAAATGCATTCCTGGAGGGCATTCATTCTGGTCAGGTGGCCCTTCAGCAAGCTTTTCAGACTCTGGCCTCAGCACTGATGGCAGCTATTGTCCCTGTCTCTAGCCTCCCCCCTCCAACTTCCTCCACCCAGACCCAATCCCCTCTACCTCAGCCTATCCCAAAGCACACCTTCAGACCAGCATGCACACATGCCAACACACAAGGGAAGCTCTGTCAAACATAAGCACCACACATCCTACAGGTACTCACGCAAGCATCACACACATGCAGACACACCAACATCCATGCCTCCACGGTGTCCCCCTCCTCCTCGTCTCCCTCCTCCCTCCCAGTCTCGTCTCCACTCACACCTGCATGCACTACATCCTCAGCCACTACGTCCATCACCAGCACACACACCACCACACCCCACTCACGTGCACTCACCACCCCCACTACCATTCACACGTCCCCTGTGTCCTCTCCCAGTGTGTCTGTGACGCCACCTCCCAAGATACACAAACGCAGCCACACACCCACTCAACACCCATCCACCTCACAACAGCCTACAGCACATGCACCTTTACCCAAAGTCACCAAACGAACACCTCCTACAACTACAACCTCTTCCTCCACTCTCAAACCCCCTCCAGCTACCCGTCCCAGTGTTCCCCAAAAACTTTTCCTGTCCACCCTTGACTTCTTTCCCTCACCTCCCCCACTCCGTCAGTCTCCTAGGGCCCAACTCTCCAGGTCCCAACCTAGCACCTCAGCCACAACATCTCCGGGACCAGTGGTGGCTGTAGTCACCGGAATCTGGAGTGCACCGGCCACCAGGGCAGCCAGTGTGGCACAGAGCCACAGCACGGACAGTCCCCCACCTGTCAAGCATCAAAAGTTGGCAAGTGCCCGGCGGGAGAGGAGGAAGACTCCAGCCACCAAAGCCGCTCCCAGGGGTACAGGTGGGAGTGTGGATTCAGCTGCGACACCTTCCAAGGTGGGGAAGGGGCACAAGAAACTCAGAAAGGCTGGGAAGAGCAGCACGGCGGAGAAGACCGCCATCATCCCCGCTGCCCAGGAGGCCACCGCCATCATCCCTGCTGCCCAGGAGGCCACCGACAGCACCAGCCCTGCTGCCCAGGAGGCCACCGCCATCATCCCCGCTGCCCAGGAGGCCACCGGCAGCACCAGCCCTGCTGCCCGGGAGGCAACCGCCATCATCCCCGCTGCCCAGGAGGCCACCTCCAGCCCTGCTGCCCAGGAGGCCACCGCCATCATCCCCGCTGCCCAGGAGGCCACCGCCAGCACCAGCCCTGCTGCCCAGGAGGCCACTGCCAGCACCTGCCCTGCTGCCCAGGAGGCCACTGCCATCATCCCCGCTGCCCAGGAGTCCACCGCCATCATCTCCGCTGCCCGGGAGGCCACCACCAGCACCAGCCCCGCTGCCCAGGAGGCCACCGCCATCATCCCCGCTGCCCAGGAGACCACCGCCATCATCCCCGCTGCCCAGGAGGCCACCGCCATCATGCCCGCTGCCCAGGAGGCCACCGCCAGCCCAGCTGCCCAGGAGGCCACCGCCAGAACCAGCCCAGCTGCCCAGGAGGCCACCGCCAGCACCAGCCCAGCTGCCCAGGACAGGACCGTCAGCACCAGCCCAGCTGCCCAGGACAGGACAGGACCGTCAGCACCAGCCCAGCTGCCCAGGACAGGACAGGACTGTCAGCACCAGCCCAGCTGCCCAGGACAGGACAGGACCGCCAGCACCAGCCCTGCTGCCCAGGACAGGACCGCCAGCACCAGCCCTGCTGCCCAGGACAGGACCGCCAGCACCAGCCCCGCTGGGCCATAAGGGACCGCCAGCACCAGCCCCGCTGGCCCAGACAGGAGCGCCAGTACGAGCTCGTTGGGCCCGACAGGACCTCCAGCAGCTGAGTCACTGCCAAAGGCCCCGCCGCCACAAGCACCGCTGAACAGGACACCTGTCGCCAGAAGCACCGCTGCCAAGGACACCGCTGCCACAAGCACCGCTGAACAGGACACCGCCGCACCAAGCACCGCTGCCAAGGACACCGCTGCCACAAGCACCGCTGAACAGGACACCGCCGCAAGAAGCACCGCTGAACAGGACACTGCCACCGGAAGCACCGCTGCCACGGACACCGCCGCAACAAGCACCGCTGGCCCATGAGCGCAAAGGGCACTGACGCTACTGAGTCCGTCACGAGCAGGATGAAGCACTCTGGGCACAAGGCCCCCTCCAGAACCGGTGGAGAGATCCATCCACTACCTCTGTCCTTGGCAGGATGAAGCACTCTGGGCACAAGGCCCCCTCCAGAACCAGTGGAGAGATACATCCACTACCTCTGTCCTTGGCAGGATGAAGCACTCTGGGCACAAGGCCCCCTCCAGAACCAGTGGAGAAAGGCATCCACCTGAGAGACTGTGGCTTTGCACTCCCCTGGATGAAGCAGTGGGCAACCCACCCACTGTAGAGACTTGAGAGACTGTGGCTTTGCACTCCCCAGGATTGAACAGTGGGCAAACCACCCACTGTAGAGACTTGAGAGACTGTGGCTTTGCACTCCCCAGGATTGAACAGTGGGCATGTGGCCCCCTCGTGGATTTGGAGTCGTGCACTCAACCGGCTGAGGTGCCTCCCCCTTTCCCTTCCCCCTGAGGTGCCTGTTTTATTGCTATCTGATGCCCCTGCAGTGTTCTCTCCGTCATGTTCGGGGATTGAGTGTGGGCCTCGCCCATGCCGTGTGGGCCCAGTGTTCCACGGACTTCAATGGAGCACTACCTAGACTACTATTCTTGGTGTATATATTTGTTAATAATGTATATATATTTTTGCGTCCTGGATTTTAATATATTACAATGGTTACACTCATTTGCTTTTGTCTTTGCATTCTTCTGGTGGGCTTGGGGGGGGTGTAACTGTAATGTATCATGCTGTATTAGTGTGTGTGTTGTAGTGGGTGAGGGTGGGGGTGTTGCATGTGTGTGTCCCTGTTTTTTCCCTCCCCCGTCCCCTGTGTCGTAGGGGCAGTAATCACCATTGTCTTCGCGCCGGCGTTCGTGCTCCTGGTAGAGTAGGGCACATTTGCTAAGTCACACATTATTTTTTATATTAATCAAATTCTATGCAAATTCTTAACCCATAATACAAGAAAATCATTAGTAATAAATTCAGCATTCACAGTTGTGGACAGGATGGATGGGGAGGGGCGGTACTCAGAGTCATGTGCACTTCAAAATGTTTTGCCTACAGCACAACAAAGGAACCTGACACCAGGCCTTCCCTGCTTATTGTCACCCTAGACAGTTTAGAGCCTGGACTAGAGGAAGGTAAATAATTGACCAGAACCAGTATGGCACCGGGTATAACAATAGAACTGCCAGGACCACTCTCCAGAGCACTCCTGGACCTGTGGAAGATTCCAAAGAAGGACTGCTCTGCTGCCAGAAGGTCTGCCTCGGTGCTTGAGGACAGCCTGGCTGTCTAAAGAAGAAATTTTGGACCTCCTTATCTTGATCCCAGGCTAACCAGAGAGACTCCAAATGTAATTTGGCTGACCCCCTGTATGAACTGCAGGGACATAATAAGCTTCAAGAGGCCTCCCTGCAACTGCCCAGCTTACCAGCGGTAATTGGACCTGCCTGATTTCTGCTGCTGGCCTCTGCTGGAGTGAGTCCTGATCCCCAGGAAATGCCCCTCAGGCCCTGGACCTTTGGCTAGTATCAGGGGAAGCTCCTCCAAGAAGAAAAACATAAAAATCCTGAAGTTGGGCTTTTCATGACTGCAAATGTGTGTGCTTGTGCTTAAAGACTGCCACCTGCCACGACTGCCAAAGCAAAGATCTCTTGAGACCTGCTCTTTGCATCTTGACATGAGACCTGCGGTTCGGGCTACTGCAATGAGAGCCCATGAAGACCATCAACACAAAGCAACCACTAGATATTTGTGCTACAGCAGCAATCATCCACAATGCTCAACCTGCTCTTTATGCCAAAAGCTTCCTCCTCATGGCCTCCTACAACACAAACAAAACTCCTCATGTCAGACTAGAGAAGGTAACACTTCAGCGAATCTAACCTCGTTCCTGTATCCGACCGAGCTCCATCACATTTGCCTGGACTTGGGACTTTCCCCTGGTCTAGTGCGACTAGCTGACGGCAAATGGCGATCTATGCTGTTAGGCACCATTTTCACTAAAATCATTAAAATTCTATATCCCATTTTCTGGACATTGGATTTTTGTCATTCTGGGATGATATTCTCTTTGTTTCTAAATTGGTTTGGAGTTTTATCTTGTGTTGTGTTTTCACTTTATTAATGTTTGTGTGCTGCATAAATACTTGACACATTGCTTCTAAGTTAGCCTGATTGCTTTTGTACCAACCTACCAAAGGGTTATGCACAGGTTAATTTAGTGACTTTTGTGGTTCATTTCGACAAGGATTGTGGTTGTTGCTTGAATGGGACTCCCACTCTTCTCAACCAATAGTCCAATTTCATACACTTCCTTTTTATACTAAGCAATGAGTGGCCATAAAATAAGGGGGAGAAGCCCGTATGCTCATCTGGGTGATCCTCAGCTGCTGTAGACCAACTTCCTAACTTGAGCTCTCTTCCGTAGGTACAGAAATTGACAAGCTGGTTCGAATCATCCTGTGTTCATATTGTGCCAAACGATCCCCTATTGTTGATACTGTAGTGGTCTTTGGTCTTTCCTTTTTGGTAATCATGATATGTCAACCTATTATGGATGAAATACAAACCTTAAAAAATATCAACTCTCACTATGTCGTCAAGGTAAGAATATACAGGGTAATGGGAATGGGAGATAGTATGTCAGTGACGTGTCAAGAAACCAAAGGAGTCTGGTAAGAGGTATCCCTGTGAAAGCTGACCAGATCCCCATCCTCTGCAAGTCTGTGACATAAAAAGGAGAAGTGATTGTTATGAACAGATATGCAAAGAAGAAAGAACCATTAATGTTTTTGTACCCCCAATAGTAAATAAGCCTTGATTCCTTTCACTAATGAGATGTAATAGAGCACATTATGATTTTTCTATTGCTAAGGACTATGGGCAAGATGTACTAAGCATCTTTGTGGTTGCGGGTTCCTTGGCGTATTCAACTGCAAAAATACTTTTTGCAGTGCACTAAAAGCATTTTAGGTAGTCTGTAACTTTTTACCAATTTGTAAATAGGTTTAGAAATGGATATGGATTTGCTGTTTGGAAGAGGAGTGTTCTATGTACCCCTACCAAATTACAATTTCATTACACGATTGGAGGCCACCATTATGCAATAACTTTTTATTGCGGACCAATATGCAGTCCTTTAAAGCACAATAATACATCATAAAGCTTTAGAATGTCCAGGCAATATATATATCCAGTGCACACAATCATTATTCTCTTTTTAGAAGCTGCTCCTTTTCAGATAAGTGCCTTTACTGTTTCTTGTCTCTTGATATTTCTTTGAGTATTGCTTAGTTTGATCAGATCATATACAGCTTTTTTAGGATAGCGTTACATTGCCCTTCCAATTTATGATTCGGCTTGATAGGTATTACTGAGTTGAATGTATTTGTTTGTTTCGTTTCACTGTATCCAATACTTGTTTAGTTTTGGTTTCACGTTACTTTAAGAAATCATTCCATGAGCAGCTCTTTGCTGATTGCTTTTGTTTGGTCATATGATGATATAGTGATCGCCATTAAAAATCTCATCAGCACACTCACTTTGCGCACCTCAGTGTATACGCACCTTGTTTTTTCCATGCTTGGGGAGAGGTGTGTTTGCAGAAGCTTAAGCTCCACAATCGCATTTCAGCTTTAACTGAAAGAGGGCTAGTAATCATCCATTATTATTCAGGCAGGTTGCCTACCAGCACAGCAGCAACAATGTGTTTTCATTTCAGCATCCTAATATGATAAAGCACCCGTGGAGTGCAGAATGGTGGCCTCTGGGCCATGCATCCCCACATTTGAAACTCTGAGTCAGAAACTCTTTGGATAAAGATACCCACAACTTATTAAGGGCTGAGTGCCCCAGACGATCCACTGGAGATAAGATCTTTTCTACTCCCAACTTAGATCCTGAACGTATAGCCTTTTTGTTTAAGTTTGATAAGGACCCCAGAGAGGGGTTTGAGAGATGCCTGAACTGGTGTCAGGACAAAGTCCTTGATATGCTGTGTCCTTTGACTCGCATGCTCGATATGGCCACGGAGGCTAGAAGCATGAATAATAGGGTCAAGGTAGATCTTTTGAGGGGTTGGGCATAACGTACCATTTGTATGTTGAGGAACGCAATACAAGCTTGATTACTGACAGGAGGAAAGCAGTCCTTAAGAGGACTAATCCTAAGTTGGCCGATTTGTCCACCATAGAGGACATGGGGGATCCAAAGGGTTTTCTGTTTGGGGAGAGCTTTGTCAAATCCCTAGGGAAGTATGGCTCAACCTTTACTGCCTTCAGCAAAGCTCAAACCAATATGAGATGTGTATTCGGTTCAAGGGCTGTTTTTAAAGGGGGGACTGGCTGCCAAGATCCAAAACATTATGGGAATTACAGGAGGGGTTACTGCCCCAATTCAAGTTTCTACCTAAAGAGAGGGAGAAGTTAAAGATCCCATGGTGAAAGATCAAAACCTCAAGCTACAGGATCTCAAGGTGAGCTCAAACCACACAATTGGTTCTTCCCTTGTAAATGATGGGGGAAGATTGAGATTGTTTGTCCACAATTGGGAGAGAATAACAGGGTACGATTGGGTCTTGGAGACTAGACTGTAGCTGGTTTCAGGATAGAGTTCTGGGGAATGCCAGTACACACAAAAAGCCAAAGGAATTGGCCTTAGATGTAGAAAAGATGGATCTGATAGATGCGGAGGCGGCTCAGATGCTAGAGAAAGGGGCTTTGATTCAAGCTGCAGATTCAGAAAAGATGGAAGGCTTCATGAGTATAGCTTTTCTTGTATAAAAGGATTTCACATCCTGTAATAAACGGAAGGGATTTAAACAATTACCTAGTCTGTCGATATTTCAAGATGAATGGGATCCATCTATTGAAAGAAATTTTGAGGAAAAAGATTGGTTAGTGAAAATAGACCTAAAAGAAGCATACTTTACAATACCTATAGCAGAGGACAGTCACAGATTTTTGTGATCCAGATGGAGAGTTATTCTATACCATTTTCATTGCCTTCCTTTCAGGCTGTCCTCAGCCCTATGTTGTTTCATCAAGCTGATGCGCCTGGTGGTAGTCTTCATTAGAAAGAGGGGCGTCCAACTAATAATTTTTTGGGATGGTATTTTGCTAATGTCCCAGGACAGGTTAGAGCTTTCAAAACACTTGGCTTGGTCAAGGGACCTCTAGAAGATTTTGGGGTTTACAATAATTGTAGAAAAGTCTGTTATGGTCTCCACACAGAACTTAGAATTCTTGAGGTTTCGGGTGGATACTGTATAATCCCAATTTTTCCCCACAGAAGAAAGTATCAAAGATAAGGAAGGGGATAAGGACGGTCTTTGCAAGGAATGTGATCACTTTAAGTAACCTTGCAAGAATTTTGGGACTACTGGCATCATCCATTCAAGCTATTTCCTCGGGTCCTTTACATTACAGTGGACTTCATAGGCTAAAGACTTCAGGTCTTAGAAATTTTTTATGGTATGGGGACTCTCTTTCCCTGTCAGCAGATATTCAAAAGGATCCGGACTGGTAGTTAAAAAATCTAGAAATCTGAAATGGCGAAGGTACCTTTGAGAATGTTCTGGAATTGGTTCTGGAATCAGATGCCAGAAATGTGGGCTAGGAAGCACGTTTGAACAGTTTAGAGACTGATGGAATATGGTTCAAGGAGGAATAATCACTTCATATAAATTGCTTAGAGAAGTTGGCAGGCCTGAACGCCTTAATGAGCTTCAAGGATTTGTTGGCGAACAGAGTGCCACTGGTTCACTTAGACAATTTTAGCTGTGTCCTATATAAATTGCTTGAGCGGTTTGAGATCAAAAGGTCCTAGCAGATCTGGTGAAAATAATTTGGTATTTTTGTTGGAATCACAAGATACGGTTGAGAGCAGAGTACATTCCTGGTCAGCAAAATTTAAGGGCAGATTGGAACTCCAGACACCACCGGGACTTTGGCGACTGGAAATTTAATCCAGAGGTTTTCAGTAAAAAACAGAGTCTATGGGGTCCTGTTCAGGTGGAATTGTTTGTGAGCAGGTTAACATACCAGGTATCAAGGTACTACAGTTGGAGACCAATTCTCGATAGACACCTTTCTACAAGATTGAGGAAGAGAGGGAGGCTGTACCATTTCCCCTTCTCGATGATATAGAGAGTGTTGATGAAAGTGAGATTGGAAGGTTGCTGTAATAATATTCGAGTGACACCCTTTTGGAGGTCTCAAGTTTGGTTCCCAGGGGTGATGGAACTCGCAGTAGCAATACCCCATCTGGTACCGGTTTCTTTAGGTCTTCTGACAGATTCAGAGGGAGAGGAGCACTCTTTGGTTTAAGAAGGGATAATAAGCCTTCTTGCCTGGAAGATTTCAGGAGCTCTAGTAGATATTCAGAATTTTCAGGAAAGGTTAAAGATCTATTGGATGAATCCTGGGCCTCAGAAACTAGGAAGAGATATAAGGGGGTTTAGAAGAAGTGGTGTAGTTGGTCTTTGGAGAGGGGGTTTGATCTCTTGGAAGCTCCTGTAGCCTAGGTGGCACACTATCTAGCAGATTTGTATATTTCTGGGCTCTCCTATAGGTTCATTAATTGTTATAGATCTACTGTCTCTGCCGGATATGCATTAGTTAATACTTTGCAATAGAGTTCTCCTTTGATCAGGAGAGTTGTGAACGGTGTAAAACTAAGGAGACCCCTCTAGAGCTCGTTATGAATCTTTATGGGACGTTAGGCTAATTTTTAGGTTATTTACTTCATGGCCTGGTAAAACTCACCTCTCTTAGACAATTTCTTTGAAGTTGGCCACTTTACATAGTCTAATTTCCTTTAGAATGGTTTCTAACCTTAAAGTGTTGGAAGTTTAAAATACATTCTGTTCTCCTGAGGGGGTACATTTTCACATTTGGAAACTTACTAAAACTAAGTCTGAGTCAGTTTTTTTAATCCCTATTTTCATGAGTGTGAAAAGCTATGCATGGTGAAATGTATGAGGCCATATGAAAGCAAAAAGCTGTTGTTTAGAGCAGGTGGGAAACAGTTGTTACTGTCTTATGTCAATCCCTATAAAGCATTTTCTACAGCTAATTTAGCTAGATGGGTGAGAATAGCAGTGAGTGAGGCAGGAGTGGATCTTTTCGGATTTGGTACCCATTCTTTGAGAGGTGCTATGGCTAGTAAGGTGTTCTAGGCAGGAGGTTCGGTAACAGATATTTTAAAAGCAGATTGGTCAAATGCAAATACTTTCGCAAAATTGTATTTAAGACTTGTAGAGTATGTGAGTTGTGTGGCGCTCAGTGGCTTTAACAATGCATAATGGTAGTCTCTAGTCTTGCAAATGGTGATTCTCCAACTGAGAGAATCTTGATTTGCTTAAAGACAACTGAAGCTAACATTATCCCACCCTCTTCACTTTAAGAGGAGAAAAGCATTAAAAAAAATAAGATAAAGTAATTATTTAAGTTTGTTAACAGGTGTTTTTAGCATGAAGCATGGATTTATTTTGAATTTTGTATTTGCAGGCAATTGATTATAGAATTTGGCAGGAGATGAAGAGGTTATCCTGTTTCATCGCATCTTGAAGACGATGATGACTGTGTGCACTGGATATATAAATTGCCTGAACATTCTAAAGCTTTATGGTGCATTATTGTTCTTTAAAGGGCTGCATGTTGGGACAGCAATGAAATGTTATTGCATAATGTTCGCTTCCATTGTTAACAAAATCAATGTTCTCTCTGCATGTTAATTGGAGAATCACCATTCCTATCTATAGATATGTATAGTTGGGACCGAAATAGCTGCCGTAAACCATTGGAAAGTTACTGTCTTGCAAGTTGGGGTGGACGTCTTATCACTAAAGGGACCAGATCCTGTTGGGACCCCTTCCACTTTGTGAATGGTAAAATAATTTTTATTGGGCGTAGGTAGGACCAGGAAACCACTACCAACTCTCAAACAAATTTAAAAAAGTAAATGTTTCTTTTTAAATGCCGTCCGTTTTCCTTTATGGAAAGCAGGCTGAATTTAAAGAAAAAGTTTAAAGTATTGATAGGCAGTCACAAATATGGTGGTCTGCTGACCCCAGCATGCCACCAAATCACTCAGATGGCCTCCAATCGGAGTCAGTTGCACGTACCTATGGAATATTATTGGAACCCACTCCTAATCTTTATTTTCCAAAGTGAAGCTAGGTTAGTTCAGAAAATGTTTACTGCTAAAATACTGGTCACAAATTGGAGCCAGTACTTTGTGAACATTAAATAGTACAGCTGGTCCTATGCATCCTCCAGAACTTCACTGGATGCTGCATTTAAAGATCACCTTTTGCTGCACTGGTGCTAGGCTTAGCATACTACTCCTGGATAGGGAAAAAACAGTGACCATCACCCTTACCTAAATAGTGCAGTGCTAGCACATCTGTGACCTGGCTGCACTGTGGTGAATGGATCACCAGGGAAAGTGTTTCTTCTAGAGAGGCTGAGTGACAAGCTGCAATACATCGCATCGTTTCTACATGTCTATTCGGAGTTAGATGCAAATGCTTCGAATGTCCCTCACAAAGTTGAGAGGGAGTGGATTTAGCATCAATACGTTCTACTTCTGCTATGCAAAAATATTGTGTTTGATTACAATAGAATAAGTAAATATGCCAGTTCTGATATGTGCTGATGAATCAATATCACAACTTTCAAAAATTGTCTTGATTACTATGAAACATTTTTAAAGACAACCTGGTATATATCGGTACTACCAGTCACTGGTTAATTCAAGCACATTCAACTGTATTGTTGGTAAGCTGCTTTTTGAGCGGCACTATTTTTCTGTCCCCATAAATTGGCCACTACCTTAGGCTATGGTATGAAGACGGAAAATGCAAGTGAATGGGTATAAAATATTTGGTGAAAGGTTCTTTTATTTAGAGGTCCCTCTTGAGTCAGATTCTAAATCTTCAAAATTCTTTCCCAGAGCTGCAGTTCCTCAAGGCGTTACTAGAGCTTACTCTTTAGTCAGATACAAAAGCATTGAAAGTCTTTCATTTAGCTGCAGTTCCACAAGTCGTTACCAAGGGTCCCTCTTGAGTCAAATATAAATGCATTGACATTTTTACATGAAGTTACAATTACACTAGTTGTTTCTAAGGTGCCCCTCATAAGTCACAGGCAAATGAATTGCTATTATTTCATGAAGCTGCAGTTCCACTAATCATTACTAGATGTTTATATTGAGTCAAATACAAAAGCTTTCAAAATTTACATGAAGCTGCAATTTCTCTAATAATTACTATGGTGCCCATCACAAGTCACATGCAAAAGCATTGATATTCTTTCATAAAAGTGCAGTTCCTCAAACTGTTACTAGGTATACCTATCAAATCAAATGCAAAAGCATTGACATTCTTTCATGAAGCCACAGTTCCACTAGTCATTACTAGGTGTCCCTAGCAACACAAATGCAAAAGCACAGAAATTATTTCATGAAGTTGTAGTTCCACTAGCTGTTACCAAGTGTCTTCTCAAGTCAAATGCAAAAGCAACTACATTTTTACATGACACTGCGGTCCTACTAGTTATTACTAGGTGTCCCTCAAAAGTTGAATGCAAAAGCATTGACATTCTTACATAAAGCAGCAGTTCCACTTGTTGTTAATAGAGGTCCCGCTCAAGTCAGAGGCAACTTCTTCAAAAGCCGTGCACAAAACTCAAGATGTATGGCTTCAACCTACAAATCTTCACATATACTGTAGCTACTCTAATTACTTGTGCTCATTTTCTATAGGATAAATATACCAAACCTGCTTTATAGTGAGGAATAAACACTATAGTTTACAATAGGTTTCTTGAGAGTTATAGAAATAGTCATTTAACCTCTATTATACATTACCCACTGGGAAAAGTGAGTGTCCAACAAGTTCTGTTCTTGGGGAACTATATTTAGTTGTATGTGTACATGTGCAAGGGCAAAATGGAGACACTAAAATGAAAGCACCCAATGGTTGGAGTGGGGTGGTCTATTAATCTTTACCTTCCACTGGGAGGAGTGGGAGTATAATGCAAGTGGTGTGTCAATAAGACAATGGTGAGAGTGTTGATTGGAAGCCCCTATAAATGTATGTATTTTTGTATGATTGTTTTGGTAGACATAAGGCTGGCAAGACAGCTAAATCTGCCTTTAGGCCGACCCAAAAAGAACCTGCAAGAGTCAACAAAATGGGCAGGGAGTGGCTGGCAGTGGATTAAAGCAGTATGAGCTGTAATCAAGACTATGCATCTTTTTTCGGCAATCCTGACATGTCAGTGCCGTTTGCACGCTTCAAGAAAAACTTTGGGCATCAATTCTTATCATTTTACAAATTAGGCACTGAGCTTGTGTGATCCATCAGTACTAGCAGTTTGATGTACCAAATTGTTGTGATTACTTAAATGTTGTATTCCGTTTATGATTACTGCTGAATGGGCATTCAGTTTCCTTGTACAGGACAAAACTGCTGGTGATTCTGAAGGCAATCCATTTTTGTCTGCTGCTGGGCCCACTTGATGTACAGTGTCTTTCTGTCTCAAATTCATCTGCCATTGGAAGCCATGTGATTATGCTTGTGGATAATCACTCTCTCTAATATTTAGATGTTGATTGGTTAATACAAAGATGTGAGAAAAGCATGACCTAAATTCCCATTCATAATTGACAGTTTTCTTTATTAGGAACCCGTACAATCAGTCCTGTAGCACCAGTGGCATAAGCAAAATTGATTGCCTGCTCCCCATTGCAGAACGTGTTGAGCGGCTCCCCAGTCTCCCATATTTCAAAAATATTCAATGGCTTGGAACTCAGTGGCCCCTTTAAAGGGTTGGGGATTCTCCCATCCACAGCATCACATTACACTTTCTCTCTGTTTCTTTCTACCCCTATTGTTTTCTCTCTTTCGATCTCTTTCATTCTCTTTTTCCTCTTTGTGTAACCCTAAGGTGGGATATCTAAATGACCTTTAAAGCATATAATTTCACCCATGTTACAAAACATGGTGTTTTTTTTTAGTCAAAGTTTGAGGTTTACAAGGGATTCTGGGAAACAAAATGGGGTGTGAGCCATGCAAGTCAGCCCACCCTGTACACCCCTAGGTGTCTAGTTTTGAAAAATGTACAGGTTGGCTAGGTTTCCCTACGTACCAACTGAGCTAGGGTCCAAAACCTAGAGTTACCCACACCGGAAAAAGGTCAGTTTTGTGGGGAAAAATGTGCATGTGCTGTGTCCACGTTGCGTTTTGGGCCGTTTCCTGTTGCGGGCAATAGGCATACCCACACAAGTGAAGTACCATTTTTATCAGGAGACTTGTAGGAGCTTAGAATAGTAGAACATTTGTTATACCTATTGGACTTTGCTGCATTTGTGCCTTTTAAGCGAGTGTATAAGAAAGATGACATTTTCAAAAATACCCTCCAAATCAAACACTGGTATGAGTACCTGCAAATTCAGAGATGTAGAAATGACCACTGCTCCTAACTCTGTATCTTGTGCCGATTTCGAAAATACATAAGTTTCCTTGATACCCTGTAATGATATTTATGATTTGACCACTGACTCCATGTTGCACTTAGCCTCACAGCGCACCGTCACATTAGTAACTAACAGCGCACCGTCACATTAGTAACTACCAGCTTCATTTTGCCGATTGACTTTATTTTAGCATTAGCCACCGCCACGTTAAAAGCTGCAAGTATTTTTCCACGTTGTACAATGTGCTCATGTTTTTATTTTTCGTGTTCTTTCCACCCAAGGGCTTAGGCTGATAAGAATGTACTAAGACGGCAGGGAATGGTCTTGTTTTGAAGTGGCACCTTGGGATTGTGGCCAAGTCTCAAGGTGTTATTTTCAAAGCTGGCCTAAAGTAATCAGCATTTTTTTAAATAATAACCTTCTGTAGTGAGAGGGAGGTTCTAGAATTTTCCTCCCTCGTTTGTTTAAAGTATAAGAGGCCGAGCCCAGATGGACTGGGCACTTAGAGTAATTCAGATCTCAGACATACCCAGGATGCTGGGGTGTGTCATCCTTCCTGTGAAGATAATTGGTCTCTCTCTCTCCTCGATCGATTCTGGGATCTGGCGATCTGATGCTGAATAGGAGGGAGTTGAAGCAGTTGTGCCCATGCCTCATGGTGATGCATAGTTTTTTAATTCATTATTTGCTTTGCATTATAATATAGATACATATATTTGCTGTGTATATTGCAGTGGAGAATCATTAGTACATGTTTTTATTTCATTGCTATGACTATTTTAAACGTGTGCTTTCAGCATGCTGACCCTTCTTTTACAAACCTTGCAAAGTGAAATAATAAATGTATGTCTTCTTTAGACTTAGAAGCGCATTCCAGAGATTTTTGTCAGTGCATGAGTGTTCTAGCTCGGTCATTAGTGAAGCAAAACATACCCATTTTTCACTCTGCCTATTTTACTATCAGAATTGGTCTATACTCAGTACTCCATGAAAAGCCTTTGTGTGGTGCAGCTCAGTTGTTTACTCTGGGTAGTTTGGGGTCTTGGACAACCTACAAACTCTATATATCCCTGCAACCAGAAGGATCTAGTGGATATAATAATATATTGCTTTTATCAATCTGCCATTGTGACAAAAAGTTACAGATGAAAATGTTGTCACAAATGCCTGTTTTTTTTCCTAGTCACTTTAAAACTTTCCTTTTTTCAACAGCTATTTTTCTTGGGAAAATCTTGATGGATCTACACATATAACTCCTTGTTGGATTCTGAATTCTGTCTGCTTTTGAGAAATCTTTAGCTTTTCTAGATCACCCATGGGTTTGGTACTGGTTTCCACCACAAAATGGAAGCAGGCTCAGAGCACCAAAAATGAGAAACTAGGTTACCTCTTACAAAAAATGCCACAACTGCGGTAGAAAAATGTTTTGACTCAGCTTTGCATGTTCCTAAAAGCTGGAAAGATGGTGACTTTAGTACAAAAAACAGTTTGTGGATGCCATTTTAGGGGAAAAGAACAGGCACTTTTGTCTGGAGCACTTTTTCTCTATTTTTTTTTAAACTCAAAATTTTTCTATACTTTGCGTATTTTCTTAGTCTCCTCCAGAGGAATCTACAAATCCTGGGCACCTTTAAAATCACCAGGATGTTGGAAGAGGAGGAGTACATTTGGCATGTATACCTTAAGTATACAAGAAGCAAATCAATTTCATTCTCCAAAAATATGAAATAGGCTGCAATGTAGTAACTCAAACTTTCCTGTGTCAAAAATAGAACTGTTTATTCACTGTCGACATTGCCATAAAGCAAAGAGAGCAGCAGTCGTAGCTCACCACGTAGCGGTAGCGCGGAATTAGATAAGATAGAACAAAATATTGCCCTTTTATCAGTGTGCGTGGGACACTACAGCAGGCAAAATGCGTTTTTGTTTGTTGCACTGAAAATCCCAGCACCTTTTGTTTGCCTTTGGCATCCATTAGATTGAATATTTTTTTGAGAAGGATGCGATGTGGCATTACAATTTGTCTCCATTGATCTGTGTCATAGTCTTTTATCATCAGGCAAAGTAATATCAAAGACTGGTCAGAAGCAGCTTATCCAGAGTCTCCGGTGTCCTTTATTTTGTAAAGCAAGAAGTATACACTTTATAAATTATGCATCTTGTCATTTTCAACAATGAGATACTGTCTCAGAGAGTGTTTAATTTAATAGCAACACTTGCAGATGCCAGAATAGCTATAATCCTTCCATTTTCTTTAACCTCACAACTCCACAAATCACGCTGGTCGAATTACAAAAGCAATATACCATTACGTCCACTAAACCCTTCTTGTTGCTGCGATATATAGGGTTTGGAGGTTCTCCAAGAATCCAAAGTATGCAGAGCCAACAACTGAGCTCCACCGTACAGTGGTTTTTCATTGTGTACCAACTATAGACCAATTCACATGGTGAATATGTAGAGTGAAAAATGTGTATCAAAGAAACCTATGTATTTCCGGAACAGGCTCAAGATACGGCGTTTAGGAGCAGTGGTTAATTGTACATCTCCTAATTTGTGGGTACCCATTGTAGCATTTGTTTCAGAGGGTGTTTTTCGGAATGTCTTCTTTCTTACACACTAGCTTAAATTTGGAATGCACAGATTCAGTGAAATCCAATTGGTATTAACCAATGCCTACTATTCTATGTTCCCACTTGTCCTCCGATAAAAATGGTACCTCACGTGTGTGGGTAGGCCTGGTGCAGACGACAGGACCTTTTTTTTTGCAATGTCGGTAGCTGTGGATTTTGGGCCCTAGCTTTTGTTTTTGCACCATTTTGACATCCCGGGTGACTAGTGGGCTTTCAGCCCCCGAGTAGAAAGATTGGGGGTAATCACCTCATCCACTCCCCCCAGGTTAGGGTTTAAAGACGGTCTAGGCACTTTTGAGGTGGGTTCAGGGTCATGTCCATGATGAGCAGCCTCCCCCCCCATTCCCCCCCCCCCCCCCCAATGTTTTTGGTTTTTTTTTCCACTGGTGTCTAGTGTGCTTTCTGCCCCTGCTGCGGGGGGAGAGTTGCAATTCAGAGTAATCCTCTCATCCACCCCCCAGGTGGGGCAGAAAGACTGCCTGTGCCCTCTTGGTGGTGAAGGCATGGCCATACCCCTGATGGACAGCCCCCACCGTATGTTTGTTTTCCCAAGGTGCTTTGTTTCACCGGAGTCTAGTGGGCTTTCTGCCCCGTGGGCATTTTGGGGATAATCACCCCATCTACCCCCATGGGGGTCACAAAGACACCCCCATGGGGTGCACCAAGACACACCCCTATGTTGTTTTTGTGGGGCTTTCTAATCCCAGGAGGAGGGGGCCCGATTGGGGTAACTACCCCCATCCACCCACAGGGGGCAGCAAGACTATCTACCTTGTTTGTAGGTGGAGGCATGGGCATACCATGGTGGGATTCCCTCAACCGTATTTTTTTTTTTTGTGTCCCTGGTGTCTTCTGGGCTTTCTGCCCCCCAGGAGGCAGCTTGGGGCTAAGCATCCCCATATGCCCCTGGGGGCAGAAAGGCTGTCTTATTTGATGCTGAGTGAGGGCATAGCCATGCCTATGGTGAGTTGCCCCCACCCCTATATTTTTCTGCCCACAGGGGACGGATTGGGGACAATCACCCCACCTATCCCCAGTGAAGACAGAAAGACTGTCAGTACATTTTTTGGGGTGGGGGCATGGGAATGTCCATGTTTGGCAGCCTCCCATCCCTATATGTTTTTATGCTATTCCCTGGTGTCTAGTGGGCTTTCTGCTCCTCGGAGGGGAGATCAGGTGTAATTACACCCATTCCCTAAGGGGGCTGAAAAACTAAAATTGTTAGGGGGACATAACCCTTTGCCCAAGGGGCCGCTCCCCCTAAATCCCTGATATTTAGTGGGTGTATCCCTGTTTAAGGATTACTATCCTATGGCGATCCCCAAGCTGGGACCCACACGACAGAGATATCATTGGAAAGGTGAGATCCTCCCCTCTCCAATGATACCTCTCCCAAGAGTATCAGTACTCGGTGGAGGGGCTGAGCTACGGCCCCAGAGCACTGATGCAGTGAAAGTAAAACAAGCCCATCAGCTTGTTTTACTGTCACTTTACTGTAAGGATGCTAGCGTAACCTGCGTGCTCATTTGTCATTACAATAAAGAAAAGAAAAAAAAACAGTCTGCTCGAGAAGCTCTTCTCACCCAGACAGAGAAAAATAAAATAAAGGAATACCTCTGGTGCGAAGCAGTTTATCTACCTCAGATACATACAATCGTCATCTTTCAAGTAAACCTCTCACTTGTACGTCGTCGGTAGCAAACTGGACAAGTTGTGTACAAGCTTTCCCTTTGACCTTTTACCTGTGAAGGAAAAAGGTCGCGTTAGTCAAAATATACATTTACTTCACCTGTCTTCATTTATCTTTATCTCTCCCCAGTTACCGCATTGTTCCTGAAGGGGCACAAAAAAAAGAGTCAACAGTGTTAGAAATCCCTCTCCCTTCTGCATGTACAAAAGTGTTGTTATGCTTTCTTGCAGAGATTGCGGCACACTGCCCATTTCCACCATTTCCTTGTAGAGGTCTAGCAGATCTGTGGCGATCAGATCCCACAGTTCGACATTAAGTTCCATTAGGAGACCGCCACTTCCCAGTGTCTTGCCTCTCTTGGAGGTTGTGGCAGCTATGTACAGCTCTTTCAGAGAGAGTGGAGGGTGCATGCAGGACCTCTCTCTCTTCTGGACTCCTTTTCCTTGAGATGCCATCTAAGAACCTGTCCACCCGGAATTTTGGTGAGTAGAATTGCCACAAAAAGATTGTAATGACTCATGACTTGCTCTTTCCCACTTTGGAGGTTTTTCTGAGTCTCAAAGCTCCACCAGTGGAGTGTGGGCTGAGTGAAGCTTCTTAAGGAAGAACAAGTTGCATTTCTCAACATTGTCGAGATTCTTGGCTCTGGTCCGGAAGATGGAGTTACCGGATCTGACCAGAACAGGCTTCACAAATGGAGGTGCAAAAGCCAACACTGGATTACACATTTCCCAGTTGCAGTGGCCTACATCCAATGGCACGACACAGAAATTGGAGCAGCAGACTTTGGGGAGCACTGTCAGGAGAGCCCATATTTCAACTTCCAGGCTTCTGCATCCTAAATACAGGTCCCACTTATTGAACTGTTGAACTCAGTACATATCAGAGAGGCCATCTAGGCAGTGCTCCTCAGTGCTCCTACCTTTGACGTTACAGAACATCTTTTTCACTCTAACACTGCCATTCTTGATGTATCTGTTCACATAAATGAACAATGGCAAACCAAAAAGTATTATTTTTTTTAATATGAAATTGTCCCCGGTTGTAATTGTGTAAGTCGTGATATATATGTTGATACTTTGACAACACAGGCAAGTATTTAATAACAAGTGCAGAATGCTCATAACGGTGCCCATACACAAAGACAACATACATACATGCACAAATGTGGGTATGCTTGCAGACACAGGTGGATCCTATAACTGAGGTGAAACTGATCTGAAATCCTGAGATATTAAGTAGAGGACACAGACAGAAGATATATCACTCATAGGATAGTAAAAATGTGTACATGCTCACTCATTACATGGCAAAGCCGTCTTTAGGTTATGCAGATTTTGCAGTTATCAGGTCAGCTTTAACATAGCCCTGTTAAATCACAGGTCTCACCAACCTCATAGGTCTGGGTCTTAAGCACAGCCTTCACACAACACAAGAAATGGACGCCAATAACATATTTAGTTGTCACATATGAGTGCTGGTAATGAGTCATGGTACAGGGGATTAAATTATGTAGCACTTTGCTGAGTAGTGAATGTGCAGGGTGGTGATCAGGTGAGATATATTGGGAGGTTTACAATTGGTTTTGCAAATGATGGTGATTGATTAGTGTAAGGAATTCACTTTGTGACTCAGCCTTGAACCAAATAGCGATATGCATTGACAGGAACCACCTTGATGGTGGTTCTTGCCAGTGCATTATAAATGACTGCCTGCCTGGCGGTTATTTATAAATTTGACCGATGGCCCCTCT
Source organism: Pleurodeles waltl (assembly GCF_031143425.1). NCBI lineage: Eukaryota > Metazoa > Chordata > Amphibia > Caudata > Salamandridae > Pleurodeles > Pleurodeles waltl. Next base: position 1,463,253,758 of record NC_090445.1, read on the forward strand.
GCTGTGGGGACGGAGTATTTGACCAGTTTTAGTTATCTTGAGAGTCCTAAAGTACCTATAATTCATGCCCCAGTGCGCAGTTTTGTCATCATTGATGTCATTGCAAATGTTGCAGTGATGCTGTGAGTGATATCACATAACATGTCATGAGTGATGTAATATGTGGGGTAATTGGCAGTGTATGGTGAGCTCACAAGTTATATATACCTTAGGGCATGACTTAGAGTTACCAGAGATAACTATGACTGGTGAATTTCACTGTTTATGTTTTGAGTTTAAAACATTACGTTGTCCCTGAAATTTTCACCTACCTATAACTTCACTATTACCTTTGTTTTTTCAGTGAATTTCTAGGATTTTTATGTAAAGCCAACCCCCGTCATGCACTGCCTTTGGCCCCTGGGGTGCAGCTCCCTCCCCGAGTCACAAGGGTCCTTTGAAACCCATCCCTTGGGGCATTTAAGGGGAAGAGGGCATGCTGCCCCACTACCGAGTCAGTAATGGTCCCGGGACCCCATTCCCTGGGGCCGAAACATATATTTTAAGAAGAGGTGGGGGCGTGGCCCCCTCACAAGCAATTCTGGGTCGAGGGACCCCATCCACAAGAACCTCCTTTTATTGTAAAGGGTAAGGGGAGTGATTTCTCTCTCCCCATGCCCCAATGGGCCCTGGAACCCAACTCTTGGGTCCTTCTTTATTTATAATTAGGAGAGGGTGTTGAGCTCGCCCTCCCCAAGTCTCCTAGCGTCTCAGGACCTCATCTCCTGGGGCCAATGTTTAAAAAAAAAAGGGGATGGGGCATGTGCCCCCCTCCCCAAGACTCAATGAGGCCCAGGGGACCCCATCCCAGGGGCCGTATTTTAAACAATGGGAGGAGGCCACGCAGCCTCTTCCCCGAGCCTCCTAAGGCCCTCTGGGACACCATTCGCCATGGCCAGTGCTCTAAATAAGGGGAGAGGGCACACAATCCCCCTCCCTGTGCTTCAATGAGGCCCTGGAGACCCCGAACACTTGGCCAGAGATGGGTTCTCCAGTGCCCACCTAGGGAACCCACTACAAACTATGTTGGTGGCCACGGGGAAGCCCCAGAGCGGCTGTGATGGCATGCACCCATCCTGGGTGGACCAGGTGCCGGCATTTCTCCCACCTGACAGAATCAAGCATTGTCTGATGCTCCCGCTGGGTGGGAGTAATCTGTTTCCCTGCCCGCAAGAGTGTGGGCAGGAAAACAAATGTCTGCTCCCACCAGGCGGGAGCATTTTTGAAGCTCCTGCCAGTTGACAGCAGACAAGTGCTTACCCACATTCCTGCGGGCAGGGCAACTGTGTCCTGGGAGTTGGCTCCCTTGAACACAGTCGAGCAGGGACCTGGGGGATGGGCTGCCTCGGGCCTGAAGTGACTTGAGAAGGGGGGTCCATGTGGCCCCCTCCCCTTTTCAGTTGAAGCTGGGCCCTGGGGGATTGGATCGCTGGGGCTACAATTGGATCTGAGAGGGTGCCCCTCCCCTTATTCATTTGTAGCGGGCCCCAGGTAATGGCATCCATTGTGCCGCAATCATCTCAGGGAGGACTGCGGCCCACCCCTTCCCCTTAATTAATCCACCTGACCCAGGGGGATGGGATCCATGTGGCCTTTAAAGGCTCGGGGCGTGCACCCCTCCCCTTTTTAAAAACAAATTGCCCTGGGGGATGGGGTCCCTGTAGCCCAAATAAGCTCGGAGAGGGAGACCCACTCAAGCCCTCTTGCCAAATAGTTTTAAAAAAAATTGGCATGCCTCCATTTTCAGTTTTTTACCTTTTTCGTGATCCCATGGGATTTGGTCAGGACAGTGCAAAAACACACAATTTGTTTTGTATTTTGGGCCTGGGGACCATCTGGAACCCACCTCCAAGAGATAGAGGACCCAGGGTATCCCTACCCTGCCCCCTTATATTTTGTGAAAAAATTGCAAGACATGAGACTGTGTCCCCAAGTCCTGTAATGGCTGCCAGCGACATTTTTCTTTATGCTGCTGGCAACAAATCAGAGGGCTGGCTTCTGTGAGAGTCCAGTTGCCATGGGAGCGAGAGGGCCTGAGGAAAAAATGGTTCCCTAGCCCAATCAGAACACTTTATTTTTTCAAAATTCGGTTTGTTAGAATCTTGAGTGTAATTTATGTGGAAACCTTCCTATTGTGAAGGAACTGTAGTGAACAAAAATAATTTGAGAAGGCACATTCAGAAATGGCGACACGCTTTCTGAAGAGAGGATTTACTGAGCAGTCAGTAGCGAAAGCTATAGAAAAAGCTAATAATAAGAATATGGAGACTGTATTTAGGAAGGACACATCCAAAAGATTTGTCACAGCCTAAAATATAGAGGAATGAATCATAAGGAAAATAATCAATAAATATTGGTGTCTTATTAAAGCAAAATGATCCAACTGTAGGTCATCTGGTGCCATACAAGCCAGGGGTCATGTTTAGAGGAGTGAAATCCATGCATGATGAACTAGTGAAGAGCGGCCCAGAAATGAGTGACGGGGATAACTAATTAAAAGCAAGTCAAGGATTCCACAAATGCAGCTAATGAATGGTATGTCAGCATTGTGTCAATAGAATATACTTTATTACACTATTTAGTAAAGCCCCCCCAAAAAATCAGTGGAGCATACAATTGCAAAACAGAGTATGCTGTATATGTACTGGTATACAAAAGTGGGCTAAAATATATGGGAAGCACAATTCATCAGGTCCACAAGGGTGTTTTACAACATGTCAAAGCAATAGAAAATAAGGACAAGTCAAACCCAGTAGCTCATCAATTTGCAGTTAGTTCAAACATTGCAGTATTGACAGAGAGCTTAGATATTTTGTGATTGATTCTGCTTCCAAAAGTTTCAGTGGAAGCAACAGAGAAAAACAGCTAAGAGAAAGTTACAATCAAGCTGCACCCTAAAATTGGGCAATATGATTCCAGTGGGATCGAACACAAAAGAAGAGTTATGTACACATCTGTAATACAGTCTTTAAGTGTTCATATTTCTCAATTTTCTGTATCCTCCTTTTCTCTTTTATCACAATTTTCCTTTGATTTTCTTTTTTCTTTTAACTTTTTTGGATTGAAGTGGTGTAGAGAAGATACAAGTAAAATGGTCATGAATTTGGACTTCTCTTTTTCCTGTACCGGGTTAGGTTTGATTTGCAGCATGAGTCCAAGAAGAATGACTTCTGCATGGGGCCTAGGGAAAGGATCCACTTGGACGTGGTTGAGTAACAAAATTGAGAAATCATTAAGGAATTGATCACACATGTGTAAAGGGGATAGAACCGTTTTGTTTATCTTTGGTTATTTTTCTATATATTGATAAAATGATGAATTGCTAATGTATAAAAAAATCAGAATATGCCCGCTAGGGCCAGATTGTAGGGTGAATCACCTTTTTTCCTTTGTGAAATGTTCAGAATGTGGCCCTGCTAGCAGTGGCATTCAAAATTAAATTATAAAGTGAATTCCCTAGTTGTACACACATAATATCAAATGCGACATCATAAGTCTTTAGGTTTTCTTTTTTCACACCTGTAACATGAACAAATTTGATTAAGGACTAATTCTTATGTGTTAATACTGAGAAAGGGAACTTGAGCACTCAACATGTGAGCAAGGCTGAGTGGCGACGAACCGTGTTATGGCAGAATCTTAACAAATGAATCAAAGCATTGAATTACTCTGCTGTGCCGGTACCGGGTGTGTTGTAGAATCAACCAGAGGACGTAGACAGCATGCTGCAGCCAACTCCAAATTATCAGCAAACCCCTTGTCCTGTTGCACTGCAGCGTTTGACTGCATTGGGCCTTGTGTGTGTCTATCTATATCTATGTATATATATTTCTATATATCTATGTATATGTATATAGATAGAATAAATATAGAAATCCTGGATGGTGGTTCTTCGTCGGTTATGGGACTCTTTTGGGTTAGTTTCAAGTGCGGAATAGGGGAGAACCAAACTGTCTTCTTCATGGTCCAAAATGTTCTTGCCACAAACGCAGCAAAAATGAACCTGCATTTTATGGCTATGATTAATGTTTATTCATCACACAGAGTAAACATCCTGATGAGTTTCTACCTTCTTCAGCCTTGACCACAGGAATTTCACAGAAGCTGTCCTAACATCATTGGCATGTGAGAAGGCATGGGAAATTCCCCCCCAAAAACAACATGCTTACTTAAAAATGGGGGTTAAAGATAGGTAGGGGGTATAGTGATAGAGGATCTACATGAGCTTTGTAGAAAACCAACAAAATAAAAACTTTTTCAAGGTTAAAAATAAGCATGGAAAAGTCAATTTCTAAAACAAAATCATTTTTCTGGATTGGCTTCTATGAAATGGCAGAAATCATTCATCTTGCTGGTTTCCATTAGGTTTATGTGAAATTGGTTTTCAGTAATAATATTCCATGAGGTTAATTTTCTGTGAAATCGCATACAACTGCTGAGTTGTGTTATGAGTAGTTGAGTGATATGAATGGATGAGTTGCGGTACGAGGGGCTCTAGGTGAATAGGTGGGATGACCAATCGGTGAATGAGTTGTGTTGTAAGAATGATACTTTAGTACTATAGGGAGTTATAAGAAAGTGGGGGAATATATGTTGAGTGGTAACATGAGTAGGTGATTAGTTTATGTATGTAATATGTGTAGGTGACTGAGAGGTGAGTGGTAATGTTAGTAATTGGTAGATCTGTCAGCCTTAGGATGGTCTTCCCCCCAACTTTTTTGCTTCCTCCTCCATTTTTGTGTTAATCTCATTTTGCTGGCCTTAGGACTCTGTGCACTTTACCACCGTTAAAGAGTTCTAAAGTACTTGTGCTGTCTCCTCTAAACATGGTAATATTGACCTATTCCCAATTAGCATATTTAATTTACATAGACGTTCCTAGTAAAGTGCTTAAACATGTACCCAGGGCCTGCAAATTATGTGCTACTAGTGGGCCTACAGCACTGATTGTGCCACCCACTTGAGTTGCCCTTTGAACATGTCTCAGGTGGCCACTGCAGAGTCTGTGCAGTTTTTAACTGCCATTTCAATGTGGCAAAAAAACTTTTGTCTGGCCCAAACCTTCCTTTTTAAAATATATGTTGCCCTTAGGGTAGGCCCTGGACGGCTCAGAGGTCAAGGTGCAGTGTACTTTTAAAATGTTTACGTTTTACATGTTCTGGTAATGAAAACTCTCTTAAATTCATTTTCACTACTGCAAGGCCTATCTCACCCATACAGTTACCTTATTACATTTTGCAAGTGTAATTTCCAAATGGGAAAACATAACCAATTCATGTGCGGGGTCTCTGGAATCACAATTTAAAATTTAAAATCTTAACTTATGGTGAATTCATATCTTAAGTTGCAGTTCTGAAAATGATACTTTAAGGAAGTTAGCATTTTCTTGCCTAAGCTATTTGGTGTCCCTAGTCTGTCTCTGGGTCACATGACTGGGTGCAGCTGACAGCCGGGCTTTGTGTATTCCTCCTAGACAGACACACACAATGGAAGCTTAGGTGTGACTGGATGGGTCATCACTGGCAGGATGGTAGGGAGGAGCTGGGCACAGCCCCACTTCCACGTGAACAGCCTGTGTCCTGCCCCTTGTATTTAGTCTGGAGCCAGGAAGGAAAGGCATTTGTGCACTTCAGAGGCATACATCTAAAAACCTCTCTCCACTTCAAAGGCACAACTGTGTATGAAAGAAGGACCTCAGACAACAACTCTTCATTGCACTTCTGGACCTGTGGTTACTCTGCCAGGAAGAAGGACTGCTGTGCTGCTACATGGATTGCCACTCTACTGGACTGCTGCTCTATAGGAACTTCTGCCCTGCTGTGCTGACCTGCTGCTTGTTGCCCTCTTGCCTGGTGAAGAAGAGCTGGACTTGAAACATCATCTTGAACACAGAGTGACTCCAAGGACTAGCCTGCTGGCCTCCTAAAAAAGAGCCTCAGGGTCATAAAAGGCTCACAAACCGGCTCCTGTACCCAGCTGCAGCACGTTCCTGATTTCCAAGTGGTGCCTCTTAGGTCCTGGACCCTTGGTGTGGCTCACAGGCTCATAAATTAAAATTTTGGGCTCTCTGGGACACTGAATGGGACTGTTCGCACTGAGACTGTGTTGCTGCCACTGAAATCCAGCAGGAGCCATCGCCAGCCCATCTATTCACACTGCAGCACTGACTGACCGTGGGGACCGCTACTGCAAAGCACCAGTCTGCCTGTCTGTGACACTTGACCAGCTCTTTGTGACCATGCTGACTGCTGCCGCGACACGCTCCTTGCTCCTCATGACCCTCGCCAATGCAAATAAGACTCTTGGCACAAAACTTGAAAAAGGTAAAACTTGAGTGGAACTTATCTAAGACTGTATCGAACCTGCGCTCCATCGCACCAGCCCGAACTTTTGACTTTGATTTGGTCAAATGTGGCCAGATGGCGGTGGTTGATGCTTTATGCTTTTGGGTACTATTTTACACTTTATTCTTTAACAATTTATAACTCTGGTTCTACTCATTGAAGTTTTATCATTTTGGTCTTGCTTTATTTATTAAATTCAGATCTATTTTTCTAGCCTGGTGTGGGATCTTTTTGTGTGATGCTTTCACTGTTTTAGTGTTGGTAGTGTTGCACAAATACTTTACACATTGCCTGTAAGTTAGGCCTGACTGCTCCCTGCAACGCTACCAGGGGGTTGAGCATAGGTTCATTTGCGGTTTCCATGTGCCTTACGCTGACAAGGATTGTGGTTGCTCCTTGGCTCAGACCCAGTCAACCAGTAACCCAATTTCTTACAAACCAATAACCCAGTTTCTTACAGTAATATTTTATTTATTTGATAGAAAACAGAATAATTTCAATATGAAGGGTTTCTATAGTGTCAGTGGTTACACAGGTGATAGATACATGGGTAACAATAGGTTATGGGGTTGAGCTGTTTACATAGTTGGTGGATATGGCAGTTTTAGTTATGATTGATAGCACATTTATATTAATTTGATTGAAAAAAACAAACCTATAACTAGGGATAAATCTCTTCACACGCTATAGAATCATAACAGACACTTCAGAATCGAACATATACATGTACCCACCAAATTGGGATATTATCAGTCTTGTGTTTCCTATTGCATGAGATGTCTTTTTAGGGTGATTTTCAACTCTTCGTGGACAGGCACAACAGGCAAAAGGTTTGTCAGAAGGTTCTGAATGTCAGTGGTTGTGAGTAACATGTACTGTGGTAAGGGGCCATAGATAACTTGGGGTCAGGATGTTAATTGATTTGAAAATTAGTACTAGTAGTTAACATTAGTTTAATATAGTTTTAGTTATAGTTTGAGTAGGGCCCTGTTTTGGGGGTTGGGACTTTGTGTCAGTACTCGTAGTGGAGGTGTAGGAAAAGTGGGACCCTTGTACAGAGGTTTGTAGGAAGAGTTTGTGAGACCAACCAAAGGAATTTTCCCCCAACAGAGTCTGCTAAGGACCAGTGAGTCAATGATTATTTTGGCTGTGTTGAATAGTAAGAATGTGTGGATGCTACAGATGATTAGTGTTTGTATAAGTGGTGAAAGCTCCCATCTCTAATGATTGGTTAAGGAGAACACCAATCTTGAGATAACTCTGGAGAAATGTAGAGTTTTGGAATGTCTAGTGGATTATTTGGGCCTAGAAATTAGGGAAGTTGGATCTAAACAGAAGATAGTAAATCAATCACACCAGGAATGACCAGGCAATAGGGCAATGACAAAAGACTGTCTTTATTGGGAACACAGGATTTCTATTTTGAATTTGTGGATAACGTGGTTTTTAAGTCAGTGAGTATAAAGAATTTCACCAAGAAGGGAGCTAAGGTTGAGTGGAAGGATAAACACAAAGCGGCATTGAAGAGCTGAAAGGAGATTTGGCGGAGATTCCTGTGTTTGGAATGCTTGGTACACAAATAGCAATACTATTATGGATTTGAATAATTCTGACAGTGTTGGACTAAGACGGGGTAGAAAGGGGGTCTCACTATTGCTTTTGCCTTAAGGTTGCTGTAGGGGCCTGGGCTGCTGTAAAGTTTAAAAAGCAAAAGGCTTTATATGTAAGTTGATTGGTTAAACATTTCAGAAAGTTTGAGTGGGGAAGTAAATTTGTTATCCGAACAGACCACAAGCTGTTCAAAGAGGGTTTTGTGCACAAGGATTTGGACATGTTGTCCCTGAGAACTGGAAGATTACTATTGCTGAAACAAAAGCATGCTTTTGAAGTCAGGTATATTCCTGGGACAAATAATTAATGTTAGACCTGACAACCTAAGGGTGGCCTTTCCCCCAACTTTCTGCCTCCCTCTTCCACCTTTCTGACCTTGTTTTTATGGCTTTAGGACTGCACACTTCACCACTGTTACCCAGTGCTAAAGTATTGGTGCTTTCCCCTAAACATGGTAACTTTGGCTTATCTCCAGTTGGCATGTTTCATTTATGTATATGTCCCTAGTAAAGTGCACTACATGTGCCCAGGGCATTTAAGTGAAATGCTACTTGTGGGCCTGCAGCATTGATTGTGCCACCCACTTAAGTAGCCCTTTAACCATGTTTCAGGTCTGCCATTGCAGAGCCTGTATGTGCATTTATACATTGCCATGGCGACCTGGCAAAGTAACCCTTTTGCCAGGCCCAAACTTTCCTTTTTTATACATATGTCACCCCTAAGGTAGGCCTTGGACAGCCCAGAGGGCAGGGTGCAACGTCTTAAAAGGTAGGACAAGTACTTTTAGGTTTTACATGCCCTGTAGTGAAAAACGTAAAAAGTTGTTTTTAACTACAGCAGGGCATATCTCTCCCATAGGATAACATTGGGAGTACTTTATTACATTTTATAACTGTAATTCAGAATCTGGAAGAGATAAACGTTTCAGGTTTGTTCTCTAGAATCCCAATTTAAAATCATAATTCTGAAAATGCCACTTTGAGAAAATTGGCAAATTCTTACTTTAAGTATTTGGTGCCCGCTGCCTTTCTCTGATCACTTGCCCAGGGTGGGTAAGAGTTGGGGTTGTGGATTCCCCCTTCACAGCTGCACATAATGGGAGTTTAAATATGACTTGATGGACCATCTTGGCAGGATAGGAGGGAGTAGCTGGTCACAGCCTTACTTACAGTTGAATAGGCTGTGTCCTTCCCCCCACATGAGGGCCTGTAGTGAGTCTGGAGCCAGGGCAGGACGTGCAGGACCTCTATGCACTTCAAAAACCTGTCTTTGAAGTCTCCCCCACTTCAAAGGACTGACTGGGTATAAGTGATGGACCACGGACACCACCAATTGGGTACACTTCTGGACCTGTGAATACTCTTCCAGGACGAAGGGCTGCTGTGCTGCTAAAGGACCGCCACTCTGCTACTTTGCTGAGCTGCCCTGCTTCTTGCTGTTCCCCCTGCCTGGGTGAGGCTTGGACATGCATCACCTGAACTCAGAGTGACTCCAAGAGCTAGCTGGCTGGTCTCCGGATCCGAAGTCTTAAGGACATAACAGACTTCTAACCACCCTGCTCCTGGACTCTGCCATTTGTGAGCCTTCCCTGTGAAGTGGTGCTACCCGAGTCCTGCATCCTGGGAAGTGGACCTAACTTGTTTTCACCAGTGGAACTAATTAATTTTCTGCTGTGAGAGCAGGAATCAACGCATCACCACTGTTGCGTGGAACAGAAATGCTACATCGCCTTCGGAAACTGCCACTGTGACACTTTTCCCAGCACAACAACGGTAGCCTCGATGACACCGCTGAACCTTCACATCACAATCTCTCTGCTTATCCGAACCAATGCATCGCCTTGACTGCAAGGCGCATCCTCTACACCATTCTTTGCATCGTAAGTCCTGGTGTCTGGGCCCTCAACATTGACGCAGAAGGAATTCTCAACCTAACTCCACGGCATCTCGGAAGTCAAACATCGCCTCTGTTGTGTGGAGAAAATTGACGCATCACCCCTACTGTGAGGTTTGGGACAGACACAACGCTCCGCAACCAGGATTTAAGATACATTGGTTCAGTTGGCCTAACTGGGTCCCTGTAGCCAGCCTACGCTCCACCTTTGACTTTGTCCCTGTCTGGAGCAAGCAGATATATCCCTGGTTGGTGTTTCTTGCTTCTAAGCGCTATTTAACAGTTTACTCTTTAAAAATTAATAACTCAAGTTCTACTCATTGTATTTTTGTTGTAGTGATCTCATTTTATTTAATAAAATCAGAGTTATTTTCTAACCTTGTGTGGAATCTTTTTGTTTGGCGTTTTCACTATTTTACTGTGTGAAGTGTGGCACAAAACCTTACACATTGCCTCTAAGTTAAGCCTGACTGCTCTGTGCCAAGTTATCAGAGGGTGAGCACCGAATAATGTAGGATTTGCCTGACACTTACTCAGACTAGGATTGTGGTTGATGCTTGACCAGAGCTCATAACCCAGTCAACCAACAACCCAATGTCTAACAGTCAATAGGAAAATCAACACTAAAGATTGGTTGTACAGTATAAAGAAGAGGAAGAGAAAGTATTTTGGGTCTTTACTGTAGACAGAGGGTTAGTTATAGAGTAGACAATGATGGAGGTGTTAGATCAAAAGCAGGTTAAGATGTGGGTTTAATCTAGACTATTGGACAAATAAGGGAAGAGTAATTAATTCTAGATGGAGAGTTAACAATTATGGACAGAAGGAAATATGGTTTTAGAAGTCGCAGAATGATTCATCCTCATGGTTTGAGGGATAAACTCTTGGAAGAAGCACATGCTGGACACTAGTGGATGGCACAAAACAAGCCACAGCTTCAAGAAGAGTACTGGTTGCCCAGGGTATCACATGGAGATGGAAAGGAAAGTTTCTCAATGTTTAGTATGCATGGAAAGTAATAAGGGTGTTAATCTTCAAATAAAAATTTTTTTCAAAAAATGTCATTGCCATTTTGGTCAGTCAGTTGTACAACTGCTTCAGCAAATATGGAAGACGGAATCTCTAGGAAGGAGGAGGGGAAGTGGGAGGAGAGAATAAAAGGGGAGTGGCGCACGGTTCCAAAGCAATGAAAGGCGTAATGACCATGTCACTTAATACCCATCTACATGTAACCCAAGCATAGCAATTTCGGCCGCTCGTTCCCCACACAGTGAATGTCCTTCATGCAGGCCGTAAAGTTAGTGAACGGATGGTAGTTGGGGCTCAAGGTCATTATGCATCTGGTACCGGGGCGCAGAGGTGTGTGATCCTGACCATCCTAAGTACGGATGTGCTCAGAATCCAGAACGTGTAGGGTTGTTCCCAGGGTTGGCCTCCCTGTCTGGTGGTGGGGAAGAATCCCTGTGATGCAGGAAAGTCAATGGGGTTCCCAGATGTTCTTGGGCTAGGAGTGCCATGGCATAAGTTCCCAGAAGGAGAGAGCATGGTCTCTTATTCCTTGTAGAAGGAGGTGGTTGAGCCATCTAGGCCTGGTGCTTTATCGCCCGGAAGGCTTCCGATGACCTGTATAATTTCTTCTGCTGCAATGGGTGGGCCCAAGTATGACCGGTGGGCATCGTTCCAACAATAAGAGCTGAATGGAGTCCAGGTATGCTATCAGCTCACCTGCGCTGTGTACCGGGGTGGATGTGTAAAGCTTAGAGTAGATGAATGTCTTAGTGTGTAATATGTTCTGGGGGGGATGGGAGTTCTTGATTGTCGTCCAGCACTTCCATCACATATGTGGAAGTCTGGGGCTTGTGGAGAATGCCCACAAGAGTCCTACCGGGGAGGTAACACTCCCCATACCTGCGCACCTTTGCATCGCAGTCGAGGTAATTTGTCTCACGAGTGACTTCTTCAGTAAACTCATTTAATTGGTCTTGAATGGAGCCATAGTGGTCGAATTTATAGAGCCAAAATACATCAGTGCAAGAGAGCAGAGGTTGCGTTCTAAGTGAGCAAGGCTCCACCTGTATTGTCTTAATGATGCCTGATAGTTTTGCAAAGCATGTATCCCGTATTACCACCTTAGATTGTTTCATGATGCACATACCCAGGATTACCGCTATAGTGTTGATGGAGGCATGGTCTGAAAGGGTGTGAGGTAAATGGTCTATTTTGGTAAGATTTGAAATATTAACCAGCAGTTTATTCTGCATCATGCATTATGGAAGTCCATAACGCAAGAGTCATGTCAGTGTGCCACCAGATATCTTGTAAATGATTGCCGTGTATGATTGTATTAAGTACTTTTGCAACATTTGGGTGGTGTCATCTAGAGACTCCTGAGCAGTCAAGTCTGTTTTCATACATAAGGCTTTAAATTGAATACGCTGTTTTATGGGCAGCCAATGGAGTGCTACAAGAGCTGGCTTCGCAGAAAGATGTCTGGGTAAATTAGTGAGGAGTCTGGCTGCAGCATTCTGTGCAACTTGAAGCTTTTTTTATCACATAGTCTGGAGAGCTGAGGAATAGAGAGTTGCCATAATCAAGACGAGAGAGAATCAGAGCCTGAATAAGGATTCTTCTGGCCATGGGAGGTAGAAGATTAAAAATCTTCCTAAGAGATCTTAAAAGACCAAAGCACACAGAAGAAACCTTTTTGGACTGGAGCTCCATAGTTAAACGGGGCTCAAGCCAAAAACCAAGGCTTTTGATGTGTGCCTTGGGGGAAGGGGGAAGGCTACTGAAGGCCTCTGAGTGTAAAGTCAAAGGGATAGCAGGAGAGCCATTACCCACAATCATTACCTCTGATTTTCCATTGTTACTTTTCAGTTTAGATAAGGTCATCCAGTTGGCAATGTCCATCAAACAGCAGGAGAGACTGGCAGAAGAGGAATGCCCGGTACTAGAAAGAGATACTACTAACTGGGTCGTCGGCATAGGTGACCATAGAGAGGTTGTGGGAGGAGACAACTTTGGCCAAGGAGGATAAATAAATATTAAAGAGAGTCGGGCTTCAAGAAGAGGCCTGAGGCACTCCACAGGTCAGAGGGTAAGTATCTGACAAAAATGAGCAGCCTAAAACTTGAAAGGATCTTCCCCTAAGGAAAGAAGAGAGGCCCGTTTAGGACTCCCCGCACCATCTCACACCAGACAAGGAGCCGAGACCTGTGTGAGTTGGAGTTCTTGGAGAAAGCAAATGTCTACTTGGTGTCTGGTAAGGTTTGTATGTACCAAAGTCATTGAGTCCGCAAATGTTCCAGGATAGGTATATATTTGTGGTCATGGCCCTCTAAGGAAGAACCGTAGGGTAAGTGTGAAGGAATGCCCAGGTGTCAACAGTGTGTACAAGGGCAAAGGCGAGTGTGTGACCATGTAGGGGACCTGACAAGGGAAAAAAACAATGAACAATAACTTGCAACCCCATCCCACCCCCTTCCACTGTAACCCCCAAACATGGTTGTGTGAGACAAACCCTCCACCCACCCCAGTACCCCACTGTAGATGCAACCGGTAACTTGGGAAACATCCCTGAAGGTGGAGGAGAGTTAGGCAAACATCCTAGTCATGGTCTGGTTGGGTGGCCAATTGGATGGGAGGCACCCAAGGGTTGTCAAGGGGCTCCCAAATGGCAACTTGTGGAACTTTGACCATGGCAGTCGATGTGGCAGGCTACAACGCACATTTGTGAGTTAACCCATGAAATGTCCAGGATCCTCCCCACCTGGCCCGGAAAAGACATGCAGTGTTGAGGTAGCCTCCTGTCTGTCCCTAAAAAATGAATGTTAGTCATTATTGCTGAGGGGATTTTCTTTCTGTTTCTGTAGTGAAAGTCTGGGTGATGGTTTCCTAGTGCTTAAATGTTTGGCAAATTTAAGGCCAGCTTTGGCATTGGTGAAGTAGTGAGGTTTCCTCTCATTGGAGATGTGTAGTTTGGCCAGATAGCGCAGGGAGTATTGGATCTTGGCTGGTAAGAATTCCCACTGAGCAGCCTATACTGTTGGAGGAAAGTCTGGGTAGAATGAGAGTTCATTGCTTTGATAATGGACAATACGGGACGACTCCCTAGCGCGTCTCAGCACAATGTCACGATCCCCGTAATTCAGGAGTCTTGTGACTATGGGCCGAGCCAGGGTGACCTGCGAGGGACGCGGTCCGTGGGAGCGATGCGTCCCACCCACAATGAAGACCGGGCCCTGGGCCTCCCCAATGGGCTCACAAAGCATGGACTCCATGAAATCTTACATTTTATCAATGGCTGTGGATTCTGAAACTCCGGTGATTTGGTTGTTAGGTCATGACCTTACTTCCAGATTTGATGAGGTCAAGGATCTTTTCCATACATAAGAGATGTTCTCTGAAGTCAACAGGAACATCACCTGCACCTGAGACACGGTTTTTCAAATATTCCTGCCTGTCCTCATGTTTATTGACCCATGGTTTCATGTGGTCTAGGCAAATGGTGAGGCGGTAGAGCTTTTCATGGATGCCTCAAAGGCTGTTTTTACATCTACTAAGAGTTGCTTGAGATTACTATCTTGCTGTGCATCCCTCCCAGAGTGGTCAGAGGAACCCTCAGGTGGTGTCTCATGTTCAGCCTTGCGGGTGTGATGTTTACCCTTGAAGGTGAGTTTCTGTTGCCACATATCTTGCTTACTCATGATTGGGTTGCAGATGGAGCAGGCTGCTGAGCAGTTGTTCGGCAGACTACTGTTGGTTAAAGTCACACACTACGCAGCAGGATTCCTCACAAATATATTCTCCATGCCAGATACGATGGGGGTCGGCCCTGCGATTAAAGGTGATGTCTAATAGTCCACCCTCGAGCCCGCCATCCACCGCATGGCCTCCTTCCCAGGTGGGGAGGAGGGCTGGCAGGGGGGCACAAGGATGCTTGGGATCCAGTGGCTGCAAACAGTGAGAGGGAGAGCAGTTAAGTGTGCAGAGCTGCCACTGTGGAACAAAGGAGCAGCTCAAAAGATGTTGGGAGCAGCCCTCCCTACCCAGAAGGAGCACTTTGGATGGCGTGAGTTAGAATGGAGGAGACGGTTAGAGTCCTGCAAGGGTAGTTGTGCTCATGCCCCGTCGTTTTAAGGGCAGAGGTTGGGCCCATAGGGTCTAGTGCTGACCTCGCAATTGTAAAGGAGCATGCCAATTACTAATCGCTGCTTGCTCATCTTATGTGCAAGAGTTCTGGGTCTTAGGTTCTCCTGTCTGCCTTATACAAGCCCAGTTCGGACCTCATTTGATGTCTGCTCAAAGCTTGTTTTTTCTGGTGGCACTGTGAGTTAGATGAGGTAGCGACCCCCCACAACCCTCTTGAGTTATCCCCGCCACCTCATGCCTCCTCGAGCAGGAAGCACAGCATTTGTTCGTGCCGATAGCCCAGGCTGCCAGACGCCAGGCTGCGAGGCTGCATGGCTAATGGCAATGTAGGTCCAGCAGGCCTTGCACCGCTCAGCCAAGGGGCCACGGCCACCGAGACAATAGCAAAACAACAAGGGTGGAGTACCCCTGCCCCTCTAAAGTCCCCCCTTGGCTCCTCACTCTGGCTCCAAACCAGGTAGGCCTTACAGCCTCAGGCCCCCGCCATGGGACCCTGACCTGACTGTGCAGTCTAGACCGGGCCCGGGCCCACCACAATACTCAACTTGGTCCTCTCCGACACAGTTACTGGCACAAACCAAGGTCCCCAAACCACTCCGGTGGCCTCACTACCTAACCCAGAGGGTGGCCATGACCATACAGGCAGAAGAGGAGCCTGCTGAGGCCAAATAGATGCAGGATTATGCTACTGAGCTGCCTGGTAATGCTTCACCCCAGTGTTCACATTTCCAAAGCTATCAAGCTGTAACATCCCAAAGAGCAATGTTGTAGAGGTTCAGAAGCAGTAAGAAATAGTACTAAAGACTATTAGTCTAAATAGTCAGTATGCAAGGTGGTGAAAGAAGCAACCACAAAATATGTAATAAAGTGTTTGAAGAAGATAATTGAGAAGAATGTCCTCGTGGTCTGATACCTGATAACAGGGTGCCTTTAGTGTTGAAGTACATATAGAATATTGGTGCAGAATTGGGTGGAACATAGAGGGTCTGCATTACATCTTCCCAAATTCAGTAAATTGGAGGAGAGGCTGTGTCATATGTTGAACAAGGGACTGAAATAAATTCGTGAGAAAGAGGTGATTGGTGAAAGTATTTGAAAGAAAGATTGCAAGAATAAAGGTTGACACTAGACAGTATAACAAGAATGATTCATCTTTAGGTGTTGAGGGGAAAGAGGCCAAATGTTAGACTGTAGGTCTTATTTAAAAGTTAGCAGGCGGTACTCTGCCTAAACAGGGCGGATGTCCCATCCACAATATTCAAAATTACATTTGTTTTAGAGCACTGGTAGTACGCTCTACAGGACATCCACCATGTTTTCAATATAATACTGTGTCCACTAAACTCTAAATAGGGCTCGATGGCTGAGATAGATAAAGAGAGTAAAAAGGCTGGTGGTAGATGGTAAAATTGTGTGAGATACATAGAAAATGCAAAAGTAAGAGTTGATGTTTGAAAGCCAGCTAATTCTGTTGAAATAATGTGGGGGATTTGATCAGAAAAATATTCCCTGAAAGAGGAGGCAAGGGAGGAGCACCTTATCACTAGGGGTTCCTCTATTGTTGATGCTCTCTTACTGATCCAGCTATAACCAAAGTACCACTGGATCAAAGCTCCTATCCCTTATTGGTTCTTTGGCTGAAACTGGTACCCAGGGGAAGTTAGTTACAGAGCTATCTTTACTTTATCCCAATAAGCACAATATTAAGTCTGAGCTGTGGAGTTAGGCACACGCTTTTTAAGGACTTGCCTCCATATACTATGTGATTTTTGCTTCAAAACCCCAAAGGTCTAGCCAGACTTTGCCAAAGACGGATCTGCATTACCATCCAGACCTTCCTCTCTCTCGCTCTCTCTCTCTCTCTCTCT
Organism: Pleurodeles waltl; assembly: GCF_031143425.1. NCBI lineage: Eukaryota > Metazoa > Chordata > Amphibia > Caudata > Salamandridae > Pleurodeles > Pleurodeles waltl. Next base: position 1,463,270,664 of record NC_090445.1, read on the forward strand.
CTCTCTCTCTCTCTCTCTCTCTCTCTCTCCCATGACCCCCCACTTTCCCTGAGGTAGTGTTATCTTCAAGGGTGTTCTTCCTCACTCTTAAGGGTGCACTGCCTATGGGAGAGGGACAAATTATCGCAGTTTGTGGAAAACACAATTAATCTCGAGTTCTGATAAATTAAATGTGAAATTTGCAAAGAGTGACTGTGATGGGAGGAGAGAAGATGAAGAGAAAAAAGAATGTATAGTGAAGGTCCATGGAAGGTAGGAGAGTTTGAGAAAGATACCCAGGATTTTGGATACTTTATTGAAATAAAATATAACGAGCTGTTTCCCAGTATATTGCGTTTCAATACTTGTTCTTCTTTGCTTCTGTATTTTATCTTCTGTTGCTAAAGCATTGCCTGGATATAAAAGTGAACAACTATTTTAAAAAAAAGATAATTACTGTGTGCAGAAACTATCTTCTCTTTCTGGACAATCCATCAACGCTGTCCATTTCCTTTATTAAAGTGTGTCTTGTACTTTAATGCTTCTCACTGGAGAACCATCTACATATATGCCACTTATGATGCAGCCTCGGCGGTTTGGCAATTTGGACAAGAACATTTCACCCCCACAACCGAGCAGCCAACTTCTCATAGCAGTATATAAGTAAAGGATGGAGTCCACGTGGCTGTTTTTTTTAGTTCGGTGTTTTTCGTGTTTCTGTTTTTGGATTTTCGGATTTGTAGATGAAACCTCCTAACACTATGCGTGTAATGCTGCTTTGACTTTCCTTAGAATGCCACTGCCAGTAGCGATTAAAACTCCTTTACTTCACGATGATAAACAAATGACATTTCATTAAGAAAAAAGGTTAAGGGAAATGTCTACACATACAGTGGCTCTTCAGCATCTAGGAGCACCGGTCATGCATGGACACCCACATAGAACAAACTAAAACTTTCTAAATATCTACCACCAGACTTTGTGTTGGAAATAGTTCTCTTCATTTCATTATTTGGGTAGTAAAATAACGTGATATGCCGCCTTGTCTGAACTGCTAGTTGTTTTTTCTCTTTTAAGATAAACTCCTCTCTTTGTCAGACAGAGACGATTTTGACAAATACCTTCATCCAAATCTGAGTACCCATTTGTAAAGCACCTTAATTTTAAAGTTTTAGTTATTCACTTGAATATCTGAATTTTGAATTCTCCCCTTTCTGTTTCTTATGGACCAATTCAACTTTCTTTTTTTTCGGTCGTAAAAGAGACAACCTGTCTAACTTTATGTTAGCTTGTAATTGTCCACTTACATAGTGATATTGCCGATGGCACTAAATAGCCCTTTACCTCTTAAATAGATAATTAGGGGCAACATGTACGATGCTTTTTGTATGTTGCAAACAGCGAATCTGGCTGTTTGAGACATGCAAAAAGCACTTCCCCATGTTCAAAGCCAGTTTTACGATTCGGTAAACTTTTCATCGGACCACTGCCTGCTCTGAAAAAATAAAACAAAAACATTAAATTTTTTATTTTTGTAATGCAGCTCGTTTTCCTTTAAGGAAAACAGGCTGCATTACAAAACAAAAAAAATTGCTTTATTGAAAAGCAGTCACAGACATGGTGGTCTGCTGTCTCCAGGAGGCCACCATCCCTGTGAGGGCCACCATTCCCAACTGGGTCGCAAATTGCGACCTACCTCATGAATAATCATGAGGTGCGTATTTGCGACCCCCTTGCGAGTCAAAAATAGTGTTGTGGACACTATCCTACATTCGGATTTGCGACTCGCAAATTGCGAGTCGCAAATCTGAAATTTCGGACATGTAGCCCAAGGTCTCAGCAAAAACTTTGCAAGAGGGTGGTTGACACTCTGTATTTATAAAGCATTCTCCAAATATCCATGGCAATTGAAAGGCAGCAACAGGAACAACACCAATGACTGTATGTAGACAAAAGCAAATCATAATGTTCTCTGCATTTCCATAACAGACTCTTTGCAGATGACCTCTCTTGTGTACTGTTTTATTTTTATAAATGTTGCATTTAGCCCAAATATATGTTTTTTCTCGAAATTGCAGAGATGAAAATAACAAGGAAAACTACCTTCAGAGAGTCACAATCTTGGATGAAAAAGAGCCGGCGATTTGGGATAGCCAACAGCATGTAGAGAAGAACATCTTTGATAGCACATCATGGGCTGGAATGGGCCTCATGCAAGGGAAGAAGACAAGACCCAGCATCATGGCCGACAACGGAAAGGGCCAACCAGACGGGATTCAGGTAACAGACAAAGCCCAAATGCCTTCTCTCATTGTAGTAGTAGTTTCTTTGTCTCAATTTTTCATTTTCACTTGAACAATATATGCTTTGTCATGATCCTGTCTTGGATTAGATTATTAATTATTGGCATTGCTTATGTGCAGTTGGAGAATTTTGTTTTTGTGTTTTATTTCTAATTGTGTAACCATTTGCAAAAAAAACAGAAATGCTCGTGAGAATGGTATTAACATACCTTAATTATCAGTATGTGCATTGAACCTAGGGACTTGATTCAGGAATATTACTGAAAAATGGCACCGTAATTTGCTTTTGAAAACACTGACATTTTAATGTTTAGTTGATTGTCTAACAAGATCCCAAGTTTTCGATAAGCGCATATGGATGCCACTCTTTTTCACTACAGGCACCATCACTCTGGAAATCTTAACAGCTGAATTGAGATTTATTTAACTATGTGGCTATAGAAGGCGACTCTCGGATGACAGTATGCCTTAATAGATAAACGCATAAATGCAAATATCTGTGCAATTTATGGAACAGTAAGCCTGGTCTTTTTAGCACTTAGTCATGATGATAGGTTTGATGCCATATATGTGTGTGATTGTAGCTTCATTTGGGAGTTTGATTTTGTCAATATAACTTTATTTGTCCTCTTGTTGATTAGTACTTCATATTTCTTCTGAAATAATGTGCTACTTACCAATAAATTGACGATTAAGCTATTGTTTCTGACATTATTGTATGTCATAAATTGATTAGTTGGTATTGTAATACCATAGAAAGTTACCTGTAAGTATTGAAAGGCATGTGAAGGTACATAATAGAAATACAAAAGGTCAGTTGGTCATCTTACACATATATGAAAAATTTGGTTAAACATTGTACATTTAATAAAGAACATGGTTGTACAAGGGTCAGTGTTTGTATTCTGAGCATTGCATTTCTAACCCCTTCTTTGTCAATGTTCGCCCTTATTTGCTAACATTTAATTAATAAAAATGTAATTAACAATAGATGAATAATACATATCTGAAAACTTTAATTTCTCCTTCAGGAATATAAGAAACTTCCAGTTGGGAAATGAAAATTAGAATCAATAATTGTATCCATACCTTGGGAATCGGAGTGTATTTCTACTGGAATGTTCTAATTAAATTCAGTGTGTTGAACCACAGCAAACATCATATATTGATGTGAAAAGTTCAAAGGGTCCAATTCACAAAGTCAATTACAGCACACAGTAATTATCTTTTTTTTAAAAATAGTTGTTCACTTTTATATCCAGGCAATGCTGTCATAAACCTGTGTTTACTGACAGCAATGACTCCATTTACTCCAGGCAGGAGTCCTCGAAAGGATACCTGGCAGGCATAAATGGCTTTACTTCTGCTTAATTTTATTCTATAGTGGGGCACAATTCTGCAGTATTAATCCCCACACAAGCCACGAGGGGTGAGGAGTGGTAGGATCAAAGCATGTGGTGCCTTGAAAGTTTGTGAATGCTCAAAAACGTGTGAGTTTGTTGACATTTACAAACTCCCTTGCGACCCATTCCCACTGTGGAAATAGGTGTAGATTTCCTCAAGAAAAGGGAAGAAATAACACAGCTTCCAAAGTGAGAAGAGGACTAGAACACACTTATACTCTGCAGGGGTGGTGAGGTAGTAGTTTCTAGTGAAAATATAACTTCATATTCCCCATACTGGAAAGCTGCATGTTGCAACCGGATTAGAATTGCAGGTGTACTGCGTAGAATATTTGTGAATTCCCAAAATTCTTACATTTACAGCCATGTGTAGGAATACATATGCTGGTTTAAATAGTTTTTCTTTATATTGTAAAAAAATCAGAGACTTTTATGTATTCGTTAGTTTAGAGGTTTTGGGCCCAATTCACAAAGAAGTTCAAGCAGGATACCACACTAAGCACAACCCCTCTCAAGGGCAACAGTGCCTGAACCTCCGTGAAGAGAGAAAACCATCCAGGGTCTCCGCTCTTATTAGAGAAAGAAACTGTTCTAATGACCCAAAGATTAGCCTATATTTTGTGCCCGACCGTTAAGTTAGCCTGCCTACGTTAGACCCAGATACGGCATATCCTTATCTCTCCAGGAAATCAAGAACGTGTAAATCATCCAGGCAATTACATTGACAACCACCTAAGATGACAGAAGTGTGAGACAAGTTCCCTGCTATCTATATTTCAAAGTCTGACAGCGAATGTATAATATAAAACTATGTATTCTAAATTGAAATATGTTTGTCATACTAGTCTATACCGGTTTCTTTTGAACTGTCACACCGGTTCATACCTGTTATGTCCAGAATTAAATGGAAATTCCCCAATGTAGGGTGAAGGTCAGTGGCCAATTGTAGGAAGCTGGCTTTTTATGTAGTGGTTCTAATGTAAGGGCACACTATGCAAAACGTTTGCAAAACTCTTATTGGGTTGCAGAGTTTACTTTAATAATCCTAAGTGCTCTATTTTTGGTAGTGTGGTCAAGCAGTTTAGGCATATCAGAGGGGAGTGTTAAGTACTTGCTGTACACACTCAAGAAAATGTTCACACAATAAGAAATCGGATACCAATTTATACAAATAAAGCAGATTTTAATAGGAATTTAGACACAGAGATTTTTAGAATAACTTCAGTACAAGCGGAGATATCGATTTTAAAAGCAAGTAGACAAATTGTTTCAAATAACAGTATTGAGGCATACGCCTCAAACACCAAAATGTTGTCCTATACAAGATAAACACACATAGCAAACAGGTACTTGTAGACGGAATTCAGGGGAGCCCTTTGGGACGTAAGGTGCTAGTGGGCCATGGTTTAAAGTACCACCAACAGTTTCACTTTACCTGCCCTGGTGTGTCCGGGTGCAGAGGTGTTAGTCGGGATGGTAGCTTTGAGCACTACATTATTAAAGTCAGTGGGGACCTGAAACAAAGGCTGAAATGGGGGACTTGGGTATGAGTCTTGAAGAATCCAAAGGGAGGTTCAATTCATGGAGACCCATAGGCCAAGGGGACACAATCAGAATTTGGAGATCCAGGCTGTGGGGCTCGGGTGCAGAGGGTCTTGGCTGGCTAGCCAATTGCGTTTGTGGCTCTCACTGTCGATTGGTCGATCTGCAGAGGGAAGAAAAAACATAATAGCAGGGCTACTCTCATTGTGGTTCTTGGTTCTCCTGATGTCCCTTGACATGCAGGAAGACTACTAAGGTGGTGGGGTCTGGGCTGAACACAAAACAAGCTTTGGCTGGTGCAAGTGCCCTGGTACTGCAGGGGGACTCCTGGATGGTCTAGCGTCTCAAAACTCATCAGAGAGATGGAGCTAACCTCCTAGAGCCATGAAGCCCTCCTCCTGAAATGGTGCTCCTCTTGTGGGCCAGATGGCCAGCAACATGGTGAACCAGTCTGATGCAGTCTGTGTCTGCAGATGCAAGGGAATGGCTGATGCACCCCAAGGGAGATGATACCTGGTTGCTGAAGTGCTAGACAGTCCTCCAAGTGTTGGGGCAGATGCACAGCTGCAGGATGAGTCGGGTCTTTGCAATTTTAAAGGAGAAAGCAGCTAAGCAGGATTTAGTGGCAGTTTTTGTGCAGGTCCTGGTTCCCACAACACTGTCTCTTCTTTTCCTTCTTCAGTTCCCAGGAAGTTGAATCTGTCTGTCTGGGGTTGAAGGGGACCCATAAATACTCAATTTAGGGGCTTTTTAGGGGAATATGTGGTAGTAGCCAATGGGCTTCTGACCACTAGGGTAACTACACCTCCTATATGACCACTTCCTGTGGAGATTGGGCATAACCCTAATCCAAAAGTCCATATTTCACCAAAATAAAGATAGTGAAACCCTTCTCTGGCTGTTCATCTCAGGTAGCCCATCTTAGGTGTGTGGCTAGTCTGTGGGTGCAACAATGCTTCTGAATGACTTATTTCCCACTTGCACTGATGCAAATGGGCCCCAGGGCAGAGGGTGGTGTTCCCCAGGCCTGGGGGGAAGCCGAGGTTGCATGTCAAAGCAGCAGAGGCTTTGAAGCCTCTGGCCTTGTTATGCTAAATTGCTAGCCATCCTGCAGGAGGAGGTGAGAACAACTTCTACCCAGTAGGCATTTTTCCTGGCCTCTGAGAGTTCTGGTTCTTCCTTGCAGGTTGCAGAAGCACAACTTTGGTGGCAGTCTGGAAGATACCAGTCAGCCAACACACTAAAAGACTGGTAGGGCTACAGGGGGCACCTCTAAGGTCTGAGTGCATGTCCCAACAAGTCCAATACTGGCTCAGTACACATTTATTAAGACAAGGTTTTTGGTACCAAACACCATTACTTACATTGAAGCCATCAGGGAGCTGGGTAACTTGTAATGACCAGTGGCCATGACATGTCCTCTTTTGGCTTTTTCGCACTTGCAATGGCTAGCAGTGGAACTAGGCATCACAGTGGCGTATATTCTCATGCAGATATGCCCTCACATGTAAAATATTGCAACCTGCCTTAGAGCTCTAAAGGCCTGCTTAAGGTTGACTTACTTATAGTACATGGAGTGTATTTGGGCATTACACACAGGGAGTGGGCAGTGTCATGTTTTTTGTAAATGGCTTGTACCATTTCACACTTCCTGCAATGGTAGACTGCTTGCAGATTGCGTGTGGGTCCTTTAGGGTTGCATAATACATGTTGCAGCCCTTAGGGCCCTCTTTACTCTCTTTGGTACTCATACCAAGGGTACCATTCACCAGAACCTTACAAGTGTGCTAAAGTCGTTGCCAATTGGGTTACACTTAACATTTGAGTAGTTTTCAGGGGATGAGCACTGTACAAGGACCTAGTTAGCAGAGCCCACCGGCACTTCCAATCAAGAGCACCAGTACCAGTGGGCGAAAAGCGGGGGTGACCATGTCTAAAAGAGTCACTTTCCTACACCAATACTACAAAAACTCCATGAAGTAGCCACTGATTCAGAGAGTTCTGCACCCTAGAGACTTCTAGACTGCTGCATTGCTGCAGCATCCATTCCTCTGCTGAGAGCTGATACTAAAACAATTCCCAAAAAAAGCTGAGGTGTGTTCTCCTTTTGAGGGTACACTGTCTCCCTGCTGAAAACAGATAATCACATATTCTTTGCTGTGAACAGGCATGCAGTGTGCTGAATCCCAAGGAACTCTAGATGCAAATTAGCTACTGTATGCTCTCATTGTGTAGAAGTAGTCTTTAGGGTGTTAGGTTGCCAATGACATTCCAATCAAGTGAGAAATGTTTTCATTATTCTTGCTGTTAGTGGCATGCATTAGTCCTGTTTTGATTATACACAGTGTGGTTATTACTTGTGCTAAGCAATACAATGAGACTGTTATTATAAACAATTTTAAATATAATGTTTCTTTTCTTTAGTGCAGTATTTATCTGTGATATTCGAAAGAACTGCAATTGAGTTTGAATTACTATTTTGTCCTTGACCCCTTTTAAGGCACCAATGCCAAATACTTTTCACCTTACAAATATTAGCGTTACCAGCCCCTTTTAATAGCCATGTGCCTGGCTCCAGACTCACACCAGGGGTTTGGCGACTGCATTGTGTGAGGACAGGCACAGCCCTTTCAAGTGTAAGTGACCACTCCTCCCTGCACTCTAGCCCAGATGGACCATCAGGATATGTAGGCTGCACCCCAGCTCCCTTTGTGTCACTGTCTAGAAGGGCTTCACTAACAGCCCAGCTGTCAGTGACCCAGACAGGGAATACACAAGCAGGCAGAGTCACAAAATGGTTTAAGCAAGAAAAAGCGCACTTTTTAAAAGTGGCATTTTCAAACTGACAATTTAAAAAACAACTTTACCAAAAGATGTATTTTTTAATTGTAAGTTCAGAGACCCCAAACTCCTGATCTCTATCTGCTCCCAAAGGGAAACTGCACTTAAAAGAAATGTAAAGGCAGCCCCCATGTTAAGCAATCTCAATCCGACTGTAGCATCCCGATAATTTTAAGAGAAATTATTGTGACTCTACAGACAGATTGAGATTGAAGCATTGGTCCATGGATACAGGGAGAGTATATCAGAGGGACTCCCATATAGGATGGATCCAGCACTCGGATCAGGGTTCAGTTAAGATCACATTGATCATTACAGCATTCGTTCTATTAGACAATACAGTAGATTCTTTGATTCAGACCAGAGTTAATGATGAAAGGTTTTCTCTATTCAACAAATTAGGAAAGGAAAGCAAGGCATTTTCCAGACATTATCATTTATTAGAGGAGAAATATTGGAGCTTGATAGCCCTAATATGAAGATCACAATTGGATATTATATGAAATTGTTTTGGGTGAAAAATGTTTATAGTCTTGAAGAAGGTGGTTATTATGAAGAGTGTCCACCAAAATGCATTGATGGAATATTAAAGCAGAATCTGCAGTACTTAGGGAGACCTTTTATGGGATACAATGCTGCCATGGACCCCTGTTGATACAATAAGCACATTTGCTTGTTTTAGAAAGACTAATTATTGTGTCCTAATTGTCCTCTCATTTTGCTATTGATTTTATTGTTTTATTTATATATTATTATTTTTTTCTGTGATGTATATGTGTTTTTAACATAACAATTTTCTGTGAATATAAATGTGAAATTATGTTTATATAAGAGTATTAAAGTCATTGATATTTTTCTTACCTTCTGTGGTACTTGGAAGTGGCGTATCCTTTTGGATGTGGTGTGTATGTCTACCAAAGTTTCAGTGGTTATGTGATTTAAATTTTTATTCTGAGGGCAATCTTGCAATTCCTTTGTCATCATGGTTACCTCCTACAGGGAATAAGGAAGCACCTATTACTGTAGGTTTGTCAAGCTTGAATCTAAAAAGGTTATTCCAAATCTGTGGGTTTTCTATGTTTATTGAATCTTGTGTTTTTTCGCATCCATACAGATAAAATGGCATCTCCTGTTACATCAGGAGTAAATTACCGAAAGGCAATCATACAACATCTCAAGAACACAGGTGTCCCTGATGTGAGGGCAGTTACATTTGTAATCGCTGCACACACAGTGTATGCTTTTGAGACATTTTAATCTTGAGTCGAATTCTATGCTAAAGATGCTACCACAGAGCTGCTTCAGGCTGACAAACCGGAAGCACCACCTGCACACTATAGGGCATACAAGAATCTGGAAATCCCTTTGACCTACGAAGACAACCACAATCGGTTTGTTGGTGAGTTGCCACACATACACAGGAATGTTAGATTGGGTCTCCTGAATACCAAAGGGGCTACATGGTCATTATTAGCTGGATACACACCTGAGTAATGCAGCCATCAGACTCCAGAGCTGGATTGCGGCTGCTGCAGACGACTAAATGGCAGCGGCTATCTTGATCATTTGGCTCCAAAACGCAAAAGAAAAAGCTGAGAAGAAGAGCTGCTAGGGCATTAATAACAATAAAGGTGAGATCTGCTGCAAAGTGAATAGAAGGGTTAGAGGAGAAGGCTGGGGGTGTTTACTTTAAGGTCATGCACCCTGTTTCATGTGTGACAAATATTAAAAGCCACATCTGAATGTTGGGGATATTACCACAGTTGGGACAGCAGACACCTTGGACATTGGAGGTGGGGGGTGATTGAAGGCTATTTGGACGAGGTTGTGGGTTGGAGTAGGCAAGGGGTGGAGTTAAGAAATGTTTTGAAATATGTGTGTCTATTGGTGTTTTGCTTTTTAAAAAAAAATTTATTAAGTTTTCCTTGCACACAGTGCATAACAACCATGTTGGACCTGGCCCTTTTTACAGGGTTATCCTCAAACTGTTTTCTTTTTTTCTGACCAGTTGTTGTTGGCTTTAGGACTCTGGGGACTTTACTACTGCTAACCAGTGCTAAAGTGCATATGCTTTCTGTGTAAATTGCACTGTTGATTGGTGTATCCATGATTGGCATATTTGAGTTACTGGAAAGTACCAAGTAAAGTGCACTAGAGGTACCCAGGGCCTGTAAATCAAATGCTGCTAGTGGACCTGCAGCACTGCTTGTGCCACCTACATGAGTAGCCCTGTGAACTGCCACTGCAGTGTCTGTGTGTGCAGTTTTAAACTGTCTATTCGACCTTTAAGGTAGGCACTAGGTAGCCCCAAGGGCAGGGTGCGGTGTATTTTAAAGGTGGAACATGTACTGATGTGTTTTATATGTCCTAACAGTGAAATACTGCCAAATTCGATTTTCACTATTGCAAGGCCTACCCTCTCATAGGTTAGCATGGGGGCTGACTTTAATTATCCTTAAAGTGTAGATTCCCTTTGAGAGTAGATAGAGATGTGGAGTTTGGGGTCTCTGAACTCACAATTTAAAAATACATCTTTTAGTAAAGTTGGTTTTTAAATTGTTTGTTTGAAAATGCCACTTTTAGATAGTGTGCATTTTCTTGCTTAAACCATTTTGTGCCTCTGCCTGCTTGTGTATTCCACGTCTGGGTCAGACTGACAGTTGGGCTGTTGAGAATTCCCTCTAGACAGTGACACAAAGGGAGCTGGGGTGTAGCCTGCATATCCTGATGGGACATCTGGGCTAGAGTGGAGGGAAGAGGGGTCACTTACACCTGATAGGGCCGTGCCTGCCCTCACACAATGCAGTCTCTGACCCCCTAGAGTGTGTCTGGGGCCAGGCCTGGGCCTGGCAGGATCTTGTGAACAACAGACACTTTCCTTTGAAGTATGCCTTCTTCAAAGGCAGAAAGGGGTATAAGTAGTGGACCCAAAACCCCAGACTTTTAGAATCTTTCTGGATCAGGAGGAACCTCTGCCAAAGAGAAGAGCTGAAGAGATGAAGAGCTGGAGGAGGAGTACTGTCCCTTTGCTGTGTGTGCTTTGCTGGGTTGGCCTGCAGTTGCTGCTTCTGCCTTGAAAGAGAGCAACGGGTGAACTTTTCTGTGTATCCTGCTTGAGAGAGTCCTCCAAGGGCTTGAAGTAGAGCTTGCCTCCTGTTGGAAGTCTCAGGGATACCAAAGACTTAAGTTTCAAATGCCTGCAGCACTGGGACTCCGCCAACGATACCGCTGGCCTGCACCTTTGAAATGCCGATGCCGCACCGAGCTGCACTGCCCCGCTACACACCGCAACCATGGTCTCACCTACGCCGCCATTTGACGCCGCCACTGAGCTGCTGCTTGCACTGTGACCTGTGGGTCCTGCACTCCGGCATCACCTTGCTCACACAGCAGCCTAGGCATCCCCGACGACGACACTGCTACTGACACCGGCGCCGCTGCCTGCACCGTGGCCTGTGGACACCGCTCATGAGGTACACAAAGCACCGTCCCACACCACAGCCCTGGTCCACCGACGCCAGCACCATCAACTCCAGTGACAGTTTGTGAAGGATAGTCCACCTGTTCGAAAAAGTCACCAAGAAACGGATTCCAGCTATTTTACTGGCACTTGATGCTGAAAAGGCCTTTGACTGGGTGGACTGGCCCTTTCTCTTCCATACTCTCCATCAATTTGGCTTTCATGAACGGTTCATCACCATGGTTCAGGCTAACTAGGTTAACCCTTTCTTGCGGGTTGTGATCAACGGGGTAGGATCAAATCTTTCAGTTTAAGTCGTGGATCCTGGCAGGAATGCCCACTCTCCCCACTCTTATTTGCCCTCAGTATAGAACCCCTAGCCGCTACAATCAGGGCTGCACCAGAGATTCGAGGCATCGCCTTCGGCTCCGTAGACCACAAAATCTCACTGTTCACACATTATGTACTGCTCTCTCTCACCTCCCCACCACTTTATCAGATGCTCTACAAAAAGAGTTGCCCCTTAATGAAACAGTGGTGGGATATCACATAAACCTCCATAAGTCCTTTCTTTTAAACCTGACTCTCCCTACCCAAGACATGGAGGTATTAGTGAACACGGCTCCTTCTCAATGGATGAAAAACAAATCACATATCTGGGTTTTAACATTACACCCAAGATCACAGATCTCTATTAGGCAAACTTCCCCACACTATTCCGTCAATTTAAATTAGCATTCAAACGTTTGTACCCCGTGTACTTGTCATGGCTAGAACAGATTAATGCAATTATAATGACAGTTATCCCATGTATTCTATACCTCTTCCCAGGCCTGCTAATTGAAGTGCCCCGAGAATTTTACTCAGTGCTCTGCTCCTTAGTCACACATTTTTACTGGCAAGGTCGTAGAGCCCAGCTCTCATACAAGCAATTGCAGCTCCCAAGAGGCAGGAGGCCTTGCCCTACCAGATTTTCACGGGTACTGCAAAGCAGCACAATTGAGAGCCATTGCTGAATGGTCCAAAATAGAATCAGACAAACATTGGCTCCATATGGATAGAGCGCTGGTAGGCCTATACATATGGGGCATCCTTTGGAAGCCAAAGTCTGACCTCCCTCCTTGCGCTTACTTGAGCACACTGACCCAAACAACTCTAAAGGTGTGGGACACAGTCAGTCGGTTCCAGGATGGCTTTCTTTTCCCTCCCCCTATACCTCTATTCACATAATTCCCGCTTTCCCTCCAGGCCTAACACCTGGACCCTTTGACCTCTGGAGGGGTGGAGCTTTTGCAGTACAGAGAAAGGCTTAGGAAGAGTTTAATTGGAGCCGATTTTAGCATTGACATCGCCGCCCAAAAATATATAACTAGCAGTTCGTCTGCAGTCATCAAGAGACATAGGCAAGTTGTACACCATATTTAAAAGCTTCTAAAACGTATTATAGTTGCGTAATAAAAAACAGTAATTGGAAAAATTAAACAAACGGAATTGAAAACCATTTTCTCACAAAATATGAAAATGTTTGATGCCTCAATTGCAAGTGCTAAGAACGCTGACAAAGCATTTAAGAGATACACTGAACCAGGTTGAAAGTACCGCCCTCAGCACGCCCACAAGTTGATGGAGAAGTGGGCAAGAAATAATAGACAACCCCCTCACAGACATCAAATACTGCCCATGATTCTTCAAAAATGTCAAAGTCTCCCCCATAGGACAAACAAATAACCAAACCCAGCTAATGGAGCTATGTTTCAACTGATACCATACACCAGGCCAGAAGACCTGATGGAAGATTAGAACAAGTAACAATATATATGTGTGGGATGACACAGGAATCCATCCTGGAAGTTTGATAGATGTTATTGCGTATGCTAGAAAGTCAGCCATCGTGACATAAGCGAGGAAGAGCTGCAAAGCAGTTGATTCATAAACTGTAATTTGTACCAGCTCCACGGTTCTGTAGGTTTACTAATGCAACATTTTTAGCGAGTGGGGGTGTCAGATCACTCACCTTCGAGAGTCACCCAGATCCCTCACCTTTGAGAATCAACAAGTTGTCTGCAAGGGTAGTAAAGATGGAGGATTGGAAGCTTAAACTCTGGGATTTAAAAGATAAAAAGCTGATAACATCAATTACTCAGACGACACAACAATACAAAACCATGAGGATGGTATAATTATATAGAAGCATACAAAACAGTAGTGAGGGACAGATTACATTGCGGGTAGTGTGGGAGAGAAAATAGAGACTGACAGCCTAAATCTCAAGAAACAGTTCACACAAGACGCATCAACAGAAAGGGCACGCAGACTTAAGGTTAAGAGAGGAATTTCGGGCGACCTTGGAAAAGGAAACAAAATAAAAATCTAGCAAAAGCCGGGCGGTAGTGGGCCAGACAGGGAAAAAAGGATGGACAGTGCAGACATTGCTACAGTATTTGCGGTTACTTTCAAGCTGCATATTTCTCAAGATCAGATGCTTATCATGCCTTGATGATGCAATGTGAAGGGCTTGCCTACCCCATGAATGGCAGTCACAAATATTTCAATAGGTTAACACCAGGCCCGAACGGGGCCCCGGCAGAATTATTTAAGAGACTAAGATGTATGTATGAAAAGGCAAGAGAAAAGGAAGCCCTGCCCCACGCCTGAGGGTAGGTGCAGTGGTTATGATACTCAAGGCAGGTACAGGGGTGTAGCTTGTATTGATGCAGCAGATGCAGTGGCATCAGACCCAGGGGTTTAAGGGACCCAAAAAAGCCTTAATGGTTATGTATTTTACAATTAAAACAGGAGCCAAAGGGCCCAATTCCTTTCTTGCATTTGGGCCCATGAAACTCTCGGTACCCACAAAGTAGGTAAAAATCTCATAGGTCATTGATTTGGACAATGTAAAGTGAGTTTGCACTAGAGAAGGGCAAAGGAGTGCCCTTTTTCACCAGCTTCGTTTGAACTGGTGATAGAACCACTGGCCTGCTGGATAAGCTGAAGCCCCCTAATAAGAGGGCTTAGATAAACAGTGGATAGGGAGGACTGCATATCGATTTATACAGTTATCTACTCCTGCACTTGGCAGACCCAGAGATGTGCATACCCAGACTTTTGCATGTTCTCAAAGTATATGGCCAATATTCAGGATTTAAATTGAACTGGAACCAGTTGACTGAAGGGTCCAATGGAAGAGTATTGTGATGATGTTTAAATATTTAGGCATATACATCACTAAAGCTAGAAATATATTTAAACATGTAAAAGTAAAGTCGATATTTACTAAATTTAGGCAGGATGTGATGCTGAAAAAGTTGCCGCTGTCACCATTAGGTAGAGCATACATTCTCAAAATGTCCACACTACCTAACTTTTAGTATGTGCTATAGAAGACACCATTTTAAGTCCTTGAGATCCCGTGTATGGGCTGGTGGGATGCTCAGAATCTCCTCAGACATCGAAGAGAGGGGTATGTGAAGCTGGGGTAGCTGGACCCAACTGGAGAAAATATTATTGTACTTCCAAGTTGATGATAACAGGACACCAAAACCCCTCAGCCACTATCAGGACCCACAGAGGTAGTTATGAAAGCGTGTCATCCGGCCAAAGCAAAGGTAGGATGGAAGGGAACGTTAAACAATTCAGCTTGAACTATTGAAGCAAATGTAGTTTGTGGACATGCTGGGTACGAGTAAAGTAGGAGGTAAGACAATTTTCAGTTTTTTACCCTTGTCAAGGGAGAAAATGGTCATGTGCTTTGGGTATGCCTAAAAGTAAGGTAATTCCTGCAACTGCTGAACTGAAAGTACCATCCAGCTCCCAAGTGAAGGGCTAAATGAGGGCACTAGGGTCGTCAGAATCCAGTATTTCCAATGTGAGCTTATCATTTAGGGCCTTAGCTTTATATAGGTTTTAATAAACAGACCTGTGACTGTAATTGTGGAGGTTGAGTTGGGGAGAAATCTGCCGAAAGCTATGAGGCTACATGCATTAGGAAAGTGTGTAGTTTACCTGTGGTAGAATGGATATGTTTGCATCAAACACAAACATGGACCAACATGTGTCTGCTTTATGGGGAGGGGCAAAACCTTGCTAAAAAAAGTTATACTGAAAGTTGTGGAGAGCAGTGTCCATATATTAAAGTCACCTAGAGCATGATTTACGTTATGGTGGATGGCAAGCTGTCAGGATGGTGAAAAACATTACCCCTTTCACCCTGACGCGCTACTGTCCACTAGATTTAGAGATGACATGTCTGTGCTTTGAAAGGAATTTCTATCCTGGCGGTTTCCTTCAAGGTATAAACATTTCGGTGGACACAACTGTCGGATTTCTTGGCCATCCACAAACATTTAAACTTTTTTGGTTTTCAGAAAGACACGCGGAAAGCAAGAGTTGTATCTGAAAAACTGAAAAATAATGACCCCGACGCCCTGGGAGTTTTCTCCAAAGGTGTGCGAGTCATTATTTGTTTTTTTCTGGCTGTCACAATCAAGTTTTAACTGGCGGTGATGGGCTGAAAAAACAAGACATTTAACCACCCACCCTTAGTAGGGCATGGTGTAACGCCCTTCTGACAGTCACTACTCCACTGGGCCTTCTAAGTAAGCTTTCCTTTGATGTAGCCAACGGGTGTCTGTTTTACAGTCCATCTTTCTCTAAATGGGCGAGCAGACCAAGAGTTTGGCATACAATGCTCTAGGGTACCCGTAGTATGACCTTAGCGGCTAATAAGAATGGCAGTTTCCTAACAATGTCAAGTAATGTTTTAAGGGAATCATTACTTAACGTAGGGTCCTATAGATCAACAGAAAGAGAACAGTAAAAGTTGAAGACAGTGTACCGACAAACCAGCGCTTCAGTGGGCTGGAGATTGGTAACAAGGCAAATGTTCTTGTTGCGTTTTATACATCTTTTATACAACAAACACCCCACTGCATTTCTCCGTGTGGTTAGGGCAAAATATATTATATAGCCTTACAGTCCTTCAGTAGTTCAAACCAAGCAAGCACTGAATGAAGGCAGGCTTCCATCTCAAAAACAGATTCCAGTTGGCATGAATAAATTGTCAATCTTGCACTTATGTCCAGGGCTCGAACATCCGTGATTAAGAAAGTAGGTCTTACACGGCTTCTGATAGCTCATCAGTAACGTGGAGACAGTGCACGTCGTACAAAGCACATCGTTTAAGCCTCTGGCTGAGAATTTTAGCTGTAGGAGAAAGGGAACTTCTGCAAAGCTAAGAAATGTAAGCAAGCAGTTGCAGTGGGTAAAAGACCCCTGCCTAAAGTTTGAGATCTCTTAGGCAGGATTTCCAGCACCTCTGTTCTGGCACGTCGTTTTCATGAATGTGTGCAGATGCGTTTGCCTTTGCTGCGCCCTTTATGTGTCGATGATACCACTGTTTGAACCACTGAAAAGCTATCAGGCAGTTAGGTATTAATGAAACTCATGACTCAGTTAAAATGTAAATACCATAACAGTACAGCAGAATAACACCAGAGGCTTAATTTCAGTAAAAGACGAGGGAAACCCTCAGCTAATGATGCAAGGACAAAAGAAAACAGATTAAAATTAAACTGCAACAGCATGCCACACATTCAGAGGTGCAAACATGCAGGAACTGATTTAACAGCTTGCAGATGGGTTTGCCGTGAAACCTGCCAGCACCCTTTGTCGCTTAGGTTCTCATTATCCTAATGAGAGTACTGGATTTGGGCGGCAGAATCACCTGTACTGCGGGGGACTGAGTCTAAACCTGCACCATGTGACCCCTGTTGGCCTGATCCTGGTTTTTCTGGCTAACTAGCAGTGCCTCATCTCTACCCAAAAGCAAGGATGACTGTGGCAACCAGGCGCATGACATAAATGACTCCTCAGGGAATCGTGGTCGCTCAGACCCCGTCCGTTTCTCTCAGTTATGTTAGTCTCACATATGCAAAGACAATCAGAGGCAGAATATAGGTCAATAAGGCTTTCCCTTATGGGCCAGGAAGCAGGTAGTCTACGTAAGTAGCTGTAGCGAAGCAATCAGCTTACAGTCGTGGTCATCCGGCTGGAATCTTCCTCTAACGTGTATGGGGTGAAGCAGTGTTTTATCATAAAACAGCTGATGTTCCAAGAAAAGATCCCCACATAAGAGCATGTATGTTTCTATGAATGTTGGAAACAAAGCGTACCACTTTTGCCGGCAACCTATCTTACTGTAGCCTTGAGGAAAGCAGAGTGAGAGAAATGTCTTGTTTAAGAATTTAGTGCTGTCCTAGGCGAAGAACAACTAGACGAGGAAATAAAACAAGACCGCAAATGTGTCTAGTGTTAATAAAACATAAAATGAAGCCAAATAAATTATATCTTGGCTAAAGTGCACAGCGGCAGGCTTAGTTTGCTAAAAATAACGTGTATAAGACAATGGCTAAAAATTCTGATACAACAACTTGACAGTGAAGTAGGAGTATGAACCCGAAAGTAAATTATTTCTATTCTCCCAGGGAAGGCATTCCACTCAGATACTGTGTAAACTGTAGTAATCAAATCAATGTAGGACGGACTATGGGGGTCATTCTGACCCTGGCGGTCATGGACCGCCAGGGCCAACGACCGCGGGAGCACCGCCAACAGGCTGGCGGTGCTCCCATGGGCATTCTGACCGCGGCGGTACAGCCGTGGTCAGAAACGGGAAACCGGCGGTGCCCTGCCGGTTTCCCGCTGCCCTGGGGAATCCTCCATGGCGGCGCTGCAGGCAGCGCCGCCATGGGGATTCCGACCCCCTTACCGCCAGCCTGGTTCTGGCGGTTTTGACCGCCAGAACCTGGCTGGCGGTAACGGGTGCCGTGGGGCCCCTGGGGGCCCCACCAAGATTTTCAGTGTCTGCCAAGCAGACACTGAAAATCGCGACGGGTGCAACTGCACCTGTCGCACCCCTTCCACTCCGCCGGCTCCATTCGGAGCCGGCATCCTCATGGAAGGGGGTTTCCCGCTGGGCTGGCGGGCGGCCTTCTGGCGGTCGCCCGCCAGCCCAGCGGGAAACTCAGAATGGCCGCTGCGGTCATTTGACCGCGGTGCGGTCATTCGGCGGCTCCCGCCAGCCCTGCGGTTACCGCGGCCGGCAGGAGTCAGAATGACCCCCTATGTGTGCGAATGAATACTGTTTTGAAAAAAAATAATGCAGTGCAATGGCTGATGACATCCTAATACACATAGAAGTTAGAAAAAAAGGGTGTGCAGGGGTAGCACCTGCTCCCTGGCTTGCTCTTTGGTACCTCCAATACTGTCTGTGCTACCCCCCCAATCGTATGGGTTATGAAGATAGTGACAGGAACAAAAAACTGTGATGCCAGAAAAGCTGATCTGGAAACATTTTCTCTGTGAATGGGTTTCTTATACCGTTTTTAACTGACTAGCATTCTGTGCAAAACTTATGTTTCTAGCTTGTGTGTCTGTAGAAACACATGCTCTACATACTCTTGCGATCTCGTGTTGGGCTCAGACGCTTGCAACATGTTTTTCTTCAAAGTCAAGAGGTACAGTTACTTTCCCTTTATTAGGTATTATACATGGGCATTGGCTCCATTGTTAGATTGTGTTTTTTACTGGTCGGTCCATGTTTGGCGCCTAGTAGCACTACTGCTGGGTCTCTTCGATGCTTCAATTCCCATTGCCATGAAACGATCTTCACGAATCTGAGATGCAACTTCATCATCGCTCAAAGAACTTCGGCCTCTCCTCTTACCACTACGAGATTACAGGCTAGGCCTGCCTAACCAGCGGTTGAAAAAGACCCTTTGATACTGGCGTGAACAGATGTGGGCCCATTGAACAACACAGAGGTGAGAAGTGGATGACACACTTGACGAAGAAGAGGAAGGCCCTACCGATGCCCAGCTTGTGCAGACCAGTTAAGAGGCGAATTTGCCCTCCGAATCTCAGGTGGAGAAACAACAATTCCGGGGCTTACCAACCTCCAAAGACTTCTATCATAAGTATGGTCATTTCCCAGTCACAACCCACAGTCGCACAATGGCCCTATGGCCCTATGGACAGTCTGAGGACTACTATAGTGGGGGGGGGGTCAAACATCAGTCCCAGAGATTCAAAAACAGCCTGTTGGTCCACCTCTTTCTTAGGTTCATGGTCAGCACCAACAGAAGCCATTGGAGCCAACACCACTGCCTTCTCCGGGGAGAAAGGTCCTGCATAAGCCACAGCCATCCTTGGAGCTGACGGGCTCCTCGACTCTGGCATTGAAGACAATGTCAAAACCAGCACCAAAACCAGCCTCGGCATTGAGGGCCTTGATGTCGAAGACACAAGTGATGCAGAAAAGCCACATGTTGGCAAAAACAACATTGATGTGTGGCTTTGCCAACTCAATACAGCCTATTCTCCAGTGCTTGCAGGAGGAGCTGGATGTTCAACAGAAGCTGCTTTTCATTCACCCACAAACTAGGAAAACCTTCACCAAGCTCCCACCAAAGCCTCAGGACATGCTGCCAAAGAAGATAAAATTGATTTTTGAGGAGCAGGACTGGCAGGGACACTAGTACCTTTCCTCCCTTGACCCCTCCCCCTCATTTTCCACCTCCTCTTCCTCCTCCTTTACATTCTTTACCTCCCTTACTCCAGACACCAATCATGCCACCTTCTCCAACTTCATCAGAGGGATCACAGGACTCTTCCTATAAGAATGGTAGTCTGTTGAAGCCAGGAGAACCCTATGATGCTCCCTATGATCCTGAACACAGGGACGAGCCGCGGGACTACTAAAATGTCAATCCCCCGGGTGATGCAGAACCTTATCTCTATCTGGCAAAACCTTCTTCACCAGGTGACATGGCCTCGTATCACATGGTTATACAAAGGACAGCTACTTTCTATAAAACAGATCTGCAAGTCGTCCAGGAAGACGATTACTTTCTGGTCAAAACACTTTCAAAAACACAACACACACTCCAGTTGCTCCCCACACTGAAGGTGATGCTCAACACAGCACCCAAGATCTTCAAATAGCTGGTCAATGCTAGGGCCACCACACCAAGAGGTGACAAAAAAGGCAAACCCTCTCGCAATGACTTACACTACATTGGTGGCCATGTTCCACCAGACTCTGGTCCACACAGTACAGAAATGTGCCAATTGCCAGTGTACAGGGATGCCCCACCCTGTGACAAGGAATTCAAAAAGATTAATGCAGTTAGCAAGAGGGTGGCAGTGTAATTGGCCTACTTTTCTGAAATGACAGGGTGCTTTGGGATGAGGAAATCCTCCAACATCTCCCTAAGAAATGCAGACAAAGGGAGGAACAGCTGGTTGCTAGAGGCAAAACCCTCTCAAATGCAACCATCCGCTGTGCTCTCTATGCATCCGACACTGCGTCCGGGGTTCTGAATACTAGCATCCTATGTCTCTGGCTTTAAGTGAGAGGTACAGAAGCATCTTCTGAACCTGCGATTCGATGTTGAACACCTGCTTTGACCGCAGGGAGACCAAATGTTTAAAAAGCTAAAAAAGAAATGGATACAACTAAGGTGTCCTTACGGAAAGTACCCTAGAGTCCTTTCATAGGTCACAGTGTAGGGGGCAGTAAAGCTCCTTCCTCATAGTTTCCCACCTTCAACCAGAGGCACTAATAGCAATACCTCCAACAGTCAACACCGGGGTATTCAGGAGGAGGTTACAGTGGTAACAATACCAGAGGAAGGGCAAAAGGAGGCTTGCCCAAAGGAGCTGCATCTTCCAAGCAGTGACTCTCTTGCATTTCCTCCCAGTCATACTACACAAGTCGGTGGACCATTGCAGGGGTTTCTAAGGTGCTTGGAAGAGTTGCCTCTGACCAATGGGTCCTCTCCATCATATAACACAGATACTACCTGGAGCTCACTCAAACCTCACCAAGCATCCCACCCCGAAAACACACCCTGCTCACAGAACACCAGTGCCTTGTCCAGGAAGAGGTTCAGGCGACTATTCTCCAAGGAGCTGTAGAACTAATACTATTGCAACACAATGGGAAGGGGGTGCACTTCTTGTACTTTCTCATTGCCAAAAAGGGTGGATCTCTATTCTCGGCCTGAGGCCCCTTAACAGGTATACCCTCTCAGAACGTGTCCACATGGTCACCCTGTAGGATGCCATCCCTTTGTTGCAGCAAGACAGCTTCATGACAGCTTTTAGTCTGAAGTACACTTACTTTCATATACCCATCCTTCTGGCTCACAGCTGCTACCTACATTTTGTGGTAAGTGGTCACCATATTAATTCAAAATGTTGCCATTTGGGATTACCACTACCCTCAGAGTATTCACAAGATGTCTCTCTGTGGTAGCGGTACAGCTCAGGAGCTGGTTTTATGTATTCCCATTCTTAGATGATTGGCTGATCAAGAGAGCAACCAAACATTAATGTTGCACTCACACACAAACCTCTATTTCCCTGCTCCATAGTCTGGGCCTCACAATACATTTTGCCAAATCCCACCTTCAGCCCCCTCAAATTTAACCTTTTTGGGAGCCGTACTCAATACTGCCATCTGCAAGGTGTACTCCAATCAGGCAAGAGTGCAGACATTCTAGCAGTTGCTGCCTCTTTTTAAACCAAATCACCAGTTGATGATCATAACAGTTATGTACCTTCTTGGAATGATGGCCTCATTCATAGCCGTAGTTCCTCATGCCAGGTTTCACCTGCGTCCCTTCCAGTAATGCCTCTCAGCGCAATAGTCACAAGCGGAGGGTCACTGGGAGGATCTAGTGTTGACACAGGCCAGCACCCAGTTCTCCCAAAGTGGTGGAACACCAACAATCTGTTGATGGCCGGCCATTCATAGACCCTGTCCCACAGGTGACCATCACTACAGACACGTTGTTCTTAAGGTGGAGAACACACCTTCAAAACTGAGTATTCAGTGCATGTAGCCACTACATCAGAAAAGCCTCCACATCAATTACCTCAAGCTCATGGCCATCCTCCTAACTCTCAATGCCTTTTTTCATCAGGTGTAACACAAAGTAGTGGTGATAAAAACAGACCAAATGACAGCCATTTGCTTTCTGCAAAAGCAAGGTGGAACACAATTACCACAGCTGTCAGTAATACACAAAGTATTTGGCAGTGGGCACTACACCACCACATGTACCTGCTGCCAGAGTACCTTCCAGGGGTGGATAGTGATTTTGCAGGCCTCAGCAGGATGCAGCAAGAACTCCAGGAGCGGACACCCACAAACCCTACTCCTGCACTTCTGCTGTTAGGGGTTTCCAGAACTCAACCTTGTTGCTACAGCCCAAAACACAAAGGGGCTGATTCTAACCCCGGCGGTCTTCGACCGCCGGGGCGAGGGTCGGCGGGAGCACCGCCGACAGGCCGGCGGTGCCCCGCAGGGCATTCTGACCGCAGCGCTTTGGCCGCGGTCAGAAAGGGTAAACCGGCGGTCTCCCGCCGGTTTACAGCTGCCCTCAGGCCATGGGGGATTCTGACCCCCCCTACCGCCATCCTGTTCATGGCGGGAAAGCCGCCATGAACAGGATGGCGGTAGGGGGGGTCGCGGGGCCCCTGGGGGCCCCTGCCGTGCCCATGCCAATGGCATGGGCACGGCAGGGGCCCCCGTAAGAGGGCCCCGCAAGGTATTTCAGTGTCTGCCTTGCAGACACTGAAATACGCGACGGGTGCTACTGCACCCGTCGCACCTTCCCACTCCGCCGGCTCGATTACGAGCCGGCATCCTCGTGGGAAGGGAGTTTTTCCCTGGGCTGGCGGGCGGTCTTTTGGAGACCGCCCGCCAGCCCAGGGAAAAACTCATAATACCCTCCGCGGTCTTCTGACCGCGGAGCGGTATTATGGGGGCGGAATTCTGGCGGGCGGCTTCCGCCGCCCGCCAGAATTAGAATCACCCCCAAAATGCCAAAGCTTCCCCTCCAGATTCCCACACCCACAATCTATGAGCAGTAGATGAACTGGTCAGGGATATTTGCCTATGCTTTTCCTCCTCTCCCACTCCTCATGTACATAGTCAGGAAGCTGCAGCAGACATCCCTCACTCTCATCCTAGGGGCTCCCACATGGGCCAGACAAGCATGGTTCTCAACTCTTGTGAAGACGTTGGTGGTTCGCCACAAGAAGCTCTCCAACAGGCCAAACCTTCTCAAGAAGAACCACTGCGCAGTCAGAGTACCCAGCCCCAAGCAACTCAATGTAGCGATCTGGCTCCTGAGGTCCTAGAGTTTGGCTATACTGGCCTTCCTCAAACGAGCACAAAGACCCACTACATGGGCCTGTTATGTTGCCATGTGGAAGAAATATGTCCACTACTGCATTCCTAAGCAAATAAACCCACTTAATCAGCTTAATCATGCAGTTCATGAAATTGTCTGCTACCTCTTTCATTTACAAAAATCAGGCCTCGTCTATACTTCTATATGCCTTCATTTAAACACTACTGCAGCTTGCATGCAGAACAGCAACACTCTTCCTTGTTCAAGATCTCTGTCTAAAAGGACTCAAACTGGTTATTCCACCCACGGCCTACCCCTTTCTGCAACCTTAATGTTGTCCTTACTAGACTCATGGTCCCTCCTTCTGAACCTCTACATTTGTGGCCATTACAATACCTTTTCGGGAAGGCTGCTTTCCTTGGTGTTATCACATCTTTAAGGTGTCTGAGCAACTTGCAGGCCCTCCTCCTAGAAGAGCTTTTCTTTCTGGTCCAGAATGACACAATTGTCGTTAGAACCAACCCTATATTCCTTCTGAAGGTGGTGTCCCCGTTCCACCGCAATTAAATAATTGAGCTTCTCGTATTTTGCCCATATCCGTACTCTGTGGCAGAGATGACCCTTAACACCCTTGATGTCAACCGTGCCTTCATGTATTACATCGATAGAATAAAGTCCTTTTGCAAAGTTCAACAAGTTTGTTAGTTGTACCGAGCCACACAAAGGACACACCCTGGCAAAAGCCTGCATAGCTAGATAGATTGTCAAGTATATTCAAATCTGCTACATAAAAGCTAGAAGGAATTTGCCTTCCCCAGCCACACCTCATTTCACTTGCAAAAAAGAAGCTTTTATGGTTTTCCTTACAAACATACCCATAGCTGACATATGTAAAACTGCTACATGGTCAAATCCACATACATTCACCAAGTACTACTGTGTGGATGTCTTAGCACGCCAGCAATCAAAAATTGGCCACGCTGTCCTCAGAGCTCTGTTGCAGTCCTCTACAACAACCTCGAGCTAGCCACCAGTTGGGGGAGTACTGTTTTAAAAGCTATGCAGAGCATGTGTATCTATAATCACACATTTTACAAACAGAATATGTTACCTTGTAAGCATCTGTTCATATCATGTAGTGCTGTAGGTTCACATGCATTCACCCACCTCCCCGGAAGCCTTTGGTTGGTACAGAGCTATATTTTCTTTTACCTAAATCCTATGTATATAGCTTCTTGCAAGGTCATCACTTTTTTCCCTATGTTAACACTCTATATTTATGCTGACAGGCTTTGCAGAAAGAAATATAACAATAGAGTCGATGTCCATCCACATCACCTACTAAAGGAGGAGTCATATACCTCATGACTCAAAAGACTTGTTCAAAGAAAAAAGTTGCAAAAGAGTGAGCCCAACATTAGATGACAGGAGTGTGCAGAGCATGTCAATCTATAGCACCACACACTATGAACAGATACTTTTAATATAAGTAACACAATCCATTCTTCCCCACACAGCTTTCTTGTTTCTTTTTTACCTCCCTTTCTGCCCTCTTTCTTCCACCTACATGTCTACTCTGTTTTTGATTCCACTCTTCATCCCTCTTCCTAGACCCAAGTCGGTTGCCTCCACTCCCCCCAGAAATGTTTTTTCTCTTTGGCCCTTGCTGATACTCCTGCCTATACAACTGTACCTCTACACTACTTATACTCTAGTTTTTACATCTGTCTTACTGTCTCTTCCTCTCTCTATACTCTTCTTCCTCTACTCATGCCTTTACCCTACTACCTCTGCCACCTTCCTATACCCTACTTTCTCGACTTTCGACCCTACCATAGTGCCATGCAGCTGCAACACTTCCTGGTTCATCTCCTATCCCGTCCACCATTCTGCAGAGAGTGTGCTTTAGACGAATGAGACACCTTTCTTTCTCCTCATGGTGGGTCACTGTATTTCCCTCTATGAGTTACCTGGTGGCCGCCGGCTTGCCGGCGTAGTCTTCTCCTTTGCGACATTCCTCTGTGTAGGTGCCATTTTGAAGACCATGCACTTTATGCCACGGGCCTGCCCTGCCCAGCCTTTCCCTTCCCAGGATTCCTGGTGTCAACTTGGTGAAGGTGATATATGTCTGTCTAAATCTAAGATGGACATTTCCCTGCAAGTTACTGAAAGTCTTTTACAAATCATTATAGAGAAGACATGGCTTCCTTTTTCCTGACCTATAAAAGGAAGCGACTTTTCTGTGTCAGCTGCATCTTGGCAAATGGAAGGAGTCTCATGTATCTCTGGCAGACTACGTATGCGAAGCCTATGCTATTGAGGCCGAGAACTAGTGTAAATACCAAACCAGGCATCAAGACAGTGACAGTTAGTATATAGGCCCTAGCCTATACTGTATTACCCTTTTCACTACCTACACCATTTTACCACTGCCACTTATTATATCATATCATAACACATCTACCCCTTCTACACCCTAGTACTTCTACCCCTACCCATACTTTACTGTCTGTACTCTGACATTTACAAAGTACCTCCTACACCTATTTATGCCCTGCTCTTCCACAACCACCTGTATCCTAGTACCTCTCTCCTAAACCTAGAACCACTTACCTCTCCCTCTACCCCTGTACCTCCCTACCTACACCATATTACTTTAACCACTGCTCATACTCTAACATGCCAGCCCCTACCCTACCTTTTTATTAGTACCTCTCCATATACCTTAATACATCTATCCCTGCATATATCCGTACATTGTGCCCTACTTATACCCTAATATCACCACAATTACCTATACCCTAATACCTGTACCCCTACCCATGTCCTCCTGGGCATGCACAGCACATGATATCTGCTCTCTGAGTTACTTCTCATTTCTGATGCCCCACCCTTTATGGTGTTTTCTCACTCTCTTCTCCACCCAAGTCAAAAAGGAAGATCATCCTAGAGTCATTCTGAACTCATCTGATGACTTCAGCTGGGCTATTCCTGTAATCTGAGGAAGTCATCCAAAACTATCCTGATGTGTATAGGGTGAAATATTTAAATGATATGAGTCTAGAGTCTTCAGAGAAACTACTCTGGATTGCTTCCTGATTACTTCAGTGGAAAACATGTGATGATCTATAACTACTACAGGATGATGCCATGACGATTTCAGGCTTAAACTGTATTACTCCAGGATGGGTTCCTGATTACTTCAGTGGAAAACATGTGATGATCATTTACTACTGTGGGGTGATCCTGTGATGATTTCAGGATTAGGTTGGTTTAATCCAGGATGATCTAATGAGTATTTCATGATGGATTTGTATTATTACACAATGATCTTGAGATGACTGCAGATTGAGGCTCAATTACTCAAGAATGATCCCATGATATCTTTATATTGGGGCTCTGCCAGTCGATGATTTAATGATGAGGATGTACTACAATAGGATTGGTTCTGGCTGCATTACTGCATACCGATTTCAGTATGGGTATGTATTATTCTGGAGGATGATCTTGAGTAGTAATGGGTAAACCTTATTTGACATATCCAGGAAGTTAAGAAATACACACTTTTATTAGTTTGTCGGCAGAACAGATTACTGCTACAAAAGCAACAATTGCAAAGCCAAAGGTCTTGCATGTTCGACCACATGGCCTGACAATGTTTTTTGCAGATAATCTGCAGTACTGGCAAAAATAAAAAAAGTCTCAAAAAGCGTGATGAGTGTACCAATGCCATGTGTACACATGATACTATAGTGGCCAAGGATGACATAAGCGCGCATGCATTACCATGCATGCATGCCCAGAAGAACGGTCACCCACGCCCTCGTTAGCAGCAGACTGGACTATGGCAACGCTCTCTACGCGGGAACAACTTCAGTGCATCCAGAATGCCTCAGCACGACTCATCCTCAACCTCCCTGGCCACGAACACATCTCAGCCCACCTCAGAGACCTCCACTGGCTCCCCGTCAACAAAAGAATCATCTTCAGACTCCTGATCCACGCTCACCAGGGTCTCCACGACACCGGACCTGCCTACCTCAACGAGCGTCTCAACTTCCACATCCCGACCGTCCCCCGCATCCACCGAACCACAACTGGCAGCAGATACTTCTCCCACCTTATCGCCAAAACGTGGAACTCCCTCCCCGTCAACCAACGTCTGACCCAGGACCTCCTGAGCTTCAGGAAGCGCCTCAAGATCAGGCTCTTCGAGCAGTAGCACCCCCCCCCCCCCCGGTGCCTTGAGACACTACGGGGTGAGTAGCACGCTTAACAAATTACTGATTGATTGATACTGCATGAAACAACCACAGTTTTAATTATTGTTTTACTTACAATTGGAAGATGAGGACTCCACTCCGAGGGCAGGTAGATAAAAAAATAATAAAGTAAAGATCTTAAAAGGTGTACAAAACTGTTGAAAACTGAGAGGGAAACCCATCGCATTACAGAGAAGTGCTAAAAAAACAAGCATGGGCAATGCCAATAGGTCTCCGCTTTGCCAATATGTTTTAGCTGTGTTGTACACCAGCTTGGCAGCTCTTAGAAATGGCTTAAAGTTAGTGGCATAAAGGAGAGTGAGGTGGAGTGGCTTGTCATAAAGCAGAGTGTCGGAGTAGAGTGGGGTATTATGCAGTGGCTTAGAGAGTTGTGGGCTGGTGTAGAGTGGAGTGTTGTAGATTGGAGTGGCATAGTGGTCTGGAGTGGCTAGTGATTCTTATAGTGGAAGGACAGAGTGTAGTAGAATATCATTAAGGACTGTGGATTAGAGTGTTGTGGAGTGGCATAGTGTGTTGTGGAGTGGTATAGAGCAGAGTGGAGTAGAACGGAGTAGAGTAGAGTGGTTTAGATTGTCGTAGAGTAGAGTGCCATAGACTGGAGTGGTATTAAGTGGCATGGACTGGAGTGGCGTGGAGTGCTGGATTGGCACAGAGTCAAGTAGTGGAGTAGTGTGTCATAGAATGGAGTGGATAAAGTGGCATGGAGTGGCATAGAGGCAGTTACTTAGAGTGCTGTAGAGTGGAGTAGTGTCTTAGAGAGACATTGAGTAGAGTGTCAGAGTGGACTAGAGTTTAATGAAGTAGAGAGGGAGAGTGGAGTGTTGCAGAGTGGCATAGAGTGAAGTGGCATAAAGTACAGTGTTGCAGAGTCAATTTGCATAGAGTGCAGTGCCTTCCAACCATGCACTGGTTTTGAGTAAAGTAGCGTAGAGTAAAATGGTGCAGAGCACAGTGGAGTGGTGCAGCAAAGATTGCAGGGCGTAAACTGCAATGGAGTGGAGAGGCACAGAGTGGTCTGGAGTGCAGTGGCGTGGAGATTGTTTCAGAGTAGAGTGAAGTGGTACAAGGCAAAATGGAGTGGTGGAGGATAGGGTGTAGAGATGACTGGTGTAGAGCGCAGTGGTGTAGAGTGCAGTC
This sequence comes from Pleurodeles waltl, assembly GCF_031143425.1. Lineage (NCBI taxonomy): Eukaryota > Metazoa > Chordata > Amphibia > Caudata > Salamandridae > Pleurodeles > Pleurodeles waltl. The sequence goes on from NC_090445.1 coordinate 1,463,299,812, forward strand.
TTTTACAGTAGTGTTTTAGAGTGCAGTGGTGTAGTGTATGGTGGCGTGCGGTGTGGTTTTAACTAGATTTGTGTAGAGTGTACTGTGTACTGTCCAGTGGAGCAGAGTGCAGGGGTGTGGAGTAGAATAGCGCAGAGTGCAATACAGTGGCATAGAGTAGAATGTTTCAGAGTAGAGTGCAGTGGTGTAGAGAGCAGTGGCATAGAAAAGTGTGCCATAGAGTGCAGTATAGTAGAGTGCAGTGGTGCGGTGTAGTTTAGAGTGCCTTCAAGTGGATTGGCATAGGGTTCAGTGGCATGGAGTGGTGCAGAATGAAGTGGTGCAGGGTAGAGTGCAGTGGCATAGTGTGGAGTGATGTAGAATGTATTGGCATAGAGTGGAGAACAGTGGTGTAGAGTAGGCTGCAGTGGCGTAGAGTAGTGTGGCAGACAGTGCATTGTTGCAGAGTAGACTGTTGAATGCAGTGGTGTATAGTAGAGTGGCAGAGTTCACTGGCATAGAGTGCAGTGGAGTAGAGTTCTGTAGAGTGGTGTAGAGTACAGTAGTGCAGAGTAGGACAGTGGCACAGAGTGCAGTGGCATAGAGTGAAATGGTGTAGAGTGTTGCAGAGTAGAGTGGCGTACAGTGCAGTGGTGCAGAGTAAATTGGTGTGGAGTACAGTGGCAGGGTTTTTGAGTAAAGTGTTGGAGAGTGCATTGGCATACAGCGCAGTAGTTAGAGTGCAGTGGCGTAGAGTGATGCAGTGTGAAGTGGTGCAGGATAGGTTGTTTCAGAGTAGAGTGAAGTGGTCTAGGGTAGAGTGGGTTGGCATGGAATGCAGTGGTTCAGAGTGGCATAGAGTGGACAATAAAGTGCAGTGACATAGAGTGCAGGGTTGCCGAGTAGAGTGGCTTTGAGTGGTGTAGAGTAGAGTAGTGCATAGTTGAGTAGGGTTGGGTAGAATGTATTGGCATAGTGTGATGCAGACTAGAGAGTCAGACTGAAGCGGCATAGAGTGTAATGGCACAGAGTAGACTGCAGTGTAGAGAAGCATAGAGTAGAGTGGTGCAGAGTTGAGTGCAGTGACATGGAGTGGGGTGGAGGTAAAGTGGAGTATGCATGGTGTGGTTGTGCACTTCCATTACAGCCAACACATCTTATATTGAAATGACCAGTACATTTGCACAGGCATACAGTTTTACTGCTAACATTATACAGTGCACAGACTATAATGTATGGAAATGTCATCACCTAGTACTGATTTATTTTGATGACATTTTGAATATCTGCAGAATTGCCGTCAACAGCCAGCATGACTGCGCCATACATACTTATACTTTGAAACCAGAGAAAGGAGTGTTGCAAGTGGCTGAGTTTTGAGTGATGGCAGGTTGGGATATGAGATGTGAAAGAAAAGTTGAGCAGCTGAGTCATGCCATGAAGTAGAATAGAGTTTTGTATATCTGTGGAAGAGATGTGAACAAATGGCTCATGGGACTCATTGCATGGGTGAGTGACATTTAGAATGGGTTGGACAGTGGGAGGCTGCAGCTCGTTCCTGGTGTGAGTAAAAAGGATAGGATTGTTGCTACAGTTGCTGAAGAGTGGGGTGGATGACTGGTGTTGTGTATAGCTGAGAATGAATGATTCATATAGCTGGAGAGCGGTTCAATTAAAAGGTGTTAAAAGTTTGAGGTAGCAAGTGAGTGATAGGAGTTCTTGAGAAGGAGAGGTGTAATGACTTAGTAATAAAGCAGCAGAGGTGAATGGCTACTGGACATGCATGCAGTGAAAGAGGGTTTCTGAATGGTCAAGGAACACGGATGCCTGAGTAAGGTTGTGAGTGGCGAAGTTGGTGGTTGAAAAGAGAGGTAACTGAGTGTGTTGCGCAGGCTCTCATTATTCTAATGAGACTACTGGATTTTGAGCAGCAGGATCGTCCACGGTGTGGGACTGAGTCTAACCCACTGCGGATGACACCTGTCACTCTAAATCCGGGTTTTGCTCCAGCCAACTAGCAGTGCCTCATCTCTACCAGAAGACAGTGATGATTGGGCAGCCGAGCGCATGGTATATTAGGCTTCTCAGGGAAGTCGTGGTCACTCAGGTCGCATCCGGTGCTCTCATTTACAATTCAGTCTCACAAATAAATGACAAACAGAAGCAGTATATGTTTCAATGAATAATTTAATAAAACAACTGCATCATGGATAGCAAAGCGTGAGCTGCAATAACCAGGACGACACAACATGACAGTATCAAAATGGTGACTAGAAGAGTGAAGCATAAAAATAATGCTATCATATTGTCACCATGATCGATGGATTATTCCCTATCTAAGTCATAATCTGAGCACAGCATGTTAAATTCTAATTCTGCCTTTCAGGTTCCCCCGGGAAGACATCAACCCTCATACCTGAGCAAAGGCCTGTAGTCTGCGTTAGCGTCTGTAGTGAAGCATTCGGCAATCAGCATACAGTAGTGGTTCCCTGGCTGGAATCTCCCTCTTAACGTGTAATGGGACTAGGAAGTGTTTTTATAATAACACAACTAATGTTCTGAGAAAATGTCCCTCAGTAAGGATGTGTATTTTCTACGAATGTTGGAGACTAAACTTCTACCACGTTCACCGGCAATGTACCAAACTGTAGCCTTGAATGAAGCACAGAGTGCTCAAGAATGTCTTGTTTGAGAACACAGTGCTAGGCTAAGCAAAAACAGTTAGGTAGATGAAAATAAAACAAGGCCGTAAAAATGGTTATTGTAAAAATAACAATGCGAAGCCAAATAAAATATATCTAGGTTAAGGTGCACAGCGGCATAGTGTGTTAAAATAACGTGCATGGAGCTATAACTAAAATGGCTACACAACAATTGGGCAAGTTATCATGTGTTTGTGTGATAGTGTGAGTGGTTGGGGCCGAAAGTAAGTACTATTACAACTGCCTGAAGGCAAATGAGTGATCGATGCAGTAAGTGCTGCTGTAAGTGTGTGTCATAGTGGTTTCTAAAGGGATGACTGGTATTGCATGTGGCTGAATGTTTGTTGAGAGGTGTCAGTGACTGGGTAATGGAGGCAAGTGAAATTGCATCTTGTGTGTTTAATGTCTCAACTGGTGGAATGATGTGAGTCAATGGTGTAAATAATTAGTTCTGTGAGTGGGTTATCAGTGGTGCTTTGTGACAGTGCTATGGTGAATGAGTGAGATGAGAAAATATTGTTGTGACACACTTATATGAGTGATGTTGCAAGTGAGTGGAAGGTGCTGCTAGACTGGACAGACGAGTCTTGTTGCCCAAGGCTAAGTGTGAAGTTTGGGGGGTGAATGCCTTGAACAAGTGGTTGCGTGAATGAGTTATAATGAAGGTGTGTTGTAGAAAACTGATGTTAAGTGAATTATATAAGAAAGTAGCTTTGAAAGGGACGGAGGTGAGTGTGGGAATAAGTGATGCTACATTGTGCTGCATGTAGGGGATCTGTGGTCTATGCGCAAATAGATGGTATAGCAATTGCGGTCTGAACTGTACTGAGTGCTGAATAGTAAATGGTGTGGGAGAGTTGTAATGAGTAGGTTGTAAGTCAATGTAGGTGATATCACCAATCAAATAGTGAGTGAACAAATGTTGATCTAGTGGTGTTTGCATGCAAAGTTATTTCACTTTAGAGCCAGGGACTAATATGGCATTGTGTGCGTTTAGAAAATAAAAATATTTTTGCTTTTAGACAATTATTATAGTCATATGGGCCTGTCAAGTTGCCTAACCATGTTTGCAAAAAAAAATGATAAAACAAATATAGTGATGAACCCAAAACACCTGTGATTATCACAAGACCTTTTGGGTTTGCCATTGCTTGTTTCTGCAGGAGTAACAAACAAACAGTTCTGGTGAAAGCAGTACTGCACACAATGTTGTGCAAATCTACTAGGCCTGGATTCCAGTCTACAAACACTTTATAAAGGTGAAAAAGTAGGGAAAAAGAGTGGTGAAGGAATGAAGGAAGCACACAGGCGGAAACCATGAAAGTTATGTGCAAGAAGGAAAAACAAAAAGAAGAGTAATGAAGGAGGAGAGGTCTGAAGACAAAGGTAGATACGGCAAACAAAGAATGTGACGAGAACTGGGGAAAGCAGAGATTGGGAATGCAGATTGGAGAGGAACATAATAATGAAAAGAGGAAAGAGGAGAAAGGCAGGGGAAGAAGAGCCGACAGAGAGGAGAATGTGAAAGAGTGGAAGGAAAACACTGGAAGGTGAACAAACATTGGCAAAGCCAGTAGGTCTCACCCATACAAGAGCTATTGGCTTTGGCAATGTGTTTTACCATGTTGTACACCAGTGTGGCTGCTATTCAGCATGGCTAAAAGTTAGTGGTGTGTCAGAGTGGAGTGTTGTAGAGTAGATTTGTTAGAATGTCATAAAGTGGAGTAGGAAGAGTAGAGTGTTGTAGAGGGGAGTAGAGTTCAGTGGCAGAGTGTCATGTAGTGGGGTGGAGCGGGTTGGAGTGGATTGAGGTAGTGGGGTGGATTGGAGTAGAGTGGGGTGGACTGAAATGGGGTGAGGTGGATGAGATTGGGGTGGAATTGAGTAGGGTTGATTATATTATGGTGGGTGGTTTAGAATTGAGTGATAGGGCTCGGGTGGGGTGGATTGGACTGAGGTGGGGTGGATTAGGTTGGACTGGAGTGAATTAGGTTGGACTGGAGCTGGTGGACTGGATTGGGGAAGATTGTATTCACTGGATTAGAGTGGGATGGATTGGACTGGAGTGGTTTGGATGGATTGGGGTGGATTGGACTGAGTAGAGTGGATTGGGGTGAATGGATTTGGGTGGGGTGCATGGTTTGGAGTGGGGCGGGCTGGATGGATTGGAGTGGGGTGGGGTGAAATGGATGGGGATAGAGTGGGTGGATTGGAGTAGACTGTGGAAGATTGGAGTGAGTGGGGTAGATTTGAATGGGGTGGGGTTGACTGGAGGAAGGTGGGTTGGATTGGAGTGTGGAGAGCTGCAGTGGGATGGATTGGAAATGAGTGATGTGGAATGTGCTGGATTGGGGTGGACTCAATTGAAGTGGGGTGGATTAGAGTGCGGTGGGGTGGATGGCGTGGACAGGGGTGGACTGAACTGGGATGGGGTGGATTGGATTTAGATGGGGTAGATTGGAGTGGGGTGGTTTGAAGGGAAGTGAATTGGAGTGGACTGGAGTAGGCTGACTGGATTGGAGCGCGGTGGACTTGGATGGGGTGGGGTAGATTAGGGTAGGGTGGAACGGGGTGGATTGGAAATGCAATTTTTACCTTGTCTTGTTGTTTCTTCTTGAAATGGCAACAAACAAATGAAAATATAGAGATTATCCTTATTTGCTTTAATTTACCTTAAAAGATTGTGGCCCTGATTTCGAGTTGCTCGATGTTTTTTTCCAACATCGTTTGCATATGGGTTCATGTTTAATTTTGGGTACACACCTTACCCTTCCTTAAATTAAGGTAGGTGAAACCTACAGGAATTTAACCAGGGTGAAATGTACGATATTTACCATACAATGCGGATTTTGATGACTTTAGCACCAAAATCCGCATGTTAATCCCCAAAAAATCATTAGAGTGCTGTTTATCGCACTTGATAAATAACGTACGCTGGAGGGTCGTTATTTAGCAGGTGCAATAAATAGCACTTATGCTTGAAATCAGGACCTTAGAATGGATGTCAGAAACACTGAAAATGAGTATTTTTTTCTAAAGTGATTGTATTTCTCTTTTGAGGTGGCAGACACTGAATAGTGAAACCTGGCAGCAAAATGATATTATTTATATGGGAACATAATGTAGGTCGTTTAATGACAGAAACAGCAGCTGGGAGGAAAACGTGCTTCACTTTTTACGAAAATGTCATCACTACCAGGCTGGATTAGATAGAACGTGCTGCTGATTGAGCAGTTTTGTGGAACCGATGGGACAGTATATCTCACTTGTATCCGCCCTAAAGGTCTTATGTGAAAACGACAAGCAAAAGCAAAATAGATTACCACTAACTGACCAGAATATGCAGTTGTATTGTTGTGCTTGGAAATGTCAACATACTATCTTGGATCACAAATTTGAGCGAGGGCCTATAGGAGTCAGTCCGGGAGTAAGTAATGTAGGCCCTGAACATAAGTATAGACACATTTAACAGAGGGTTTTATGATGGATGAAGTGATTTCCGAAAAAAATGTTCTAATTCAATTTAATAGACAGTGACTACTGTTGGAGATGTTCAAAAGTGGAATGTTGTTTATTGCAGGCATTTTACATGCCTTATGGTTTGCATCTTATGAAAAGAGGTTGGTTTGTAAAATCAATATGGTAATAAGAATTATCTTGAAACCAGGGAGGGGCACCCTTCGTTTCAATAAATTACCAGTAAATAAAGGGATCTCTAAGTTAATAAATGTATGGATTTTAAGAGCATTTAATAGTGGCTATTACCATGTTTTTGAAAAACTGGAAATCAAAAATTCCTATGCTTCGCTCTTTATAGAATCTCTGAAGGATGGTTTTCAAAGAAGACCTCTTCTAATCATAACAATAAGAAGGATAGATTTTTGGAAATATATGTAAAATAATGATTCCTCCTTCTTACATTCCCATCCCAGACCTACTTCTATATTTCATCATTCTTTTTTCTATTTTTTTGTTTTGTTCATGATCTGGAATTGGTGACGAGTTAGTGGTTAACTGCTGTAATTAATTGCATTTCTGTTATCTAATTTGTTATTGCAAACTGTGCAAATTCTTAATTCATATTAAAAAGCAATTAAAAAAAAATACTTTCACACTGATTAAAAAGTGCAGATTTACAGCTACACTGACCAACAAGTACATATTTTCATCTTTGAATTGTTCAAAAAAATTATACTCTTTCTGATAAGTGAAAAATGTAATTTTGCACTGCATAAGGCTCTGGTGGTTGCAATATATATGTAATCCCGGATTGATCTGGCATCGGGTGCCCTTTAACCAGTCATGAATGTATACTAAAGTGTTGCTTGTTTCAGTTTCTGAATCTCATAACCTACTGCCATCACATCTCAACAATTGATAACTAAACTAGTTATTCACTGTTGTGATGTCATAAAGGCCTTCTAGGCCAGGTTGATAAGGCTCTCTAAGAACCTATCAGCGCAGCGTTGTTTGTCTGCTTTGAGTGAAAACAGAAAGCACAGCTGCAGTAGAGGGAAGGAAGTTTTTTTTTTTAAACTTTTGGGACAGGGATACATAATAGAGGCCATGTTATGTATGGCACCACCCATTATTCATCTGCAAATAGCAGTTGAAAGCAGAGAAAGATGATTTTGGGGGACATAATTAACAAAAAGTAATGGATGGTTAAAAAGTGAATTACAGGAAAAAATTTCAACCTGGGCTGGTTTTATTGACATCATAGACAACTCGATCTTTGCTCTGGTTGTCTATTTGATGTCACTCAGAACTCTTCTGAGAAAAACATCCCTATAATTCACTGCTGCCCATCTATAATTCTATATACTGCTAATGTATTTTGGAATCTGGCCTATTAAAGCATTACATCGTGAATTATTATAACCGATTTGAGTGATTGACAGGTTAATTGTATTGGATGCACATAATAATTATCACAGACATCATCACATTTAACACTGCATTTCGTGTTTTATTTTCATGTGAGCTGTGCTTGGAATTTCTAAAGCTATAAATGTATATTCATTTATAACAATTTGCACACCTGTCTAACTGTGAATGTGGCACACCACGCAGTGTTTAATTGGGCTTACTTCCCCCCTCAATTGCTCACCATTTAGCTAGTGTAAACTGAGCTAAACAAGAATATCTCTTGAATATAATGATGTACAAATAACATACATCAAGGTTTTATTTAATTGTGGTGTCAGACTAGAATTTGTAATAGTGGTATTAAGTCTAAGGCGAAGTTTTCTTTTTAATTTCTTAACTATTTACTCAAATGAAAGGTTACACATCTGTCATAAGTTATATACATTATTTTAGTTTATTGATTTTTAAAACACAGTGGAGTCAAATATGGCAGTTTCTGAGTGCTTTCCAAGGGAGGAGGTGAGTGGGAATTACAGCCATTGACTTTGAAACAAGAAGTTGCTAAGCTGAGTAATTAGGCAGAGACTAGTCCTTAAACTCTTAATGGCCGTAAATACCCTGCCTTTCTGACTAGTAGCTGCCAAGTCGTTTCGGGTCTTGTTTGTTCGCACTTTACCCCTGGAGTTCATAAAAAGGTTGTGAACCCCTCACCCATGCTAGAGGGCATGCTTCACCTTAGGGTGGCTGTTCTATACCCTTCACCATGTCTGGATTACTTTTTTGCCTCTGTGTTCTGAGGGTTGCTAAAATGCATCTGTTGCACTGTAATGAAAGTGGAGAGCTTTGCTGGATATTAGTTTGTAAGCATTACGTTGGAGGGTATGAAGAGGTAAATGTCTAAGAAGGTTCAAGGTTCAAGTAGACGAGATGTTATTTCGCTCCATTTGATCACACCGTTTTGCGTTGTACATTAAAATAGGAGGGCTTGAGCCAATTGTGGTTTAACTGTACCTTGCGTTTACATTGGAGAATCATCGGAGCCGGCCGTGTTTACACTGGGAACAGGTCCAACATTTTCACTTTCTTTTATCACACATCTTAGTGTAGGTCCATCACCAATCGTGTGAAATACCTATAGGGGTCTCTGATTTCTGAGGAACGTCCCTGAGGAAAACGATGTCCAGAGCTGGCAGAAACATGTTGACAATGATGGCAGAGAGTTTATGACTACAAGGCTTCTACTGAAACACTAGAACTTCCGTTGTTTTTATCCTTTTGGTAGGGAGACAGTAATAAATAGTTTCTTGCCAACCACTGCACAATTTTAATCATAAAACGATTCTAAACACAGCTTACTTAATCATAGGATATTCAATATCTCCATTCTGAGAAGGAATAGAAACAGCTTGTGGAGAGCCAACCCTGCAACAGCTATAATGAAGCATGCCATCTATTGTGGATAAGGAGTTCAAGTCATTTTTATAGAAATCCATGTGGAGAGTGAGAACACACAAATCAGTGCATAAAGCACGATAGGAGTTAAAAGTTACCAGTCCTAAGGGCATGGCCTCTGTACTTATTGTCATTGGCGTTTGAAGTAGCGAGGAAGTACTGTGGGTCCTTCATATCCTCTTGCTCTTTTACTTGAAGATACCAGTTCATAGGGTTGTCAGAAAAGGAAGGATTTCAGGTATTTTTAGTATTTCCTGAAATTTATAAAAGAATGAACAGCTGAAAGGAATTCCAACTAATTTTGTCATGTAAATGGGGGGATCCCTCGCCATACATACCATAGCTTGCAGGATAGAGTAAGAGACATGGGATTTAAGTCCTTGCACCCTGTGATTGTAATGCCTTTTATTTGTTCACTCAATTCGTGTGATGTCAGTTGCACTCTGGATACATATTGTCAAAAGCATGTATTCTGGAAATTCTGGGAGCTCTGAGACTATTGAGGAAAAGCTATATTGAAGTAGGAAGTGAAATAATCCTAAATTAGTAGCGAAACTAAGCATAATAATAAAAAGTGCCATGCATTCTGCAACCTGAGTAAGAGGCGTGTTTGGTTGAGGCGAACTGAAGCATTTGCTTTAAATTGTATCCTACAGCGCATACACGCTTTGCCTTATATGCAGCATTTAGGGTTTATCGATTTTTCCCCCTGCTTAAGCTACAACCAGTCAAGATACCTTGTTGCTAGTGTAATGTGATTGGTACTTTTTAGGCAAGGATGAGGCAAGCCTCTTAGTATTGTCCTGTCTGGACCCTCCCCATCAGTGAGACTACACTATTATCACCATTGCAATTATCAGTTCAAAGTTAGAGGAAAGTGCCAAGTAGTGCCAACTAGTAACCCATGCCGAGAAGACAAAAAATAAGGTTCCTTCCCTGACAGTGTATCACTGTCTCTTAACAACAATTTCAGCATACAGATAGAAGATGACTAGAAAGGTCATCCTCGTGCTACATCACCATCCCAAAATTAGAAGCACAGCGAGCACTCACCACTTGAAATCCATGACCTGACTGCTCAAATGGAAGGTCGAAACCTTTGTGCCTTCCCACAGAGCAGTGACATAGCAGCAATAGGTCTGCCGGCCTTCCAGGAGTGATATTAGTCACTCACCAATACCTACCCCCTTCTGTTCCTGGCTAATTCGTAACACTCAGTGGTCCTGGAGCCAACTGCTGTTCAAGACAGGCTGCATAAAAAGGTGTTTATGTGATATATGATCTTCCTATATTTACTTAAGATCGAACTGCTACAGGTCATGTCCATCATCCAGTATCCATACCAGACTACAGAAAATCTGCACTTCTCACAAAGTAGAAAAGCATGGAATGAATGATTGAATAGCACATAGTCCACCAGTGCAGATCCCGACTAATCCTGTGAATGCTTCTTGACAGTTTATAATGACGATCGCATAAGAGATTATTGTAATGAAGTCCATCCTGGCACATTTCTGACCATCTTTCTCTCGTCTTCCTATGCCTGGTCAGATCCATAAGTGATTTATCCCGAATCACACAAATCTCCGCCAAGTGATTAGGCCGGATTACAGCCCAACTCTATACATCCTTAGTTGGTAGGGAATCCACTCTACATCACATCCTAGCGAAAACTGTTCAAAATACATAGATAAACAGATTCTAATCATAAAACTGACCTAGTCTGTGTGTGATCAATCAATACTTGCCCAAAAGATTGGTAGACGCCTTGATCCAAAGGCAATGATTTATAATAATACTGATGAAGTAGGAGGTGGAATAATTCTAATGCCAATGGCGCACCCTTCTCAAATGATACGCCAAGCAACTCTGGCCACAGATCGAAGACTGACACCTCTCTCACACAGTTGCGCTCACACGCATGTGCACACACACACATGCACATCTATACATTGAAACGCACACACCCAACCACACAAGAACACAACTATCCACTATTAAGCATCTCAACACATTACGCCCCTCGATCTTTACTCAAACACACCTATAGTATACACTCATGCCCTCCCAACAGCTCTTGCGCCCAGCTACAAAATCAGACACCCCTCTACATCACCTCCTTGCACCACCTACGGAGGCACTGATTCACCGTGGCAGTTTACTAATCCGGTAACCCTCAATGCCAACGAGGTGCCTACCAAATAACACAAAATAACACACGATAGCCCTGATATAGTTTGCTTAATTTATTCGGGAACGAACACTAATGCTAGCACTCTTGAGACAGATCAGCATTGTCCTTTGGCGACAAGCATAGCAGTAATTCCCTGTCTAGACACAGATGTGGTTAGCAGCAGTACAGCGATGGTCATAAAATGCAAACTCTTAACACATCTAAATTGCGTATTAGTGATCGTACCCATTTTCCCAGGGCGCAGCATAGGCTGGACAAAAAAACATGACGTGCAATGTTTTCGATTACTTTGTGGTAACATAAAGAGCAATTAGTGAAGTGTGCTCCTCCTTCGGGGGCACCACCACTTCCCCATTTTGATGTAAACAAGTTAATGAATAAAGTGCAGAAGAGGAAATTCATGTACAAGGTTTTGACAAGTGGTGCTTGCACGTTGTCTAAATATATTCGAAGAAGGCAATAGGCTTAATAGACACAAATCGCTCTGGCAAATTCCCTCCTCACAGATTTTGATGGAGCCTTACCAATAGATCTGTTCAATATGTCTGCTTAAGCAAAGCCTTAGAGTGAGCGGTCAACAAGCCTGGTTTGTCCCAAAAAGAACTAAGGCCTAACTTGTTATACGAGGTTTTGACATAATGGAACTAGGACAGAGAGGTAGAATTGTCCATTTTCAGCACTTCCAACAGACCCTCTCTGTAGTGAGCAAGTTATTGTGTCACCCATATCCTTATCTAAAAAAGTAAGGGGCATATTTATACTCTGTTTGCGCCGGAATTGCGTCGTTTTTTTTTTACGCAATTCCGACGCAAAACTAACTCCATATTTATACTTTGGCGTTAGACGCGTCTAGCGCCAAAGTCCATGGAGTTTGCATCATTTTTTAGCGTGGACACCTACTTTGCGTTAATGATATGCAAGGTAGGCGTTCCCGTCGAAAAAATTTACTCCGAGGCATGTGCGCCGTATTTACACTCCAGGGCAAAATTCACGCCCGGGAGTGGGCGGGTCAAAAAAAATGACGTACGGCCGCTTTTGCGCCGTTTTTTAGCGCCTGGACAAGGCAGGCGTTAAGGGACCTGTGGGCTCGGAAGGAGCCCAGAGGTGCCCTCCCATGCCCCCAGGGACACCCCCTGTCACCCTTGCCCACCCCAGGAGGACACCCAAGGCTGGAGGGACCCATCCCAGGGACATTAAGGTAAGTTCCGGTAAGTATATATATTTTTTTTTGTGGCATAGGAGGGCCTGATTTGTGCCCCCCTACATGCCACTATGCCCAATGAGCATGCCCAGGGGACAGAAGTCCCCTGGGCATGGCCATTGGGCAAGGGGGCATGACTCCTGTCTTTGCTAAGACAGGAGTCATTTCTATGGGGGTTGGGAGTCGAAAAAAATGGCGCAAATCGGGTTGAGGCGAAAAAGTTGCCTCCGCCTGACTTGCCCCATTTTTTGGCGCCCAAGCTCCATATCCCCCTACGCCGGCGCTGCCTGGTGTACGTCGTTTTTTTTCACGCACACCAGGCAGCGCCGCCGGCTAACGCCGGCTAACGTCATTGATTAAATACGGCGCCCGCATGGCGCTTCAGAATGGCGTTAGCCGGCGCTAATTTTTTTGACGCAAAACTGCGTTAGCGCAGTTTTGCGTCAAAGTATAAATATGGCCCTAAGGGTCTTAGGCAAGCTAATTCCTCAATCCTCCTGATTCACAGGAGTCAAAGAGGTGCTTTTGGGGAGATGTAGCAGGGGCAACATGCACCTATTTTCTCACTTCACAAAAGGCCCAGCCTGTGGGTCCCCCACGATTCCACCCCATATAAAGCTGCTGTACGACCTTTGTATTTGTATGTCTCAAGGGTGGATGAAATTGCCTTGCACATAGACGTTTGATTCTTTTTTTTATAACTGCCATAGAGTTCTGAACGCGTATTACCTTAGATGTATTTATTTGAGGGACCCAATACATCTGGGAATTCAAAGTTAATCCAAAGTAGCTAAAATTGTCAGCAAACTTCAACTTGTAACCATTCACGTTTAAGTTTTGTTTGAAACTCCTGCACTGTTGTATTGCCATAAGCTTCATTTTCAATATATATTCATCTTTAGACCTTTGGTTTCACAAACACCACTAAAGGTATTTAAGAGGTTCTGAAGTCCCCTTGGTGTGCAAGATATTAAAATTGTATCATTGGCGAAGAGCAATGCCAGCACAGAAGAACCACATAGCCTAGGAGAATCATGTGTGCACTTCATAAGGTAATCTACCACATCATACACAGACAAGTGAAAACAGTGACGGGGCTAGCACGCACTCCTGCCTTAACCCTCTTCTGACAGGTATGGGATCAGTTACTTCACTATGGGTGTCCCATTGTACTCTGGCATAGTTACCTTGATGTAACCTAATAATTTTGGATAAAGGATCTTCAGGTACACTCAGTTTTTAAACAAAGCCCACCTCAAGCCCCTTCGTACCAAATCAAATGCTGTTTTGAGGCTGATTAATGCAATGTATAAATGTCCCTTCCTTAATTTGGCGTACTTCCGCACCAAGCACAAAATTCTGAACACTAGATTGATCGTGCTCACATGCATCCTGAAGCCCGCCTGATATGGGGTAAGTATTCTATTTTCATCCATCTAGGTATCCAATCTACTTAAAATCTGTTTGCATACACCTTCTGTAGAACATCTATGAAACGTATTGGCCTGTAATTTGTAGGGTCCCGTTTGTACCCCTTTTTATAGATTGGAACTATTTCTGCTCCTCTCCACGTGTCAGGGATTGGAGCACCTGAAGCAACTGCATTGCAAATGAGAATCACACATGGCAACCATATTTATTTAGCATGTTTTAGAAGATCGCCCGGGATCTTATCTGGGTCAGGTGCTTTACTGGATCTAATTGCCTCTTTTGCCAGAGCAATTTTTTCAAGGGTAAAAGGGGCCAAACGTAATATCCCCTCCTCCTCCCCACCTACGTTTTTTATCCAGGCAGTCATGTAAAAAAACAATGCCTGGTGCAAGTTATGGAATCTAAGTGATGGTCTGTGCGTGCGCAGGTGTCTTTACTGTCATGGGCTAAGATCTTCCAGAACGTTACACTATCTTTCGTTATACTCTCCTCGACTAAGTCTTTCCAGTTAGCTTCGTCCCATTCCCTTTGTGCTTTCGTCAATGCTCTCTTGTACTCAGCCCTTGCTTCTCGAATTGCTATGTTCTTCTTGGTTTTAACCTCTCTACACCCTTTCGAATACCAAGGCTTTGTCTTGTTCTTTCCATATGAGTCCCCCTTGTTAGTATATGTAGTTATTCTTTTATACTATTCTTTATCTCCTCTGTTGGAAGACGATGGATGACCATAACAGGGTATCTAGATGATAGCCAACATTCATATGGGGATAACATATCTGATATCGGAAAAAGATGTATAGATCCTGGCCAAAGTGTCTGGTCTTGCCAATGTAGAGGTCCACTTTATTGACCTACGGTTATTCCCGATCAGTGGCTGCACTTGCTTCACTCCTCCATTGAAGGGCCAGGACTCGAAGTGGATACCACCCACCTCAGGCAGAGGGGATTATGACCACTATCTTTTCTATTGTCTACTGTAAAATGCCTAGCTGTTTCCAAATGCCCCACGCTAAGCAATATCTAATATATCTTTGAGCGGGCAGACCCGTTTCTGTATATGAATGTTCTAGGCCAATCTGGTTCCACTCTGCCACTCCACGCACAAAGGCCATGCTCTATTGTCAATTGGAATAGCTGAATAGCAGCTACAGTATATGGTACAGTGGGACCTCCGTCAAGGGAAGAAATACTGCTAATCCCATCTTCCTCTTCCAATCTCGATTCTAAACACAGGATTGGCTCGTACTTACAATTTAAATCCCCCCCTACAACGATGGTGCCCTTTTTCATATCACCCTGAGTTCCCACATTGCATATACCTTTCCACTGCTAAATTACACACCTTACACAGGTAACCTAATGCACAGTACCCAGCATTCCTCCCATGAACTGAAAACAATCTTCTATTAATGCTCAGCTTGCAGTGCTACCCTGAAGAATATCACTCTTTATTGGCATCGATTGCATGCACATCACCCAGTATTCACAAAGTACATTACCATTGCTCTCACAGTGCATAACCCCCATGTTTTTCTGTGGTGCACATCAGCCTTTGCTGTTCAAAGTCACATCACCTTGTCCTTAATGCACCTCATTCTGTGCTCCTGCTTTACAACTCTCACTGTGCCCCTAGTGATTCATAGATATGTTTGTTTGGTTTGAGGCCTGAATGTCGGGTGGTTTCTGTGCAAGGGTCCTTATATTTTCGTATATCTTTGTGAAAATGTGTGTCGGGTGTCTGATAGAGCGTTCCAGCCTAATAATTTACCTGTATTTGGACGCTCTTGGGTCGATGAATCTTTTGACCAAGTGGGACTCTCTTTACCCAGGAGTAATCAATCAAAATCAATAATCGATAATCAATAACAAACATAAGCAATGCCCTGATCAACATAACACTTCACAATTAATCCAGAATACATTTCGGCGAAACCATGACCTTTCGGTCATGAATAACCACACCAGTTTATGCAAAGTTAATTAATTTATTTCCCTATATTAACAAAGCTAGCACAATATAGATGTGTCTCAACACCAAATGATATATGTAAATGAACATTAATAGCTGTCCATAACGGCGAAACAGATGCAATCTATGCAGCATTTGAATAACATTGCCTTCTATGATGGCAACGCAAACCACTAAAACTACAATCTGTAATGGGCTAATTGCATACATTTAGTCAGCATAACAAGGTCTCAAATTGCATCGTGCATCAAATGAATCCTCATCTAACCTCAAATTAGCATCAGCATGTGGGTCTTCATGCAAAAACAGTTTAGCGACATTAATTTGGAAAACTCCTAACTAAGGCTCTTATCAAAAATCAGCAGTTGGTTACCTAAAAAGAAGGCACAATGCAATTGTACAATTTTCCTTTCATATTTACCAAATCCAATCAGCATTCAAAGAAGTCTTCGTCTCACAGGTACCGGATTCGATCAGCATGGGACGGGGCAAAGGGGCAGGGTGGACGGGGCAATTGCCTCACGGCGGCAAGATAAAACTACTACTTCATGCAAAGGGACAAATCAAAGTTAAAGTCTCTAGGGCGAGAATTTCTTAAAAGTCTCTAGAAGACGGCAAAATGACGAAGTCAGCAAGATGGGCCATAATGGCCAATGTCCTGCAAAATGGCGGGTATAGGGGCGATGTCTCTCGTAATGTCTCTCAAAATGGCAGGCAATGCTGCAATGGCTGCAAAATGGCTGTAATGCCCATAGTCCGAGTAATGGCCACTTTCTTCTTGTGCACCTGGTTTAAATAGACAACAGTTCAAATCCAGTAGGGTCTTCCATTGGAGGGTTCATAGGTTGGCTTCAAATTGTCCAATCAAAAACAACAGTTCTCAAGCTTTTACCTAAGCATACATTATCCTTGGAGTCGGGAACGTAAGTTGCAACATATTTTACCAATTAACTCACTTTCAGAGCGTCCATTGTCTGCACCTGCAGATTGACCTTGGAGCGAAGAAGAAGATGCCAGGCTGGCACGAAACCTTAAGATAAGCATGTGAACGATCTCACTGGAAAAGTACAGCTTCAAGCAAAAATACACGTTTCAATAGCACATTGGAAAAATACGAGCATCTAAATCGTGAGACATGGCAACTAGGCCAAAGCCTCCACTAAAGTTATGCTAAGCTAAAGCATTTCTAACAAGCAAATCATGGCACACGTTTACGATTATGTCAAACTAGTACAATTCTAATACATCACGTTATATGAAGCACGCTTATAAATGTTGGCAAACTACTCTGAGGGCACATTTGTCCCCGTACAATCTTATTTAGTTCGATTAAAGTCACACTTGATTATTGCAGCACTACGTTTATGCACTAATAAATGTAAAACCTTCATTTCAGCTTCATCAATCCCTCCTCTGATGACTACTTGTCATCACACAAAACTAATCCCACAAATTTTATTCCATTAAAATTCTGTCAGTTCTCTTTGCCTTTTAGTTCCCCTTGACCTTGCTTTGTATTCTTCTGCCATTCTTTTCATCATTTTCTCTTCCTTCCTTCTCTTAATTCTTGCCATGATCATTAATATTCCTCTTTTTATTCCCCAAATTCCAAAGATGCAAATCAGTACTATTAATATTCCCTGTATTATTTTTAGCAGTATTCCATTCCAAATGCCACCAAGCCAATTTCCCACTGAAGCAAGTCCCTTTCCAACCTTCTCCCACACTCCTGGTTCTTTCAATTCCTTCAAGTCTGCACTCTCTTTTGTTAGATTAGCAAGCATTGTTTTAATCTTTGCACTGTTATCTGGAATATACGTACAACAGTGGCACGCACCAAGCATTTTGCAAACGCCGCCATCCTTTGCTAAAAGAATGTCTAAGGCAAGCCTATTTTGAAGAGTCATAGCTCTTTCCGCTGCAAGTTCAGCATCTATCAGGATTATAGCACCTGAAAACTTTGTCAACATGTTATCCACTATAGTAGACAACTGTCTTATTTTGATGGAATTCAACACAACTCCTAATGAAGGAATCATGGCTCCAAATATATCTCCTACCACAGCAGCTGCGGTCTCTCTTTTCTGGATACAATGGGATCCAGATGTCTTTGGAATCATCGATAGGTCATCCAGTTGATAAACCTTTGGGAACACTATACCCAAATAACATCTCCCCCACCATCCTTTTGGAAGACGATAATAGGCATTATGCCCACAAATTTAATATACACCTGGTATGACAGGATCAAGTCCGTTCAGCATGAATGTCCATTTGGCCTTAAAGATAAACGTATGTTTACATTCACTCGCTCCTACAAAAATGTTATCATAATAGGATTCACCTCGATATATACAAAATTTCCCTACATGCCAAGCATCTAAAGCTATTCTCCCTTGTGTCTTTATTGCAGCAAAAGCATAATTATCTACTGAAGTCCTCTTATGTAGTTCCTTTTCTAATTTCGCATTCATTTGTGCCCTTCTATCATCTGTGCGATCTAAAAAGCTTATTTCTACTGCAGATAGCGAGCAGGTAAGATTTTCCTTATGTGCGTGAGCTGTTTCAAAAGGTAGCATTGGCTCGAAAAATTCCCTCATTATTTTTGCATCCCAATCTTTAGCAGTCTGGCTTAGCTGCGTGATTATAGGAACATATGCAAAGGTAACATCATAATTTGGGTAAAAATACTGTATGTTGGTTTGACCATAAAATCTAGAAGTTACTATACTACATGTAATCCCATATGTAAGAGGCATGTGATGATAAGTCACCCCTTCCGTTACCGATGTCGGTATCTGTGTACACACATAACAATCTTTCGCATCCATAGTCTCAACATATTCTGTTAGCAAGCGATAGAAAACATTATACGAAAGCTCTTTCTTATCATGCAAGTGTCTCTCATCTAATTCTAGTCTTTTCAGTGCGGTTAGTTCAGTGACAGTAACAGGAGCAAAAGTAGAAGCATCAATTTTCTCATTCTCACTCTTACCATGCATTCCAAGCACTATTGCCATTATTATTAGTACACATGCAATTACCAAGCCTATACACACATATTTACAATATTTCTTTCTACTGTTTTGCGTCATGATCTGTATAGAATCAGAGAGCTAGAAGCACCTGTAAAAGAAACGATTTAGCAATCAGTTACAAAGCTGAACGAGCGCAATGTTCACACAGTTTTCTTCAGAAGCCAAGTCACTTATCGGTTAGCAGCATTTGTCTCAATTCGGCAATAACTCAGTCTCAATTCGGCAATAACTCGTTTTTTTTTTGTTGTTGTTTTTTTTTCAAAGTTCAATAACTCACTCTCTCTTTTTTTTTTTTTTTTTCAGTTGGCAACGTTGTCTCAAATCGTGTTTAAGAGTCAATCAAGTTTTCAAAGTCTTATCAAGTTAACAAATGTCTCATCCGGTTTTAGCAATGTCTCAGCTGATTGTATCACGTTAGATTATAGCAAGCAATGTCATTTATCAGCTTTTCAATCAACAGTGTCCATAAAACTTTTCTTTTCTATTGGTATCTCTTCTTCTTCGTTCTCGAGGCTAAGAGATACAAATTCGTCAGTCCAATCGTCATGGACTACATATGCCCATTCAGGACCGGAATATCTCCTGTTCGGTATCCTTTTCCTTTTCAATTTTGCATCTCTCTTTGACTCTGCCTCACTGGTACTTTCCTCTTTGGTCAAGTCTTTTCCTTCGCTTGAGGTTGGTACCACGACAGACACTTCCTTTCTTTTCTCTTTCACTCTTGGCCCTTCGTCATTCAACTTTTCTCTAGTTCCTATTTTTACTGGCGATCTACTTTGTCTTTTCTTTGCACCGTGTCCATTTGATGGACCTGCGATCTCTTCTGAAGAAGTTTGAACAGTTTCGTTCTGTTCTGCCTTGTCCCCTCCTTCTGGGGAGTCAATCAGGTTTTGCTTTTCTTTTTCGGTACCGTCTGCTTCTGGGAAAGCCCTCCTCTGATCAGGCTCTCCTGCTTTTTCACCTCTTTCGAGCCCTTTGTCACCGTTACTTTCTTCAGGCTCTGTGTCACTTTCAGCTGCTTCAGGCTCTTTGTCACCTTCAGCTGCTTCAGGCTCTTTGTCACCTTCAGCTGCTTCGTCGCTGTCTGAGGTTTCTCCTTGATCTTCCTCAAGTGAATCGGTTGCTTCGTCCTCAGAGAATATTTCTCTCTCCTCTATGTCTGCCTGTTCGTTTCCAGTTCTGTTTTGCTCTGTCTCAGCGCTCGGCACTTTGTTATCAGTTACTGGCAGTTTCAGCGCTTCAACTTCCTCATCTGTGGGACACAACACTTTCTTTGTGTGACTGGCGTGAATCCAGTTGGGAACCCCCGCACACTTCACAGCGGTAGTTGTCGTCAGGATCACTTGGAAAGGGCCTTTCCAACGGGGTTCCAGACACGACTTCCTCACGTGCTTCTTTACCACGACCCAGTCACCTGCTTTCAGTGTGTGTCCTGGACCTTGGATAGGTGGCAAGGTGGTTGCTTCCACCTGGTGAGAGAAAGAGCGAACCACGTCAGCCAGACCTTTGCAGTAGTCTAACACCATATCATCTGTAATATTCAAAAGCGCGTTTGCGGGAACTGCAGGAAGTCTCTTGGCCCTGCCCATGAGAATTTCGTGCGGAGACAATCCAGTCTTTCTGTCAGGGGTGTTTCTCATTGACATTAACACCAAAGGCAATGCGTCAGGCCATTTCAAATTTGTTGATGCACATATTTTCGCCATTCTCGATTTCAGTGTACCATTCATTTGCTCCACCAGTCCTGAGGCTTCTGGGCGATAGCTACAATGCAGTTTTTGCTCAATGTTCAGCGCTGCGCAAAGTAACTTTATCACCTCGTTATTGAAGTGACTTCCCCTATCTGATTCTAAAGAGATCGGGAATCCGAAACGTGGTATCAACTCCCTCAACAATAGTTTTGCAACTGTAAGGCTGTCATTTCTACGTGTAGGGTATGCTTCAATCCAGTGACTAAAAATGCACACAATCACCAACACATACTTCAGACCTCCATGCACAGGCATCTCAATAAAGTCCATCTGCATTCTGCTGAACGGGCCACTCGCCCTGCCAATGTGGCTCGCGTTCACAACTGTTCCCTTTCCTGGGTTCATCTGCTGGCAAATGACACAACAATGGCAAACTGCTTCTGCAGCTTGACGAAATCTGGGGTTAAACCAATCAGTTTTGAACAATCTTATCATGGCATCTCTCCCTAGGTGAGCCTGCCCATGATAGAACTGCGCTAGCTGCGATAAGAGACAATTTGGTAAAACATATTTTCCCTCAATTGAAACCCATAACTCATCTGGTCTCTGTGTACATTGTGACTTAATCCAGGAAGCCTTTTCATCCTCCCTGACACTATTCTGCAATGCTTTTAGTTCATCCATTGTATCCACGACCTTTAAGGCAAATGCTTCAGCTGGTTCGAGCTCTGGCTCACTTATCGAATTCCATTCATCCCTGAGCAGTATACAGTTCAAGGCACAAAATCTTGCGACTTGATCCGCATATGCATTTCCCAAGGAAACATAGTCCTGTCCTTTTGTATGAGCACTACACTTTACCACTGCAATTTCGGCTGGCATTTGAATGGCGTGTAACAATTCCCTTATTCTCTCCCCGTTTTTCACTGGGGACCCTGAAGAAGTCAGGAAACCTCTCTGTGACCATAGTTGCCCAAAGTCGTGCACAATTCCAAACCCATACTGACTATCAGTGTAAATGGTAACCTTCATCAATGTAGACAGTTGGCATGCTCTGGTAAGGGCTACAAGCTCTGCTACTTGTGCAGAATAGACTCCTTGAAGCCAGGACGCTTCCAAGACACCTGTTACAGTACATACAGCATATCCTGCTTTCAAAATTCCCATTGCATCTCTTAAACATGACCCATCAACAAAAATAATTTGGTCATTTTCATCAAGTTTAGTATCCTTGATGTCAGGTCGGGGTTTTGTGCAAAATTCAGTCACCTGAAGGCAGTCATGCTCGACGTCTTCAGCGTTCTCAATTTCAGCATTTTCTCCGGGAAGCAAGGTTGCTGGATTCAACGTAGTGCACCTTTTCAGCTGCACATTCGGTGAGCCCAGAATTATTGTTTCATACCTTGTGAGTCTTGCTCCAGTCATGTGTTGTGTTCGGGAGCGGGTCAAAAGTATCTCAACTGAGTGAGGGACCATGACTGTTAATGGGTGTCCCATCACTATTCCTTCACTCTGAGTGAGGCTGATACCAACTGCTGCTACGGCGCGCAAACACCCTGGAAGTGCTGCTGCGACCGGATCCAAAGTAGCTGAAAAATATGCTACTGGTCTGTTTACGCCACCATGGGCTTGGGTCAAGACAGACAAAGAACATGCATCACGTTCACGACAAAACAATGTGAAAGGCTTTGTGTAATCAGGCATACCTAAAGCTGGAGCCCTGCACATGCATTCTTTCAATTCAATAAAAGCATCCATCTCATCTCCTTTCAGCTCAATTTCATCCAAAGCATCCTTCTGGGTCAGTTTCAGTAAAGGCTTTGCTAGAGTCGAGAAGTTGGGAATCCACTGGCGACAGTAGCTCACCATCCCCAAAAACTTCCTCACCTCCCTCCTTGTCTTTGGTGGACTCATTTGAAGTACACTTGTTATTCTTTCCTTCATTATTCTCCGTGACCCTTTCTCTATTTGGTGACCCAAGTATTTCACTTTCTTCTGACAGAACTGCAACTTTGAAGGAGACACCTTGTGTCCATTCCTTCCCAAATGGTTCAGTAGGGCAATGGTATCGGCTGTGCAGCCACTTTCTGTCTTAGCTGCAATCAGTAAGTCATCAATGTACTGCACTAGGACTGACTCGAATGGCAATTCTAACGCTTCCAAGTCTTTCTTTAGAATCTGATTGAAAATTGACGGTGACTCAGAAAACCCTTGAGGAATTCGACACCAACTGTAGACTCTGTCTAAGAATTTGAAACAAAAGAGAAATTGGCTGTCCTCATGAAGAGGCACTGAAAAGAATGCTTGTGACAAGTCGATGACTGAGAACCACTCGGCATCACAAGGGATTTGAAACATTATCACAGCTGGATTCGGTACTACAGGGCAGCATTTGACTATGATGTCATTTATTTTCCTCAAGTCCTGCACTATTCGGACCTTTCCACTCGGCTTTATCAGTCCCATGATTGGTGAATTACATGGACTGCTTAACACTTCTTTCAGTACTCCCTGTTTTACAAACTCGTCAATGAGTTGGGCGACTTTCATGAGGGTGTCTTGTGCCATGTGGTATTGCGGGGTCTGGGGAAAGGTTGCATTGGGTTTTACTGTCACTTTCACTGGTTCCACTCCTTTCACCAATCCCACTTCCTTTCCTGTCATATCCCACACTTCTTTTCCGACCGTTTCCCGTAATTCAACTGGAATATCTTCTTCAGTTAACATCGGAAGAAGGTTAATCAGAGGATATTTTTCATCGACAATTTCCATCTCGTCCCCTTCTACACTGTCCTCTTCTTCCCCATCACTGCTCGTCTGAATTCTAATTCCATCGTACGAACACATAATCGAACATCCCAATTTGCACAATAGGTCTCTCCCTAACAGTGCTATCGGGCTTGAGTCACATACCACAAAATTATGTAACCCTTGGTAGTTACCAATGCTGATTGGTACTGGATCTGTGATTGGGTTCGTCAGGTACCTGTTTGCTACTCCCACCACTTGAACTGTTCTCCCTGAGAGGGGCAAATTTGGTACTTCAATGCTCCTAACAGTTGAACGTGTGGCTCCTGTGTCAACTAAGAATGAAACACGATGACCCATAACTTTTCCCTCTACATATGGACCCTTTTGATCAACTTCCAAGGATGCTGCAAGCACACAATTTCCCTCCTCATCTGAACTTTCACTCTCCCATACATTGTTTATTCCACTCTCACTGTGTAATGGAAACTGTTGTACTGTGCCATTTGTACTCATCACCTGACTCGAGACCTGTGGAGGAACCATCACTTGCTGCTGATTCATTGGTGCCAAAGGTATTTGCATTTGCTGATTAGGTACCATGGGAAACTGCTGTTGCATTGGCTGCATTTGCGTCATCTGCATACGAGGCATCTGCATCTGCTGCGGCTGCGTAGGTTGTAATCCCTGCAGCTGATTTATGGTCTGAAAATTTGGGTTTGGACCTCTCATTTTCGGTCCCCTCATTGTCTGGAAGGCATTGACATCATTGTTTTGCTGACCAACACCTGCACCTTCCTGCACCATCATTGGGCACTCGCGTTTCCAATGTCCGACAATTCCGCACGCGTGACACGGCATCACCCTTTTCATTGCCTGCATACCATTCGGAGTCACAACAGTATTCAAATCCGGACCATTATTCACAAAACCTCCTCTGCCTCTCGCCTGTGGCTGGAACACCATATTTCCCTGCAGCTGCGGCTGTGGCTGCGGTATCTGCTGTTGGAACCCTTGCAACCCTTGCAAACCTGTCTGAGCTGCTTTAAGCTGCATCATCATCACCTTCTCTTTCAACCTTTTCTGTTTCACCTCAATCTCGTCACTACAGTATTTCGCATAATTCAACACTTCATCAATCGGTTTCGACTGCCAACAAATCAAATGCGTCTTTATCATCTGACTTATCTCTGGTCTCAGCCCTTCCCCAAACCTAAACACAAAATGAAGCATGTCCTTCGCCTCTATTGTTTCTGTGCCACTGTAGTTCTTGAACGCCTTCAACAGCCTCTCATAGTAACCATGAATCGACTCTTTAGCCTCTTGGGCAGTCCGATCAATCTTCTGCCAATCCACATTTTTCACGGCAACCTTCGTCTTCAAATGCTCAATCACCTTATAGTACAAGCTCATCACCATAGGTGATGGTGCACCCGTATCCCTGTCTCTCTCTGGTTCACTTGTCGGCCAACCTACAGCCCTTTTGCATTCTTCCCACAAATCTGCCGGAACCACAATCTCAAAGAGGGTATTCAGGTCTTCCCAAAGACATTTTGCAAGCTTCACAAACCTATCAGTCTGTTGATACCATTCAATCGGTTTCTCTCTCAGTTTGGGAAAATCATCCGTAAAAGACTGAATGTCGCTTCTGTGCCACGGTACATGTACTAGTTTTCCCCCTGCTGTCTCCCTCATTGGTAACATGGTTACTGCATCACTACTCTGTGGCCTTATGCTCTGGGACACTGTCTTTCTTCTTTTCCTTTTTTTTTGCCCACCTGCTTTCCCATTTGTCTAAGCACCTCCACACTTGTGCACTCTGCAGCAATTCTCTAAGGTGCGTCTTCATGCCTGCTGACCTCATGTGTTCAAAGTCTGTGGTCCCGAAATCCAATCTATAGCTCCTGCTCAAGTGTTTTGTCTTGTCTATCTCAATCCCGTTTTTGTCAGCTATTTCTTGCAACCTTCTGTGTACCTTGTTCACTTCTCTCGTAATCCTAGGACATAGATACCTCAGCTCTTCTTCCGAGTAGGACTCTAGCCTATTCACCCCCATAGTCCCTTCCACCAACTCTTCGGCTTCCATGCTCAACCTTACCCTATTCAGGTAGTCTTCCCCCTTCCCACTTGTTGAGCTTTGTGTGGAATTCAGACTGTTGAACCACTGTGTTAGCTGTTGCGCATTCAACCCCATCAGTGTAGCATTCACATCGACTGCCATTGATGGTTGCGGCAACCTCTCAGTGTTCGATGTTAGAGGTATCATCAGTGGGGGACTCGACCTCACCACTGTTGACTGAGCACATATGGGACTAAACTCCATCAAGGACCCAGATCCAGTTGGCAGAGCCGTTATCGGAGTTGTCTCTGGAGTGTTTTCTATGCACCTCCTCTCCGTCCCACTCTGCAGCATTGATCCTTGACCGCTCATACCTAAGTTAGGCTGGGTGTACAAAGGTACCGGTGGACCTACAGTAATGGGTAGGGTTATCGCATCTGGGTTCTGTCCATTCCCCAGGTTCTGAGGCATGTTCATTCCCACACCATGGGTCATCATTGCCGGCATGCCCATCTGACTCCCCGTCATCTGAGCATGTGCGGTCCCCCCCTGCATCTGCTTTTGAGGCATCAAAAACTGGGTTGATTCAGCTTGTGCCAATGTT
The DNA here is from genome assembly GCF_031143425.1 of Pleurodeles waltl. Classification (NCBI taxonomy): domain Eukaryota; kingdom Metazoa; phylum Chordata; class Amphibia; order Caudata; family Salamandridae; genus Pleurodeles; species Pleurodeles waltl. The sequence continues at coordinate 1,463,325,748 of NC_090445.1, forward strand.
GGGTTGCAACCATTCTGTACTCCCATTACGGTTGGATCTAGAATCATCCCTGCACTGTTGTCACTGCTGTAGTACCTTGGGACCTGCGGCTGATAATTTTCTGCTGGTTTCAATATGGGTACATCTGGATATATTCTCCTAACCTGCGGTATCTGCGGGGTGAACAGTAAACTCGGGTCCTTAGATCCCGATGGCGTTTCTGAATTCGGAGTTTCATTATTCTGTACCGGTGCCGGAGGGGCAGAACTGGTACTTGGACCTTGTCCACTCGCTGCATAAGGTGGCGGACGGTCGTTCAGCAACTGCATGATGAACTCCTCATCCTCTGACTCTTCTTCTCTATCTTTGGAACACCTCCTGTTTGTCTTACAGGTAGCTTTCTTGCCTGTCTCTTCTTCTTCCTTAGCAATCGCGGGAAACAATTTTATCCCCTGCAATATATCTGACCTCCACACCTTCTGTGCATTATCCCACCTAGCGTCCGCTAGTGTCTTTTCTACCTTTCTCATCCTGGTCTCGAACTTCTTTTGCTGTTGCTGTCTAGCCATTAGTTCCCAAATCGCTAGAGCCTCAAACTGTGCTGGCCTTGGAGGTACCTTCATGTCGTACATCGCGAATCTCAAATTCTCTAGGATCCTTATATTGAATGTCCCATGGATCGGGAACGCTACGCTCCCATGTTTCTCTGTCAGTTTGTGCCATTGTTTTAGCCAAAGGCATGGAGCTACCCCTTTTTCCTCCATTACAATGTAAGCTGGTGAACCTTCGGGTGGCGTCTCCTCTCCTACGCTCGCTTTAATGTAAGACTCTCCCTTCATCGCACTCTTTAACGCTTTAAAAAATTTCATTTTCTCGTCTTTTATTTCGCAAAATTTGTAATCAATAGGTGACTTTAATTCCCGGAATACTCTTCGCTTGCCTTTCCCCTTCCAATCGAGCCCCACGGACTGCGTCCAATCCGTGCGCGACCCTTCTCTGCAACCAACCTATCCCAGCGCGGCTCCTAGTGACGTCACACTCACACACACTGCGGCTGACAAAGCCTCGCGGCTTGTCCTCCTTCACTCAGCTCCTCTCGTAACAATTTCTAGCATGTATCGCGAGCAACCAAAAATATAAAACAGATCTGTCGGTTTACTACAGGAAGGGTAACACAATCGCTTCAGGACCTTAGGGATTTTTCACTAGCCTCGGCAGTTATTCCATCTTTCTCGGTCCCCACTTTCGCAAGCAAATCTGACCCGCAGACTCTGCTCTCAACTTGTCAATGATCTATTCTAGTGCACTTAGAATTTGTCAAAGCCCGAAGTCGAAGTTTCTTTCACTCCCTTAACACACGTACCAACTTGTTGACCACGCCCGATAAACCTACTAAACCGACCAGACCACAACATAAACAAGTGTCTCATACACTTTTCAACATACTCCGGAGTCTCTTGACCTCGCAGGGCCCGTCTCAACAACAACAACCACGTGGACCTTTTTCTGCACAAAGCGCCACATACACGTGAAGTTCGACGACTTCCCTACTCTCACACTCGGAGTCGCACCTCCGCTATTTCTATGAAGTTCGACGACTTCCCTACTTCTACACTCGGAGTCGCACCTCCGCTATTCTCTAAAATCCTCGCAACCTTTTCACACAATCTGCGGCAATAAGCTGTGCAAGCGCAAAATCCTAACTTCACTCATACCGTCACTAGTACCACCAACGCCGATTCCACACCTCCATTCTTTCCATTCGCAAGCTCCGAGATCCCGGGAAAGTCGCGGGGGACTTAGCCCATCATCATTCTCTCAATCTGTTTTACCCAAGAAAATCTAATTCAACTTCTCGATTGGGATCTCAAAAGTCGTAACCGTTAATTCAACACCATGTACTTTAAGAGTAAGGGGTCCCAAAGGGCGAAACCGTTAATTCAACACCATGTATGTCTCGAGTGGGGTCCCAAAAGTCGAAACCATTAATTCAACACCATGTACTTTAAGAGTAAGAGGTCCCAAAGGGCGTAACCGTCCTCTGCTACCATCTACTGATAGAGCGTTCCAGCCTAATAATTTACCTGTATTTGGACGCTCTTGGGTCGATGAATCTTTTGACCAAGTGGGACTCTCTTTACCCAGGAGTAATCAATCAAAATCAATAATCGATAATCAATAACGAACATAAGCAATGCCCTGATCAACATAACACTTCACAATTAATCCAGAATACATTTCGGCGAAACCATGACCTTTCGGTCATGAATAACCACAGCAGTTTATGCAAAGTTAATTAATTTATTTCCCTATATTAACAAAGCTAGCACAATATAGATGTGTCTCAACACCAAATGATATATGTAAATGAACATTAATAGCTGTCCATAACGGCGAAACAGATGCAATCTATGCAGCATTTGAATAACAATGCCTTCTATGATGGCAACGCAAACCACTAAAACTACAATCTGTAATGGGCTAATTGCATACATTTAGTCAGCATAACAAGGTCTCAAATTGCATCGTGCATCAAATGAATCCTCATCTAACCTCAAATTAGCATCAGCATGTGGGTCTTCATGCAAAAACAGTTTAGCGACATTAATTTGGAAAACTCCTAACTAAGGCTCTTATCAAAAATCAGCAGTTGGTTACCTAAAAAGAAGACACAATGCAATTGTACAATTTTCCTTTCATATTTACCAAATCCAATCAGCATTCAAAGAAGTCTTCGTCTCACAGGTACCGGATTCGATCAGCATGGGACGGGGCAAAGGGGCAGGGTGGACGGGGCAATTGCCTCACGGCGGCAAGATAAAACTACTACTTCATGCAAAGGGACAAATCAAAGTTAAAGTCTCTAGGGCGAGAATTTCTTAAAAGTCTCTAGAAGACGGCAAAATGACGAAGTCAGCAAGATGGGCCATAATGGCCAATGTCCTGCAAAATGGCAGGTATAGGGGCGATGTCTCTCGTAATGTCTCTCAAAATGGCGGGCAATGCTGCAATGGCTGCAAAATGGCTGTAATGCCCATAGTCCGAGTAATGGCCACTTTCTTCTTGTGCACCTGGTTTAAATAGACAACAGTTCAAATCCAGTAGGGTCTTCCATTGGAGGGTTCATAGGTTGGCTTCAAATTGTCCAATCAAAAACAACAGTTCTCAAGCTTTTACCTAAGCATACATTATCCTTGGAGTCGGGAACGTAAGTTGCAACATATTTTACCAATTAACTCACTTTCAGAGCGTCCATTGTCTGCACCTGCAGATTGACCTTGGAGCGAAGAAGAAGATGCCAGGCTGGCATGAAACCTTAAGATAAGCATGTGAACGATCTCACTGGAAAAGTACAGCTTCAAGCAAAAATACACGTTTCATTAGCACATTGGAAAAATACGAGCATCTAAATCGTGAGACATGGCAACTAGGCCAAAGCCTCCACTAAAGTTATGCTAAGCTAAAGCATTTCTAACAAGCAGATCATGGCACACGTTTACGATTATGTCAAACTAGTACAATTCTAATACATCACGTTATATGAAGCACGCTTATAAATGTTGGCAAACTACTCTGAGGGCACATTTGTCCCCGTACAATCTTATTTAGTTCGATTAAAGTCACACTTGATTATTGCAGCACTACGTTTATGCACTAATAAATGTAAAACCTTCATTTCAGCTTCATCAATCCCTCCTCTGATGACTACTTGTCATCACACAAAACTAATCCTACAAATTTTATTCCATTAAAATTCTGTCAGTTCTCTTTGCCTTTTAGTTCCCCTTGACCTTGCTTTGTATTCTTCTGCCATTCTTTTCATCATTTTCTCTTCCTTCCTTCTCTTAATTCTTGCCATGATCATTAATATTCCTCTTTTTATTCCCCAAATTCCAAAGATGCAAATCAGTACTATTAATATTCCCTGTATTATTTTTAGCAGTATTCCATTCCAAATGCCACCAAGCCAATTTCCCACTGAAGCAAGTCCCTTTCCAACCTTCTCCCACACTCCTGGTTCTTTCAATTCCTTCAAGTCTGCACTCTCTTTTGTTAGATTAGCAAGCATTGTTTTAATCTTTGCACTGTTATCTGGAATATACGTACAACAGTGGCACGCACCAAGCATTTTGCAAACGCCGCCATCCTTTGCTAAAAGAATGTCTAAGGCAAGCCTATTTTGAAGAGTCATAGCTCTTTCCGCTGCAAGTTCAGCATCTATCAGGATTATAGCACCTGAAAACTTTGTCAACATGTTATCCACTATAGTAGACAACTGTCTTATTTTGATGGAATTCAACACAACTCCTAATGAAGGAATCATGGCTCCAAATATATCTCCTACCACAGCAGCTGCGGTCTCTCTTTTCTGGATACGATGGGATCCAGATGTCTTTGGAATCATCGATAGGTCATCCAGTTGATAAACCTTTGGGAACACTATACCCAAATAACATCTCCCCCACCATCCTTTTGGAAGACGATAATAGGCATTATGCCCACAAATTTAATATACACCTGGTATGACAGGATCAAGTCCGTTCAGCATGAATGTCCATTTGGCCTTAAAGATAAACGTATGTTTACATTCACTCGCTCCTACAAAAATGTTATCATAATAGGATTCACCTCGATATATACAAAATTTCCCTACATGCCAAGCATCTAAAGCTATTCTCCCTTGTGTCTTTATTGCAGCAAAAGCATAATTATCTACTGAAGTCCTCTTATGTAGTTCCTTTTCTAATTTCGCATTCATTTGTGCCCTTCTATCATCTGTGCGATCTAAAAAGCTTATTTCTACTGCAGATAGCGAGCAGGTAAGATTTTCCTTATGTGCGTGAGCTGTTTCAAAAGGTAGCATTGGCTCGAAAAATTCCCTCATTATTTTTGCATCCCAATCTTTAGCAGTCTGGCTTAGCTGCGTGATTATAGGAACATATGCAAAGGTAACATCATAATTTGGGTAAAAATACTGTATGTTGGTTTGACCATAAAATCTAGAAGTTACTATACTACATGTAATCCCATATGTAAGAGGCATGTGATGATAAGTCACCCCTTCCGTTACCGATGTCGGTATCTGTGTACACACATAACAATCTTTCGCATCCATAGTCTCAACATATTCTGTTAGCAAGCGATAGAAAACATTATACGAAAGCTCTTTCTTATCATGCAAGTGTCTCTCATCTAATTCTAGTCTTTTCAGTGCGGTTAGTTCAGTGACAGTAACAGGAGCAAAAGTAGAAGCATCAATTTTCTCATTCTCACTCTTACCATGCATTCCAAGCACTATTGCCATTATTATTAGTACACATGCAATTACCAAGCCTATACACACATATTTACAATATTTCTTTCTACTGTTTTGCGTCATGATCTGTATAGCATCAGAGAGCTAGAAGCACCTGTAAAAGAAACGATTTAGCAATCAGTTACAAAGCTGAACGAGCGCAATGTTCACACAGTTTTCTTCAGAAGCCAAGTCACTTATCGGTTAGCAGCATTTGTCTCAATTCGGCAATAACTCAGTCTCAATTCGGCAATAACTTGTTTTTTTTTTGTTGTTGTTTTTTTTTCAAAGTTCAATAACTCACTCTCTCTTTTTTTTTTTTTTTTTCAGTTGGCAACGTTGTCTCAAATCGTGTTTAAGAGTCAATCAAGTTTTCAAAGTCTTATCAAGTTAACAAATGTCTCATCCGGTTTTAGCAATGTCTCAGCTGATTGTATCACGTTAGATTATAGCAAGCAATGTCATTTATCAGCTTTTCAATCAACAGTGTCCATAAAACTTTTCTTTTCTATTGGTATCTCTTCTTCTTCGTTCTCGAGGCTAAGAGATACAAATTCGTCAGTCCAATCGTCATGGACTACATATGCCCATTCAGGACCGGAATATCTCCTGTTCGGTATCCTTTTCCTTTTCAATTTTGCATCTCTCTTTGACTCTGCCTCACTGGTACTTTCCTCTTTGGTCAAGTCTTTTCCTTCGCTTGAGGTTGGTACCACGACAGACACTTCCTTTCTTTTCTCTTTCACTCTTGGCCCTTTGTCATTCAACTTTTCTCTAGTTCCTATTTTTACTGGCGATCTACTTTGTCTTTTCTTTGCACCGTGTCCATTTGATGGACCTGCGATCTCTTCTGAAGAAGTTTGAACAGTTTCGTTCTGTTCTGCCTTGTCCCCTCCTTCTGGGGAGTCAATCAGGTTTTGCTTTTCTTTTTCGGTACCGTCTGCTTCTGGGAAAGCCCTCCTCTGATCAGGCTCTCCTGCTTTTTCACCTCTTTCGAGCCCTTTGTCACCGTTACTTTCTTCAGGCTCTGTGTCACTTTCAGCTGCTTCAGGCTCTTTGTCACCTTCAGCTGCTTCAGGCTCTTTGTCACCTTCAGCTGCTTCGTCGCTGTCTGAGGTTTCTCCTTGATCTTCCTCAAGTGAATCGGTTGCTTCGTCCTCAGAGAATATTTCTCTCTCCTCTATGTCTGCCTGTTCGTTTCCAGTTCTGTTTTGCTCTGTCTCAGCGCTCGGCACTTTGTTATCAGTTACTGGCAGTTTCAGCGCTTCAACTTCCTCATCTGTGGGACACAACACTTTCTTTGTGTGACTGGCGTGAATCCAGTTGGGAACCCCCGCACACTTCACAGCGGTAGTTGTCGTCAGGATCACTTGGAAAGGGCCTTTCCAACGGGGTTCCAGACACGACTTCCTCACGTGCTTCTTTACCACGACCCAGTCACCTGCTTTCAGTGTGTGTCCTGGACCTTGGATCGGTGGCAAGGTGGTTGCTTCCACCTGGTGAGAGAAAGAGCGAACCACGTCAGCCAGACCTTTGCAGTAGTCTAACACCATATCATCTGTAATATTCAAAAGCGCGTTTGCGGGAACTGCAGGAAGTCTCATGGCCCTGCCCATGAGAATTTCGTGCGGAGACAATCCAGTCTTTCTGTCAGGGGTGTTTCTCATTGACATTAACACCAAAGGCAATGCGTCAGGCCATTTCAAATTTGTTGATGCACATATTTTCGCCATTCTCGATTTCAGTGTACCATTCATTTGCTCCACCAGTCCTGAGGCTTCTGGGCGATAGCTACAATGCAGTTTTTGCTCAATGTTCAGCGCTGCGCAAAGTAACTTTATCACCTCGTTATTGAAGTGACTTCCCCTATCTGATTCTAAAGAGATCGGGAATCCGAAACGTGGTATCAACTCCCTCAACAATAGTTTTGCAACTGTAAGGCTGTCATTTCTACGTGTAGGGTATGCTTCAATCCAGTGACTAAAAATGCACACAATCACCAACACATACTTCAGACCTCCATGCACAGGCATCTCAATAAAGTCCATCTGCATTCTGCTGAACGGGCCACTCGCCCTGCCAATGTGGCTCGCGTTCACAACTGTTCCCTTTCCTGGGTTCATCTGCTGGCAAATGACACAACGATGGCAAACTGCTTCTGCAGCTTGACGAAATCTGGGGTTAAACCAATCAGTTTTGAACAATCTTATCATGGCATCTCTCCCTAGGTGAGCCTGCCCATGATAGAACTGCGCTAGCTGCGATAAGAGACAATTTGGTAAAACATATTTTCCCTCAATTGAAACCCATAACTCATCTGGTCTCTGTGTACATTGTGACTTAATCCAGGAAGCCTTTTCATCCTCCCTGACACTATTCTGCAATGCTTTTAGTTCATCCATTGTATCCACGACCTTTAAGGCAAATGCTTCAGCTGGTTCGAGCTCTGGCTCACTTATCGAATTCCATTCATCCCTGAGCAGTATACAGTTCAAGGCACAAAATCTTGCGACTTGATCCGCATATGCATTTCCCAAGGAAACATAGTCCTGTCCTTTTGTATGAGCACTACACTTTACCACTGCAATTTCGGCTGGCATTTGAATGGCGTGTAACAATTCCCTTATTCTCTCCCCGTTTTTCACTGGGGACCCTGAAGAAGTCAGGAAACCTCTCTGTGACCATAGTTGCCCAAAGTCGTGCACAATTCCAAACCCATACTGACTATCAGTGTAAATGGTAACCTTCATCAATGTAGACAGTTGGCATGCTCTGGTAAGGGCTACAAGCTCTGCTACTTGTGCAGAATAGACTCCTTGAAGCCAGGACGCTTCCAAGACACCTGTTACAGTACATACAGCATATCCTGCTTTCAAAATTCCCATTGCATCTCTTAAACATGACCCATCAACAAAAATAATTTGGTCATTTTCATCAAGTTTAGTATCCTTGATGTCAGGTCGGGGTTTTGTGCAAAATTCAGTCACCTGAAGGCAGTCATGCTCGACGTCTTCAGCGTTCTCAATTTCAGCATTTTCTCCGGGAAGCAAGGTTGCTGGATTCAACGTAGTGCACCTTTTCAGCTGCACATTCGGTGAGCCCAGAATTATTGTTTCATACCTTGTGAGTCTTGCTCCAGTCATGTGTTGTGTTCGGGAGCGGGTCAAAAGTATCTCAACTGAGTGAGGGACCATGACTGTTAATGGGTGTCCCATCACTATTCCTTCACTCTGAGTGAGGCTGATACCAACTGCTGCTACGGCGCGCAAACACCCTGGAAGTGCTGCTGCGACCGGATCCAAAGTAGCTGAAAAATATGCTACTGGTCTGTTTACGCCACCATGGGCTTGGGTCAAGACAGACAAAGAACATGCATCACGTTCACGACAAAACAATGTGAAAGGCTTTGTGTAATCAGGCATACCTAAAGCTGGAGCCCTGCACATGCATTCTTTCAATTCAATAAAAGCATCCATCTCATCTCCTTTCAGCTCAATTTCATCCAAAGCATCCTTCTGGGTCAGTTTCAGTAAAGGCTTTGCTAGAGTCGAGAAGTTGGGAATCCACTGGCGACAGTAGCTCACCATCCCCAAAAACTTCCTCACCTCCCTCCTTGTCTTTGGTGGACTCATTTGAAGTACACTTGTTATTCTTTCCTTCATTATTCTCCGTGACCCTTTCTCTATTTGGTGACCCAAGTATTTCACTTTCTTCTGACAGAACTGCAACTTTGAAGGAGACACCTTGTGTCCATTCCTTCCCAAATGGTTCAGTAGGGCAATGGTATCGGCTGTGCAGCCACTTTCTGTCTTAGCTGCAATCAGTAAGTCATCAATGTACTGCACTAGGACTGACTCGAATGGCAATTCTAACGCTTCCAAGTCTTTCTTTAGAATCTGATTGAAAATTGACGGTGACTCAGAAAACCCTTGAGGAATTCGACACCAACTGTAGACTCTGTCTAAGAATTTGAAACAAAAGAGAAATTGGCTGTCCTCATGAAGAGGCACTGAAAAAAATGCTTGTGACAAGTCGATGACTGAGAACCACTCGGCATCACAAGGGATTTGAAACATTATCACAGCTGGATTCGGTACTACAGGGCAGCATTTGACTATGATGTCATTTATTTTCCTCAAGTCCTGCACTATTCGGACCTTTCCACTCGGCTTTATCAGTCCCATGATTGGTGAATTACATGGACTGCTTAACACTTCTTTCAGTACTCCCTGTTTTACAAACTCGTCAATGAGTTGGGCGACTTTCATGAGGGTGTCTTGTGCCATGTGGTATTGCGGGGTCTGGGGAAAGGTTGCATTGGGTTTTACTGTCACTTTCACTGGTTCCACTCCTTTCACCAATCCCACTTCCTTTCCTGTCATATCCCACACTTCTTTTCCGACCGTTTCCCGTAATTCAACTGGAATATCTTCTTCAGTTAACATCGGAAGAAGGTTAATCAGAGGATATTTTTCATCGACAATTTCCATCTCGTCCCCTTCTACACTGTCCTCTTCTTCCCCATCACTGCTCGTCTGAATTCTAATTCCATCGTACGAACACATAATCGAACATCCCAATTTGCACAATAGGTCTCTCCCTAACAGTGCTATCGGGCTTGAGTCACATACCACAAAATTATGTAACCCTTGGTAGTTACCAATGCTGATTGGTACTGGATCTGTGATTGGGTTCGTCAGGTACCTGTTTGCTACTCCCACCACTTGAACTGTTCTCCCTGAGAGGGGCAAATTTGGTACTTCAATGCTCCTAACAGTTGAACGTGTGGCTCCTGTGTCAACTAAGAATGAAACACGATGACCCATAACTTTTCCCTCTACATATGGACCCTTTTGATCAACTTCCAAGGATGCTGCAAGCACACAATTTCCCTCCTCATCTGAACTTTCACTCTCCCATACATTGTTTATTCCACTCTCACTGTGTAATGGAAACTGTTGTACTGTGCCATTTGTACTCATCACCTGACTCGAGACCTGTGGAGGAACCATCACTTGCTGCTGATTCATTGGTGCCAAAGGTATTTGCATTTGCTGATTAGGTACCATGGGAAACTGCTGTTGCATTGGCTGCATTTGCGTCATCTGCATACGAGGCATCTGCATCTGCTGCGGCTGCGTAGGTTGTAATCCCTGCAGCTGATTTATGGTCTGAAAATTTGGGTTTGGACCTCTCATTTTCGGTCCCCTCATTGTCTGGAAGGCATTGACATCATTGTTTTGCTGACCAACACCTGCACCTTCCTGCACCATCATTGGGCACTCGCGTTTCCAATGTCCGACAATTCCGCACGCGTGACACGGCATCACCCTTTTCATTGCCTGCATACCATTCGGAGTCACAACAGTATTCAAATCCGGACCATTATTCACAAAACCTCCCCTGCCTCTCGCCTGTGGCTGGAACACCATATTTCCCTGCAGCTGCGGCTGCGGCTGCGGTATCTGCTGTTGGAACCCTTGCAACCCTTGCAAACCTGTCTGAGCTGCTTTAAGCTGCATCATCATCACCTTCTCTTTCAACCTTTTCTGTTTCACCTCAATCTCGTCACTACAGTATTTCGCATAATTCAACACTTCATCAATCGGTTTCGACTGCCAACAAATCAAATGCGTCTTTATCATCTGACTTATCTCTGGTCTCAGCCCTTCCCCAAACCTAAACACAAAATGAAGCATGTCCTTCGCCTCTATTGTTTCTGTGCCACTGTAGTTCTTGAACGCCTTCAACAGCCTCTCATAGTAACCATGAATCGACTCTTTAGCCTCTTGGGCAGTCCGATCAATCTTCTGCCAATCCACATTTTTCACGGCAACCTTCGTCTTCAAATGCTCAATCACCTTATAGTACAAGCTCATCACCATAGGTGATGGTGCACCCGTATCCCTGTCTCTCTCTGGTTCACTTGTCGGCCAACCTACAGCCCTTTTGCATTCTTCCCACAAATCTGCCGGAACCACAATCTCAAAGAGGGTATTCAGGTCTTCCCAAAGACATTTTGCAAGCTTCACAAACCTATCAGTCTGTTGATACCATTCAATCGGTTTCTCTCTCAGTTTGGGAAAATCATCCGTAAAAGACTGAATGTCGCTTCTGTGCCACGGTACATGTACTAGTTTTCCCCCTGCTGTCTCCCTCATTGGTAACATGGTTACTGCATCACTACTCTGTGGCCTTATGCTCTGGGACACTGTCTTTCTTCTTTTCCTTTTTTTTTGCCCACCTGCTTTCCCATTTGTCTAAGCACCTCCACACTTGTGCACTCTGTAGCAATTCTCTAAGGTGCGTCTTCATGCCTGCTGACCTCATGTGTTCAAAGTCTGTGGTCCCGAAATCCAATCTATAGCTCCTGCTCAAGTGTTTTGTCTTGTCTATCTCAATCCCGTTTTTGTCAGCTATTTCTTGCAACCTTCTGTGTACCTTGTTCACTTCTCTCGTAATCCTAGGACATAGATACCTCAGCTCTTCTTCCGAGTAGGACTCTAGCCTATTCACCCCCATAGTCCCTTCCACCAACTCTTCGGCTTCCATGCTCAACCTTACCCTATTCAGGTAGTCTTCCCCCTTCCCACTTGTTGAGCTTTGTGTGGAATTCAGACTGTTGAACCACTGTGTTAGCTGTTGCGCATTCAACCCCATCAGTGTAGCATTCACATCGACTGCCATTGATGGTTGCGGCAACCTCTCAGTGTTCGATGTTAGAGGTATCATCAGTGGGGGACTCGACCTCACCACTGTTGACTGAGCACATATGGGACTAAACTCCATCAAGGACCCAGATCCAGTTGGCAGAGCCGTTATCGGAGTTGTCTCTGGAGTGTTTTCTATGCACCTCCTCTCCGTCCCACTCTGCAGCATTGATCCTTGACCGCTCATACCTAAGTTAGGCTGGGTGTACAAAGGTACCGGTGGACCTACAGTAATGGGTAGGGTTATCGCATCTGGGTTCTGTCCATTCCCCAGGTTCTGAGGCATGTTCATTCCCACACCATGGGTCATCATTGCCGGCATGCCCATCTGACTCCCCGTCATCTGAGCATGTGCGGTCCCCCCCTGCATCTGCTTTTGAGGCATCAAAAACTGGGTTGATTCAACTTGTGCCAATGTTGGGTTGCAACCATTCTGTACTCCCATTACGGTTGGATCTAGAATCATCCCTGCACTGTTGTCACTGCTGTAGTACCTTGGGACCTGCGGCTGATAATTTTCTGCTGGTTTCAATATGGGTACATCTGGATATATTCTCCTAACCTGCGGTATCTGCGGGGTGAACAGTAAACTCGGGTCCTTAGATCCCGATGGCGTTTCTGAATTCGGAGTTTCATTATTCTGTACCGGTGCCGGAGGGGCAGAACTGGTACTTGGACCTTGTCCACTCGCTGCATAAGGTGGCGGACGGTCGTTCAGCAACTGCATGATGAACTCCTCATCCTCTGACTCTTCTTCTCTATCTTTGGAACACCTCCTGTTTGTCTTACAGGTAGCTTTCTTGCCTGTCTCTTCTTCTTCCTTAGCAATCGCGGGAAACAATTTTATCCCCTGCAATATATCTGACCTCCACACCTTCTGTGCATTATCCCACCTAGCGTCCGCTAGTGTCTTTTCTACCTTTCTCATCCTGGTCTCGAACTTCTTTTGCTGTTGCTGTCTAGCCATTAGTTCCCAAATCGCTAGAGCCTCAAACTGTGCTGGCCTTGGAGGTACCTTCATGTCGTACATCGCGAATCTCAAATTCTCTAGGATCCTTATATTGAATGTCCCATGGATCGGGAACGCTACGCTCCCATGTTTCTCTGTCAGTTTGTGCCATTGTTTTAGCCAAAGGCATGGAGCTACCCCTTTTTCCTCCATTACAATGTAAGCTGGTGAACCTTCGGGTGGCGTCTCCTCTCCTACGCTCGCTTTAATGTAAGACTCTCCCTTCATCGCACTCTTTAACGCTTTAAAAAATTTCATTTTCTCGTCTTTTATTTCGCAAAATTTGTAATCAATAGGTGACTTTAATTCCCGGAATACTCTTCGCTTGCCTTTCCCCTTCCAATCGAGCCCCACGGACTGCGTCCAATCCGTGCGCGACCCTTCTCTGCAACCAACCTATCCCAGCGCGGCTCCTAGTGACGTCACACTCACACACACTGCGGCTGACAAAGCCTCGCGGCTTGTCCTCCTTCACTCAGCTCCTCTCGTAACAATTTCTAGCATGTATCGCGAGCAACCAAAAATATAAAACAGATCTGTCGGTTTACTACAGGAAGGGTAACACAATCGCTTCAGGACCTTAGGGATTTTTCACTAGCCTCGGCAGTTATTCCATCTTTCTCGGTCCCCACTTTCGCAAGCAAATCTGACCCGCAGACTCTGCTCTCAACTTGTCAATGATCTATTCTAGTGCACTTAGAATTTGTCAAAGCCCGAAATCGAAGTTTCTTTCACTCCCTTAACACACGTACCGACTTGTTGACCACGCCCGATAAACCTACTAAACCGACCAGACCACAACATAAACAAGTGTCTCATACACTTTTCAACATACTCCGGAGTCTCTTGACCTCGCAGGGCCCGTCTCAACAACAACAACCACGTGGACCTTTTTCTGCACAAAGCGCCACATACACGTGAAGTTCGACGACTTCCCTACTCTCACACTCGGAGTCGCACCTCCGCTATTTCTATGAAGTTCGACGACTTCCCTACTTCTACACTCGGAGTCGCACCTCCGCTATTCTCTAAAATCCTCGCAACCTTTTCACACAATCTGCGGCAATAAGCTGTGCAAGCGCAAAATCCTAACTTCACTCATACCGTCACTAGTACCACCAACGCCGATTCCACACCTCCATTCTTTCCATTCGCAAGCTCCGAGATCCCGGGAAAGTCGCGGGGGACTTAGCCCATCATCATTCTCTCAATCTGTTTTACCCAAGAAAATCTAATTCAACTTCTCGATTGGGATCTCAAAAGTCGTAACCGTTAATTCAACACCATGTACTTTAAGAGTAAGGGGTCCCAAAGGGCGAAACCGTTAATTCAACACCATGTATGTCTCGAGTGGGGTCCCAAAAGTCGAAACCATTAATTCGACACCATGTACTTTAAGAGTAAGAGGTCCCAAAGGGCGTAACCGTCCTCTGCTACCATCTACTGATAGAGCGTTCCAGCCTAATAATTTACCTGTATTTGGACGCTCTTGGGTCGATGAATCTTTTGACCAAGTGGGACTCTCTTTACCCAGGAGTAATCAATCAAAATCAATAATCGATAATCAATAACGAACATAAGCAATGCCCTGATCAACATAACACTTCACAATTAATCCAGAATACATTTCGGCGAAACCATGACCTTTCGGTCATGAATAACCACACCAGTTTATGCAAACTTAATTAATTTATTTCCCTATATTAACAAAGCTAGCACAATATAGATGTGTCTCAACACCAAATGATATATGTAAATGAACATTAATAGCTGTCCATAACGGCGAAACAGATGCAATCTATGCAGCATTTGAATAACAATGCCTTCTATGATGGCAACGCAAACCACTAAAACTACAATCTGTAATGGGCTAATTGCATACATTTAGTCAGCATAACAAGGTCTCAAATTGCATCGTGCATCAAATGAATCCTCATCTAACCTCAAATTAGCATCAGCATGTGGGTCTTCATGCAAAAACAGTTTAGCGACATTAATTTGGAAAACTCCTAACTAAGGCTCTTATCAAAAATCAGCAGTTGGTTACCTAAAAAGAAGACACAATGCAATTGTACAATTTTCCTTTCATATTTACCAAATCCAATCAGCATTCAAAGAAGTCTTCGTCTCACAGGTACCGGATTCGATCAGCATGGGACGGGGCAAAGGGGCAGGGTGGACGGGGTAATTGCCTCACGGCGGCAAGATAAAACTACTACTTCATGCAAAGGGACAAATCAAAGTTAAAGTCTCTAGGGCGAGAATTTCTTAAAAGTCTCTAGAAGACGGCAAAATGACGAAGTCAGCAAGATGGGCCATAATGGCCAATGTCCTGCAAAATGGCGGGTATAGGGGCGATGTCTCTCGTAATGTCTCTCAAAATGGCGGGCAATGCTGCAATGGCTGCAAAATGGCTGTAATGCCCATAGTCCGAGTAATGGCCACTTTCTTCTTGTGCACCTGGTTTAAATAGACAACAGTTCAAATCCAGTAGGGTCTTCCATTGGAGGGTTCATAGGTTGGCTTCAAATTGTCCAATCAAAAACAACAGTTCTCAAGCTTTTACCTAAACATACATTATCCTTGGAGTCGGGAACGTAAGTTGCAACATATTTTACCAATTAACTCACTTTCAGAGCGTCCATTGTCTGCACCTGCAGATTGACCTTGGAGCGAAGAAGAAGATGCCAGGCTGGCATGAAACCTTAAGATAAGCATGTGAACGATCTCACTGGAAAAGTACAGCTTCAAGCAAAAATACACGTTTCATTAGCACATTGGAAAAATACGAGCATCTAAATCGTGAGACATGGCAACTAGGCCAAAGCCTCCACTAAAGTTATGCTAAGCTAAAGCATTTCTAACAAGCAAATCATGGCACACGTTTACGATTATGTCAAACTAGTACAATTCTAATACATCACGTTATATGAAGCACGCTTATAAATGTTGGCAAACTACTCTGAGGGCACATTTGTCCCCGTACAATCTTATTTAGTTCGATTAAAGTCACACTTGATTATTGCAGCACTACGTTTATGCACTAATAAATGTAAAACCTTCATTTCAGCTTCATCATGTCCTGTTCTTCTTGTGCAAATAAACGTGTATGCTGTGTCCTTTTTGTGCGTACACTACACAGTAACCTGTGCCTACACTATACAATAGTCTGAACTATTGACTTTAATCATGCCTATTTGAAAAACGCGTCACTTGTTAAGCACTAAAGAAAGCAAATACGATTTAAACAAAGATAATTGAATTTAAAAAAAGGCTCTTAAAGACGAGCCCATTTCGAACGTATTTTTGCTCGCTTTCAGTTTTTAGATTTGCATTTCTTTAGTAAAACCGTTATTACATTATTTGGATAACTATGGCCAAGTAAATATCTAAAATCTACATATAAATTATAGTTCTTTCTTGAAAGATCAAACAAGTTGTCTTAATATCAAAATAGCATTCCGTCCATCCAGTTACGCTATCCCACAGCGTTTGTTTTGCTTTGCTTTTGCCGCCCTAAGTGCGCCGGGTATGCCCAGACGTGGGTCCCGGGCTCACTGTGCCACTGGATTCAAGCTAGCCTGGCTGATGAGGGGTGAAACCCCAAAACTGGTCCCAGGATGCTTGTTTCCGGTCCAGGGAGAACCTGGCCTGGCAGTTCGGGCTGGACTGTTCCCATGAGGAACAGGGTCAAGACTGATTTGCATATGGCTGGGTTCAAACTGGGGTGGCATGGTGAGCAAAATAATGGATGGATTAAACCCAGATCTGTGACTGGGGGTGAATGTTTGATTGGTTCCGCATTCCGTCCATCCAGTTACGCTATCCCACAGCGTTTGTTTTGCTTTGCTTTTGCCGCCCTAAGTGCGCCGGGTATGCCCAGACGTGGGTCCCGGGCTCACTGTGCCACTGGATTCAAGCTAGCCTGGCTGATGAGGGGTGAAACCCCGAAACCGGTCCCAGGATGCTTGTTTCCGGTCCAGGGAGAACCAGGCCTGGCAGTTCGGGCTGGACTGTTCCCATGAGGAACAGGGTCAAGACTGATTTGCATATGGCTGGGTTCAGATTGGGGTGGCATGGTGAGCAAAATAATGGATGGATTAAACCCAGATCTGTGACTGGGGGTGAATGTTTGATTGGTTCTGCATTCCGTCCATCCAGTTACGCTATCCCACAGCGTTTGTTTTGCTTTGCTTTTACCGCCCTAAGTGCGCCGGGTATGCCCAGACGTGGGTCCCGGGCTCACTGTGCCACTGGATTCAAGCTAGCCTGGCTGATGAGGGGTGAAACCCCGAAACCGGTCCCAGGATGCTTGTTTCCGGTCCAGGGAGAACCTGGCCTGGCAGTTCGGGCTGGACTGTTCCCATGAGGAACAGGGTCAAGACTGATTTGCATATGGCTGGGTTCAGACTGGGGTGGCATGGTGAGCAAAATAATGGATGGATTAAACCCAGATCTGTGACTGGGGGTGAATGTTTGATTGGTTCCGCATTCCGTCCATCCAGTTACGCTATCCCACAGCGTTTGTTTTGCTTTGCTTTTGCCGCCCTAAGTGCGCCGGGTATGCCCAGACGTGGGTCCCGGGCTCACTGTGCCACTGGATTCAAGCTAGCCTGGCTGATGAGGGGTGAAACCCCGAAACCGGTCCCAGGATGCTTGTTTCCGGTCCAGGGAGAACCTGGCCTGGCAGTTCGGGCTGGACTGTTCCCATGAGGAACAGGGTCAAGACTGATTTGCATATGGCTGGGTTCAAACTGGGGTGGCATGGTGAGCAAAATAATGGATGGATTAAACCCAGATCTGTGACTGGGGGTGAATGTTTGATTGGTTCCGCATTCCGTCCATCCAGTTACGCTATCCCACAGCGTTTGTTTTGCTTTGCTTTTGCCGCCCTAAGTGCGCTGAGTATGCCCAGACGTGGGTCCCGGGCTCACTGTGCCACTGGATTCAAGCTAGCCTGGGTGATGAGGGGTGAAACCCCGAAACCGGTCCCAGGATGCTTGTTTCCGGTCCAGGGAGAACCTGGCCTGGCAGTTCGGGCTGGACTGTTCCCATGAGGAACAGGGTCAAGACTGATTTGCATATGGCTGGGTTCAAACTGGGGTGGCATGGTGAGCAAAATAATGGATGGATTAAACCCAGATCTGTGACTGGGGGTGAATGTTTGATTGGTTTCCGCATTCCGTCCATCCAGTTACGCTATCCCACAGCGTTTGTTTTGCTTTGCTTTTGCCGCCCTAAGTGCGCCGGGTATGCCCAGACGTGGGTCCCGGGCTCACTGTGCCACTGGATTCAAGCTAGCCTGGCTGATGAGGGGTGAAACCCCGAAACCGGCCCCAGGATGCTTGTTTCCGGTCCAGGGAGAACCAGGCCTGGCAGTTCGGGCTGGACTGTTCCCATGAGGAACAGGGTCAAGACTGATTTGCATATGGCTGGGTTCAGATTGGGGTGGCATGGTGAGCAAAATAATGGATGGATTAAACCCAGATCTGTGACTGGGGGTGAATGTTTGATTGGTTCTGCATTCCGTCCATCCAGTTACGCTATCCCACAGCGTTTGTTTTGCTTTGCTTTTACCGCCCTAAGTGCGCCGGGTATGCCCAGACGTGGGTCCCGGGCTCACTGTGCCACTGGATTCAAGCTAGCCTGGCTGATGAGGGGTGAAACCCCGAAACCGGTCCCAGGATGCTTGTTTCCGGTCCAGGGAGAACCTGGCCTGGCAGTTCGGGCTGGACTGTTCCCATGAGGAACAGGGTCAAGACTGATTTGCATATGGCTGGGTTCAGACTGGGGTGGCATGGTGAGCAAAATAATGGATGGATTAAACCCAGATCTGTGACTGGGGGTGAATGTTTGATTGGTTCCGCATTCCGTCCATCCAGTTACGCTATCCCACAGCGTTTGTTTTGCTTTGCTTTTGCCGCCCTAAGTGCGCCGGGTATGCCCAGACGTGGGTCCCGGGCTCACTGTGCCACTGGATTCAAGCTAGCCTGGCTGATGAGGGGTGAAACCCCGAAACCGGTCCCAGGATGCTTGTTTCCGGTCCAGGGAGAACCTGGCCTGGCAGTTCGGGCTGGACTGTTCCCATGAGGAACAGGGTCAAGACTGATTTGCATATGGCTGGGTTCAAACTGGGGTGGCATGGTGAGCAAAATAATGGATGGATTAAACCCAGATCTGTGACTGGGGGTGAATGTTTGATTGGTTCCGCATTCCGTCCATCCAGTTACGCTATCCCACAGCGTTTGTTTTGCTTTGCTTTTGCCGCCCTAAGTGCGCCGAGTATGCCCAGACGTGGGTCCCGGGCTCACTGTGCCACTGGATTCAAGCTAGCCTGGGTGATGAGGGGTGAAACCCCGAAACCGGTCCCAGGATGCTTGTTTCCGGTCCAGGGAGAACCTGGCCTGGCAGTTCGGGCTGGACTGTTCCCATGAGGAACAGGGTCAAGACTGATTTGCATATGGCTGGGTTCAAACTGGGGTGGCATGGTGAGCAAAATAATGGATGGATTAAACCCAGATCTGTGACTGGGGGTGAATGTTTGATTGGTTTCCGCATTCCGTCCATCCAGTTACGCTATCCCACAGCGTTTGTTTTGCTTTGCTTTTGCCGCCCTAAGTGCGCCGGGTATGCCCAGACGTGGGTCCCGGGCTCACTGTGCCACTGGATTCAAGCTAGCCTGGCTGATGAGGGGTGAAACCCCGAAACCGGCCCCAGGATGCTTGTTTCCGGTCCAGGGAGAACCTGGCCTGGCAGTTCGGGCTGGACTGTTCCCATGAGGAACAGGGTCAAGACTGATTTGCATATGGCTGGGTTCAAACTGGAGTGGCATGGTGAGCAAAATAATGGATGGATTAAACCCAGATCTGTGACTGGGGGTGAATGTTTGATTGGTTCCGCATTCCGTCCATCCAGTTACGCTATCCCACAGCGTTTGTTTTGCTTTGCTTTTGCCGCCCTAAGTGCGCCGGGTATGCCCAGACGTGGGTCCCGGGCTCACTGTGCCACTGGATTCAAGCTAGCCTGGCTGATGAGGGGTGAAACCCCGAAACCGGTCCCAGGATGCTTGTTTCCGGTCCAGGGAGAACCTGGCCTGGCAGTTCGGGCTGGACTGTTCCCATGAGGAACAGGGTCAAGACTGATTTGCATATGGCGGGGTTCAAACTGGGGTGGCATGGTGAGCAAAATAATGGATGGATTAAACCCAGATCTGTGACTGGGGGTGAATGTTTGATTGGTTCCGCATTCCGTCCATCCAGTTACGCTATCCCACAGCGTTTGTTTTGCTTTGCTTAATATCAAAATACTCCACCATTGGTTTCCCTTAGTTTTTTACGCAGGTGCTTAAATATCCTTGGATATATGTTTTTTTTTAAAGATTAAGTATATGTTAATTTTATATAACCGATATTTTATTGATTTCCTCAAACTAATTAATAAAAGCGCTCACAACCATCATCAGTTTACACATCTCGTATGCCCACATGATTTGTACACATTACCATTATTATAACAAACCATAATATTTCCATAATTTCTCCCAAATCCTCCAGTGTTTCTGGGGACAACCTTTTGCAGCGTAAATAGATTCTTCCTGTTTTGCACACAAATCTATTGCCGACTGCCACTTTGCTATGGTTAGAGGTGCTGTACTGTTGCAGTGCTTTGCAGTGTCTCTTTTGGCAAGCAATGTCCCGGTCGCAAACAGGGTGCTTCCTCCTTCGGCCCCTCCCAGGGAGATGGATCAATCTATCACAAAAGGACTTTCGATGTAATACGGATTATTTTCTGCTAATATTCTAGAGTTATCGGACAGCCCCATATCATGTAAAAAAACAGGGAGCAACGAGAGCAGTCAGGTGTCCAATACCTTTGAGCACGCCATAATCTTTCAGTTGTAAAATAAGTGATGTGGAGATATTTAAGGTGTATGAACCGCAATCTTGATGGGATGACGATTATCCGTGGGGCCATGCATGCATCCCACAGTCAGTGTCATCTAACAGGCCAACTCAGACAGCCCATTTGTCTTTCAAGATCCCCAAACAGGTCTGGGGAACTGACCACCATTGAATTATAGATTTTGGAAATCCACCCATTCCTAAGAGGCCCCACAAAGACTCTGGCCCCCAGTGGGCTGGATTCAGGAGCTGTAGCCAGTGTGCCCTTAGGCTGAGTTGTTGCAAGTGTTAGCGCATCTGACCTTAATTGGTTTCTTATTGTTAGATTATAAGGGGACGAGTTAGAGGTTCGATAGATCTTTTGACTGCGCTTAGACTAGTTCACACCATAAGACCCAGTTCCCAAACAAATCAATAACAATACCAATCATTAACATCAAAAATCTTGGGAGTCAATCATTTCCATGCACAATGACCCCTTGGCCATGAATAACCACACTTTTGTATAAACGTTAAAATGTTTACTTCCCTATATGAACAATGCTAGTATCACATAACTGAGTCTCAAAATCATATGATAAACATATACAAACAATACTGGAAGGGGGGTTGGGAGCACACTGCCTGACATCCCAGCACAGTTCACCCCTTTGCATCCTGGTAAATGCAGTTCAGAGTTAGCGCTTACTTGAAAATTAGCTGTAGTTTTTCACCAAAGTTGGTGCAGACATTGCTGTATATCTCTAGACACGTGTTTCTGGGTTTAGCCCTTCATCAGTAGAGAGTAGAGAACAAAGAAAGTTCATGTGGGGTTGCTGAAAATGCTGTCAAAATCCTCTTAGGTCAAGTACCACTCACGGGCACACAGGTGCTACTCCAAAGCTCATCAGCTCACTGGCTCAAGGGAGCCTTTTAAACAGGAAGGGGGGTTGGGAGCACACTGCCTCACATCCCAGCACGGTTCGCCTCTTTGCATCCTGGTAAATGCAGTTCAGAGTTAGCGCTTACTTGAAAATTAGCTGTAGTTTTTTACCAAAGTTGGTGCAGACAATACTGGTTGACCAAATCTCCTAAAGAATCACAATTTAATCAAAGCTTGGACCACTACAAATTCTAAAGTTACAGTACAGATCAATACAGATCAATAGCAAGAATATCTGTGCAAATGAAAAATCATACATTTAGATTCAGTAAAGAAAATACATCAACTGTTGTTAATCTTTAACAAGCATCATCAGTGAACATCCTAAATAAACTTCTGATTAGAATAGCATGTTTGGGCTTCATGCAAAACAATTTAGTCAACACAAATTTGGAAAACATCTATCTATGACTCTATTAAAATTAGTGGTTGGTACCTAAGGTCAAAAGCAAATAGACATAACAATCAGTAACATCGTCTTATACCTTGCCTCAGTATGGTTCAGCAAGCGGTAACAGTCTTCATCAATTGGACATCTTGTGCGATCAGCAAAGCATCGCAATTCAGCATTAAAGTTCAAGATAGAGCTGTCTCAAGAATAGACATAACAGAATGTCCCTTCTAGGCAAAAAGTTAAGGAAAGTTAAGCACGTCTCCTCTCGGGATGGTCAGGAAAATAATGGAGCAGTGGCCTCTCTCCTCTCAGAGCAGGCTGGAAAGAATATATGGCTATCTCCCCTCTGTACAGTTTGACTAATTTAGATTCCCTAAAACTACTTCCCACTTTGCTATTGGTCAAAGAATCTTATGTTTACTTTCAGTCCAATGAAATTAGAACCCCAAATCTAAGAATTTACTAAACCTAGTGTTCACATTTCGATGATTGGCTCTTCTTCTCTTGTTCCTGTCGTCGTGCTCGTCAGGTATCAATATTGCTTCCGTTTTCTGCTCCTGGGAACTTTGCCTTTACACACACTAAGTTATACAAAGTATATATAGCTAGTACAACATTTTCTAACAAGCAGTCCTCATGGGAAAGAATTTCAGCTACTAGCATTTGGTCAACGCAGTGGAAAACACAATTTAATTCTCTGAGCAGCCATTTTATGATTCGTCTAAGCAATGAAACTTGATATGAGGCCGTGTAACTAGGCCCAAGACCTCCATGATTAATAAAGCAAATACATAATACATAACCATTAATATGACATACTACTATATTAATCCAAATATAAGCTCAACATTTTACATTAATAAACTGTTAATAAGTACACTTTGTGATTATTGGTGGTCACTCAAATAGTCACATTTTCAAACTTGTGTATTCATTTTTCACGTTAACTCATTTTCTATGCAGATTCAACATTCAGAATACATGAATATTCATTAGTAAAATTTCAGCGTTAACAATCCCTCCTCTGATGATGAAATATATCATCAAACTTAAATCTTCCCACACAAATTTTCTGCTTCAGCTAAAATTTGTCATCTTTATCCCTTTTAATCTTTGCTCCCTCCTTGAATTTTCCCTAAAAAAAATGTCCCTTCTCATTTCTTCCCTCCACTGGTCATTTTTCAAATTCCTCGATTTAATCACATGATACAATTTACTTATTCCCCATGCTCCAATTAGACCAATCACAATAATCAATATTCCTTGTATTATTTTCATTATTATCCCTTTCCCAATGTTGCTGAGCCAATTGCCCACTGAAGCTAATCCCTTGCCAACTTTCTCCTAACCAGCTTGTTCTTTCAGCTCTTTCAAATCAGCACTATCATTATTCGGGTTAGTAAGTAACTTCTAATTTCTTTGCTATTATCAGGAATATAGGAACAACAATGCTTTGATTTCAGCATTTTGCACACTCCACCATCCTTTGCTAAAACAATGTCTAATGCAAAGCGGTTCTGAAGAGTCATACATCTTACCGCAGCCTCTTCTGTATCCATTAGGATCATGGCTCCTAAAAAAAATATTTGCATATTATCCACAGTAGTGGACAACTTTTGAATCTTTATAGAGTTCAGAACAACTCCCACTGAAAGAATCATTGCTCCAAATATATCTCCCACTACACTAGAAGAAGCCTCTCTCT
This sequence comes from Pleurodeles waltl, assembly GCF_031143425.1. Taxonomy (NCBI): domain Eukaryota; kingdom Metazoa; phylum Chordata; class Amphibia; order Caudata; family Salamandridae; genus Pleurodeles; species Pleurodeles waltl. The sequence goes on from NC_090445.1 coordinate 1,463,349,664, forward strand.
TTTATTTAGTGTGATGTAACTCAGTCATTTTCGTTAATCTTTTCAAGTCATCAAGTTTAAATATCTTTGGGTAAACTTTCCCCAAGTAACATGTGCCATACCATCCTCTTGGAAGACGGTAATGAGCATTTGGCCCACAGATGTAATAAATTCCAAGAATCGCTGGATCCTATCCATTCAACATAAATGTCCATTTATTCTGAAACAAAAACACATGTCTACATTCACTCGTTCCCACAAACAACGTGTCAGTTTTAGATTTAGGCCTATGTATACAAAGCTTTCATACGTGTTGCTAACCTTGCTTGTGTTTTTATTTCACTAAATGCATAATCATTTCTAAAGGTCATTTTCTCTAAGCCTTTTTCTAACTTCTCCTTTAATGCCTTTCTCCTGTCATCTGTTTGATCTAAAAAGCTATTTTCTAGTGGTGTAAGGAAGCATGTCAGATTGTTTCTATGCACATATGCGGTGCCAAAGGTTAATGTAGGTTCAAAGAATCCTCTCACTAATTCTATATTGTTCTGCTTAGCTTCTCTACTCAGGTACTTAATTATAGGCACAAACTAAAACACAACATCAAAATTAGAGTAGAAATACTGAATGTACTCCTGGTTATAGAATCTTGTTTGTAACAGACTACAGCAAACTATGATAGGTAACTCCTTCCTCGACTGATGAAGGAATCTGCGTGCAAAAATATAAATTTCTTGCATCCATCGTCTCAACATACTCTCTTAAAAAGAGATAGAAAACATTAGAAGAAAGTTCTCCTTGTGCATTGTCTACATGCAGATACTTCTCATCAAACCTAAACTTCTCTATTTCTGTGAGTGTGGTAGCTGTCTCTAAAGCTGAACTATGGTTGGCTTTACTCTTGTCAAGAACAGTCATTCCTATAATGAATACCAGGCACAATATCACGCTCACAATAGCCAAACCAATACCTAAGTATTTCTATTCTATTCTTCCTACCCTGCTGGCTGATGTTGCTCAGGATCTGTAAAGAATCAGAAAGTAGAAGAGAAAAATAATAACTATGCAGCGAAAATCGAAAAAAACAAAATCTTACATTTTCTTTCAGCAATTATTTACAGCTTTCAGTCTTACTTCAAGGATCCTCAAAATATGTAAGTTTGGCAAAAATCGGTTTAGCAGCTTGTCAAATCAGGTTATTTTGTCAAATCAGATTATCAAAAACCTTTTCCTGTTACTTTCAATAGTCTCTTTTCTTTGCACTTTTCTCAGCCAGAAGTTTCAACAGTTCAGTTACTTTGTTTCCCTCAAGTGCCAAAATATTGACCTGGAATGTTTTGATCAAATCAAAAAGACAAAAATCCTCTTTGACATTCACTTGTTGTTGCATACGCCCATTCAGGACCAGAGTACCTTTGACTTGCGATTCGTTTTCTTTTCAACTTTCGATCTCCATTTAACTTTCCTTCACTCAGATCCTCTCCTTGTAGTATTCACTTCCTCCTCGATAGTTGTCATTGTAACTGCTTCTTTTATCTGTGCTTGTGATTCCGGCGACTTATCTCCTTTCAGTGGAACTTTTGTCAATGCTCTTTTCAGTATCGAACTTGTAACTTCTTCTTGCTCTGAAGGACTTTCTCTTGACAGACCTGCAACTGGTTCAGAAGGAGTCAGACCACAGTGGCCTTGATCCGCCTCAACTCCTTCTCCCTTCGAGTCTGTCATTTGCTCTGTTTGTCTCTCAAGATTGTCTGCTTCTAGGAGAGCTCTTCTCTGACTAGACTCTCCTGGGGCCTCATTTGAGATTTGTTCACTGTCACTCTCCTGTAGGTCTTCTCCTTCGTCTCTCACAGGAGTGGTTGAACCATTTTCAATTTGCTCAGATCTGGTCCCAATTCCTCTTCCTCCTCTTTCTGGACCTGAGGTTGGTCTGGTCATTGTTGGTACTCTCAACAATTCCTCTCCATTGTCCAGAGGACATGCCACTTTTCTCGTATGGCTTGCGTGGATCCAATTCGGAACTCCAGCGCACTTCACAGCTATGGTAGTGATCAAAACTACCTGGAAAGGGCCTTTCCACCGAGGCTCCAAACTCTGTTTGTGTCCTTGATCTTGAGACGGTTGCAGTGTGGGGGCTTCCACCTGATGAGCGAAAGAGTGAACCACATCAGCCAGACCCTTGCAGTAGTCCAACACCATATCATCTGTTATGTTCGCAAGAGCATTTGCAGGAACCGCTGGCAGCCTCATTGCTCTGCCTATGAGGATCTCATGCAGTGACAGTCTTGTCTTCATGTCAGGTGTGTTTCTCATTGTCATCAGAACTACTGATAGTGCGTCTGGCCATTTCAGATTCCTGGACACACACATTTTTGTCATTCTTGATTTCAAGGTACCATTCATCTGTTCCACAAGCCCTGATGCTTCAGGGCGGTAACTACAATGCAACTTCTGCTAATTTTTAAGGCTGAAAATAGTAGTTTAACTACTTCATTGTTGAAGTGACTTCCTCTATCTGATTCTAAAGAGATTGGAAACCCAAAACATGGTATCAGTTCGCTAAGGAGTAATTTTGCTACTGTAAGACTGTCATTCCTTCGTGTAAGGTAAGCTTCAATCCAATGACTAAAGATGCAGATAATCACCAACACATATCTCAATCCGCCACACACAAGAATCTCAATTAAATCCATTTGCATTGTGCTGAATGGACCTCCTGCTTTTCCAATGTGGCTCAAATTGACCACTGTCCCTTTTGCTGTGTTCATTTGTTGACAAATGATGCAATGATGGCAAATTGTTTCAGCAACTTGTCTAAACTTTGGATTGTTTCAAATCTGTTTGAACAATTAAATCATTGCATCCCTCCCATCATGTGCTTGATCATGATAATATCTGCAATTAGAGTAAACAAACTGTTCAGCAGTACTGATTCACCTTCTTCTGAAATCCACAATTCATCCGGTTGTTGTACACATTTCATTTTGACCCATGACCTTTTGTCCTCCCTCTCAACATTATTTGGCAATGTCCTCAGCTCTTCCAATGGTATCTATAACATGTAATACATTGTTTGGGAATGTCTCATCTTCCTGAGGTAACAATTCCCACTTATCTTTGAACAATATACAGTTCAATGAGCAGAACCTTGCGACTTGATCTGCATATCTATTTCCCATTGATATAAAATCTTAGTATTTCAGATGTGCACTGCATTTAACCACGACAATCTTTTCAGGCATTTGGATAGCTTGCAACAACTCCTGAATTCTCTCACCATTTCTTACTGGTGAACCAGAAGCGGTCAGGAAACCTCTCTGAGACCACAACTGGCCAAAATCATGCACTATTCCGAATGCAGACTGGCTATGTGTATAGATGGTTACTTTAAGCTGCGCAGAAACATGGCATGCTGTAGTAAGGGTTACCAGTTCTGCTACTTGTGCTGAGTATACACCTCAAAGCCAGGACGCTTCAAGAATGCCAAAAATTGTGCACAAAACATATCCTGCTCTCAGTATTCCCGTATTGTCCCTTAAGCAGGAACCATAGACAAAAATAATTCGGTCATTCTCTTCCAATCTTGTGTCTCTGATATCTGGTCTCGGTTTTGTGCATAGATCAGTTACTTCAAGACAATATCTTCAATTTTTTCAATTTTAACATTTTCATTGGTATGTAAGGTTGCCGGGTTAAGCACTGTAGGAGATCCCAGGATGCTCATTTCATAATGAGTCAGCCTGGCACCCGTCAAATACTGCTTCTTCATGCATGTAAGTAAAACTTCAATGGAGTGGGGACCATAATAGTCAGGGGATGGCGGATCACAATACCTTCTCACAGTGCAAGACTCTGTCCAACCGCAGTGACTGAACGCAAACAGCCTGGTAAAATTGCTGCAACTGGGTCCACAGTAGCTACAAAATATGCTACTGGATGGTTTACACCTCCATGGACTTGAGTCAAGACAGACAAATAACATGCATCACGCTAATGACAGAACAATATGAAGGGTTTCTTGCAGTCAGACATTCCCAAAGCCGGGGCTACTCACAAACTCTCTCTCAATTCAAAAAATGCTTTCATACACGCCTGATCTAACATTAATGGATCAGTGACTTCTTTATGAGTCAGCCTCTGCAATGGCTTCGAAATGAGTGAAAAGTTGGGTATCCACTGGCAACAGTAGCCTACCATTCCCAAAAACATCCTGACATCTCTCTGGGTGGCTGGGGCACTCATCTGCAATATGGCTGTGACCCTTTCTCTGGATATTTTCCTAATTCCATTCTCAATCTGGTGACTCAAATATTTCACTTCTTTCTGACAGTATTGTAATTTAGTTGGGGACACTTTATGACCATTCTTTACCAAATGGTTCAGCAAATTACTTGTGTCATATTTGCACTCTTACCTTGAAATGGATCCAATCAACAAATCATCAATGTACTGTACCAGTGTTGATTGGAAAGGCAGTTCCAATGACTCCAGGTTCTTTTTCAAGTTTTGATTGAATATGGAAGGTGAAGGTGATTCCATCTAAAAAGTTGAAACAGAAGAGAAATTGACTATCCTCATGAAGAGGTATAAAAAAGAATGCTTGTGACAAGTCTATAACAGTGAACCATTCAGCATCACATGGAATCTGAAACAGAATCACAGCTGGGGTTGGCACTACAGAACAACATTTAATCACAATCTCATTTATTTTTCTTAAATCCCAGACAATTCGAACTTTCCCACAGGGCTTTCTCAATCCCATAATCAGTGAATTACATGGGCTGCTCAATACTTCTTTCAAAATCCCTTGGTTCACAAATTCTGCAATTATTGGAGCGACCTTTTTAATAATGTCCTGTGTCATGTGGCACTGGGGAATCTGGGGAAAAATTGTGTTTGGCTTCACTGGAACTTTAACTGGTGAGACTCCTTTTATCAGGCCAATGTCCTTCCCTGTCAAATCCCACACTCTCTCTTTAACTGTTCCCTGCAAGTCAGAAGGAAGATCCTTCACTGTGAAAACTGGAAAGAAGCTATCAGAGGGTACTCCTCATTTACTATCTCACACTATGGCCCTCATTACAACCCTGGCAGTCGGTGATAAAGTGGCAGTAACTATCACCAAATTATGACCATGGTGGCGTGAACTCAGATAGACAGTGCTTTAGCACACCTACCACCAGGGCAGAAACAACAGCCACCAAAGCGGTAGCCATCTACAGCCAGGCGGAAGTCAATGTTCCGCCCACCATACTAAAAGGCACGAATCCGCCACCTTTTCCTGGGGCTGTACCAACTACATAAAAAGCCTGGTGGAACACAACACAGAAGGGAAAGGACTCACCTGGGGAGACACAGGGAACAACCATGCCACCATGGAGCATGAACTTCAGATCTTCCCAATGATTTTCCACGTCCTGCTCCACCACGAACACCAACTACGGCGAAGACGACCACAGTGAGTACAGCCACCTAGCACACAGGGGAGGGAGGGAGGGAAAAGAGAGTGACACACACTCACACAACACACACACCCAACCCCAACACCATACACACAATCAGATGCAGTAATAAAACATAATTATCCCGTACCCCTCAGGAATAATGCAAGGACAACAGGAATTGATGAAAGTGAGTGTAATAATATAAATACAGTAGAAATACAAAAATTCAATCTAATGGTATATACATATGGACAGTTCAAGGGACACTCCCCAGTCCTCAATGTGCGTGGGCCACAGTCCAAAGTCCAAGACCCCACTTGTCACCTGCATCAACATGGAGATGCAGGGGCATCAGTTGGAAAATAGGCAGGCACCTCAGGAGGACGGGGGCACCTCAGGTGGCAGATGGAACAACACCACTGGTCCTGGAGGGGGCAACATGCCCTGTGCTTGGTCCTGGGGAGTGTAAGGCCACATTCTCTCAAGTGAGTGAATTGCTCACATGCTCTGGAGGGGGCAACATGCCCTGTGTTTGATCCTTGGAAGTGCAAGGCCACAGTCTCTCAAGTGGGTGACTTGCCCTCATGCTCTGGAGGAGGCAACATGCCCTGTGCTTGGTGCTGGGGAGTGCAAGGCCACATTCTCTCAAGTGGGTGACTTGCCCACATGCTCTAGGGGGGGCAACATGCCCTGTGCTTGGTCCTGGGGAGTGCAAGGCCACAGTTTCTCAAGTGGGTGACTTGCCCACATGCTCTGGAGGAGGCAACATGCCCTGTGCTTGGTCCTGGGAGTTCAAGGCCACAGTCTCTCAAGTGGGTGACTTGCCCACTGGTTCTGGAGGGGGCATCGTGCCCTGTGCTTCTGATCCTGGGAATGATGGGGTGAGTGGGTGGCTTACCCACTGGTTCTGGAGGGGGCATCGTGCCATGAGCTTCTGATCCTAGGGAGGATGGGGTGAGTGGGTGTGAGTGGGTGGCTTACCCACTGGTTCTAGAGGAGGCATCGTGCCCTGCGCTTCTGATCCTGGAGACTGCAAGGTCACAGTCTCTCAGCTGGTGGTCATTCCCACAGGATTTGCAGGGGGCAGGCTGCACGGCAGCCCATGGAGGCAGGAGTACAGACCATCTGCCGGCGGTGATGGCTGCTCAGTGGTGCTGCTGCAGCTGCTGGTGGGGGGAGGCTCCAGCCCATCCCCTGCAGCCTCAGATGGCTGCTCACTGGTGGTGGTGTGCTGCTAGTGGGGGGAAGCTTCAGCCCATCCCCTGCAGCCCTGGACGGCTGCCCACTGCTGGTGGTGGCAGTGCTGCTGCTGCTGGTGGGGGGAAGCTCCAGGCCTTTCCCTGCAGCCTCAGACGGCTGCCCACTGCTGGAGGTGAAGGTGCTTCGGCTGGTGGTGGGGGGAAGCTCCAGCCCATCCCCTGCAGCCTCGGACAGCTGCACAACCATGATTGGTGGTGGGGGCTCCGCCTCAGTACCTGCACCAGGCCCCTTGTCCTTCCTGCCTGCTGGTGCAGGCCCCTTTCCCTTCCTGGAAGCAGATGGGGCAGGCTCCTTGCCCTTCCGGGCAGCAACTGAGGCAGGCTCCTTGCCCTTCCGGGCAGCAGCTGGGGCGGGCTTCTTGCCCTTCGGGCAGAAGCTTGGGCAGGCACACTTTCTTTGAGGCTGGCCGGTGCCCTGGATCCTTTCCTACAACGAGTGGGTGTTGAGACTACTGGTCCCATAGACTGGGTGGCTGAGGTGCTTGCCTGGGTTTTTGGCACCCAGGCCTGACATGAAGGACGGGGGGCGGGGTAGGGAAGAGGTCAAGGGTGGAGAGGAAAAGCTTCTTAGGGTCACTGGAGCAGGAAAAGGGAGAAGGTTTGGGAATGGAGGAAGAGGGAGTGGTTTTAGGAGGTGTCTGTCTGCTGTGTATGGGTGCAGGTGCATGGGTTGGATGCTGTTGTGTGATGGATGGCTGTTGAGTGTCTGAGTGCTTGCGTCTGTGTACCTTGAGAGGGGGGGTGACAGACACAGTGGGAGAGGACACAGGGGACATGTGCATGGCTGTTGTAGTGGTGTCTGTAAGTGAGGTGTGTGTTCTGCTAGGTGTGGTGGTGATGCTGGTTTCGGATGATGGTGTAGTGCATGCAGGTGTGAGTGTAGATGCAACTGGGAGGGAGATGAGGGAGGAGGAGGAGGGGACACAGTGGAGGCAGTGGATGTTTATATGCCTGCATCTGGATGGTATTTGTGTGAGTGCCTGTGGGATGATATGTGGTGCTTGTGTTTACCTGTGCCAAACTTGTGTGTTGTCTTTTGTGCATGCTTTTCTGCCTGTGTGCTTGGGATAGGTTGGGGTTGAGGGGAATGGGATTGGGAAGAGGAAGTTGGAGAGTGGAAACAGGGACAATGGCTGCCATCAGAGAGGAAGCCAGACCCTGGATTGATCTCTGTTGGACCGCCAAGCCACTGTGAATGCCCTCCAGGAATGCATTAGTCTGTTGCATTTGGGCTGCCAGCCCCTAGATGGCATTCACAATGGATGACTGCCCTACAGAGATGGATCGCAGGAAGTCAATAGCCTCCTCTCTCAGGGCAGCAGGACTAACTGGGGCAGGGCCTGATGTGCCTGGGGAGAAGGAGATGCCCACCCTCCTGGGTGAGCGGGCACGGGCAACTCGCTGAGGGGCTGCTGGGAGGGCGGTGCTGGTACGGGGGTGGCAGCTGTACCTGTAGCTGGGGTGGTCACAGAAGTGTCCACCACCACCAGGGAGTTTCCATCGAAGGAGATATCCGTGTCTGAACTGTCCCCTCCTGTCTCCACCGTGGTGCTCCCCTCTCTCTCCGTCCCACTGGTGCCCTCACCATAAGTGGATTTGGCCTCCTGGGTCACCGGTGCCTCTGCTCCTCTGCCAGATGATGCTGTTGCACATAAGGACAGGGTGGCAAACAAAAAGGGGTGGGAAGAGACAAAGGATTCACATGGTCAATGGCTGCACCAACACCACAGTTGACGTGCACACCACTGTCACACACAGGGAACAGCCCTGCGCACAAAACAATGCACTACTAGTAATAATGCTAGCCACCAGGGCATGGGGAGGGGCACATACTGCCAACTGCAGCACACCTGGGACCCACACAGCCCTGACCAGTAGTGGATGACTACAAGCTAGGTAGCAAGATTATCACTTCAGAACCCTGCCCAACATGGGACCTACTCTGAAAAGTCAGGCCTGGCATTAGGGCACCCACTGACACACATCCCCCACCTGGGTACCCCCATACCATGCATAAGTTGGAATGATGGGAACTGTACTCACCTCCTTGTAGCTGCTGTGATGCCCTCAAGTGCCCATCCAGTTCCGGATGGGGGGGTCAGGGTTCGACTGGCACCCCTTCCTCGTTGGGAGGCCATCTCTAACTGAGCCTCCGCGGTCTTTCATGTCCAGCATCTCAAGTCCTCCCACCGTTTCTGACAGTGGGTGCTCCACCTGTCATGGACCCTCAGGGTCCGATGGCCCTTGGCCGTGGAACGCCATATACCCTTCTTTTGATGGGCGCTGACCTGCAGAGAAATACACACAGGAAAAGGTATCAGTCAGACCGTCCTGCCAGTTACACTTATGTCCCACCATACCTGTTCACATCGTCATTTGCACACACAGGGCCCAGCACACAAGCTGCACGCCGCACAAAGGAACATCCACCAACCCACCAACGAGGCCTTCATACACACCATTCCATGCATTCATGCCCCATGCATCGTGCTCACAGAGTACTGGGGTAGGGCCCCATCCACCAGTCACTCCAACTCCGCCGAGGTGAAGGCAGGGGTCCTTTCCCCAGTCACACGAGCCATGGTAGGTTCCAGACACAGGTCACAGCACCACATGCAGTGTAGGTCCTCTCCAGTTAAAGGTCAGGTAGCAATTGAGTGATCAGATGGAAAATGCCAGTCACGTCCATGACGGTGCATATCGTCACCGCCAGCGTAGATCACCATTGGTCACTGTACTCCTTAAGGCCCAATAATAACCAATGAGGAGTTGCACAGTGGTTCCCGGCTGCCTACCGCAACGGCACACAACGTCAGCGGAATTACCTCACTTCCACCTGTCCCTCCACAAAGGACACGCGGATGCCATTTCAGGGGGGGGAGGGCAGGCGCTGGATAATAACTGCGTCACAGTTAAAAACTGGACATACAGGACAAATGCCACTTATATATTAAAATTTAACATCATGCATTGTACTGTTGTGGCTACGATGGACAGTTTGTGACCTGCTCCTCACTCTTTTTACCCATAGATTGCTAACGCTGCGGATGAATAGGAGATGGTGACATACCCTCATGTACAGACCCCTGGTAGACTTGGCAACCATGGAGGACAGGCACATCATCCTCACCTATAGATTTGACAGGGCCACAATCACTGAGCTGTGTGCACGATTGGAGCCTGACCTAATCTCTGCTATTCGTCACCCCACTGGGATCGCCCCTCTTATGCAAGTCCTATCAATGCTCCATTTCCTGCCAACTGGTTCTTTCCAATTGACAGTGGGCTTGGCAGCAGGAATGTCACAGCCAATGTTCTCAATAGTGCTCACAAAAGTGTTGTCTGCCCTCATTAAACACATGTGTAGCTACATTGTTTTCCCCCAGGTGGAGGATTTTGCCACAGTGAAAGCTGACTTCTATGCAATGTGCCACATCCCCAACATCATTGGGGCAATTTATGGTACACATATTGCATTTATCCCCCCCGGCAAAATGAACAGGTGTTCAGAAATTGAAAGAGTTTTCACTCAATGAATGTCCAGAAAGTGTGCTTGGTGGATTAGTCCATCTCCCATGTCAATGCTAAGTATCCAGGGTCGGTGCATGATGCCTTTATCCTGAGGAATAGCAGCATCCCAGAGGTGATGGCCCAACTACAGAGGCACAGGGTGTGGCAAATAGGTGAGCCCTGGTTCCCACCCAGTATATGTTGGATTATGGGTATGGTGTGGGCCATATGGGATAGTGTGTGGCTAAATGTTGTCCCTCGATATTTGCAGGTGACCCTGGTTACCCAAACCTATTATGGCTACTGACCCCTGTGAGGAATGCCAGGACAAAGGCAGAAGAATGCTATAATGAGGCAAATGGGCGAACAAGAAGGATTATCGAACGTACCTTTGGCCTCCTGAAGGTCAGGTTTCAGTGCCTTCATCTAACAGATGGATCCCTGTGCTACTCACCCAAGAAGGTCTGACAGATAATCGTGGCATGCTGCATGTTGCACATCCTGGCCATCAGACGCCCTGTGTGTTTTCTGCTGGAGGAGGAGCCTGGAGATGGCTGTGTGGCAACAGTGGATCCTATGGACAGTGAGGATGAGGAGGCAACGGATGAGGACAACAGAACTGCAATGATTCAACAATACTTCCAATGACACACAGGTAAGACAGTGTTCTTCATATTTCATTGTCATTTTATGGTTTATCTTTGTCACTGGCATGCTGTTATTTCCGACGTCTATGCCCACTCACTGTACCCTTTGGGAACTCATTTTGCAGTTGTTGGTGCCCCACTATCACTCCTGGTGTGATCATTGCAGCCAACTACAGGTCTTTCCTATTTGAACATTAATGTACAGTTGAATTGCAATGTTTAAACCTGGTTAAACCAATACATACTAAAATAAATTCAACATAATCTATAATTGTATTTTTTCAAAGGGTGTTTATTTAAGTGCTAAGAAGTAGAGGGGCAAGTGCAATGGGCTGGGGTGATGATGGAGGAAAGTCTGGGGTATTGTTCCAGTTTATTGGTAGCACAGGTGCATTGTCCAAGCGGACATAGGAAGGGGAGCAATAGCAGTTGAAGGTGGACAGGGTGACAGAGTGGGACACAAGGGTGACAATCAGGAGAGTCTCATTTCCTGGCGGGGGTCTTGGCCATAGTCTCTGGCTTCTGCTTGGATCGCAAGGAACATTTGCAGGGTGGTTCTCCTTCTGCAGGGGGACGGATGCTGGTCACCTCTTGGTCCTGTGGCGGGCCTCCTGTCAACTAGGGGCAGCGGAGGTGGAAGGCAGTTCAGATGTCTGGCTGGTGGCAGGGGCCCACTGTTGTAAAACTGCCTCCCTCATGAAGTTGGCCATGTCTGCCAGCACCCTTGCAATGGAGACCAGGGTGGTGTTAATGGCCTGCAAGTCCTCCCTGATCCCGCTGGTACTGTCCCTCCTGCAGCCACCTGTTCTCCTGCACGTTGGCCAGGATCTGGCCCAGTGTATCCTGGGAATTTTGGTATGCTCCCAGGATCTCAGTGAGTGCCTCCTGGAGAGTCGGTTCACTGGGTCTGTCCTCACCCTGGTGCAGAGCAGCCCTCCCAGTATCCCTCTTGCCCTGTGCATCTGTCCCCTGAACCGTGCACCCACTGCTTCTGACCTCAGGTTACTGATTGTCCTAGGTGCGGGGTGAAGCCTGGGGTCCCTGTAGTGGTGGACACCCTGCTGATTGATGTGTCCTGGGGACAGAGGTATGGGTACGCTGGGTGGGTGCTGTGGTGGTGTTTCCTGATGGGGGAGGCTCTGTGGTGGTGTGTGACTGGCTTGGGTAACCGACTGTCCAGAGGTCCCTGATGGACCAGGTTGGTCATCCAGATCCAGGTGACCAGAGTTACTGTCATCACTGTGGGCCTCTTCTGTTCGGGGACTGGATAGTGCTGGCACCTCTTCGCCACTGACATTGTCTGGGGTACCTGTGGGGCTGTAAATGCAGTGTTATTGTTTCTGTGTGTGACATATTGTGCATTGGTGGGTTGCCCTGTTTGGTTATATTTGCCCTGGCAGCTTTCACTTGTGTAAGTTGGTATGTGGTGGGCTAGCTGATTCTCTCTAGTGTGCATGCTTTAGTGATAGGTGTGCATGCAGGTCTGTGAGTGGTGTCCTTGCATTGGTATGGCATGCAGGGCTTGGCATTGGGATGAGTGTGATGTGATGGTGGGGAGTGTGGGAGGTGGAGTGATGGGAGTGAGGGTGAGGGTGGGGGTATGTGATGGTATGCAGGCAGGGGGGTAATAGTAGTAAAGAGTTGACTTACCAGAGTCCAGTCCACCTGCTACTCCGTCCAGGCTCTCAGGATGCATGATTGCCAAGACTTGCGCCTCCCATGTTGTTAGTTGTGGGGGAAGAGGTGGGGGTCCACCGCCAGTCCTCTGTACAGCGAGTTGGTGTCTTGCTGCAATGGAACGTACCTTCCCCGTAGGTCGTTCCACCTCTTCCTGATGTCATCCCTGGTGCTGTCCCACGGCGTTGACTTTGTCCACTATCCTCTGCCATAGCCCCATCTTCCTTGCAATGGATATCTGCTGCACCTGTGCTCCAAATAGCTGTGGCTCTACCCTGATGATTTTCTCCAGCATGACCCTTAGCTCCTCCTCTGAGAATCGGGGGTGTCTTTGTGGTGCCCTGGGTGTTGTGTGAGTTGTGTGAGTAAGGGTGTGTAGGGTGATGTGTTGGGTTGTGTGATGTGGGGTGCGTGGGTGCGTGGGTGGTGTATAGGTGATGGTGGTATGTGGCTCTGGTGTTGTCTGTGGCCGTGGCTTCTATCTCGTGCCAATTGTTTGTAGTCATAAAGGATTGTGGGTAATGTGGGTGTGTGTTTTGATACTGCCAGTTTATCACTGACCTTTGGTGTGGTGGAATTGTGTGTGGGGCTGAATAGTGACGGATTGATGTGTGTGTGTCATAATATGGTGAATGGATATCCGCCGCCGCTGCGGTATGTTGGCAGCAGTCAGCGTGGCAGTAAGTGGGATTTACAGCCAGTGTCATAATGAGAGCCAATGTCTCTGGGTCATCATCGTTATCAATGTTCATCTGTATCTCAGTTACATCATTCGAGGAAGTAATTGAGCATCTTGTTTTACACAGCAAGTCCCTTCCCAGTAGGGATACCGGACTTGAATCACAGACAACAAATTTGTGTAATCCTTTAAAGTTGCCAATTTTAACCTGAACTGGTTCTGTAATTGGGTTAGTCAGGTACTGATTCGCTACACCTACAATCTGGACTGATTTTCCTAAAAGGGGCAAGTTTGGAACTTCTGCAGTTCTCACTGTAGAACATGTAGCTCCTGTGTCAACCAAGAATGAAACTTTGTGACCCATTACTTTTCCTTTCACATATGGACCCTTCTGGTCTACCTCTAAGGAAGCTTTAGAATGCCGCGAGTAAGACGGGATGGAGTGTAAAGTCCTGACAAGAAAAATGTTGCGTGGTCCGAGTTGTGTCCAGTAAAACTTTAGGGTTGATTCAAATAGTTCTTAGATGGCACTAATTGTCAACAAGTATACAAACCTTGTGGATTCATTCGAGATTTGCCTCTGCTATGTATAGAAAGAGGTGCCAGTGCCCTTTGACAGTCCTGAAGAGGCCACGAGTTTTGAGGCCGAAACTCGTCGACACCAGCTTAGTGGGATCAAGGGTTTTTGTAACCAATTAATTGATAGACCAAATTGTTAGAGCACTACATAATACCTTTGAAAAAATAGTTAGGTATTTTTCAGCTGGGTGCTTACCCCTTGCTCACCTATAAGACACAGGATCACATTGCTAATTGTGCTACAGTGACCTTAAGAAGTTATATTGTTGGGCATAACTCTCACTTATGTCATGGTTGTTATTATTTTATGAGTATATGTTTTTTATGAGTAATTGTAACTAATGTATGAGATATAAATTTGATGTATATAGATTTGTGTCATAATGTGTGTTGTCATGTTAAGGTGTATACTGCAGCCTGTGAATAAAATTTAATAAATATGGGAAAGTAATTCACCCTTGTAACCAATAGTGAATATTTGGTTATTAAAATAACGAGTTGATTTGTCCCTGCCTGCTAATTTTTGTGATTATGCTAAGGAAGCTTTCAAGCACACATTTCATCCAAACTCTCGCTCACCCAATCATTGTTTATTCCATTCTCACTGTGTAACAGGAATTGATGTACTATGTTATTACTCTGGTTAAACCTTTGACCTGTTGAGGAAGCATACCTGCTGCTGCTCCATTGGGGCTTGAGGTATTTAGATTTGCTGTCTAGGTACCATTTGAACCTGCTGTTGCATTGGCTGTGAATGTGTCATCTGCACACGTGGCATTTCCCCCTATTGCATGAGTTGGAAATTTTGCATTTGATTCGCACTACTTTGAAAATTTAGATTATGACCTTCTTGGTCCTGTCATGTTTTGGAACAAATTGATTTCACTTGTTTGCTGAACAACACCTTCCTGTACCATCATCGGACACTCCCGCTTCTCATGTCCGATCCCTCCGCAAGCGTGACATGGCAACAATCCCTTCATTCCCTGCACATTACTCTGAACCACTAAAGTACCCAAATAAGGACTACGGTTTCTGTTTCCCATTCCTCTCGCCTGATTTTGAAACACCACATTTCCCTGCTGATGCTGCTATGGAAAATTTCCCTGCATCCCTGTTTGTGCTGCTTTGATCTCCATCACCATCGCCTTTTCTTTCAACTGTCTCTGTTCAACTCAAGCTCATCACTACAGTACATCATCAATCAGCTTCGCTTGGAAGCAAATCAAGTGACTCTTAATCATCTGGCTAATTTCAGGTCTCAATCCTTCCACAGATCTGAACACAAAATGAATCCTGTATTTCAGCTCAATGGTTTCTGTACCACTGTAATGCTTAAACGCCAGCAACAGTCTCTCATAGCACGCATGTATTGATTCTTTTGCTTCCAGGGCTGTCCTGTCTATTCTCTGCCAGTCAATGTTTTTGGCAAAATTCTCATTTTCCAAAATGTAATCACTTTATAGTAGTACTTCATCACCTCAGGAGATGGTGCACCTGTAATCAGATCTCTCTCTTTTTCCTTTGTTGGCCACTCTACGCTCCCCTTGCACTCAATCCATAAGTCTGCTGGAACTACTATCTCTAGTACAGTGTTCAAATCATCCCATAGGCATTTTGCAAGTTTCACAAACCTGTCTGTCTGCCAGTGTCATTCTTCTGGTTTCTCTCTCAACCTGGCATAATCATTTGTAAAGGACAGAATGTAATTTCTGCTCCAAGGGACGTGAACAAAATTCCCCCCTGGAATCTCTCTCATTGGTAAAAATTTTACCAGGTCCTCAACCTGCTGCACATTCGCAGTAAGATTTGCAGAATCCCTTTTCCTTTTATCTCTCTTCTTTACCCATCTGCCTTCCCACTTGTCTAATGCTCCCCATGTCTGGACACTTTAAAGTAACTCCCTAAGGTGTGCCTTCATCCCTGCAGATCTCATGTGTTCAAAATCCTTTGGGTCGAAATATAACTTGTAACTCCTCTTCAAGGGTTTTGTTTTCTCTATTTCTGTGTTGTATCTCTCGGCTAAGTCTGCTAGCTTTTGGTGTATCTCGCTTGCTTCTCTTGTAATTCTCGGGCACAAGTATCTCAATTCTGCTTCGGTATAGGATTCAAACCTGTTCGTACCCATATGTTCCTTCAATAAGCTCACCCGCTTCCATCCCTAGTCTAGTATAGTTGAAGTACTTCTCTCCCCTAGGAGCACTCTGCGGGGTATTCAGCTTATCTAACCACTCAGTCAATTGTTGGGCAATCAAACCTTGCAGTGAAATGTTGTTGGGTGGAGTATTTGGCAATGGCTGTACAGCTAAGTTTGGAGACTAAGGTGTCAGTAACTTCAGGGTATGACTGATATTTGACATGATTCCAGCATTCGGAGGAACATCAAATGGACTAAGGTCTAACAATGATCCACTACCGTCAACGGTCTGTCCTACAGGACAGACTACTCTGGCACTCTCATTGAGTCCTCCCCTCATGGAATTCTGATTCAGGACGCCCTGTCCATTCGTACTGTTACTTCCCTGGACAAACAAGGGTATGACTGGATCAGTGGTGACTGGTACAGACACAGCATCTGGACTTGGTCTAATGTTTGTGTTCTGTGGGTGCATAATTCCTGCATTCTGACTCATCAGTACGGACATGCCTGTCTGTGTCCCTGTTATAGGAGTGTACTTTGGCATTACTTGTGGCTGCACTTGAAGCAGTAAGAGTAGAGTTGGCTCTGTCTGAACCAATGTCTGTTTCAGGAAAACCTGTCCTGTTGGCACTATAAAGTTTGTGGCAGTTTCCACAATGGGTACATCAGTGTAAATTCTCTGGACATTCGGTTGTGGTATTGAATTTTGAGCTGTCAAAGTAGTAGGTAGGTTAAGACTGCTCTGCTTTCGACTCTGTGTCAGACTAGGATTAATCTGCACTGGACTTGTCGTTATGTTAACCGGAGCCGTGCCGAAGGGTTTATTATAGTGCTCAGACAGCTCTCTTGTGCTACAGATGGTGGGGGCGAGTTCTCAGTAACTGTGAAATGAACTCCTCATCATCTGTTTCTTCCTCAAGTGTTAAAGATCTCTTACACTTTTTTGATCTCCACTCCCTACTCTCGGAGGGACTTCTGTTTGTCTTTCTAGTAGCTTTCCTTGCTTCTCTCTCACTGTCCTGTGTAATTGCAGGAAACAACTTAATTCCCTGTAAAGTCTCGGTTCTCCAAAATTTCTGATCACTGTACCATCAAGCCTCGGCTAGTGTCTTTTCTGCCTTTCTCATTTTCCTCTCAAATCTCTGTTGCTGTTGCTCTCTGGCTACTAATTCCCAGATTGCTAATGCCTTGAACTGTGCTGGTCTTGGAGGAGGTTTCAAGTCATATAGCACCCTCCTCAAATTCTCTAAGCTCCACTAATCAAATGTTCCATGGGCAGGAAACACTAAAATCCCATCTTTCTCTGTCACTTTGCACCACTGTTTCAACCAAAGACATGGCGCAGCACCTTTTTCTTCCATTACAATTTAAGCTGGTGTACCTTCTGGTGGCGCAATATCCCCTATACTCGAAATATAAGTATCTCCCCTTAAGGCACTCTTTAAAGCTTTGATAATTTTCATTTCTGCAACCTTTAGGTTAATTTAAATCAAATCAGGAAGTGACTTTCAATCACAGAATCCTTTTCACCGACCTTCTCCTCCAATCCGTGCACAACCTTTCTCACTAACCAACTTATCCCAGCGCGGCTCCAATGACGTCACACTCACACGTAAAACGGCTGACAAAGTCTTGCGGCTTGCCCTCCTAACTCAGATTCACACTCAACTAAAGCGAAAATATTGCAAGCACTAAACAAAATCAAAACCCATGTTTGTCCATTTACAGATTTTTCATTGACGGCCTTTCGCTCTGGCAGCTATTCCTTCTTTCTCAGTTTCTCTGATTCGCAAGCAAAATTAAACCAGCAAATTTTACTCTCAACTGATCAGTGGGTCTGTCCTGGTGCTCATAAGACTCACCAGATCTCAGTCGAAATGTCTTTCACTCCCCTGACTCACACTCTGACTTGTCGACCACGCCTGATTGACCTACTAAACCAGACAAATTACAACAAAAACCAAGTGTCTCCTACACGTTCAATATACTCCGGAGTCTTGGACCAAACAGGGCCCATATACCAACAACCACGTGGACAATTTTTGAGCACAAAGTGCCACACACATGAAGTTCATGACTTCCCTACTCTCACACTTCAGAGTACGCAAACTCCTTCAACAACTTCATTAGGAGTAAGCAAACTCCCTAAGCCCTCACAAACATCACAGTTCACCTGCAAGATGCATAAGCTGTACAAGCGCAACACCCACTTCATTCATACTGTCACTAAATGAGAGCATCCTCAAACAATCATTGGCAGGTTCCAAGGTTCTGGGAAAGTCATTCTAGGTTCTTAGGGATACATTTTCTCTCCACTTTGTATCACCGAATCTGAAAATCCAAACTCTCTTCAAATTGTTTTCAGGTTAGAGGACTAACCTTGTATCAGTCCTTTATGATGGGCTCTTAAGGAGACTAATCATCATACTCTGCTACCATCACTGTTAGCGTGTCTGACCTTATTTGGTTTCTTATCGTTAGATTATAAGGGGACGCGTTAGAGGTTCGATAGATTTAAACAAATCAATAACAATACCACTCAATAACATTAAAAATGTTGGGAGTCAATAATTTCCATGCGCCAGAATCCCTTGGCCATGAATAACCACACCTTTGTATAAAAGTTAGAATGTTTATTTTCCTATATTAACAATGCTAGCATCACGTAACTTAGTCTCAAAATCAAATGATAATCATACAGAAACAATACTGGTTGACCAAATCTCCTAAAGAATAAACAATTTAATCAAAACTTGGACCACTACACATTCTAAAGTTACAGTACAGATCAATAGCAAGAATAACTGTCCAAATGAAATGGCATACATTTAGATTCAGCAAAGATAAGACATCAACTGTTGTTAATCTTTAACAAGCATCATCAGTGAATATCCTAACTAACCTTCTGATTAGAATACCATGATTGGGCTTCATACAAAACAATTTAGTCAACACAAATTTGGAAAACATCTAACTATGGCTCTATCAGAATTAGCGGTTGGTACCTAAGAAAAAAACAAATAGACATAACAATCAGTAACATTGCCTTATAACTTGCCTCAGTATGGTTCAGCAAGGGGTAACAGTCTTCGTCAATTGGACATCTTGTCAGCAAAGCATTGGAATTTTGCATTAAAGTTCAAGATAGAGCTGTCTCAAGAATCAACATAACAAAATGTCGCTTCTAGGCAACAAAGTTATGGAAAGTTAAGCACATCTTCTCTAGAGACTTTCAAGAAAATAATGGTGCAATGGCCTCTCTCCTCTCAGAGCAGGCTGGAAAGAATATATGGCTATCTCCCCTCGGTACAGTTTGGCTAAGTTAGATTCCCTAAAACTACTTCCCACTTTGCTATTGGCTAAGAATCGTACATTCACGTTCAGTCCAATGAAAGTAGAACCCCAAATCTAAGAATTTACTAAACCCGGGGCGTGGCTTTGGGCGTCAAGATGGCGGTCGCACTCTGAGAGTGCTCTGGACCCCTCCGTCATCCGCCCGTGATAGCTGCTGACTCTAGCTCTCCCGCGAGGTGTGGTGACGACCGGCGGATGCCCTGTCCTGGGGAGCCCCCGGTGATGCGGGGAGCACCACGCTGAGGTGCCCGTGTGCCCTCTGGACCCCGCTCGGGCCCGCGACTGGTGAAGAGGCCTTTGCCGGGGCTGTGCGCCGCGATTCACGCTGTGGCGCGAGCCCCTTGTGTGTGTCCCTGGCAGCAGTGAAGGGACGTGATTGAACCGCCGGAGCGGCTGGGCGGGAGCTCCTTGCCCCTCTGGGCAATGCTGAAGGAGCGGCCGATTGCTGCAGCCGGCCGGAGCCGTGCCCTGAATTAAGATCGGGAGCGACCTCCCCTGGGGCGCGCCTCCCTCCGGGGGTTTTCCCTTGTGCGGCCGGGCTGCGGCCAAAGGGGAGAGAGAGAGATCACCCTAATGCATGCGGACATCACGTGCGGGCCCCTCCCAACCTACGGGTGGTTACCGTGAGGCTGTGTGGAGACAGCAGTCGAGTCTCCCGAAGCGGCACGTGGAGGCTGTGGGATACTGGGGGCCTTCCCCCCCTGCTGCTGCTCCCCACCTCAAAGTGGCCCTTCGCGACCTGCAGGCCGTGCGGGAGGACCGGGCCTTGCTCAGCCCTGCTCGCCTTTGGACCAGGCCCCGCCGAGGGACCGGAAACGGGAGCGGTGGTTAACTGAGGCACAGGAGGAGGGGACAGGACGCGGCCTGGCCTACCTGCCGGGGGGACAGACCGCAGTGGGATCGCGACTGGAGGATCCCTGTGGTTGGGGTGACGAGGGACTGTCTTGGTCCGGAGAGGTGGAGGTGCTGTTACATCTCAGACCCCCCCTCCCGCCCGGGCGGGTGACCACGTTTCCCAAGAAGAGGGGGATGCTCGACCCCCGAATAACTACGCTTAAAGAAGGTAGACCGGCAGTCTGATTGAGCACCACTTGTGGTGGGGCACCCAGGCCCTAACCCCGATGCCTGTATTAACCGGCGAACCCCTGACCGGGGACCCTGTGGCCTAGAGGTGCCCTTGTGTGGCCTAAGCGGAGCTGTTGGACTAACCTTCTGGCCCTGTGAGGCTGCCTGGGGCCCGGACATTGCACCTTGGGGGGGACCTGGCGGCATGAGGACCAGACCCGCCTGAGACTGCTTCTGGAGGGAGCGGGACCCCAAGTTGTGCTGTAGACCGCCTGCGCGAGTTGCCCGGTTGACCCACGGAGGAAACGTGGGGAAAGACAGAACGACCAAACAACCACCGGCGTCTCAGCAGAGAATCGATCAATTTACCACGCTGGCGGCCTCTCACGGAGGCGATGATGCGCTGTCCGGCAACCCCCCAACAGACGGGGTAAACACTATCCTTCAGGCAATCCAGACATCGCAGTTGGCGGTGGAAACTAAAATTGGGGAAGTGAAGGAAGACATGGGCCTTATAAGACAGGATCTCAGAAATGCGGTGGGCCGGATCACTGAGGTTGAGAGCCGTGTCTCCCAGACTGAGGATAACTTGGCCGACCTCAGGACCAAGGTAGCCCAGCTACAACTCAAACTGGTGAACTTCATCGCCGCCCTGAGGATGCCGAAAATCGCTCAAGATAAAATAACTTGACATCAAACATCCGAGTTTCTGGAGGGCTGGATCAAGTCCTGGATGCCGGAGCAACCTCTCTCACCCTGGTTTGCAGTTGAGCGGGCCCACAGGGCCCTCGCTCCGCGACCCCCTCCGGGGGGGACCCAGAAGACCTTTTATAGCACGCTTTCTTAATTTCAGAGACCGAGACAATATCCTCAAAGAAGCAAGACGCTCCTCTGGCCTCCTCTGGGATAACCACAAAATCCTGATTTTCCCCGATTACACCCGTGAGGTCCAGACCCGACGCCGGTCATATGAACAAGTTAAGCAAAAGCTCAGGGCGATGCAACTATACTGTTAGAAATGGGGTTTTTGATTGGCAGTCAGGTTGCCCTCTGTCCAAGCAAGAACCCTCACTCTAGTCAGGGTAAGTCACACACAATCCAAAATCAGCCTGTGCTCACCCTCCGGTAGCTTTGCACGAGCAGTCAGGCTTAACTTAGAAGGCAATGTGTAAAGCATTTGTGCAATAAATCATACAATACCATAATATAACACCACAAAAATACACCACACAGTGTTTAGAAAAATATATAATATTTATCTGGGTATTTGCAGGTCAAAACGATCAAAGTTGCAATATGAATTTGTAAGGATATCACTGAAAAGTGATATAAAGGGGGTGATTCTGAGCTTGGCGGGCGGCGGGAGCCGCCCGCCAAGCGGGAACCGCCAGAAGACCGTACCGCGGTCAAAAGAACACGGCGGTCATTCTGGGTTTCCCACTGGGCTGGCGGGCGACCGCCAAAAGGCCGCCCGCCAGCCCAGCGGGAAACACCCTTCCACGAGGAAGCCGGCTCCGAATGGAGCCGGCGGAGTGGAAGGGGTGCGACGGGTGCAGTAGCACCCGTCGCGAATTTCAGTGTCTGCTAAGCAGACACTGAAATTCTAAGTGGGGCCCTCTTACGGGGGCCCCTGCAGTGCCCATGCCATTGGCATGGGCACTGCAGGGGCCCCCAGGGGCCCCATGACACCACATACCGCCATCCTGTTCCTGGCGGCCGAAACCGCCAGGAACAGGATGGCGGTATGGGGGTCGGAATCCCCATGGCGGCGCAGCAAGCTGCGCCGCCATGGAGGATTCCCCTGGGCAGCGGAAAGCCGGCAGCAGACCGCCGACTTTCCGTTTCTGGCCGCGGCTGTACCGCCGCGGTCAGAATGCCCAAAGGAGCACCGCCAGCCTGTTGGCGGTGCTCCCGCGGACCACGGCCCTGGCGGTTTTGACCGCGGTGTGGTCATTCGGCGTCTCCCGCCAGACGTGCGGTTACCGCCGCCGCCGGGAGTCGGAATGACCCCCAAAGTGTCTTAAGTCTTTAAAAAGCAAATAAAGTGTCTTTCAAGCACACAGTACCTGGTTTCTGGTGGGAAATCTCCTCAGAGGGCCACAGGAGAAGAGATACGTGGAAAAATGGTGTGTGCGTCGATTTCTCCCCAGCACACACAGACTTGCGTCGTTATTTTCCACGCGGGGAAGTCGTGCGTCGTTTTCCGGCGCGCGGACAGTCTCTTTCTGTGGATCGCGGGGATTACCAGATGGCCCGGGTCTGTGCGTGGATTTTCCTGCTTGTTTTCCGGCTGCGCGTCGTTCTGCGGGGCTGCGCGTCGAAGTTTCGATCTCACGGTAGGCGTCGCGTCGATTTCTCCTTGGAAGTTGGGCGGCGTTGTCCTTGCGAGGCCGTGCGTCGAAGTTTTGGTCTCACGGCAGGCGTCGCATCGATTTCTCCTTGGAAGTCGTGCGGCGTTGTCCTTGCGAGGCCGTGCGTCAAAGTTTCGAGCTCACGGTAGGCGTCGCGTCGATTTCTTCTTAGAAGTCGGGCGGCGTGGTCCTTGCGAGACGGTGCGTCAAAGTTTCGGTCGCCCTGAAGGCGTCGCGTCGATCAGCGTCGGTGTGCGGCGTTTTTCTTGCCACGGAGCAAGCTGTGTGTCGCACATTTCGGCACACGGAGCGTCCAAGTGAAAGAGAGAAGTCTTTTTGGTCCTGAGACTTCAGGGAACAGGAGGCAAGCTCTATCCAAGCCCTTGGAGAGCACTTTTACAGCCAGACAAGAGTTCAGCAAGGCAGCAGTCCTTTGTAGAAAAGCAGACAGGTGAGTCCTTTGAGCAGCCAGGCAGTTCAGCAAGGCAGCAGGCCAACAGCAAGGCAGCAGTCCTTTGTAGAAAAGCAGACAGGTGAGTCCTTTGAGTAGCCAGGCAGTTCTTCTTGGCAGGATGTAGTTTCTGGTTCCGGTTTCTTCTCCAGCAAGTGTCTGATGAGGTAGGGCAGAGGCCCTATTTTATACTAAGTTGTGTCTTTGAAGTGGGGGTGACTTCAAAGAGTGTCTAAGAAATGCACCAAGCCCCCTTTCAGTTCAATCCTGTCTGCCAGAGTCCCAGTAGGGGGTGTGTCAGTCCTTTGTGTGAGGGCAGGCCCTCCACCCTCCCAGCCCAGGAAGACCCATTCAAAATGCAGATGTATGCAAGTGAGGCTGAGTACCCTGTGTTTGGGGTGTGTCTGAGTGAATGCACAAGGAGCTGTCAACTAAACCTAGCCAGACGTGGATTGTAGGGCACAACAAGGTTTTAGTGCAAAGAAATGCTCACTTTCTAAAAGTGGCATTTCTAGAATAGTAATATTAAATCCGACTTCACCAGTCAGCTGGATTTTATATTACCATTTTGGCCATACTAAATATGACCTTCCTGCTCCTTTCAGATCAGCAGCTGCCACTTCAACAATGTATGAGAGCAGCCCCAATGTTAGCCTATGAAGGGAGCAGGCCTCACAGTAGTGTAAAAACAAATTTAGGAGTTTTACACTACCAGGACATATAACCACACAAGTACATGTCCTACCTTTTACCCACACAGCACCCTGCTCTAGGGGTTACCTAGGGCACACATTAGGGGTGACTTATGTATAGAAAAAGGGGAGTTCTAGGCTTGGCAAGTACCTTTAAATGCCAAGTCGAAGTGGCAGTGAAACTGCACACACAGGCCTTGTAATGGCAGGCCTGAGATAAGGTTAAGGGGCTACTGAGGTGGGTGGCTGAACCAGTGCTGCAGGCCCACTAGTAGCATTTAATCTTCCTGCCCTAGGCACATGTAGTGCACTCTACCAGGGACTTACAAGTAAATTAAATAGTCAATCATGGATAAACCAATCAGTAGTACAATTTACACAGAGAGCATATGCACTTTAGCACTGGTTAGCAGTGGCAAAGTGCCCAGAGGTCAAAAGCCAACAACAACAGGTCAGAAAAAATAGGAGGAAGGAGGCAAAAAGTTTGGGGATGTCCCTGTCAAAAAGCCAGGTCCCACATGACCCCCTACCAGCCTAAAGCCAGGGGAGAACAATCACTATCCTGATGTACTTCCCTGTTTGAGGCGACAGAACAAGGACCCAGGCTCACAACAGCAGGGGCATGCTCCAGTTCTTCGCCTTCCTGACTCCAATTGGATCCCTCTGTCCATACTCTCAGGGCCCACTAAGCCAACCCATGGGGAACCTTTCTCCTTACCTGCGGATCTCATCTGTGCAGCACCTAACCTTACTTTGCTCACAGATGTATCCCAGGAGCAGGATAGTACCACCATGACCAACACAGTGGTGTTGCCCACTCTACCCCCGGGGTGTGACACTTGTCCCCTCCCCAGGGATAACTCTGTCCACCCGGACAGCAAGCCACAGTGATTACTGACAGCTGCCAGGGATGAGAGCCAGGCACCAGGCCTCTCAAAGCTCTCCCGCCACTGTGGCTGTGGAGAGTGGGGGGCGGTAGCCCCAGGTGCTGGGCACCCTTTAACCACTCTCCCTTCCACCAGGTCAGGGATGACAGCCTGAACCTGGTCCTCCCCTCTGGGGCTCTGTACCCTCCCTCCTGGAGCGGTACCCCCAGAGTCCAACATGGTCAGGGTGCTTACAGAAGTCGCCCTGTACCATTCCTCCACCAGTGCAGGGCTGTTAACCTGCAACTGGCCCTCCAACCTGGGGTCTGTACCTTCAGGTTGGACTAGGGCCCGGGGTGAGGCTTCCCTCCTCCTGCCCTCCCTTCTGGGGTCCAGCACCCTCCAACTAGGAGTGGCCTCCTCAGAAGACAACATGGTAGGGGCACTGTTATCAGTAGCCCCTCCCTCCAGGTCCGGGGGACACCCTGAACCTGGTCTTCCAGCCCAGGGTCTGTACCCTCAGACTGGATCACTGCCTGGCAAACCAGGACTTTCTGGGAGGCACACCTACCCCCCACCAGGTCAGAGTTTAACCTCTGCACCTGACCATTCAACTCAGAGTCACCACCCTGAAGTTGAACAATTGCCTGGCACGCCAGGACTTCCTGGAGGGCACACTGACCCTCCACCAGGTCAGAGTTTAACCTCTGAACTTGGCCATTCAACTCAGAGTCACCACCCTGAAGTTGAACAATTGCCTGGCACGCCAGGACTTCCTGGAGGGCACACTGACCCTCCACCAGGTCAGAGTTTAACCTCTGAACTTGGCCATCCAACTCCGAGTCACCACCCTGAAGTTGAACAATTGCCTGGCATGCCAGGACTTCCTGGAGGGCACACTGACCCTCCACCAGGTCAGAGTTTAACCTCTGAACCTGGTTCTCCAACCTAGGGTCACCACCCTGAGGTTGGGCAACTGCCTGGCACACCAGGACTTTCTGGGAGGCACACCTACCTCCAACCAGGTCAGAGGTTAACCTCTGAACCTGGTTCTCCAACCCAGGGTCACCACCCTGAGGTTGAACCATTGCCTGGCAGGCCAGGACTTCCAGGGAGGCACACCTACCTCCCACCAGGTCAGAGCTTAACCTCTGAGCCTGGTTCCCCAACCCAGGGTCACCACCCTGCGGTTGGGCAATTGCCTGGCTCGCCAGGACTTTCTGGAGGGCACACCTATCCCCCACCAGGTCAGAGTTTAACCTCTGAACCTGGTCATCCAACCCAGAGTCAACACCCTGAGGTTGGACAATTGCCTGGCACAGCAGGACTTCTTGGGAGGCACACCTACCTCCCACCAGGTCAGAGTTTAACCTCTGAACCTGGGTATCCAACCCAGAGTCACCACCCTGAGGTTGAATCTTTGCCTGCCATGCCAGGACTTTCTGGGGGGCACTCTCACCCCCCACAATGGACACACCGTCCCCAAGGGCCACACAAGAGTCTGGTTGGCGCAGGTCTCCCGACCTCTGCCCATCCGGCAGAGTCTGGGTTTCCCCCAAACCAGAAACGGTTTCACCTGGGTCATTCCTGGGGGGCTCTGCTCTCAGAGCTGTCCCCTGACTCTCAAGGTCCTCCACTGGGGTCTGCAACCCCCTCTCAACCCTATGTCTGAACTTCTGCACCCCCGCACTAGGAGGGGTACTGCCAGACACCAGAACTGTTGGGATGCTGGCTACAGTCACCCCCCCAAGTTCTTCTGACACTGCGGGGCTTCCCTCAAAAGGTGGCCCTACGGTACAGGCTAGGCTTCCCTCCTGGTGTTCCCTCATGGAACCCTCTAGGACCTGGGACCCACCTGGGACACTACAATCCTTTCCCACCTCACTCGGTTGGGAACCACCTAGACCACTCCCTTCAGGAGCACCCCCAAATGCCTCTTCAGACTCTCTGGTACTCACCCAGAAGTCTGCCTCCATTGTAAGTTCCCTGGGGTCAGATAACTCACACTCCACCTGGTGTTGGCGTAGCTCTGGAAAATAAGGACCAGACATATGCTCTCCAGCAATTACATCATTCTGCCCTTCACATGTATTAACCACAGTACCCTTCACCCAACCACCCAGTAGCTCAGCCTTGGAAAAGCACTCTGCATCACCCTCCAGAGACTGGTGAGACAGTATCTGCCTGTCTCTGACACTCAACCCATACTCTTCTGGGATGTCTCTACACTCTATATCCAGGACGTCCACCAGGGGGAACCCTTTTCTCTGTCACTCTCTGCTAGAGTCAGTAAAGTGTCCCTCCCCCCAGTAGGAATATGACTCCCTGTGCCAGCTCCCCAATCCTTCTCAGGGACCCTGTGCATAATGGGAACTACCTCATACTCTTGAACCACCTGGGGTGTGTCAACTCCCTTCTTCAAGTTGGGCACCACATCTCTGGGCTTGTGCCCTTCTTTAGCATTACCGGATGCAAGATTTTTGCTGCCACCATCTGAACTGGACTCAGCCCTTCCGGCCTCCAGTTTCAGCTCTTTACAGCTCAGCTCTTGAGCTGCAATCTTTTCTTCTTCCAGGGCTAAGACTCTTTTTGCCTCAACCCTTGCAAGATACTCCTCTAATTGTTGCTCCTGTCGCCTTTGACCTCGGAGCCATTCATCTATCTCTGGGTCTCTTTCCTCATCTGAGTAGTCTTCCTCCTCATGTGAGCAGTCTTCCTCCTCATGTGCGTAGTCCTCCTCCTCATCTGAGGGGTACTTAGTCATTTGGTTACTTGCTGCCTCTCTCTCTGCCCATCTTTCCTCCCCCCAGACTATGTAGTTATGTAGCATCTCCGGCTTAGTAGATCTCCTTGCTACAGGAAGGCCCCATTTTCTGCAAAGCTTCCTTAGGTCAGCCTTAGTGAGGTGGTCAGTACGAACAAAGAATGAGTAGGTAAGCAATCCCATTCTGATAAGATCTTACCTGCAAAAAACAAAATCCAAAGTCCAAAATATCAATAGTATATCCAGGAGGACATCAGAGAATCAAAAGCCAAAAAAGATGAAAAATCAAGTTGACCTTCAACTGTGGGTAGGTAGTGAAATACTTAGCTACTGTATGTCACTGCACAAAGACAAGTCCTATCCCACCGCTGCCACCAATGTTAGAAATTGGGTTTTTGATTGGCAGTCAGGTTGCCCTCTGTCCAAGCAAGAACCCTCACTCTAGTCAGGGTAAGTCACACACAATCCAAAATCAGCCTGTGCTCACCCTCCGGTAGCTTGGCATGAGCAGTCAGGCTTAACTTAGAAGGCAATGTGTAAAGCATTTGTGCAATAAATCATACAATACCATAATATAACACCACAAAAATACACCACACAGTGTTTAGAAAAATATATAATATTTATCTGGGTATTTGCAGGTCAAAACGATCAAAGTTGCAATATGAATTTGTAAGGATATCACTGAAAAGTGATATAAAGGGGGTCATTCCGACCATGGCGGTCATAGACTGCCAGGGCCGGGGACCGCGGATGCACCGCCAACAGGCTGGCGGTGCCTCCAGGCCAATTCTGACCGCGGCGGTAAAGCCGCGGTCAGAAAAGGGAAGCCGGCGGTTTCCCGGCGGTTTTCCCCTGGCCTGAGGAATCCTCCATGGCGGCGCTGTATGCAGCGCCGCCATGGGGATTCCGACCCCCTTCCCGCCAGCCTGGTTCTGGCGGTTTTGACCGCCAGAACCTTGCTGGCGGGAACGGGTGTCGTGGGGCCCCTGGGGGCCCCTGCAGTGCCCATGCCAATGGCCTGGGCACTGCAGGGGCCCCCTAACAGGGCCCCACAAAGATTTTCAGTGTCTGCATAGCAGACACTGATAATCGCGACGGGTGCAACTGCACCCGTCGCACCCTTTCCACTCCGCCGGCTCCATTCGGAGCCGGCATCCTCGTGGAAGGGGGTTTCCCGCTGGGCAGGCGGGCGGCCTTCTGGCGGTCGCCCGCCAGGCCAGCGGGAAACTCAGAATGACCGCTGCGGTCATTTGACCGCTGCGGTCATTTGACCGCGGTGTGGTCATTCGGCGTCTCCCGCCAGACGTGCGGTTACCGCCGCCGCCGGGAGTCGGAATGACCCCCAAAGTGTCTTAAGTCTTTAAAAAGCAAATAAAGTGTCTTTCAAGCACAAAGTACCTGGTTTCTGGTGGGAAATCTCCTCAGAGGGCCACAGGAGAAGAGATACGTGGAAAAATGGTGTGTGCGTCGATTGCTCCCCAGCACACACAGACTTGCGTCGTTATTTTCCACGCGGGGAAGTCGTGCGTCGTTTTCCGGCACGCGGACAGTCTTTCTGTGGATCGCGGGGATTACCAGATGGCCCGGGTCTGTGCGTGGATTTTCCTGCTTGTTTTCCGGCTGCGTGTCGTTCTGCGGGGCTGCGCGTCGAAGTTTTGGTCTCACGGCAGGCGTTGCGTCGATTTCTCCTTGGAAGTCGTGCGGCGTTGTCCTTGCGAGGCCGTGCGTCAAAGTTTCGAGCTCACGGTAGGCGTCGCGTCGATTTCTTCTTAGAAGTCGGGCGGCGTGGTCCTTGCGAGGCCGTGCGTCAAAGTTTCGGTCGCCCCGAAGGCGTCGCGTCGATCAGCGTCGGTGTGCGGCGTTTTTCTTGCCGCGGAGCAAGCTGTGCGTCGAAAATGTTGGCACACGGAGCGTCCAAGTGAAAGCAAGAAGTCTTTTTGGTCCTGAGACTTCAGGGAACAGGAGGCAAGCTCTATCCAAGCCCTTGGAGAGCACTTTTACAGCCAGACAAGAGTTCAGCAAGGCAGCAGTCCTTTGTAGAAAAGCAGACAGGTGAGTCCTTTGAGCAGCCAGGCAGTTCAGCAAGGCAGCAGGCCAACAGCAAGGCAGCAGTCCTTTGTAGAAAAGCAGACAGGTGAGTCCTTTGAGCAGCCAGGCAGTTCTTCTTGGCAGGATGTAGTTTCTGGTTCCGGTTTCTTCTCCAGCAAGTGTCTGATGAGGTAGGGCAGAGGCCCTGTTTTATACTAAGTTGTGCCTTTGAAGTGGGGGTGACTTCAAAGAGTGTCTAAGAAATGCACCAAGCCCCCTTTCAGTTCAATCCTGTCTGCCAGAGTCAGAGTCCCAGT
The DNA here is from genome assembly GCF_031143425.1 of Pleurodeles waltl. Taxonomy (NCBI): domain Eukaryota; kingdom Metazoa; phylum Chordata; class Amphibia; order Caudata; family Salamandridae; genus Pleurodeles; species Pleurodeles waltl. Next base: position 1,463,379,466 of record NC_090445.1, read on the forward strand.
AGGGGGTGTGGCAGTCCTTTGTGTGAGGGCAGGCCCTCCACCCTCCCAGCCCAGGAAGACCCATTCAAAATGCAGATGTATGCAAGTGAGGTTGAGTACCCTGTGTTTGGGGTGTGCCTGAGTGAATGCACAAGGAGCTGTCAACGAAACCTAGCCAGACGTGGATTGAAGGGCACAACAAGGTTTTAGTGCAAAGAAATGCTCACTTTCTAAAAGTGGCATTTCTAGAATAGTAATATTAAATCCGACTTCACCAGTCAGCAGGATTTTATATTACCATTCTGGCCATACTAAATATGACCTTCCTGCTCCTTTCAGATCAGCAGCTGCCACTTCAACAATGTATGAGAGCAGCCCCAATGTTAGCCTATGAAGGGAGCAGGCCTCACAGTAGTGTAAAAACGAATTTAGGAGTTTTACACTACCAGGACATATAACCACACAAGTACATGTCCTGCCTTTTACCCACACAGCACCCTGCTCTTGGGGTTACCTAGGGCACACATTAGGGGTGACTTATGTATAGAAAAAGGGGAGTTCTAGGCTTGGCAAGTACCTTTAAATGCCAAGTCGAAGTGGCAGTGAAACTGCACACACAGACCTTGCAATGGCAGGCCTGAGACAAGGTTAAGGGGCTACTGAGGTGGGTGGCACAACCAGTGCTGCAGGCCCACTAGTAGCATTTAATCTACCTGCCCCAGGCACATGTAGTGCACTCTACCAGGGACTTACAAGTAAATTAAATAGTCAATCATGGATAAACCAATCAGTAGTACAATTTACACAGAGAGCATATGCACTTTAGCACTGGTTAGCAGTGGCAAAGTGCCCAGAGGTCAAAAGCCAACAACAACAGGTCAGAAAAAATAGGAGGAAGGAGGCAAAAAGTTTGGGGATGTCCCTGTCAAAAAGCCAGGTCCAACATATACTATATGCTCCTCTTTCCTGCTCGCCCAAAAGTTATCTTGGCCGGCAAGGCACATTATTTTGAGTCACCCGAGGAAGCATGGGACTGGCTTACAGAGGAGGGTATAGAGAGAAGAAAGGGTCCCTAAGGCCCGGCTGGAGACCCCCCGGAGGGCCACCTCAGCCCTCGACTGGATGCGAGAAGAGGCCGGAAACGCACGAGGTCCCGATGCAGAAGACAAAAGAGCATGATTGACTCACTAGATAGAAATGCTGAGTCCAGGACCTGCTCCCAGTCGGATGTCGTCCCTGGGGGCTCTCTGGTGGCCCTAGCCCCGGCGCAGGAGTTGGAGGGGTGCCACCTGAGCCAGTCCCCTTTTCTTAACTAGCACCAGCCCTGCACAACGGGCTGGGAAGTACTGGAAATGATATACCCTTTCTAGCGCGGGCTTGGTTGGGCGGGTGCAGAGGAGAGAACTGATCGACACTTACTGTTGTGCCTGTTGTTTAATGCGAGGGGCACAGCTTTCAACAGCTAATTGCATGTAATCCGTCCAAATGGAGGGGTCCACCACTCCACTCCCGTGACTGTCCCTCTGATTGGGACGATTTGGTTGGGTAGTTGGGCGACAGATGCTTCCAGGGTAGAAGTATGGGGTGGGGGGTGTTGGGGGAGTTGAAGCTTTTGCTAAGGTTTAGGAATGTTGTTTCAATAAGTTTCCTTTGTTGTCATTTTTGTTTTTGCTCTAGCGGCCATCATCCTTCCTTTCTTCCTTGCTTGGTACGGTTATCCATGGGTGGGAGTCCGACATCGCAACACATTAACACAATGCATACATGGCCTTCGTTGACCCAGGTTCTCTCATGGAATGTGAAAGGCCTGCTGGACAAGATTAAGAGGTCCACAGTGTTCAGTTCCCTGCGCAGATACGCACGCTCAGTGGTCTTGTTGCAAGAAACCCACCTGCTCGGCACTAGTTGTCCCATGCTGACACACAGGGGTACGATAAAGTTTATGACTCAGGATTTTCGAGAGGCTCTAGAGGGGTTGCCATCTTACTACATCGCTCGTTACCTATGGTGGTTAGTGCCACGAGATCCGATCCACAGGGTAGATTTGTGGTGGTGACCGGACTACTTTATGGGTCGCTGCTCAACCTTGTGTGTGCCTACGCCCCTCCGGCTGGGTTTGACACTTTCCTACTCACTCTCCGTCAAGTATTGGCAGACCTCCCCCAGGGAACTACGCTGATAGGAGGAGACTTTAACTCGGTCCTAGACCCCAAACTGGATGTTTCCGGGACCATATCAACCAGCCGGTTTGGCAGGGCATCTAGCCTGAGAGGTTGGGCGACAGACCTGGGCCTCTGCGAGGTGTGGAGGACCTGCCATCCCAGGACACGACAGTACACGCATACTTCAGCTGCCCACCAGTCACAGGCCCCGATTGACCTGGTGTTTGTGCCTGCAGTAGATATCTCCGGGGTCACCGGGGCGGAAATACTGCCCCGCGGGGTATCGGACCACTCGCCGCTCCGGATCCGGATGGGGGGTGTTGACTCGACTCAGCGTCTGGTATGATGCCTAAACGCGTGCCACCTGCGGGAGGAAGAGTATACCCTCGAGATTAGGAACCACCTCTCCCAGTACTTTGATCAGAATTTGGGATCAGCCGATCTCCAGGCACGATCTGGGCTGCAGGTAAGGTCACCCTTAGGGGATACGCCAAGCATCTTATGCGTATCCGGGAGCATGCGCGCGACTCACGAATAGTGGAGTTGGAGGCGCTCCGTGTTGAGCGTCAGAATGCACGCGCCTCTTCGGCCTCCTTCCTGAGGCAGCTCACTATGATTAGAGAAGAGATCAGGCAGCAGATGTTGGAAGCCGCGAAACACGCCTGGAGAGCATCAGCGGCCCGCATCTATGGCTAGGTGGGAAAAAAACGGGAAACTCCTGCACTGGTTGGCAACGCGACTGTTAGCGGACAGAGTTATTCCCGAAATCACAGACAGGTCAGGAACACTCGCTAAGATGCCCAGAGATATCGCACAATCCTTTGCTTCTTATTATACCAGCTATACGCAGAAAGACCCCGACCCACAGCTGAAAGGGAGTCCCCTCTCCTGGACGACATCGTCCTTCCCAAGATCTCGCAGGTGGCCAGAGACAGCCTGGATGGAGCCATCACACTCACAGAGATCACAGAGGCGATCTTTAGCTTGTCATCGGGCAAGACGCCAGGCCCCGACGGCTTCCCAGCGGAGCTCTATAGCAAATGTAGTGAGATCCTGAGTCCCCACCTGCTCAAAATGAACGCAGAAGCCGAAAGAGAGGGTTGCTCCCCCGCCGGAATTGATCAAGCCACAATAGTGGTGATCCCCAAGTCCCAGCCCCCATCACGCAATTGTTCTGCGTACAGACCCATTTCTCTCCTGAACACCGAAATCAAGGTGCTATTGACCGTGCTCACTTCCAGATTGAGAACCGTACTCCCTACATTGATACATCCGGACCAATGTGGATTTATGCCTGCACGCAGCACTAGGCATTGCATCAGACGCCTACACATCGCCCTAGCACACCGTGGGACCCTGGCCCGGTCTCCTCTGGCGCTTCTACTGCTTGATTTTGAGAAAGCCTTCAATACCGTTGATTGGACCTATCTGGAGCAGGTCCTACTGGGCAACGGAATCGGTCCGATGTTCCGACGTCTCGTGAGACTACTTTACTCTAACCCAACCGCACGGGTCCAGGTGAATGGAGTGGTCTCAGAACCGTTCCCGACCCGCCAGGGATGCCCACTATCCCCTTTGCTGTTCGCACTCGCAATGGAACCCTTGGAGAAGCTACTGAGGGAAGACCCCTGATTGAGGGCTGGTCATGGCCTGCGAGCCCGGAGGACCGAGTAGATCTTTACGGGGACGACGTCCTTATATACCTGTCAAACCCAGCACTAAACGGCCTGCGAGTCCTACAGCTGCTAGACCTCTTTTCACAGGCCTCCGGCCTGAGTTTGAACCCGGGCAAATCTCTGCTGGTCCCCTACATCCCTCCAGAGAATGCATTGACTGGCAGCAGGACATCCCGATTTGGCGTAATAGCTTTAAATATCTCGGTATGCACATAGCTTTGTTGCCCAAATTAGCATGGGAACTAGATATCACCCCACTTACAAAGAAAATCAAAGGTGACCTACAGAGATGGCGGAGCCTGCCCCTCAACCTACTCTGTAGAATAGCATTGTACAAAATGATGATACTCCCCAGGTTTTTATATGTACTACAAAACTTCCCGCACCATGTGCCCCGGAAGTGGTTCAGAGAACTGGAGGCAATGGAACGTCAGTTTTTATGGCATGGCTCCCGTCCTAGATTAGCCCTCAGCACTTGCCAGAGAGATATCCATGATGGCGGGCTGGGAATGTCCAACATCTACTTTTACCATCTCGCAATGCACCTGTTAGTGGTCAATGACTGGCTGAATGGGGGTTGGTCGGACCCGGCCTACAGACTAGAACTCCACACAGTGGGTTACCCCGGGATCTTTGATGCACTGTATGGGGGTCCGAGATGCCCCGGAGGTGACTGGGATGGTCCTGTTGGGTTGGCGAGCGGCGCAGAGGGAGTCGGGCTGGTGGAACTGCCTTACCCAGCAGACCCCTCTCTGGCGGGGGAGGTGACTAGCAGAGGTCTCTGCACTAGAAGGCTTCCAGAAATGGGACACCATAGGAATATCCACCCTCGGTGACGTCTGGGGAGGGTCACATATGCGGTCCTTTGAGGACCTCCAAGGACTCTACTCGTTAAATAAGACCCAATTCCACAAATATCTGCAACTTAGGCACGCCTTACTAGTATATGTCTGACCGGGAGTTAGTATCCCAGAATACAGTCCCCTAGAGGCAAGAGTCCTTATGGGAGCCCTGAGCAAGGGGGGGATCTCCCAGATTTATCGCTCCCTACTCACAAACACCGGGGCCTCCCTGGATGGACTCTGTCAGAGATGGGAGGGTTGGGTGAGCCCAATTGAAGAAGAGGATTGGAGGGAGGTGCTGATGGCCCCTCGAACACTGACCATGACATCCTGACTACAAGTGCTGCAGACTTACTATCTACATGCAGCGCACCTCACCCCTAAAAGACTGTTCGGGGCGGGCCTCCGGTCCACTGCAGAGTGTCCCCGTTGCTCTAATCCTGACGCAGACTTCTACCACATGGTTTGGACCTGCCCAGCTATAATGACATACTAGAGAGCGAGTATGAGGGAGGTATCTGGGGTGCTGCAATCCGAAGTGGAGGGGCACCCATACCAGTTCTGCTGGGGGCCATGGAGGGGACAGGGCTGAGTAGAGCAGATCGCACATTCTTGGGGGTGGCTTGCCTGGTGGCCAAAAGGGACATAATGGCGAATTGGAAGGGGGGGCGGCGCCGGCGCTTGCCAGGTGGAGACGAGGAGTGGACTGGTGCGCGGAGTGTGAAAAACCTGTGTACGAGGCAAGGGGGTGCCCGAACAAGCACAATAGAGTCTGGGGGAAATGGGTGTCTGTACTGGCCAACTTGTATCTCTGGGCCGCACTAGCCATTTGTGGGGTGTCCCCCAGCAGGTACAAATATCTGAGGGGACGAGGTTCTGTCTACCCCCTCCCTTTTCCCTTCTATGTGAGAGACCTGAAATTGAATGATGTCCATGCTGCTCACCTCATAGTTTATGCTACCCTACATAATGTATTGTTGAGTGTATCAAGCTACATGTTATTGGAATCTTGTATTTTTGTTTCATGGACACCACCAGGGTCACGGCTGCGTCCAAGCAAAATGTCATGCCGCCATTGTATTATCATGTTGTTTGTTTCTTTCTTTTATACATGCTTTTCCTCCAAAATCAATAGAAGCTCTTTATGAAAAAAAATAATTTACTAAACCCAGTGTTCACATGTCGATGATTGGCTCTTCTTCTCCTGTTCCCGTATCTATAGCTAGTACAATATTTTCTAACAAGCAGTTCTCATGGGAAAAAAATTCAGCGCATTTGGTCAACGCAGTGAAAAATCAAAATTTAATTCTCTTAGAATCTATTTTATGATTTGTCGAAGTAATGAAACTTGAAATGAGGCCATGTATCTTGGCCAAAGACCTCGCTTAATTAAGGCCTATGATTAATAAAGCAAGTACATAATACATAACCATTAATATGACATACTACTACATTAATCCAAATATAAGTTCAACATTTTACATTAATAAGCTGTCAAGAAGTACATTTTGTGATTATTGGTGTTCATTCAAGTAGGCACATTTTCAAACTTGTGCATACATTAACATTAAATCATTTTCTATGCAGATTCCACATTCAGAATACATGAATATTCATTAGTAAAATTTCAGCATTAACAAGTACCTGTTGAACTGAAACATGTGAAATGCGAACTCCAACTGGAGCTCTGTGATGGACCTTATATGGGTACCCCGCGGGATAGCCTCCACCTTCAGTATACTGATCGGGATCCCATTTGCCAAAATCTTTCAGATGTATTCCTCGCCCCAGCCAACAGCCCTTCTATTTGGGGGGTGTCCGATGTGATACTACGGTCCAAACATGTCCACATGAGAGTGCACCTAAGCATATGTTTGCAAATCAACAACAATATATTTTGTCTGTCTCAAGCTAGCACCTTGCAGTTGAGCTGTAATTCGAGCTGTGCTTTAAGAGTGGGGTGCTATACAAGCCCCCAGCTCTCCATGGTACTGAATCGCCGGGATTGCTGATTTACACTTTTTTATTTAAAATCTTTATTTTCACATTCTCCATACCGAAAAGAGTTTTAGCACCACGCTTACTTGTCCACTTCGTGTTGGGCCAACGTGAAAGGATGTGCCTTGTGGTCCCAACCTAGACATATCATCAATTTCTCAGTGAATTAACAATTTACCTATTGTACCTCTAAATAGCCGACTAAAAGGCATGGCCAAAATATTGTTTAAGCACTATCTCATGGCATTTTTGCATTCCTTTTTTGTGTTTATTGGAATTTCCAAAGTTACATACACAGTGATAATAACATTACAGAAATGTAAAACATTACACATTTGCACTTGTGCTCTTCTTAAAAGAATATTTTCATCCTACCTAGATGGTATGCATGGTGAGTCCCCAGGGGCAAGGGGATAGAGAGCCTCCTACATATCTACTGATCTACTCACTTCGAGAATAGAGAAGAACAGAGAAGAAGGCAGGAAACATGACCTACAGAGCACTACACAGCAGCCTAAACAACTCCTTGCTTTCATTCTGGAAATCAATCGAAATCCGTTTCAGCTCCATTTGAATGCTTATGACTGTTTCATTTACAACACTCCTAACTCATCATCACATTTCTTGTTACTCATGCCCTTTGCACCCAATACTGTTTATTCCAAATATTTCTCTCATTCTACTTGAACAAAATAGGTAAAATGCTTTTCAATAAATTAAATGTCACCTTCTCTTCCTCACTTCATCCGTATTGCTGCCATACATCCTCCCACTGTCTACCCTACTTCTCTGTTTTCACTCTGTTTCTTTAAGCTTCTCCTCCCTCTCCCTTCACTCACAGCTCTCTAAACAATTTTTTCTGATTCTTAAAGCTCCCTAATTCTCCAGATTCTATTTCTTCCTCCCTCGCATGCACCCACCTTTTCTCGTCTCATTGTTCCGATCCAGCGGCGTTTTTCTTCCTCTTTGTAAGTCCGATAAACCTTTTTGGGAGTACTGAGCGGTAAGGAACAACTTTTCTCACAATACTAAATAACTGGGTAACCCATTTGGCTCCACATTAAATCTCAGAAACAAACTTTAAGTTTAGCAAGGGATTTATTATAGACTCAAAGACAACTTTCATAAATGAGTCTCATAAACATGGTATACATGTATATAATCACCAAAGGAGAATCAAATCGTTGCACAATGTTAAATTTCACTAATATATAAAAGACAGGTAATTCAAAAGCAACAATGCAGAAAACAAGGAAAAACATATGGTACTTTGAATTCAAACTTAGAGATTCCTCCCTAGCCATTGAATCTAAGCTCCTAATTATTCAGATAAACTAGAGATAAATACAGAGGAATGTGACAGCATCACAGGAAATTTCAGTAGAAGTCCTGTTGAGAGATGAGAGATTTCAGTAGCATAAAGCCACTTCGGCCCTCATTTCAACCTTGGCGGGTGGCAACCGCCGCTCGCCAAGTTCAAACCGCCTGGCTGTGGGACAGGTGCAGTTGCACCCGTCGCGCTTTTCACTGTCTGCTATGCAGACAGTGAAAAGCTGCATGGGGCTGTGGCAGTGGGCCCCGCGAATCCCCTTTCCGCCAGCCTTTTCATGGCGGTTCAAACTGCCATGAAAAGGCTGGTGGGAGGGGGACTCATAATCCCCTGGGCAGCGCTGCAAGCAGCGCTTCCCTGGGGGATTTAAACTGACGGGACTAAAGTGGCAGGAAACCGCCGGTCCCGGCGTTGCGACCGCGGCGCGTCCGCCACAGTCGTAATGCGCCAGGAAGCACCGCCAGCCTGTTGGCGGTGCTTTTGTCAAAACAGCCCTGGCGGTCAAAGACCGACGGGGTTGTAATGACCCCCTTAGTCTAGGAAAAGAAAGGAGATCCCTTTCTTCCTTAAGGGTCTGCTCTAGTCAGGGGGCAAAGGGAATCTAAAGCATTAACTAACGAAACAACACTTTATTCAACCTCAGAACCTTCCAGTAGCTGACATCACACCCAAGGAAATTTCCACTAACAAGGATTCATTGTGAATTATATCCAAATAACTTTTATCCTCTTTTGAACACATCTGCTCAACCTTGGATTACATACATGCTCAGGAATTTGGAAGGGGAGTCTGTTCTTATGACTTCTTGCTACCGATTCTCGGCCTTGGCATTCCAGCTCATGCTTCCCTATCATCTGCTGAGGAAAGGAAAATAATGCACAAAGAAAACAAGCTTCTTGTCCAAATTAAACACAGGAATTGTGTGCACTTCCAAATGCAGGTCTCCCACACACAATAAATGAAGAGTGATTGCAAATTATATCACTTGTTAAAATACTAAGGCATCAATGCATTGGTTAACTTTGTATAAAGACAGTTTACATATAGCTTCTTGCATCATTACTCATAAAGGCACTATGATGTCATGGGCCCTCATTACAACATTGGCGGGTGGCGGAGGCCTCCCGCCAATTTTGTACCGCCAGCAGGCCGCCATTGTGGCCTGAAATCCGCTGGCCGTAATTTGACATCCCCGCTGGGCCGGCGGGCGGAAACATAGTTTCCGCCCGTCGGCCCAGCAGGGAGTACGGCCATAACATTGCAGCCAGCTCCTAATGGAGCCAGCGGCAACGTGGCGGGTGCAGCAGCACCCATCACACATTCCACTGCCCGTAATTCAGGCAGTGGATTGCGCGATGGGGCTGACCATGGGGGCCCCTGCAGTGCCAATGCCAAGTGCATGGGCACTGCTGGGCCCCCAGGGGTTCCCCGAGTCACCTTTACCGCTAGCCTTTCCATGGCAGTGTTTGCAGCGCTGCCCTGGCGGATTACAACCGCCGGGACCGCCAGGCTGCAGGCTGGCGACAGCCTGGCAGTGTCGGCGGTATGACCGTGGCAGCTAAGAGATCACAGAGCATAGGTGCTATAACTGACATTCCTTGCTCAAGAACCCCTGGAGCAGCCGGGTAAGAGGGAGAACCCAACTTTGCAGCTGTCAATAGGGAAGACCTCTAAATGAAGAGAGCCCTGAGCTATGCAGCTGTGGTTCAAACAAAGAACTGAGGCATGAGGAGCGTGGCATCAACCTTCTTGGCAACCTTGTTGTAGCAGCAACCTTGTTGGCAAAAAACAGATCTATCTCATTACACCGTTCCACTGAAGGCGGAATATCCTCTGACACTTGATCCAAGGAGGGTAAAGATTTGACAATTACAAAAATGTCTCTAGTGGAATTTTGGGCTGCCTCAGTTTTACCAGCATAGAAGGCACGACCAATTGCTTTGATATGCCTGTGATAACTCTTCAAGGCCACTTGATAATTGACCTTATTAGTGGGTTCAAGGTTCCTGCGCCATACGCGCTCTAGGCATTTGCTGTTCTTTTTTAAAACAAGTAATTCCTCAATGGACCAGTCCGCCGAAGGGCTATACCTTTTAGCTGTATGGTCAACCCTTGGTGCAATTTGATCAAATGCACCAGTTATCCAGACTTCCAGCTGTGCATTAGCTATGTCAATGCATTTGTCTAGACTAAGGCAATTTAGGGCCAGAGCCCGGGTGAAATTAGCTGTAGTCACCCATGCCAATTTCCGAGACCTCACGTACTGACCCTAGACAGGTATAGATGAGAAATTGGCAACAGGGACCTGAAAATGGGATGGCAAAATGGTCAGATCATATAAGAGGTAAAGGGCCATCTACTACTAAGCTAGCCGGATTAGAAAAGACAGGGTCTAGAATATGGCCTAATGTATGCATGGGAAAAACAACCAATTGTAAGATTTAAAGGGCTTCTAAATCTGCAGTCGGAGACTCCACCGCAGGATATGTGATGTCATCAAAATGGATATTGAAGTCGCCAATAACCGTGAAACGTAAAATATAAGGTTGCTGCAGTTCAGTTAGAGAGGTAAAAAAACTCGCCACCAGTCTAGGAGGCCAGTAAATCAAGAAACAGGCTAGAGTAAACTTGCTGAACAGGGTCAGAGAGAAAAAAGCTGCCTCAGTGCCTGAGATGACTAATTCCATAAGCATGCACCTTGCTAACTATTTGAAGATAATAGCAACCCCACCCCCGTGCAACTACCTATCTTGCCTAACAATTGAATAGCCTTGGGGAATAGCAGAGAGTGCGTCTGGTGCTGAGTTCTCATTCAACCAAGAAACTCGAGTCTTAGGGATAGCCTGTTAAAAAGTACGTTTCTAACTTGTGTTTGACTAGTGAGTGACAGTTTAAAGAATAAAAATGCACCACATGAGGGGATCACTGTGTCTTGTGCCCTTCCGTGTCCAGCACAATCAAAGATGATGGGTAGAAAGTACACTGACCACAACAAGAGCTTACCTGAGTCAAATCTCATGAGTGTTTGCATTTCAATGAAACTATAGGGGCCATTGCCCAAAGTTCCTTTCAGGAATATTGAAGTCTACCTGGGCTGCCACAACCAAGGGCCCCTGGTGCCATCCAGACACGGATGGCCACAGACAGGCTTTTATGGGCATCCGTACACCGGTCCACCCTACAATGAGTACCGGCATCAAGAAATGTGGCACCACAGCACTAGACCTCTAACTGGTCAAAATGGCGGCCGTCGCCATAAAGATCACAAAAATCTACTCAAAAGGTGCAAGTTGCAATTCCCACAAAGTTTCACCACCAGAAGTTCCTCCTCACTAACACAATAACACATATCAGCAACAAGTTAAAAAATTAAGCAGTATCCTTCAAAAAGTAAAAATAGAGTTTTGTCAAAGTATCTGGGCACACAGTAGTATAAAACCAAGCTTAGTTAGAACATCAAGGCACACATTACCAGTAGGGTCCATGCACCGGCCGCTTCATATTGAGTGCCGGCATCAAGAAACGCTACAGCACAGCACTAGACCGCTAACTGCCCAGAATGGCAGCCGTTGCAGTAAACATCACAAAAACCTACTCAAAAGGGGCAAGTTGCAATTTCCACAAAGTTCACCCACCAGCAAGTCCCCATCAATAATACAATAAAAAATTTCAGCAACAAGTTCAAAAGTTTTGTCTAACCATCCGGGCACACAGTAGTATAAAACTGAGCTTAGTTAAAACATCAAGGCACACATTACCAGCGATGTTCGTGCCCCAGCCCGCTTTACATCAAGTGTTGAATCAAGAAATGCTGCACCATGGCACTAGACTTCTAACTGGCCAAAATGGTGACTGTTGTGGTAAAATCATAAAAGTTTACTCAAAAGCTGCTATGAAAGCTATAAGCAGAAGTCGCAGTTGGATGAACATCAGCACTACTTCTGTTTGTGAATAAATTGTGATAAGTGTACAATATTTAAAGCCTGTAGCACAAAAATAGGATTTTCAAAAATCACCTTCTTTAATTGAGAACAGCCTTGGCGGACAAATATCTCATCTATGCTACTCTTCAACAAACCAGTCCATCAAACAAAATGTGTAGACTTTTTTTAATAGGAAGATTTTCCTTTTTTTGTAAACTTTTTTTTCATTGTTTTATTATACCATACAAAGACAAATATGTTCTCCCAGATTGGGATTAAAATGGCTTGCCATTTCATAAAATACATGATAAGAAATGAAACATAATGAATATTTCTATAACTCCACATTTCTGCATTTAATGATATAACATGAAAGTCCATTGTCCACCCAGCTCCCAGAAATCAGAATATGGTAAGTAATGTCTGCTGCTCCATGCAAAAGTATGTTTCACGATGAGGGCTAGGCTTATTCTTCGGAGTCTAAAGTCACCAAGTAGTCTAGAAGGGGCTTCTAAATGTCTTTTGGTCTGGAGGTGGGTGGTTGCTGAGTAGTAAATAGCTGACTATTAGTGTCACAATACTTTTAATCCATGCTGCTGTTGTAGGAGGATGCCTGCTTCCCCAGTGTATAGCTATGTCTCATTTGGCTAGGAGCAATGTGATTGCAACATAGCGACGGAGTGGTTTGGGTACATCTCGGACGTAGCCCAACAGAACTAGCAATGGGGTTAGTTCCAGCACTATGTGCGTCACCACATCTCCCTTCAATATGCTGCATGTCCATGACATTTGGGAAAAGTTGGCAGTCCTCCCTCGACCCATCTGGCATTCAGTGGATCGAGTAGGGTCTATGTGAGCCTGTGCTGGGGGCGTAAAGTACACTCTGCCCAGGACTTTTTAGTGGATGAGCTAATGATGATAATTAAAGGACACACATCTGTGCATAGCAGGCATATCAAACCATGTCAGTCGAGGGGTGTCCCAAGTCAGTTTTCCAAGTGGCTTGGAGTCTAGATTCCCGAGTCTATAGGAGAACCAGACAGGTATGATATAATTTAGAGTTTAACCTATCTCCCTCATCATCAGTAATTACCAGTGTCAGGGGTGTGAACTTGTCTGAGGCCAATGGGTATGAGTGGATCTGAGCCCTAAGCGCACTCTGAAGGCTGCGGAGTACAAAATTATCTATGTGGGAGGCGACTCGAAATCTGTCATTTTCTGTACTGGAAAACACATGCTCATCAAGGAAGAGGTGATGATGAGCAGAGCAAATCTCGGAAGGGTGCATTGGACCAGGCTTTCCTGAGTGTTGGGGAGCCAGGGGTTGCTCGCTAGTAGGATTGCAGGAGAATATAATGTATGTCCACCAGCATCAGGGCCAGTTTCCTCCAGGCCCAACTGGTTGTGGCCAGTGGTTGAATGTCCTTTAGGTCTAACGGAAGGCCTACTGGTAATAAAGCTTTCAATGCTGCAAAATCTTTTTCAGGTTTGGAGTAGGGTATTCGTGCATCTGTATAGTACCAATGACGAGCACAGTGACACTGCACAACCAGATAGTACAAATGAAAGTTGGGAACTTCAAATCTGCTTTCATATGGTAGTACCAGGGTGTCCCAGCTTATTAGAGGCTGTCTGCCCACCCATATAAGTCACAGCTGTATACTATGCAAAGTCACGAAAAACATATTGGTGAGCTGAATTTGGATGTTTTAAAAAAGGTACAAAAAACAGGGGAGCACTATCATTTTGACAGTAGCCGTATGTCCCACTATGGATAACGGGAGGCAAATCCAGCACTCCACCTGGGTAGTCAGCTGATCTTTTGCCTGGCCATAGTTTAAATGGATCATATGTTTCCTGTCACGATGAATATGAATGCCCAAATACTGGATTGGACAATTGCACCAAGTCAGGGGAAAGTCTGAGTGCACCTGGGTGGTGGCATCTGTGAGCAGAAATAACTCGGATTTAGTCCAGTTGAAGTGGAGGCCGGACAGCAGTCCATATCTAACTATCTTGCGGAATATATCAGGGTGCAGTAGGAAAAGTAAAATGCCTTCCGCACATAGCGAAATCAGTAGCAGACCTGGTTTGAATTGCAAGCCCCTTTGTAGGTGCTTTTTCTTAAAGTGGCGTACTATTGGATCCATTGCTATTATAGACAGCAATGGTGAGGGGATAGCCTTTCCATGTCCCCATAGTGACTGCAAAATAGGACGGTAGTGCACCATTGATCCTAATCCAGGCTGTCGGTGGTGTGTGATTAAGGAGGAGAAGCTGCGTGGGAAGCCTATTTTGTGGCGTATGGGTTGTAGAAATGGCCATTCTACTGAATTGAAGGCCTTCTCTGCATCTAACAGCGCAACCACAGCAGGGACTATGGTGGGAGATTCTATTAAGTACTGAAAACACTGTTCATAGGTTGAGGGATGTTGAGCAGTATGGGACAAAGCACGAGTGGACCAGGGAGATAATCTGCTTCATTAGAAACGTGAGTCAGGTTGCCAGTAATTTGGCCTAAATCTTACTGTCAAAATTCAGGAGTGATGTCGGTTGATAAGATCTGCATTGTTGAGGTCTTTACCTGGTTTCAGAAGTAGTGTGAGCACTGCTTCCCATAGTGTGGGTAGAAGCACACCCTCCTCCAGGTACTTCAAATACAGAGCAAGGAGTTGCATAACTAGTATATGCTTATAGGCCTTGCAAAAGGTGCCTGCATAGCCATCAAGGCCAGGCTCCTCATAGCCGTCCATTGAATTGATGGCTGCAATAATTCCCTCAACAGAATTAGGTTTACTGTGGAACTGTTGGTGTGCAGAAGCGAGTCAGCCCATAGCCACTTCGTCGAGATAAGTTGCCTTCACAGTGGGATCATCATTCAGTCATGTGGAGTAGATGCGGGTGTAATAGTTTAGTAACTCAGTCTGTACGCCCATGTTATCCGCAACTCGAGTGCCATCTCATTGTTGTAATTCTGAGATATAGGATGGTACCCTGGACACACTAGTGTTCGTCCAGGTCTTAAGCTGTAGTGGCGTGCTCTTGCATATTTCTCAAGGTAGTGGGCTTCTCCCTCCACGAGATCTCGGTATTCAGCTAGTAGAGTAGCTCGTTGAAGGGAGTTGGCCTCAGTGGGATGATGGGTTGCTGTGCGATCTAAGTCTGCCAGACCCTACTCAATGTGGGATAGACTCCTGCATATATCACGCAGAACCATGTGGTGTTTAGCCAAACATATGCACATGGTGTAGGCCTTAAAGGCCTCTCACAGTGTAGCTTGAGATTGCACAGTCATTATGGAGTTCAAAACATTTAATAATGTTAGCACGGTGTTCTGTGCCATGTTGGGTAATCGTCAATGGCATACGATACCCCCGCAACAGGAATGCCTAGAGACATTACCAATGGGTGTGGGCAGAGAGTGTCCATGGGAGGTGTGTGATACAGTGAAGCCACGGCATAAGCATAACTGATATCAACCAGCAGTAAATTTGTGTCTATGTGTTGTGGGGTGCTGAGTGAAAGCTATTGGTAGGTGTATTAGCGTGTTGCAGGCATCAGGGGTTTTTGAGCAGATACGTGTCACACATATCTTGTAGTCAGGAAGCGAGGTTTCCCTGCAGGGTTCTGAGACGTGCTGTCAAATAAAGGGTCCAAAAGTATATTACAGTCCCCCACCCAATATAATGTGGTCTGTATCTATGTGGTTGATTTGGGCCTGTCGCGCTTGAAAGAATTCAAGGTCACCACTGTTAGGGGTGTACAAGTTAGCTAACAACACATGATGCACTGCTAACTGACCTGCTACCAATATATATTTACCTCCCTCATCAGCATAAGCGGCATAGGGCTGAAAGGGTACGTTTTTATGAATCAATATGCATACCCCCCATAAACAAGTACTGTAGCTAGAGAAGAATCAGTGTGCACTGTACAAATGTACATAAAGAGTTAAAAACAGGATGGGATTTCCTTAAATATAGGCCTATGTTAACATATATTAGCAGTTAAAGACTAATTTGTACCTCTGGTGTAGGGTTTTGGTAAAGGTGGTGCTTAATTTGCTAAAGGGTGTCAGGCATCTATGCATGAGTGCAAGTGTAAAAGTAAAATAAATGTGGAAATATGCCATTTAACGATTTCATTTATTCTAAGAACGCAAAATAAATATGGATAAATACCAATAAGAAGGCCACAAAATAAATATGGATAAATACAGACGGAAATGTTAAAAAAAATAAACACCATAAAACCGGGAGCCCTAATTATTATTCAGTGTTAGTGTAATAAAAAATTGACAGAAAAGTGGAGCCCCAGCTTAGCTGCCCCTGTTTTCATGGCACTGAATTTGCCACCTCTGAGGCCAGGGGTTGCAAAGACAGTGCGAGGGGTCGCAAAAGCAAGCCAGGGGTCGCAGCTGCAATCCCTAAATGACGTCAATGTGTGTCAATGTGTGTGACTCATCTTCATCATGAGTTTCGCAAACATTGTAGAAAGTGTTCTTGCTTGGTCCAGTCACGTGCTGACGCAATTAACCTTGTTGCTACAATATTTTCCACAGACTGCGGCAGTCATGGCTTGAGCTGGCTTTGATATATCTTTGTGATAACATTAAAGGTAATGGGCAGTTGGAGTTTTGTTTTCTCATCTTCCTTGGACCTTGCTTTCAAATCAGTAAATCATTTTGTGCTTCTAACATTGCCGCACACTAATGGATGTGTCAAGGTTTTATCTCAGTGATTTAGTTGATGGCCTTACACAACGTACCTTTCAAAGGCACAGCCTTTGCTCACGCTTTAGGTCTGCCTTTTTAAGGTTCCTTCTTGCTGTTACTTTTTGCACACTGAAAACAGGTTCATTAAAGGTGACTAGGGCATAAATGAAGATTGTGTATGCCTCTTAAACTCTTCGAGTAGTTTGTAAGGTGAGATCCAGGTCACTAGACTTTTGACCCCAGTGACTTCATGAGAAGTGACATCATATGTCTTTTAACCATGTGACGTCAGACAAGGTGACATCACATGACCGTTGGCAGAGTAACATCACAGGAAATTACATATTATATTTGATCCTGTGACATCACAGGAAGTGACATGAGAAAGCTTTCACGTT
Organism: Pleurodeles waltl; assembly: GCF_031143425.1. NCBI lineage: Eukaryota > Metazoa > Chordata > Amphibia > Caudata > Salamandridae > Pleurodeles > Pleurodeles waltl. The sequence continues at coordinate 1,463,396,488 of NC_090445.1, forward strand.
ATTTTAACGTATATTTTGACAGGCTGACAGAGTATTCATACACAGAACAAGAAGTCTAAAAAATGATGTAGGTACCAACTGGAGTACTGCCATGATATGGCAAACATCGTTTTTGTGTGCAGCCATTGTTGGATTCCAGCTTTAAAACAATTACAAATTGTAAATGGTGGGCTTTTAAGGATCTCTTGTGAAAAGGGTGATTGTAGGTATTGTCTCTTCTCCACAAACGTCTTAAAGGGGGAGACAGCCTAGAGACCCACACAGATAAGATCCCAGATGACTGTTCCATTGAGAAGATAAGATCTCACCAGTGTCTGGTGACAAGACATGAAAAAAAACTGGGCAGAAAGGATCATTAATGGCTGTCCTCCATACCCATACTAATCCCAAAAACCCCACATGAGCATTTCATAAAGTTGGTCAGCAGGAAGAAAAGGTTTGCACAAAGAGGTGAGTACGTTTCTGGAAGGATGACTGCCAGGGCCATCCCACAAGCTTTCCAGCGCCAATTGTCCTTCAGAAACATTTAGTTATAGATGTTTACCTGGAAGCATGCTAGCTGTCTCCAAACATACAGAAGCAGCTGCCCGATACCACACCACTGCCTGCTACGGCTCCATGGTTGTCACTGCGTGCAATGACCGCGGCCTGCAAAACAAGTCTGACATCGCCGTGACGCTGCTGATGTCGTGCAGCGCAATCGCAACACTGTGAAATCAACACATTGCGTCTTGACCGACTGGATCCATCGACTCTGCCGGGCCACAAGGAAACACCTCACCAGCGACACTGCACCAGCTCTCCCTTCAACCGGACAGAACTGACACCTCACCTCACCCTGCCTCGCAGTGCAGAACCACCGTCTCACCTCCCCGGTCGTCATAAGGGACTGATGCCGCACCAGCACCAGTGACAAATCACCTACCCAACTCTGTGCAACGTCTTTTGTTCTTCGTTTTTAAAAGATACTGTACCTGGGTGTCCATGTGACTCCATGACCAGCGCCTGTGGCGTCGGATTATTGGGAACGACACCGTCAACTACGTTGTGATAGCCCCAGTTGGAGCTATTATGTTTCTAAGTGCTTTCGTGGGAATTAATCTTAAAAAATTCATAACTTTGCTTGTGTACATTGGATTTTCATCATTGTTACCTTATTTTATTCAGATAAATATTATCTATTTTGCTAAACCTGTGTAGTGTATTTTTGGGGTATTATCAATGTTACTGTATGAGTTATTGCACAAATACTTTACACATTGCCTTCTAAGTTAAGTCTGTCTGCTCTGTGCCAAGCTACCAGAGGGTGAGCACAGGGTAATTTGGGTTGTGTTGTAACTTAACTGACTAGGATTGTGGTCCCTACTTGGACAAGGGTGTATACCTCTGCCAAGTAGAGACTCAGGGCCTGATTCTAACTTTGGAGGACGGTGTTAAACCGTCCCAAAAGTGGCGGATATACCACCTACCGTATTACGAGTCCATTATATCCTATGGAACTCGTAATACGGTAGGTGGTATATCCGCCACTTTTGGGACGGTTTAACACCGTCCTCCAAAGTTAGAATCAGGCCCTCAATTTCTAACACCTCTCTATTGAGTTTGTGCACTCACTTACTCCTCTTAGTCCCAAATGTCCTTATCTCACCACGGCAGAGATTCTTTGGTTGTTTCACTGTTGCAGTGACCGCTAACCAATGACTATCACTCTCTTTCTTTTCTGGGAGGAGGCACCTGGCTGCTAGTGATTAGGCACTCAGGTCAAGTATGTGGAGAATGCCCAGGTCGAGTCTGTGGAGAATGCCACCCATAGTTGGTGCAAGCATGAATGTTCCAATGTCAATGCAGGTCTTCAGCTGTTTACAAGCCCACTTCTGGGCTTTAAGTGAGTTGGGCTGGTGGGCAGATGGTGTCAAGAGACACTGGGCGGCCTCAAGGCACTCTTCTTCCAGAAGCACAACGTTACTTTGGCTAATGTTGCAGGGCTAAGGGCACAGTCCACTTAAGTGTATTTAAAAATTGAAGCAGCCCATTTCTGTAAGGCCCAGCTTCACATTGTCGGAATGGCATGGTACATTTGGGAAGAGCCCGGTACTCATTGGGAAAGACTGTGGTATTTTCCCTGGAGCAAGCAGATTGGTCTCGTTAATTTTGAATGGATTCTCAAGCTCTGTGATCATCTGCTTCTGGCTTGCCTTGGACAATCACTGCAGGGCTTGCATGCTCCTTCTCTTCCCGAGCTGGCAGGTTGGCCTCTGGCACTTCAGGACAGGGGTACAGCTTCTTCCTTTCAAGTCAGACTTGAGATGACGTACCACACCTCTGGGAAACTGGTTGTCAAGCAAGCATCAGCTAGCTATGGTTGCACAGCAGTCCTCTGAGCACTCTGTAAAGCACTCCTTGGTTGACAGGAACTTGCAACTGGAGCAACAAGTGGGTCATTGACTTCCACTGTTATACAGCCCCAGCAGATCGGGGATTTTGATTCTCTGTCTGCACTTCCAGCACCATTTGGATCCACTTTTCTTTCATCTGGTCGATTTAAGCTTCTCTCCAGACACAGCATTTGTGCGGAGTGATGCTTATCACAGCAGGGGTAGTCTCTAGCATGCAGAACCCAATACAGAGTTACAAAGAGATGTGAGTTTTATGTGCCTCACTATCAACAGCCACACAGCAGTGATCAGGAAGGGGACAAAAGGCAGACCTCACATAAAAGACACACTGTTAGAAATGGGGTCTTTGGTTGGCAGTCTGATTACCTCCTGTTCAAGCAAGTACCCTCACTCTAGTCAGGGTGAAGGAGAATCACACTCAGTTAACCCCCGCTCAATCCGTTGGCAGCTTGCCACGAGCAGGCAGGCTTAACTTTAACTTTAGAAGCAATGTGTAAAATATTTGTACCAACACAGCACAGTTACAGTCCAGGGCAGCACTTCTCAGCTCTTCAACTCTTCTCCAGGCAGAGATTCCCCTTGAATCCTTGAAGTAATCTGATTTGGAGGGGGTTTGGGCCCAATCCTTATACCCCTTTCTGCCTTTGAAGTTGGTAAACTTCAATGGCAAAGATTCTCTTGTTTGCAAGATCCTACCACAGATGGCTCATCAGGATGTGTAGGCTACACCCCAGCTCCCTTTGTGCCACTCTCTATAGGAGAGGTGCAAACAGCCCAACTGCCAAACTGACCCAGACAGGAAATACACAAACAGGTAGAGTCACAGAATAGTTTAAGCAAGAAAATGTAAAACACATCAGCACATGTCCCTCCTTTAACACACACTGCACCCTGCCGATGGTGCTACCTAGGACCTACCTTAGGGATGGTCTTACATGTATAAAAAGGGAAGGTTTAGGCCTGATGTAAGAAATGGGGTCCTTGGTTGGCAGTCAGGTTACCCCTTGTCCAAGCAAAGACCCTCACTCTAGTTAGGGTAAAGGAAAATCAACCTCAGTTAACCCCCACTCACCCCCCTTAGCAGCTTGCCACGAGCAGGCAGGCTTAACTTCAGAAGCAATGTGTAAAATATTTGTACCAACACACAGACTAATACAGTGGAAGCACTACAAAATGACACAACACAGGTTTAGAAAAATAGGTAATATCTATCTAAACAAAACAAGACCAAAACAACAAAAATCAAACATACGCAAGTCAAGTTATGAATTTAAAAAGAAAAAGAGTCTCAATCCTTAGAAAACAGTGAGAACGCTGGTATTTCACAAAAGTACCTGGGTAGCGTCAAAGTAAAGCTGCAACGGCGAGTGTGCGTCAAAAAAGGCCAGCGATGCATCGATTTCTCACCGCAAGCGAGAGCGTGCATTAATCCTCCTTCGGTGGGGTCGGCGTGCGTCGTTTTTTCTCTCCTGCAAGAGAGTGATACGTTGACCCGGACGGGCGCCTTGGGTCCCAGCAGGCTTTGCGTTGATTTTCCACGCCCAGCGATGTTGCATTGAAATCTGGTCACACAGTGTCAAGAAACCATGCTGCGTGGGGGTTCGTTTAATTATCAGCATCTGCTGCAGGTGTTGCACGTCGTTTCTCCAGCCGCGTTGCCTCGATCTTCCAGCCGCGATGAGTGTGGAGCGTCTGTTTTAGCAGCGAGGACGCGGGTGCTTCATTTATCAGCCGCAAGGCGGGTGGTGCATGAAACGTTTCCCCGTATAGTGGTCTTTGCGTGGATTTTCATTTCTTAGCTGCCAGCTTCACCTCTCAAGAGCCCAGGGACTAGATAGTGCACCACTTGGCAGGGCAGAAGTCTCAGCAGAGAGTCCAGGTGCTGGCAGGGGAAGGCTTTGATGGTCCTGAGACTTCAACAACAGGAGCCAAGGTCAGTTCAAGCCCTTGGAGATTCTTCTCATGCAGGAATGCACAACAAAATCCAGTCTTTGCCCCCTTTCACTGGCAGAAGCAGCAACTGCAGGATAGCCCAACAAAGCACAGTCACAGGCAGGGGCAGAACTTCTCCTCAGCTCTTCTCCTTGGCAGAGGTTCCTCTTGATCTCAAAAGTGATCTAATTTTCAGGGTTTGAGTCCACTACTTATACTCCTTTCTGCCTTTGTAGTAGGCAAACTTCAAAGGAAAGTCTCTCTTGTATGTAAGATCTTGTCTTGCCCAGGCCAGGCCCCAGATACACACCAGGGGGTTGAAGACTGCATTGTGTGAGGTGTGAGTGGCCACTCCTCCCCTTCCTCCCAGCACAGATGGCTCATCAGGATATGCAGGCTACACCCCAGCCCCCTTTGTGTCACTGTCTAGAAAGAGGTGCAAACAGCCCAACTGTCAAACTGACCCAGACAGGGAATCCACAAACAGAGTCACAGAATGGTTTAAGCAAGAAAATGCCTACTTCTAAAAGTGGCATTTTCAAACACACAATCTAAAAACAAACTTTACTAAAAGATGTATTTTTAAATTGTGAGCTCAGAGACCCTAAACTCCACATTTCTATCTGCTCCCGAAGGGAATCTGCACTTTAATCATATTTAAAGGCAGCCACCATGTTAACCTATGAAAGGGATAGGCCTTGCACAGTGAAAACCAAATTTGGCAGTATTTCACTGTCAAGACATAAAAAACACATTAGTGTATGTCCTACTTTAAACATACACAGCACCCTGCCCATGGGGCTACCTAGGGCCTACCTTAGGGGTGTCTTACATGTAAGAAAAGAGAAGGTTTAGGCCTGGCAAGTGGGTACACTTGCCAAGTCAAATTGGCAGTTTAAAACTGCACACCCAGACACTGCAGTGGCAGGTCTGAGACATGTTTACAGGGCTACTAATATGGGTGGCACAACCAGTGCTGCAGGCCCACTAGTAGCATTTGATTTACAGACCCTGGGTACCTCTAGTGCACTGTACTAGGGACTTACTAGTAAATCAAATATGCCAATCATGGAAAGCCAACTGCACATACAGTTTACATAGGAGCACTTGCACTTTAGCACTGGATAGCAGTAGTAAAGTGCCCAGAGTATTAAAAACAGCAAAAACAGAGTCCAGCACACATCAACAACCTTGGAAACAGAGGTAAAACATTAGGGGAGACCACACCAAGGATGCCAAGTCTAACACCTGGCAAGTAGGTACACTTGCCAAGTCGAAAATTGGCACTTTAAACTGCACACACAGACACTGCAGTAGCAGGTCTGGGCCATGTTTATAGGGCTATTAAGGTGGGTGACACAACCTGTGCTGCAGGCCCACTTGTAACATTTGAATTACAGGCCCTGTGCACCTCTAGTGCACTCTACTAGGGGCTTACTAGTAAATCAAATATGTCAATCATGGATAGCCAATTCTTCATACATTTCACACAGGAGCACTGCACGTTAGCACTGGTTAGCAGTGGTAAAGTGCCCAGAGTATCAAAAACAGTGAAAACAGAGTCCAGCACACATCAACAACCTGGCAAACAGAGCAAAAAGTTAGGAAGAGACCACCCCAAGGATTCCAAATATAACACACACACTCTGAACAACAGAGATTGCAGTCCCACATTTCACCCCCACCATCCACCAAATGGATGCGCTCAGGAAGATTAGTCCCTCTCAGCTAAAATAACTAATCAGTGTTAAAAAGGAAACTCTATCTCCTCTTTCCACAAACCACTGTCTTGGTCTGCTTGCTCTACTTCACTTCATCTGTCTGGGAAAACAACCCTGCCTAAATCTTGATAACATGAACAGGTTAGAGGCTTCCAAAATTGAACTAGCACGCCTCCATATTCTGGTTTACATAAGGCATCACAGGCATACATAGCAAGGACTGGTCACAATGCTGGTTCACAAAACCAGTATGATGTTACCACTGCTCTACATGCTAAACTCGTGACATGGCATGCTTTGTGCACCCCGCCCAGTCACAAGACAGGTCCAAAACCTTGCTTATGTCAATGGCAGGCCTAGGCTTTCAGGTACACACTAAATTAGAGGGAGACAGGGGCCAAAGTAAAAAAAAAAACTGGATATTAGATACCTGCATTCCGGCACTCGGGGCAAGGGAACATGATTGTACTCCATGCAGGGGACATTCCGGTTGCAGTACATGGTATTTATGGAGTTATATTATATTTGTAACAAGAATACCATAAAACATTATGTACAAGCTAATACATTTCCACTGGATTTTACATATTATTCAATAACCAGTGCAATAGAGTGCAGAATTCTAAGGCTGACTCTTGGAGAATGCAGCAAGTGCGATAAGTTTATATTTCTGTTGGATATCTCCGTGAAGAAAAACAAATGCTGTAGAATGTGTAATCCATATGGATAACTGTAGGAGGCTGGCCTGGCTTATAGTTGGTACCTGATGGTACTTACACCTTGTGCTAGGTCCAGTTATCCCTTATTAGTAGATTAGTAGTGTTCTAGCAGCTTAGGTAGCTATAGCAGAACAGCTTAGGCTGAACTAGGAGACATGCAAAGCTCCTACAATACCACTTATATCATATAGCACTATATCATAAGAAACACAATACTCAGAGTTACTAAAAATAAAGGTACTTTATTTTAGTGACAATGGCCCTCATTCTGACCTTGGCGGGCGGCGGAGGCCGCCCGCCAAAGTCCCGCCGTCAGGTTACCGTTCCGCGGTCGAAAGACCGCGGCGGTAATTCTGACTTTCCCGCTGGGCTGGCGGGCGGTCGCCTTCAGACCGCCAGCCAGCCCAGCGGGAAAGAGGCTTCCACGATGAAGCCGGCTCGGAATCGAGCCGGCGGAGTGGAAGCTGTGCGACGGGTGCAGTTGCACCCGTCGCGTATTTCACTGTCTGCGCAGCAGACAGTGAAATACATGTAGGGGCCCTCTTACGGGGGCCCCTGCAATGCCCATGCCAGTGGCATGGGCACTGCAGGGGCCCCCAGGGGCCCCGCGACCCCCCCTACCGCCATCCGGATCTCAGCGGTCCGACCGCCGGGATCTGGATGGTGGTAGGGGGGGTCGGAATCCCCGCGGCGGTGCAGCAAGCTGCGCCGCCGCGGAGGATTCAATGGGGCCGCGGTACACTGGCGGGACCCCGCCAGTGGTGCCGGTCCGACCGCGGCTTTACCGCCGCGGTCGGAATCCCCATTGGAGCACCGCCGGCCTGTCGGCGGTGCTCCCGCGGTCCTCCGCCCTGGCGGTCAAAGACCGCCAGGGTCAGAATGACCACCAATGTGCCAAAAATATCTCAGAGGATATACTCCCTTAGGAGGCAAGTAAAATACACAAAATATACACACAAACCAAAATCAGGTAAGTAAACAGTTAGAAAAGTAGTGCAAACACTGTAGAACACAATAGAATGCAATGGGACACAATAGGCCTAGGGGCAACACAAACCATATACTCCAAAAGTGGAATGCGAACCACAAATTGACCCCCGGCCTAGTGTAGTGTGTAGAGGGTCACTAGGAGTGTAAGAAACCACTAAGGGTGTCCAAGATACCCCACCCCAAGACCCTGAAACGTAGGAATAAAGTTACCCTACTACCACAGAAAGACAGTAAAGTCGAGATAGGGGATTCTGCAAAGGCAACAACTGACTGCAAAGCACTGAAGACGGATTCCTGGACCTGAGGACCTGCAAAGGAAGGAAACCAAGTCCAAGAGTCACGCAAGTGTCCAGGAGGGGCAGAAGACCTCTAAACCCCGGATGAAGGTGCAAAAGGGCTGCCTCTGGGTGGAAGAAGCTGAAGATTCTGCAACAACGGAAGGTGCCAGGAACTTCTCCTTTGGTCAGAAGATGTCCCACGGCGTGCTGGAGAATGCAGAGTTATTTTCACATAGAAAGACCACAAACAAGCCTTGCTAGCTGCCAGAGTCACATATGAAGATCATGGGTGCTGCCTTGGCCCAGGAAGGACCAGGAGGTCGCCCCTTGGAGGAGGAGACAGAGGGGGCACTCAGCAACAGAAAGAGCCCACGCAGAAGCAGGCAGCACCCGCAGAAACACTTGAACAGTCATTCAAGAAATCTGAGCATGGTGGTTGTCTCAACACAACAAAAGAGGGTCCCACGAAGTCGGTGGTCAACTCAGCAAGTTGAGCAATGCAGAATGGGGTGCTGGGGTCCTGGGCTGTGCTGTGCACGAAGGAATCCTTGCAAAAGTGCACAGAAGCCCTAGCAGCTGCAGATCACGTAGTCTGCAGAATTACTGTCTGGCGTGGGGAGGCAAGGACTTACCTACACCAAATTTGGACAGAAGGACCACTGGACTGTCGGGGTCACTTGGATTCAGCTCCTGTGTTCCAGGGACCATGCTCGTCAAGATGAGAGGGGACCCAGAGGACCGGTGTTGCAGAAGTTTGGTGCCTGCGTTAGCAGGGGGAAGATTCCGTCCACCTACGGGAGATTTCTTCTTGGCTTCCAGTGCAGGGTGAAGGCAGACAGCCCTCAGAGCATGCACCACCAGGAAACAGTTGAGAAAGCCAGCAGGATTAGGCGCTACAGTGTTGCTGGTATCGTCTTGCTACTTTGTTGTGGTTTTGCAGGCGTCCTGGAGCAGTCAGCGGTCGATCCTTGGCAGAAGTCGAAGAGGGAGGTGCAGAGGAACTCTGGTGAGCTCTTGCATTTGTTATCTGAAGAGGAACCCACAGGAGAGACCCTAAATAGCCCTCAGAGGAGGATTGGCTACCTAACCAGGTAAGAGCCTATCAGGAGGGGTCTCTGACGTCACCTGCTGTCACTGGCCACTAAGAGGTCTCCATTGTGCCCTCACACCTCTGCATTCAAGATGGCAGAGGCCTGGGACACACTGGAGGAGCTCTGGGCACCACCCCTGGGGTGGTGATGGACAGAGGAGTGGTCACTCCCCTTTCCTTTGTCCAGTTTCGCGCCAGAGCAGGGGCTGGGGGATCCATGAACCGGTGTAGACTGGCTTATGCAAGGAGGGCACCATCTGTGTCCTTCAAAGCATTTCCAGAGGCTGGGGGGGCTACTCCTCCCCAGCCCTTAACACCTATTTCCAAAGGGAGACGGTGTAACACCCTTTCTCAGAGGAAATCCTTTGTTCTGCCTTCCTGGTACTGGGCTGCCCAGACCCCAGGAGGGCAGAAACCTGTCTAAGGGTTGGCAGCAGTGGTAGCTGCAGAGAAAACCCCAGAGAGCTAGTTTGGCAGTACTCGGGGTCCATGCTGGAGCCCCAGGGATGCATGGGATTGGCACCCCAATACCAGATTTGGCTTGGGGGGGGCAATTCCATGATTTTAGACATGTTACATGGCCATGTTCGTAGTTACCATTGTGAAGCTACATATAGGTATTGACCTATATGTAGTTCACACGTGTAATGGTGTCCCCGCACGCACAAGGTCCGGGGAAATTGCCCTGAACAATGTGGGGGCACCTCGGCTAGTGCCAGGGTGCCCTCATACTTAGTAACTTTGCATCTAAGCTTCACTAAGTGAGGGTTGGACATATAGGTGACTTATAAGTTACTTAAGTGCAGTGTGAAATGGCTGTGAAATAAAATGGACGTTGTTTCACTCAGGCTGCAGTGGCAGTCCTGTGTAAGAATTGTCTGAGCTCCCTATGGGTGGCAAAAGAAATGCTGCAGCCCAGAGGGATCTCCTGGAACCCCAATACCCTGGGTACCTAGGTACCATATACTAGGGAATTGTAAGGGTGTTCCAGTGTGCCAATCAGAATTGGTGAAAATAGTCACTAGCCTGCAGTGACAATTTTAAAAGCAGAGAGAGCATAAACACTGAGGTTCTGGTTAGCAGAGCCTCAGTGATACAGTTAGGCACCACACAGGGAACACATATAGGCCACAAACTGTGAGCACTGGGGTCCTGGCTAGTAGGATCCCAGTGACAGAGGCAAAAACAAACTGACACACAAGTAAAAATGGGGGTAACATGCCAGGCAAGATGGTACTTTCCTAAAATGACTCACTGCGAGAAGTACAAGAACAATTCTATTCTATGCAAGATACTTCTCTAGTGCCAGCATGTCTTTCGTCAGTTTCACAGAAAAACAAATGGCAGGATTCCAACAGAAAGTCCTGACTGCAGCAACTATGTATCGTGGTTGCCTAACAAGGACACTATAGACTAAGAGGAACTTATACTGTATGCTTTCAAGATGGTCGCCACCTTCGGCAAGGTTTGTGAGAGTCCTGTGGCTCATGGGGCGTGTAGTCCATCCTGTCTTTACTTCGCTGTTCAACAAAATGTGTCCTTCTGAGATGAAAGTCCTCTGTTCAAGCATTACCCACACTCTGTACGCCCTTCCACACCCTTGTCCTCCTGTAGACTTGCACGCTTATGTGCCTCCAAGTAGAGTATCACACAAAATCATCACACAGTTGTAAGCATGTCTTGTGCTGCAGCCTTACACTGTTTGAGGATGTTTTCTGCGATTCTGTTCATTTTAGGACAAAATTACAGGTACTTGTCTTCAATAATAAAATGCGCTCCTTTCAGATACGAAACAATAACAATGATATGTCTTGCAAAAGATTTATGGCATTCACTGTAGGAAATAATCATTGTATGATCATCTAAAAACCACACAGTCTTGATAAGCACAATCCAGCCAAATTAGCAGTGGCTAGCTCCACAGCCTGATAAGATGATAGGGATGTCAAATAAAAGAACAATCAGTAAAGATCATGTGACCTACATATTAAGAGGATACACTACTCTGTAGGATAATGATGTGACAGGCTAGATAGACCACGACCTTTTAGCAACAACCTGGAAAGTTAGAGGAGAAAAAGAAACATTCACATGTCCCTGAAAGCACCCTAAATAGATATAAAGGCTCACTGTGGTGAAGGAAACATGCACCGCTGTTGTCTGTGCGGTGCCTACTCCATGTATGTTTGTTAAGCTTTCATTGCTGCTGCCTGTGCAATACCACTCTGTTGCCGAGAACTATCTGCTCTGTGTGTGAGGAAAGCTTGCACTTTTGCTTGTGCATTACAGACGCGTGTGCCGTGCAATATCTGCTTTGTGCAAAGGAAGCGCGTACTGCTCATTACCTCCCGTCCCTCCTCGCGTTCCTTTCCACCAATGAGGCTCCCTGCCTCCCCCTAGACCCCTCCCTTCCCTTTAAAGAAGCCTCCTCCACCCCCACCACCTCCTGTTCTTTTTATCTAGCCCCGCTAGACTTACCTTTTTCCTTCTCCTCCACGGCGGGGCCTGGGGGGGCATCGTCTTGACTCTCGACGAGCGCGGAGCACCTCGTTGGGAGTTTCCCGGCGGTCGCTTCTTCCGGGTAGCAGGCGGTGCTGCCTTGGAGACGCATCCTTGGAGTCAGCTGACGGAGTCGGTCGGCTCTATGGTGGCTGGGGCTGTGCTTCCGGATCTTCGGCTCGTGTTTGCTGGGCTGATGTGCCAGTTGTGATTATTTGCATTTTAGGACGGACGGGCGTTTCTGCCCGTGTTTTGTATGGTTTTGTGTTAATTGTTACACTTTTCTCATTTGCTGCTGTTGAATTAGGGGGGGCTTTCTCCATTATTTTACTGGGTGCTGTTGGCCTCTTGGGTACATTTCTTGTTGGGATAATGTCGAGGCAGGTTCCTTCCAAGCAGCGCAGGATTGTTTCTTCTTCTTCTTCGGGGGAGGATGTTGCGGTTCCCCTTCCAACTCCTCGTGGACACCAGGTTGCGTTAGGGGTTCCTGCGCCTCTCATGTCCAGAGAGGAGGTTCAGGGCATGATTGAGGTGGCTGTGTCTCGTGCTCTTCAGGCTGGAACATCTATACCTGGCCGTTCTACGGCATCCCGTCCTTCGGGGGCTGCGGAGGGGTCCTCTTCATCGGATGATGGCGCTCCTTCTACTTCGTCTGGTGCTAAGTATGTCTCCACGGAGGAGATGAGGGAGGTTCTGACGCATGTTCGGGACAATTTAGGTTTTCCTGTTTTTCAACCTTCGGGACTGATTCACACTTGTTCCCTCAATATCAAACGCCTTCTAGGTTTGCCATGCCTTTTCAGGGCCCTGTTAAGGATATGGTGTTCCGGGATTGGAAAGATGTGGACAAGTCTCAGGTTCCGCGCTTCCTTTAGAAACTGTACTTACTGGAAGGGGAGGATGTGTTGCCATCTTCCGTTAAGCCTGATTCCATTTTGGCAACTTTAATTGGCAAGACAGCGGTCAATCCGGAGGACTGTGTTCCTGCTGATGCCACTGACAGAAAGGTGGATTCGGGTCTGAAGAGGACATTTGCGGCTGAGAATTTGGCCCTCAGAGCTGGTATTTTTTCTGCTTATTCTGCCCAATCCTTGGTGCAGGATTTTGACAAACTGGCGGTAGCTGTTCAGGAGGGTTCGGAGTGTCCGGAACAGCTGGCAGTTATGGAACAACAGGCCAGGTTGCTGGCGGACCTGTCATCTGATGTTGTCCGCACTTCGGCTCTGTATTCAGGAGCTTTGATTGGGGCTCATAGGTCCCTCTTGTTAGGGATGTCGAAGGCATATCCTGGGGAGAAGTCTGCTCTCCTGAGACTGCCTTTTGAGGGGCGCAATTTATTTGGGGATCAGTTGCCTTCCATGCTTTCGAAAGCTTTTAAGGAGAGGAAACACGCCTTGCCTTACAAAGGTGGTTCTTCTTCTGGCAAGGGTTGGCGGAAGCATTATCGTTCTTCTCCCAAATTTGATTCCAAGTCTTTTTCTTCCAGGAAGCGTCGTTTTCAGCCCTGTTTTTCTCCTAAAAAGTCTGCTCTTTCGGGGCGGGGAGGCCTCAAGAAGGGTTCCTGACAATCACTGTGGGCCTGGCAGGGGGCCAGTTGGGGGGTGGCTGAGGCACTTTCTTCACTTTTGGCAGGAGGATGTCAACGATCGCTGGGTGCTGGACATTGTAAACAATGGCTACGCCATAGACTTCGATGTAGTACCTCCAGATACCGGGGTTCATCCTACTCCACTGCCTGCAAACGATGCCCAGAGGCGGGCGTTGTTGGAGGGGGTCCGGTACTTGCTTCTCAAGAGGGCCATATCCCATGTTCCTGTGGGGGAGAGAGGTCTGGGCACTTATTCCATCTTGTTCCTGGTTCCAAAGGTGTCAGGGGGCTTTCGTCCTGTCCTCAATCTCAAGGGTGTGAATTCCTGGATCAAGACTGTACATTTCCATATGCTTTCCATTCAGTCAATTTTTCCTCTGGTCGGTCCAGGGGATTTCCTGGGGTCTCTGGATCTGCAGGATGCTTACCTGCATGTTCCAGTGGCTCTGTCTTCTCAGAGGTTCCTACGCTTTGCAGTGGGCCAGGACCATTTTCAGTTGTGTGTTCTGCCGTTTGGCCTCAAGTCCTCTTCCCGATTTTTCACCAAGGTGCTTGCCCCTCTGGTAGCTCTTCTACATTCCGAGGGGGTGTTTGTCCATCCTTATTTGGACGATATTCTGATTCAAGCGCCCACTCAGGTTCTGTTAAGGAGTCATATGGCCCGGGTTCTGTTGGTCCTGCAAAATCAAGTTTTTTTGGCCAACTGGGAGAAGTCAGATTTAGTCCCTTCCCAGAATCTGGTTTTTCTCAGGCCCGATTTCTGACTCTTCAAGCCTTGGTGACTGTGTCGGAGAAGCGGTTGTTGTGCCTCCAGTCACAGGTGTTGTCGATCTTGTCGCAGCCTGCTCCCAGAGCCCTTCAGTGGTTGCGTCTGCAGGGTCATTTGGCTTTGGTGGTTTTTCTGGTACCGTGGGCACGGTTTCATCTTATTTGCCTGATGAACTGGTTTCTCGTTCGTTGGTCTCCGGGGTTGAGTTCTCTTCGGACAAGGATTCCTGTGTCGGGGTTTGTTCGCAGGGAGTTGGGTTGGTGGCTGGTGCCGGCTTATCTTCGTGTGGGGGTGTCTTTATCTGCTCCTCACCCGGTGGTAGTGACGATCAATGCAAGCCTCTCCGGTTGGGAGGCTTGACTGGGGTCGGCTCAGGTCCAGGGGTTTTGGTCACCTCTGGAGGCCAGACGCTCCTCGAATTGGCAGGAGTTGAAGGCGGTGCTTCTTGCTCTGGTTCATTTTCAGGAATCCCTGAAGGGATTGGATGTTCTTATCCGGACAGACAACTTGGTGACCAAGGCTTACGTGAACAGGCAGGGAGGGACCAGGTTGCGGTCGCTGTTCCGCATTACGAGGGACATTTTTGTTTGGGCGCAGGGGTGGATTCTATCTCTGTGAGCCACCTACATTCAGGGGGTGGTCAATGTTCGGGCGGATCTTCTGAGCTGGGTCATTCCTTCGTCTCAGCTTTTCTCCCTCCGGTTGTCACTGTTTCGTTGCCTGGTTCACCTGTGGGGTCTTCCGGTGTTGGATGTGTTTGCCTCCCAGAGAATGCAAAAGTGAGGCACTTTTGCTCCCGGTTTCGTTGTCATCAGGCTTGGGCGGTGGACGGGATGTCGTGTCCTTGGCCTCAGGATCTTTTGAACGCATTTCCGCCCTTCCAGTTGCTCTGTGCGTTTCTGGTGAGGGTACATCTTCTGAATGCCAGGGTTCTCTTGATCGCGCCCCATTGGCCACGGGTGAATTGTTTTCCGTTGCTTCGTTGATGGCATCCGGTCACATGTGGACTCTCCCTCTCTGTCCCTCGCCTCTGGAGTTTCCTTGCTTCCCGATGGGGTCGTTGAGGCGGTTGCACTTGACGGCTTGGAAGTTGAACGGAGGGGATTGACGTGCTTAGAGGTTCCGTTCGCTTTGAGTTCTACTTTGCTGGCTTTGCGGAGTCGTTCCACGTTGCTGTCTTATGGTCGGCAGTGGAAGGTTTTTTCTTCCTGGTGTTTGCGGCATAGGTTGGATCCAACGCCCGCTTCTCTGTTTGAGGTGATGCAGTTTCTGCAGGATGGGGCCCAGTTAGGTTTGTCTGTGGCTTCACTGCGGGTGCAGTGGGCTGCGATTCATGCTTTTAGGGGTCAGTGGCGTAATCTGTCTGATGAGAGTCATTTGATGCCTCGGTTTTTCCAGGGCCTTCTTAACTTGTTTCCTCATCCGGTGCGGGCCTTTCCTTCCTGGGATCTTTCTTTGGTGTTGGATGCTTTAACTGTTCCTCCCTTTGCACCTCTGGATTCATGTGATTTACGTCATCTCTCTTTGAAGACTTTTTTTCTGGTGGCTATTACTTCAGCCCGTCATTTGGGGGAGTTGGGGGCCTTGGCCTGCTCTTTTCCTTTTTGTAAGGTTTTTCCTGATCGGGTTGTGCTTGTTCCGGTTCCTTCGTTTGTCCCCAAAGTGAATTTGGCTTTCCATGCTCGACAGGAGGTTATCCTTCCTGCTTTTTGTCCCGATCCTTCCTCGGATGAGGAGGTTCGGTTGCATTCTTTGGATGTACGTCGGGCTTTGTTGGAATATCTATGGGTGGTTGCTCCTTTCCGGAAGGGTGATTCCCTGTTTGTTAATTTCATTCCTGCTCGGAAAGGGGAGAAGCCGTCCACTGCTTCCTTGAGTTGTTGGGTTCGCTCTCTGATTTTGATGGCTTATTCTTTGAACGGGGTTGTTCAACCCCAGGGGAAACAGGGCCGTTCTACCATGGGTATGGCTGCTACGGTGGCGGAGCTGCAGGGCGCTTCTGTGGTGGAAATTTGCAGGGCCGCTACTTGGGTCTCACCTTCTACCTTTGTTCCTCATTACAGACTGGCGGACTTGGGCAGTTTGGAGTCGGTATTGGGTCACCGTGTCTTGTCCTCTATGATGAAATAGGGGGGTGGTTGTCCGGTGTCCTTTTTTGGTTGTGATTAAACTTGTTGCAACTCAGTGTCCGTTTCCTGTTTTTCTCTTGCTATGTCTCATTGGTGGAAAGGAAGGTGAGGGAGGGACGGGAGGTAATGCGTCCATTACTTACGATAATGGCATTACTCCTAGTCCTAATCCCTCGCCTTCCTTTCCGTTACCACCCGCCCTCCCGGTACGAACCGCCTGAGTTGCTGTTTGGGCTTGTTTCTGCACAGGACGTGGTGGGGGTGGGGGGGACTTTTTTAAGGGGAAGGGAGCCGCATTGGTGGAAAGGAAGGTGAGGGAGTAGGACTAGGAGTAATGCCATTATCGTAAGTAATGGACGCATAATAGTGTGCTGTACCAGCTGTGTGATGAAAGCTTGCCCTGCTGTGTGTATTTCCTGTGTTTGATCAAAACATATATTTCTGTCTGCAGTGTAATGGAAGGTTTTGTTGCTGCTGTCCTATTTCTTGTGAATGTCGGACATTTTCCCAACCCACTTATGCTAACGAGGTGCCCAATGACTGTGCTTCAGGTATTTTCCTCCATTTACTTGAGTGTTTTTTCACATTTTATGTTTCTCGTTTGGAGACTTTGGTTTTCACCCTGTATTCATCAGAATCGCATCACAGTAAGGGGGTCATTCTGACCCTGGCGGCCGGTGGCCGCCAGGGCCACCGACCACGGGAGCACCGCCAACAGGCTGGCGGTGCTCCCACGAGCATTCTGACCCGCGGTCAGAAGCGGCAAGTCGGCGGGCTCCCGCCGACTTACCGCTGCTCGGGGGAATCCTTCATGGCGGCGGAGCGCGCTCCGCCGCCATGAGGATTCTGACCCCCCCTACCGCCATCCTGTTCATGGCGGGAAAGCCGCCATGAACAGGATGGCGGTAGGGGGGGTCGCGGGGCCCCTGGGGGCCCCTGCCGTGCCCATGCCAATGGCATGGGCACGGCAGGGGCCCCCGTAAGAGGGCCCCGCAAAGTATTTCAGTGTCTGCCTTGCAGACACTGAAATACGCGACGGGTGCCACTGCACCCGTCGCACCTTCCCACTCCGCCGGCTCGATTACGAGCCGGCATCCTCGTGGGAAGGGAGTTTTTCCCTGGGCTGGCGGGCGGTCTTTTGGAGACCGCCCGCCAGCCCAGGGAAAATCTCATAATACCCTCCGCGGTCTTCTGACCGCGGAGCGGTATAATGGGGGCGGAATTCTGGCGGGCGGCCTCCGCCGCCCGCCAGAATCAGAATCACCCCCTAAATGTCTTATTCTTCAGTTGCGACGACCAAGGCTTTCTCTCACGCAGAGCGTGTGGTCCCAAAAATGACAAATGTAGCAACATTGTGCGGGCAACATTTATTAACAAAGAGCGTTAGCAGTCCTCCGATGTAGACACGCAGCTCCAACAGAACAGTGTTGGCCAGTTTTACGAACATCAACAGCTAGATTTAGGGATATTAATTGATTGGCACTTGATCAAAGAAAGTAGGAAGGTGGGATTCAAACGCGAATACATATTTGTATAGTAAACAACAAAGCCACTAGGGTGCACGCCTTTCTGACCAAAACACTTGCAGGACAGAGATAAAAAATATAGGAGAATCCAAACTGTATTTTATAGAGCACATTAGTCCTCACATGGGCAATGGAAATAAAAAGACTGTCAGAGCTATGCTTTAATTAATATCATATTTATTTAAAATCATGAAGATTTTGCAATTGAAAGATAATGCTGTGATTTCCCGAAATGTTGTCTTTCGCTAGGCCGATTTCGCCCTCAATTCAGCCTCGACTCCATCTTGGATTATAAAGCAGCCATATTTTCGTCATGTTTTTATTTGTCATTGACACTGCAAGCATTAAAATGTGCACTGGTGTTTTGTAATAACGCCTTGTTCTTGAAGAGCCGCAAGGAAGTTCCTTTGTTAAAATGTTGCACTCCCATAATAGACTGTTGTAGAACTTAGGTACTCATGGAGACAAACGCTTACTTTGCTGTTTTAGGTGCTTGGAGGAACATGCTTATTTCTTCTATGTAGTACGGGCCTGCCCAGTGATCACACAGTATTGGTTTTCTATCTTCAGCAGCCTATCTCATGTGCAGGAGCGTCCCATCGAGCCTTCCCCCTCGCATCACTCTTCTAGGTCTATTAGAAGACATGAGTGGCGCCAGAGGTGAACAGTCTTTGGTGGGTTGGGCGCGAAAAATATTGTTTGAGACTGGAACTCTACATTCTTCCATCTCTAGCCACTTGGCGTTCGGCTTTGTACTCGTGCACCATACTATAAGAACCTACCTATGTGGCTCACTGATGCCCCTGCAAGCCTACCAGAATATGGGGCACATGGTGGGACTACTATGGGTTGGAATGAAAGTATGTCAGAACGAGATGTCCTTTCTGCCCTCCTTATATCTTCTGTGTTGTATCACCGGCACTGCAATTTATATATTTGAAGAAAAATTCAATAACAATTATTTTTTCAAAAAAGGTTACACTACAAAATGTATTACTAGTTAGTTCACTTTGTCTATTTATTTATTGGACTTCCATTGTTCATATAACCAAACTTGTTTTAAACTGTCAAATGACATTGTAAGGCAGGAATTATTAATATTCATTTAGGGGATAGTGCTAGGTTGGTGGTATTATTTGTTAATATGAGATATGTTTGCTCACTTTATGCTAACTGGGTGATTTCAATTAGTTTCTGTTGTGAATTTTCCTATAAAAGGATGTGTTTTTGGGGGCGCGACAAGTCTCTTCTTTGAACCTCTAGGGTTGCAGTCATATTTTCTATTGATTTGCTTCATCTTCTGGACGTGGACTAATTTACAGATTTTGCTCATGCTGCCTCTATTTAAATGCTGATAGCCTTAATGGCAAACAATTTCTGAGTTTTATGACTAACTATATTTTTACTTTCTGTATTCCACGTAGTATTTCAATAAACCTTCGTAGTTTCTAAATCACTGGTCTCAGACATGTTTTAAATAAGCCTTAACTCATACACTTCATGCCCTGACTTATTTCATAGATTTCTATTTGAAATGCTGTGTTTTGAATCTTCTTTTAAGCATACGTGCCAACAACGTAGCAGAAAAAATTGGGAAATAAAAAAAAAAAAATCGGAAGTATGCATTTCCCCCATTGACTTCTATTGAAACAGAGGATATTTCAGTCGGTAGAGAGACAGAAGAAAACCTTGTTTGACTTAAAAATATCAGGAGTCTTCTGTCTGAATTGGTTCTATTGGCATGTATGATTTAGGGACACATTTCCTCTTATATCCTTGTGCACAACACTGTGGAAGACCCTGCAAATGCGTTATATCTATATATACTAGATTATCCGAGATGCTGCCAACAGTTTCAAGGGAAAAGAATGCAAATCGCACAGTCAGCCTAAAGTGGGCAAAAGTATCTAATTTTAACAAACCAGAATACAACATTAATAAAAAATTGTTATACGACCATTCTAGTGATGTCCTCTCAAGGGATATGCAAAACACAATATAAAGACTAATAAAAAATAATAAAATAATACAAGAGTTTGCAATAGACATAGGAGTAAATTGATAATCTTCTTCCTTCTGTATGTCATTGAACAGGAAAACAGAGCTCTGATTCAGCATTATACAAGGCAGTTATGGTGATTTGTTTTCGGTGATCACTCACAATATCTCAATTTCTCCAAGGATGCAGTGGTAGTGAAAAAATGAGCAAGATGTTTCTTTTCTGGGGTTACTCTCTATAACAGGTGGTTTTGTTTGTGACTGGGACTGTGGGTTGTCCCTCTTCATCACATCGCCTGCATTGTCTGGCTAATATGGGCCGTCCAGAAGTAGAAGCTTCTATTGAAAAAAGTGATCGAGGGAGAGTGAGAGCGAGAGAGAGAGAGAGTGAAAAAGAATCCTATGTGGAAATGGTCATTATTTCTTGAGGGAAATTGCTGTATTTGGCACGTGGAACTACAAGAAATTGAACACCGTTTAAAAAAAATAATTTGCCATTGTTGGCAAAACCTTAAAGCGCACTCCTCCCTTATGAAATTGTTGATGTTCTCAAAGTCATTTCGCTTTTAATCATGTAAATATGATCCAACCTCTATGGACGTTCAAACTGTATACTACTTTTATTGATTAAATGAAGGCCGAAAATGTTTTAAAGTTTAAAGGTAGAGGGAGATGTATCACGAAGAATAAGGGCTTTGCGTGCAGTGAATATTTGTACAGAGTTGAGGTACTCTTTCCACAGCTTGAGCCTTTCATTTGTTTGTCTCTTACGTGATTTCTGATTCGCCAGAGCTGCTGAGTTAGTGACCGCAAGCACAGCGGCATCTCTAAAAGTAAAATTTAGGAGAGGGATAGTTTGAGCCTATTATAAAACTGGTGGGCCACCTGCCAAGTTTCATATAAAAATGTTTATATCTGACTTTGTGTTGATGTATCTATAGATATATATATACACAAACATACATTGTCGGATGTAAACATGTTAAACAAACAACATTGCTTTGCAATGAGAGGTTGTTGGGCAGTGTAGAAAAATGCCTCTTTTTGCATGATCACCCCCATTGTTTTGGGTGATCGCGACACATTTAGTTTGTAACTGCACCATGCCAGATTTCACTACTTAAGCTACTAGTAGTCCTACCTTCCACAGAACAAGACCCTGTCAGTTAGCCTGTTAGTTCAGAAATTACAGTGCCAGATTACAGCTGGCTGTCCACATTTGTAACCAAATCCAATTGAGTTCAACACAAAGTTGAACTTGTCAGGGCCATGGAGGGCCTCTCACTGCTAATTTAGAAGGTTAGGTGTTTCATAGTAGAGGGTTTCAGAGCAGACATCAGAAGCCATCCGCTACAGCATAGCAGAGGAAAGTGGCTGACGGTGTTTGGATGTGGGGTGGATGATGCATTTACTACCTCGAGGAACCAGTGAAGTAGAGTAGCAGAGGTGCATGCACCCGCACAAGTGCAAAAACTGACCAGCCAGCCATCTGCAGCACTGACTAAAAGGTGGCCAACATTCACTCCATGTTGCCATAGGTCAGACACTTCATTATCAGCCTGGTGGAGAGGAGGGGGTGAGGAAGGCAGGGATGGTGCTTTCTCTTTCTTGCGTACAATGACATGGCTGCCCATTTACTCATATCCCTCAGCAGCAGTGATTCACAATGTATGTATTGTGAGTCTCCCAGTACTAGTTCTCTATGGCATTTCCAACTCTCTCACAGTTTTTTGGCCTCGTGTTTAATGGGGTATTGTGGTTGGACCTGTGACGTTGACCTCATTGGTACTACATGGTATGGGTACTGCACTGGAGCCTGCAACAATGCCTAATCTATGGCATAGGCTTCTTTTTGTGTATCTGGTAGGAGGACTAAGAAAGAAGGCAAAATAACCTCTTTCTCTCGTGGGAGATTACAGCCAAATTCAGGTGACCAATCGTTTTCTGCCAGGAGGATGTCATAACTAAGTTTTAATCTTCCTCAAAATATAAATTCAATAGTGTGCTCTATGTCTCCCTCTATTTGTATTTTTAATTTATAAGCACTGTCGGGTGGAGAGATGCGCGTGTCTGCAGTTTCGACTTCAAGAAAGTCTTTATTTGCTGTCACATCCAGAAGCTCTTGAAGATTCTTGTGAACTATTGTGATCTCTGCTGTGCTGTCTATCAGAGTCACTGCCCACATCCTGTTCTTCAGTAAAGTTCTCAATATGTGCGGCTTTTGTCGCCATGGTGGCTGCAACCTTTTACTTTTTAAATTGGGGTTTTTGTTGTGGAAGTTTTTCTTTCTTTTTTACTGAAACTTCTGATGAGCATGTGAATCTATTCTTGGCTTCACATACTCATTTTGATGTTATGACCCCCCGACTACGTTTCTCGGGTTAGTCCTGGAAGAAACGAGTTAGTATATTGGTGTCTATCGGAAGTGTTTAAAGCTTCCCTATTTCTAAGAATATAGCTTTTCTCAGAGGTCTCCGAACGTGGAGATTCTCCTCTTCCTTTTTTATTATCCATATTTTGTTTTTGTTTTTGTTTCTCCCAGCATTTTTTAGAACCCTCTTGTGCTTGTTTGGTAGAATCCTTATTGGGTTTACTTTGTAGTTGTGCTTTACCTGATCTGTTTACCAGAATATCCCTACTTTTACTAGTATTGGTTTCGGGCATAATCTTAGGCAGCTTGTGTTCTTCTTCCTATTGAGGAATAACCCGGAGTCGCAAAAACTGCACCCCATGTGCCATAATTGTCCACAGAGGGAACCATCCCAAAGGGCAAGCACCTTGTGAGAATTCTATGTTAATCTTGGGGTCCAATATGGGAAAATACTGCTTCAAAAGTGCTTATATTTTGTGCTAGCCAAAGTGGAATTGCTTTGTATTTGGTGGGTACCTTGCCAATTATTGAATGCACAGTAGCAGGATTTATTCCTGCTGTAGGCAAATGTGGTTGCACTGGAGCAGCCCTTGCTGAGGTGGTGTTTAAAGTCTGCATTGTGAATTTGTTTTAAGAGTCTGTATATTTCTACTAAATGATTATATAAGCGGCGTACATTCGCTACTTGTACGTTTCCTATACCATGGCCACATAGGAACTTCATTACTTTAAGGTCCTAGTCTAAGGTTCTGTGGAACGTGTGTTAGGGTGCCGTCAAGCCAATTATGGTGTTCTTAAAAAAATAATGGTGCAATTGTGAAATGTGTGTGTGTTCCCATCTGCTGCCGGAAAAGTGACCCAAGAATAGAAAATTTCAGTTCTATATGCCTTGTGTGCCTCTACTATGAACGTGACTTCCCCGCCCTCAGCAGTGAGCCCATAGTTTAAAAATGTGTGGGAGGTAGTTTCATGTTTGCTGCAATTCCTACTTGAGGGTCTGCCATTATTACAAAATGCTCAGTTCAGAGATAGAACACCAATTTGGGTAAATCTTTTTTTAAGGTTCAAGCTTGAGCAACTTACATCCTAAATTAGGTTCTACCTATTTAGCCAAGGAGGATATTGCTTTAACACCACATACATCTCCATATAAGGTGATTAGGGTGCCTTTAGCACTTAAAGAGACAGAGATACTTCAGAGACCTGTAGAGTTAGTGCCTAACCAACATTGGTGGTGACATGTCATAGGACTCTCGCCATGGGGACGAGACTGCTGGTTTCAGGCGGCAGCACCACCTTGTGTGAGGGACTGAGTCTTATCCTACACCATCTGGTAGCTTTGACCTAACCCTTTCAGCTAGCTAGCAGCTCCTCACCAAAACCTAGAAGTAAAGGTTATTTGTGGCAGCCTGTCGCATGACACTCTTCAGATCTTACCCCTTTCTGCCTGTTACATAAGTCTAATACACGCAAAGACAAACAGAAGCAGGATTTGGTTCAATATATTTATTGAAGCAGCTGTGTTCTACATAAAGAGGCATGAATTGCTATTATTAGAAAAATGAAACACAACACAATTATCCTTGTGACAAGGAATGTGAAACAGATAAAAAAAGTTCCAGCAACCTGTCACACCAATGAATCTAAAATCCCTACCTGCGCTACTAAAAATGTACATGAGATCATTAGCAGTGTTAGCACTAATCTGCCCGTACTTGTCTCTAGGAGGAATTCCCACCCCCATACCTGAATAGTCAGCAGGGGGTATATTTTGGTCAGTTAGCAGTCCTTCTAAGTAGATGGAACGATGAGGCCAAGTTCAGCAGAGCTGCGACAGCATGGTACAGCCTGAGATGCCTGGCTGGAATGTTACCCTCTAACCTGGTTTGTGGCAGCTTATTTTACAACAAAACGTGTTGTGGCTCTGAGAATTGCCCTGATGTGGTAATGTGTCTTTTCTGTCTAGTGTAGACATCGTACTCTTGGACAGGCAATACTTGGTAAATTAGTATGTAATGCCTTCTACAGCCTTGGGCTGGGCACAAGATGAAATGTTGTTCAAAGGATCTAAATAACAAATGCTGTGTGAAAGGGCAACTGATAGAAATAATAAATCATCACCAATAAAATTAAGCTTTTACTAAAATAATAAAAAGGAATAAATGTAATTAACTAGATAAAAAGGCACAGGCCAGATGTCTAGATCTAAAATAAACATGCCAATGCAATGTACTAAAAAAAACACAACATTAATACATACACTTCTATGCAAAGCTGGCCTGCTCCCTTAGGGGCATTATGTGCTGGCTTTCTCAGAAGGAAGCAATTCCTGAGAGGCACTTCTTTTTCTTCCTCTCAGTCACCATTTCCAAGAAATAATACCCAGCACTAACCATTTACTCTTGTAGGAACAGTGGAGATCTGTTTGTCATTTAACAGCACTGTCCGTAAGCAGTTTGGGTAGAACCATTATTTGGCGTATCATTTTTATATAATTACACATATGTGTCATATGGTATAACTAGGGATAATAAATAAAACGATGATGACATTTCTGAGTCAAATTCAGATGTTCTTCCCATAATCCTCTGCAAAAACTTCCTAGGTTCTGTATGCGCCTGTTAAGGGAAAAAGCTTGCTGTCTGTTTATTGCTGTTTCCAAGAAAACAATGGGGTCCAGTCCATTGGAAAGGAAACTAATTCTAAAAGAAACATTGACACAGCTAAATAGCTCAGTTGTTTGGCTTTGTCAATGGTTTAAGCCATGGTATACAGTAACATGGCTGCTGTGCAGTATGGTTGAAAGTAAAAAATTAAATTAAAAAAAAGTGCTGTGACGCTGCCAGCATTGACCGCCTCATAGAGCTTTTATTTTATTTACTTTCAACCATACTGCATAGCAGTCACACTGCCTTACACCAAGGTTACAAAAATTGACTTCGACAATAGATCTCACAATATTGGGATCTATTTGCTTTGCCAGTGCTTGTTTACCCTAAGATGCTGCTAATCAGGCCCAGTGCATGTATAAAACGTGTTGAGATTGGCTATTCTACTCATTGGTATATTCAATTTAAATGCAAGTCCATAGTATAAGGTACTAAGGTGGTCACCGCCATTTGGCCGCTCCGCGGTCCAAAGACCGCAGAGGCCATTCTGGCTTTCCCGCTGGGCCGGCGGGCGGGCGCCCGCCAAAGGAGCACCCGCCGGCCCAGCGGGAAAGGCCCTGCAACATAGAAGCCGGCTCCGAATGGAGCCGGCGGTGTTGCAGGGGTGCGATGGGTGCAATTTTCACTGTCTGCTATGCAGACAGTGAAAATCATGCTGGGGCCCTGTTAGGGGGCCCCTGCACTGCCCATGCCAGTGGCATGGGCAGTGCAGGGGCCCCACGACACCCGTTCCTGCCATCCTGTTCCTGGCGGTAAAAACCGCCAGAAACAGGGTGGCGGGAAGGGGGTCGGAATCTTCATGGCGGCGCTGCTTGCAGCGCCGCCATGGAGATTCAGCCCAGACAGGGGAAATCCGGCGGGAAACCGCCGGATCCCCTTTTCTGACCGCGGCTTTACCTCCGCGGTCAGAATGGGCAGGGAAGCACCGCCAGCCTGTTGGCGGTGCTTCCGTGGTCATCCACCCTGGCGGTCGATGACCGCCAGGGTTGGAATGACCCCCTAAGTGTATCCAGGGCCTGTAATGTGAATGTCACTACTGGGCTGTATCACATATAGTGGCACCATTCGAGTGACAGTGCAAAACGCGACTGCAGGCCTACCACTGTAGCCTGTCTGCTCCATTTCAAAACTGCAATTTCAACCTATCAAAACAACCCCTTCCTTTTAAGTATTAATAAGCCACCCCTGAATAGGCCTTAATGCCCAATAATGTAGGATGATGGTATTTAAAAGTAGCACATGTAAATGTTTACTGTAAACCATGTCCTTACAGTAACAAGGCCCAAAAGGCTAGTTTCACATTAGCCGGTATAGCTGTGGCATAGGAACGTTTTGGCATACAATATTAAAATCAAATAGTGTTATCTCTGTCTTGATACCAGCTACAAAGTTAATTCTTGGACTTTAAAAAAATATTTATTATTACCACAAGTCATTGGTAAAGTTGGATTTGTATGAAATATTTTACTAAAGGTACCTCTAAAAGGTCACTTTTACCTACCTAAAGCCTCCACAAACACCTTTGCATGAGCATCTATCTGTCATCCAGGAGCTGAATAGGTGTGATCTTGTTCTTACAGCTGAGATAATGGCATTTGGTGTGGGAAGGTGTTCTGTTCCTCTGACCCGATGACCATCTGGGCAGTGCCTTGGACCTTAAATAACTTCAAGAGGCCTCCCCTGTCATAGGCAGATACAGCTAACACCCTGGCCTGATCCTCTTTTTCTAGGTAGCCAGGCTACAATTCAAATGGGAGAATAGCCGCTCTAAGAACCAGTTTTGAGTGACAATAAAGCAAGAATTTCTAACTTCTCAAGTCACACCTCTGGTGTGGGCACACAAGCTCTGAATAAGGGAAGAAAGGTTATGGGATGTTGGATTTAGGTGGCGAAGGACAGTGTTTGTTTTTTCCAGAAACTGCTGCAAAGTGGGAAGGGCTGCCTCTGGGAGCTTCTTATCTATTGATATAGAGGGACCAGGATACCTGCCCCCACTCACCAGCAAGGCATAAGTGTGGCACCCCTAAGCACTCTTTTCAGAACACTACTGGCCTGTGAAAAAACTGCATTTGTTTTTGGGATCTATGAGGAGAACCCTAAAGGGTGAATCTGCTCCCACCTATGCCAAGGACTATGAAATAGATTTCAAGGGTTAGTTGTCTGATCTCCTGTTACATTACAAGGATACAGAAGTTGCAAGAAGCCCACTTTCCTGGAGCAGCCCAACTGACCACTTCTCACACAGGACCTTCCCTGGACCGTACTGTGGCTCCTGTTGAAGTGAATCCTGACCTCACAAGTACTGATCCTGGCATTCTGGAACCTTTGACTGGTGCCAGAAATATACTCCTCATGACAAAAACGTAAAACCTTGGACTTCGAATCTTTCTGCAAACTTTTCCCCCTGAGAACCATTGAGAGACCAGGACCTACCTGCCCAAGCAATCTGACGAGGGTGCATCGCTGCTGCACCTGACTTTATCGTAACTTACAACCAATCAACACCAGAGACCTCCTGGGCATGAAAATGTGAACTTCTATCACCAAAGGATTTCCCCACCTAAATCAACAGTTACATCAACACTTCATCCTGGCACCAGAATCTGTCAAAGTTGAGCCTCTTTTCTCATTGCCACCCCCCTACCTGCTTCCCTGAAGTCTTTTGATGGCAGAAAGTAACTTTTTTACTTGGAGGAATCTGGTCCCTGTATCCAACGTGCTTCATTGTAGTCAGCCTTAACTTGCGCTGAGGTACCGGTGAAGCGCAACCAGATGACCGTGGTTGGTGCTTCATGCATTTTAGCACAATTTTCATCTAAAACTTTAGAAACTCAAATCCCTGGTCCCCTTATAGGTTTTGTGTCATTTTGGTGGCATTTTGTTCAGTAAAATGTTCTCTATTTTGAAAAATTGAAGTGGGACATTTATCAAGTTTTTTTGTTTTTTTTAACTTTTTAATTGTTTCAGTACTGCAAATGCTTTACACATTTTCTTAAGTTAAGCTTGCCTGTTCTGAGCCATGGCTACAAGGGGTTGAGGTCTGGTTTAAATTACTGAAATCTTTACTGAACCTAACAAGACTAGTGACATTATAACTTGTGCTGGACTATCATCCAACCCAACTATTAATCCACTTTCTCACAGACAATAGGTGTGGCAAGACGCAGTGTCTGTTCCTTTTTCTATGTCACCTGGTGCCACATTCAGCACCCATTTTGGTAAGGCATAAGAGCGATCCATGACAAATAAAGCTGCCACTCTAGTGGTGAAAAGAAAAATCTTCTGAAGAGGGAAGGCAGAAAGGCAGGTGACACGTGTCCAAAGCAGGATGAATTGCGAGATGTGCATGAATGGGTTGGGCAAGGGAAAGTGTGTAAAATGTCTGGGGCTTTCACAGCAGAAGTGGCCTGGCTTTTACGTAGGAAGGAGGAGTTGAGTTGAGGGGGAAATGTAGTGGCATCTGGTGTTGTGTAATACGCTTAGAAGTGTGAAATTGGTTGTTTTACCAGTGTCGCCCCCCGCCAACAGCGGCATCTGCAAAACCTTTACAAGAAAACAATTATAAACTGTGTTAATTATTGTTTTCTTGTAAAGGGCTGGGGCCACAGGCTCTGACGAGCATCGAGGAGAAGTGCACAGTGCGCATGTATGTTCAGCACCCCGCAACTGTGTTGTACAGATATTTAGGCGGTCATTCTGAACGCGGCGGGCGGCGGTCGCCGCCCGCCATGCGGTCACCGCCGAATGACCGCCCCGCGGTCAAAAGACCGGGGCGGCCATTCCAACTTTCCCGCTGGCCCGGCGGGCGACCGCCAAAAGGCCGCCCGCCGGCCCAGCGGGAAAGCCCCTGCAACGAGGAAGCCGGCTCCGAATGGAGCCTGCGGAGTTGCAGGGGTGCGACGGGTGCAGTGGCACCCGTCGCGATTTTCACTGTCTGCTAAGCAGACAGTGAAAATCTTTGTGGGGCCCTGTTAGGGGGCCCCTGCACTGCCCATGCCAGTGGCATGGGCAGTGCAGGGGCCCCCATGGGCCCCACGACACCTGTTCCCGCCAGCCTGGTTCTGGCGGTGAAAACCGCCAGAAACAGGCTGGCGGGAAGGGGGTCGGAATCCCCATGGCGGCGCTGCCATGGAGGATTCCCTGCGCCAGGGGAAAAACGGCGGTTCCCCTTTTCTGACCGCGGCTTTACCGCCGCGGTCAGAATAGCCCAGGAAGCACCGCCAGCCTGTTGGCGGTGCTTCCGCTGCCCTCCGCCCTGGCGGTCAGAGACTGCCAGGGTTGGAATGAGGGCCTTAGTGGCAATTGATGCATTTGTAAGCGTATTAGGCTAGCAACACAACTTTTTGTGATTTACAGGAGGATTCGGTGGCAAGGTCAGAAATTCATTTGCATATCGTTCATGTAGGGAATTTACACTTCTGATTGGTGTCCCCACATTTTCTTTGCTGTTATGTAATTGGATTGATGTGCAGGTATTTTAGGATTTCAAGCATCAGGGATTGCTAACAGTTCCCAGAAGTCCAAATTCTTAAAAACACTAACAAAAGGTTAGCTCCAATTGGCATTTTTGATCTTTTGGTGAAGTCACGTTTATATAGTGCAGAAAATGAACCAGTGGCAAAAGAGTCAGTTGTCACATGTGGGAGGCAGTGATACCTCACACCACCCACTTATGTGAGGATAAAATCAACATAGCGTCAGTACAGCCATTTCCGGCCTATAAGGCTGTGGCCAAAGTGTTAGGCACGCACATGACAGAGCAAACTGTTTTAACATGTACAAAACCTATTTTTATTATTAAAAATGTCACCCAAGTTAGTAGCTTGGAACCCACAGATCTAGGTTTATAATGTATAGCAGGAGAGAAATTAACACTATTGGTTTTGTCATGTCACTAAAGTGACAGTATTACAGCTACAACTTCACTGTATATGCTTTAATGGACTCAGCCCACTGTGAAAGCCTGTTGAGGAGTAAATGTTTTTAAATTTGTCCTAAAGACAGCTCATGCTGTTGTTCAAGCCTTCTGTATTATAAAAAGCCTCATCCTCTATTGGTCTGACAAATTGTCATTCACATTATGCTTTCTCTCAGCACTGCATACAGAATAGGACAGTGGGCAAGTGCAAGTCAGATATTGACTCTGTTTCACTGTGAAAGATTAATTTTGCTAGATCATTTGTGGACATCCACCTCTGTGAAGAGCTGGGAATACAAGGTATGCATCGAAAGTCTATTTTAGTAGTGCCACTGAATATTTTATATGTAGAGCTAGGAAAATATTTTAATAAAGTCTAATGATCCCTGGCTGACTTCGGTATGGTCACTAAACCAATACTATGATGTTACCCTTCCTCCAAAGGTAGTAATGATCTCAGCTAGTCCTTCTGATTAAGTGTGAAATACCTCTCTGGGTGGAAAAAGGTCCTTGGCCCGTCAACAGATCTCTTTTAGCATGTCAGGGTTGGGTTAGGTACACAGAATCTTTCAAAAGAAAGATCTAGTGATAGGGCTTACCAATGGTGACTGGTGGGCACGGTTGCACTGTACTCCAAACCTGCCCACTCTGTTTATTTTATGGATGGAGAAACTGGTGGTGTTCACGGAGTGCCAGCGCAGCGAGCAATTAGCTTTACAGATGTGTAGAATGCACTATGCTTCAACCCCCAACAAGACTAAAGGCCTTGTATTGAATAAAGACAGATGGGGCAGAGGAGGACTTTACGTCTGCCATGCCTCCCGCCAGATTGAGAGCTGTTTGCTGGCCCGTGCTCATCTCCAAACATTTACAGAAACCACAGTCATAGTGGTTCCTGTACATTTCAAACATGAGTAGACTTTTCCAAAATGTTTTCTTTTTCAACAACAAACTCCCAAAGCAGCAAAATGGATCCCACACCAAGGGATTTGTTTTCCCCATGGTGTGAGGGGACCTTTATATTTTTCCCCTCCCTCAGCACCAGATTTTATGGACAGGAAAAGAATATACATAATGCTGTCTACCCTAAGTAGAGCGGATGGTGTTATGTGCTTCTTTTGATGGCCCCCACTCCTTCGGGCTGTCAGAGGCAGGTTCATGGCAGCAGAGTAAATGTTACCCCCATCAGTGTAAATCTGGTGGTCTCCCTGACTCAAATTTGGATAGTGTGATGGAATGCCCCCTCTGCAAAACTCTAAATGGACCCTAAATTTCTAATGAACGCCTAAATTCTCATTGGGATTGAGATGGTGCGGGTCGTCCTGGATTTTTAGACATAACTTCCCTCATGTCTTATGGTATCTTTTCTAGGCTATCATGTTACAATGTTGTAGCCAGGACATCCCATTTTGGATTTGTAGTTCTTTTTGGGACAGCAGTTACTTCCTTTAAAGCTTGCTGAAGAGCATTTTGAATACGGAGAAATATTCTGGAAATCAAGTTGTGTTGGAAAGCGAACTGCAAACTATATTTTGAATGTTTCACCTTAGCAGATTACGGATTTAGAATGTATTATATTTCTTGAACCCTGGGTCTTCATGACGGATGGAAAGATAGTTGAGCCAAGATGCCTTTGATTATGATGTGCAAAAAGGCAAGTTGTTTCAAGGTCTATTTAAGTATTTGAAAAACAAAAATCACTAAAAACCCATTAGACTTTTGATGCCTCTTATAATTAGTTTGTTCTTTCTCATATTCTTCTTAAACTAACTGGCCAGCACCTGTACAATTCAATCTGTTGCTTCATCAGGGCTACAACATCTGACACGCTAAAGTGCTGCCCATCTCCCAGCCAAGTGGTGTACTTTGATTGTCTGGGCACAGAACAAAACTGAGTTGGTTTTCCAGAGGATTTAGCTCATTTTACTAACAGCGAGGCTAGGCTAGGCTTTTCTGGACTGGCCTCACAGTACGGTGACAGGAAGAATTAAAATGGTTGTTTGGCTTTGTATGTGAATATTTGAGGATAGAATTAGGATTTCTCCCCAATAACTTGGTAGTGGCACTATAAGATCTGGATCTGGTAGGGGCAGAAGAGGAAGAACCTACCACTGTGACTACCAAGAGAAAGACAGAGGCATGGGCCTCCCCTCTCTTGCACTGAATAACAAAAAGTGCCTCTCAAAGATCAGACCTCTTAGCCTCCTATGGTCACAGGGATGTAAATCTCTAGAAGTGCATCTTTCATGTAACGGTCAGGTGGATCAGTGGGAACTGTGGCCTGGGCTGAAGTCCAGGCTGAAGATAGAGGTTGAGCCTGCCTCCACTGCCATCACTGCCCTGGTACTTTGGAGGCTGCCCTTGAAGTTTTGAAGCTGGTGCAGTGGCCACAAAAAGGAATATAACCATCCAAGAACAGTTAAGACTTAAAAAAGTTGTGGCCTCTGGTTTTCTCACTTAGAGCTTTGTGATGTGAAAAGATGAACTTTAACATGACTGTGAGCAGAAGGGATACAGGCTTGTAGGGTGATTTCAAGGACTTCAACCTCCATTATTCTAAGTCCAAAGGTAAAACTCTGGAGCAGGATAAGATGTCAAATTGTGAAGCAGCCTTGATGGATAAATGCTGCAAGTTTCTTCCCCCTATTCTTTTGGCAACAAATGTCAGTGTGTCAGTGGGTCCCTACATTCATCATGTCTGACTTTATGGTACTCTCACCAGCCACAGGGTCCTACCTTGCTACTCTGCAACATTTTGACTGTCATACTTTCATCTACATGCAAAGGTAAAATAGCTGAGTGGTGTGAACCGCTTGGCTATATTCTATTCACGCTCCTTCACAGTCACACTCGTCGTCAGTCACGGTCCTGGAGAAATATGGCAAGGAGATGCACTGGTGTTATTGCCAACTGTCGCTCCATGTCTGCGTCAGCGTCTGTGTGCCTCCGCTGAGTGTTTCCTTTCTATAGGTCGTTTCGGCCAAGCTTTGCGTGGTGGTGGTTCCCGCCCCGGAACTGATGGCGGTGTGGTGTTTTATTATTTGGCGGGCATGATGTGCCTTTCCGCCGGGCTAAAGATGGCCTCCCCCGTCATCGGGGGGCTACCAAAATGGCAGTGGGTGGATGGCCCACTACCTGTTTCTCAAGTGCTTCATTATTTGGTGGTCTGGACCGCCAGCCTGTTGGCGGTAGTTACCGCCACCGCCAGCGGTGCGGTGTTTACCTCCATGTTCATAATGACCACCAAAGCCTGCCCAGACCCGAGGTGCCTGCCCGGATCGACGCATCGCTCTCTTGCGGGGGAGAAGAAATGACACATGCCGACCCGACCGGAGGAGGAACGAAGCACAGTCTTGGTTGCGAGTGAGAAACTGACGCATCGCTGGCCTTTTCCAACGCACACTCACCCGTACCATGTTCTGTTGACGCTACCCAGGTACTTTTGTACACTAACAATGTTCTCACTGTTTTCTAAAGGATTTAAGATTATCCTTTGAAAATTCATAGCTTGACTTGTGTATGTTGGATTTTTGTCATTTTGGTCTTGTTTTGTTTAGATAAATATTACCTATTGTTCTAAACCTGTGTTGTGTCATTTTGTAGTGTTCCCACTGAGTTACTGTCGGTGTTGGTACAAATACTTTACACATTGCTTCTGAAGTTAAGTCTGCATGCTCGTGCCAAGCTACCAATGAGGTGAGCGGGCGAGAGAAGTGAGCAAGGGACATCAGAGATTGGCAGATTTGGCAGAGAAACATGGCATAAACATTGAAAAGATAAAAACATTTAAAGTGGAGTTACAGATTAGATTTTGAACGCATGAGGTCAGCCGGAATGAAGGCACAACTTAAAGAATTACTGCAGAGTGTTCAGGTCTGGGGAGCATTAGACAAATGGGAAGACAGATGGATAAAGCAAAGAGACAAGAAGAAAAGAGATTCCTTGGAGCTGACTGAGAATATACAGCAGGAAAAAGATCCAGTAAAGATTTTACCAATGAGGGAGATTCCAGGGAGAAATTTTGTTCATGTCCCTTGAGTAGGAGTGACATTCTATCATTTACGAATGATTATCCAAAATTGAGGGAGAAGCCAGTAGATTGATATCAGCAGACAGACAGGTGTGTGAAACTTGTGGAGTTTTTGTTGGAGGACTTGAACACACTACTGGAGATAGTGGTTCCAGCTGATTTATGGGTTGAGTGTAAGAGGACTGTAGACTAGCCAACAAGTGAACCGGTGAGAGATAAGAATACAGGTGCACCGTCTCCTGAGGTAATGAAATATTACTATAAGGTGATTGAATTTCTGAAAACAAGGATTTCGCCCAAGATTATTGATTGGCAGAGGATTGATAGGACAGTGCAGGAAGCAGAGGAGTCGATACATGCGTACAATGAGAGATTGTGGAAGGCATTCAAGGAATGTAGTGGTAGAGAAGCAATTGAGCTGAAAGACATGTTGCATTTTGTGTTCAGATTTGTGGAAGGATTAAGACCTTAAATTGGTCAGATGATTAAGAGTCATTTGATTTGCTGGCAAGCAAAGCCGATTGATGAGGTGCTGCAGTATGCGAAATACTGTAGTGATGAGATTGAGTTGAAGCAGAAGAAGTTGAAAGAGAAGGCGATGGTGAGGCAAATTAAAGTAGCTCAAATAGGAGTGCAAGGAAATTTTGTGCAGCAGATGCCACAGGGAAAAGTCATGTTCCAGCCCCAGATGAGAGGTAGAGGTCGTGGAGGTAATATGAATCGTGGTCCAGAGTTGAATACTGTAGTGGTTCAGAATGATGTGCAAGGAATGAAGAA
This sequence comes from Pleurodeles waltl, assembly GCF_031143425.1. Classification (NCBI taxonomy): domain Eukaryota; kingdom Metazoa; phylum Chordata; class Amphibia; order Caudata; family Salamandridae; genus Pleurodeles; species Pleurodeles waltl. The sequence goes on from NC_090445.1 coordinate 1,463,430,888, forward strand.
GCTATTGCTGTGTCACATTTGTGGAGCCGGTGGACATTGAAAGCGGGGGTGTCCGATGATGGTGCAGGAAGGTGTTGCTCAGCAAGGTAATGACATCAATTCATTTCAAAATGTGAGAGGACCGAGAATAAGGGGTCCCAATGAAAATTCTCAGAATAATGTGAATCTAGTGCAGAATTTTCAACCCGTGCAGCAGGTGCAAATGCCTCGTGCACAAGTGTCACAGTTGCAGCCGATGCAGCAGCAGGTTCCCATGGTACCTAGACAGCAAATGCGATACATTAAGCCCTGATAGAGGAGCAACAGATAATGCTTTCTCAACAGGTCACAGGTCAGAGGCAAGACAGAAGTGGTAACACAGTGCACCAATTCCCGTTACTCAGTGAGAATTAAACAAATGGTGGATGGACGAGTGACAGTTCAGATGAGGTGCCATGTGTGCTTGCAACTTCTTTAGAAGTAGATCTGAGAGGTCCTTATGTGAGGGGAAAGGTCATGGGTCACAGAGTTTCATTCTTGGTGGACACAGGAGCTACACGCTCTACAGTAAGAAGTGCAGAAGTCCCGAATTAGCCCCTTTCAGGTAGAACAGTTCAAGTTGTAGGAGTAGTAAACCAGTACTTGACAAACCCGATCACAAATCCAGTTCAAATTGAAATTGGCAATTTCCAGGGACTGCATAAATTTGTAGTCTGTGATTCGAGTCCGTTATCCCTACTGGGAAGGGACTTGCTGTGTAAGACGAAGTGTTTGATTACTTACTCAAATGATAGAATTGAGATTCAGACGAATAGTGATGATGATGAAGACCAAGCTCCAGATACAGAGTGTGAAACTACAAATGAGGAGTACCTTTTGGTTGAGTTTTTCCCGATGTTCACAGTGAAAAAGCTCCATTCTGATTTGCAGGGAACAGTACAAGAGAACGTGTGGGATTTGACAGGGAAAAAAGTGGGTCTGATTAAAGGAGTGGAGCCAGTCAAGGTTACCTTAAAGTCAAATGCATTTTTTTCCCAACTTCCACAGTACAACATGCCACAATATGCCCTGATGAAAGTGGCTCAGATAATTGCAGATTTTGTGAAGCAGGGAGTTCTGAAAGAAGTGTTGAGCAGTCCATGTAATTCACCAATAATGGATTTGGAGAAGCCAAGTGGGAAGGTTCGGATTGTTCAGGATTTGAGGAAAATAAATGAGATTGTGGTCAAGTGTTGTCACTTCTTTCTTCTGGAAAGAGGAACCATTGAGATCTTGTTAGATCGGCGGGTAACCCTGCAGATCCAGAGAAGGAGTCAAGCCAGTGGTCAAGCTTTGTCATGCGTGGTGCAAAACAAGTCATGCTGTTAAACAAATTATCCTGCAAAGGATGTAAATGAAGAAATGTAAAAGTATGACTATTCTTTAAAATTCAAAATTTTTCATTTTTTAATAGATGCGATTTCAATTTACTACTTTAGCTAATATTACTGCATTGCATTGTGTTTACTAAAATGATACCTTCAAGAAGAATCATTGCACAGAATGTCAGCAGACAAATCACAAGTGATATTCACTACAAAAATTGTCAATATCATTAATATACAATTATGCAGTAACATAAATAGCTAATCACGACATAAACTAGTGAGAGTATGTATACAAATCGCAGGATAAATCAAACACAGACACCAAATAAAACAATTTCCAAGAAGCCAGATAGGGAAACTAAGTATGATTCATTCACAGAATGCGAAAAATTACAAAAAAGAAACCATTTTTCTAACATAATTTTAGTTCAGTATAGCAAACAACATGGATAATAACTGCCTGTGTGTTGTTCTCTGCATTTCTAAGTTTGAGGAATCACTCTAGATGCACTCTAGATGCAAAGAAGAGGATCCTGGCACATGAACACTATACTGAAGTAGTTCACAAGTAAACACATTTCTGATTAGATTGTTTGCCAATACGTTTTCCCACATGAACATGTGATCTAGATGTCTTTTCATAGAATGGGGATTTTATTGTTTTCAAAATTGCATTAGTAAGGGGATAAATAGGGTTAGACAACGGATGCAGACAAAACTCTAATTCGGAGTGGTCATGGGAACAAGGGCTGAGCAAGAGCCTTTGACCTCAGTTAGGCTTGCTTTCATTGGCTCGCCTACATCTAGCTCTCTCAGGCTTGCAGGCCTCTCCTCACTTTAAAGCCTAACGTTTAGTCTACTGACAATGTTTTTATGTCTCTGCCATTTTGAGCTAAGATGAAAGTTTACCTTGGGCTGCAAATGCAATTTTCTTAGAATATTAAACGTACACCTACATTTCAATTGTAAATGTGGGAAGGAGAGCTGGAAAATATGGAATATTCATTATAAAATAGGAGGGGTTTGGGGGAGTAAGAAGAGGCTTAGAGGGGGTTAAGAAGGGTCTTGCACCCACCCACTAAAGCCCATTCCTATTCACAGATTGCACTTCTAAAGTTACAAGATGCACAAAGGATCCCAAATATTTATAACTGTACTCCAGCTGAGACCTGGAGTAAGTTGAGAATCATACATGGCCAACCATTGTTACTGCAACATACTCCCATAGAGGCAGGGACTTAAATTGGAAACCCATAGAAATCAGTGTTAAAAATAATTAACTCATTTCTACTTTCTCAAAAGATGTACAATATATACTTAAAGTAAAAAATGATATATGACTACAAAAATACTTATTGGATTTTTAAATACTTTAATAACAGTTTTAATTGAAAAATAAATGTAATATTTTTTAATCAATCTTTCTATTGATTTTTTTTTGTTTAAGCAACACCATCGCATGTAATAAAATCACACGCAGTATACATTTGTCAGATTCTCAATCATATCAGTAATACCTCTCTTTCAATGCAATGTCTAGCTTCTACTATCCTGCAATTCTTAGATGAGGCTCCTGTCCATAGGCGATTATTTATTTGTCTTGCTCTCTATACCTCTCACACACTTCTATCACACGTAGATGATTCTTCAGGCATCCATTGGCCTCATACACCAGTCTCTCTCGCACACAGCAGAAGCCCATCCCAGCCCTCCAAGCACCCAAAGTCAGAGCCCCCACCTGCCCCATAGGTATGCAGTATCTTTTTTAGAAATCACTAGGTCCAGATTCAGCAGTGTCCTCTCTGCAAGTGTGCATTCCTCCTCATCCACCAGCTGGACAAGAGCTATTTTGGGGAATAAGTCTTTGGGGTTTTCCATAACTGCTCCCAACTACATCCTAGAAGGGTCGAAGAACTGCGCAGTCTCACAGCGTATGGAGGAAATCACCCATTGCTTCACTGTAGCAGAGTAACGAGGTTCAGAGGACCTATGCATGCATCACTAGCGCTGTAGGGTCAAGTATATGAAATGCAGGTTTTTTAATTGTATCAGCTAAAATAGTGCCGACACTGACACTTGGCACTATCGGGGCCAACTCCCAATTCGGTTTGCCCGAGGCACCCAAATCATTTGAGCACTAGGGATTTATAGACTATAGATATTCACCTCCAGAGGGTTAAACTCTGGTAGGTCTGTAAGCTTGCTGAGGAAGGGTCTAAGTGAATTTCTGAGTTACTAGTAACGAAAGAATTGTCTGTGTTCTAGTTGGAATTTGTCTTGGAGGTCTGTGTATAATTTGATGTCCGGAACACGTACAACATGTCCCAGATTGGTGACTCCGAAGATGTCACACCTGCGGGACCCCTCCAAGGATGCAACCTCCAGTAGGAGAGTGTTGTGCCACAGGGGTGTTTCCTGTGTCAGTCTCCACCCCTAGCCCATGTCCCTAGGTGCTGCCCCTCAAACTCTCACTGATGGTTTTGTCAATGGGGGCCCTGCTTGGACAGTCAGTAACCATATATGCATGTAAATTAAATTTTTTAATAATTGAATTTAATTTATTCTATATGTTACTTTCCAATTTGTAAAGCATAAAAACTAAATATAAACATTTTACTTTAGGTTGGTATTTCTTTTTAAAATCTATTTTATTTTCAATTTAATTGATTTAAATACATTAAATAATTCAAAATTAGGGTCATTATGCGGTATCCTTTTTTAAATATTCATTATAAGCTTAATACACTTTTTACATTTCCCTGTACTTTACCGTAGGGTGATGAGCCCCCAGGTGAGACAGGTGCTGCCTCTTTTTCCAAAGGCTGTCTGCTGAGAAGCCTCACTTGTGTTCCTATTCTAATGTTATGTTGTATGTATTTGTGTAGCACACAACTCACATGGAATGTTATTCTTGTGCTCAAGCTAAGTGCATGGTTAAGAAGTGGGGCCAACAAACGTTTGTCAAAAGATCTGAAATTGTGAGACATTGGGTGAAATCTTGTCTTGAGAGAGCAATGATGACAAAGAATGTTGACAGGGCTTCGAAGATACTAGATCTTGAAGGGGTTGCAAAGTGATTTGACCTGATGAGGAGCTATATCAAGACTGCAACCCAAGTGTCTCTGGATAAAGACTGCAGCTACAGCAGATTTGGAAAAGACTGCAGTTTTAGTGAAACTAAAATGACTGCATCATGAGTGGTTTTGAAAGAAAATAGTGTGTCAGAACTTAGTTTTAAGCGATTCAGAAAAAGGCGGCACAGTGAAAGTGGAGCTGCTGCTAAAATGACCAAACTATCAAAGAGGTTGAGAGGACTACAGCCAAGATGTTTGGGTATAGAAGTGGATTGGCAAGCATTGGTGATTGGAGAGAGGTGGCAAGGAAACAGACGTTTTATATACGCAAAACCTTACCCACATCATGTTTCTCCACCGTGATAGGTATGGTCACTAAAATGTGACACTAACCTGCCCCAACAGTTATTTGGACAAAATAAACTTTTTAAATATCATCTGTTAAACCATCTATCCACCTCTGAAGCAGAACACGCATCTCTCGTTCATGAGACAAGCAAGCACTACACATGCCAACTATCGGTGTTTGGTGTGGGTTGCTACTGCATCTCATGTACATTTTAAAATATATCTTTTTATGGAGTAAATAATAGACATATTCATAAATTTCTAGAAAAATGTTTCCATTGCTGGCACTGTTCAAAACAGACATAAAGCTTTTGAAATGTCTTTGCATTGTGAATTTTAAAAGCGAAGACCTCGAATGGTCTACAGCTGTATCAGTGTGGAAGGCTGTAACAATGTCTGTGGGTAGCCGTCTCCTTGGCTTCTTGCATGCTGATGTCTTTGTCTGTCACAACCGATCTGTACCCTGAAGGATGCGCCAATTTTGCGTGTTGTACAACTGAGGGGCATATTTATACTCCGTTTGCGCCGGAATTGCGTCGTTTTTTTTTACGCAATTTCGACGCAAAACTAACTCCATATTTATACTTTGGCGTTAGACGCGTCTAGCGCCAAAGTCCATGGAGTTAGCGTCATTTTTTAGCGTGGACACCTACTTTGCGTTAATTATATGCAAGGTAGGCGTTCCCGTCTAAAAAATCGACTCCGAGGCATGTGCGTCGGATTTATACTCCCGGGCAAAAATCACGCCCGGGAGTGGGCGGGTCAAAAAAAATGACGTACGGCCGCTTTTGCGCCGTTTTTTAGCGCCTGCAAAAGGCAGGCGTTAAGGAGCCCAGAGGTGCCCTCCCATGCCCCCGGGGACACCCCCTGTCACCCTTGACCACCCCAGGAGGACACCCAAGGCTGGAGGGACCCATCCCAGGGACATTTAGGTAAGTTCAGGTAAGTGTTTTTTTTTTTTTTTTGTGGCATAGGGGGGCCTGATTTGTGCCCCCCTACATGCCACTATGCCCAATGACCATGCCCAGGGGACAGAAGTCCCCTGGGCATGGCCATCGGGCAAGGGGGCATGACTCCTGTCTTTGCTAAGACAGGAGTCATTTCTATGGGGGTTGGGAGTGAAAAAAAATGGCGCAAATCGGGTTGAGGCGAAAAAATTGCCTCAACCTGACTTGCCCCATTTCTTGACGCCCAAGCCCCATATCCCCCTACGCCGGCGCTGCCTGGTGCACGTCGTTTTTTTTAACGCACACCAGACGGCGCCGGCGGCTAACGCTGGCTAACGTCATTCAATAAATACGGCGCCCGCATGGTGCTTCAGAATGGCGTTAGCCGGCGCTAATTTTTTTGGCGCAAAACTGCGTTGGCGCAGTTTTGCGTCAAAAAGTATAAATATGGGCCTGAATGTACAATTAAACTGCTTCCATTGTAAGATTGATTTTTTCAAAGTTTCATCCTATGACCCTGGGCTTATCAAGTAGACGTTGCTGAGGACATTTCAAGGTAGGGATGCCACACAAAAAATAAGAGCAGCCACTTCAGAGCAACGTGTCTAAAAATTAGCTTCCCACAGGGAATGTGACCTCGAATGAAGTAGAAATATTTACACACACAACAGATAAACAATGTGCGAAGGACGCTGGAAATGGGCATTACGGGCCTGTGGTTTTAGTTTCATATGAATGGCTCAATTGACGCCGGGGCAATTCTGACACAGAGCAGGTTTATATGTAGGATAAGCATCTGGAAGGTACTGTGCGTGGGGAAAGTACAGAACTCTGCATTCTATGCGGGCCAACGTTTCCACCAGGTTCCAGACCATTAATATCCTTTTATTATGAGGGTTTCCCAGGAACAGACAGCATTATGTTTAGAAACCCTGCCTTTCTGGCTGTGCTTTTCAATACTGAGAGGAACCCGCTCCCAGAAGCTGCCAGTTTGCATAGTTTTGCTTATTTTCCTTTTTCCAGCACACGTTTGTATAAACTGGGTGGGGTTATCCAGTTTCTGACCTCTGCCTTATCTGCTCAGTTGCCTTTCTATACTCTGTCTCTTCCTATAGGAAATGGAGAAAGGACTACCGTGTTTCTCAGAGCCATGGGGTACAATGGGAATGCTACTCAAAGAACACACACCGCCCACAGCCCTCAGATGCCAAGACACAGTGGACATTGAATCAAGGTTAGTTATTTTATGTTCTAAATCTTGCTGTTATTTTTGCTGCTTACTTCACTTGCCCCTTCTTCAGTTCCAAAACATCTTGATGTAAAACTTCATTTTTGCATGTGTTCATTTTTATTAATTTTCTTAGAAGCTGTGGAGGGAGTTTTGTGGGAGACTATCTTGGCCAGTTTAGGTAAAAGAGCACGATACGAATTTAGTGGGGTTTATCGCCTATCAATTAAATAGCAGCAGCTAAACGGTTTACATTGTTCTGTACACAATTTATCATGTAGTATTTACCAGGATGCTAACCAGTGTGCGGTTACCACCTAGCTGTATTCTCCAATGGCAATGGCTTTTTGATTTGTTATTAACTTTGGTGCTGTTTGAGGATTGTTCAAAAAATGTATCAGCTCGTGGTGAATCCTGCATAGTTTCTTCATTTCAAAATGTGTTATGATCATCCATTTAGGGTGATTACAAAATAGCAACTGTCCATTTTAAGTCAAATTAAAATTATGAATTTTTGCTACATCAAAAACGCTCAATATCAAACAAGGCAAGTGTTAAAGATTCTACAAAACGGACCGTGAAGGGTTTAGTTATTGCCATATTGAAGGTTGAGGTCCAGGAAGTCTCGAGACCAACAGCTTACAAACTGATTTGAATTCAGCAAGACAATTTTATTGGATGAGATAGCTGGTTTTCCATTCATTCCTGCAGTTCTGTAATCGTCTGAAATTGGTTTGAGAACTGACACAATCTGATTGGCTGAGGCAAACTATTTTAGAAACATTGCATAACGTGTCTTATGTCATACAATGTCAAGCAAGTGGAGGCAGGAAGCCATCCCCTGTACCTAGAGTCCCCGGACACTGATGAAAGGTCACACATAGCTGGCACAGAAACCAGAGGACATGTCCTGCACCCACAGCCTGATGTGAAAAAAATTGCACAGTGGATTCTAGGGATTTGGTTTGGCTTAGTACATGGCTGGAATCAGAACAGCTACTCATCTATGTTATCATTGACACTGTTTGTAAACCTGGGATCTTTAGCTTTCAAATCATTGCTATTGGTTTGTTAGTCTGATTAATTCAGTGAAAACAAAGCAAATTCACAACACATAGAATGCAAAGTTTTCACTAGAAAGTACAGTATTTGAAACAGTGTCATTGATGACATGGGGTGCAGTGGCCGTCCTGGGGGGGGGGTGCTTGGCAGAGAGTGTAGTTAAAGGCATTGCCTTGAACCAAGTGCCCATTGCACATGCTAATTTCTGGAGGCAAGGGGGATAGTTACACGTTGTGATAGGATTTTATGAGACTAAAGGGGCTTGACACAACACATCAATACATACACCTAGAAATGCTGAACACAGCCAATGGCTTTGTAGAGTGGGGCATTTATTTGATTTTGAGAAAACCACAAAATGGAAAAACCTTAAAATATCACAGAAAAGAAATAAATGGAAATCATGGTTGTTTAGTCAAAAGAGAAATAATATTTGTTATGAGAAAAGAACTTTGACGTTTCTCTAAATAAATCTTCAATTGAAGTAGCATTATGGTTATGATATGAAACCTAAAAGCCACAGAAATGTGCCTGTTATGGTGAACAATACAACCAAAACCCCTTTCTCTCTCCCCATGAAAAGGTGACCTTTATGTCGTTTCTCAACAAATGAAATTCTAAAGGTCAGCCATGGCTCAGCTAGCCAGCAATTTTTAGATCCCAGCTATGGAACGTTTGATTAAGTGGTTTTTTTTTTATTCTGGAGAGGAGTGATTTTATGTATTTGTTGTTGCAATAATATGATTACTTACAGCAGCTGCTCCTCCGCTATGGTGGAGTAGCAGCATGAGAGCAGCATTAGGATTGGCCGCAAGGCAGTCTGGAAGCCTATCCTGCAGTGGAGCCAGAAGAGCAATGAAGCTGCGGGCGGCAGGTGAATTTTTTTGTGTATGTATTTTTGTTGTGTCTGTTTTGTGCCGCCACTTTGCCCTGACACCAGCCGCAACTGATTATTTACTCGATAGAATTACTCCACCCTTCATTCCCAAAGCACTGATCATGTCACTGATGTTGTGGCTAATTGGTGACCTTTCACTCCTGTGAGTTTTAAAACAATGTAAGTTTTATTACACAATAATTTATTTTAATTACCATTTCTGTCAGTTTCCGTTTTCAAAACTGAGTTGGGTCTCTAGTGTGCAGTATACAACAAAAAAGACAAGTTCCCATGGGAGATTATTCGCCACCATGAAATGTCCCACTTCCTCTGATGGGTTATATGACGGAACACCGAATCTTAAACTACTACTAACCTTAACAACGAGGTCGGAACACCGACCTCGTCTTTACTACTAATGATTTTACCACGAATGCCTTAACAACGATATTTCATTGTAAAGGCATTCCTGATAAAATCATTAGCAATAGGCACCATTCACCCTACATCCCTCACCCCACCCCCCCCAACCCCACCCCAAAACCTAAAACCGCCTGACCCCCCACCCACTCCCCAAAACCAAAAACGCCCCACCAACCCAACCCCACCCTAATACCTAAAACCCCCTGACCCCCCACCCACTCCCCAAAACCAAAAACGCCCCACCCCCCCAACCCCACCCCAAAACCTAAAACCCCCTGACCCCCCCACCCACTCCCCAAAACCAAAAACGCCCCACCCCACCCTAAAACCTAAAACCCCTGACCCCCCACCCACTCCCCAAAACCAAAAACGCCCCACCCCCCCAACCCCACCCTAAAACCTAAAACCTCCTGACCCCCCACCCACTCCACAAAACCAAAAACGCCCCACCCCCCCAACCCCACCCCAAAACCTAAAACCCCCTGACCCCCCTCCCCCTGCCCAAAACCTAAAACCCCCCACTTACCTGAGTCGTCACCTTGTCATCTGCGTCGTCCTCCTCAGCCGACTCCCTTGTTTGTACCTTAACCATGCATGTTCGTTGTTCAGGACATGCGTGGTTAAGGCACAAAATAACGAAGTCGTGGTTAAAGAAAGCGTTGCTCCGCTTTCGTTAACCAGGACTTCGTTATAAAACATTCGACATAAAGGATGTTTACCCCTCTGATGTGCCTTATTTATTTATTTGTTTCTATCTTTATCTATTTATCTATGTATCTATTTATATATTTATATATTTATTTATGTATTATTTATTCATAGTGTTTTATAAAGCGTCAATATGTGCCCAAATGTATCAGAGCGCTGTACACACGACTGGAAACAGAATCAAAGACCTGAAACATAAAAACACCTAACATAAAACTTAAAACTTTAGAAAATATAGGATGTTGTTACAGAACTATTATTAAACATCTGCCATTTAGTTATGAAGCACTAGGACAATACTTCAAGGTTGCTTTCTGAGGCTTGAGCGGATTCAGTTCAGTTCCAGGTACCTGGGGGAATACTATTTGTGCGCAGTTCTACTGGGATGGATGTACATCTGCCCTATTAGTAGTATTAGTGCTATTGCAGTGTCCTTCTAAACAGGCCCTTGTAAACCGAGCCTTTGTTTGAGGAATGTCTAAATAATGATGTAGATATTGGCATAAAAGTGGCCCAAATCACCCCTGACAACAATTTGAGGTTGCCATACAGGGTAGGAGGAATCTCCTGTTGTACTAATTGTACTGTTAGGCAGGAAAACAATAATCCTGCTTTTGAATCAGCTACAAGTCGTATCTCAGAGTGAGAAAAGGTGAGGAAAATTAGCGAAATAGATGAAAGTCTAATTTTCTTTAAAAAAAAAAAGAAAAACATTGCCGTACCGGTCAGTGTGGTCCTTTTGACTAACAGATCAATGGGTCACAAGGACAGAGTGTGTCTAGTCTCTATTCCCGCTTGGCCCTTATTTTTTAGGATTGTGAATGCTAGAACAGCTCTTTGAACTTGAGAGAAATCTTCTTGTCCAAACTCGTATCAAGCCTGAATACCAGCAAAAAAGTAGGCATTGTGCCCTTTTAGTCTCGCATTAGTTGTTAAAAGCGATTTACACGTATGTAGCCAGGTGACTTATAATTCTGACATTCATAAATTTCATTGTGATGGTACACTGATGATTGTACACAGCTGATATGGTGTCCTGAACACTGATGTAGCCTTATTCTTGTGTGATAGATAGTTTCCTTGTTTCACAAAATGCAAATAAAATTAATGAAAAACCTTTGACACAGTTGCCAATTGTTTTGGGACTTGCTGTCTGATTTCGAATCAGGCACAACAAATTAAGAAGGACAGGCACAAGCGTTATTCGGATTGGTTATTACTGCAGATTAGCATTTACGTTTCCAATCAGCACTTGGGATGCACTCAAGGGCAGACACAGAAAGAATGTCCCTCAACTAATAATCGGAGCTGATGTAAAGAGAGCACAAAATGTAGTTATGCCTAGCCTTCTAGCCTTACCCCTTCTGCCAGGGTCACACTGAGGCCCCTTGGCACTTTTAATAATTGGTTGTTATCAATTTTCAGTTCAGGAGTACTTTGTTCATTTCAGAAGTGTGCTGTGCAGGTTCTTCACACAGCTCCATCGCAGGCCTTTTCTCCTCTCTCTCCTTCTGTTGCACGTTCGGCAATGTCGCAAGCTGGATTAAAATAATGTCTCTCCCCTGTGCGAGCAAGTTAGCTAGGTATGAGACGGTGACAGGTTGAAGGGCTTTAGGACGTGTGATTGAGGGTGTAGCACGTGAACTACTTAGTCTTCAGCTAAATCTACAAACAAACCTACGAAACAGCTGTAAAGCTTTACCAACTATAGACTTTGTTGTCTTCCATAAATTGCCTCTTGTGTTTAAATGTGCTTAGTAAATGAACAAGTCGGGAAGAGTGGAAGCGGTAAACAGAACAGCACAAACTTTATTGTATTAGTAATACTTCCTAAGTTTAACATACCAGGTGCACCAATCAGGGCCGGCTTTAGAGCGGTGTGACCAGTGCGGCCGCACCGGGAGCTGACTTGGAGTGGGGGGGGGGCGCTGTGTTTAGCAATAACTTATGAAACTTGCGATTTAAAAGTACCTGCAGAAAAGTAGCTTGTGCGTCTAGCCTTCAGGAATCAATTCAAATGTCAAGATAACTCTTGTGATTAATATTTTTGTTAGAGAGAGAGAGCAGAGTTTTGTCTAGTGGCAGTTTTGACTCACCATAAAGTAGTGCAGAGGGTTAATATGGCTCATGTAAAGAACAGAAACTATGGGGCAGATTTATTAAAAGTGGCGTGTGCATCGCCACTTTTCTTGCGCCCCTTAGCGCCCAAGCGCCACCAAGTGTGTGCCGTATTTAAAACGCGGCGCACCATGGCGGTAGTCAGAGGTACTAGCATCATTAGTTTTTATGCAAGTGTCAAAAATGTTGGCGCTAATTCAGCAAAGCACCCAGAGACCCATTGAAATCAATAGGAGCCTCCCTTTACTGCCTACTCTTAGCAGGCATTAAAAATGTTGATAAAAATGCCGCAAATAAATCTCTTAGATTTCTTTGCGATTTTTTTGGGCCACCCTAGTGCCGGAATGCCCCCTTTGCATACATTATGCCTGGCGCAGGCATAATGTGGTGCAAGGGGTTACAAAGTGGTGCAGTGCAAGCATTGCACCACTTTGTTAACATGGCACAGTGTTTTTGGCCTTCCAACGCCACATTAGCATAAAAAATGACTCTACTGTAGCGTTGCAATGGTGCTTGGCCCTTTTAAATTCAAGGGGTGAGGCATTAAATCAATCCCAAAAAATTTGTTCGCCACACTATAGCACCATAAAAGACATCACAAATAAAATAAAGTACATACATATCTAAAACAACAAAAGTTTAACCAGAGATACTTTTTCATACTTGGGTCCACTTTTTATTTATTGAAATAACTGAGGACATTTGTTGGAAACTAGGAGGCTATATATGACGATGTATGCCCTGACGTACATTATAAGAATATGGCAAGTCACCAAGGAGTTTCATAAACCAAATAAACAAACAAGGCAGAATTCCTTTATAAGGTTTTGCAATTCTGAGGTGATTTGTACCACCCTTATTTCATGTACGCTATCCCAGATAATACATAATCAAACCATCACCTTTCCCACAGATTACTCACAACCTTTGTGCATAGCACTTTCATAGGAAAGGGTGAGCATGTGTGCAGACATGTGGAATAAAATAAAACCTCTAGTGCAAAATTAAACACATCAAAAACCTGTTAGATGTTTGTTGCAAGCCGATATTAGAAACAGTTCAATACAAGTCAGTTTAGCTTGTAGCTCAGAATGTGTAAAAACATTTATAGAAAGATTCTAGCTTTTCTCTATCAAAAGAGTGAAAAAATAAACATTCTCTTTGCTTGTCACTTTAATCTATTGAATAGAGCTGAAGAAAGAAAAGCAACTTTCTATTTTAATTGCTTTGAATAGCTACTTCAGTTATGCCCAATGACTTGCCCTTCCTTCCACCTCGGCTGCTGGCTCTTGCAGCATTGTGATGTTGGAACTCGACTGTAATAACTTATACTAGTCTAATTTTTATGTCTTTTGTTTATAATCGGTGACTTGGTGCGTCACAAGCTGTTGATTATGAAGAAATTAATGACTGCTGTTTATACCGGGATTGCAGAATCGCCAATAGGTAGTTATAGTCAGGACCATGTTTCCATAGAAAAACATTTTTTGACTTGTCTATATCTTTGGCACCGTTTGATGAATCTTCATGAAAAGTTCCAAAAAAAAGTGTTGCGGTGATTCTTGTTACATACGGAAAGTTTTGGGGTGATCCGTGAAGCGAAGGCCGAGAAAAACGGGGGCGGGTCGAAAAAGTTGTGTTTCCCATGTTAATTCCCTTTGTACCTTTAGACACGTCTACAGCCCGAACCATTGGGCGGAATTACGTCAAATTTGGCAGAAAGCTAGCTTTTGGTACGCAGATTAATCTTTTGCTTATTTGGTGTAAATCAGTCCAGTAGTGTGGAAGATATTTAAAGGCAAATACATTTGTATATATCTGGCCGCAAACAAAATAAAGAAATTCTCAAATTTTTGTGAATACGCGTGCAAAAAAGAAGCGTGCCTATTGGCTGACTGCAACCTGACTAGAAAGTTGTGACCGCCATTTATTTCACTGGACACAGTGCCTGGGGGTGAAAATTCAATTGAATATGGCATAAGGGGTCAGGGTGAAGGTATCCTGACCCAGGGTGTGATATAGGTGTGTTTTAGGGGCAAATTATAGGTTTGACATAATTTTGCACCAAGGTAACTATAACTCGGCCTTCGCCATGCACAGCCAATTGCTCCACATATTATGTCATTAATGAGATCCTGTATGCCATTTTTTATATTGCTGCAACATTTGCAATAACATTATTGATAAGAAAACTGTGCATGGCAAGGGCACAAATTATAGTTACCTTAGCGTGTGAGTTATAGTTACTTGAAAGAACTCTAACTATAGCTGCTGAATTTCTATGGTTTTGTACAAGTAAATTGAGAACCAGCCTATAACGTCCCTAAAACCTTTGTTTTTTTTCCATTGAATATATATATATGTGGAGTTTTTGTTAGAATGATATGGTTTAAAAATGATCGATATATACATTCAAAGATGGCTGCCACCATTGCTAATACGAAGGTATCATGGAAATAGTTGATGGCTCAAAAGTTGTATCTATAAAATGGTGATTAATGTGGGGGAAACATGTCCGGCCGAAGGCGAAAGCTGAAACGCGCTGACAGTTTCAGTGGGAGTTAGCGTTTCCGGTGATCGATGCACTGAATAAAGCAGATGATAAATATACTTTCCTTCCTCGTTTTCTGGATGGTGATTGATGAGAGGTGGCGATATGGTGCAGCTGGTTCGATGAGTAGTATTTATCATTTCACCAGAATATATATCTATGTATATGTACATATTTATATTCACTTAAAAAAACAGAGGTTACAGGGAACTTATAGTTAGGAAGTTAGGATCTAAATTTACTCACACAAAACCATAGAAATTCAGCAGTTATAGGTATCGCTAGCTCAAGTATCTGTAACTTTCGCCCTAAGGTAACTATAACTCGCGTCCTCACCATGCACAGTTTTCTGCTAAATAATTTTACTGCAAATGTTACATTGATATTATCAATGATGTTATGTAAGATGTCATGAGTGATGTAATATGTTGGGTAATTAGCAGTGCCTAGCGAATTATTACTTACCTTAGGGCATAAGTTCTGCCAAATTTGGTGTACTTTCCTCCAGTGGTTCGGGCCGTGATTGAGTTCAAAACTCTTATGGGAATTAACATTGGAAAGCACTTTTTGCCTCCCCCTTTTTCTCAGACCCCACTTGACAAATCACCACGAAATTTTCCATACGCACCAAGAATCACCGGCACACTTTATGATTATTCAAATGTGGCTATACTACAGCAAGATGAAAATAAGAGTCTAAATAAATTGTTAGCTGTTCCGTCGAGCCATGCCAGTCATATTTGTCTTGGTGAATTAGGTATCCCATTCATGGAATTATCGTATTTAACAGTGGCAGCTGGCAGTTTTAGGAGGGAGGGGGTGGGCGGGAAGCACACTCACACTCATTTACTCACACACACACACAAGCACATCCATTCACAACACTCATCAACATTCAAACATACACACATGCACCAAACATTCATTTAAAAAAAAAAATCACACACACACTTACCTTCAGCTTCGAGGTCCCAGGAGGGTTGGGACTACTGCCTTCCCTCTCTGGCTGACCTTAGGGATCTTGGGTCAGCCAGTGAGGGAAGGCAGCAGTCCCAGCCTCGTCACAGAGTGGAATGGGTTCAGTGAAACTGCTGATCACACCCCACTCTGTGATGAGGTGTGAATGATTGACACTCGCCCTGGACGCTTAAGGGCTTAAACCTGAAGCGCCCAGGTCAAAGTCAATGGGTGACGCTTCCCCTCGTCACTGAGGGGGAGGGCCTCTAGGCACCTTTGCTGAGCTGACGAGGTCACGCCCATAGGAGCTGTGACTTCTTCAGCCCAGCAAAGTTCAGCTCAGGCAGCAAGGAGTCTGCGCAAATTGCTGAACATGAAGAGTGTCTGTCAAGCTGACCTTTGCTCAGCCTGACAACCACTCTTCCTGAGGGGCAATAGGTGGGGGGGACGTGGCCCCTCCGCCCAAAGGGACAGTCCGCGGCTGGTATTTAATTAGCCCCTTTATGACAATGGAATACTATCTGGAGGAAACTTGCAGCAACCTTAAATAGAGATCATGCGGGAGTGTTTGCACTTGGATGGTGTGAATCAAATACCCCGGTTAGCTCTTATAAAGAATTTTTGTGTGAATATGGGAATTTCGAAATATTTTGATGAACCAGAATCCATACTAGGAATGAGTAAAAGGAACTTTAAAATGCTGATTACTAACATTACTACAGAGATTTGGAGGGCAGGGAATTGAAAAAAGGGACAGTCAAGACGCACGCCTTTTTCTTCAACTCTGTATTCAGCTTTACAATCACCATGATCTCAAACACAGATTTTTATTGACCGGATTCTATTTAAATACAGCACATTTTTAATAGCTTTTAATGATGAAAACACCACGTGCACATTTACTGGTCTGTCCTCGCGATGAGTTTTCTGAGCAGACCACTTTACGCTAGTTATTTCCTGTTGTTTTTATGTGATACCGATGAAAGTTTATTATACCCTTATTGAAATATTCAAATTTTAGGCAATGTAAAGCAGCTCTTGTGTACTTCTATAAGTTATATTTCCTTTTTGTCCGTTTTCCTATTGTATGTTTTTTAACTTCAGGCTAGAAAGATCAGAAGATATTTATGTGCGGTTTAGATTTTCTTTTATGTTACTTGGCAATGATGATTAGTGGTTTTAATAACAGTGAATGATGTGAAATTACTTGTACAGGCCTTCTTCCTTGTCACACTAATTATCATAGCATATGTTTTTCCACAATTAATCTTCAAACCCGAATAATCCATGAGGAAAGCACAGTTGTCAAGTAGAGTTTGTAGGACATTTCCTGCGTGTGCCACTAACATTGCTTCATGTGCATGCAGCAAAATAAGTAGGGGTGGGAACACTATTTGCGGCATGGTTATATGTCGGAACCACGGGTGCGTAAACCACCCGTGGCTCAGCAACGAGGTCGGATCAACGACCTCATTCTAAACACTAATGCCTTTACCACGAATGTGTTTACAACGATGTTACTGTTGTAAACGCATTCCCGGTAAAGTCATTACCAATCAGCATGCACAACCCAGCATGCATCCACTCCAGCCCCCCACCCCACCCCACCCCTCAAACCTAAACCCTGAGCCCCCCAAACTCTAATCACCCCCAGGCCCCCACCCCACCACAAAAACTAAAAATACCCTCAGTCCCCACCCCACCCCTAAAACCTAAACCCTGCCCCTCAAAACCCTAATCACCCCCAGCACCCCCACCCCCTACCCCCCAAAACAGCCCCAGTCCCAGCCCAACTTACCTCCTCATTCACCATATCCGCTCCAACTCCCTTCTGTACCTTAACCACACATGTACGTTGTTCTGACATGCGTGGTTAAGGTACCGAAACAAGGGAGTTGTGGAAAACGAAAGCGTTGTTTTGCTTTCGTTTTTCACAGCCTCGTGGTTCCGGACTCGTTCTTCCGGCCTCATCCACTAATTATCTTTCTATGTTATTTATATATAAGGTAAAAAGTAATCGGGCTAAAATATATCCCTGCCTCACTCCCCTACTAACATCATACAGCTCAGTCACTCTTTCAACTGTACCGAGCACGTGCTGTAGCATCAGCATACAGCTGGCGTAGAAAATATACTATACACTCATCTACTCCCAAATTGGCAAAGAGTCCCTACAGCTTGAAACAACCAAAACAATCAAACGTGGACAACAGGTCCAAAAGTGTCATGTAGAATTAAATGTTTTAGCTAGATTGTACTTACTAATAAAGAGATTTAAATTCAAACATTGTTCAATGGTGCCAAGGTCTTTCCAAAGACATCACAAACTATATTATTTTCTGCTCTCCAGCTTTCTAATCCTGACATAAGTATTTTCCACATCAACTTAAGTATAAAGTCAATAATTGAAATTAGCCTATAGCAGCTTTGATCAGATTTATTTTCTTTTTTAAAAATCAGAACCATCACGGACTTACTCTATATGGGGAGCAGGCCACACTTTGGCACTGCTTTCAACACATTTATAACTAAGGGTGCCCCCAAATCAGCATTTTCAATAAACCTATATAGTGGCACACTGCCTGGACCTGAAGCATACTCTTTTTGACAGTTTATAATGTACTTAGATCTGGGATCCAGATAAAGGGTGTGGCATTAATGGATTGAACCTGGAGAATTCCCTGGGTATTGGGAAATTAACTCAGGAATTGGTATTTCTGAGTCTAGTTTCTCAGTAATTTCTCTTTCTACTCTGTAGTTTTGCCCCAAATATTTTAGTTGCTTCCAGCAGCTTTTAGTAGCTCCTGCAACTAGGTCCATCGGAATTAATAGGCCAAGAGGTGGATATCACGCTCACTATTGATAAGACTTCCTTTCCCTTCACTAATATATTGCATCATTGTAGGACATCAAAGACCTGACGAACAAAACTATTTCGTAGTTGCAAATCTTATGACTAACAAAATAACAGGAGTAGCAACTGCAGATTTTTTTTTTTTACTATTTTCTAAGCCCCTTTTGCTTAACGGAAAAGCCTTTCTGAATCACAAAATGGGTTTTACTACACATTTTATATGGCATTTATGAAACACAGCTGTAATTACAAACCATTGAAAAGTTATTGACATCTCAAAGGAGGTAGTAACTGGTTCACAAAGGGAAAGCTGTCCTGTTAGACTGCTTCCCTTTGGTTACTGTGTATGGAGGTGCTTGGGGTTCCACTTCCAGCTTCACGTCAATTAAAAAGTTGAATTCTGAAGCGATAAGGACATTACTTGATCCATTTCATCAGGGGACCTGCATTGTTTATTTTGTTATATATCAGAAAAAAAATTGTGACTATTAACAGTAGCCTACTGTGCATATGTAAAGGCTCATTTTTGTCTGTCTTCTGTGTCTCTGTACCACTTTGTATGAAATGGACATTGCTTTCGCCTGTAATAGAGAGGACTCAAGAACTGATTACCCAAAGTATGATATGGGCAAACAATTGTCAAATATAGTTTTGGTGCTCGCCTAATAGGGACTGTAGGAAACACAGTTTGTCCAGTTATTGTTACACAAAGATATGTACATCATGATAAGTGATTGTTGTAGAATCTACATGAATGAAAACAAAACAATTGTACCCGATTTCTGGAAACCCAAATAAATGAAAACACATTTAGCAGAAACACACTAATGTAAATTATTTGCTTGAAACTATTAGACCACCCCTAGAACACTTAAGAATTTATCTTATTTTGCTAAAAACATTTAAAAAATGCATTGCACACTCTTTAGCAAATCCTCGGAATATAGATGGAAGATGGAAGGGGAAAGAAAGAGTTAAGGACATGAAATAGAGGTTAGAAGGGTAGAGGGGGGTAGGTATAGGACTATGGATACAGAAAGGGTGATCCACAAAAATGGCAGTGAAGTAAAGCAGGAGTAATAAGAGAGAACATTTACCAACTTTAAAGATTCGTAAAGGAAGGGGCCTGAAAAAGCCACAAACACAATCGGGTGATACAGAAAGAGAAAGAGAGAGGAAAAAACAAGGAATGTAGAACGGAAAAAAACAGCAGTGGAAAGAGGAAAAGGAGTCTTAGGTAATTCCCCACAACAGACATTTTAAAAAGTGAAATGTTAATCTTGAATTTCGAACAGGAAAGCAATGAGGGGAAAAAGATCTATGCTGCAAAAGTTGCTTAGATCCAGAGAGAACCCGTTTTGAATATTAATGGTCTTTGCACTTTAACAACATCGTGAGAGCCCACAGATTTGGCTTGTTTAAGGGAAGTGTGTTCTGTGTTATAATATGTGTAGTTTGTGTGTTATATGTTTTGATGCAAACACTGAAAACACGTATTCAGGGACATGTATGTCAATCGTACCTGCAACATCAACGTTGGGGCAAGGTAATCGGGATTTTGGTATCACAATTAGGAACAAAAGCACATTTAGGTGCAAAATCACATACTGGTGCAAGATCAGCAAGAGTATGGAAACACTTTTAGTTGAAAAAACAAAGCTGCAAAATTGTAAAATCACATTTGGATGAAACCATACCCTTGGTTCAACATCAATATCATTGTAGAAACACTTTTAGGAGCAAAAACAAATTTAGGAACAGATTTTACTTACTTGACCTCTTTTTTCACGCAGCCATGCATTGCAAAGGGCCGGAAAGAAAGAAATAATTGTTATGACAAATTTAAAAGCAGCAATGGTAGTCTTACCCTTGATGCCTTAGGATAATACTGCAAACGCTTTCTTCCTTCCTTACAGTTTTCATTTATTCTGACAAATAGTGTATTTCAGTGGTGGAGTACAAAGTAGAAAAGGTGCCGGCAGTGTGACTTCTACTTTCAATCCCACCCTTTGCTTAAAATAATTTTGTAAAGTTGTAAACAAAACGCTGTTCCAAGGCTTTCTTTTAACTTTTCACTTTATATGGGATACTGAGACATACTCCTTGTCCAATCTCCATTGCAAAATTTAGAACTGCACAATACCAATTTTAACTGTTTGAAAAGGAAAACGCCACTTTAAGGGAGCAGTGGCTAAAGGGACCTAACAAAAGGTCTTTATAAGTGTGTGTTCAACACGTCAACTTTGGCAGATCTAAAAATAAAGGTGAACAGTAATTTCAGAATAAAAGACATACAATTAATTGGTTGCTTTGAAATAGTAAATGTCATCAATTTTCGATTACACAGTTTAGTTGAGAAGGTGTCTCAGAATGTCTTTTGTTATGAGATATCAGACAGCCAAAACGGGT
Source organism: Pleurodeles waltl (assembly GCF_031143425.1). Taxonomy (NCBI): domain Eukaryota; kingdom Metazoa; phylum Chordata; class Amphibia; order Caudata; family Salamandridae; genus Pleurodeles; species Pleurodeles waltl. The sequence continues at coordinate 1,463,451,790 of NC_090445.1, forward strand.
AGCAGTCCAAATTTTCTCCATGTGTGCTGAGTTTTCATAATTAGTAATGGAACATACACATGTATCACTATGTACACAGTTAAATATGAAACTCTGTTACGTACTGCCAGAGCAACATAAAAAAGTATAAAATCGGTTTGCTTCATTTTTTTACAAAGGCTATTCAGCAATATTTGTTTTAATTGCTAAACATATTGTTGCTCAGGAAAACAGCTCTTGCTTCTCAGCCACAGAAAATTCATATGTGTTTGCAATGAGTTCCCAATCCGTTTTTTCTCTTTTTTGTCCTGGTGCAAAAACATTCCCTAATACAGTGGTTCCCAACCTTTTGATTTCTGTGGACCCCCACTTTAACATTAATGGAACCCAGGGACCCCCAGTGAATCATCATTGGAATCCAGGGACCCCTGCCTGAGTCATTACTGGAAGCTGGGGAGCTAATTTGTCAATATTTGTTAATATTTTTTAATATTCTAAGCAGTCACGGACCCCCTGAGAAGGCTTTGCGGACCCCCAGGGGTCCCAGGAGCACAGGTTGGGAACCACTGCCCTAATACATATGCAGAAAGCACAGCAAAAAAGAGGAAGTGCTCCATTTTTTTGCACTGTTGCAATCTATGATCAATCTTGATTCTCGGAAGGGATGTCAATCAAAGACAAAGATAGAGATTTGGCTGACGAATCAGCAATAATTTGTTGCCATAGGTTTGACATGTATCAGGAAAGCTGTCTACTGTTCTCAGTTCCTTTCTTAGATTTTAGTCAGATTCCATAACCATGTTCTCCCCCATTAAAACTGTTATGTTTAAATGTATTGAAGCTCTCTGTCTAAATATTGCAGTGTATGACTTTATTAACTCAATGGAACACAGTTCCCAGCAGAAATGAGAATGAGGGCATTGGTAATACTACAACATTTTAAGTAGAGAGAATCTAGATTTCATTAAAGATACACAGGGTACTATTATTCATTAAGACTTTTAATGCCACTCCTGCAAGCAACTCCTTCAAAGAATAACCATCACTATAACAAACATTCCAGAACCAGAAAAAGCACTATATAAATTCATATCTTAGAATCTTCTGCCTTTTTTAAAATGTGCTACATCAGGGGCATTGTCTACCAAGATCGCCAACAACATGTATTAGAGCCAAGCTCTGCCAGCCTTAACATACTGCAACATCCTGGCTCATCAGGCTTTTAAGCATGGGTTCTTACCCTTACCCCGAGTGCTTGCTGTACTGTGCTGCCTGAAGGTTTTACCGAGGAAGCCCTGCCAAAGGCTGCAGCGAGGACTGAAGCTGACGACTCGATTGGAAGCCTGAACGCATGTTGGTTGGCACAAGTGTGTTACTGGCCTGGGTCTGCTACAGGCTGTCAGCGGATACCTGAGGACTGGCTGCGGGGGCATGAATATGTGTGCTGAAGGTGGCTGTGGAGAGCAGTGGGTGGGTGCCCCACTGGGAGGGGGGAGTTGTGGGGTAGGATTGGACTTTTGAGTGGCAATCCCTGAGGCCTTTACCTCTCCTGGGGACATCGAGTGCTGTGCGGACCCGATCTGAGGGGGAGATTGCGACCACAGTGGCTGGGGCAAGCGGACTGAGGAGGTCTGCCAGAGAGCTGAGGGGCCGGGAACATCGAAGGACTAATGAGAATGGCTGTTAGCTGCCTTCCTGGGAGAGGCGAGCGTGTTTGCCGACCGGGGGACCTGGCAGTGGATGAGGGCCCCATCTGGTGTTGATAGCGTCTGGGAACTTCTGTGAGTCTCACCCTGTGGGAAGCCCCAGAGACGTGCAACGGGGCACCCATTTGGGGGCCGGAGGGGTTGGAACTCCTGGAGTTCTGTTCGAACCCAGATTGGGGAGGAGATTGCAGGCGTGGTAGCTGGGGCAAGTGGACTTAGGAGGCCTGCTGAAGGGTCCCAAACATCAAAGGATTAAGGAGAATTGCTATTGGCTGCCCTCGTGGGAGAGGTGAGCATGTTTGCATTTGAGCCTGGCACTGGATGAGGGCACCCTGGTGCTGGTAACTTCTGGGACAGGCCGTGGCCTATGAATCTCGCCATGTGGGTGGCCTTGGAAACATTTGAGGGGGTCTCCCATCTGGGGGCCAGAGGAGTTGGGGCTCCAAAGGGTGGCCTCTCTTTCTGGATGGGTTTTGCCCTGGAGTGGGTGGCTCCTGATGTTGACTGTTGACTGTGGTCAATGGTGGATAGTCCTAAGGTTGTGGGTTAAGCGGGGTTAAGCTTCATATTCGCCCATTTGCTCATGCTGTCAAGACTGCCAACTCGGCCCCAAGACTGATATTCAGACTGCTGCTCAGGGCAATGCTCCTATGCCATTGGTGAGGAGATAGGTGGCGGTAATCATGGGCGAGCCACTGTCGCTTCAGGAGACAAAAATTGACAAGTATGCTGGAGAGGTTAGGACTGAACAGGCGATGGGAGATGGAAACCCTACGCAGCACACCAGTGCCACTGGCGCACATACACTGGCTTTCCTTGAAAAATCGTGGCTTGCTTAGCAACACAAAATAGATTCTGTCACACTAGAATAGATTCTGTCACACTAGAGGTCAACCTCCTTCACACAGACCTCTGCAAGGTGAGTGAGTGGACATTGGTCATGGAACTATCTGTGCAGGCACTACAAATGACTGGTAAAGAGTGTCAGTCCAGGGTGAGTTCCCTCTTGGACCTTTCCAGCCAACTTGAGTTCAGGGTGAGTTTGTGTCCGGTCTTTGTCTTAGAATGCGCACATCATGCATTGTTGCCCAGGCCTCCCCCAGGTGCATACCCTCACATGATTACTTCCTGCATCTTAATTATAAGGACAGGGATGTGATTCTCCAGCATTCCCGCAAGGGTGGCGAGTTAAAATATGGAGATCAGATCATGCGATTTTTCTAAATTACACGCAGCACATGAACTTGCCTTCTACTGTACAAGAGAACAAAGAGGTAATAAAAAGCACTCTCTACAATGCATTACTCTGTCTCACCCTATATCTTTATTAGGCTACCCTCAATCTCTACTCGGACTCATCCAAATCTAATTCTACTACTATGGTCCCCAAAATAACCCTTCCTAGTCTCCTCCCTCCTGTACCCCTCCTGGCTCACGCCAAACCTCAGTTTACTACTGTGATCTCCCAAACAACCCTACTAAATTCTCCTACAAGTTACTCCCTTTTGACTCATGCCAAACCTCATTTTACTACTATGATCTCCCTAATCCCTCTCTACAGACTGTTCCTTCCTCCATCTCACCTTTACTCATCCCAAGCCTCATCTTTCTACTATGATCTCCCAATTAGCACTTTCTGGATTCATCCCTCTTCTATCCCTCCATTATTCTATTCCAATACTACTAACAGACTCACATGCCCTCTGTTCAAATTAACTCATACCTCCCAATACTAATCCTATGCTCATATTTCCCTTAACTAAACCACCAATAATCCTTTTGGGTTCTGGAGTAGCGTGATACTCGCCGGGAAGCACTTCAACACCTCCTCAGGGGCTGTAAGCACTATATAAATACAATTACAATATACAGAAACTCAGAAGATCATTCCATGCAGCGATACAAAAGCTGCATGCCATGGGACTCAAATATATGTTGCTGTATCCTGCTAAATTAAGTGTAGTGTCTGATCGTACGATGTGTTTTTTTCACAGAACCCTCAGACCTCTGGACTTGACATGAGAGGAATGACCCCAACACCTTCTTGACTGACAGGATGGGCGCTCTGCCCCCTAATGGGGGACGGTCTTGTCACCTGGTCAAGGCAGTGCTTAATTTGTAAATAAAAACATGCCAGTGCCCAAAGCTCTCCTCTTAATTTCAACTAAATGTGCGAGCACGGAATACTGAGGCAGCGTAATCCAGAAGCCATCTCTGGCCTCTTTAATCCATTTACAACCACTTCATGCTCCCTTCAGCTCACCGTGCACCTTTGTGATGCTTGTTCGTTTTTCTCTTCCTCCGTAATTCCCATATGTGTCTTTTTGCACACAGTAAATGCTTCAGGCAGAAAAATAAGTGCCGGCCCTCAAAAATAAGTGCATGGGCCCACACCGGAAACCACTGGCTCAAATTAGGCACAGGGTCAAGGAGACTCCCTGGGTGTCTCAAGATGGAGCATCATCAAGCCCAGTGGTGGTACAGGACGACAGCACTTTGCATGTAGAAACAACTACCTTGTATTTGTAGGATGATAGTATAAGCGGTGGTGACTCTGAGTCTGATGAATCCGCCTTAGGGGAGCCCTCTGGGATCTCAGGTGGAACTTATGGACCACAAGCACTACCACTGAACTGGATGTGGCTAGCCTGCTGTGGAGGACACGGCCTCTAAATGTATGGTTCATATCCCAGTGAGCATTATGATGTGGTATGTCTGGCTGTGTTTGAAACACAACCTTCCTACTGTTTCCTTTTCTTTCTTCAGCTGTTTTTTCTGTGTTCTTCTTCTGATTTCTTTAGTGTTTTCTCCTTTCCCTTCTTCCTGCTTTCGACTGGCTTTCCTCTTTTGGATAGGGTTGCTGGAGGATTGCCCCTCACTGGGTGATGCTGACTAGTCTTAGACGGGTGGGTGCACTCTGGGGGTTACAACCCTCTGCAGAGCTAAGTTATTTGGTCGGTGGCCGTGCTCTGCATGGGTTATTGAGGAAGGTGGAGTTGCTAATTTTCAATATCTCTTTTTGTTCCCTGTTTTGAGTTTAGAGTTCAGGGTTGAACTAGATGGGAACAATCAAACAAAGTTGGTTTCATGTTTACCATGGAGGAGGGTGGTTTTGGTGAGTTTGAGTAGATTTTTTATTGAACTGTGGCAGTAGATTGCGGCAGTTATTTGATTCTGCAGCAGGTCATGTAGACTATACCCTGATGTACTTTTGTGGTCCTGCTTGGGTCCCTCTTGCCTGGTGACGGTGGGGGTGGAGCATGAAGTGGTTGTAAATGTATTAATGAGGCCAGAGATGGCTTCTGGATTACGCTGCCTCAGTATTCCGTGCTCGCACATTTAGTTGAAATTAAGAGGAGAGCTTTGGGCACTGGCATGTTTTTATTTACAAATTAAGCACTGCCTTGACCAGGTGACAAGACCGTCCCCCATTAGTGGGCAGAGCGCCCATCCTGTCAGTCAAGAAGGTATTAGGGGCCTGCTGGAAAACCTCTATTGCTATCCCCCTGGATCTAGTAACCAACTGCAATAATTGCCATTCTGAGAAGTCAGTCTGCTTGCAAACAGATCTAGCTTCAGAGGTCCCCATTTTCTGTCTATTTTCTGGAAATAAGCCTGATCTAGCTTACAGTTACTGTAATCTCTTATTTATCTCGAATTCCAATCTTCTATAGAATTTTCTCTTCCTGGAAAATATTCTGCACTTAGAGATATCTTCTCCTGTAAGCACAAAAAATAATAATTATTTTGCAAGGTCTGCTAACTGCCGAGATCTTGTACCCCCTAAACAATTTATGTGTGAAACTACTTACACATTACCATTTCCATAAACACTGCACTTCCATTTAGAATACTTTTAAAGCTCTTCAAAGCTTATAACCGCACTGTCAATTCCAGACAGTTTATATATATATATATATATATATATATATATATATATATATATATATATATATATATATATATATATATTTAATAATATATTTAATAATTTATATATATATATATATATTTATATATTTGCTCTTCTCCAAACTTGACCAACAACCAGTTTCCCAATTGCACAAACTTGCCCCAACCATGCAGGCTCACATCCATCTCAAAGGAACAAATCTGGTGCATTCCCAAATATCACTTTACAGTTCCGTGCTTCCAACTTTTCCACCGCACATACTATCGCCTCCCTTGCTTTTAATGTCAAGCCTATCTTTTTTCCATATCATTATCTTCTCACGTATGTTCTCATTATCCTAATAAGACTACTGGATTCAGACGGCAGGATCACTTGTACTGTGGGGGACTCAGTCTGATCCCACACCAGGTGACATCTGTCGGCCTAACCTGGGTTTGTTCCGGCCAACTAGGAGTGCCTCATTTCCACCCAAGAGCAGGGATGATTGGGGCAACCAGGAGCAAGGCATACATGGCTCCTCAGGGGAATCGTGGTCACTCAGATCTCAACCGTTTCTTTCAGTTACATTAGTCTCACATATGCAAGGACAATCAGAGGCACAGTATAGTTCAATAAGGTTTTATTGAAGTAACTGCATCTTAGATAATAAAGCATAAATTGCAATAACTATGACAATGAAGCACATTAAGATTAAAATTGTGACAAGGAGAGTAAAACACAAGAATAATAATGCTACCATACTGTCACTAAGATTTGTAGAGATAGTTCCTACCTAAGCTATGTTAGAGCACAGCATGTTAATCTCTAATTCTGGCTTTCAGGTTCCCCCTGGGGAGAGATCATCCCTCATACCTGAGAAAGAGGCCTGTAGTCTACATAAGCAGCTGTAGCGAAGCTGTCGTGGTCATTTGGCTGGAATCTCCCTCTAACGTACATGGGTCAAAGTAATCTTTTTATAATAAAACTACTGATGTTCCATGAAAGGATCCCCACGTAAGAGTGTGTATGTTTCTGTGAACATTGGAGACAAAGCGTACCACATTTGCCGGCAACCTATCTCACTGCAGCCTTGAGAAAAGCACAGAGTGAAAGAAATGTCTTGTTTAAGAATGTAGTGCTGACCTAGGCAAAGAGCAGCTAGATAGAAAAATAAAACAAGACTGCAAATGTGGATAATGTTAAAATAATAAAACAAAGCCGAATAAAATATATCTAGGTAAAAGTGCACAGCAACAGGCCTATTAAGTTAAAATAACGTGTATAAAACTATAGCTAAAATGGCTACCCAACAATCTCTTACTTAAAACTTGTCTTTTCAGTCTCTGTAAAGATTGATAATGTAAGGGACCCAAAAAATGGCCTGTATTGATGAAGATAATAGGCCAGTGATTCTAGCAAATCCCTTAAAAATAAATTATCTTTCCCTAACACACGCCTTAATTCTTTCCTTATCTGCTTCACTTTCTTTCATAGTAAGAACAACTTTGACTGCACTGTATCTGTTTGAAATCCTATAAACTTCATTTCTTTTCAAGATATTAATATTGATTTCACCTTATGTAAAATAATCCCCAATTTCCCCAAGCCCTCCTTCACTTTCAACAACTAATGTTTCAACAGCTTTGGGACATCAAAATAATCGCATCCAAATATATTATTATTTATATATATAACAAATTCCTCTTTCTCTTACATAACCAATTACTGGTCTTAGTCCCTTGCTGAAACGCCACAAAATTGAAATTGGTAAAACTGACTTCTTCATCTGAACTAAAGATAATATTGGCTTTCTAAATTCACTTGATTAGTGAAATGAGTGTCCTTTCAATCCAGCTTCACCATCCATCTTCTTCTGGCAAAAATGTCCCTCATCAAATGGACACCATTAATTTTGAAATGTCTGTGCAATACAAATTTGTTCAATTCTCTCAAATTGTTCATTGGCCGTACACCTTTCTCCTTTTTCTCCACCAAAAATAAATGTTGCTCTCAAACTTTCTGAAACATTCCTCTACCCTTGTTATTGCACCTTTTTGTATTTCATGATCTCACAATCCACAATTTCCATCCAAACTTGTTCAAAACCATCTGTTTTCATTCCGCATTTTGCCTCTGGATCCCTGGTGTAACCTTGAACCCAATGACCTTTTATCATCTGCTATTTTTTTTACAAACAAATTTAGACATCCCTCTACCTTTTTGAGGAAAGAATCAGAATAATCCCTGTACACACCTTGCAATCCTCGAGAGCTTGCACCCCTTGCTCAGATCTTTCTGCTCCTTCTTGTTCTCCCTCCCTGAGAAAAGAAACCAATTGAGGCTTGAAAACCTCTGTTATAGTGCCTGCTCTGAAAATTGTATTGTGATATTGGCCAGCCTCAGCTGACATGAAGTCCCTGTCTGTAACCCTACTAAAACAATTTTCCCAAATACTCTTCTCCTGTTACTTTGTCCAAAGCAGTAGAGGTTGAGACATACTTTCTCACACTTTATACCAATCTTTTTCCCTTTAGTATCCTTATTTGCCTCTTTACATGTCCTGTTCCCCTCTTGTTTTGACTATCAATACTCCCAAACCAACCCCTGAGCTCACTCGACCATAAAGACTTTACAACGTATGTCTCAATCAAAAGAAAGCTAATCTGAGTGCAAATCTGAAGTCAATTTTTCTAAGGTATTTACTTATATTAAACATATACTTTTTTAAATATATTTTATTAGCTGTCACCCCAAAATGTTTTTAGAGTAAAAACCTATAAACAACTCCTTTTATAAAATCTGAATCATATCTCAAACATTCAAAACACAATTACAAAGGGAAAAAACACTTTTGTAGGAGCAGCATTAAAAAGAGGCAGTGCATTCTAAGTTATGGACTTATATAGGGTGTTTAGTTCTTATTTTGCAATGGTGTTTATAGTGCTGTTTATTGTTTGAAAGAGTTGCAGGCAGAAGTGAGATTAAAAGTCCTACTAACCTAATATTATCCTACAATTTGTAATAAAATTTGTTTACATAATGTCTCCTGTTCCGCAAATAGTGTTGTGTTTTTGAGTTTTTCCCCAAAGAAAACAAACAAGGGGATGGCAGTTTTCTAACCAATGCGTCAAACCAAAAAAATGCAGCACTTTTATTCTCATTTCTTCCCAATTAAAGAAAACATGTTTTAGCAATGCAAAACTGTCTTGTCTCTTAAGATTGCGGCAGAAGAGGCTGAACTGGTGGGGAACATGGTGGCTGACTGAAGGGAACCTGGCCGGAGCTTGGATCCCTGGACAGCAGTGCGGTGCCCTGCTAGGAAACGAACCACATAATGCACGGACAATAATTTTTCCTTTTTCTGTTTAAAGAAAGAAGGAGGTCTACCTATTCCTGGTGGCTCTCTCCATGGAAGAACTGTGAAGGGTCAGCTTCAAAGGTCCAGGGAGGAGCAGCGCAAATGGAGCTGGATCGGCGGTGTCAGGTTGTGTGGGGAGGCCGCAACAGAGCTCTGTCTGCCTCAGCTTGCATTCCCTTCCGGAACACACCAGGCAGTGGCAGTATTAGCAATAGAAACAGCGCAAGCAACACAAGGAGAGATAGGACAGGCTGGGGGACGCCGGAGAGGCAGCAGGCCGTGCAGACAGTAGGAAGAAATCACCCTTGCTACAGTAAGGGGTCACGGACAAGGCAGAAGGAATCTAAGATACCTCCTAGCCCGAGTGGATGTAAATCAAGGGCCAAATCATTACTGCAACTGGACTGGGGCAGAAATAGGGCGCCATAGTATTACTGAACTTCCAAAGAAAAACTATCTCCTAAGGAATCAGACAGCAAGGGCCAAGATGGAGGGCACAGGAAATTCCCCCCCCCCCCCTCCCCAGTAAATTCAGCAAAGTCTGATGCCTCACAGGGCCAAGAAGAGGGCTTAGAGGAGCTGCTGTCATACTGTATCAAAAAAGAGAGAGGTGGGCATGGGCCAGAAAGGTGTCAGAAACTCAGAACGGGTTAGAATTACTCCTTCACTAAGGTTTTTTTTCAAAGTACAGAAATATAAGATGGGAGGATGAGGCTAACATAATGCTGGCCAGGAGAAGCACTAAGCATCCCCAAAGAAAACGGGCCTGAGACCTTTGAGTCCCAAAACAGATTCTAAGTGCTGGCTCAAGGCACTGTCGAGACCCAGTCACTCCCTTCGGGCCCATAGCAAGCTAAGAGCAAGTAAGCATGCAGAGTTTGCTCATGTCACTGACAGAGTAAATAAGAGGAAAATGTGCTATCTCAGAAAAAAAATTAAGGAGATGTGAGGCTATGGGAATGAAAATAAATGCTTTGATGAACAGGATGGGAGAAATGGAAGCTGCAGTGAAATAGTTGAACAGGGTGGTAGATCTGAACCCCAAAGAACTACAGAGCTTAAAGACTAGTGAAAAATATGTGTGAGAGAAACTCGAGACCTTGGGGATGGGGGTAATCAGTGGGCACTGCAACTTTGGTATTTTTTTAGTAAGTCACAGGGTGTGGGAGCATATGGGAGGAAACTAGTGGGTCCTCATTTGTTATCTTGATTTTGAGTACCTTATCAGGGAGCTTAATTCAGCTCAGCTGAGGGCCTTGTTACAAGGGTAATCATGGCTAAGTCTATATTGACTCCCCTAAGGGTTCTCTCATGGATTGTAAATGGCTTGAGGGTTAAAAGTAGGAGACAGAGAATATTTGAATATTTGAGGCTGGCAGATGAATTGGTGTTTCTCCTTCAGGACAATCATTTTTTTAAAAGACAGAGTGGGACGACATAATGAGAAAGCAAAAATGGTTTGATCAATATGTCTGTAGCGATTCTCTTTAAGAAAACTATAAGGGTTACACTGGGTGAGCTGATAATTGATCCTAAAGGAACATGGCTGATCCTAAAGGCAAAAATGTATGGGCTTTGGCTGGCTTTTGTGGGCTACTGCAGCCCAAATCAAGACGACCCAGCCCCATTACAAGATCTATATAATCATCTACTGGAGGTAAGTCTCCCAGTACTTTTAGGGGGGGGACTTTAATGTACTAATCAACCCAGTTATAGATAAGTCAATTACTAGACCAACAGCTAATTCCCCCAAAATGAGAGCCTTGGTGGGACAGTTGATGAGAGATATCAGCCTTGTTGACATAATAAGGAGTATGGACATTCCTCACAAATTTACATTTTTTTAATAGCCACAACATTAAGTGGAAATGTTAAGAGTGGAGCACACTCCTGAACTCCTTTATGACCTTTCTGCTGTAAGGTTACATTTTAGCTTAGTAAAACCCCAACACTCCCCTAGGATGATAGTCAACCGCGTACTGTTATCGGAACAGAAGGTCACAGAAGAGCTGAAGCAAGATACTGAGGAGTTTTTCTGATTACATTTTAGGACTGCCCCCATTCACATTGTATGGGATGCTTACAAGGCTTTCATCAGAGGCTTATGCTAGTAAGGTAGAGAAGGGAAAAATAATGCATTTGAATCTACTATTCTGCACTTGCAAAGGCAATCTGATCTGTTTACAAACGCTAAGAGCCGTGCAGAATTAGAAGAGCATATTAAGGTTCTAAGTGTCAACCTTGCGAATCATCTAGAGATTAAACTGAAGAAAAAATGGGAAGCAAGAAAGCTGGCCCACTATGAATACGGGGAGGGATGCAGTAAATTACTAGCCTGGAAAATGAAAGTGGAAAAGACTACAAACATCTTTGGGCCATCTTCAATGGAACAACTAGAAGTACTAGCACTGGAGAAAGGGAGATAGAACAGGCTTTTACCTCCTTCTTTCAAACTTTGTACACAGAAGATTGTCAGGCATCCATGCTAGATGAAGCTGCTATCCCCGTTTTACAAAATGAGCTAAGGCAAGGGCTGGCCACAAAGATGTCTATGGAGGATGTGTTAGATGCCGTCAAGAGATTATGAAAGGGGAAAGTGGCTGGCTCTAACACCTTACCTAATGAACTATATTTCTTATTAAAAGCAAAGTTGGTGCCAGTCCTGGTAGAAGTAATAAATAAAGCCTTTTTTGAAGGGCAGGCCACACCAAATTCCTAGGATGAAGCCACTGTCAGTTTAATCTTAAAACCAGATAAAGATTTAAAACAGTGTTAGTCTTACAGGCTGATCTCTCTCTTGAATACCACTCGGATCCTGGCTAACTGATTGGAAAAGATAATGGGGCTGCTAATTCATAAAGACCAGAAGGGCTTTATCAAGGGGAGGCAGCTGTATGAGTTGACCCATGATGTCTTTGGGGCCATTGACTTGGCAGTCAAGGATACCGTCCCTTTGGTGGTACTTACTGCAAAGGCATTCGAAACAGACAGCTGGCCATTTCTTGCATAATGTGATTCGGTGATGTAGCTTGGGAAAGGCTTTTTCCAGAGCCATTAGGGGTATTTATAAAACAATAGTCAGGCTTCTGGTAAACAGAAATCTGTCTGAGCAGTTCCAGATTGGAAGAGGGACCCGTCAAGGTTGTACACTTCCTCCCCGCTTTTTAACCTTTATATAGAGGCACTGCCCAGTAAAATGAGACTCAACCAAGGTATTATTCCTTTTGAATATAGCGGGTGGCAGAGAAGGTTGCATTATTTGTTGATGATTTGATGATTTGATGATCTTTACAAAAGACTTGGAGGCTTCTCTTCCAACAATTCTTAGTACGTTGTAAGACTTTAGGAAGGTATCAGGCTACAGTATTAACCAACAAAAAACAGATAATTTTACAGAACATCAGGTATAACAGCCCCTTAGTAAAACAGGGGGTTTGGTATACCCAGTGGTCCAAGTGGCAGCAGACCTGGGTAAAACAGCCCTGACAAACTTCAATAAAGTTGCAACAGCAACCAGGAAAATGCTCAAGACATGGGGAGGGCTTCCACTTTCTTTTCTGGGTAGATCAAACATATTGAAAATGTTGATCCTGCCCAAGTTTACCTTCCTCTTCAATGCAATACTACTGGAATTCAAAACTGTTTGGCTAAAGAAGCTGCAGGTGGAACCGATTAGCTTTATTTGGTCCACAAGAGGGGTAAGAATTGCTCAGATGAAACTTTGCAGGAAGAAGGAGCAGGGAGGTAAAGCAGGCCTTGACCTCTATAAATACTGCGTGGCTTTTCAACTAAAAAATGCAAGAGGCCTCCTGTTCGGCAGCTCTACTTTGACCCCTATCTCCAGGGCCTTGCCGAGTAATTTGTCATTTTCTGTATAAATTTGGCCACCTAAAGTACGTCAAAAAGGTTAAACTACATAAGATACAAATGAGCACATGAAAAAAAGAGACAGAGGCCTTTTAGTGGGTATAGAAGCCAAACAGCTGCTGGCAATCAGTAATGGAGGGAGCACAGAAGCAGTAAAGTTCTTCATATTTTCTATGCACTATGCCGGCACTGCTCACAGCATCACTTCTAGCCATGTCAGCTTCTGCATTTCCTTTGTCACATGATTCTCCAGATAGCAAAGCAAGATGGTAAAGGACATTTGCATAAAATTAATGAGTAGACTTCCAATAATTCAGATAAATAGGCTGCAACATGTGCAAAACATGGTGGCAAGGCTTGATCATATATCGACAGGCATGAGCCTATTGCACTAGCTACCTGTACAAAAGGGCATCATATTTGAAATGCCTAGTTTTTAAGTTGTATTAAGGAACTAGCACCAAACAAGATAACATAATATTTTCCTTCCTGTAATTTATTGTCAAGCAGCCTAGACCACCCGCACATGTCGAGAACTAATTCTGGTGGAAGGGAGGTGGCACATTATCTGGAGTTGGCCCACGGACTTGAAGCTCACTGTTGTCCGCCACCCCCCTGCCACCCTCCCCCCGACCCCGTCCAGATATCAAGCATAAGAACTTTCCTCTAAGGTTCAGAACAGAGCTTAAAATGTTCCTTAAAAATAGATAATCTTAGTTCAGCTTTGTAAAATTAATTCTTAATCCTTTCAGGTTTTGTTTTTGCTGCACTTAGTTAGTTTACATTTTTATAAGGAAATCTGGCATGTAGAGATCGTCAATTTTGAAGTGTATTTAACTTTTCTGTTAAAGTATCAAACTCCAGAGAACATTCATTTCCCTTTTTTGTTTGGTCGTGTAGGTTTTATGAGAAAGGGAGAAAAATCAAGCCCACAATTAAAATTGCATCTGTGCCCTTGTGATGTTGGCCATAAAGAGTCTGATGGTAACAACTCTGACGAGTAAGCAACACAGAACGATTTTTACAATGTTCTGCCATTTTATTCTAGTTAATGGTGGTCAGCTTTCCTTATGTGTTGCATGGAGTTCTACCTTTGGAATAGGCAGGGTTGGTAACTGTTATATCTTTCTCTATATCCTCACAATTTGGCTCCTACTCATCACCATTACCTCCTCTTCTCTCTCCTCGTCCCATCCCTTACAGTATGAGTATATTTACCCACTGTACTATCATTTCCCCTAACATATGAAGCTCTTTTCTCTTTCTATTAACAAGAACTCTCCCTCTGCCCTTAAATACATCCCTCCTTCACGATCACTTCCTGTGTTTTTTCTGGTGCAGCCCATCTGTATCCATCTATGGGCATTAGAAGCTGCAACGGCGCTCCTAATATCTCTTTTGTTTCTTGTTTTATTTATTTGTTTTCAATACCTCTGGCTCATTTCTGGGAGTTTATTCTCCTTTCATCTGGTTGCGCTGTGTGCGTCTGTGTTTCACAGTCCTCTCTCCCGATATACGCTTTTCCATGTGGCATTTGTAGTCTTTTGAGTTTTTGTGATGCAGGAGAACCCACATTTTCATCTCAAGAAAGATCAGTTTTCTCTCTGCTTCCTGGCATGCATTTTGGGCCGCGGTCGGGAAGTATGATGGTGTGTCACCTGTGGTGCGGTAATCAGCTGTGCGGTGAGGCTCACTTTTCTTGCATTGCAGTTGCTTTGGTGAGACAGCGCATTGTAGACACTAGCGTGCTCCTGGAAAATTATGATCGGTGTGGCGGTCCGATCGGAATGTATCTTTTCTTTTCTGATGATCCCAACTTTTCTTCAAGAAAGACAAAAAAGAGAAAGAAAAGAAGGGTATTATCGGAGGGGATGGTTTGAACTATCCATTTTCTCTCCTTTTAGGCGTCTTTCTCAGCCCCCGTTTGAAAGATATGTATCTTGTGAAATATGAGATAATGTATGGTTGTGTCTTTATAATAGAACTTTATATATATATACATATATATATGTGTGTGTGTGAGTGACAGAATGCACACCAATCCTAACATAAATGCTCAAAGGCGAAAGTTTAACATTTAATCAAAAGCGCAAAGACCAATTTGTGCAGCCCTGGATTATGTTTCCTCCAAATATGCATATCTTTTCAAAAAGCTGGTGCCCAAATGGTGCATCAGGCCCAGGATGAACAGCCATAACTTACGTCACTCCATCAGCTTAATTTTTTTTAAAACATTTTTTAACATTTTCACCAGTTTTATCAAAGTCTTTATCATAAATCCACACGAGACGGGCTTATTTCTACAACATATGCTGTTGGAAATGTCATCCATTGTCACATGTACCCAGTGCATTTCGGGAGAATGTCCTTAGGCTCAGGGGTGACTGCAATGAAAAAGGTTGAACGATTCCTATCATCATACAAAGTAAGCGATGCTTAAGTGGCTAGAAATCATAAAAAAGCATTATATAAAATAATATATGCATGACATGTGAATTTAAGAGCAGTTGTTAAACAACCCACCCCATAGTCCGTGGTCATAATCACCTTGAAACACAGAACAATGTATCAACCCAAATCAACCCCAGCTCGTGATAACGAACGCTGAATGTCCCAGAAAAACAAAACAGAATCTGCGTGTTTAGAACCATTAACCCCTTCGCTGCCAGGCCTTTTCCCCCTCCTGTGCGGAGCCTTTTTTTGGCTATTTGGGGCAGTTCGCGCTTAGGCCCTCATAACTTTTTGTCCACATAAGCTAGCCAAGCCAAATTTGCGTCCTTTTTTTCCCAACATCCTAGGGATTCTAGAGGTACCCAGACTTTGTGGGTTCCCCAGAAGGAGGCCAAGAAATTAGCCAAAATACAGTGAAAATGTTGTTTTTTTCAACAAAATGGGAAAAGGGGGCTGCAGAAGAAGGCTTGTGGTTTTTTCCCTGAAAATGGCATCAACAAAGGGTTTGCAGTGCTAAAATCACCAGCTTCCCAGCTTTCAGGAACAGGCAGACTTGAATCAGAAAACCCAATTTTTCAAAACAATTTTGGCATTTCACTGGGACATACCCCATTTTTACGATTTTGTGTGCTTTCAGCCTTCTTCCAGTCAGTGACAGAAATGGGCATGAAACCAATGCTGGATCCCAGAAACCGCAACATTTCTGAAAAGTAGACAAAATTCTGAATTCAGCAATAGGTAATTTGTGTAGATTCTACAAGGGTTTCCTACAGAAAATAACAACTGAATAAGAAAAATATTGAAATTGAGGTGGAAAAAACATCAATTTTTCTCTTCGTTTTACTCTGTAACTTTTTCCTGCAATGTCAGATTTTCGAAAGCAATATACCGTTACGTCTGCTGGACTCCTCTGGTTGCGGGGATATATAGGGCTTGTAGGTTCATCAAGAACCCTAGGTACCCAGAGCCAATAAATGAGCTGCACCCTTCAGTGCGTTTTCATTCTATACCGGGAATACAGCAATTCATTTGCTGACATATAAAGAGTGAAAAATAGCTATCAAGAAAACCTTTGTATTTCCAAAAAGGGCACAAGATAAGGTGTTGAGGAGCAGTGGTTATTTGCACATCTCTGAATTCCGGTGTGACCATACTAGCATGTGAATTACAGGGCATTTCTCAAATAGATGTCTTTTTTACACACTCTCTTATATTTGGAAGGAAAAAATGTAGAGAAAGACAAAGGGCAATAACACTTGTTTTGCTAATCTATGTTCCCCCAAGTCTCCCGATAAAAATGATACCTCACTTGTGTGGGTAGGCCTAGCGCCCGTGACAGGAAATGCCCCAAAACACAACGTGGACACATCACATTTTTTGAAAGAAAACAGAGGTGTTTTTTGCAAAGTGCCTACCTGTAGATTTTGGCCTCTAGCTCAGCCGGCACTTAGGGAAACCTACCAAACCTGTGCATTTCTGAAAACTAGAGACATAGGGGAATCCAAGATGGGGTGACTTGTGGGGCTCTGACCAGGTTCTGTTACCCAGAATCCTTTGCAAACCTCAAAATTTGGCTAAAAAACACGTTTTCCTCACATTTCGGTGACAGAAAGTTCTGGAATCTGAGAGGAGCCACAAATTTCCTTCCACCCAGCGTTCCCCCAAGTCTCCTGATAAAAATGATACCTCACTTGTGTGGGTAGGCCTAGCGCCCGTGACAGGAAACGCCCCAAAACACAACGTGGACACATCACATTTTTTTTAAAGAAAACAGAGGTGTTTTTTGCAAAGTGCCTACCTGTAGATTTTGGCCTCTAGCTCAGCCGGCACATAGGGAAACCTACCAAACCTGTGCATTTTGTAAAACTAGAGACCTAGGGGAATCCAAGATGGGGTGACTTGTGGGACTCTGACCAGGTTCTGTTACCCAGAATCCTTTGCAAACCTCAACATTTGGCTAAAGAAAACACGTTTTCCTCACATTTCAGTGACAGAAAGTTCTGGAATCTGAGAGGAGCCACAAATTTCCATCCACCCAGCGTTCCCCCAAGTCTCCCGATAAAAATGATACCTCACTTGTGTGGGTAGGCCTAGCGCCCGTGACAGGAAATGCCCCAAAACACAACGTGGACACATCACATTTTTTTAAAGAAAACAGAGGTGTTTTTTGCAAAGTGCCTACCTGTAGATTTTGGCCTCTAGCTCAGCCGGCACCTAGGGAAACCTACCAAACCTGTGCATTTTTGCCTAATGGGTCACTCCCCATCTCTAAAAAAACAAACAAGCAAAAACAAAAACACAAAAAAAACAATTTGCCCTGGCGCCTAGAGGATTCTGCCCCCCCTGGGGGCAGATCGGCCTAATAACAAAAGGCGGATCTGCCCGAGCGGGGGCAGAAATGGCCTAAAATAAATTTGAAACCCCCCCCCCCCGGAGCGACCCTTGCCTACGGGGTCGCTCCCCCTGCGTGACATTGGCGCCCAAAAAAAAAATCCACGGTCCCTAGTGGTTTCTGCCCCCTTGGGGGCAGATTGACCTACAATCGGCCAATCGGCCCCCAAGGGGGGCAGAAATGGTCTAAATACAATTTGCCCCCCAGGGGAGCGACCCTTGCCTAATGGGTCGCTCCCCATCTCTAAAAAAACAAACAAACAAAAACAAAAACACAAAAAAACAATTTGCCCTGGCGCCTAGAGGATTCTGCCCCCCCTGGGGGCAGATCGGCCTAATAACAATAGGCCGATCTGCCCGAGCGGGGGCAGAAATGGCCTAAAATAAATTTGCCCCCAACCCACCCCCTGGAGCGACCCTTGCCTACGGGGTCGCTCCCCCTGCGTGACATTGGCGCCAAAAAAAAAATCCCCGGTGCCTAGTGGTTTCTGCCCCCTTGGGGGCAGATTGACCTACAATCGGCCAATCGGCCCCCAAGGGGGGCAGAAATGGTCTAAATACAATTTACCCCCCAGGGGAGCGACCCTTGCCTAATGGGTCGCTCCCCATCTCTAAAAAAACAAACAAACAAAAAAAAAAAACACAAAAAAACAATTTGCTCTGGTGCTTGGAGGTTTCTGCCCATCGGCCTAATAACAATAGGCCGATCTGCCCCCGGGGGGCAGAAATGGCCTAAAATAAATTTGCCCCCCCCCACCCCCGACCCCCCCCGGGAGCGACCCTTGCCTACGGGGTCACTCCCCCTGCGTGACATTGGCGCCCAAAAAAAAATCCCCGGTGCCTTTTGGTTTCTGCCCCCTTGAGGGCAGATTGACCTACAATCGGCCAATCTGCCCCCAAGGGGGCAGAAATGGTCTATATACAATTTGCCCCCCAGGGGAGAGACCCTTGCCTAATGGGTCGCTCCCCATCTCTAAAAAAACAAACAACAAAAAAACACAAAAAAACAATTTGCCCTGGCGCCTAGAGGTTTCTGCCCCCCCTGGGGGCAGATCGGCCTAATAACAATAGGCCAATCTGCCCCCGGGGGGGCAGAAATGGCCTAAAATGAATTTGCCCCCCCAACCCCCCCCCCAGGGAGCGACCCTTGCCTACGTGGTCGCTCCCCCTGCGTGACATTGGCGCCAAAAAAAAAATCCCCGGTACCTAGTGGTTTCTGCCCCCTTGGGGGCAGATTGACCTAAAATCGGCCAATCTGCCCCCAAGGGGGGCAGAAATGGTCTAAATACAATTTGCCCCCCAGGGGAGTGACCCTTGCCTAATGGGTCGCACCCCATCTCTATAAAAACAACACAAAAAAAAAAAAAACACAAAAAAAAATGTGCCCCGGTGCCTAGAGGTTTCTGCCCCCCCTGGGGGCAGATCGGCCTAATACCAATAGGCCGATCTGCCCCGGGGGGGCAGAAATGGCCTAAAATAAATTTGCCCTCCAACCCCCCCCGGGGAGCGACCCTTGCCTACAAGGTAGCTCCCCTTGCGTGACAACGCAAAAAAAAAGATCCCTGGTGCCTAGTGGTTTCTGCCCCCCTTGGGGGCAGATTGACCTAAAATCAGCCGATCTGCCCCCAAAGCGGGCAGAAATGGCCTAAATACAATTTGACCCTCCAGGGGAGCGACCCTTGTCCAAGGGGTCGCTCCCCATCTGTAAAACAAAAAAAACTAAAAATCCCTGGTTCCTAGTGGTTTCTGCCCCCCTTGGGGGCAGATCAGCCTAATCAAAATAGGCTGATCTACCCCCAGGGGGGCAGAAATGGCCTAAAATAATTCCCCCCCCCCCAGGGAGCGACCCTCCCACTGTAGAGACTTGTGAGACTGGGGGGGCAGAAAAGGCCTTCCCAAAAAAATGCCCCCCCTGGGAGCGACCCTTGCCCAAGGGGTCGCTCCCTTATGTCAATTTCACCCAACAAAAAAAAAAATCCCTGGTGTCTAGTGGGGTTTCAAAAGCCGGATTGCAAGCAATCCGGCTTTTGAAACCCTGGGAGAGACTTCAAAGGGAAGGAAATACATTTCCTTCCCTTTGAAGCCTCTCCGGGCCTCCCCCAGTGATTGAAAGAGAAATGCTGAGCATTTCTCTTTCTGCTTCCAGCGCGATGGGGGAGACCCCTGTGACTAATCAGTGCACGCTCGCGTGCTGAGGTCACAGGGGGGGTCGGGGGGGGGTCGGTGGTGGAAGGGGAAGGGCTTCCCCTTCCATCCCTGACTTTGGGGGGGTGGGGGGAAGCACACAGAGGGAGCGAGAGCGCTCCCTCTGGGCTGTGTTCCGAGGACGTAGTGGTTACGTCCTCGGCACAGCAGCACTGTGCCGTAGGACGTAACCACTACGTCCTCGGCACAGAAGGGGTTAACTTGCTATAAAAACCAGTGCTAACATTGGAAGAACCAAAGAGAAACCACGGTGAAAGTGACAGGTTAAAGGGAATGAGAAGTAAAAAAAATAATGAAAGGCTAAAAGGATATAACATAATGTGTTTGCAGTATATTACTTTTGTGATAGTCAAATTTAATGACATAAATATTGCCAGGTGATAAATAAATGTACCAAGCCAACTGCTGAAACCAAATGTATTCAAACACATCTTCTTGGGATGAACAAAGAATCCATGAAGTGGCTGCTGTTCCGCGGCCCCTCCAATGACTGCTCCGTAAAGAAAACAGGAGAAACGAATCTCATTGTATAGCCCCAGACCAAACCCATGATTATAAAGAAAATAAACAAAACACTAAAAAAACTTCTGTGAACTATGTGAAACAAGAGATCTCCACCCCCTCTCATGTAAAATTGCTCCACCCAGGACACCACAAAAGAGTGACTCAGTGAAAAATAAAATGATGTTTTGTGATCGTTTTATTTTTCATCTCCTGGCTCAGCCAGCAGGTGCAAGGAGGGGCGGGGCTGGTCCATGTGAGCAAGGGAGGGGGAGTGGTGTCAGTGCTCTAAGTGTGCATGCCAGTTTGGTCGGCAGTCTCAGGACGGACAAAGTGAAATGTGAACTTAGGTTTCTCCACATGTTGGAGAAACTGCACAGACTCCCACACAGAACAAGCTGCTCAGACAAATCCTGGCACTGCTGTCATTCTAGGATAGCACGAGAGCAGTGCCAGGATAGCATGGGGAGCCTGTGCTGGTATTCCAGGGACTGCTGGGACTCCAACACCATCAGAAGAGATGCAAGGCGGCCGGGGGCGGCAGGAAAACGTACGTTTATTTTTTAAATATTATTTTTGTTTATTTACCTTATCCCCTTCCCTGTCACCTCACCCCAACACTCCCCTTGAGATTTGCAGTGGTCGCCACTGTTTGTTTGTTTTCTTTATAAGCACGGGTTCGGTCTGAGGCTATAAAATGAGATTTGTTTCACCTGTTTCCTTTGCAGAGGAGTCATTGGAGGGGGCGCCTGCCACTGGGCAGTTCATGGATTCTTTGTTCATTCCAAGAGATGTGTTTGAATACATTTGGTTTCAGCAGTTGGCTTGGTACATTTTTTATCACCTGGCAATATATATGTCAGTAAGTCTGACTATCGTAAAAGTAATATATTCCAAACACATTGGGGGTCATTCTGACCCCGGCGGGCGGCGGGAGCCGCCCGCCTGGAGGGAACCGCCAGAAGACCGTACCGCGGTCAAAAGACCGCAGCGGTCATTCTGGGTTTCCCACTGGGCTGGCGGGCGACCGCCAAAAGGCCGCCCGCCAGCCCAGTGGGAAACAGCCCTTCATGAGGAGGCCGGCTCCGAATGGAGCCGGCGGAGTGGAGGGTGTGCGACGGGTGCAGTGGCACACGTCGCGTATTTCAGTGTCTGCAATGCAGACACTGAAATACAAAGTGGGGCCCTCTTAAGGGGGCCTCTGCAGTGCCCATGCCCTTGGCATGGGCACTGCAGGGGCCCCCAGGGGCCTCACGACACCCCTCACCGCCATCCTGTTCCTGGCGGGCGGAACCGCCAGGAACAGGATGGCGGTGAGGGGGCCGGAATCCCCCATGGCGGCGCAGCAAGCTGCGCCGCCATGGGGGATTCCCAGGGCAGCGGAAAACCGGCGGGAGACTGCCGGTTTTCCTCTTCTGACCGCGGCCGAACCGCCGCGGTCAGAATGCCCTAGGGAGCACCGCCAGCCTGTTGGCGGTGTTCCCGCGGTCCCCGGCCCTGGCGGTATTTACCGCCAGGGTCGGAATGACCCCCATTATGTTATATCCCTTTTACATTTCATTTTTTTTCCACTTCTCATTCCCTTTAGGTTTTCACTTTCACTGTGGTTTGTCTTCAGTTCTTCTGATGTTAGCACTGTTTTTTTATAGCAAGTTAATGGTTTCTGTTTTGTTTTACTGGGACGTTCAGCATTCATTATCACGTGCTGGGTTTGATTTGGGTTGATACGTTGTTCTTTTTTTTTAGGTGATTATTAGCAAGGATTATGGGGTGGGTTATTTAACAGCTGTCCTTAAATTAACATGTCATGCTTATATGATTCGATGTAACTGTGTTTTTAGGATTTTTGGCCATGTACACATAGCCCACTTTGTGTGCTGATAGGAATCTTTCAACATTTTTCATTGCAGTTACCCATGACAAAGGGAATTTTCCTGAAATGCATTGGGTACTGTGACAATGGATGGCATTTACATCGGCATATGTTGTAGAAATAAGACAGAATCAACGTTTTGCGCGTTATGTATATAGCTCTATTGGTGAATAAACCATGGATGACCTGGAAGCCCTTGTCTCGTATGGATTACTGATGAAGACTTTGATAAAACTGGTTAAAATGTAAAAAAATGTTTGAAGAAAGATGAAAATGATGGAGTGACTTAGTTATGGCTGTGCATCCAGGACCTGATGCACTATTTGAGCACCAGCTTTTTACATTAGAAATGACACGTATTTCATAAGCTGCTGTTTAATTCTTATTTATACACAGGGACTTTGGGGGCCACCTATAATAATATCCTTGCACATTATTTAATTTAACCCCTTTCTAAGCTCTGGGAGATCATTCTGATTCTAGTTTCCCTGCTGCTAGCATCATAAAACATTCACACAAGAAACATCGGGGGTCATTCCAACCCTGGCGGTCGGTGTTAAAGCGGCGGCTAACCCGCCAACAGGCTGGCGGTTAAAAAAATGGAATTCTGACCCTGGCGGAAACCGCCAACAGAGACCGCCACTTTAACACTCCGACCGCCACGGCGGGACAAACAAACAGCGCGGCGGTCACTGCCAACAGACAGGCGGAAGACAATGTACCGCCCACCCTATCACAACCAACCAATCCGCCACCTTTTCCGGGGCGGTAGCCCCGCCGATAAAAACACAGCGGAAACAGACATTTCAAACCGAAAACGCTCACCTTCATACACCCCACGAGGAATCTGGACAGCATGGAACCCGAATTACACATCCTACCAGCTATTGTATTCCTGCTCCTCTACCAGGAGCACGAACGCCGGCGCAGAAGACAACGGTGAGTACTGCACCTACGACACAGGGGAGGGGGGGAGGAGAAAATATTACGGGGACACACATACGCGACACACCCACCCCCACCCCCACCCACTACAACACACACATCAATGCATAGCAATACATCACTGTGACAACCCCCAAGCCCCCCGAAAGAATGCAAAGACAAAAGGAATAGATCATAAACAGTCGAATATATTGTATTATTGCCTTATAAAAATATCACACATTTAAAACTAATATATACATAAATATTAAAAGTCCGATAATTCTAGCTGTCATTGTCCGTGGACCACTGGGCCCAAATCACATGGGCAAGGCCCACACAAGATACCTGACACCAACGGAGAGAACACTGCAGGGGCATCAGATAGAAAAACTACAGGCACCTCAGGGGGAAGGGAAGGGGGGGCACCTCAGCCACATGAGTACACGACGCCAGATCCACGAGGGGCCTCCATGGCCACTGTCCCATCCTGGGGAGTGCAAAGCCACAGTCTCACAAGTCTCTACAGTGGGTGGGTTGCCCACTGTCCCATCCTGGGGAGTGCAAAGCCACAGTCTCACAAGTCTCTACAGTGGGTGGGTTGCCCACTGCCATATCCTGGGGAGTGCAAAGCCACAGTCTCTCAAGTCTCTACAGTGGGTGGCTTGCCCACTGCCATATCCTGGGGAGTGCAAAGCCACAGTCTCTCAAGTCTCTACAGTGGGTGGCTTGCCCAAAGCCATATCCTGGGAAGTGCAAAGCCACAGTCCCTCAAGTATCTACAGTGGGTGGGTTGCCCACTGTTCAATCCTGGGGAGTGCAAAGCCACAGTCTCTCAAGTGGATAACAGTCTCCACTGGTACTGGAGGGGGACTAGTGGCCAGAGTGCTTCGTGCAGCCCTGCCCGACACAGATGCGGGCCTGCCCCTTCCGCCAATGGGCCAGCGGTGCTTGAGATGAAGGGCCCAGTTCAGCGGTTCTTCAGACGGCGGTGCCCAGCGGAGCGGTGCTTGAGATGAAGGGCCTAGTTCAGCGGTGCTTGAGACGGCGGTGCCCTGTTCAGCTGTGCTTGAGACGGCAGTGCCCAGCGGAGCGGTGCTTGAGATAAAGGGCCCAGCGGAGCGGTGCTTGAGATGAAGGGCCCTGTTCAGTGGTGCTTGAGACGGCGGTGCCCTGTTCAGCGGTGCTTGAGACGGCGGTGCCCTGTTCAGCGGTGCTTGAGACGGCGGTGCCCTGTTCAGCGGTGCTTGAGACAGCGGTGCCCAGCGGAGCGGTGATTGAGATGAAGGGCCCAGCGGAGCGGTGCTTGAGATGAAGGGCCCTGTTCAGCGGTGCTTGAGACGGCGGTGCCCTGTTCAGCGATGCTTGAGACGGCGGTGCTCTGTTCAGCGGTGCTTGAGACGGAGGTGCCCTGTTCAGCGGTGCTTGAGACGGCGAGTGCCCTGTTCAGCGGTGCTTGAGACGGCGGTGCCCTGTTCAGCGGTGCTTGAGACGGCGGTGCCCTGTTCAGCGGTGCTTGAGACGGCGGTGCCCAGCGGAGTGGTGCTTGAGATGAAGGGCCCAGCGGAGCGGTGCTAGAGATGAAGGGGCCAGTTCAGCGGTGCTTGAGATGAAGGGCCCAGCAGAGCGGTGCTTGAGATGAAGGTCCCAGTTCAGCGGTGCTTGAGATGAAGGGCCCAGCGGAGCGGTACTTGAGATGAAGGGCCCAGCGGAGCGGTGCTTGAGATGAAGGGCACAGTTCAGCGGTGCTTGAGACGGCGGTGCCCTGTTCAGCGGTGCTTGAGACAGCGGTGCCCAGCGGAGCGGTGCTTGAGACGGCGGTGCCCAGCGGAGCGGTGCTTGAGATGAAGGGCCCAGTTCAGCTGTGCTTGAGACGGCGGTGCCCTGTTCAGCGGTGCTTGAGACGGCGGTGCCCAGCGGAGCGGTGCTTGAGATGAAGGGCCCAGCGGAGCGGTGCTTAAGATGAAGGGCCCAGTTCAGCGGTGCTTGAGATGAAGGGCCCAGCAGAGCGGTGCTTGAGATGAAGGTCCCAGTTCAGCGGTACTTGAGATGAAGGTCCCAGTTCAGCGGTGCTTGAGATGAAGGGCCCAGCGGAGCGGTGTTTGAGATGAAGGGCCCAGCAGAGCGGTGCTTGAGATGAAGGGCCCAGCGGAGCGGTGCTTGAGATGAAGGGCCCAGTTCAGCGGTGCTTGAGATGAAGGGCCCAGCGGAGCGGTGCTTGAGATGAAGGGCCCTGTTCAGCGGTGCTTGAGACGGCGGTGCCCTGTTCAGCGGTGCTTGAGACGGCGGTGCCCTGTTCAGCAGTGCTTGAGACGGCGGTGCCCAGTTCAGCGGTGCTTGATTGAAAGGGCCCAGTTCAGCGGTGCTTGATTGAAAGGGCCCAGTTCAGCGGTGCTTGTTTGAAAGGGCCCAGTTCAGCGGTTCCGGCCCAGGCATGGGTGTCACTCGCCACCTGGCATGTGGCTGGCAGGGCCTTCATGCCCATCTGTCCGTTGGCTTGCGGGGCCCTCCTGGGCTGCTGTACCGGGCCTCTGGGTGTCCTCCTGCACACCTCGGAGGGGGCTGGTGGGGCACTCCTGGGCAGCTGGCCTGCTGCCGGACTTGTCGGGGTGCTGCCCTTCCCACCCTTCCCTGGTCGTCTGTGGCCCTTTGACACCTTTGGCGGTGAGCCAGGTGGCACCCCACTTCCAGACGGAGCCAGGGTAGGGATTTTGGTCCCTGGTGTCCGTGGCCTCTCGCGCCGGGCACTGCTAAATTTTGGGTGCTTTTCCGGGGGTGGGGTGGCCGTGCCTTGGCTCCTCGCCAGAGTTGTAGCCCTTGAGGGTGGGGGACTCCACAGTCCTTGGACAACAGTCCTGATAGGTCCTGGTTTGGTGGTGGCTGAGGTGCTGATTGCAGTCTTATGAGATGGACGGGGTGGGGGAGTTGTTGGAAAGAGGTTAAGGTTGGCAAGGAAAAGCAATTTGGAAAGAGAGTGACGGGTAGGTGTAGTGGGTATGGGAGTGGAGGAAGAGGATGTGGTTGTAGGAGTGTGAAGTCTGGTGTCTTTGGGTGCAGGTGCTTGGGCTGGAGGCTGTCGTGAGGTGGATGGCTGTTGGGTGGGTGGCTGCTTGCGTTTGTGTGGTTTGGAAGAGGGGGTGACAGACACACTGGGAGAGGACACAGCGGACGTGTAAATGGTAGTGGGGGTGGTGACTGCACGTGTGCGGAGTGTTCTGGTGGGTGTGCTGGTGATGGACGTAGTGGCTGAAGATGTTGTGCATGCAAGTGTGAGTGGAGACGTCACAGGGAGGGAGACTAGGAGGAGGGGGACACAGTGGAGGCAGTGGCTGTTGGTATGTCTGCATGTGGATGTTGCTTGTGTGAATGCTTGTGTGATGTGGGGTGCTTATGTCTGGATGAGCTTCACTTGGGTGTTGAGGTGTGTGCAGGCTGGTCTGATGGTGTGTCTGGGATAGGCAGAGGTACTGGTTGATTGGGTCTGGGTGGAGGAAGTTGGAGGGGGGAGGCTAGAGACAGGGACAATTGCTGCCGTCAGTGCTGAGGCCAGAGCGTTGAACGATCGCTGATGGGCAGCATGACCCGAATGAATACACCTCCCTTTCTACACCCTGGATGGCATTCAAAAGGGTAGACTGCCCAACAATGATGGTCCTCAGGAGGTCAATGACCTCCTCACTGAGGGCAGCAGGGGTGACTGGGGCAGGGCCTGAGGTGCCTGGGGCGAAGGAGATGCCCACCTTCCTGGGTGAGCGGGCACGGGGCAAAGGCTGAGGGGCTGCTGGGAGGGCGGTGCTGGTGCGCTGGGTGGCGGCTGTACCTGTTGTTGCGGGGGGCACGGATGTTGCCGCCACCACAAGGGAGTTCCCTTCAGAGGACGAGTCGCTGCCACTGACATCAGCACGAGTCCCTGCTATGGAGCTCCCCTCGCCCTCCGTCTCACTGGTGAAATCCGAGTCAGTTGCATGGCCCGCCATGGCCATGTGAGATGCAGCTCCCTCGTGCTCCGATGCCACTTCTCCTCCGCCTGATGATGCTGATGCACACATGAACAGGAAGCCCACAAAAAAGGGGGGGGGAGAAATAAAGACATGTTGAGTGCATGGATTACCGCTACCGTTGGCGGACAAGACAGACACAGAAGCCCCCTGCACTACGCTGCGCACTTGGGGTCCACTACGCAATCCGTGGGACATGGCCTACAAGCCTATCGACAACAACTGCACACATAGATGACACAGGGCCATGGACACCTGAACTTGGCACCCTACAGAGGTGGGGGGCGGGGGCACAGGGCCATGCCTTACGGAGGGGCCTAGCCTACAGAATTCGCCCTGGCCTAGGGAGACCCACAGCCCTCCTCCCCCACCCAGACACCTCCACTGCACGCAAAGTCACCAGAATGAGAGTGTACTCACCCCCTTGTGTCTGCTGTGATGTCCTCACGCGCCCATCCAAATCGGGGTAGGCCACCGCCAGGATCCGGGACATCAGGGGGGTCAATTGACGACTGGCACCCCTCCTACGTTGGGAGGCCATCCCCAGCAGAGCCTCCGCCGTCTTCCTGCTCCCGCGGCGGATGTCCTCCCACCTCTTCCGGCAGTGGGTGCCCCGTCTGTTGTGGACCCCCAGGGTCCGGACGTCCTTGGCGATGGCACGCCAAATCGCGATTTTCTGGTGGGCGCTGACCTATGTGACATGTACAGGGAGAGAAAAATTGTCATCACCTTCTGCATGCTCGATGTGAGTGGCCCCCCATCCCCACCCTTGCCATGTGGCACATGCTCTCATCTGTCGTCTGATGCATGACTCAATCGCTCCCCCCGACCATCTTTCATCCACCCGACTCAACCCAGACATTGCCCACAAAGCATGCTCCTAGTGTACTTACCTGTTGGTCTGGAGGACCGTAGAGTAGCGCATACTGGGGGAGGACCCCATCCACGAGTTTCTCCAATTCTTCAGAAGTGAAGGCAGGGGCCCTTTCCCCAGTTGCAGCAGCCATTGTCTCTTCCAGACCGAGGTCACAGCAGCACTTGCAGTGTAGGTCCTCTCCTGTGGAAGATCAGATATCAGGTATCGAGTGATTAAGCTGATAGAAAATGGCGGTCACGGTTTCAATGTTAACCAATGCGGCTTTGCGCCGCGGTCTTCGACCGCCTACCGCCACGGTGTGCCACGCCAGCGCATTGACCTCACATCCCATTGTCACACTTCACAGGTCAGGCAGCTGCCATTTCAAGGGCCCACATGGCTTAATTTTTACTGCGTCACACATACCTAGGCCTTTCCTCAACACTCATACACACCATTCAATGCATAGTGAATCGTGTTGTGTGCAAGCTGTGGGAACGTACCTGTGGGTTGATTGACTCTGTGCACCGTCCGCTTGGCAATGCAAGGAGATGGAGGAATCTTCCTGTGTACAGACCGCTGGTGGACCTGTCGACAATGGAGGAACGACATGTCATTCTGACATACAGGCTTGACCGAGCCACTATACATGAACTGTGTGCCCAGCTGGAGGCAGACCTGATGTCACCCATCCGCCAACCCACAGGGATCCCCCCTCTAGTGCAGGTGCTGTCAGTACTCCATTTCTTAGCAAGTGGGTCATTTCAAACAACAGTGGCCATATCATCAGGGATGTCTCAAACTATGTTTTCCAAGGTGTTGTCCAGAGTGGTGTCTGCCCTGCTCAAACACATGCTGAGCTACATCGTTCGGAGGTGAGGGATTTGCCTACAGTGAAGGGTGACTTCTATGCCCTTGGACATATCCCCAACATCATAGGTGCCATTGATGGGACCCATGTGGCTTTGGTACCCCCCAGAGAAAGTGAACAGGTGTACAGGAACAGGAAAAGTTATCATTCGATGAATGTACAGATGGTGTGTTTGGCAGACCAGTACATCTCCCATGTTAATGCCAAGTTCCCTGGCTCTGTGCATGACGCCTACATCCTGCGGAATAGCAGCATCCCATATGTGATGGGTCAACTCCAGAGGCACCGTGTGTGGCTATTAGGGGACTCTGGTTACCCCAACCTTTCCTGGCTATTGACCCCAGTGAGGAATCCCAGGACCAGGGCAGAGGAACGCTACAATGAGGCCCATGGGCGGACTAGGAGGGTGATCGAACGCACCTTTGGCCTCCTGAAGGCCAGGTTCAGGTGCCTGCATATGACAGGTGGATCCCTAATGTACTCACCAAAGAAGGTGTGCCAGATCATCGTGGCCTGCTGTATGCTTCACAACCTGGCTTTGCGCCGCCAGGTGCCTTTTCTGCAGGAGGATGGTCCAGATGGTGGTGTTGTAGCAGCTGTGGGAACTGTGGAGAGTGAAGAAGAGGAAGCCGAAGAGGACGACATAGACAACAGGAACCCAGTAATAGAGCAATACTTTCAGTGACACACTGGTAAGAGTACACACCGGCATATTACATTTACTTAAAGACTCCTACCTCTCTACTGTCTGACTTTTTCCCCCAGTGTATGGTAACTGTGTTGTGACTTTCCCTTCCGTTTTCAGAGCTGTGGGCCCCACTGCGTGACATCTGCTTAGTTTCCCCATGGACTACAGCTGTGTGACAGCGCTTTTTTGGCATTACAATGTGAATAACAATTTTGGCACTGTCATGTCTAATACATTTGTTAAAATCACAGACAGACTCCAGATTGTTTATGTGCAATAAGTGTGTTTATTCAAGTGCTCTAATTTGGATGGGTGGTTGCAAATCGGTGAGGGGTGATGATGGAGGATTGTCCATGGCAGAGTCCAGACTATCAGGTTCACAGGTGCATTGTCAAAATGCCTGTGGGAAGTGGAGCAGGGGCAGTTTAAGGTTGGACAGGGTGACAATGTGGGACAGTGGGATGACAATCAGGGCGGTATCCTTTGCTGGCGGGGGTCTTGACATGTTACTCTGTCTTCTTCCTGGATCTCAGGGCCCGCTTGCGGGGTGGTTCTCCTTCTGCAGGGGGTGGGGTTCTGGTGGCCTGTTGGTCTTCTGTCGGGGCCTCCTGTCCACTAGCGCCGGCGGAGGTGGTAGCCAGTTCTTGGTCCATGCTAGTGTCAGGGGCCCTTTGAGGTGCCAGAGTGGTCCGCAATGTGGAGATTAACTCATTCAGGGCCACTAGGATGGTACCTATGGCGGTACTGATGTTTCTCAGTTCCTCCCTGAACCCCATATACTGTTGTTCCTGCAGAAGCTGGATTTCCTGAAACCTGGCCAGGAGAGTCACCATCGTCTCCTGGGAGTGGTGGTATGCTCCCATGATGGAGGAGAGGGCCTCGTGGAGAGTGGGTTCCCTTGGCCTGTCCCCCCCCCTGTCGCACAGCTGCCCTCCCAGTTCCCCTGTTTCCTTGGGACCCGTCCCCTGGACCGTGTGCCCACTACCACTGCCTCCAGGTCCCTGTTGTTGTTGGGGTGGTGGGTTAGCCTGGGTTCCCTGTAGTGGTGGACACACCGCTGATTGACGTGTCCTGGGGACAGAGGTATGGGCCCGCTGGGTGGGTGCTGTGCTGGTGTTCCCAGAGGGGGGTAGGTCTGCTGTGGCCTGTGCCTGTCTGAGGGGAACCGACTGTCCAGAGGTCCCCGATGGACCGGGCTGGTCATCTAGATCCAGGGAGACAGAGCTGATGTCATCACTGTGGGCCTCTTCTGGGGGTGGAGGGGACATTTGTGGACCCTCCTGCGCAGTGACCTGGCGTTCGGGTCCTGCAGGGGTATAAAGTATGGTTATTGCTTCTGTGTGTGCCAATGGCGTGCAATGGGTGGGTGCCCGTGTACCCCAGTGCTGGCATTCCTTTGTGGGGGCTGTTGTGACGGTGTTTTTGGGGGGGGGGGGGTGATGGGTATGTGCATTGGGCATGCTTTGGTGATGGGTGTCCATGCTTTGGGGCCGCATGCAGGGCTAAGTTTTGGGATGGGTGGGTTGTGATGGTGAGACATTTGCAAGGGGTAGTTGTGAAGGGGGTGAGGGATGGGGGTATGAGTTGGCATGCAGGTGGGGTGGGGGGGATGAAGTAGTGAAGATGAGACTTACCAGAGTCCATTCCTCCAGATACTCCAGCGAGGCCCTCAGGATGCAGGATGTTCAAGACTTGCTCCTCCCATGTTGTAAATTCTGGGGGAGGAGGTGGGGGTCCGCCGCCAGTCCGCTGTACCGCGATGTTGTGCCTTGATACCATGGAACGCACCTTCCCCCGTAGGTCGTTCCACCTCTTCCTGATGTCATCCCGATTTCTTGGGTGCTGTCCCACAGCGTTGACCCTGTCCACTATTCTGCTCCATAGCTCCATCTTCCTGGCAATGGTGGTGTGCTGCACCTGTGTCCCGAACAGCTGGGGCTCTACTCGTAGGATTTCCTCCACCATGACCCTGAGTTCAGCATTTGAGAACCTGGGGTGTCTTTGAGGTGCAATGGGGTGGTGTGGATGATGTGTGGGGTGGAGTGTGTAGTGATAGGTGGGGTGCTATTTAGTGGTGTGTTGTGTGAGGTGCGTGGAAGTTCTGTGGGTATTGATATTGTGTGCCTGTGGATGCTTGGTAGTTGACTGTGGTGTCTCTCTCTGGTCTTCGTTCGAAACTTTTGGCCGTAGGGGTTTGTGGGTGATGTGGGTGTGTGTTTTATATTGTATTGGGTGTGTGGGAGTGGTGTGTGTATGTGTATCAGGTGTGTGTATTTCGAATTGTCCAATGTGGTAGTGTTTTTGTAGGTGTATGTGTATTTCAACCGCGGCGGTGTGTACCGCCAATAGAATACCGCTGTTGAAAGACCGCCGCGTGGATTCGTGGGTCGTAATGGCATGGGCGTATTTCTGTTGGCGTGACGGTGGAGGTTTGGTCATCGCCAGTTTATCGCTGACCTTTGGTGTGGCGGACTTTTGTGGATGGCGGTATTTTGGCGGTTTGCCTAGTGTGGGTCAGAATTACCGCGGCGGTTTACCGCGACCGCGGCGGTGTTATGGCGGTCTTCTGTCTGGCGGTAAGTGCCACCATCATCTGTCCCTCCTTTATCTTCTGGGGAGTATATTTCACATGGGGATAGAGTCCATTCTCATGGTTTGTCTCACTCTCCTCAATGGCAGATAAAAGAATTAAAGGAAATGGTCGAGTCGCTCTCAGAGGCTTAGGGGCATTACAGAAGGACAGTGATTTCTCCTATTCATTCCACTTCTCCTTCTCCCTTTTCAGATTTTTCAGTTTTGTCTCATTTGTCTGCCTTTTCCAGGGCCTCTCCTGAATATGATGATGAAAAATTGGGTTTTCGGGACAGTTCCCCTTAACTAGAGGAAAATATATTCAAAAGGGTAAAATTAAACCTATAATTTCTTATCTGTCCATGAATCTTCTGCTTCCTGTTCATGCAGCCTTCGTAAAGTATTGAGTGGTTTCAATAGTTCCAGAAACCAGCAGCTCCTATGCTTCCTGTCATCCCTGCTTTTCAGGTATTACTTCAAAGTGAATAGAAGGACCTGGATAAAGTGATGGTTCCAAGATTTTTGGGTAGACTTTATCCTTTGGCTAAAGGAGATCCTGAATTGGTACAGTCTATGGGCCTGATTAAGAGTTTGGTGATCAGAAAACCCAACCGCCAGACCCGTGGTGAGAAGACCGCAGCAGAGCTGACAGTCTTCCCATCTGCCCTATTAGGAATTTTCCACTGGGATGACCGTTAGCCCATATGGAGCCGAGTCCATGCCATCGCAAAGAGGACCTCCCTAGCACCTTCTGAATGCGCATTGTCTGCGGAGCAGACAGTGGCATTCCGATGGTGCTGGGAAGGGGAGTCCCCAGCACTTGCTCTCTGCCAGAGTTTTCATGGCGGTTGAACCGCCCTGAAAAGGCTGGCGGAAAACATGGTTGTAATCAGCAGGGTGACACTGAGTTCAGCCCTGCCCTGGCTGAACACAACCAAGACCACCGTCAGCCTTTCAGGATCAGAGATCCTGGCGCAGACTGCGGTCTTTTGGAGGTCCGACCGACAGACTTGTAATGTGGCAGTCGGATCGTCACAGCTTCAGCGGTCCGACCACCACCGAGAGTCTGGCGGTTTTAAACAGCCGGACTCGTATTCTGGGTCTATGTCTATTGATCCTCATTTGGCAGATTTAGTAGGTCAGCCTTCCCTTTTACCTGAGGACATTGTTGTCTGTAATGTTGTAGACAAAAAGGCTCAGGGAGCTCTAAAGAGCGATTATGCAGTTTTAAATCTGTATAGCTACTTTGTCGACTTTAATGCTGCCTTAGATCAGGTCCTAACAGCCAAACTCTGGTCCAAGCTGCAACTCCGGGGCCTTCCTTCAACACTCCTGCAGGCAATTGAAATATTGTACACAAACACCTGGGTAAACATTAACTTGGGTGACAGGACCAACCTCTCCAGAAACATTTACACTCCAAACAGTCTGAAAGAGGGTTGCGTGCTAGCGCCCACCTTATTCAATCTGTTTATGGCATTTTTGTTGGAAGAATTGGGAACTGGATAATAATAATGTGCACACTCCCAAATCAGGTGATGAACAAATAACAAATTTAATTCATGCCGATGATCTCGTGTTGTTTAGCAAACCAAAGTTTGGTCTGCAAAAACTAATCAATAACCTACATGAGTACACTGAGCAAAACTATCTGGAGATCAAACTGAGGAAACAAAAATAGTGACATTTGGCAAAAAAAATCAACAAGTCTCAAACGTGGTGCATCAGCGCCTACATCATTTTAAAGGAAGAAGACTACAAATATTTAGATGTACGGACAGATTTGGGAGGCACCTTCCACCTTCAAAAGGAAGAAGAAAAGGTCAAAGCCCTCGCCCTTATGTCAACATTTTAAATTCAAGAAAACAGCTATGAAGTCCCCAGCCTGGATCCACTGCACAAAGTAATGAAAACAAACTTGATACCAACCATCACATATGGAAGTGAAATGCCATTGGGTAAAGACTCTGCGCTGCTGGGCAAGCTGAAAACAAACATTTACAAAGCAGCATTCGGGCTCACAAGAGCAGCATCCCCAGCACAGGTGCAGCTAGAATTTGAGCTGGGGAAACAGTTCCTAGTTAGGTTTAGGTTCGACCTTAAGCTATTATTATATAAGCTGAGATCAGCCAGCCAGGATGACTTAGACATCCTCGTGTGGAAACATAACCAGTGTAGGGAACTCGTCCGCCCATGACCACTATTTAGAGGAGTCTCTAGAGGCTCTCTCTGCATGGGAGGTTTGGAATCTGAATGTCTTGCAGCATGTCTTCAAAATGTTTATTACAAACTCCAAAGGTTTTTTTTCCTGGTTAGACAATAAAGCAGTATTGGCAAAGTGATCCCATGCCTGGATGGTCATAAACTCGACCAGAAACCCCAAGGTTACTTATCAAGCAGCTTTCTGATCCACATAAAAAATAATTACATGGCATTAAGGTTTGGGACTTTCCCAACATTGGAAAACCTTCCCAAGTGGATAAGAATGCACAAAGGAACCAACTGCAGACTTTGCAGTAGCCACAGCGAGTCAATAATCTGCCCAGCTCTATTTAGGGAAGGAAAGGCCCTGTTACGCAACCAATTTAAGAGCCTGGGTATTTGCTTGTGCAGGCTTGCTGTCATAGAGGCATTGCACCCCAAGTACATGGCTTTGAACTTTAAAGTAATTACATTTCTGGGCATAGCGGCAAAAAAACTTAACGCATCCGGCACCAAAATGACTTTGGACCACAAGGAAGAAAACTCACACTTCTAACATACTTCTCAGTTTTAGCAACTGTTCCTGCTATGTAGTAGAGGCTACTCTAGGGAAGTGAAACATTGGACTAGCTCTGTCATAGTGATTGCCCATCTTATATATATTGATGTTGTCTTTTCTATTATAAGTGTTTTTAAATTTTGATAATAACTGAATTAATTGTCATAGTATGTAATGATTTTAATTAATCACACATGTGAAAGAAATATCCTTATTATTCAGGTTTGGGTCCCTCTAAGATGTCTGAGATTTATTCACTTTACATTGCTCAGTCTCTTGTAAAAGATTTTCAATGCCTTTTGACAGCCATTCAGGAGGGGAGGATTATATTCTCCTTTTAGCTCATATGAAGGTTCAGGCTATGGTTCTGTCTGATGTTGTTTTTGAAAGTTTTAGAGTCTCAGCTATGGCTTCAGCCGCAGTTGTGGTAGCTAGTCAGACATCATATCTACTTGAGGAGATGGAAGGTGGACTAATCTTAGAAATGTCTTCTGTGTATGCCTTTTTCAAGTTCTATACTGTTTGGAAGTGAACTGGGTGAGGTGTTATGTAAATCCTTCAAAATCAAACACATTCTCAGCTTGTAAGTGCAGACAGAAATGCTTTGATAAAGGGAGACGGGGCTTTGATGAAAGTAGCTCCAAATGACTACATTTTTCCTTCAACAAGTCAAGATTCAGCCTAAATGCTGAGGAAACTACTCATATTGTCAGTCTTTTGAAGGGGGGTAGAAGGGAACCCAAATCAGCATTCCTAACTATGCCAAGTGCCTGAACTCAGCTGGGGACTGCATTCTTGTGTCTCTGGACCAGTGGTTATCCAAGATCATGTACAGATGGGTTATTTGCATTGTTTCTCTGGTATACAAAATTAATTTTGATCTGGTTCCTCCCAAATTCTAGGTTTCTGCATACCCCTCTTCCGTTGTATCGAGCAAAAGAAAGGTTTTAATGGATATCATTTCCTTACTGCTCCACAAAACAACAACTACCCTGGTTCCTCCAGGCCAACAGGGCTGCTGCTACTACTCAAGGATTTTTCTAATACAGAAGTCTTCAGGGAATTCAGATTGATTTTAGACTTGAGGGATCTCAACAATTATATTCCCAGAGAACATTTCAAAATTAGCTATCTTCAACAGGTTATTCCTTTGGTGATGCAAGGATTTCTTTTTTACCAAAATTGATTTGCAGGACGCTTATGTGCACTTTCCGATTTCCTTTTCTTTTGGATTAAAAACTGTTTCAAGAGTGGTCAGGAAGGTCCTGGCACCTATAATCGCTCTTCACTGCAAGGGAATAAAAGTCTACCCTTATCTCAACAACCTTCTAATTCAGTCATGCTTCTACTCTCATTCCCTTATTCATACAAGTATAGTTTGCCAAGAGTTGGAGGCTTTTGGATTCCTTATCAACAAGAAAAAATCTCTTTTAATATACTCCCAGAATCGGGAAAACAATGGTGCCAACTTCAGACAGATGTGAGGAAGGTGTTCCTTTCATCTCCAAGGAGGATTAAGCTATGCTGCTATGTGGAGCAAGGTCTGAAGAAATAGGAACTCCTAGTAAGAGAATGGCTTCAAGTTTAGGGAGACACAGTAACTTTGTTTGCAAGTGTTTTGCCTTTTACATATCATTATACATTGCAAGAGAGGAAAATGGGTTTTATTCTATTTCTCTCTTTCTCTATTTTTTTCAGGCAGAAACATTGTCCATTATTGTTTTGGGCTTATTTTTACCTGAGTCCTCATAGTCTGCATTATTGGTCTCTGATCTCGTAGGATTACAAGGGTTGAGTTCCCATAACTCCTATACAGACTTAGTTGGCTGGGTAGATAGAGATTCCAGCCCTGTTTTTCTGGTTCTTCCTCTTCCCTCCTGGCTGGTTGGTTCTGACAACTGATGTAGGCAGTTGGGGAGCGGTCCTCAGGGATTTGTCAGCCCAGGGTCTCTCGGCAACTCAAGAGTCAACAAGATCTTCAAATTGGAGAGAAATGATGGTGATCCAGAGGGCATTCCATGTCTTTTCTCCCCAACGCAAGGGTTCTGCGCTACTGATAAAAACAGACAACACAGTAGCGAACTTATATCAACAGGTAGTTTGGAATGAAATACCAGGTTTTGAATCTCGTTCTTTAGGATATGATGATTTGGGCAGGAAGAATGTTCTTTCCCTCAAGGCAGTACATATTCAGGGGAGATTGAAGATTCAGGCAGACAGTCTGAGCCAGATTTTTACCAGCACTCAGGATTACATTCTTAATAATTCTCTTTATCGGGCTCAGTGTCACAGATGCGGAACTCTGGCAAAATAATCTATTTGCTGATCAATCATAGGCATACGTCCCAATGTCCTTTTTTCAGATTCCAAAACAGTAAAGCAGTGGAGGTAAATGCCTTCCTTCATCCCTGGCTAAATTCCCTGTTGTAAGCTTTTTCTTCTTTTCCTTTGGTTTGGAAGGTCTTACTAAAATTCAGAGGTAGGGAGGGAGGGGGTGTCATCCCGGTGGTACTATTCGGCCGAGGAGGAACTGGTTTCCTCTGCTTCATTCCCTGCCAATAGACAGGGAATGGATTCTCCCCATGTCTCCTTCCCCTCTAATGTCTCCAATTCTGCTTTATCTTTCCCTGGTACATCTTCAGCTGTCGGCTTGGAGGTTAAGAGGGAGGGTCTGTATCGCTTTCTCTGAAAGCCTGCAGAAGAGACTCAAAAAGGAAATGTTAGAATCTCCAATAGGCTTCTACTGATAAGTATTCTCTGAAATCTTTATCTCCTCTACAGTGTTCCCCTTTGAAGCTCCTAGAATTCCCTCAGAAGAACCTCAAGAAGAATTTGTTGATTTTCACTCTAAAACTCCAATGATTGACAAACAAAGCCTTTAGAACCTCTCTGAATAAGCCAAAGATGAATACGCATTTTCCTCCTTTGGATCTTCCTGTAGTTTTGCCTTTCTTGCGAGGTCCTACTTTTGAAAGTTGTATGACAAAACTACGCACTCTTTTCCCCACATGCCTTTGCCCTGCAGGCCCTTACAGCGAATTTCATTGTAAAAGCATGCTTAGTAAAGTCATATGTGGATTCAGCATGCGTGATGCTGTCATACAACATCTGCACTAGGCCCTAAAACTACCCAGACCCCTAATAAATAAACTGCCCAGACACCCCACCTGCCCTGAGCCCACAAAACCTTCCTCATCCCTAAAAACTAACCTATCCTGACCCCCTCCCACCTTAAGGCCTAAAAACCAAACTACTCCGACCCCCCCACCCACACTGAGCTCCAAAAAAAAAAAAAACTATCCCGACCCCCTACCCTGCCCCTAAAAACTAAACTGCCCCACCCCCCGGAGCCCTAAAAAAACTACCCAACCCCACCTCTCCTGCCTCTAAAAACTAAACTACCCCAACACCCCCAACCAATCCTAAGCCCTAACACCTTCTCCCAATAAGTAAACTACCCCGAGCCCCCACCCACCCTAAGCCCTGAAAAAATTAACCCGACCACCCCAACCCAGCCCTAAACTCTAAACTAACTCAGCCCTCACCCCTAAAAACTAAACTACCTGACACCCACCATCCACCCTGAGCCTAAAACCTTCCCCCAATATGTAAACTATCCCAACCCCACTTACCTCACCACGTCCTCTCCTGATCCCTCCTCCTCTTCTCTCCTCCCACCCTTCCTCAACCTACCCCAACCCTAAAACAATAAACTACCCCACACCCATGCCCTAAAAAATAAAAAATACCCAAATCCCCCCACCACCGCCCCTTAAAAAAAATAGCCCGACACCCCAATCCACTCTGCCTTTTTCTGTGCCTTAACCACGCATATGTGTTATTTGGCACATGCATGGTCAAAGCACAGAAAAAGGCAGTCGTTGCGGCAAGCGTGGTTACGCTTGCGTGGCAAATGTCTGCGTTGTTCACAGCTTGTTGTTCAGGATGTTTCCCACTTTTGAACCCCTGGTAGAAGTTTCCAAGAAATTTCTCACTTATAAACTTTGTTTCTTGATTGAAGTTAGATCGCCTAGTGAGGATTGGAGAGCCTTGTTCTCTCTAAAGCAATCATTATCCAGTGAAGCGGTCAGGCATTTTATTTAGAAAGACAGATTGGTAGGTTGTGGGAAATGCTAATGCACTGGGTAAATATACTCATAAAGTAAGTACTTGGGCGAGCGAGAGAGAGTCGGAGTGATGAATACCGGTAAGGAATCTGAGCATTATCTTTCTGCTTCATCTGCTTTGAATCACATTCTTAAGCTGCACTAGCTGAGTTCTTCGAGATGGAGGCACATGTTGTACAACGTGTTGACTTTTGACGTCTGCTTTCATCAGGTCCTTCGATGACTCATTACATGTGTCTCTGTCCGTCTCCATCAAAGCACTTATTCCCTGGCTGCATGTCACCTTTCTTAAAGGTAACAACTTCTTTGTGCTCAATCCTGGTGGAGGCATTTGGCAGAAGAAGCTTCTGTGTCATCAGGGCACAAGTTGGGGGTTCACGCAGGTACACAGCGTCCATCCACTATTTTCACAGGGTGGACGCTGTCCATCCTGCAAGAAGTGTGCCACACTGAAATATGCTGAACAAGTCCCGGTGTCGTTTTCAGGCCGTTGCAGCACCTGCAGCTTGTCTACTCTTGCTTGGAGCAGCAATGTGCAGGTTGTGAATGGGCTTTCATGTTTCAGACTCCCGCTGGGCCCATAACAGAGGCTGAATTTAAGGGGCCATCAGGCCTCCTTTTGTTCCACTGTCCTGACTGAGATCTATCTGATCCTCACACCTAAAAGCAAAAGCAAGAGAGGGGAAATAAAGCCATACAGCTTGTTGTTATCAATTCACAAATATTTAAGAGACGCATACTTTTTAGGATGTTCGGCCCCTAAATATAGGATATGTGCACGCACTGTAAAAATGTCAGATGTGTTGGTCTGTCCTATTATTTATACATATAACAATTTAAATACTACTGTTTTGATTTATTACTTTTACAGTGCTACTCATCCTATTGGAGGAAGTCTGCGCTTTACATCAGACTTGCACATTGTACATTGACAATAAATTCTATAAATGTGTGAATCAATGTACAAGATGTGTTACATAAGACAGTGAGGGTCACAAGGTTTAGTAGCCACATTTCCTTCATAGCTTGCTGTGCTATATCAGAAGGATTACAATTTATGAACTGCAAGTAACAAAAGAATGTCTGTGTTAAAAGCAGTAACACTTAGCACATAAAATAAAAATCTGTCATCTGCAGATACTTTGCAGGAGACATATTAACCCTCGTCGCTACAATGATTCAAAACTGGGACTAGAGAAAATACTGATCTCACAAGCAAATGAGTTACCGTATGCAGCAGGTGCCTTAACCCCATAAGATATTTTAAAATGCACACTTTGCAACCAGTTAAGCAGATTAGATCTGTTGGCACGTTTCTCCTTGTTGCAATCTTCTTTGTGGCAGAGTTTTTAAAAATAAATGTCTAAATTGAGAACCACATAGTGTGATGGGTTGCATCATGATTTTGGCATAGACTAGACATGAAATCTCATTTGTTAGATCTCGTATTGCGCTCAAACGTACTCATTATAGACCTGCGAAATGTGTGCGAAGAGGTAGGTTCTGATGTCACTTCTTGTGATGTCACTTCCTGGGAGACATGGTTTGTGATATCACTTCCTGTGATTGCATGATGACGTGTTGTGATGTCACTTGCATGCTGCCTAACTTGGTTAGTCCCCCCACTTCATTTTGAGGACGTGTGCCCTATGTGTCATCAATTCCATCACCCACTTCCTGACAGCGGAAACCAAGACAGGCAGTGCTGTCCACTTGTAGACCTCTTCCCGATCGCAAATGATCTGCCCCTGGTTAAAGTGTCTATGGAAACTGAACCTCGATACTTTTCCTCTTACAAACAATTCAAGGCCATACTAGTTCACTTGTGTAAGTCAGACACCATTCTAAACCCACACAGAAAATTATTCAGAGAACATTTGAATTTGACATTGTTTTTGAGTCACACGAATGCCTCCAAACATGATGCGTGATGTCCTAAATAAGTCTTTCCCTGCCACTCTTTTCAAGTGCAGCAAAACCCTTCCGGCTGAGTTACATAAATCAGGTTTTGCTAACTGTTTCTGTTTGAGCATTATTGTGATGTGCAGAGTTTGCCTTATTGTTGCACTTATTTGTAGAGCATGCGCTGCCATTGCTAATTTGCACCAGTACAGTTCTCTAGCTCATATTTATAAAATAAGTCTGCGCTTACTGAAGTTCGACTTTTTTGGTGTTTAATACACCAAAAGAGCCTTGTTAATAATGCAAGTATAAATTGTACGACGTACTGCAACTCTCCTCAAAATAAACACTTCAAAAAATATAGTCCAGCATACACACCTGCATTTTAAAATTGAGCTGGCAATCTGTGCAGATGCAACTTAATTTATACACCACCATGATGCAAAATGTGGTAAATGCCAAACTGCACAGCTCAATTCTGTCAAGACATAATGAGAGTAATTTAGAGGCCTGCAGTGATGTGCTTAATGGGAGAAATGTGTGCAGAGTAGTTAGTGGAGGGGTGAATCACTGAATTAACTTTGCAGGTTTCCGGTCTTAAAATGTAGCCCCATTTCAGATCTACTTCTGAGATGGGGCTAAATTCAGGCCTACATTCAGACCTCAACCTAAAGGGTATGTGGAAAACAGGGAAAGTGAACGATCTGAATACATTCTAAATGTCAGCCTGTGAGAATATTACTAATCTTGTATATCTAAAGTGGTTCCACATATTTTACCCACAATCCAGATCCGAGAATCTAGACTATTGCAAGTGCTTCGAACAGAAATAAAAAGACAACATTTCACTCATTCAACTTAGCCACAAAGAGCCGATTCCTCTCGGGCGTGTTTGAGAGACAGTCGTGTCCACATTTTAGGATGAATATTATAGCTACGAGTTATACGATTTTTAGACCCCGTGACTAGCATAACTATCATATTGACGTCTCCTGGTCGTGTTCTTGAGAGAATACTTCTTACTTGGCAGGCCTTCTTGTATCACATATGTGAACTGTTCTGAAAAAAATGTCATTTTGGACAGTGAATGTAATGTAACAGTCACCCTTTCCTACCAATACGTGGATCTATAATCCACTTCCTTTGTTTTCACTATTACAGGTAATAAAGCTGTACTGGAACTAGTTATTTCGTTTGTGCTATTTCTTTTCAGGCTTTCTTCATGGAAACCAGAAAGTGAATGACCTCGATAATACCTCAAACATTCTTATTTTAATCCCTCAAATTCTTTTAACTATTAAAATTCTACAGCTATTGAGACACATATACTCTCACAGATGTCACCAAAAATAAATCATGTTACCACATAAAGATCTCCGAAAGTGCCGTCTGAGACCACGCGTCACTGTTCTGATTGATGGAATCAGGAGTTGTATACCTGTATTACCATAGATGGTACCTATCACGTAGGGAAATGTGGAGAGTGTCCTGAGTTTTGTCAACAGTATGTGTGGATTGGTGACTTGAAAATGTACGTCCTATCTTTGTGGGTATTCATACATTTTAGACTGCCTATTCCTCACACTCATTATATTTATAAATGCATATCTAGTTGAGATATGCATAAGTCTGATCGTAAACTAGTGCACCAAACAATTTTTTAATGCTTGAAGATACTTACAAAAATAATACAACAACCAGGAGCACTTAAAAAAAAGACTTAGGGACAACCTGGTTCACACCAAACCTAGACAGCAGAACATATGATTGTCCCTACCTAGGCTACACGACGGTCACTGCCCAGGGTTTTTAAGACAACATCCCTGTGCATTGTCAGGGGTTATGTATATTTACAAACTCAACCAAGGAATTACATTTCAGCCCCCCTACACCATGGAGATTTGACACACACTTACTGTAATATTCAGCTTTTCTCCATGCAACCTACAATTCATAGGGTAGATGGCAAAAAAGAACAATACCAGACATTGCAGTACCATTTGCCTTGGGAAACTACCACAATACTAATCAACACACTACAAAACTTTGGCCCACGTGGACACTGCTGACCTTAGGTGAAGAATCCTAGGAAATGTCACTACAAGAGAATAGAACAGCCACATCCTACACTGTAAGGAACGGATATCGATTTTTAACAATGAGATAGACTGAGGATAAGTGTAAGAGATACAAACTAAGTATGAAGCATTCACTCTTATGCTTCTGGTTCACAAGCATACCTTGATTTTGCTTCAGGCTTCGAACACTGATGTACCATTTGTTAATATTGAAACCTCTGCATTGACTACTGCCCAAATAGAAATACTATTGAGGAGACACTCCTTGTCCTGCACCTTGATAGTGCCTTGTGAACTAATACATTGTCTCCTCAGATAAGTTGTTATACTGTAATTGGAAAAAAGCTTGACAACATTATTGCAAATCAAGGACAAGAACTCAATTACTACACCTGTCTACAATCCCACTCAGGCTTTGTAAATGGACTTATCTAGACTGCACGCGTTCACTAACAGGTGGCAGCGTACTACCACGGGACGAGACCTAGTGCTATGATGTTACACAGGCACACAGCACCCCTCTGACTTATAGTACGAGCAAAACATGGTCTAAAAAGATGGGCTTCTAAACCCTTCAGTCATTTCTAGCAA
Source organism: Pleurodeles waltl (assembly GCF_031143425.1). Lineage (NCBI taxonomy): Eukaryota > Metazoa > Chordata > Amphibia > Caudata > Salamandridae > Pleurodeles > Pleurodeles waltl. Next base: position 1,463,495,380 of record NC_090445.1, read on the forward strand.
ACCCACTTAGATAACTGGGATCGCCAAGTTCTATGCAACCGTAAAGAAACACTATCTATGCCTCAAAAAAGACTGACCTTGTCTAGAGAACTGGGAATGTGACAATCCAACCCTAATGTTCTACTATAGCACAGCAAGAGTTACGGTTCTGTTAGGTAGCGAACTACCATGCAACATCTAGTAAGACTCAAATGTTTTTTTCCAGATATGAGTCGCAGTGGCACAATTGTGGGGTGAGCAGTGATGGGACAACATTGTTGTATATATATATATATATATATATACGAGGCACTATAGAGTAGATCTAGCACAGGCCATATTTTGGATTAGGTGGGAATCAGGATGTGTGGCTGGACCACTATTAAAGACATTCAGAACACTTGATATGAGATGAATGAGTGAACCATACACAGTCATCCACAGTATTGTTGTTCAGCAGGTGAAGTCACCAGCTTCACACTGGTAATTCCAGGTGAAATTGTTTATCCAACTGCCAGTCCTCCTTCCTGTAGTTGTTTATATCCCATGAATACTCGGAATAGGACTGTCTCAGACAGGGGGAGAGAGAAACAACCCAATCCTGACAAATGCCTCTAACTGGTGTGTGAAGAGGGCAGGAACATGTATCTATGCCACAAGGTTGCATCTGACTAAGTGATGAGTGGATCCACTACTTAGTATATACAGCACGCACCTTTGACAAAATCCTCCATCCCGCTAAAAGCTTCCAAGGGAACCCATTACAGACCTAAATCAATGGTGGTAGCCATTTGGTACCCAATGATGAAGCTTGCCACTAGAGGTTGGTGAGGGTAACTGTTCTTTTTTGGAAAATCTCCAGCGAGTAGATACAATCAGGAGCATTGTTGCCAGTTCTCTCATCTCTGTAAGTTGAGGAATTTTATGTCTGAAATATTTGTTGGGCACTCTGTTACTAATTGTGTTTACACTTATTCTGAGGAAGGATGCATCCCTTATTAAAAAATACCCTCTCTTTCATCCTTTGGTTGCTTTTACATGTATTTTTGTAACATGTATATTATTAAATATAGAAGTACGTACAATAACAAATTATTTAACTCACATTATTACATTGGCAAAGGTCTCAAATTCTCTAAAGCAAATAGTGAACTGGAATCTTTGTACATTTCAAACCACATAAGCAATACAAAAAACATTTTTTAATGACAAGAAAGAAGGAAGTCCAAAAGTTAATGAATAAAATAAAAGATGCACATGTTCAGGTATGTAGTTCATTAAATGCAATATCCGTTATGATTTTCTTCCAAGAAGTTCATTCTATGATCTATCAACATTTTATATTTGCTAGGAGTTAGTAGTCCTTAAATCCAATCATTGATTATCGGGCTGACGAAAGCTTTTGCACCCTCAGAATAATTTCCTCTGCAATCTAAAGGCTCTTGAGAGCTATGTATTCTCTGCAGCATTAAGAAGGTAGGCTTCTTTAATACTATGAAATATTGCCAGAAGAGGTTTTCGGGGCGCATTGATACCCTGTATTCAACTGATATGATCCAAAAGCTGGTCACTTTTTTACATCTCCTTAGTTTGTGACCTAATGTCTTTTCTATAGGTCGAAAAGCCTAACACAAGGTAGATTCAGATAGCAGCGAGGAAGCAGCATGGACTTGAGTCCAGTGAAAACAGTATATTCCTTTCTGTAGGATAAATCATGCATGAAAACCTGCTTTCCACGCTACATTTTTCCCTTAACCTGTTCCACAAAAGACCATAGATCGTAATAACAAAATATTTTCTCAATACATGTCTACAATTCTCTGGACTATATTTATCCTTATCACTTTGCACCATCATGCTATAGAAATGTATAAACCGGAGAAGCTGAATGAAAATAAGCTGCAGCGAAAATGTTTGTTCAAGTTAGCTGGGAGGAAGGCATAAATGAAAATGTTCAGCAAAATAACAAAGTTGCAATGTACCATTATCAATGTAGAAGACTGTGACTGGAGCTCCAATCACCATTTGTTAAAGCCAGTGTCAGTAGGGTGTCTGTGTTGACGTGCTGAATGGTACGTTTGTTAGAAATGGGGTCTTTGGTTGACAGTCTGGTTACCCCCTGTTCAAGCAAGGACCCTCACTCTAGTTAGGATAAAAGAGAATCACCCTCAGCTAACCCCTGCTTACCCCCTTGGTAGCTTGGCAGAGCAGTAGGCTTAACCTCAGAGTGCTAGGTGTAAAGTATTTGTACCAACACACACAGTAACTTAATGAAAACACTACAAAATGACACAACACCAGTTTAGAAAAATAGGAAATATTTATCTAGACAAAACAAGACCAAAACGACAAAAATCCAACATACACAAGTCAAGTTATGATTTTTTAAAGGTTTAAAATAAAAAGAGTCTTTAGGTAGTTGTAACACCACACTAGCGCTGCTAGCGTGAAAATGTACCTGGTTTGCGTCAAAAATAACCCCGCACGGGCGGTGTGCGTCGAAAGTAACCCTGCACGGCTGTGTGCGTCGAAAACAACTCGGCACGGCGGTGCGTGTTGAAAAAGCCAGCCACACGACGATCCGAAAGTCCCGCGGCGCAGGGTGCGATCTCTCAGCCTCCGTCAGCGATGCTGCGCGTCGTTTCTCCTGCTCCGGGCGTCGGTTTTTCGGTCGCGTTTCCTGCGGCGTCGTTTCTCAGCTGCGGAACCGGCGTCGCGTCGTTTTCTCAGCCGCGATCGGATTCGCGTCGATCTTTTCTCCGCACGGCGCTCGGTGCGTGTATTTTTGTCCTTAGGCTGCCAGCCTCTCCTTTCAGGGTCCCAGGAACTGGAAGGGCACCACAGAGCAGAGTAGGGGTCTCTCCAGAGACTCCAGGTGCTGGCAGGAAGAAGTCTTTGCTATCCCTGAGACTTCAACAACAGGAGGCAAGCTCTACATCAAGCCCTTGGAGATTTCTTCTTCAAGATGGAAGGCACACAAAGTCCAGTCTTTGCCCTCTTACTCTGGCAGAAGCAGCACTGCAGGAAAGCTCCACAAAGCACAGTCACAGGCAGGGCAGCACGTTTTCCTCAGCTATCAGCTCTTCTCCAGGCAGAGGTTCCTCTTGGTTCCAGAAGTGTTTCTGAAGTTTGTAAGTTTGGGTGCCCTTCTTATACCCATTTTAGTCTTTGAAGTCACCTTTCTTCAAAGGGGACTCACACCTTCTTGTGAAATCCTGCCTTGCCCAGGCAAGGCCTCAGACACACACCAGGGGGCTGGAGACAGCATTGTCAGAGGCAGGCACAGTCCTTTCAGATGAGAGTGACCACTCCACCCCTCCCTCCTAGCAGAGATGGCTAATCAGGAAATGCAGATCACACCCCAGCTCCCTTTGTGTCACTGTCTGGTGTGAGGTGAAAAACAACCCAACTGTCAAACTGACCCAGACAGGGAATCCACAAACCAGGCAGAGTCACAGAATGGTTTAAGCAAGAAAATGCTCACTTTCTAAAAGTGGCATTTCCAAACGCACAATCTTAAAATCAACTTTACTAAAAGATGTATTTTTAAATTGTGAGTTCAGGGATCCCAAACTCCACATGTCCATCTACTCTCTAGGGGAATCTACACTTTAATCATATTTAAAGGTAGCCCCCATATTATCCTATGAGAGAGAGACAGACCTTGCAACAGTGAAAACGAAATTGGCAGTATTTCACTGTCAGGACATATAAACCACATTACTATATGTCCTACCTTATCCATACACTGCACCCTGCCCTTGGGGCTACCTAGGGCCTACCTTAGGGGTGCCTTACATGTAAGGAAAGGGAAGGTTTAGGCCTGGCAAGTGGGTACACTTGCCAAGTCGAATTTACAGTGTAAAAATACACATACAGACACTGCAGGGGCAGGTCTGAGACATGATTACAGAGCTACTTATGTGGGTGGCACAACCAGTGCTGCAGGCCCACTAGTAGCATTTGATTTACAGGCCCTGGCACCTCTAGTGCACATTACTAGGGACTTACTAGTAATTCAAATATGCCAATCATGGATGAACCACTTACATACAATTTAAACAGGAGCACTTGCACTTTAGCACTGGTTAGCAGTGGTAAAGTGCCCAGAGTAACAAAAACAGCAAAATCAGAGTCCAGCACACATCAACAACCTGGGGAACAGAGGCAAAAAGTTAAGGGAGACCACGCCAAGGATGAAAAGTCTAACACGTGTCCCCCCCAGCTAAAAGTGGGGAGCAACTACCCAACCTCATGGGAGTTCTCATCACTAAGGCGGAAGAACCTGGACAGACCATCAGCATTGGCGTGCTCTGTACCGGGTCGATGTTCCACCGTAAAGTCCATCCCCTGTAGGGAAATGGACCACCTCAACAGTTTTGGGTTCTCACCCCTCATCTGCATTAACCATCTGAGGGGTCTGTGGTCGGTCTGAACTCGGAAGTGAGTCCCAAACAAGTAGGGTCTTAGCTTCTTCAGTGCCCAGACCACAGCAAACGCTTCACGTTCTATGGCACTCCACCTACGTTCCCTGGGTAGTAACCTCCTGCTAATGAAGGCTACGGGTTGATCTAGGCCCTCTTCATTCAGCTGTGAGAGTACTGCTCCAATACCATGCTCTGAGGCGTCTGTCTGTACAACAAACTCCGTGGAGTAGTCAGGTGCCTTCAGCACAGGTGCTGTGCACATGGCAGCCTTCAGGGCATCAAAAGCGTTCTGGCAAGCCTCTGTCCAGATCACTTTCTTGGGTTGCTTCTTAGAAGTCAACTCAGTTAAGGGGGTAACAATGGTACCATATCCCTTAACGAACCTCCGATAGTATCCTGTGAGACCTAAAAAGGCTCTCACTTCAGTCTGGGTCTTGGGAGGCTCCCAAGCCAGAATCGTGTCAATCTTAGGCTGTAGGGGTGCCACCTGGCCACTCCCCACCTGGTGTCCTAAGTACACAACAGAACCCTGCCCTATTTGGCACTTGCTCGCCTTAATAGTGAGGCCTGCCTTCTGCAGGGCCTCTAACACTCTCCAGAGGTGTTGCAGGTGTTCCTCCCATGTGGAACTAAACACAGCAATGTCATCCAGGTAGGCGGCACTGAACTCATCCAGTCCTGCCAACACCTGGTTGACCAACCTCTGAAAGGTGGCAGGGGCATTCTTCATCCCAAAGGGCATCACATTGAAGTGGAAGTGCCCATCGGGGGTAGAGAATGCTGACCTCTCCTTTGCCCCTTCAGTTAAGGCAATCTGCCAGTACCCAGATGTTAAATCAAACGTACTGAGGTACTTGGCAGCTCCTAACCGATCAATGAGCTCATCAGCTCGGGGGATGGGGTGTGCGTCAGTCTTGCTGACCGCATTGAGACCCCGGTAGTCCACACAGAACCTAAGTTCTGGAGTGGCACCAGGAGCAGCAGCCTTTGGGACCAAGACCACTGGGCTGGCCCAAGGACTGCTGGAGTGCTCAATAACCCTGAGGGCTAACATTTTGGAGACTTCCTCCTTAATGCAAGCCCTCACCCTGTCAGTCACCCTGTAAACCTTATGTTTAACAGGTGTACTGTCCCCAGTGTCCACATCATGTGTGCACAGGTGTGTGACTCCTGGGATCAGGGAAAACAGCGAGGCGAACTGTCCCAGCACGTGGCGACAGTCCCTCTGCTGTTCCTCAGTCAGGGAGGGGGAGAGGATCACTCCCTCCACAGACCCATCTTTCTCTCCTGCAGACAGGAGGTCAGGAAGAGGCTCACTCTCTTCCTCCACCCCGTCATCTGTCGCTAGGAGCATGGATAGCTCAGTTCGCTCAAAGTGTGGTTTGAGGCGGTTGACATGTAGGACCCTCAAGGGGTTCTTGGGGGATTGCAAGTCTACCAGATAGGTGACCTCGCTCTTTCTTTCCACCACCTCAAAAGGCCCAGTCCACTTATCTTGGAGAGCCCTAGGCTCCACTGGTGCCATGACCCACACTTTTTGTCCAGGCTGAAACTCAACCAGAGTGGCATTCTGGTCGTACCACCGTTTCATATCCTCCTGGCTTGCTTCCAGGTTCTCCTGAGCGAGACTCCTGAAGCGGGCAGTCTGGTTTCTTAGTGCCAGCATGTAGCTAAATACATCCTGGGGTGGTTTACTAGGAGCTTTCTCCAAAGCCTCCTTCACCAGACTGAGCGGTCCCCTCACAGGGTGGCCATAGATGAGCTCAAAGGGGCTAAAGCCAAGTCCCTTTTGAGGCACCTCCCTGTAAGCGAACAGAAGGCATGGCAAGAGGACGTCCCACTTACGCCTCAAGGGCTCTGACAGGCCCTGAATCATGCCTTTCAAGGTGCGGTTGAATCTCTCAACCAGACCATTACTTTGGGGGTGGTAAGGGGTGGTGAACTTGTAGGTTACCCCACACACCTTCCACAGAGACTTCATATAAGTGGATATGAAGTTTGTACCCCTATCAGATACTACCTCCTTGGGGAACCCCATGCGGGTAAAAACCCCCATCAAGGCACGTCCCACCACGGGGGCGGTGACCGTCCTTAGAGGAATAGCTTCTGGGTACCGTGTGGCATGGTCCACCAAGACCAGGATGAACCTGTTGCCCATGGCTGTCTTGGGATCCAGAGGCCCCACAATGTCAATTCCTACCCTTTCAAAGGGAGTACTGACTACCGGTAAAGGTTGGAGGGGAGCTTTGCATTTCCCCCCACTCTTGCCACTTGCCTGACAAGTCTGACAAGATCTACAATAAGCAGCTGACTGCTTGTTCATCAAGGGCCAGTAAAAGTGGGAGACAAGCCTCTTATAGGTCTTGTCCTGCCCTAGATGTCCTGCCAAAGGCACATCATGAGCCAAACCCAGTAGGAAGGCCCTGAAGCCCTGGGGTACCACCAGCATACGAGCTGACCCCGGCTCAGGAACCTTAGGCTCACTATACAGGAGGCCATCCTCCCAATAAATCAGGTGAGTACCTGGCGCCCCGCCAGCCGCCTGGGCTGCAGCCTGCTGCCGCAGTCCCTCAAGAGTAGGGCACTCCTTCTGCGCTGTGCAGAATACTTCCCTGGTGGGTCCCCCTTCCTGCTGCCACTGCGACAGCTCAGGGACCTCCCCCAGTTCAGCCACCTGTTCCCCTGTAGGCTCCGGTGCATCACCCTCAGGCTCTGCCTCCTCCCGGACCGTGGGAACTTTTGGGGCGGGTCTCCCGCGCCCCCTGCCTTTCCTCTTCTTGGCGGTCCCCTGGGCCACTGTTTCAGGCTCCAGGGGCTCTTGACTACCCTGATTGGCTGCCATAGACCGGGTGGATACGCATACCCACCCAGGCAGACCCAACATCTCCAAGTGAGACCTGTGTTCCACCTCCTTCCAAGGGGAATCTTCCAGGTCGTTGCCTAGCAAACAATCAACAGGCATGGTTGGACTCACAGCTACTTTCCAGGAACCTGAGACCCCCCCCCATTCAAAGGGAACCTGCGCCACTCTGCAGAGGCGCTCAGAGTTATCTACTGCAACTACTTGGTGAAGTACCCGGGGATCAATCTGCTCTTCAGACACCAGGTGACTCCTCACTGTAGTCACACTGGCTCCTGTGTCTCTCAGAGCCTCCACCCTCTGTCCATTGATGGTCACCCATTGCCTGTACTTCTTAGTGTTATCAGGCACTAGGTTTCTCTGGACCATCTCACTGTCCCCTAGTGAGACAAGGGTCATTTCTGCTGGTTCCCACCCACCTGAAACCAACTCCTCCCCAAGCGCTACACTGGCCAAACCCTGGGACGGTGCACCAGTGGGTGCCGGTGTACTTTTGGGGCATTTGGGGTCCCCCCTCACATGACCCACCTGGTCACATGAATAGCACTTACGTAGGGGACCACCTGCCATTGGCTTCCCTTTGGAGAACCATGGCTTCTTTTCACTGGGGGGTTGGGAATCCTTACCCTGGGAATCAGTTTGGGGCCCTTTAGAGAACTCATCCTGTTTGCCCTTACCCCCCCCTTTCTTCTGAGAGGGACCCTGCCCACCCTTGGCGTGGTCTCCCCCATACCTCTTTTGGACTCTGGTGCTCTCCCAGCGGTCCGCTTCCTGTGCAAGCTTCCTGGGGTCAGTCAGCTTGCTGTCAATGAGGTGCTGGCGCAGCTCTGGAAAACATAAACTGTACAAGTGCTCCCAAGCAATTAAATTGTAAAGCCCCTCATACGTGTTTACCTTACTGCCCTTCACCCAACCATCCAGTGACCTGCAACAAGAATCAACACATTCCAACCATGTTTGGGATTCCTTTCTCTTGTAGGATCTAAACTTCTCCTTGTACTGCTCAGGGGTGAGACCATACCTGGTAAGTAAGGCCTCCTTCATGGCAGGGTAGGTGAGACTCTGAGCATCCCCTAAGGCCGTCAGTGTGTCCCTCCCCTCTGCCTCAAAATGCTTCCACAGGGCTGCCCCCCAATGAGCTTCAGGGACCAGGTTCATGTGGAGAGCTGACTCATAACCCTTGAACCACAAGTAGATATCATCCTCCCTCTTATAATCCCTCACAAGGTCTTTTGGGATGTGTACCCTTCTCACAGGCTGCACTGTAGAATTGCTGCCACCATCCCTACTGGACTGACTCCTCTGATCAATCTCTTTTAAACTGAGCTCATGAGCCATGTTTATCTTCCTTTCCTCAAGGGCCAGCTTTCTCTGTTCCACCTCTAGACTGAGCTTTTTCAGCTCCAACTGGTACTCCCTCTCTGCCTGTCTGTCCTGTAACTCTCCAGGTGTCAGACTCTTGGAGGACACACTGCTACCTGCCCTGGAGATTCTCCCCTGAGACATAGCAGGCCCACCCACTACATCAGTGTGAGTGACTTGCAACTCCTCTTCCCCCTCTGGCTCCTCATCTGTGTGCCCCTCAGCTGCTTTGGCTGTCACCCAGGCCCTCAGCGCCTTTTGCAGCTCATCCTTCTTGGATGAGCTCTTAATGGGACAGCCAACATTACTACAAAACTGCTTCAACTGAGCCACTTTGTAGCTCTCCAATTTCTCCAAGTCAAAAGCAGCTTCAGCTAGGGCATCTCCAGACTGAGACATGATGAGAGGTTAAAAAAATATGCACAGTTCCAAAAACAGAAAAGCAAGTTCTCAAATGAAGTTCCAGAAAAGTCAATCACGGGATCAGCGAAAAAAAGAAACTGAATGCAGAGAAAAACAGTCCAAGTAGAAAAAAACAAAAATCACAAGACTAGTAGTATGTGGTCACGTAGTGGTCTGAGATCAAAACAGTAGTGAACACTTAATTACTGTATGTCAAGTACAAATACAAGTCCAAATCCCGACCGCTGGTCACCAATGTTAGAAATGGGGTCTTTGGTTGACAGTCTGGTTACCCCCTGTTCAAGCAAGGACCCTCACTCTAGTTAGGATAAAAGAGAATCACCCTCAGCTAACCCCTGCTTACCCCCTTGGTAGCTTGGCAGAGCAGTAGGCTTAACCTCAGAGTGCTAGGTGTAAAGTATTTGTACCAACACACACAGTAACTTAATGAAAACACTACAAAATGACACAACACCAGTTTAGAAAAATAGGAAATATTTATCTAGACAAAACAAGACCAAAACGACAAAAATCCAACATACACAAGTCAAGTTATGATTTTTTAAAGGTTTAAAATAAAAAGAGTCTTTAGGTAGTTGTAACACCACACTAGCGCTGCTAGCGTGAAAATGTACCTGGTTTGCGTCAAAAATAACCCCGCACGGGCGGTGTGCGTCGAAAGTAACCCTGCACGGCTGTGTGCGTCGAAAACAACTCGGCACGGCGGTGCGTGTTGAAAAAGCCAGCCACACGACGATCCGAAAGTCCCGCGGCGCAGGGTGCGATCTCTCAGCCTCCGTCAGCGATGCTGCGCGTCGTTTCTCCTGCTCCGGGCGTCGGTTTTTCGGTCGCGTTTCCTGCGGCGTCGTTTCTCAGCTGCGGAACCGGCGTCGCGTCGTTTTCTCAGCCGCGATCGGATTCGCGTCGATCTTTTCTCCGCACGGCGCTCGGTGCGTGTATTTTTGTCCTTAGGCTGCCAGCCTCTCCTTTCAGGGTCCCAGGAACTGGAAGGGCACCACAGAGCAGAGTAGGGGTCTCTCCAGAGACTCCAGGTGCTGGCAGGAAGAAGTCTTTGCTATCCCTGAGACTTCAACAACAGGAGGCAAGCTCTACATCAAGCCCTTGGAGATTTCTTCTTCAAGATGGAAGGCACACAAAGTCCAGTCTTTGCCCTCTTACTCTGGCAGAAGCAGCACTGCAGGAAAGCTCCACAAAGCACAGTCACAGGCAGGGCAGCACGTTTTCCTCAGCTATCAGCTCTTCTCCAGGCAGAGGTTCCTCTTGGTTCCAGAAGTGTTTCTGAAGTTTGTAAGTTTGGGTGCCCTTCTTATACCCATTTTAGTCTTTGAAGTCACCTTTCTTCAAAGGGGACTCACACCTTCTTGTGAAATCCTGCCTTGCCCAGGCAAGGCCTCAGACACACACCAGGGGGCTGGAGACAGCATTGTCAGAGGCAGGCACAGTCCTTTCAGATGAGAGTGACCACTCCACCCCTCCCTCCTAGCAGAGATGGCTAATCAGGAAATGCAGATCACACCCCAGCTCCCTTTGTGTCACTGTCTGGTGTGAGGTGAAAAACAACCCAACTGTCAAACTGACCCAGACAGGGAATCCACAAACCAGGCAGAGTCACAGAATGGTTTAAGCAAGAAAATGCTCACTTTCTAAAAGTGGCATTTCCAAACGCACAATCTTAAAATCAACTTTACTAAAAGATGTATTTTTAAATTGTGAGTTCAGGGATCCCAAACTCCACATGTCCATCTACTCTCTAGGGGAATCTACACTTTAATCATATTTAAAGGTAGCCCCCATATTATCCTATGAGAGAGAGACAGACCTTGCAACAGTGAAAACGAAATTGGCAGTATTTCACTGTCAGGACATATAAACCACATTACTATATGTCCTACCTTATCCATACACTGCACCCTGCCCTTGGGGCTACCTAGGGCCTACCTTAGGGGTGCCTTACATGTAAGGAAAGGGAAGGTTTAGGCCTGGCAAGTGGGTACACTTGCCAAGTCGAATTTACAGTGTAAAAATACACATACAGACACTGCAGGGGCAGGTCTGAGACATGATTACAGAGCTACTTATGTGGGTGGCACAACCAGTGCTGCAGGCCCACTAGTAGCATTTGATTTACAGGCCCTGGCACCTCTAGTGCACATTACTAGGGACTTACTAGTAATTCAAATATGCCAATCATGGATGAACCACTTACATACAATTTAAACAGGAGCACTTGCACTTTAGCACTGGTTAGCAGTGGTAAAGTGCCCAGAGTAACAAAAACAGCAAAATCAGAGTCCAGCACACATCAACAACCTGGGGAACAGAGGCAAAAAGTTAAGGGAGACCACGCCAAGGATGAAAAGTCTAACAACGTTCTGCAGACATTTTTGGCTTAGAGCCTCATTTAGGGTTTCACAGACCTCCCGCCACCAATCCTGTGCTACCCTCACTTCAATTAAAGGTGCAGGAACTGCCTTATTCCTGACAGTGTAGTCTGTGCTGGCCACAGGGCCACTTAGTCACAGTGGTGAGTGCATGGCCCTGTTTAGGGTAAAGCATCCACTGACGATTTTTCCTGCCATGGTGTTTCCAGGCAGGAAAAAAGTAGTGTCCCAGAAATGCAGGGAAAGAGTGTCTCCACAGCTGGGTTACTACCTTTTGTAGCCTCAACAGCTATCCCCTGCTCAGGGTATTTGCTTTTGAGATGGAATAAAGAATGACAAGAAGCCTGCATCAACAGGGCCACCTGCTCTTCATTCAGCTATGCCAAAAGTGCATCCACTCCATTGGGAGGTTTATATTTGAGGCATACTCCCTAGCTAGATAAGAAGGCTAAGGCACATTGGCCTAATCAACTTATCAAGAAACCTGAAAAAAACAGCCCACATCTTGCTCTCAACTACTTCTTCAAATACCTTATGCTTATCTGAAATCTCTAGTGGAAATTCTAAATCACATGAAATCTAGACTAACAAAGGAGTCTGATACTGTGGCTCTCATTTCCATACACAAATTATACCCTTTGGAGACTAGCTAATGTTATACTGTTAGCCTTTGCCAAATAAATAATCAAATAGAGAGAAGAGTATTGAAAAGAGGTTTACAAATACTCTGTGCCATAGAGTCTGGCCATATCTCTTTTATTATAACCGTCCCATGCAGCCTTACTCTGTAAACTGGCAGATACCTCTGAAATGGACTTTAGCAATAACCTGACCAGGTTCTGGCAGTCTTTTCCTCCTTTGAATATGTGTAGTTCTAAAGTCATCATCATGTACCACAAAGCTCCAACATAGATGATCACCAGTCGGGTCAATTACTTCCTTTCCAGTGGAATCGTCATCCTTCAGGCCTTCAAACATGTATTCCTCACACCCATCCCAAAGAAACACGCCATGGATATTAGTTCCAACTGCAAGCAGATCTTAAGCCTAGCATGTATTGGAAAGACTTTTGAAACCGTCATCACTCGACAACTGTCTGTCTATTTGATGGCAGTTTGTCTCCTGAATGATTTTCAGTTAACAGACAACTGTCGTACAAAGCCAAAAATAACTAAATATTTGTAATCAGAGTCACATTATTTCTATTGGCCTTTTGTGCCACATTTGACATAATAAGGTGACAATCCAAAGGATCTCATCAGAGGAACTGTGTTGACATGTTTTGAGCCATTCTCACAGATTTGCTACCATGGTATAAACTAGGCCTGTTTCTTTCCAGAACAGTCTCTGGCAATTGTGACAAACTACGGGGGTATGCAGCCCTTTGTGTGGAGGCAGGATATCAGTCTATTCAAGTGTAAGCAGGGCTGGCCTCAGCTTCTACTTCACATCCTGCCAAATATGGCCCACCCAGACACACCTAAACCCACCTGCCATGTGTTGGAATAAAACAAAAGGTCCAACTGTCAACTACATCCATTCATGTGACCCAGAGACAAGTTACAGGCACCAAATGGCTAAGACAAGAAAATGCTAATTTTCTAAAAGTGGCATTTTCAGAATTGCAATTAAAAATCCGCCTTCACTATAAGTTAGTATTCTAAAATGTGATTAAAGAGACAACAAACATGAACTGGATTCCTATTCCATTTCAGAACTTACACTTATAAAATATATTAAGATAACTTCAATGTCATCATATGGGAGAGGTAAGATTGCAGTAGTGAAAAACAAATTTATGAGCCCAATGTCAGAATCTCAAATCCCTTCTTCTCCCACCGTCACTCTAGATCTCTAGTCTCTCAATCTGTCTAAATTCCCTCTGTCACAATGCTATATCAAAGTCACCAAAACTATCCCCTAATTTCCAAGTGGTCAATTAATCGTTCGTTATTAATCTGTCCAATAGTGTCCATATACCACATCTATGAATTCTAATATTTCACACTTCACATGTTGTTGATTGGTCCGCTTTACAATGTTGTCATCATCAGGCTCGTCAGATATCGAATTTGTTACATCTTCCTCTCCAGTCAGTGTCTTCATTGTTCGCGTACTGGAAAAGAACCCTTTGCATATTTTACACACAATTTGTTACTTTGCAAGAGACCTCATCTCCTGTCCATCGGTTCCCATAGAAAGCTTCTGCTAAGCATTTTATTAAAATAATGAGCATTTCACAGTTAGTTCTCTCTGTCAGCACTTTTAATTAACCGTTAAGAAATACAGCTTCTGCATGAGGCCTGGCAAACAATGCCAAGACACTTGCTAAGTTAAGGCCTACAATTTATAAGCAAGAACATAATTCATAACCCTTAATATGACATATTACTACATTAATCTAATACATTTTCGATATTTTATATGTATTAATCATAAATTAGTACATTTCGTGAATACTGGTGGCCATTCTTCGAGGTCACATTTTCAAATGTGCACATTATTTTTCTACATTATTCATTTTTCTACATAACTCATTATTCAAAATACGTAAACATTCATTAATAATTTCTAATTAAGACATCTGCTTCAGCAATCCCTCCTCTGATGACTAAATATGTTATCACACCAAATTTACCACCCACAATTTTACAGTTCAATTTCTTCAACATTTTTTTCCCTATAAATTCTTTCCTTCCCTCCTCTGATTCTTTTTAGACTTCTTCAATTTAATAGTACATGTCTAACATTTTGAATAAACTGCACTCTCCCCTCTGGGCTGTCCAGGGCCTACCTTCGGGTGCCTTATATTTATTAATAAGGAAGATTTGGGTCTGGCAAAAGGTTATTTTGCCAGGTTAAAATGGCAGTTTGAAACTGTACACAGAGACTTCTATGGCAGGCCTGCAACATGTTTAAAGGCTACTTTAGTAGATAGCACAACATGTGCTGGATGCCCACTAGTAGCACTTAATTTACTGGCACATGGTACATGTAGTACCACTTTACTAAGCACTTACAAGTAAATTAAGTGTGGCAGTTGGGTATAAGCAATTTCCAACAAAAACGAGATCAGCAAGAATAGAGTAAGACAAAAAAGTTGGGGGGAATTACCTAAAGGCTGACAGGTCTAATAGATAGTATTGCTCTGCATTTATAAAACTATTTGGGTGAAAGTAGGGTTTTTGATGTGTGAGGTTAACTTCAGTTTGCAAATTAATAAGCTGTAAAAAATATCTTAGACATGATTCTATTTGGAATTGCTGTCAAACAAATGTCAAGTTTTTTTTAAATTTAGATTTGAAAACACGTTGCAAAACTAAAATAGTATTTAAACAAGAAGAGTCTTAGCTAACAAAACGGCTTAAACCCTTATGGACTGTTAAAAAAAGTGAGCTTGCGAGTCAAAATTGGAAATCTGTTTTGTCGGTTGAAGTATAGGAAATTATATAAATTAAAAATAAAATGAGATAAAACAACATTTTTGATTCAAAACGGAAATAAATGTTGATATTTTTTGGTATATTGTACACCTGTGTGAGAAAAACCTCATAGGATCTCATTAAGAGTTCGGTGGTTATTCCGATTTGGCTGGTAATATGTTACTAATTGAAATGGGGTTACAAGGGTCTGCTGTAACACTGTGGTCTGAGAGCATTTCACCAGGGTACTCTGCCTGGGGGATGCTGTCATAGTGTCAGGGTAAAGGAACAGGCAAAACATTCAGGAATTGATGCGGAAACACCAGTTTCTACAGATTATTCACAAAAATCTCCTAATCAGTACGTCTGCCTCACCCAGATTGACTAATGGCCATAGTCGTGGTGATTCTGGAGGGAAAATAGTTGGAAAGAGGCCCACATTGGGCTTTTTAATGTCGCAAAAAAGACAAAAGTGATCCTACATTATCTAAATAGATAAAACAAGTTGAAAGATGGATTTTCCCCCTTCCATATTTTTGATCAAAAATGGTTTTCTACTATCAGTACCGTCAAGAAAGAAATTAGCCTTTTCAAAGACATCAAACATATGTTTTCTATGGACAAAGAATAAAAAATGGGTTGACGAAGTATGTGTCATACAGGTAATTCTTTGCAAAGTGACTTTATGCAAACATAAATGTGTCTCTTTCTCTTTCAGAAAGGTGCATACGATGATAGGCCTGCCAAATGAAGTTGGTGAACAGTACCCAAAGTTTGATGAGGTAAGAGATATTTACAGTGGCTAATGATTACCGTAATGTATGTGTCTCAATAGTGGTGTCTTTAAATGAAGACTTCTACACCTTTAAAAATAGTACAACGCATGAGAAAGACAAAGAAAGAGTGTATAAAGAGGACAAATAGTGGGCGAAAAAGCACACCATGTAAAACAAGCATTTGCAATGCAGTGGGTCTCGCATTTGCTCGAGTAAGAGCTTTTAGCATTGTAACTTCCTAACTGGACTTTTCTTGGCACATAAATTAAAAATAAAAAGTAAAACAGTTGACATAAGCGAGACGATTCAAAGTGCCTCAGCCACCATAAGCGTGAGCACGAAGGAGAGACACAAAAGGAAAAAGAAGTTAACTCGCAGTCAAACATATAAGCAAAAGTGCAATTATCCATGTAACAGGGTCGATTGCCAGGTGGTAACAAAACCGCCTCAAGGGACAAATGTAAAGCATTTACCAGTGAAAAATATTTTTGAAAGGCAAGCCCAGGAATAGTGATAGTGATGGGCGTGCCGTGGGCGTGGTTAAAAGCCCACCGATAAATTACAACACGCCAGAGCACTTGCGTGCTCGACCTAACAATTCTTCATGCCAGGATGCATGCTGTTCAAAGGAATGTAAATGTGTGCAACTGGTTAATCTGCAAATGTAAGGACTACTTAGAAGCAGTTTTAACTTTCATTGACAGTCACTTGAGGCTGCATGATGACAAACATTTAGGACCTGATTTATATGTTGATGGTATGTATACTCTGTCATAATGGACTCTGTTAGGCGGTTGGAGAGGTTTGGCTATGGTGGTGACAGAGTAGTCACCATTGTAGTCAAACCTAAGGTCCACCCACATACACATTTGGCTGGAGGACCATTCTGGCTATATGTCTGCATACCCAATGAGGATGTGTGGCCAGATAGCCATTTTTTTACTGCCTGACACTGCCAAGCAACCCCTGGGGGTGACAGATAGTCAAATGCAAATAATGCTCCTCTTCCCTGTCATAAACATGACTCCCAGGGTGAGGGGAGCATCACTTGTTTTATTTTCAAAAAGAAAATCCGTTTCTGGATTTTAGATTTGGAAATAAAGAATGAAAACTGTTTGGCGCATGATACATAACTGCCTACCTGGCGGTTTTTTATAAATTTAGTGGGTGATCTGTACACCGTGGGGATGGAGTAATTGCCTCCATCCCCCGGCATAATGACAGGCTCTCTGCCAAAACGTAAATCAGGTCTTTATTCTTTTTGAGAGGTTGTAAGTGTGTAACAAACTGAGTTCGGGCATACGTACTCTAAATGGAAACATAAAAAATGTTTGCACTAGGTACAGTATGATTTTCTGTTGCTAAAATCTTTATTTTGAAAGCACATTGTTTATTGTAATCCTAAATCTTTTTTGCATGATTTGTAGCAGTCTTTCTTCTACTGTGGGTAATGCAAGTTTAAAATAATGACTTACATATTCATGGTGCTTGCTGTCACAGGCTGAGACCCCGTAGCACAAAAAATACACAGTCACTATTCCCTGAAGCAGAATCCCAACATGGCTGCCAACACTTCCTTGTTGAAGGGATGGCAGCCAAACAGATCTCAGCACGAGATCGGGAGAGTTCCCAAAGCCTTTGCCTCCCTATATATACAAATTTATATTGTCTTTAATATTTCAAAAACTAATGAACAGATTTACACCAAATAGCTAAAAGGATTCTTTCTGGACCAAGAGCTACCTTTCTGTAAAATTTGGTGTAATTTCCTCTAGTCATTTGGGTAACTGTTCACAATCCCTATAGAAATTAACTTTGCAAAGGCTTTTTTATTGACGCCTCTGTTTTTTTTGGCCCCCGCTTGACAGAAACTTTCTAGACAGCAGCTGAAGTAACTGTCGTTTTTTTTTTTTCAATATTTTTGAAGATTCGTTAAGAGGCACCAAAGATATAGACAAGTAAAAAAAAGATTTTTCTATAGAAACTAGATCCTAACTATAACTACCTACTAGCGACCAACACTAGGTTTATATATATATATATATATATATATATATATATATATATATATATATATCTTAGTGGCAGTCGCTGCTAGGTAATTATAGTTAAGTCTGCAGTTGCATAGCAAAAGCAATTTTGCTAAGAGTTGCTAAGAGAGTAAAAAGAGTGGTCCGAAAATGCAAAACACCTGATGCATTTTCCCTAGACTTCTTTAGGCAAGTCTAGAGCAAAAATTGCTGAACGGAATTACACCAAATTTACCAGGAAGCTAGACCTTGGTCCGCAGACTGTGTTTTTTTGTGATTTTTTGTAAATCCATTCAGTAGTTTTTGAGAAACTGAGGTTGAAACATATTTGTATTTGTATATCTGAATGGTTGGGTCCACATGAGTTTTGAGAGAACCTCAAGGGAGCGGCAGTTTAAAAATAGAGCATTCTTATTGATCCAAGGAGTTTTATTTCCCTTGGACTATCTTGTTCCCGCAAGAGCGAATATTCTGATTGGCTGCCATCAACATGAGAAAATGGTGCTGGCAGCCATCACAGGACTCAGGGACTTAGAGCCATATGTACGAACACATTGTCCCCTGTCCTGAAATTAGGAAAAAAATAATATAAGGGGCAGGGCAAGATACCAAAAAAGAAGAAAAGTGGCAAAAAATGCTGTGATCCTGTGGCCGGTCGGCATTTATTACATATATATGTCTCGGGAACCCACCTCTGGGGCTTTATTCATAAAAGAAAGGGGGCTGCATGGCCCCCATCCATGAGCCTCCTGAATCCTCGGGCCAAATTTAACATGGGTTGGGGGGGGAAATGGCCCCCGTCCCTAAGCCTCAAAAGGCCCGGGAAGCCCGCCCTTGGTGCCAATATTTAACTGAATAGGCACCGTTCCTGAGCCTCTCATGGCCTCAGGGATCCAATCCACCGGAGTCAGCTCAGGGGTGTTAAGACTCTCTATGCAGTCCCCAGCAAGAGTATGACACAGACACATACACCCACTCATATACCCACAGTGTGAGGTTGGCCTCATGCAGCGGTTAGATTAAAGTATGGTAATTAAATATGACTTTAAGTTTAATAAAATAACGTAAAAATTGGCTGGAAAAAACAGGTTTCAGGGACATTATAGTTAGGAAATAGAATTTTAAAAAACTTAGAAAATTACTAAAAAAACAATGGTTACAGGGATGTAATAGATAGGTTCAGATTTTTCACACACATAACCATAGAAATTCAGCAGTTATAGTTATACTTATGTCAAGAAACTATAACTCGTGCCCTAAGGTAACTATAATGCGCTTCCCTGCTATACACACAGACACTTACATACATATATATGAAATGCCATGATTTTGTAATTCAATAAACTATTGAGAAGTGAACATTGTAGTTGGCTGTACCTTTTGTGTGTGTGAGTGAGTGTGTGTGTGTGTGTGTGTGTGTGTGTGTGTGCGCCACTAGGTAGTTATAGTTAGGTCCTAGTTTCTATAGTAAAAGCATTTTTTGCTTGCCTATTTCTTTGCACAGGTTGACAAATCTTCACAAAATTTTCCCAAAAAATACAACGCTCACATCAGCTGTTGTCTGGAAAGTATGGATGTGATCAGTCAAGCGGGAGCTGAGAAAAAGAGGGATTCCAAAACGTGCTTTCTCCATGTTGATTTCTATAGAGATTTTGAACAGGGATAGCGGCTAAACCACTGGATGGATTTACATAAAATTTGGCAGACATCTAGCTCTTGGTCCAGAAAGTGACCTTTTTTGTGATTTGGTGTAGTTTTCTAGTTATTAAATTGGTATATATAGGGACACAGATCCTCCTTGGGTTCTCCTTGGATCCTCTGCGGATTTGGAGGAAAAGCAAGGCCCTGATTGGCTGGCTGCAACCTGACAGAAAAGTGGTGGCTGCCATTTTGTTTCTTGCATTGCCTGGTTTATTGCAAACAAACTGTGTAAAAACATATAAGGGGGTCAGCATACCTGTATACTGACCCCCATAGGACACCCCTTAGGGACCCCTCATAGACAAAAAATTGCCCTTTTATTTCATCCAATCTGCGGATTCAAGGATCCTCCTGGGGAAAAGCAAGGCCCTGAGTGGCTTGTCGCAACCTGGCACAAATATTTACATGTGTTTTAAAACATACCATAGAAATTCACTGAAAAAAACAAAGGTTACAGGGACTTTATAGTTAGTTTGAAGTTTTACCCCTACAAAACCATAGAAATTCGGCAGTTGTAGTTATACTTAGAGTTATATTTATCTGAAGAAACTATAACTCATGTTGGAAAGTAACTTTGGGCAATGATTTCTAGTTTTTTAACATCAGTATAACTATAAGTATAATTATAACTGCTGAACACTGCACAACCTTCCCCAGGGTGCCAACCCCCTCTGTGAGCAGACTTTAGCCGTGTGCAGCAGGTTTGACTGCAGGAAACAGGGTATCCATCCAAGCCGCAAAGTGCAGCTAAAACCCACTGTGCAAGGTCATCAGCTTCGCTCAGCAGGGTTTGGTCACACTAACCCATCTGACACAGGCAGCCTCCCCCCTGCTGTGCCAATCCCTCACCTGTGCACAGCCGGGATATGTGTGGGACTTTTCCCAACTTAATAAGTGTGGCCAACCCTCGTTGGTGGGCAATGGCCAACCACAGTTGTAGTGTACTGAATAGTTATCTTTTTCTAGGATTTGTGAATCCCACAACTCCAGGAAATTCACAAGGGGCAAGGGAGGCAAAAGACTACACAAATCTGTCAATGAAATCACAGACCCTCCAAGAAAATATGTTTTATATAATTATTTTAAAGCTGGGGTTGCTTCGAGGTCCCCCACATGGAACTAGAGTTAGGGTAGGTTCATTGTACCACCCTATGCTCTATTTTGTTTATTTTTCACAACATGTTGCTCGGTGCAGCATGCTGGATAATAGTGGCTTCAACAGAAATGTTTCTGTGAGAGCTAGCCAGTCAGAGTGTGGTGGCTTTGTGAATCTGCAGCTTAATTCGTAAATCCACGATGGACAACCAGAGAATCTTCAGTCCAGTGGTGTGATATTCTAATCATTAGTTAGACCTGGTTAAAGTTTGACTCAGACTGCTATATCGAAATTGTGACACCTGACTCTTTTCCTTATTCTATTTTATGACTGCCCAATAAGAGCTGGTGATGGGTTCCTGGCCTATAAAAATGACATTCATGTCAGTAAAGCTCATCTCTGGTCCTTTCTCTGTGTCAGAGGTCTTAATATCAATATTGCAATATTGCTTAGAACCTTTGATCTCATTTGCATAACCTGCACTGGTTGGATTATATAAATCATGTTTTTTGTAGGGTTATGCTTTTCATGAGATCAATAACTCTTTTCACTCAGCATGAAGAGGTTGAGAAATAGTTCCATCAAAACCTCTTCGAACAACACAATTTAAAATGACAGTAAGACCCATGTGGCCTTACAAGGAAAACTCCGGTCTGAAATAACGTTAAGGGGTTTCATTACAAGTTCGGACTCAGTTATTTAGACACTTTTCAAAACATAATTATAAAGATACAGAATAACCATTAGTTGACCAAAATGATAGACAAAGTTCAAACAAACTAACATCAAAAGAACTAAACAGTCAACAATGAAAATGCAAAACAGCAACAAAATAACTTGATGAGTAGAAAACAAGCGCTGTTCAGTTTCTTTAAACATTAAGGCAATTTAAGAGTCATCTAAGCTTAGCTAGCTAGGGCAAGGGGAAAACCCTACAGATTAGCAAGTCACAAATTAACATGTGCTGGGCTAAAACATGTGGGCAAAAAGAAAAAGAATAAAACAAATTTGGAAAACGTACATCTGGGTCAAAAAAAGGTAAGTAACCAAAGTTGGCAAAAAAGTAAGTAAAAAGGGAAGGCATTACCATGCCAGAAGCTCAATCAAGAGCCTTCTTCTTAGGGTCAGGGGAAAAATATGTAAAAGTCTCAGCACAGCATTGAAATAAATAGTGTCGGTAGAGGTCTGTACCCCTCTGAGTCCAAGGGGATCGAGTCAGAAGGGCGGAAAGGAGCAGAATGACCAAAGCCCAAGTAGGCAAAGGTATATTAAACTCCATAGTGCAAGATAATTTACTCATCCATCACTCCACATGACTCTGAAGGTGTAATTTTCCAATGAAAGTTCATTGTGCGGCATGGTAACCGCAGCATCAGTGAAGATTCTCATTACCGACATGTAAAGGGCATTCATCTTAGCTCATTCGTGCATGGTGAAACAAATTTAGACATTTTACTTCCACAGTTCAAAAATGTACTGGATTTGATGTTAATTTCTCAGGCTCTCTATCTGTAAAACAATAGAGCATCTATTACCATGCTTACATTTCATAGGAACGAATTCTGAAGTAAAAGTCACATTAGCTATATTGACTAAATGTTTTTCTACACAGTCAGAAAACAGGGCCTTGCAGGCCACACTTAGGCTAAGCAAAGTTAATTAAAATGGCACCATCAGTTATACAAAATAAGTACATATAACATTCAAAAGTATAAATTCAACATTAGTAAACATTGTCAGTGTTCATGTTAGAGTAGATTTAAAATGAAAAAGCTCTGTTAATAAATTGGTTTAATTTAAAGTGCAAAATTACCTTTTTCAACTTTTGCATGTAACATATAAAACCATTTTGCCTCTGAAATTCAGTGTTGTTTTAGTGCACAATACTATTTAACATGATAAAGAATCATATAGAATTAAAGTAATTTGTTATACATTAAGTTGTACGGCTATACCACCATCTTTTTGTAACCTACATTGAATGCACATTAATATAGGTTTTCAGTGCACCACTTTACAATGAATTTATTGGTACTTCAATTAACAAAATGCATAGATTGTCACATATAGATGATCAATGCGATTTCAGGGGTAGCAATAACATTTCTGCTATATCAATCCCCCCTCTGATAGTGAATCAAGTCATCACATCAGATTACAATCTCTTATTTTCAGTGAGACTTGTCAAAATATTTGAGGACATTCTGGGAAAGATCTTCTGGACACCTCCACTTACTTACTGTCACTGTAAGATATGCTTCCTCTAGTTTCCAGCTCAATTTGTTCCTTTTTCCCTCTTTTTGATCTCCTTTTTTTCAACGTCTTATATAACTTGTATATACCAACTGCAACTAAGGCACACAAAGCTATTATCAATAAAGGTCTCAGGACACTGCCAACAATTCCTCTCCCTAAACTTCAAATCACTTTCCAGCAGCTGAAAAACCACTACCTATAGCTTCAGAGACACCTGTTGCCTCTAACTCCTTCAGGTGCTTTTTCAAGCTTGTTATGTTTGCAGTTTACTTTTTCAGCTCCTTACAGTTGTCCGGAATGTAACTGAAGCATTGTTGAACCAGCAACATTTTGCAAACTACGTCCTATTTTGCAAGAAGGATATACAATAAAAGATGATTCTGTAAAGTCATTTGGCAACCACTTCTGTGTCTACTAACAAGTAGCTGGAGCTGTAGATAGCTTATCTACAATCGTTGACAACTTCCTTATTTTGTGATCATTCAAGATCACACCCACAGATGGAATTATGGCACCAAAAATATCTCCTATAATCTCTGAAGCACTGACACCTCTTTTGACTCTTGTATTTGACTTCTCATCCCAAATAGGATCATTGAAATGCTAAACATGATAAATCTTTGGAAAGAGTAGCCCTAGATAACATGTAACATGACATCCTTTTGGCAACCTGTAATATGCATTCTTTCCACAGATAAAATAAATTTCTGGTATAGAGGGGTCTTGCCAAGCTAACATTAAAATCCAAACACTCTTAAACAAAAAACAGCTCTACATTCACTAGTCCCTACAAATTTTGTTTCACTTTTCAATTTTGGTCTATATACACACAGCCTCCCTACATATTGCCAATATATGGCAAGGGATCCTTGATTCCATGTTAATGAATGGGTCTCTTCTATGTAGCACTACTCTTTTTTCTACTTGATCTTCTCCTGTTTTCAACTTGCCCTATAAATTCCTTTTCTAATGGGGTGAGAATACAGGTCAGATTGTTTCTATGGGCATAGAATGTGCCAGAGAATAAGTAGGTTGAAAGAAAGTTCGCACTGTGTCAATGGTTTTAGCTGTAGTAATGCTGCTCAATTGTTTCATGATGGGACAATTGAGAAAAAAAGGTCCTAATTAGAATATGAATACCGGAAATACTCTTGCTGATACAAAAGAGTCAGCAGCAAACTACAGGAAATTCCATAAGTCAAGGGGATACTATAATAAGTAATTCCCTCACTAACTGAGGGTAATTGGGTGCAGACATAACAATCTTTAATTTCCATGGCATTTACATACTCATATTACAATATGTACCATACATTTGTAGACAGGTCACCTCTGCACGTAACTCTTTCTCATTGAAAAAGGAATTTTTATTTGCTATTGGGCTTGCATAACTCGGGGCACTTGTGGCTATAATATTCTCTGAATTAGTAGGTGTTGGTAAAGTTAATTCCATGAGCAATAAAATAATCATTATCATTGTCACAACTAGCACTCATACACAAATGTATCTACACTTACTACTAATGTTTCTATTTGACTCCATGTTCTCTAATTTCAAACCAAAAATAAAATAAAAATGTAGTTTTCGGCAGGAAAGTATCAACTGCCTCGTTTTAGTCTTTTTATTCAAGAGCAAGCAAATACCAAGAAAAAAATAAAATGAAAACAACACTTTTTTTTCTCAGCAATGTTCAAACATTAGCTGCAAACATCTTCTTGATCAACTAGAAAGTTCATCAAGTTTTTCCACTAACATTCAGAAAGCCTCTAATATAAGTTCAGGTCTCTCTAATAAATGCGCAGATAAGAAAATCACCAATAAACACATCTAGGGTATAATGTCTCAGTTCATCAAGTGGCAACAAAATTTCAGAGTTCAGTTCTGCCACAAGAACGAATTCAAGAATGCTCAACATGATACGTTTTTGTTGTAATTTCCTTCTCCCAGTCTTTTGATGCAAAATATGTTCATTCAGATGCTGCATACTTTTGAATAGGAACTCTCTTTCTCTGAGGTACTGGTATGTCAGTATCACTGTTGCTCTGAACAGGTTCTTCAGTTTTTTCTGAAATCATTGAGGGCACTTGGACAACTGGCACAGCTTTCCCATTTGACCATTTGTCTCCAGGTGCAACATTTTCTGATACAGAAATAGATCAGCATCTGAGCTTTTCAGAGCCAACTGTTTCTGTCTCAACACTTCTGTACTAACCACTGCTGTTGACTCACTCAGACCTCAACTATCAGTCACTTGCACATTCCCAACAGCCTGACTAACCTGATCCCTCTGACTCACTGTAACCGACCCTACAGGGACCGGTGCTGTATCCTGAAGGGGACTTGGAACTTTGTTAATTTTGGATGGATTTACCCAGTTAGGGAGACCAGCACACGTGCTTCTTGACCATTACCCACTGTAAAGAACTAGCTGACTAGGTTTGTTCTGTGACTCCTCAGATTGGAAAAGCTACAGTCCACCCGCAGCAGGAGCACTGACACAACTTGCTTCCAGGTTACTGGGCACACGTCGTGGCACAGCTCCTTCTGCGTCAAAGTTCAGTTCTGAACACAAGAATGAATTCAAGAATACTCAGCTGGATACGTATTGTTAAAACAAAATGTTGTAAATTCCTACTCCCAGTAATTTCCTGCAAAATAGATTAATTCAGGTGCTGCATACCCTAAACTAGGAACTGTCTTTCTCCTGGATCTGAGGTACTGGTCTGCCAGTATCACTGTTGCTCTGACCAGATTCTTCAGTTTGTTCTGAAATCATTGGGGCCACTTGGACTACCTAAGTGCTTTCTCATTTGACCATTTGTCTCTGGGTACAACTCTTTTTTCCACAGCACTAGATCGTTTGTCAGCATCATGGCTTTGTGGAGCCAATTGCTTCTCTCTCAACACTTCTGTACCAACCACTGCTGCTGACTCACTCAGACCCCCCTCAGACTGTAACTGTGCTATATCAGTCACTTGCACATCCCCAACAGCTTCACTAACCTGATCCCTCCCACCCTCTGAAACCGACCCTTCAGAGACAGGTGATGTATCCTCAAGGGGGCCTGGAACTCTGTGAGTATGGAAAGCATGTACACAAAAGGGAGACCAGCACACTTCACGGCTGTTGTAGTCAAACAACCTGGTGTGGCCCCTTGCAGCACGGTTCTGAACAGGACTTACTCACATGCTTCTTGACCATTACCCATTGTAACGGACTAGCTGACGTGGTTTGTTCTGTTATCAGGTTGGAGAAGTTACGATCCAGATGCAGGAGGCTCTTTGACATCACTTGTGCCCAGGTCACTGGGACATTTGTCTCATTAATTTTTCACAAATGCTAGACGATGCAATATTTTCCACTGGGCCAGTGACCTGGGCACAAGTCGTGTCAGAGCTCCTGCTGTGGCTGGACGGTAGCTTCTGCAACCTGATTAGACACAGAATGAACCACATCAGCTAGTCCTTTGCAATAATCCAGTACCAAGTCATCTGTGTTGTTCACCAGCGCATTTGCAGGACCATCTCATAGCGCCCCACGATAATTTTATGTGGGGACAAGCTAGTCTTTCTGACTGGAGATCTGCACAAACTCACCAAAACAAGAGGCAATGTGTGAGGTCATTTCAATGAGTTTGAATTTCACCAATCGGGACTTCAAAGTTCCATTATGTGCTCCACTATTCCTGAAGCTTCAGGTCTGTAACTGCAATGTAGTCTTTGCTCAACTTGTAATGCTGCACATAAGAATTTCAGGACTTCAGTGTTGAAGTCTGAACCTCAGTCTGACTCTAGAGAAATCAGATAGCCAAACCCTGGAATCAATTACCTAAGTAACAGCTTTGCTACTGTATAACCGTCATTCTCCCGGTTGGGTAGGCTTCAAACCAACGAGAGAAAACGTATACACTAACAAAGGTGTATCTCAGTCCGTTGCACATGTGAAGCTCAATAAAATCAAGCTGCCTTGTGTTGAAAGGTCCTCCTGATCTGCCTATGTGAGTTAGTGTGACTGCTGTACGTTTACCTACATTCATCTGTTGACAAGTGACACATCTGTGACATACGGTCTTTGCCATCAGTTTGAATCTGGGGTTGAACCAAGTTTGTATGAATGTTCTAATCATAACATCATGATCAACATGAGCCTGACCATGGTAATGCCTAGCCACAGCTAGCAACAAACTATTAGGCATCACAACTTTTCCTTCACTTGAAACCCAAACATCATCCTCATCTCTCTTGACACAACCTGCTCTAACCCAACCTTGCTGTTCTTCCTCTGACACTTCTTCCTGCAACCTCTTAACTTCCTCCCAGGTATCTGTAGCAGTTAACAGTTGTGACATGTCATCATTTGACTCAGTGGAATGCTCTCGATTAAAGCAAGTACAATTCAGGGCACAGAATCTTGCCACCTGACCAGGGAGTTGTTGCTGAGAGTCACATAATCAGCGGCTTTGTGCTGTGCAGAGCACTTCATTCACTATTTGGGCAGGTAACTGTAATGCATTCAGGAGAATATATACTTTATTTCCATTCCTGATAGGCAATCCGTAAGAGGTCATAACCCCTCTGTGGGACCCCAACTGTCCAAAGTTGTGAACAGCTCCGAAGACATATTGACTATCAGTGAAAATTGTCACCTTCAACTGTTCAGCAACAACTAATTCAGCTACTTGGGCAGAAAAGACTCCTTGAAGCCAAGAAGCTTTGACTAAACCTGAGACTATATGGGCAGCATAACCAGCTTTCAGGGTATCATAATTTTCTTTTAAACAGGAGCCATGAACAAACATTACAAAGTCATTTTCAGGTAGGGAAATATCTTGAATGTCAGGTCTTGGTTTTGTGCATAGTTCAGTATCATCTACACCGTCATGCTCAATTCTATCAGTACAATCACCATTTACATCTTTATCCTTCACAGGAATGGGCATCAAAGTTGCATGTTTTAAAGTATTACAACATTTCATTTAAGTGACACATTCTGAGCTGCTAAAAATAATTTGCTCATAACATGTAAGACACACACTTGTAAGATGCTGAGTCTTGGTGCAGGACAACAAAACTTCCACTGAGTGGCAGACTAAAACATCCAAAGGATGGCCCATAACAATGCTTTCACCCTGTTCCATGCTGATGCAGACTGCAGCAATGGCTTTAAGGCAACTAAATAAAGCCAAATCCACTGGATCAAGAGTGGCAGAAAAATATGCTGTAGGTTTGTACTTCCATGCATTTGAGTCAAAACTGAGAGAGCACATCCCTCTCTGTCACAGCAGTACAAAGTAAAATATTTATTGTAATCAGGCATTTCCAGAGCAGGGGCACGACAGAGATTTTCACTCTGGTCTATAAATGCACATTTGCAGTTGTCATCCAGTGGTATGGGAACAGACACATACTTGTGTGTCAGCCTATGTAAAGGCTAGATCTAAAGGGAAATAGTTGGAACCTACTAGAAACAGTAGCCAACCATTCCCAAGAACATCCTGACTTCTTTCTGCATCTTTAGGGGACTCATTTTCATAATTGCTGAGATTCTTTCTTCTGACAACATCTTTGCACCTTTCTCAATGTGGTGACCTAAGTACAACACTTCTTTCTTATAGTACTGCAATTCAGTCAGGGAAACTTTATGTCCATTATCAGCTAAGTGGTTCAACAGGGCAATTGTATCTCTCCTACAGGCTTCTTTAATGTTTAATGCCACTAGTAAAGAAAAAGGGCTCCCTGCTACAAATCAAAGCTCCAAAAGGGAGGGAAATCACATGAATGTGCTAATATCCAATAGCAACTCTGTAAAGCAGTCATAAATGGTTGTACATCACGTGGTACAGGTGAAGGCCAACCAATAGTCTACACAAGAAATATTGATACAAAACATATTTTATTTAATCATATATAAATGCTTCCATTTATTACAATTGATATAAAATCCCAATAAATTGAAAGCCAACTAGAATCTACATACACACATTCACTCACTGTAAGGGGGTGGGGGGACCAGCGTTTTCCAACGTCATATTTTTTGTCGCTTGGCTAGTAGCAGAGTCAGGTCTATGAAATGTGCCTCAGTGCGGCTGTTTTTAGGTTGGGGATAGAGCCCTAGTATGTAGTGTTCCATTGTGTCCCAGTGTGCACATTCCGTCATTGACCTAAGTGAGTCACCAACTTCTGCCCAGGATGCCAAGTGTCGGCAAGGCTAAATCATATGTATCAAATCTGCTTCTTCGGTGCGGCATCAGTGACCTTCGATGGGATCAGGTATGCCCTGTGAAAAATCATGAAATGAATACTTTTTAATTTTGTGTTACGGGCTATATGGGTGGCATATTCCAAGAGGAGTCACCACTCCTTGTCATGGAGTGGTCGGGCCATCTCCGTTTCCCATTTACCTCGTAATGGTGACAATGATAACTGAAGGTCAAGATGTATGCTTCTATAGAGCCACCGAAGTAAGTGTTTACCATTTCCCTTTTTGTGAATTGCTTGTACCAACCTGTGTGTTTGTGGCTCTTTTCCAATTTGCGTCCAGTGTGCCCTGATAAAGCGTGTGTGAAGAAGAGTGTCCCGGGGAGACCATAGACCTGCATAAATTCATGATGTGAAAGCAGCGACCCCTCTTCAAACAGGTCTCCCACTGCTGATACTACCTATTCCTCTCATTGTCTGATACGCGTTGTAGACAGCACACCTACATAAGAGGGCAGACCGCAGGGTGGAATATTAGGTGTGTATGAAACCATGGTTTGTGTAAGGTAAAGCGACATGCGCCAGTATGCAATGGCATTAGGCAATAGTAGTGGCAACGTTTAGAGGCGATTTACTTTCCCAGGTGATAACAGTGAGTGTAGGTGGCCGTTTCACAGTTGAGATAATCTATTTCTTGTAAGTTAATGCCAGCTAACCAGTGAGAAAGCCACTCCAATTGTGCCTTGTGAGAAAACAGGGCTGATTGCAGAGGCCCCCTAACTTTGTGTCCCCATTTTCCACTTTTTGCTGGTGTTTTCCTGACTGATGGTGCCCTGGGTACTGCTAACCAGTCCCAGGGCCTGTGCTCTGCGTAAAATGGATATGCAGATTAGGCTAATTATAATTGGCTAAATTAACCTACCTATAAGTCCCTAGTATATGGTAGGGCATGTAGGTTTAGGGACCACAGCATAGGTAGTGCACCCATAGGTGCACTGCTGAGGTGCCCAGTGTCATTTTAAAGGCAGGCCTGCCTTGCTGGCTGCTTGCAAATTCGACTTTGGAATTAAAAGTAGTTCCAAAGTCTTAAACTACCTTATTTTTACATATAAGTCACCCCTAAGGTGTTCCCTATGTGCCCCTAGGGCTGGGTGCCATGTAACTATAAGCAGGGACTTTATAACAATAGTTTTATAAGCCCTGGTGAGGTAAAAACAGCCATATTTGTTTTTCCCTCATAGTAGTAAATGGCCTTCATAGGCTAGAATGGGGAGACTTTATTTTTATTTTTAAAGTCTCTTTAAATGATGCATACCAAGAGTTTGGTATCAAATTAATTGTTGTAATAAATCCCACAACTTCCAGTTGTGGGATTTAATATAACTTGTTCAGGTAAAGAGTTTTAAACTTTACCTGAAAAGTTACCAATTTCAGCAGCTTGGCCAAGCTGCCTTGATGAGGTGTGAAGTGGCCTGGCTTCACACAAAGGAATGTGCCTGTGGGAGGGAATCTCCCCTCAGCCGATGGTGAGGCAGGAAGGGGGAGGGCTGCCAAACTGGTCTTCAAAGGCAGAGAAGGACATTTGGAGCAACCAGCAACACCCCCACATCCAGACAACTAGGTGCCCCCTTGATTAGATTAGGAGAGGGCAGGAGAGGGGTGTGTTTATGATTTTTAGCCACACCAGTGGGTGGGCTCAGCCAGATGTAACCTCCAAAAATCAAATTCAGCCATGATGGATTTTTAGAGAATGTTGCCTCCTGGGATTGATTTTTGCCACACTTCCCAGGAAGTGGTCATCACAGGGGGAAGGACCCTGCACCTGATCAGAGAACCAGGACCCCCCTGCTTTTCACCCAGGAGCAAGGATAAAACTGGCAGACCTGCACCCACACCTCAGTTCCCTACCACATCCAACAAGGAAGAACAACAGAAGAAGAAGGACTGCCCTGCTGGACCCCTGGCCTGCACCTGGAACCTGCACTCAGAAGGACTGCACCAGCTGCACACTTGGGCTTCACCACAAGAAGGACTTTGCCTGGCTTCAACTGGTTCAAGGAGGGACTCCCTGTTTGCTACAGGTGAAAAATTGCTATCCAGAGTCCCCTGCACCAACTCCTGAAGAAAGCGACCAGCTGACCACTGTCCAGTGACCAAAAAGGAGTTTGAGCCAGGTGCATTCTGGGAGTTGTAGTCCGCTCCCCCCAAGGACCATCTCAGAACTTCTGGACCCTTGTGGTGAGCTGTGGACCCCAAAGAACCTTAAAAGGACATCTGGGAGAAGCCCCAGAAGTTTGGAGAAGTTTGGACAACTTTTGTAAAAAAGCTCCATAGAGGGACCGACCGGCCGCAGCAACTCTAGCCGGCTTTCCTCAACCGCGACCCGGCCTGATTTGCTGGTTCGTCCCGGTAAAGAAAATCTCAGAAAAAGAGACTAAGTCCGAAGGTAAAAAGTTGACCGGGACCTCCCAGCCAGCGTATCCGAGGAGGGCTCCATGGACGTCGGATCAAGATCCAGGTTTACCCCGGTCGAAGGATTTTCACCTCGAAAAAACGACTAAGTCCGAAGGTAAAAATCTCCACCGAGGATTCCAGCATCGCCTATCCGGAGAAGGGCTCCAGGAGGTCGGATTGGACTGGCAGGTTCGTCCCGCTGAAGAAAATCTTCGAAAAAAAGACTAAGTGTGAAGGTAAACTTTTAACCGAGGCCTCCAGCGGCCTGTAGCCAAGCAGGGCTTCATCGCGGTCGGCCTGAAACTTTGACTTTGCCCCGGACGAGGTGCAACCAGATGACCCGATTGGTGCTTTTTGTTTCTAGGCGCTAAAAAAAAAAAAATTCTTTAAAAATTCATATCTCCGGTTCCCCTTATCCAATTTTATTTGTTTTGGTGTCATTTTAAAGATAAAAATATAATCTATTTTTATAAACTGGTTTTGCATTTTTAAACTGTTTCCTGTGTTTTATTTAATTACTGTTTTGCGATATTTGAATGCTTTACACTCTGTCTCCTAAGTTAAGCCTTGACGCTCGTTGCCAAGCTACCAAGGGTTGAGCTGGGTTTAATTTACTGAGACCTAACTGGACCTTAGTGGAGGTTAGTGGCCTATTGCTAAGTGTAGGTACCTACCTGCTCTTACCAATAACCCATTTTCCAACATGCCTCCAAACAGTATGCTCTAAAATCTGGTGCGCCCATGCCTTCCTCGCCTGCCAGCAGCTTTTTATTTTTGAAGACGCAATGTGATGCTGTACCGATATGGGTCAGTTAGAAGAAAAATGAGTGTGTAAAAAACTGTGGATAGAATAATAATGGAGAGATTAACAAAATATTAAAATAGCTTTGGGAGCATCAACATTTTAGTCTAGGCTAGTGGCCAGACACTGATGAGGGGAGGGTAACCCAAAACTTCATTTAGGATATTAGAGGTGCTATTACCCTCAAGGGGCTCCCGTTGAGTAGGTCTGTGTGAGCTCTGTATATCTAAATGCCCAGATATTGAATGGTTTGTTGCACCACTGTAATTTGATGTGTGGCTAGTGAGATCATGCGATTCTAGCTGTAGGAGTCAGGTCCATGGTCATATCTCAGGTGGACATGAGTATGTCATCTGCCTGTAAAGAGACTGTGTGCGTGTGGCCCATCTGGGATGTTCCACTCTGTCCCCTCTTGACGTAGTCTCTGCACGAGCATTTCCATCACCGGGACAAATAGTAATGGGAACAATGGGCAGCTTTGTCTTGTGCCTCAGGATATTGAGTATTCAGAAGAAATGTGCTTCCCTGTTCTAGCCCTGGCTGTAGGGTGTGCATAAAGGCCCGTATTTATACTTTTTGATGCTAAACTGCGCTAACGCAGTTTAGCGTCAAAAAAATTTTGCGCCGGCTAACGCCATTCTGAAGCGCCATACGGGCGCCGTATTTATTGAATGGCGTTAGCCGGCGCAAGCAGACCGGCGCTGCCTGGTGTGCGTGGAAAAAAAACACGTACACCAGGCAGCGCCGCCGTTGGGAAAAATGGCGTTAGGGCGTCTTAAAATGGCGCAAGTCAGGTTGACGCAAAAAAATCGTCTTAACCCGATTTGCGCCATTTTAAACGACGCCATTTACATGACTCCTGTCTTAGTAAAGACATTTTGAGCCCACAGGCCCCTTAACGCCTACCCTGACCCAGGCGTTAAAAAGTGGCGCAAATGCGGGGTTTTTTGACCCGACCACTCCCGGGCGTGATTTTTGCCTGGGAGTATAAATACGACGCATTTGCGTCGCCGTCATTTTTTTAGACGGGAACGCCTTCCTTGCATCTCATTAACGCAAGGAAGGCGTTCACGCAAAAAAATGACGCTATTTGCCCATACTTTGGCGCTAGACGCGTCTAACGCCAAAGTATAAATATGGCGTTAGTTTTGCGCCGAATTTGCGTAAAAAAAAACGACGCTAATTCGGCGCAAACGGAGTATAAATATGCCCCAAAGTATCTTAACCTAGTTTAAAAAGGTGGGTGGAAAATTAAGGCCCATATTTATACTTTTTGACGCTAAACTGCGCTAACGCAGTTTAGCGCCAAAAAAATTTGCGCCGGCTAACGCCATTCTGAAGCACCATGCGGGCGCCGTACTTATTGAATGGCGTTAGCCGGCGCAAGCAGACCGGCGCTGCCTGGTGTGCGTGGAAAAAAACCACGTACACCAGGCAGCGCCGGTGTTGGGAAAAATGGCGTTAGGGCGTCTTAAAATGGCGCAAGTCAGGTTGGCGCTAAAAAATCGTCTTAACCCGATTTGCGCCATTTTAAACGACGCCCAGACGCCATTTACATGACTCCTGTCTTAGTAAAGACAGGAGTCATGCCCCCTTGCCCAATGGCCATGCCCAGGGGACTTCTGTCCCCTGGGCATGGTCATTGGGCATTGTGGCATGTAGGGGGGCACAAATCAGGCCCCCCTATGCCAAAAAAAAAATATTAAAAAAAAAAAATTATACTTACCTGAACTTACCTGAATGTCCCTGGGGTGGGTCCCTCCATCCTTGGGTGTCCTCCTGGGGTGGGCAAGGGTGGCAGGGGGGATCCCTGGGGGCATGGGAGGGCACCTGTGGGCTCATTTTGAGCCCACAGGCCCCTTAACGCCTACCCTGACCCAGGCGTTAAAAAGTGGCGCAAATGCGGGGTTTTTTGACCCGACCACTCCCGGGCGTGATTTTTGCCCGGGAGTATAAATACGACGCATTTGCGTCGCCATCATTTTTTTAGACGGGAACGCCTTCCTTGCATCTCATTAACGCAAGGAAGGCGTTCACGCAAAAAAATGACGCTATTTGCCCATACTTTGGCGCTAGACGCGTCTAACGCCAAAGTATAAATATGGCGTTAGTTTTGCGCCGAATTTGCGTCGAAAAAAACGACGCTAATTCGGCGCAAACGGAGTATAAATATGCCCCTAAATCTTTGTAGGACTAGAAAAAGATAATCCCAATCTAAGGAGTCAAAAGCCTGTCTAGCAAGATACAGCCTGCCGCGGGAAAGGGGGCACCTGCTGACTCCATAAATTGGTAAAAAAGTCTAAAATTCAAGAAAGTACTCCTACAGAGTATGAAACCACATTGGTCAATATTTATTAGTCCTGAAAGCAGGGGAAGCAGCCTCTGGGCCAGCACCTAGCTAAGAAGTTTATAATCTGTGGTTAAGAGGGACAGCAGTCTGTATGAGAATAGGTCCTCTGGATCCCTGTCTGGTTTTCATAGAGACATGACTAGGGCTTGGTTTGATGTAGAAGGTAGCCAAATCCAGAGCTGCACGGTACAGCTTTTCTAATTGTGGGACCAAACATGTGGCAAATGTAGAATAAAATTCTATGGGGGGCCTATTTACTCCCGGTGCCTTATCATGTGCCATATTTTTAATAGCTCCTCGTATTTCCACTGGTGTTTTAAGTCCCGCTAGGACTGTGCATGCCTCTCCTAATATCTGTGAGAGCTGTAAGTTATCAAAAATTGTTCCCGTTCTGCTAGGGATGGAGCCAAGCCCATGTGATATAGTTTGGTATAATACGTATGAAAAGTGTCATTTATTTCTAACTGTGTGACACAGTGTGTTCCCAATGTAAATACCACATGTACTATCAGAGTCGGAGATTTAGGGGGTTGGATCACGCAGACCAGTAGAGTGCCGGCACTATTAACCTCAGAATGTATCTTATTAGTGTAAGATGTGTTGTTAAGTACTCTGAGCTGTTTGAGTGTTTCTGAATGTTGTATTGTGGTTTCCTGTAGTTCTAGTGACCCCACAGGGGCTATGGCCTTTTCTTGTTCTAGGATTCCCATGTGGGTTTCAATTTGGAGTAAATTTGCCAACACTTTGCTACGTGTCCTGGACTCTGTCGCTAGGGACACTCCTCTTATTAACACTTTGAAAGCATCCCGTTCTGTAAGGGGCATTGATGCTGCACTTTTATTAGTAGTGAAATAATTGTTGATGGTGTTCCCCAATGTTTCTCAAAATGTACCATCCTCTAAGAGGGATGGTTGCAATGACCATGTTGGAATCAGTGCAAGGACACAGCACCACTCTAAGACCATCTCCATTGGGCTGCCATCTGAGAATGTTTTCCATAGGTAAGTTATGTCTGTAAAGAGTTGTCAGGTGTGTTGGGCATAGTATACGATCTAGGCGGGCATGTGGGCCATGAGGGGGAGAAAAAAAGGAGTATTTCTGCAGTCCTATCTTGTGGACTCTTCAATACCTTCCAGGGACAAGTGTGACACCCAATGTATGAGCGTCTGGGCTTGCCTGGCCAAACTAGTATTGTGCAATGGGGGGGTGGGACCCATCCAGTACTGTGTTAAAGTCCCTGCCTATGAACAAGGGGTGTGTGCCCAATCAGCAAGTAACCCAGACAATCATTGTAAGAAAACATCTTGTTCAGTATTTGGGGGCATACACACTACCTAGGACCACTGCTCTCCGATCCAGCAGCACCTGTACGAAACCATACCTACCCTGCGTGTCAATTCTGGTGGTTGTGCCTGGAAAAGGATCCCCATCCTGATCCAGATGGCCTCCCCCCGGCGAATCCTGAGAATGTTGTGGCGAAGAGCTGCCACCTTCATTTAGTTTGCAATTTAATTGCTTCAGGTGATGATAGATGAATTCCCTGCAAGTATATTATAGAGACCTTCCTGCGTTGTAGCTGTGCTAGGACTCTGTGTCACTTGTGAGGGGACCCCAAACGTTCCATGTCAATGATGTATAACGTTGAAAAACGGTAGGCATGCTATGGCTGTTATAGTGTTCCCCCGCCAGGAGGGCATAGCATATGTAGTCATGTATTTGATGAGCACACATATATATTTGTTGTGTAAAAGAACAATTTCCCAATTCTCAGTCCAACAAGAAACTTCTGTTCAACTGAACAAAAAAAGCAAACTTGTAAAACAATGAGCCATTGCTAAAGAACGGGACCAAACCCAATTTGTAACCAATGAGTCGGTTGAGCCCAGTTTGGGACCAAATCACACCTTTTTGATTCCACCAACCCCTGGGGAGCTCTTAGTTTTTTTCCCCATGCATGTTGCCCTCTGAGTGTATACAGCACTATTGATCATTCCTCTCCTGAATCTGCCCTTTTGGCAGAAGGTTGATGAACTATAAGATCTTGCGAGCATTCATTCCCCTTGGATGGGCATAAAGAGCATATGAGGCAGCCAAAAGGGAGACAAAATGAACATAAGTTAGGCAGAAGCAAGATAGTTAGATCAACAAGCCACACCACTGTCTTTTGGTAATATAAGCAGTTAAATATGAAGTGTTGTGGCAATGGGTATAATCAGATCATCGTATCTGCTGTTTGTGGTGTGACAGTAGGAAAAAGTGTCAAGCTGGCATTCGAATAGGAGTGAGTTGCTCCAGAGGAGCTCGACAGCGTACTGCATTGTTGTGCACCCCTTGATGTCACTGATGCTATCGTTGCCACTCTGTCCTTTAGTACCTGCTGTGATGAGGGTGCTACCACCAAAGGCATCCCACGGCCCTGTCTGCACCTGCGGGATGGCCTCCTAGTATCCCTTCTCGTGCAGTCAGAGGGGGTGGGAGGCGAGTGGTAGAGTATTGACGTTCTAGCCAATCCCAGGCAGCATCCGGAGTATCGAAAAGTGAGCATTCCTCGTGTATGACCTTCAGTTGAGCAGGGAACAGTAAAGCATAAATGAGCCCCCCGTTACGAATCTCCTTCTTCACCGATTGGTATGATGCACAGTATTATTATACTTCAAGTGTGTAATCAGGGAAGATTGAAACTGCCACATAATCCACAGTGAACGGTGTTGTTTGCTTGGTCTGTTGGAGAAGATGGTCTTGGTCTCTGAAATTCACAATTCTTGCCACTATGGGCTGGGGTGGAGCACCAAGAGGGGGGATGCAGGCTGGCACTCTACATGCTCACTTGACTGTAAACATCTGGGACAGGCCCTGAGGGGCCACAACACGTTGGAGCCAGTTCTCTATGAATAGTGTTGGATTCGGACCTTCCACCCCCTCTGGCATTCCCACAATTCTCACATAGTTTGATCGCGCCCGGCCATTGGCGTCTTCCACCCTCTCATGGAGCATGTTGACTCGCCTCTGAAGTTCCTTAATAGCTGCAGTTTTAGAGGCCTGTTGTGGGCCCATTTCCGATATGGTCCCTTCCATGGTACAAACTTTGTCTGCTAATTTGAGATGATTATCTCGCAAAAGTTCTAGGGTCACTTCCAGGAAATCTATGTGGCATCAATGGCTGTCCGTGAGTCTCTTATCTCCCTCAGAATCAAGTCTAGCTTATCCACTGGGTATGACTAGTCAGTGGGAGGAATATAATCCACTGATGTTGGTGGGGAAAGGTCTACAGCATGACTATGCTGTGGATGTGCCTCGTCCTTTCGGGTCACTGAATGAACTTTTCGACCCATGGTCCTATGGTTGGGTGTGGCATTAATTGTCTCAAGCGAGGACGTCCCCTAGCTGTGGCAAAACTGGTATGGTCTCCCAGTGGCAGTGACAATTGAATAGGTTAGCCATTAAAGCGCATTTTACCAACAAGTGCGCTGAGTAGTCTTGGCCAGATCTAAGTGCTGTGTGTGGTACAATGTTATATGTTGTGCTATCAATATAGTCACTGAGGATCACACTTGTGTGACTTGCCCATTCAGAGCCACTGCTGTGCCCCCAGGGACATAATGCTGGCCGGAGGGGCAATGTGCCTTAAATAGTGCAATGGGTAGGGAAAAGGGAGTATCCACATTAATGTACCTCAAGATGTTCAGGGTTGGTCTAGCTGTCCCTGTGCAGATTGTATGAGGCACTGGTGTTATGGAACCTTAATTAATGGAGGAGTTTGTCAGATGTGTGGGACTGTTTTCATTTGAACTGCCTGCCCACGTTTCTTTCAGAACCTGGTGGGGGGCAGTTATTGTTCAGGGCATCCCTTATAGAGATGCTGGAGAATCGGAGGTAATGCATATCTCCTTCCTTCCCTGCCATAAATGCCAGGCTGCCAATATATTAACTCTTTTTATCCCCCTCCTGGGCTCGGCAATGTAGGGCCTCAGACAGATAGCTTCAGCTGTCCCCTACTCCTCACCTCTTCTCCGCTGGGTGCAGCTCCAGTATGTGGGCCGCCCATGAGCCAAGGCAAGCGCCACTGGATCTCCCCAGGTTTCCTCTCCCTAGGGCTGGATGGCCTTCCCAAGCCCCGCTAGAGGAGAGCAGCAGCAGAAGAAGCAGGCAGCGGTTCACTCTCCTCTGATCTTGGGGCCTAGAGGTTTGCAGTGTTCGCTGCAGCCACCTCTTGTCGACCAAGTGGGGTCAGACCAGCACCGGCGACATTGTCTTCTTTGTGGCCCACCCATCCTCACTGCTGTGCAGGTTACTCGAGGTGGGCACTTAGCAGCCCTCCAGGCACAGAATGGCTTGCTCCAGACACTACCAGGTGTAGTGGGGGCAATTCAGAGTCCCTTCATGTAGATGGATGAAATCAGAAAGCAGGATAAATGCTGGATGGTGTTGGCTTCCCCGGTAGTTGGCAAGAACTCTACGAAAGGATGTCTGCAATGCCCTTGTCAATGGAACTGTTAATGCATCTTGGTTCATGTAATTCATTGGATGCTGTGTAACTGTCATTACTACATTCTGTCCTGTCAAAACTGCATTTAAGTCTGATTTGGTGTCAAATTGAATCATGGTTGATTCATGTTGGAATTCTGTACTGATTGATTTGTTGTAAAGCTCTCTACCGGTTGATTTACATTAGTAGTCTGTCCTACTGAACTCACATTTGATACTGGCACTGTCTGATTTGGGGTCTGTTCAACTGGTACAGAAGGCACATCACAGGTCATGATTATCTGTATCTCACTTGTTGCTCCTCTCTGTTCTGAATTTTAAGGAGGTGGACGATTTAACAATAGAAAATCATCATCCAAATCACTCTCATAAGTTTCAGCTTTCTTTTCAGTATCTCTTGACTGTCGTGTACTATCTTTCTTTTTCTTAGTCTTTGGTCTGGTGCACTTTCCCTCTTCACTTGAAATGGCTGGATACAACCTAGCTCCTTCAATGATATCTGCTCTCCAAGCTTTTTGCTGACTATCCTATCTTGCTTCTGCCACTGTTTGTTTTTCTTGCTTTTATCAGTCTACTCTTGTACTTTTCTCAATGTTTCTGATGAGCTATATGTTCTCAAGTATTAAGTGCTTCAAATTGTGCGGGTCTTGGAGGCTGTACTCGCCTCAGGTTATCAATGATTCTTAAATTAAATGTTTCATAGTGAGGAAATGCTTATGAACCTTCTTTATCGGTAACCTTATGCCATTGTTCAAGCCACAAACATGCATGAAGAGCTTTTTTGGACAATACCCAATACACAATGACCTAGAGTACCTTCAGGTGGGGTCTATATTCCCTCTGTAACCGGGATAAATGCATCTTCTTTCAGTGCACTCTTCAGTGCTTTAGAAAAAATCATTTTCGACAAATTCAATAATTCACAATGTACTTTTTGTTTAAATCAGGAAATAATTCTGTTCCCACAATTCTCTTCCCAGTGTTACCAACCAATAGCAGCGCAGCTTCACACCAACTGACCAATACCAGTGTGACACAAGATAAAGTCAATCTCATTCCTCGCAGCAGCCTTCCCTCCTTTACCATTTCTCTCACACACACTCTTTCACACAAACCTAATGCTAAATATTGTGAGCCAAAAACCAACAACCTGTGTGCTCACTACAGGATAGGGCAACCAAACACTTCTAAGCAGTATGGAGCTACACTTTCTGAAATTGCTTTCATAATTACACATGAGCAAGACTTGACCAGCAAATCTCACTCTACTTGTTACACTTCCTCGATGCATGTTCAGGATTCACTTAATACCAACCAACCCACATTCACATAAAGAAAACTATTGGCACTGTCGACGATATCTCAGGACAAGCACCTTACACTACAGCAGTAAATTAACCAAGTGTCTTCTGCACTTGTGCGTTATCCCAGGACAACAACAACAACTGCTTCCTAGCATTAAGCACCACAACCACACAAGTGCAGAAACTCCACAAAACACTGCACAGAATCACACCTCCCTGAAATCTTAGCAAAAGCAACACAAGCACAACCCCTTTTAATACTTGCACATCCACTGCAGAGCAACAACGCTGGAACTTTCAATCTTTGGAACGAGCCATGGGACAAAATTTTTCGGGGTGGCCAATTTGCATGACAAAAATTGCAGGGATCCCTAACATTAGCCTAACTATCTCCCCCCTCCTGGGAGAAATCAGACCTCTGCTACCAGATTTGATAAAGCACATTTTTTTTAGGGTTATGCTTTACAATGAGGTCAATAAATCTTTTCACCTAGCATGAAGGGATGGAGAAATAGTTCAATCAAAAACTCTTCAAACAACACAGTTTAAATTGACAGTATAGCCCATGTGGCCACACAAGGGAAACTCCATCTGAAATAAAGTTAAGGGGTTTTATTACAAGCTCAGACTCAAAGTTATGTAGACAATTCTCAAAACAAAATTATAAAGATATATCACCACCATTGGTTGACCAAGGCATACAAAAAGATTCAAACAAACTAGCATCAAAAGAACTAAATATTCAACAATGAAAATGGAAAACAGCAACAAGTGCTGTTCAGTTCTTTTAAGCATTAAGGCAATTTGAAAGTCATTTAAGTTTAGCTAGCTAGGGCAAGGGAAATCCCTATAGATTAGCAAGTTGCAAATGAACATGCTGGGCTAAAAAACACGCAGGCAGAGTGAAAAGGAAAAGAACAAAAAGAATTTTGAAAAATGCCATTTGGGACAAAAGGTAAGTAACCAAAGTTGTCAAAAAGTATGTAAAAAGGGAAGGTTTCAGCATGTCAGAAGCTCGAGATTGAGCCTTCTTCTTGGGGTCAAGGGAAAAGTTTCTACATCTCAGCAAAAAATGTAAATAAAGTGTAAGGGTAGAGAGATCTGTACCTCTGTACCTGAAAGTTCATCATGTAACATGGAACTGCAACATTAATGAAAACGCCCCTTACTGACTTGTAAAAGGCATGCATCTTAACTCAACCGTGCAGGTTGAAACAAATGTAGACATTTTCCTTCCCCAGTTCCTAAATGTACTGGGCTCAAGGTTAATTTCTCAGGCTCACTATATGTAAAATAACAGAGAATCTATTACCAAGCTTACATTTTGTAGTAATGAAGTCTGAAAGAAAAGTGGCAAGAATGACTAAACCTTTTGCTACACAGTCAGAAAACAGGGCCTTGCATGCCTCTCTTAGGCTATGCAAAACGAATTAAAATGGCACATTCATTTCTGCAAAATAAGTACATATAACATTCAAAATTATAAATAATAGGCTTTGTCAGTGTTCATGTTACTGTAGATTTAAAACCAGATAACTCTGTTAATACATTGCTTAAACTATAGTACAGAACTACCTTTTTCGACTTTTGCAAAGTAACATCTAAAACATTTTGCCTCTAAAATTCATTAGTGCACTGATAAAGAACCTTAAAGAATTGAATGTATTTGTTATACATGAAGTTTTAAGGTTATACCACTACACTTTATTTTAGAAACCAACAGTGGACGCATATTAATATAGGCTTTCATTGCGCCACTTTACAATGAATCTGTTAGTTCAACAATTAACAAAAAGCATAGATTGTC
Organism: Pleurodeles waltl; assembly: GCF_031143425.1. Classification (NCBI taxonomy): domain Eukaryota; kingdom Metazoa; phylum Chordata; class Amphibia; order Caudata; family Salamandridae; genus Pleurodeles; species Pleurodeles waltl. Next base: position 1,463,537,494 of record NC_090445.1, read on the forward strand.
ACATATCGATGATCAGTCTGACACCAGGGGTAGGAATAAAAGTTCTGCTATATCAAACTTTTTCTTCAAAGACCGTTCACGGGCAGTTTGACTTAGGTCCTTTCAATCAGAATTAAAAACTTCTTAGCCACTGTCAGTCAGAATTTAAAACTATCTTGTTGGGGTTCCACAGGGATCTGCACTGAGCACCATTCTTTTTTATAATTGTTGCCTCTCTCCATGTCCTCATTTGCTTCTTTGCCTTTACATTTTTAGCCTATGCAGAGAATATGCTGTTAATTCTGCAGATAATTGCTACAGTCACACCAAGCTTGCGTCCTGCCTCTCTTCAATGCCAATCTAGTTGGGCTAGAAAACCCTTTTTCTGAACAATGTTAGGACTAAAGGCCACCTTTTTACGTCTTCCATTTTTTGTGGACCTGTGTGTTAGCCTGCAGATCTTGACATCCCTCGTTCAGTTTCTACATCTGCCCGCAATTTAGGTATAATATGTGATCCTTCACTTTCTTTATCTCTTCGCATTTATAAGGTTTCCTCTATCTGCTCTTTCCTGTTGAATCACTTAAGGAGAGATTTACCATTCCTGCCTGCTCATAACAGCAAAACCTCTGTTCAGTCTTTCATGTTTGCCAGGCTTAACTACAACAAGGTGCTGCTCATTTGCCTGCCAGATTACTTGAACATTTTAGGATTTCTTCACAATATCTACTGACTTCCTATAAAAAAAACAATGTATTTTCAAATCCTTGCTAAAGGACACTTCATGGTTCCACGCCACTGTAACTTCAAAATCTTTTCAAACGTTATCAACCCATAAGTACATTCCGTTCTTCATCTGCCTCCCTGTTCTGTGTCCCTAGGTTCAAGTGTGCCCACCTTTGCATTTTCATGTTCTCTGTGGTCTCAGCCAAAGCATGGAAAGTCTTCTGAGTCTCCATTCAGACTGCTCCGTTGTTTCTGGACTTCCATAGAAGGATAAAAACTAACGTTTTTTTACCAAGCCTTGGACACCTACGGCTCAGTCTCTTTCTCTGGGTACTGTTCTAAACCAGGATGCCCAGTTCCTGGATGTTATCCAGGCTCTACAAAATCCTAAATCAATCATCCATCTTCTGCATTTACTTTATACCTTGTCCCATTCCAATCTCTATAGGCCACGCTGGTGCATTTTTCTCCTCATTGTAGCCTGTATTGCAGTCCATTTCAATACAAGTCCAGATACATATTTGGCAGTTCAGTGAAATGTAACAGGGCTTGTTTGAAAGCAGTTATGTTTTCCTATTTTCACAGTCTAGTGCCTGAGGACCTCCTTAACAACAGTCTGCCTTCAATTGATGTAAATCTACATGCTCCAAAGGTAGCATCCTTCACCTGCGGGCAGTTTCTTGTGCTGCTTATTCAGTGTGCTTCAAAATGAAAGGTACAGCTCACTCCAAAAATGGTAGGTAACCACATGCATGACTGTGTCGATTCTCACACTTCCCTTGTACATCCATGCATATACATATACACATAATTGCTGCCTTCAGCGACTCTTCCACACATGCATGATACTAAAACACTTCTTACATAAGACACCCTACAATCACACCTCTCTGCTGATGCATAGACATGGAGTTCAAAGAGAAACTTACCCATAAATAAATTTACATGTGCAATTGTACTCTTGCACTTTTGAGTGACTTTACTACTTTGGATTATTCACCATTTCACAGTGTAAAGTTATTCAAAAGTGGAGAATTGCTTTTCACCACACCCTGGAATAGGCTACGGAGTTTGGAGTCAGTAAAAACACCAAATACAACCATGAAGTTACTATTAGTAGTGACTTCACAACCATCATTGATAGTCTGCACACTTGCCAGACACTTTCGCTGTTGGGGCATAGATCTCAGTCTGGTAAAATATAGGAAAAAGTTTACAAATTGTATGGCCATTGTAATAAGAAATAAAAAAATAAAAAAATGTAATTGTTAGAAATGGGGTCTCTAGTTAGCAGTCGGTTTGCACCCTGTCCAAGTAGGGACCCTCACTCTAGGCAGGATAAGGGTGATACCTGCTCCAATAACCCCTTCTCACCCCATTGGTAGCTTGGCACGAGCAGTCAGGCTTATCTCAGAAGGAATGTATAAAGCATTTGCACATAACACACAGTAACACACTTAAACCACTACAAAAGGACACCACACCAATTTTAGAAATATAGCCAATATTTATCTATATAAAACAAGACCAAATACAATAAAAATCTAACATACAGTAATAAACATATGAATTCTGCCAGAATTATTCAACAATACAGTTCCTTGAAGTCGATTGCTCCATCTGGGGCTATCACTGAGTCGTGATCAAAACCAACAGTTCAGGCCAGCCGCGGTGTCGCGGGCCAGCTACAGTGTCAGGGAAACCCACAAACAGTATCTTTGGATTTGCACTGCATTGTGATTCTCGCGGTGAGCTCAGGAGAGCGGCGTCGCTGTTGTCGCGGTGTCGGTGCGGGGGTCGTCGGGCCCTTGAAGTCACACATGTTGTGGATCAAACTCCAGGCTGATGAAGTCAGGCGCGCTGGCGTGGATGGCATCGGGGCTGCGATGCGAAGTGGGATGATGCGATGTGCTGTGCCCACAGGTCACGGTGCAGGCAGTGGCTCTGTGACTGCATCGGTGAGACCGGAGCTGTGGTGTTAAGCGGGGCTGTGCGATGTGCTGTGTCACTAGGTCACGGTGCAGGCATTGGCATTGTCGTTGCTGAAGCGCTGTCATCGGTAGCCCAAGTCGGCAGTGAACCGCGGGAATGGGTTCCATGCGGTGTCCACGGGTTGCGGTGCAGACAGGCACATCTGTTGACGACATTGGAGTCGATGGTGCTGGCGTCGGTTGACCGGGGCTGCAGTGTAGCACTGGACTGTGCTTCGTGTTCCTCACAAGTGGTGTCCACAGGCCATGGTGCAGGCAGCGGCGTCGGTGTCAGCAGGAGCGGCGGCGTCGAGGATGCCCAGGATGCAGTGTGAGCAAGGCGATGCCGGCATGCGTGGCCCACAGATCGCGGTGCTAGCAGCAGCTCTGTGAAGTCGTCCAAAGACGGCGTCTGTGAAATTCATGATCTTGGTGTGAAGCGGGGAAGTGTGGCCCTGAGCGGCATCTGCAGGTCACGTGCAGTCCAGCAGCGGCGTTGACAGCATCATGGTGGTTTTTCTCATTGAACAGCACCAAACACAGGAGGCAAGCTCTACTCCAAGCCCTTGGAGAACTTTCTCAAGCAGGATGCACAGAAAAGTTCACCCTTTGCTCTCTTTTAAGGCAGAAGCAGCAACTGCAGGCCAATCCAGAACAGCAACATGGCAAAGGGACAGTACTCCTCCTCCAGCTCTTCAGCTCTTCTCCTTGGCAGAGGTTCCTCTTGATTCCAGAAAGATTCTAAATGTCAGGGTTTTGGGTCCAATTCTTATACCCCTTTCTGCCTCTGAAGTTGGCAAGCTTCAAAGGAAAGTCTCAGTTGTTTGCAAGATCCTTCCTTGTCCAGGCCAGGCCCCAGACACACACCACGGGGTTGGAGACTGTGTGGTGTGAGGGCAGCCACATTTCTTTCAGGTGTAAGTGACCACTCCTCCCTCCACTCTAGCTCAGATGGCTCATCGGGATATGCAGGCTACACCCCAGCACCCTTTGTGTCATTGTCTATAGGAAAGGTAAAAACAGCACAACTGTCAAACTGACCCAGACACGGAATCCACAAACAGGCAGAACCACAGGATGGTTTAAGCAAGACAATGCCTACTTTCTAATAGTGGCATTTTCAAACTAACAATCTAAAAACCAACTTCACTAAAATATGTATTTTTAAATTGTGAGTTCAGAGACCCCAAACTCTAAATTTCTATCTGCTCTCAAAGGGAATCTGCACTTTAAATACTGAGTTTAGCAGTATTTCACTGTTAGGACATGTAATACACATTAGTACATATCCCACCTTTAAAATACACTGTACCCTGCCCATGAGGCTACCTAGAGCCTAACTTAAGGGTGCCTTACATGTAGTAAAAGGGAAGGTTTAGGCCTGGCAAGTGGGTACACTTGCCAAGTCAAATTGGCAGTTTAAAAACTGCACACACAGACACTGCAGTGGCATGTTGCTCGCTTTCTAGAAGTGGCATTTCAATAAAATGCTAATACAAAATCCACCTTCACCAGTAAGCAGCATTTCTCCCTACCCTTACAACCATACCACACATGTCTACACTACCCCTCTTAGATGAGACACTACCCTCTAGACATAAGGCAGGGCATTTCTAATGCAATCCTATGAGCAAGGCAACGCTCACAGCAGTGAGAAACCAAATAGGCTGTTCGTCACTACCAGGACAGGCCACACAACCAGGCACATGTCCTGCCTCTTACATACATAGCACCCTGCCCGTAGGACTAGGTAGGGCCTACAGTAGAGGTGACTTACATGTAGTGCAAGGGGAGTTCCAGGCCTGGCAATTAAATTTAGAAGCCAGGACCCTGTGGCAGAAAACTTAGCACGCAGGCCCAGTACTAGCAGGCCTGAGACAGGTTCTGTGGGTGGCACAAGCAGCACTGCAGACCCACTAGTAGCATTTAATTTATAGGCCCTGGGTATAGGGATGCCACTGTACAAGGGACTTACAGGTATATTAAATGTGCCAATTAGGTGTAAGTCAATAATACCAACTTCAGAAGGGAGAGCACCTGCACTTTAGCACTGATCAGCTGTGATAAAGTGCTGAGAGTCTTAGAGCCAACAATAAGAGGTCAGAAAATATAGGAGGCAGAAGATAAGAAGTCTGGGGATGACTCTACAAAAAGGGCCAGGTCCAACCAATCCATTCAGTCGTTTTTGAGAAAATAAGGTATAAAAACTTAGTATATCTGAACAGTTGGGTTCACGGGACATTCACAAGTATCTTGCGATCATGCAACTTCAAATAATGAAGCGATCTGATTAGCTAAGAGGGCTTTTTTTCCCCATAAGCTGTATTGCTGCTGTGGTTAGGGAAAGGCCCTTGTGAACTCCCAGGAAGCCTGTGATGTGATTGGTTGGTCACAACATGAAGGGAAATGTTGCAGCTGCCATTTCAGAACATAGGACTTGGTTCCTGTGTTCTGAAAATGAAGAAAAATAACAAATTATAATGGAACGGTTTAGGGGCATTCTGACTCCCTGGACAATGTGGGGGTCTCAGAGGGACCACCCCCCAGGAGCCAAATTCAAAAAATCTATATATTTTTTGTGTTTCCACAATCCAGTGGGTGTCCCACAGGGGCCAGCAAAACCCCCAGACTCCCACGCGTGTCCCACCGGAGAGCAGGGGGTACACACCTGCAGGTCACCCACAGGATTCTAAAAAATATTTTTCTTAAAATGGGCTGTGCCTAAGTGGCTGCAGTGGATTTCTGCTAACAAGCGTTTGGCCCTGTGGCCTTTCAGCCGTGTGAGGTATTGGCTGCTTGTGGCCAACCACACATCGCACATGGCTAAAGGCTGGGCCCTGGAGGATGGTTGGACACAGGACCTGGATGGAGGCCACTTCCTCAGCCAGCCCCACGCTGCTCACGGCAGAAGGCCAGGCATGCATAGGGATTGGCTGCTTTCTGTTGTGCATGATGGGGCATTGGCTGCCTGTTGCCCACCCCACACACGTACAGCCATAAGCCATGCATCCTGTGGGATCGGCTGCCCACAGAAGGGGTTGGGCACAGGGCCAGGTCACAGGCCAGGCCCTGCAGTCATCCCCATGCTCTACATAGCCGCAAGCTCAGTGCGGCGGGAGTTTGGTTGCCTGCAGGGGGTTAGGTACAGGACCTGGCTGCAGTAGTTCTGCATTTTTGTTGAGAATAATACTACAAGTCTTAGAACACAGAGACAAAGCAGAACTGAATGATATGCTCTTGACTGCTGGGGGACCACCTGGGGACAATATGACATCACCATTTGCCACCATATGCACATTGATGCGTCTTACCTGATGTACAACACCATGTGCCACCATGTGTCCCCATTGTACCACGGTTGTATGTTGTGTATCAGCTTGTTTCCGTTTATGCACACATTCCTGGGCTTCACCCATTTCTAATCTCTTACTCAACACCCAGTGCTTCCCTGATGCACTTACCCAGAGTTCTCATGAGGTGCATCAACCAGACCCCTCCTGCGATACTTCAGTCAGATATCCCCTGAAACCATCACCCAGAGCTCCTTGGGGAGTATCACCCAGTTGTCCCCTGAGATGTATTAGTACAGGGAATGCAGAATTATTAGGCAAATGAGTATTTTGACCACATCATCCTCTTTATGCATGTTGTCTTACTCCAAGCTGTATAGGCTCGAAAGCCTACTACCAATTAAGCATATTAGGTGATGTGCATCTCTGTAATGAGAAGGGGTGTGGTCTAATGACATCAACACCCTATATCAGGTGTGCATAATTATTAGGCAACTTAACAAAAAACAAATATATACCCATTTCAATTATTTATTATTACCAGTGAAACCAATATAACATCTCAACATTCACAAATATACATTTCTGACATTCAAAAACAAAAACAAATCAGTGACCAATATAGCCACCTTTCTTTGCAAGGACACTCAAAAGCCTGCCATCCATGGATTCTGTCAGTGTTTTGATCTGTTCACCATCAACATTGCGTGCAGCAGCAACCACAGCCTCCCAGACACTGTTCAGAGAGGTGTACTGTTTTCCCTCCTTGTAAATCTCACATTTGATGATGGACCACAGGTTCTCAATGGGGTTCAGATCAGGTGAACAAGGAGGCCATGTCATTAGATTTCCTTCTTTTATACCCTTTCTTGCCAGCCACGCTGTGGAGTACTTGGACGCGTGTGATGGAGCATTGTCCTGCATGAAAATCATGTTTTTCTTGAAGGCCCAGTACTAGCAGGCCTGAGACAGGTTCTGTGGGTGGCGCAAGCAGCACTGCAGACCCACTAGTAGCATTTAATTTATAGGCCCTGGGTATAGGGATGCCACTGTACAAGGGACTTACAGGTATATTAAATGTGCCAATTAGGTGTAAGTCAATAATACCAACTTCAGAAGGGAGAGCACTTTAGCACTGATCAGCTGTGATAAAGTGCTGAGAGTCTTAGAGCCAACAATAAGAGGTCAGAAAATATAGGAGGCAGAAGATAAGAAGTCTGGGGATGACTCTACAAAAAGGGCCAGGTCCAACCATTCCATTCAGTCGTTTTTGAGAAAATAAGGTATAAAAACTTAGTATATCTGAACAGTTGGGTTCACGGGACATTCACAAGTATCTTGCGATCATGCAACTTCAAATAATGAAGCGATCTGATTAGCTAAGAGGGCTTTTTTTCCCCATAAGCTGTATTGCTGCTGTGGTTAGGGAAAGGCCCTTGTGAACTCCCAGGAAGCCTGTGATGTGATTGGTTGGTCACAACATGAAGGGAAATGTTGCAGCTGCCATTTCAGAACATAGGACTTGGTTCCTGTGTTCTGAAAATGAAGAAAAATAACAAATTATAATGGAACGGTTTAGGGGCATTCTGACTCCCTGGACAATGTGGGGGTCTCAGAGGGACCACCCCCCAGGAGCCAAATTCAAAAAATCTATATATTTTTTGTGTTTCCACAATCCAGTGGGTGTCCCACAGGGGCCAGCAAAACCCCCAGACTCCCACGCGTGTCCCACCGGAGAGCAGGGGGTACACACCTGCAGGTCACCCACAGGATTCTAAAAAATATTTTTCTTAAAATGGGCTGTGCCTAAGTGGCTGCAGTGGATTTCTGCTAACAAGCGTTTGGCCCTGTGGCCTTTCAGCCGTGTGAGGTATTGGCTGCTTGTGGCCAACCACACATCGCACATGGCTAAAGGCTGGGCCCTGGAGGATGGTTGGACACAGGACCTGGATGGAGGCCACTTCCTCAGCCAGCCCCACGCTGCTCACGGCAGAAGGCCAGGCATGCATAGGGATTGGCTGCTTTCTGTTGTGCATGATGGGGCATTGGCTGCCTGTTGCCCACCCCACACACGTACAGCCATAAGCCATGCATCCTGTGGGATCGGCTGCCCACAGAAGGGGTTGGGCACAGGGCCAGGTCACAGGCCAGGCCCTGCAGTCATCCCCATGCTCTACATAGCCGCAAGCTCAGTGCGGCGGGAGTTTGGTTGCCTGCAGGGGGTTAGGTACAGGACCTGGCTGCAGTAGTTCTGCATTTTTGTTGAGAATAATACTACAAGTCTTAGAACACAGAGACAAAGCAGAACTGAATGATATGCTCTTGACTGCTGGGGGACCACCTGGGGACAATATGACATCACCATTTGCCACCATATGCACATTGATGCGTCTTACCTGATGTACAACACCATGTGCCACCATGTGTCCCCATTGTACCACGGTTGTATGTTGTGTATCAGCTTGTTTCCGTTTATGCACACATTCCTGGGCTTCACCCATTTCTAATCTCTTACTCAACACCCAGTGCTTCCCTGATGCACTTACCCAGAGTTCTCATGAGGTGCATCAACCAGACCCCTCCTGCGATACTTCAGTCAGATATCCCCTGAAACCATCGCCCAGAGCTCCTTGGGGAGTATCACCCAGTTGTCCCCTGAGATGTATTAGTACAGGGAGTGCAGAATTATTAGGCAAATGAGTATTTTGACCACATCATCCTCTTTATGCATGTTGTCTTACTCCAAGCTGTATAGGCTCGAAAGCCTACTACCAATTAAGCATATTAGGTGATGTGCATCTCTGTAATGAGAAGGGGTGTGGTCTAATGACATCAACACCCTATATCAGGTGTGCATAATTATTAGGCAACTTAACAAAAAACAAATATATACCCATTTCAATTATTTATTATTACCAGTGAAACCAATATAACATCTCAACATTCACAAATATACATTTCTGACATTCAAAAACAAAAACAAATCAGTGACCAATATAGCCACCTTTCTTTGCAAGGACACTCAAAAGCCTGCCATCCATGGATTCTGTCAGTGTTTTGATCTGTTCACCATCAACATTGCGTGCAGCAGCAACCACAGCCTCCCAGACACTGTTCAGAGAGGTGTACTGTTTTCCCTCCTTGTAAATCTCACATTTGATGATGGACCACAGGTTCTCAATGGGGTTCAGATCAGGTGAACAAGGAGGCCATGTCATTAGATTTCCTTCTTTTATACCCTTTCTTGCCAGCCACGCTGTGGAGTACTTGGACGCGTGTGATGGAGCATTGTCCTGCATGAAAATCATGTTTTTCTTGAAGGCCCAGTACTAGCAGGCCTGAGACAGGTTCTGTGGGTGGCGCAAGCAGCACTGCAGACCCACTAGTAGCATTTAATTTATAGGCCCTGGGTATAGGGATGCCACTGTACAAGGGACTTACAGGTATATTAAATGTGCCAATTAGGTGTAAGTCAATAATACCAACTTCAGAAGGGAGAGCACTTTAGCACTGATCAGCTGTGATAAAGTGCTGAGAGTCTTAGAGCCAACAATAAGAGGTCAGAAAATATAGGAGGCAGAAGATAAGAAGTCTGGGGATGACTCTACAAAAAGGGCCAGGTCCAACCATTCCATTCAGTCGTTTTTGAGAAAATAAGGTATAAAAACTTAGTATATCTGAACAGTTGGGTTCACGGGACATTCACAAGTATCTTGCGATCATGCAACTTCAAATAATGAAGCGATCTGATTAGCTAAGAGGGCTTTTTTTCCCCATAAGCTGTATTGCTGCTGTGGTTAGGGAAAGGCCCTTGTGAACTCCCAGGAAGCCTGTGATGTGATTGGTTGGTCACAACATGAAGGGAAATGTTGCAGCTGCCATTTCAGAACATAGGACTTGGTTCCTGTGTTCTGAAAATGAAGAAAAATAACAAATTATAATGGAACGGTTTAGGGGCATTCTGACTCCCTGGACAATGTGGGGGTCTCAGAGGGACCACCCCCCAGGAGCCAAATTCAAAAAATCTATATATTTTTTGTGTTTCCACAATCCAGTGGGTGTCCCACAGGGGCCAGCAAAACCCCCAGACTCCCACGCGTGTCCCACCGGAGAGCAGGGGGTACACACCTGCAGGTCACCCACAGGATTCTAAAAAATATTTTTCTTAAAATGGGCTGTGCCTAAGTGGCTGCAATGGATTTCTGCTAACAAGCGTTTGGCCCTGTGGCCTTTCAGCCGTGTGAGGTATTGGCTGCTTGTGGCCAACCACACATCGCACATGGCTAAAGGCTGGGCCCTGGAGGATGGTTGGACACAGGACCTGGATGGAGGCCACTTCCTCAGCCAGCCCCACGCTGCTCACGGCAGAAGGCCAGGCATGCATAGGGATTGGCTGCTTTCTGTTGTGCATGATGGGGCATTGGCTGCCTGTTGCCCACCCCACACACGTACAGCCATAAGCCATGCATCCTGTGGGATCGGCTGCCCACAGAAGGGGTTGGGCACAGGGCCAGGTCACAGGCCAGGCCCTGCAGTCATCCCCATGCTCTACATAGCCGCAAGCTCAGTGCGGCGGGAGTTTGGTTGCCTGCAGGGGGTTAGGTACAGGACCTGGCTGCAGTAGTTCTGCATTTTTGTTGAGAATAATACTACAAGTCTTAGAACACAGAGACAAAGCAGAACTGAATGATATGCTCTTGACTGCTGGGGGACCACCTGGGGACAATATGACATCACCATTTGCCACCATATGCACATTGATGCGTCTTACCTGATGTACAACACCATGTGCCACCATGTGTCCCCATTGTACCACGGTTGTATGTTGTGTATCAGCTTGTTTCCGTTTATGCACACATTCCTGGGCTTCACCCATTTCTAATCTCTTACTCAACACCCAGTGCTTCCCTGATGCACTTACCCAGAGTTCTCATGAGGTGCATCAACCAGACCCCTCCTGCGATACTTCAGTCAGATATCCCCTGAAACCATCACCCAGAGCTCCTTGGGGAGTATCACCCAGTTGTCCCCTGAGATGTATTAGTACAGGGAGTGCAGAATTATTAGGCAAATGAGTATTTTGACCACATCATCCTCTTTATGCATGTTGTCTTACTCCAAGCTGTATAGGCTCGAAAGCCTACTACCAATTAAGCATATTAGGTAATGTGCATCTCTGTAATGAGAAGGGGTGTGGTCTAATGACATCAACACCCTATATCAGGTGTGCATAATTATTAGGCAACTTAACAAAAAACAAATATATACCCATTTCAATTATTTATTATTACCAGTGAAACCAATATAACATCTCAACATTCACAAATATACATTTCTGACATTCAAAAACAAAACAAAAACAAATCAGTGACCAATATAGCCACCTTTCTTTGCAAGGACACTCAAAAGCCTGCCATCCATGGATTCTGTCAGTGTTTTGATCTGTTCACCATCAACATTGCGTGCAGCAGCAACCACAGCCTCCCAGACACTGTTCAGAGAGGTGTACTGTTTTCCCTCCTTGTAAATCTCACATTTGATGATGGACCACAGGTTCTCAATGGGGTTCAGATCAGGTGAACAAGGAGGCCATGTCATTAGATTTCCTTCTTTTATACCCTTTCTTGCCAGCCACGCTGTGGAGTACTTGGACGCGTGTGATGGAGCATTGTCCTGCATGAAAATCATGTTTTTCTTGAAGGATGCAGACTTCTTCCTGTACCACTGCTTGAAGAAGGTGTCTTCCAGGAACTGGCAGTAGGACTGGGAGTTGAGCTTGACTCCATCCTCAACCCGAAAAGGCCCCACAAGCTCATCTTTGATGATACCAGCCCAAACCAGTACTCCACCTCCACCTTGCTGGCGTCTGAGTCGGACTGGAGCTCTCTGCCCTTTACCAATCCAGCCACGGGCCCATCCATCTGGCCCATCAAGACTCACTCTCATTTCATCAGTCCATAAAACCTTAGAAAAATCAGTCCTGAGATATTTCTTGGCCCAGTCTTGACGTTTCAGCTTGTGTGTCTTGTTCAGTGGTGGTCGTCTTTCAGCCTTTCTTACCTTGGCCATGTCTCTGAGTATTGCACACCTTGTGCTTTTGGGCACTCCAGTGATGTTGCAGCTCTGAAATATGGCCAAACTGGTGGCAAGTGGCATCGTGGCAGCTGCACGCTTGACTTTTCTCAGTTCATGGGCAGTTATTTTGCGCCTTGGTTTTTCCACACGCTTCTTGCGACCCTGTTGACTATTTTGAATGAAACGCTTGATTGTTCGATGATCACGCTTCAGAAGCTTTGCAATTTTAAGAGTGCTGCATCCCTCTGCAAGATATCTCACTATTTTTGACTTTTCTGAGCCTGTCAAGTCCTTCTTTTGACCCATTTTGCCAAAGGAAAGGAAGTTGCCTAATAATTATGCACACCTGATATAGGGTGTTGATGTCATTAGACCACACCCCTTCTCATTACAGAGATGCACATCACCTAATATGCTTAATTGGTAGTAGGCTTTCGAGCCTATACAGCTTGGAGTAAGACAACATGCATAAAGAGGATGATGTGGTCAAAATACTCATTTGCCTAATAATTCTGCACTCCCTGTAATGTTGCCCTGATGACAAGATTGTGTGCAACCCTTGTGCATACCCCTGAGCTTCTCTGCTGTACATCACCATGAGCTAGTCATTCCATGAGCTACATGATGCACATCACCTTGTGCACTCCATTATGAATCGTCTGGAGCTCCACGTCTGTCCATAACCCTTTGCCTTCTGGTGCTCAGGGTCATTGATAACTGCCTGTGTGAATTGGCTGTATCATTGCTGCACTATGTGCACGGATGCCTGCACTGCTGCTGGACTTCATGAAAACGTGTGCCTGTTCACTGTGTGCATCTGTGTACATTCGACCAAGCATCAGTCATTCCTAATATGAACTCAGGTAGTATTTCCGGCATTTTATCATCAAAAATGCAAAATATAACAAAGGTTTTTCGAGGTGTATGTTTATTTTGCAGCTAGGTGTGCACACGACGGAATTACTGATGCGTGGCGGCTGTGCTTCTTTTTTCTTGCTCTGATGCTGTGCTTGGGCTATGGACGTGCAGCTCTGTGCATTTGCCTGCGTCTTCCACCCGTCCCTGGAGGGAGAGTATTGAGCACGTAGGGAGCCAGGCATGACTCATCAAGGCGCGCACACCGGTGCTGGGGTTTCCACGCATTTGCATCACGGCGCGATGTTCCTGCCGGGTGGCAGGAATAAACATTACACGCGGCTGAGAGTGCACAATGGAAAATGCAGCTAGGTAAAAAAACTGGCTTGGGCGATATTCCTATATGTGCAGTAATCCAGTGATGTAATACAGCAATCTATCTTGCACCCGGTAGCCTTGGAGTACACGAAAGCAAAATCGTTCTACTTGTGAAGGGAATCAGCTCTGTATATAAATGTGGCTTATTGCTGCTGATGGGTGGTTTCTCTTTGTTCTCTGCCAGTGTACTGCATAGTGTGTAACCAGACTATATTTATGAATGGTGGGCGGGGAGTGCCACAAGACGCTAAACCTGAATTCTGAATGAAATGCGCGCTGGATTCTTGAGCGTCACTAACAAAACAGTTCCGGGGGCGCCCACCCCCGCCTTTTTATATCTCCCCCCTACCCCTCCTCCCGCAAGAGGCCGATTGGTCAGTAAGAACCATTGGGTGCTGCTGACGGAATCACCACTAACGTGTCACGAATAATCTATTTAAATGAGGAGTTTCATAACTGCAGAATCCCGGCGCCCACATGGAATACTGAACATTTCATCTGGTAGTGAGACTCGCTTTAAGAACGGTCACTAAACACAGACCAAACAGGCAAAGGGAGCTGACACACCTTCGTGTATACATCTGCCGTTTTGTGTCTTAGCCTCGATGTTCTGTTTTTGTTTACAGAACCCCTTTCTGAAACTGCAGACCTTAGAAACAGACCTGTGCCCCGCCGTTCTGTCAAACCTCGAGGAGAGTGGGCAGGTGCCTGGACCCAAGGATGCGTCCTCTTCATACGGCCAAGGCTTGCAGCCTGATGGCGTCAGCTGCAGAGGTAAGAGTCGTGGTGCGTGCAGCGAGATGCTCTTTGCGTAATACTATAAGCATCAAAGGCTGATCTTTGTCCTCAGATGAAAGGGAATAAAAAAAAAGTTACAGTTGTCTAGCCCCAATTACCTGCCCTATTTTACAGGGTGTAAAATTATTCTTTGATGAATTAATAGCCTAATTAGTAATCACAAGGGATTCTTGTGTTATCTTGGTATATGAACTGTTCTTAAGGTTTAACATTGGATTTTTCCATATACATTGCCGCCGTTTGTGATCCGGTAATATCTAAACTTAGCATGCGAAGTTCACTACACTGGTAAAGACTGACATAATCATATTTCTCCACAGTGAAAAATGTTTCCCCACTCGATGAAAACAAACAAAACTGTTCATACAACTCCGAATTGTGGAATTAGCACATGCACCAAGCCCGGGCAAAACTAGCAGGCTGTGCGTATACAGACAATCAGAAATGTATTTCACATGAAACACAGACCTACTGGCTTTGCCAAGGCTCGATAGGGGTGGTGAAGGTATTGTGGTGGTGGAATTTGTGATGGATGGTATTATTGGTGGTGGTTTTGAATCAGCAGCGTTATTGGTGATATTGTGGTTGTGATGGTGCCATTGGTCGTGGTATTTGTTGGTGATATTGGTTGTCGTGTTGGTAGTAGTGGTTGTGGTATTAGTGGTGGTGATGGTATTTAGCAATGTCTTAAGGCATGGGCTAAGTGGGCAATTGCCCATGGCCCCCATCCCTCAAGGCCCCCTTTGTAAAAGGAAACTTTCTCTCTCTCTCGCTCACTTCTGTGTATTTCTATATCTCAACCTCTCGCTCCTTTTCTCTTTCTACCTCTTCCTCTGAATTTGCCTCTCTTTACCCAGTGTCATCTTGAGGATTTTTGGGGCCCACAGAAAGCCTATTTCAACTGTTTTGTGTGAACCTTGTTTCTGAAAGTTTATTGATATCAAGTTGGCTTCAATTAGCAGAAAATGGGTCATAAAATTCAAAGTTGTTACGAACAGGGGGCCCCAAAAATCCTTTGGACGCCACTGATGGTATTGCTGATATTGTGATGTGGTGTCTGTTGCAGGTGGTGGTATTTGTTAAGGTATTGGTGGTGGTTGCATTGATTGTTGTGTGGTATTGTTGATATTCGCGGTGGTGTGTTTTTGGCGATATTGGAGGTGGTGTGGTATTGGGGTGATAGTATCAGTGTTATTGGTGGTGTGTAGATTTGGTGATGGGTGTGGTATTTGTGGTGATTTTGGTGGAGATAGTATTGTTGGTTGTATTTGTGGTGGTGATATTGGTAGTTGCATTGGGGGTTGTGATATTGCTGGTGTTATTCGTGGTTGGTAGTGGTATTGATGACATCTTGTAATGGTGGTGTGCTTTTGTGGTGGTTCATTGATGCTGGTATTGGTGGTGTTGACGGTATTGGGGTATTTGTATTGTGTTAGTGGTTATGTTATAAGTGGTGGAAGCGATTGTGTTGGTATTGGTAGTGGTATATCACAAGTATGAGTTAAAGAATTGAATGTGACAAAAGTATGATGGTTGAAGGTAATTTTTAGATGTAAAAGATCCTCAAGCTTTTCAATCCAAGCCCTCTATTGAATGCAGAATAACCAAATAGCCAATAGCATGAGGGGCAATTACTCTTCTGTGCATAGACAAAGCTACCCAGTGTGTACTTTCAAGAATTGCCAACAAAATTTTGAAAGACAGCTAAAGTTTTCCATAGCCAAACCTAAAAATACCACATCATTACTGTAATTGGAAACCTGCAACTTGCGCAGGTCTACTGGTGTACTGCTCGCTATATTTGTAACTTGCAAATTTAGTACATTTTTATTCACTTGTGGTAGCACTTTTACTGACGTAGATTTCATACCTTTTGAACAATATCCTCCCATATGATACAGATGCATTGGAGAACGACTGTTGCACAAGCCATATACATATACATGGATGAGAAAAATAGTTGGAAGACTGCAGCAAATGCATCAGAATATAGAGGCCCTGCTGACATCGTGGTATCTCCCCATGTGCAGACCTACATACATGTGGATGTATGCCTACACCAGGGTTTCATCCCTGCCTAGATGCAATCCACAAACAGAGGATGGAAATAAATGTACACCACATAATAGGAGTATGTGTCCCACCTCTTTACATGAGGGGATGGCGACACGTACAACTACAATTATGACTATACAGCTATTCTGAGTCATTTTATAGGTATATTTTAGGCATAAATTGTCCAAGGATTCTATTTATATAAGTGGAGATCTCTGCCTACACTTTGTAGGGCTGCAAGTTAAAACGAGTAAGGAAACACCGTCATTTAAGAAAACTCCATGACAACCCCCCTAAACTAACACCAAACAATGACACACAAAAATGCAGGCCAGTATCCTGGTGCTGCCCTCTTCCTCTTTGCGGCGCTAGACATCAGCTACATTTGTGTTGTCTGTCATTATTGGGACATTCAGCGTGTTATGATGTATCTTTGAGTGTGTGTCTAGGGTAATGTTAGATGTAAGTTGTGTATTTTTACTGTTTATAAACAACTTACATATTTTTATATTCTAAGTACATTTGTGTTTACATTTTTACAACGTCTAAGGTTATTTGACAATTTAGTTAAAATTATTTGTAGATCTTTTATTTTTAATCAGTTAAATTTTTTACAGTATTATTAGTAAGGTATCTGCAAAGTCTTAAGTTAGTTGATTTTTTCAAATTTTATTTTGATTTTTGCAATTGTGATGTTCGTGCTATTCCTCGCCGACAATCATTTCTATGTGATTCGCTTCCAGTACATGTGAGTGGGCATATGTGGTGTGTGAATCACTTCATATCTTGGCTGTAGTACTGTATGAATAAATGTAGATGTAACTTTAGTGAATTGCAACTGAGTTACATTTTTTATAGATGTGTTTTTGTATTTGCATGCCTCTCCCTGTGCCACCCCTTGAATTTCCCTTAGCTTCTCCCACCCTCTAGTATATGTTCATGCTATTCATTTTCCAGTCCTACACTAGCACCTAAACTGTTGATCTAGGTGTATGTGGCACTTGTGGCTGAGAACGCCATAAACAAGAGATTTCACAGGTATCCGTTGTACTGTGAATTGCATTTATAGCTATGTTAAGTACTATCACAAAAGTATTATTAGATATGTTCATAAGTGTTGTTGTGACTACCCCTGTACTGCTATTTAAGGCTGCTACTGACCTTGGTACACCCGTTGGCAGTGCCAGGGGCTGTGGATGCTGTACCTGACATTCTACAGTAGATGTCTTTAAACACATTAAATGCAACTGTAAGACAGCAGCACAGTTATCAACATCTGGAAGTCGATGTAGAAACTGAATTTATAATTTAAACATTCATGCTCAAAGGTAAGCAGTAGTCATAGTTAAGAAAACGTTACCACTGTTGTAAAGTTCACATCACTATCAAACATCTAGGTACAGCTCCAGTTAAAACAGATTGTACTTCCTACAAGAAAATGATTATATTTTCTGCCAGCAAGTATATTTGAAAACGTGTATTTTGTGCAGCTTCTAAAATGCCATAGATCGAGCCATTGATAAAGTCATCATGGAACAGCCAGTAATATCATCAAGTGTGTTTTTTGTAATTATAACTGTGATGTCAGGTGTGGGGTCATGAGTGAAGCACTAAGGAAATTATTTTTGGGTAGATAACCCACAATCCGAAATTTCAGTGGCTTTTAAGTTGTGGATTTTACCCGAAAGCCCAACTGAGGTTTTTAAAGATATTTTGTATTTTTTTTTTTAATAATGCTGATTAGTTTCTGCTCTAACTATATAAATTAAGCATATGGTAATAAAAGCTTTTACAGTAAATGTTTTGGGGCGTCTACATACTATGGCATGTGTCTGGAATTGGCCTGCATATCCGTCCTTAATGCCCTGCGCCCTAGGTACCTGCTGTAGGATTGTGGCTCCGTCCCTCAGAAACTTCTGGGCATTGTCCTCAGACAACCCTCACCACCTGCCTACCACCAAGCGAGAGAGCCAACCAACTTCAGCTTGGCTTGGGGAAAGAGTGGGTTTTCTTCTCTAAGAATATTTTGCAAAAATCAAACACAAAAGGTTGTGTACTTTTTCAGTTATATTGGGAATAATGCTCAATGATTAACTGACGTTTCTGAAGGGGAACTGATGAAATATTCCAATGCATCAAAGCCTGCCATAGTACCCTACCACTGCACAGCAGCAAATCATTCATGTGTCTGTGAGAAAACACTGCATTCAAAACAAAACTTTGAGACGCGGCTGGCAAATACATTTGGGCCACAGGTGAAGCAGAACTTGTTTGATACGCTGTACCATAGGGAGAAAATGTATGCCAGGAGTGGTAACAGTTGTTAATACTATCCGAGGATACAACGCCCAATCACCATTCAACAGAATGTGCCACGAGGTCCTTGTTAACACCAGGAGGCGTTTACAGCTGCCCTACACCCAATTTGTGAAGAGGTAGCAAGTGAGGACTGTGCAAAGAGGGGCGCTTCCTGTCCCTTGGGCAAGACCAGGTAAATGAAAAGAGATAGGGAGCCAGGAGCTTCTGCCTCAAACTTTGCTTACTGTGTGCCAAGATAACTGTTAAGGGCTATGAATTGGGTGGCAACTGGCCACGTGGTTTCCAGTCTGGCTCCAACAAGGCCGGGTAGTTGTTTATTAACCCCTTTGGTGTTTAGATGCTCAGTGATGATGAAGTGGGGCACCATCCCTCCTTGATCATCCTTATCGGCTTGTGGTTCCCGGAATCCCAGTCAAACACACAGCAACACTTCCATTATCTTTTGCAAGTTCATGAACTAGGGGTGCAGTTTTCCAGCCTTTGTATTGTATTTTTTTACTTTAAGCTTTGTGGGGTAATAAGAGGGTGCCGAATTGGTAATTTTCCCGTACATGGGGTGTTCCCTGGTCCATTTTACGATGATTGAGTGTGCTCAAACTGTCCTCACAAAACCACATTAATTTTTTTGAAGTTTGAGAATCTTTGAATGCCCAGGGAAGCATAACGGCCAATTGGATTTTTGTGTTTTGAGCAAAGATTCTTGATCTATCATTCAAATTTTGATCCTCAGATCATCTAAGGATGCCTGACCATAATTTCGGTTACGCTGGAGTTATTTCGCTATTTTCTGTTTCACCTGTTATGCAAAATTTCCTAAATTACTCTGTTACGCCACATGCATAATGGCAAAAACAAAATAGCTTGAACACAAGCGAACAATATTTCACAACGCAAGTGGCTTGTATTCTCAGTAACCTGTGTTCTTTGACTGCTTGTTTTTTGTGCAAAATTCGCTATCATGTCCAGTATGGACACATTTATTTTTCAATAATTTACAGTTTGCATATGTGACTTATGAACCAGGAACCTAGCAACCAAAATACAACATTTTGTTGGTCTTTTCCTCCCCTAGTGGATAGCCACATGTCCCCAGGCAAAGGGACGCTGGTTTCCAAGTACAAAGACCTCACAATTATTGGCAGAGTAACGAGTAACATTGTTCGGCCTCTCACATCAATTAGATGTTCTGGGCAGGTGCTCATTTTGGGTCTTGAAATGACAATGGACCTAAGGGCCTTACATGTTTACATGATTATTAGAGCAGGGAAGATATTTCTGAAAAATGTTTAATAGATTTTGTTCGATTCAAAACAAAAACACACGATAGAGTAACCACTGCCTTCATGTCACTTTTGACTTTGATCAGATCACTGTTTTTTGTCACTCAAATATCTGTTTTTTAGGGTAATAAAATACATTTCAGGCCTCATAATATTTTCCTTCCGCGGCCACTCTGTCCAAATCTTCCCAAGATCAAACACAGGAGGACATATACATTTTGGACAATCCAGTGCACATTCTACAAATTGTGACAAAGTTATAATGAATTATTGAAACCTTTTTTAGATTGAACAACGTATTGAACTATACTTAAGTTGTCATTGCACGCAGCTCTGTAGTATGTGTAGATATGCTGCTCTGCACAGTTTATTTTATGCTTCAACATAGGAAATTACGAGAGAAAGCCATTATTCTTCATGCATAAAGTATGCATCATTCAATACAATGAATAGATGTGAAATGTATGCTTATAAATAGGACATGTGTAATATATTCAAGGGTCATGGAAATGCCTACCGGTATTACAGAAGTGGCACAGGATGCAACGAGTGTTTGCGCCTGCTTTGGGCACCCTCTACACTTTGGTATTTCAGAAGTGGCTGCAGATGCTTGTGCGGCCCTTCTGTAATACAGATAGCTCTGGTGAACATGTAACGCCAGCGCCATCATTAGAGGGTATTCCTTCATTTGCATGGGAGCGTGGCTCCATGCAAATGAGGCAATCTCTTTGCCCCTGAATCCACGCCGTATTACTGACGTGGGTACAGAGGCAAACATGCCTCTAGGAGCGCACTGAACGTGCACCACAGAATGGTGGTGCACTTTCAGTGCGCCTCCTAAAGGCAGCCCTCTGGAATGGTAGAGGGTTCCATAAACCCCTAGATATCTCCTTGCAGGTGTGAGCAGGGACTCACTGCACCTGCCTGCAAGGGGATCTCTAAACCCTCTTAAAAGTGCAGACGGAGAGCCGGCTGCACAGAGAAATACAAAGCAGCTTTTAAACAGCTGCTCCGTATTTCTGTTGAATGCGCTGCCCACGGCCCTAAGGGCAGCACATTCAACATATTTGGGTGCACTTTCTCTGTTTGCACCCAGAGCACCTGCTTAAAGGTGCACTGTGGTGCAAACAGGACAAGTGTGCCCTATCTGTAATATGGCCCAAGGAGTGGAAAAGTAGCATTAAACTGGTGCGTATCGGAGGAGGGATAACATAAATTCACTGTAAACTTGGTTATCACTTACAAAGTAGTATGTTTTGTGGATATTTGCAGACCTTTAGGAATTCCCTTCTACGCTTATCTGAGAACCTGTCTTATAGCAGAATTGATCTGGCTTGACGTGTAAAGTGTAGCAAGGTTTACCAAAGCATCTAGGTTTTTCAGAACAGGTGTACTAAGAGGCGAAATGTAATAAGAAAATCGTTTATTTAGAATTATCACAGTCTAAATATTTTCTAACTTCATTAGTTTGTGAGGTGAGATTGGCCTTGTGGTACTGTTCTGTGTGGAAACCAGCCCAAATCTGCATTGTAAAATGCATGTTACTATCTTCAGGAGACAAATCCTCCAGGTCATACCTGGCTGAATAAATCTCATGAACAAGACCCAAACTAAGATGATGATTTACATGTGGAAATTGGCGCGGTTGTACTGTTTTCTGTATGTAATTCCCCATTGCCTAGGGTCCTGCTGGTAGATAATTTGTAATTCACCAGTAATACCTCTACTCAGCATTACCAGTACTCCTGGTGTTGGTAATATTGGGTGCGTTAATACCACATTAAGTGCAGCTGGACAAATAATTGAGCCCTAAGTGTCCCATGTATGCAAATACCATACTTATGGAGGCTCACACATGCTGCTGATTAAATTATGTTTGAGTAATAAGGAAATACATAAATACACCCATAATGGAAGCTTATCCGTTGCACAATTTTTATTACAGTAATTCCCTGGACTTGACAGTATACAGTATTTAGGAGCAGCAACACTTTCAAAATCTTCCACAGCATGTTCAAATCAACTGAGGCATATCATCAAAATCATAGCCCTGCTGGCAGAGTCCTTTACCTCAAAATACTCATAAAAGGGTGATGAGAGATTTGTGTATGGGCAACATATGCTATGGCACCCGAACACAAAGATGCATTTCCGTCTTGGAGAATGGGTTTACTGACCTCTTCTGAATCACAATTGAATCACCTTAAAGATGCAGAGCAAGAACTTTATCCCTTTGTCCCTTTATATATTACCTTCTTTAAATTGTTTGCATGGTGAGCAAAACTATTGTTTAGGAGTCTTTTCACAGACTGTTCTAGATTCTAATACAATACATTCATATCAATGTTAAGCTTTACTCTGATTTTTACAATGGATATACATTTTTTGTATGCCCTCAATTACATACAGTTGAGACGATTTAGAAAGGCATTAAGAAGTACATGAAGTACTACATCTTTAATACTGTTTTACATACTCTTTTACACTCTCTTAAATACACTTTTACATTCATTTGCGGATTGGCCCCAAAACGTTTAACATGTGGGAGTATTCAGTTAATATTCATACACAATACAAATAGGACTGTGCCCTCTTTGCACTTTTACTAAGAAGGAGTTGGGCATTTCGGGGTGATTCACAAAGGCATTTAAAAGTATGTAAAAACATACCACTATAGTATTATTAACCGTACTCATAAACGCTTTCGTATCTCGACTCCAGCATACACATTTTTCACAAAGGTTACTTATGTGCTATGCTTGAACCCTTCCTTTTCACCACTCATGTCACACAGTGTTCAGAATGCATCTTGGTGTGTGATGTGCCAGTTGCTTAGCATGGTGCCACATGCTCCATTTCACAGTTCTGCCCAGTACCTCCATTGTCAAATATCACTCAAAATGAGCACTGCTTTGGGAAGACAGAGTTTGTGTTTTCATAAACGTCACAGGTTAAAAAACATGACATATACTGTTGTCAAAATTCAAAGTGTCTATTGCAATGACATTTCTGAGGTAAAAACGTGGAGTTGAAGTGTTTACTGATGTCTGACTCTGAGAATGCGTGGTTATGAATTTTTACCAAGTAGAAGAACATTTTTGGAAACACAATTGAAATATATTTTGAAACAATCTGCTGGATAAGCAATAACAACAATTTTTATAAAATGTGAAATGTTAAAGCTTAAACTGTATTGCGTTGCCTAATAGATGGATACATCCGCACACTGCTTCTTAAAGCGTTTTAATTTCTCTAAAGGGAAGTAGCAAATATGTAGCTCTGGAAAATTTCACCCATACTGGTTTTTACAACTAAATGCATTCTAGGAAACCGTTTTGCACTCTGTATCACAAAAACGCAGTTAGCTATGTCAGTGTGGATTCAGTCCTTCTGTTGTGGGTCGTGCAAGTACAGAACTTTTTTGTTTTTTTCACATCCACATCTCTGAAAATTAAGTTGGTTTTTAAAATTATTTACACTCATAGCTTGATTAAAATAACTACATAGTTTAATACATTATTGCATAATTAATAAAAAATCATTGTAATCAGCAACAAAAATTAAAGCCTTCTCAACTAAAATAGAAAAAACAAAATTGCCCTACTGGGATTTATAATTCTCATAGATTTAAAGCATTAATACCAAGATAAGTTATTGGTCCCCCACTTAAATAAAGTTGTGTATTTAATCATGTGGGCAATAGCAGGAACTGTCCCCTCCAACTCCAAGCTGTCCTTACAGTTCTGCATCTAGGCTGATCTTGTAAACAGCGCTAACAATGTTACTTAGTCGTAAGCTGAATAGCTCCATCACCGTTCACAGTTATTTGGCACATGCTTTAAAAGGTGTTCCACTTTTTATGCATTTTGCCACATATGCCATCTGTTGAGGTGTCAGCCATTGAGACACAATAGGATAGCTTGTCGGCAAGATGTAATACCATTGGAGATACAAATGTTTTTAAGGTACATTTTCCGCCAGGGTAACAGTGCGGGGCATATGCATAGAAAGTGTAAGAAGTCTTTCTGGTGGTATGCAGTTAGCCTACATTTGTTTCAGGATTTTAACCATTTTGTAACTGTATCCAGTATGGAGAGAAGACCAAATCTGGTGTGCAGCACCTTTATTTTTAGAGACATTTTCAATATTTCTGCCAGGTATGGACGTGCTGTCAAAGCCTTGTGCAAGGTAACAGTCATCCACAAATGGGATCGTAGTCTAAACTTGTCTTTATCCTTACTCCATGATAGCCACTTGATTTGTTTATTTATTAGTTGCTTAAGTGATTATGCAGTAAGGTCTTTTGCCACAGCTCTTCTACCTGTAGTCGCTTAATTGCAGTGACAATTTTACTGACCATTACTTTGAGGCCTCTGACATGTTCAGGGCTGTTTCCCTCTAGATCAGTGCTTTTAGTGTGCCTGTCTTAGGAGAGAGGCATATTTGAGGATGGGCCGTCCGGTTCCAAGGCTTGGTTTTGTAGCACAAATTCTAATCTGATATGTGCGGGTGAAGAAGTCTATGACAGGTGGAAAAGAAAGCAAAAACTTTAATCTGGGCAATATGCATGAAATTGTTAGATTTGTCAAGATACGTTTCCAGACCATATACCAGGCAGGGGAACATTTTTTGCCTTAATTACCATGAGGAGTGGGCTGCAGGTTGGGCTTTGCAAATTTGTAGACAGTTTTTGAAAAGATGCAGGTTAAGAAGCCACTCTGGCTTTCAAGGGGTTTAGGTGTAAGCGGTGACACCACCGCTCCTGCAATCTGACCACCAGGTATTTGTAGCTACTACTTATGCCCACAAGTTGGTTTCCACAGAGCCACTGCTTTTTCTTGATTATACGCCTGCCATAGATGACTACCTTGGTTTTCTCCAGGTTTTTCAGCAGCATGTTTGTCCTGCTATGTTGACCAAAGGTTTTCAGCAATTGTTGGAGCCCCCTGCCTGAAAGATTCAATAGGACGATGTTGTCTATATATAATAGTGATGTTAGGAGTTGATGGCCCAGTTTGGGGGGATGGAAACTGGAAGCATTGAACTGTGTGCACAGATCTGTCAGATATAAGTTGAATAGCATCGGGGCTAGTATGCAGCCTTGCTTAATGCCGCTTTCTATCTAGATTTTAGCAGACACTCTTCCAGTGCTGCCAACTTTTACTCTAGCCCAGTTGTCAGAATATAAAAGCTGTATTCCTCTTAGCAGCTTTGGTGGAATATTGAGATCTACTAACTTCTTCCACAGTCTGTGCTGTTCTACAGAGTGGAAAGCTTTAATTAGGTCCACAAAGCAGGTGTACAAGGCCATCTTCTTTTTTATATATTTTTCAGCCAACATTGCTAGTGCTTTCAAGTTGTCAGAGGTGCTTGATGAGGGGCGGAAGCTTGTTTGGTTCAGCAGAATTAGATTCAGTTTGGTTTCCCAGTCTTTCAGTTCCTCTAAAAGGCAACCCGCAAATATTTTCACATCCGTGTTGAGCAGAGCGATCAAACAATAGCTGCCTGGGTTCCCATAGGGCCTTTCTTGTAGACTAGATAGAAAAATGCCCCTTTCCAGAAATCAGGGATGTTGTTTTCAGTGAAGCAGGCAGTGAACATATTGCTGAGCTGGTTAGACCAAAAAACGGGTTTGTGCTTTAAGACCCCAGCGGGAAGGCAGTTTGGCATGGGGGCACCTTTAGTTCTGCAGTGTCAGAATTGACCTTTGATCTTTTGTACTTTAAAGGATAAGGGATTCAACTTGTCGTTTAAGCTAGAATTGAGTTCTGCTGCTTCCACAGCTGTATAGTTTGGAGTTATACTCAATCCACTTCACCTCTGGCACAGTGTTGTTTAGGGTCTGTAATGCTATCTGTATTTATCCACCAACTCCATCGTAACCACTGACTGCATTTTGTGCTTAGCTTAGCTTCAAATACCATCACAGTGGTGGCGCAGGTATTTTTCCACGCACAGCTTGTTAAAGTGTTTACGCTTTTCTCACTAGGGAAGGAAACATAACATGAGGGTTGAAACCACGATAAGACTGTACAAGGCTGAGAATGTTTATGGTAGAGAAGGGTACAGCTCGGTCTTGGAAATACACCTTGGGATCTGGCCAGTTTCTAGTGTCTTTTTTCAACACTGACCTGGTACAGTCAGTGCTTGAACTTCAGAACTTACTTGATGGGGCAGGTTCTAGAACCTTCCTCTTAAGTTTGGTTGAAGTATATAAGGTGGGGAAGCTTGACACTGCGGGAGAAGGAACTCATTTCTGAGGGTGTGCTCATTGCTCAGAGAACTCCTATTGGGGTTGTTCTCTTTTGTCTCAGTTGTCACGGGTTCCACAGCTTGATGTTGGCAGACAAAGGATGATGTTGGATTCGAGCCCCATGGTGATGCATTTTAAATTCTTGATATCTAGCTTCACTGTGTGCATGCATAAATATACGTAGTCACTATATATATATATATATTGTTGATGTATTGCTTTTTTAATTATTATTCCACTGCTGTGTTTATTTTAAGAATTGCACGTGTGTTGCGGCATTCACATTAAGTGCTCACGTTATTATCTTTGTGTAAACTGTGAAGTGTCTTAATAAATTCATTACTCAGACTAGAAGTGCTGCATTCGTTGCATACCTTTCGCTTCATTCCTGCTCAGTCTGAAGCAAAGCATAATAGGGTCTGTCCCTGCAACCCCACGCTCCAGTTGATGGACAATGGACCACAGGCTGTTCTTTTGTTTGCAAGCCTCAGCAACTTTGATCCATTTCTGGTCTAGGTGTGCTTGCTTAGCTTCCCAGACTGCATCTTGAATTTCTTTCTCACTTCATGGAAGGCACCAAGTTTACTGGTGTCCTTGTTTTGTTTCTTTCTGACTCTTGCTGCTATGTTGAGCTGTTGCCTTTGTTGCTTTAGGGGTTGTGTGAACCATTGATTTTTGTTCTTTGGTGGACTCACCCAGGACCATTGGATTGGAGCTAGCTGGTTCCTTAGTGATGTTAACATTGCTTTCCATTTGATGATTATGTCCACCTGGGCCCCTTGATTGGGCAGTAAGCTTCTTTTTTCCATGCCTCATATTTCCTCACACACATGCTTACCATCTTATACAATTTAGATGGCTTCCTGGATTCCTATATGATGTCCCAGTGCGATGCAATGTTTTCTTTTTCTTTTTTTGTTGTCCCCATTCACCTCAGACGGAAGTTATCTCCGAACCTGATCCTTTCACACCTACTTGTAAACGGAGGTGACCAATGCCAGGGAGGCAGAGTCTCTATCACTTAGCCCTCTTATGTAAGCTATATAATCTACAGGCTAGAGAGTTAAAATGATGTGTAATCATTGGTCAGAATGTAGAGCCCAACCTAATTACTACTAGTATTACTGGTTCCCCCTCCATTTTACAAATGATAACCAAAGTGTTTTCCTTTTTTTGGAAGTTCCCACCACCACATCTGTTTTTGAGATGTGGAGAAGAGCATTGAGCAAGTCATTGTGCATGGGGGGTGCCACTCCCACCCATTTTCAACAGATTTCCCTTCTGGCCAGTAGGATAGAAAAAAGAGGTAATTCTTTGCATCCCCGTTCCACTCTCCAGACTCAAAAATAATAAAGGGAAGGCTCTCTGCAATATCTCGCCTCAGCATGCTCGAATGAGTTTTGCACACCCCTTCCCAGAACAGATAAACTGTTGGGCATTCCATAAACATGTGAATGTCGGTTGCGTTCTCCATACCACATTTAGCGCATTTAACCATTCCCACTTTCATAATTTTCAAGAGCTTTTATGGGGAAAGGTAGGCTCTGTGTATAGAAAAAAGATGATTTCTCCTTAATGGGGCAGATTTCACTATATCGAACAAGGTACGCATCAAGACTACCATTCTTGTTGCTGCTCTCGAGGCATGCTTTCTCGCCAGAGGACTCTCGCCAGCTTAAAATCGCTGTCCAATATATCTAGGATTTCCCAATAGCAGACCAATAGCTCCTTGGACCTTGAGGGGTTTCTATGTAGATTGTCCTCCAGATGATTAGTTCATCCTAGGTTTGCACGAATACCCTGTGACCAACCTTTCAACTGATTGTAATTCAGTCTGGAGAGATTCCCCCCTGTTTCTTTCATTGATTCTTCCCAGGAAAGTAGAGATCCGTCCCTAAGAATATCTCCCCAATACTCTATGCCTGCCATCCTGATCAGCACGGCTAGTACATAATCAAAACACTCAGGGGTGCCTGGAGATTCCCAAATGGGGGCACATTGACTATAATAATCTGCCATCACTGCATGTCTTAACTTGTACCAGACCTTAGCCAGATCTTGTAGTACCTTCAATTTTATCTTTAAAAAAAAAATTGGATCTCCAAATTTCAATAAGAAATGCTTTGCTGCCCTTTTTAAAGAGCCTACCATAGCCTTAAACAAATTTCCAATCGCAGAAGAGTCTGGGGAGGTGAAAAGCATGCTAGAGTTTTTACGTTGGAATGCCCATGCATAATGTTGCGAGTCGGGGAGTGCTTCTCTCTCCTCCTGTGCAACTTTTTCCACGAGATCCTGGAACATTTATACACACATATAAATGAATTGATGGCTTGTTGAAATTTGTCCAGATATACTTTATTAATTTCTAACGGAATAGAGTTATATAAAAAGTTCAGCTTTGGCAGGATCACCATTTTAACCAAACTGACTCTTCCTAAATTGTCAGAGGAAGATGTACCCAACCCTGCATTAACTTAACTTGCTGCACTCTCCCAGAACTTTTTTTTAAATTCACCACTGAGATCTGTTTAATGTCCTGCACAATCTGAATACCTAGGTATCTCATTTCATTTTTTATCTGCCAGTGATCCCTCTGCTGATTTCAGACCATTATCTCTGTTTTTCCAGCATTGACATGATAACCAGAAATGTTATCAAACTTTTCTGCAATGTCCAGTACTGCGGGAAGGGCTGTAGACAAATCCAAACTATATACCATAAGATCGTCCACATATAAGTCAACTTGTTTTTCCCACCCATTACAGCAGAAGGAGGATATTACAGAAATCTGCTTGATCTTTCTGGAAAAGGGCTCAATATAAAGGTTGAATAGTATGGGGGATAGGGGTCAGCCTTGCGTAGTGCCTCTGGTTATCCTAAAAGCTGTGGTTAGATTTCCATTCACCAATACCCTAGCCAAAGGAACATGATAAATCAGACCAATAGACCTGGCGAATTTCTCACCCAAGTTGTAATTCTTAAGGATTGTGTTCAAACAACCCCAGTTAACTCTGTCAAAGGCCTTCATTGCATCCAAGGTCATAACAGCAAATGGGGCATCATAAGTGGCAGCCAAGTCCATAGCCCTTATTAAATTGAACGTCAATTCTTGTAAGAATCTGCTTCTAATGAACCCTTTCTGGTCTAGATGTATTAAACCGTTCACCACCCCACTTAACCTGGCAGCCAATATTTTAGCGAATAATGTATAATCACTATTCAGCAGTGAAATTGGCCTAAAGTACTCACATTGAATCAGACTCTTTCCTGACTTCAAAATCAATGAGGTAGTAGCCTCATTCCAAGAAGCTGGTAACGGCTGCCCTTCCTCAAAGATCTCTGTAAACAGATCTGAGATGACAGGTACTATAGACTTGCCTAAAGCTCTATAAAGTTCCACAGGGATACTGGCCAGTCCTGCCGCTTTTCCTCCCTTACTGTCATCCAAAACGGCTCTTATCTCTCCTTGAGAGATAGGTTAATTCAGGAGGGCCTGCTCCTCCAGTGTAAGAGTAGGTAGAGTGTCTACCCCCAGCCAGGCTCCTACCTCTTCCTCACCCACCTCCATCTCCTCCATATATAACTGAGTGAAAAACCTTAAAAAAGCTTTCTCTGTATCCACACTGTCAGTGAGCCTCTCCCCAGACTGTTCAAATACAATTTCCTTAATGCAGTTCCGCACTTGCTCCCTCTTAGTCTTCCATCCTAACAATTTCCCTGCACTTTCCCCGTACTCGAAATGAGCTAATATGCTTGCTTCCCATCTCTTAGTAATCCTAGCTTGTAATACCTCCTCAAGCTGCTGCCTCAACTGACTTACCCTACTTTCCAAACCCCACTTGTCTTCTCTCTCTGTTCTCATCATTAGTTGACCTTCAGATTTAAGTCTTTATGCTTCTAGATTTATCCGACAGCACCTCCAACATGACTGCATTAACCTGCTGTTTGATCAAAATCTTGACCCCCTTAGTATTAAAATTATGTTCTGTGGAAGCAAAACACTGAACCCATCGTTGTGTCTTAAACAGTTCAATAGATTCCGCTCTAGTTTCTTGCAGGATTAGTATATGCGCTGGGGAGTCCCTCAAATACTGCAGAATCTTACTGATTCTCCCCTTAGTACGCAGACCATTAACATTCCAGGACATAATTTGAAATAATCTATTACTGTCCCCCTGGCCACCACCAGTGCTGTCCATCTATTACAGTGCACAAAAAATTAACTGATGTGAGTGAGTTTTTTTTCTTTTTTTTCTTCCCCACCCTGTGCCCCCATCACCCCTCTTCCATGAACACCACCACCACCCTTGGAGAACGCCTACCCCTGAATTGATGGACTGATGTTAGTCTGATTTAAGAGCGCTTATTGGTTTCCCAGCCATTACGCATCGTTACAGGTAAAAACCCTTCATTTGTCTGCGTCTCTACTTTTAATGACCTCCAGCAGCTTGTCCGCTGCTTTATGATCTCTGAGATTGTACATCATATTATTATGCATTACTTGGAGGGAGGCTGGACATTTTAACTGGGCTGATGGACCTAATTTTTGTAACTTTTCCAAACATCTCCCTAGCGCCCATTGTTTATTTAAAGTTGTCCTGGACAGGGCAGACCTAGGGCCTGATTCTAACTTTGGAGGACGGTGTTAAACCGTCCCAAAAGTGGCGGATATACCACCTACCGTATTACGAGTTCCATAGGATATAATGGACTCGTAATACGGTAGGTGGTATATCCGCCACTTTTGGGACGGTTTAACACCGTCCTCCAAAGTTAGAATCAGGCCCCTAATCTCAAAGAAGAAATGCTCTTCTCTCAGTGCTTTCATGTTTAACGTCTTCATCAATATCTTCTCTTTTAGAACATACGTTTGGAAGTTCATCAAAACTTTGTGCGGCTTCTTACTGTTGGGGTTTCTCTTCAATGCGTCTCTATGGATCCTCTGGATATCATTTGCAGTCTCTTCCTTACTTTCCTCCAACGTGATTGCTGTTTTGGAGAGAGAGACCACATATGTTTTTAGATAGTCCCCTTCCACTCCTTCAGGAACATTTAGAATTCTCAGATTATTCCTTCTAGAGCTATTTTCCAACTGCTCTAGTTTATTCTGCATTCCGTCTTGTTCCCTTTTAACAACTGAATTTTCTCTTTATTCTTCCTCAGTTCCTCCTTCATAGCTCCAACTGACTCTTCAAGAGCCTTAGTTCTAATCACCAAGAGGTAATTTTCTTGTCCCAAAGTTTCACAGACTACCCTTATCTCCCCTTGATTAGTCTCTGAGTCCGCAAATCCCCTTTTGATATCTTCAGAGAGAAGTAAGATCATCGTTTCCAAAGCAGGCGTAAAGTGGGCCACACTATTTATCGAATCAAAGACTTCCTGGGAGGGCCCCGATGGCACAGGTAACAAGGGGGTGGCTCTTACAGGTGGAACAGCTATACCAATACTCATCTGAGCGGCAGTGGTCGTACTGCTGCTCCCACCTCAGTCTTACGGATTACCTCCTGAATTCCTACAAGCCAAGTGAGCGCTCTCCCTAACTTCGCTCCCCTCTACATCCTCCATATCTCGTACGTCGAAGGCCCTCTCATTTAGTACTTGCTCTATTAAACTTGGGGTGCTAATGCTCATCACCGTCGGCAGTGCTTTAAAATATGTCTTTAACGAGGGAGTAATTTGAGGTTTGGAAGTTGTGCCTTTTTAAAAAACTAATTTTACTAAGTTTGTTCACATACACCACTTCACCTCTGACCTGAGACTGTTGCGTTTGTCGTGCTTGTCCCTTCTCACTTTGCAGGGTATATTCCCTGATTAAACTGGCTCTATCCAATGTTTTAGACTTAGCATACAAGCCTACCTCTTTCTGTCATGCCCCTGCCTTTGTTCCAGAAGTGTGAGCCACTTTCCCCACTTCTTGCCACCCCACAGCTTCACTGTACATCTCAGCCACCTTCCCAGCATTTCCAACCTCATCAGCCTCTCCAGATGCCACCACTGAAAACTTCCTGCTTGTGCTGACACTACCACTGTTCCCCCAGAGGGGAATGTGGCAGATGCTCTGCGGCTTCTGCGATTCTACATGGTGGCTCGGCTCCAGGTTGTGGCTCCCTACGTGCTGTTAGTGGCTCCTAACAGGACCTTCAACCCCCACAGCGTGAGCCGACACATCGACTTTGCATCCAGTGTGGGCTTCTCGGCTCACATCTCCCAGCCTGGAGACCCAGGTGCTGCACTCTAGCACGCAGCTGCAATGCAGCCCGCCATGTTCTCCTCTTTATGGTATGCCATGTAATGTTTGTTGTTCGTGATTATCATAACTTGCAGGTAATAGTCACTTTCGCATCTGACCGCTATGCTAAAATCATGAAGGTATTTGAAGATTGCATAGAAGCAAATGTGTGATCTAGGGTGCCTGCAGATTTCTTTGATTTGTGCGTAGGGTTCATTGGGCAGTCTGTGGGAAATTGACCATTCAGTGCCCTCAGTCCTAATGCCTCTAAGGCTCTCCCTATTGTGTGTGATACTTGCTGCTGGATGCAATTGCACTGATTCAAAACTCCTTCTCTGGCACTTCTTTTCCCATGGTTGGCCATGTTTAGGTTGAAATCGCCTGTGCTGAGCCGCATTGGGATTGATGTAGATGTTTAATATTATGACAGATATTGATGTCTGTTCCAATAGCCAATTTTCAGTGATGATGGCTAACATGTGGGCTGGTAGCTGGTCAATGCTCCTTGCCTTTAAAGATTTACTTGTGGTTATGTAAGTTGATGGACCTCCGTAGGGTGCCCTTTGAACTTTGGTTTTACAGCTGGGCCAAAGTTTTCTGGTAACCCAGTTAACGGATTTTCAGCCTCTCTCCAAGTTTCTTGTAAACAGATGATATCAAACTCTCTCAAAAAGGATTCCGAGTTTGAGTCTTGAACGATTTGGCTAGTCCCCGCTATGTCCCAAGATATTACTTTTGAATTACTCAGCGTACATTTGGCAGAGTCTAAGAGTTTTAGATTTTTTGGCATTGCTGAATTCCAGCTCCATCCTTGATTGCAAATATGTGTCAGGATCAAGGGGGAATTTGTTCCAACTGGCTTCCTCTTTTTGCAGGTCTGCCTCCTTTCAAGGCCTTGTCACTGATTGTTCCTGTGCAATGGAGATTATAAATGCATTTGGCCCCGTGATGAAGGTGGAGGATGCCACCTTGGCATTCTGTAGGATTGATCTCTGTTTGGCGGCCCATAGATTTGCTGTCAGTGTTCCGTTGCTTTTTCCATTAGCTCCTTGAGGGATGAGGAATAATGGATACTTTACTTTGTTCACTTCCTTAAGCTCTATACCCCAGTGTTCAAATACTCCTGACCGTGACAAAGCAACTGCACTGTTTCTGCGCTGCTAAAACAAACTTCCATTCACTTGTTTAAATCGCCCTTTCTAAGTGCTAAAAAGGCTACGTATTCAAGAACTTTACTGTTTGATTTTTCCAGCCCTTGGATAGCAAAGCAGATTCCCATGAGGGTGCGTCTATTATGATATCCCAGTGGCCTGAGGTTTATCTGTTGGGTGAAAAATGAGGGTATGAGTGCCCGTGTTCTTTGAGAGCAGCGGATGATGGTGTGATGTTGTATGGCCTTTTATGGAATGCAGAGCTGATGTAATTCCAGCATCTGTACTTATCTTTTGCTCTGCCACCGTGGGTTCTTGATACTTAGGATGTGCACTATTCTGGCGGGCGGCAGTCTTTGTGATGGACCCCGGTGGTCTTGGGACCCAGGAAGACAATCCCATGGAGGTGTGATCGCTCGATTGTTCCCTTGTTTCCTCAAGGGCAACCCCAAAACGTGTGGCCTGAATCGAGGTCTTGTATTTAGCCAGTTGGACATGGTTCTCATGGAACTCCACCATTCTAGTTAATATGGGGTGTGTCTCATGTGAGGAGATGGATCCTAATTCCTCCCCTGCACCGTCCCGGGAGTTGAGATCTGTTTGATTGTTTCTGGGGGTGCCAACTGCGGGTGGGCGTTTGACCTTGGGTAGTTTGGTTGTAGTTCTTTAAGCTTGCCTGTTGCAGCTGTTTTAACGAGGCCCCCCTGGTACATACTTCCTCCTAAGACAGTTCCTTACTCTCTCTGCTGCCATTGAGGATTGTTAACACTCTGTGGCATCAGTGGCTAGGCTTTGGTGTCTGTCAGTTGAGCAGGAGGTGTGCATTCTATCATTTCCACTTTGCTACTCTTTTTTTGTTTTCCCTCTCAATGGGTTGTCTCTCCCTTTTCTATGCAAGTAAAGGGCTTTGTTTTCCCGACCCATAAATTAATTGTCCTGCGTTTTCCTTAGACGTTTCTTATTTTTTCTGGACAGAGCAGGAATGAAAGGTCCTTCCTCATGATTGTGCACTTTTTGGGGTTTTCCGCTATTACTCATTACGTCTTTTCTAGGCTTACTTCTGCCTGTATTGCAACGTTTGGCACTCCTTTTTGTGGCCTGTTTGTTGTTTCAGGGCTTTATAGTGCCTGTGGCCCCTGCCTGCCCTTTCCCCACTGTTTGGCTTCATGTTTTAAGTTTACCACTATTGTCGACATAATCGATAGCAATTCTTGTAGTTGTCCAAGATTGGGCTGTAGTGGCAATGATGGGCATGGGTAGTTGGCTCCTTGTCTGCCTTCGGATGCGCTTGTACTTTTTTGATCAGTAAATTTATTCGGTCCAACTTGTTGTCAATTGCCATGGTAGTGGTTGTCAAGCTTTGCAAGATTTGAATTTGAATGTCCAGTTTATCTGTATTGTAAATTGTGCCATTTGTTATAGCTGTTAGTGTTTTGTTTAATGCTTCCCATCCTGTCAGGAGCAGGGCGTCCTTTCAGTCAATAAGCCCATGATTGTGCGCCATCTGAGATGCATACAGAATATTTGTGGTGGGCTGATTAATGTTCCTTTTTTATGGATGTGTTGGGCACCCCCTACACCTGAGCACAGTGCCTGGTCTTTGTTGAAGACCTCCTCTAATTCCTCCTGTGTAAGAGAGGCCTCCCAGGGGTGCCCGGGCTGGTTCTTCCTTTGGGTTAATAATTTTATTGGCAAATTATCCCAGCTTCCATTTTGGCTTCCTTCTGTGCAATGTTCTTTATTTAGGAAGTTGTCGGGGACTACGCTTCTGTCCTTTACCACTATACTAAGAGATAGCGGGATTACTCTCTTTTGTGGCTGAAAAGGGTGCTCATTTTTGTTTTGTGGATTTCCAAGCAAGGAAGAGTGCTTGGTGCTGAAAGTTGCGTCATTGACTCTTGTGCTGCATTGCTTGGCAGAAAGTCCGCCCAGGAGTTGCCTAAGGTGATTGCACTATTGCTGAAGGATCTCCAGCCAGGTTATGATCTTGGGACTGCTTCTCCAGAGAATGTTCTGTGACTGTTGATTTTCCCCAGTGGTGTAAAGTACTCAATGATGCCTTTAGATCCTATCTTCACCGTCTGGTTTCTACCTTGTGACTGCTCCTGGGCCCTGGGGAACAATCCTTTGAGACCATTTCCCCCTTTTGCACTGCCTGTGTCATGGGTTGAGGCCTTACAGCATGCTTCACTTTCCCCCTTTTCATGGGCCCTCTCCCTGTTTGTTGGGGGCCGCCTTTTATCTCCTCATTAAATTTTGTACCCTATCATGTGACATTAGAAAGAGGGAGCTGTGGGTCCTCATGCTCTCCCCACTCTCTGCTTGGTCCCCCGTCGGTGCTGATGCCTATGGGTTACTCCTTCTACTCCTCCCACTCCTCCTCCTTGGAATGAAGTATGAAATTTTGGCAGGAGAGCTGGAGTTTCCCCAGTTTGAAGTGCCTGGCTGCTGCTGGCTGCCAGATTACAGGCCTTAACAATGGGGCCTGAAGGCTGATGGGGCACTGGTCTCTCTGGTTGCCCCACACGCTGAACCCAGACCTAGCTGGTCGCTTCTGTGGGGTCCCGGGGCGTGCACTCAGTGGCAGCCACATAGGGCTGCCGCGCTCACTTGGCTTGACTGCTGCACTCATGGCTTGCTTGCTGCGCTTGTTGCACTGCTGCACTGGTACCTGCGGCTATAGCTGGCTAAAGCTATAGCTGTAGCCTGTAGAGCCAGGGGAGCCTGGAATCCTAGGTCTGTTCGGCAGTCCGTCCTGCAATCCCTGGCGCCCCCCTCAGAATGCCCCTCTGGTTGCTGGGGCTGCACTGTGAAAGTGAAGTATGGGCGGCACGGCCCGCAGGTGGATCGGCCCAGGAGGCAAGCTGTCATGGAGCTACGTCGCGGCCATCTCCGCCTGTCAGCCAGAGCAGATCAGGCAGGGTAGCTGTATCCGGGCCAGGCAGTTGGCTGTGCTTGGCTGTGCTTAGCGCCCGGTCCGCGGTTCCTCCTCTCAGCATCAGATCAACCTCAGTCGCAAAGTCGAGAGTGAAAAGACGCCAACTGCTCAATCCTCTGTCAATGAAGCAGCACTGGGCGAGGGAGAGCAAAAGAGGTGTTCTAACTTCTGATGATTGACAGCCCAGGAGCTCATATTCAGAGATGTATTTTATTTCTACAATTTATTGGAAGCAGGAAAAAGCTTGAGGGCTGATTCACAAAGTTAAACTAAAGTTTACTATTCTATTGGTATTCACAACCTACAAGTTTACTTTAATAGTAATTTCACTACTGCGGAGATTCCGCAGTCAGATGGAGAACTCTGCACATAAAAAGATAGGACAGGCCCATCTATTTATGTGCGGAGTCTTCGTCACAACTGTCTCTGCTGTCGTAAGATTACTAATAGTAACATTAAACTCGCAGTTTGGGAATACCCCAAAAAAATGGCAATTTACACAAAAGTGTAAGTTTACTTCATGAATCAGGCTCAAACTATGTTACATGGTTGTCCACTTCAGACTGTTTAGAGTGTTGTCAGCTTGACACAACTAGTGTCCTGAAAAGTCTTGTACAAGTTAGACCCAGTTTAGCTCAGTTTACACCTTAAATCACCTTGCTGTGCCT
This sequence comes from Pleurodeles waltl, assembly GCF_031143425.1. Classification (NCBI taxonomy): domain Eukaryota; kingdom Metazoa; phylum Chordata; class Amphibia; order Caudata; family Salamandridae; genus Pleurodeles; species Pleurodeles waltl. The sequence goes on from NC_090445.1 coordinate 1,463,574,458, forward strand.
GTGTATGTTCTAATTTGTGTTTGCATTTCTGTGATTGCAGAACCTCCACTGACACACAAAGATTGGCAAAAGGAAGTGGACTGTGTGCCTGAAGAGCAGCATGGCCTCGCCACCAGCCATTTGCTGTATCATATCACCGACGGAGACAACCCACTTCTGTCACCCCGCTCTTCGATTTTTTGTCAAAGCCAGAGATATGTTCTAGATCCTGAATCAGCCCCCTCTCCTCCGAGCACTCAACAGTTCATGATGTAAGATACTTCTTTTTGGCTGAAAATTTTTCTTTACATTTTCCATTCCTTTTGTTATACGTAGTAATATGAGATGTTGAAATTACATTTTAAATAGGAAGTTTTGTCTTGGAATGTTTGATTATAATACAGCTCTGTGATAATTATACCTATTTTTAATATTCAGCATAAAATTGAACTACTGTTATGGGCAAAATGTGCATTATAGCGGGCCTGACCAGAAGCGGATAGCAATGAATTGATGTCTCAATATATGGAAGAGCCTTTAACCTCATAGGCCCTTCGGTTATCCCAGATTGGTAAAGAGATTTTTTTTTTTTTTATGGCGATTGAATGATAAAGTTTACACAATGTGTTCAGCCGATTTTGTCATTTTCATAGCAGTTGTTTGCTTTCCAGTTCACAATAGAACACTGTGAGAAACTGGCTATTTGGGCTCCGTCCTGATCGACAGTCCATGTACGATACGAGGTACAGTCCAGAACTTCACAATAATATTATATGCTGGAACTTAGGTGACTTCATAACCAAAAGGGTTTGTCAAAAATGTAGTATTTCATCTCTCACATGTGAAACAATACTTCATGGCTCAAACAAATGTCATAAAAAAAGGATTAAAACCTATAGCGCACAGAATGAACAGTACTTGTATTGCAGGTAACTTTGATATTACAATAGCAATAATGATACTAATACAACTCCCTGTGGTAGTCGGGGGCACACAAGGCACTCACTTTTAAATAAAAAATAACTAAATACTTTGCCCATGTCCTTGCTGTCAGTTATTTTGTGTAGTCCATCTTATTGCCTCAATTAGGGCTTCTTTTGGGATTAGTGCATCTGTTATTGAGCATGCTTGTTTTTCAGCATCAGTCTGCTCATTGTCCTATTTAACAACAGTCGTAAAAAAGAAGTACGATCTGATATAAAAGATGGAGTACTACTCATTCATTGAACACCTTTTGTGACACAATCACCTAGGGTTTAGTTAATGGCCACATTATTGTACAAGATGTACTACATGAGACCATCTCTGGACCAATCTTTTTTTAAGAGATAAATTTCACCCATGGCCAAGCAATAAATAGGTTGCCCTTTATTTACCAAGTAACCAATCTACTGTTTTAGGAGTTAATCTGCTCACATTTGGTAACTTGGCCAGCACAGCAAGGCAGTCCTCAGAGAAAATATATCATGTATCATGTGGGAAAGTGGTGAACATCTTCTTGCAATAAAAATGTTAAATTCAAAAACAACTATTGCATGTAATTTTAAATGAGAAGTACTGGTGCTTACTAACAGGCAGGTATACTTGTTGGTAGGTTTTAAAAGCCATGCGGTTTAATTGCACATCATAGAAAATCTGATAACTTTCTGCGAAGAAATTGTATTGTGGGATTTGAATTACTGAAAGCTAAAAGTCAGGGTGTTGGAAAATGGGTTATTGGTAAGGGCAGGTAGGTACCTACACTTAGCAATAGGCCACTAACCTTCACTAAGGTCCAGTTAGGTCTCAGTAAATTAAACCCAGCTCAACCCTTGGTAGCTTGGCAACGAGCATCAAGGCTTAACTTAGGAGACAGAGTGTAAAGCATTCAAATATCGCAAAACAGTAATTAAATAAAACACAGGAAACAGTTTAAAAATGCAAAACCAGTTATAAAAATTGATTATATTTTTATCTTTAAAATGACACCAAAACGAATAAAATTGGATAAGGGGAACCGGAGATATGAATTTTTAAAGAATTATTATTTTTTTAGCGCCTAGAAACAAAAAGCGCCAATCGGGTCATCTGGTTGCACCTCGTCCGGGGCAAAGTCAAAGTTTCAGGCCGACCGCGATGAAGCCCTGCTTGGCTACAGGCCGCGGGAGGCCTCGGTTAAAAGTTTACCTTCACTCTTAGGGGGTCATTCTGACCCCGGCGGTCTCAGACCGCCGGGGCCAGGGTCGGCGGGAGCACCGCCGACAGACCGGCGGTGCCCCGCAGGGCATTCTGACCGCGGCGCTTTGGCCGCGGTCAGTGCAGGAAAACCGGCGGTCTCCCGCCGGTTTTCCGCTGCCCGTCAGAATCCTCCAAGGCGGCGCAGCATGCTGCGCCGACTTGGGGATTCTGACACCCCCTACCGCCATCCTGTTCCTGGCGGTTCGCCCGCCAGGAACAGGATGGCGGTAGGGGGTGTCGCGGGGCCCCTGGGGGCCCCTGCAGTGCCCATGCCAATGGCATGGGCACTGCAGGGGCCCCCGTAAGAGGGCCCGCTTGTATTTCACTGTCTGCATAGCAGACAGTGAAATACGCGACGGGTGCAGTAGCACCCGTCGCACCTTCCCACTCCGCCGGCTCGATTACGAGCCGGTTTCATGGTGGGAAGGTCGTTTTCCCCTGGGCTGGCGGGCGGCCTTTTGAAGGCCGCCCGCCAGCCCAGGGGAAAACTCAAAATACCCGCCGCGGTCTTCCGACCGCGGTACGGTATTTTGGCGGCTCCCGCCGGGCGCGTGGTGACCGTGCCCGGCGGGAGTCAGAATGACCCCCTTAGTCTTTTTTTCGAAGATTTTCTTCAGCGGGACGAAACCTGCCAGTCCAATCCGACCTCCTGGAGCCCTTCTCCGGATATGCGATGCGGGAATCCTCGGTGGAGATTTTTACCTTCGGACTTAGTCTCTTTTTCGAGGTGAAAATCCTTCGACCGGGGTAAACCTGGATCTTGATCCGACATCCCTGGAGCCCTCCTCGGATACGCTGGCTGGAAGGTCCCGGTCAACTTTTTACCTTCGGACTTAGGGGGTTATTCTAACTTTGGAGGAGGTGTTAATCCGTCCCAAAAGTGACGGAAAAGTGACGGATTTACCACCAGCCGTATTATGAGTCCATTATATCCTATGGAACTCGTAATACGGCTGGTGGTATATCCGTCACTTTACCATCACTTTTGGGACGGATTAACACTCCTCCAAAGTTAGAATAACCCCCTTAGTCTCTTTTTCTGAGATTTTCTTTACCGGGACGAACCAGCAAATCAGACCGGGTCGCGGTTGAGGAAAGCCGGCTAGAGTTGCCGCGGCGGGTCAGTCCCTCTATGGAGCTTTTTTACAAAAGTTGGCCAAACTTCTCCAAACATCTGGGGCTTCTCCCAGATGTCCTTTTAAGGTTCTTTTGGGGTCCACAGCTCACCCCAAGGGTCCAGAAGTTCTGAGATGGTCCTTGGGGATGCGGACTACAACTCCCAGAATGCACCTGGCGCAAACTCCTTTTTGGCCACTGGACAGTGGTCAGCTGGTCGCTTTCTTCAGGAGTTGGTGCAGGGGACTCTGGATAGCAATTTTTCACCTGTAGCAAACAGGGAGTCCCTCCTTGAACCAGTTGAAGCCAGGCAAAGTCCTTCTTGTGGTGAAGCCCAAGTGTGCAGCTGGTGCAGTCCTTCTGAGTGCAGGTTCCAGGTGCAGGCCAGGGGTCCAGCAGGGCAGTCCTTCTTCTTCTGTTGTTCTTCCTTGTTGGATGTGGTAGGGAACTGAGGTGTGGGTGCAGGTCTGCCAGTTTTATCCTTGCTCCTGGGTGAAAAGTAGGGGGGTCCTAGTTCTCCAATCAGGTGCAGGGTCCTTCCCCCTGTGATGACCACTTCCTGGGAAGTGTGGCAAAAATCAATCCCAGGAGGCAACATTCTCTAAAAATCCATCATGGCTGAATCTGATTTTTGGAGGTTACATCTGGCTGAGCCCACCCACTGGTGTGGCTAAAAATCATAAACACACCCCTCTCCTGCCCTCTCCTAATCTAATCAAGGGGGCACCTAGTTGTCTGGGGTTGCAGGATGTGGGGGTGTTGCTGGTTGCTCCAAATGTCCTTCTCTGCCTTTGAAGACCAGTTTGGCAGCCCTCCCCCTTCCTGCCTCACCATCTGCTGAGGGGAGATTCCCTCCCACAGGCACATTCCTTTGGGGGAAGCCAGGCTACTTCACACCTCATCAATGTAGCCTGGCCAGACTGCTAGAGGCTGGCCAATCAGAGCACAGCAGCAAAAACAATGCAGGGCTGAAATTGGCAACTTTTCAGGTAAAGTTTAAAACTCTTTACCTGAACAAGTTATATTAAATCCAACAACTGGAACAACAATTAATTTGATACCAAATTCTTGGTATGCATCATTTAAGGAGACTTTGAAAATTAAAATAAAGTCTCCCCATTCTAGCATAGGAAGGCCATTTACTACAATGAGGGAAAAACGAATTTGGCTGTTTTTACCTCACCAGGGCTTATAAAACTATTTTTATAAAGCCCCTGTTTATAGTTACATGGCTCCCAGCCCTAGGGGCACATAGGGCACACCTTAGGGGTTACTTACATGTAAAAATAAGGTAGTTTAAGACTTTGGAACTACTTTTAATTCCCAAGTCGAATTTGCATATAACTTTAATTTAAAAGCAGCCAGCAAGGCAGGCCTGCCTTTAAAATGACACTGGGCACCTCAGCAGTGCACCACCTATGCTGTGGTCCCTAAACCTACATGCCCTACCATATACTAGGGACCTATAGCTAGGTTCACTTGCCCAAATATAATTAGCCTAATTTGCATATCCATTTTACACAGAGCACAGGCCCTGGGACTGGTTAGCAGTACCCAGGGCACCATCAGAGTCAGGAAAACACCAGCAAAAAGTGAAAAATGGGGGCAAAAAGTTAGGGGGCCTATGCAATCAGCCCTGTTTTCTCACACAGGGCCTGATTCATGAACATAAATATAGATGTGTGTATTTGCTTATCTTTATTTGTAGTATTATACCAACACATAACTCTTTACTTTATTGCCTTGTTCAGTTATACTTTGTACCCGGTTTCTGATTATCCATGGCCCTCAGAAAGGGCCCTATTGCCTCCGGGAGTCTTCCAACTGATAAGAATCATCTATGATTCTATCTATTCTCTAACAGATTTTCTGGTAATGCACTCAAGACAGTGACCCACCCTTTCATTGTCATTGTGAGCAGTATCTAAAACTAGGGCACAGATGTCTTTCAAGAACACGGTCAGTGGTGTGAGGTGGAACTAATCTCTACATGCATGTGTGCAAAAGAGCCTTAGTTCAAGCACTACATGAATACACTGGCATTCCTATTAGCCCCACACTTTCCCCTGTCTCAAAACTCACAAAACTAAAAGCTCACATCTGATAATAGATAAGGGTGTTTCAGGTCATACTGTACTTATGACCACTGACCTACAAGGCATTGGTCATTCATATTTCAACAGGCCTCCATGTCAACTTATTGTCAACTTATTGTCCTAACAGACACAAGATAAGACTACTGTAATTAAAATCCTAGAATAAGAAATGACCCCAGAGAAAATCCATGCCATATCCATCACTTGGCATGATGTAATCAGTGCTGGTGCCCATCTACAAGAATTGCCAAGGCCTTAAACGGCCAGGGTGAATTGCAAGACACAATACTTTTCCAAAATCTCTAAATCAATGAGAGGTTCTGTAACAAAGGCCTAGCAGTTGCTTACGAATCTATTGAAAAGAATATAACTAAGCATTGACATGTTAAACAAGATATACAAGCAGCCGGCTATATTCAGCAGACACAGCTGATGGAGAAATCACCTCAAAGAAGAAGTGAGAAGAACTGAATAACAGGAGTTAATACAGTTTTATAGCGAAATGAAATTAAAGAAGAAAATAGCGTGAATGCCTTGCTCACAGGGTAACAGAATTTATTGCACAATGATTTACCTATGGTTTGATGTTATCTTCTAGGTTTGGCTGAAAAACATGTTCTATTATTTCTAACTCATTGTATGATGTCTTAAATCATGGTCTCTCCGAATAATTTGGATTGGGAGAAATGACCTTCATATAGGAATGTTTATAGTATACCTAGATGGAGAGTAACTTCTAGATGCAGCAATTCCTTTCATCCTGTACTCAAAACTTTATGCTCCTCTTATTTACAGACATGTCCAACATTTTCTGCATTGCATCTTATAGCCTCCTAGCCAGCACTCCTAAAGGTGTATCCCAATGGTTGTCCAGAGTTTTAAGGGGTGTCATGGCCTCACTTCGAAGGTGTGTCCATTTGTTTGCTGTCTGAATAAGGCACTTTCTCCATACCAGGTGCAAACATGCCTAAAACCAGCCTGCTCTACTGTGCTAAACTCCTGTACCCTGTAGGATTGTATAGTTATGGAGAATATAATATAAAGTATTATAGAGAAATGGGTCTTTACTTCATTTATTTTTTGAGTTGCACCACCAAAAATATAACAAAGAAAGATTGTTTTTGTGATTTACATTTTAGAATAAAGGTTTTTAAAAAGTAGTGTTCAATAATATGGTCAATATGGTAGTCTTAAAGTAAAGATTAGGTTTAGGCATACATCAGAAATTTGGAATATAGTTGGTCTTACTTTCAGGATTATAGTTAAAGTAACAGCCAGGATTAGGGCCAAAGATACCCTGATCACAGTGGAGAGTAGGAGTATTAGCCAAACCTAACAGCTGGGGGGCAGTGCCTCCACTGCTGCCCGTACATTATAGTCAAGAAGTTGCTCTATCATATGATAAATTCTGATCCTGAGGAATTTGATCTTGGTGGGTGTCCAGCACAATTTATGCCCCAGAGCCTGTTGGATAGTCCCCCACCTCAACCCCCCCCCCTTTGCAGGTAATAGCGGGAATGCACAGGATTTGTCCCAATTGACTATTTAGCAAGAAAGCGTGCCTTATTACATCATTGTGCCTAAGGCGCCTTGAATGTCCCACTGAGTAGCCCGCATATATAGTAGCATGTCATCTGCATACAGTGAAAAGCAACATGTTGTCCCATTGATGCAAAGCCCGCAGTAACTAGTACCCTGATGGATAACACTAGTCAGCGGTTCAAGGGCCAAGGTGAATAGCATAAGCAATAATGGGCATCCTTGCCTGGTTTCCCTGCCCACCTTTTAGCTGTGAGAGATAATGGTGCGTGTCTTCACTCAAGCAGTAGGATTGCCATATGGTGCAGCTATTTTGTCCATTGAATGAACTCTCCTCCCAAACGCCATACCTGTTATTGCTACATAAAGGAAGTCCCCGGGTAAAGAGTCAAAAGGTTTCTCAGTGTTTCTATGAGCTGCTGGATATGTGGGGCAAGTGTTAAGATAACATTCAGGATTAGGGTCAGGTTGAGTGATAGTATAATTGTTAGAGTTAGAGTTACATTTCTTGTAACAGTTTAATTATAACTGAGCATTTTGTGGTATTCATAGTTTTGTCATAGAAGGTCCTTAACAGAGATCCCAGTATTTGTAATTCCTTACAGAGATATCCTTTGTAATCACAAAATTCTCTCAAGCTACACCTGTTTGGGTTGACATATGGTATATGGCATCTAACTATTAACTGTTTAGGTGGTTGAGAAACATTATCTCACTTTCTTTTGTTATGTCACTTTATGCTCCGTCCTTGTAAGCAGTAATTACGCCCACTTTTCCAAAAGTACAAGATCAGAAAGTGTAAGGAGGCTGAAGCGTTGTGCATGTGATCCGATGAAGGAGACATATTGATGGTGGTTTCTTCCTCTATTTTTATTGCATGGAAACAAAGAACAGAAGTACATCAAACATTGTACACAGACATATAGGCCCGCATTATGACATTGGCAGCAAACGCCAACACACCGTCTCTGTGGCTACCAGCCGCCAACCGCATTATGACCGTAGACGGAATACCGCCAGAAGGCTGGCGGAATTCCGTTGACGGTCATGGCGGCATGCCAGCAGCAGCGCCACGCTAGCAAGACACTGCCTACCGTATCATGTTTTATTATACAGCCTGGCGGTGTTTTGCTGGCGGACTCAAGCAGGTAAGTCGGGTTCTCCAACAGGAGAGGGGGGTGTTGTGTGTGTGTGTGGGGGGGTGTCTGTTTTTGTATGCGCGCATGCGGGTGTGAGTCACGTGGAATGACTGATTGTGAGTGTACGTGTATATTGTGTGTTGTGAATGCGTGTGTGCGACAATGTATGTTAGTGTGTGTTGCGGTGTGTGGGTATGTATGTGTGCATGCGTGGGTGGATGTGGGTATGTGTGTGTGTATGAGTGTGTATGTGTGCGCATGTGGGTGTGTTGATGTCGGGGGGAGGGTGGGTGAGGAGTCTGGGGAGGGGGAGTAGGAGGGGGGCGGGGGAGACCCCTATCAGTGCCAGGGGAGGAATTCCCTGGCACTGATAGTGCCTACTGCCATGGTTTTCGTGGTGGTAAGATTGCCACAAAAACGATGGCAGTAGGCAGGGTCATAATCCAGAGGGTTGGATTGTGACGGCCACCTGGCTGAAAACCGAAGTCTCCAGCCTGGCGGCTGTTACCACCCTGGCAGACGGAGTGGTACATTGGCGGTTTGGCTGGAGCCAAACCGCCCAATGTCATAATTTGGGGAAAGGTACTGCCAGCCTGTCAGCAGTACCTTTCCCCAAATTACCGCCGTCGGCCAGGGTCGTAATGACCCCAATAATGTTCACCATGTTGCAATGGGGAACCTGCGACCCCCCACAATGTTTAATAAATTATCTTGCGCATGGCCTGGTGCCCGGCAAAGTTCCATGTTCAACAGTGACCCCTCTGTTGCCTGAACATTTAATTTTGCCACACTTTTCAACAATAGGAGCAGGATCTTAATCTTATGCAAGTGGTAAGAAAATTTTTCGTAATGTCTTTTATAGGAACAGTAAAATAGATCAATGTTGCATATGGCTAAGCAGCACTAGCGGGCGGCTTGGTGGATGATTTCATGGCCTTTTAAATGTACTGACCACGCTTGTGGGGTGACTTGTGATTTGTCTGTTGAGCTGTGCTCCCAATGTTAAGGCAGCGTTACGAACGTGAATTTCGGTGGTTGCCGCTGGGCTTATGTCTATCAAATGGGCAAATCCTTAGAAACTTTATGATTAATGCACTGCAATAGTTGCTGTTGGCCTAGTACTGGTTGGGGAAAGTGCACTTGAGGTTGGCAGCACCTTAGATTATCTTCTAGTTGCACTCTCTTTTTCTCTACCTTTCCTTCTCTCTTTCAGTCTACATTTCACTCCTCTTTCCCACACTTGCCTTCTCACAAGGCATCAAACTTGGGCCACTGTCCTGATTTGCACATGAAACAAGTCCCTACTCTGTCCTCCAAGTCAATGACAACAATGGTAAAACACGTCAACACACAGCAGAACACATAAGGAAATATTGCTAATTCCTCTTGTGGTGAAACGTGCTTCAACAGCATGGTCAAACCTCCCCTTTTTATCAGTCATTTCACTGTTCATGTGGCCTTTCACTGTGCCAGAATCCAGAGAAGCCATGCCTCCTGTGGTGTTCATCTATCAAGTAATTGATGTTAGGAACTCACAGAGTTGCCATATTCTAGCAGAATCTTTCAAAGAAAAATAGTTGACGGGCAAAAAGTTTCTGGCAGTGTAAGCAGCCTTTGTGTTCCTTCTGCTAACTCTGCCCAATTTATTTTTGGTTGTGATCTTTAAACACCACCAGTATAAATGGTAGTCCTATTTTTGTTTCTATGGTTACCTCCAGCTATTCCTGTAAGCGAAGTCCAGAATGTCTGTGCACACTGTTGTACACATAGAGAATGGGTCTTAATCCTTCTTGTTTAGTGTGATTGACATGCAAGAGTTCTATCCAAATCACGTTTCACATTGCACAATTTAAACAAAACAATAGTATGTGCTCAGCCATCACAGACTTCAGGTGCTGAATCTAGTGACCCAGGCCCTGAACACATATTTAAGGGTGGGCGAAATTGCATATTTTATTCTGCTCAAATTTTGTGAAATTGTATTAGTGGTACCAAATTACACTTTGGGAATGAAATGTGGTTTACCAGTACCTCACATGATTTTTTTCCACACGTGTGGATGACTTTCAGGAGACTAATGCCTTGTGGAAGCAGGTGGGGGAGGAGTGACATAGGCATACCAAGACACCCCAAATGGCGGACAGTCATGGTGCATGGCACCCTGATATTCCCATCCTACAGTAAATACTCAGTGCGAGGGGCCACACTGTAGACCACTTCCTGTGTTGTGTTTGTGGTATGCTTCCCCTTGGTGCTGGCTTGCCCTGCTCTGGGAACTGCTGAACTCCACAAGTAAAGGAAGTTACTCTTCATCTTTGATGAGCAAATACTGGAACAAGCCCCTTTTTGTCAGTATTACAGAAGAGACCGTTCAGCACCTTTTGTAACCCAATCCGCTTCGCTTCCCCCACAGATGGAGCTAAGGGCCAACAGATTTTACAGGTTAAGAGTGTTTCTCAGGCAGAACAGTAGGTTCTTGAGCAGTGAAGCAAGCACCGCTACATTGATAACCAGTTGCAGACTGACGTGGCGATAATATACTAAAGCCCAAATTTATGGGAAAGTGGCGCAGTGCAGCAAGTCATCTTGCTTCGCTGCACTGCGTCACCGGGAAAGGGCAGGAATGCGCCTTATTTAAGGCATATGGCACATTCCCGTCCTTTCCACCCTTCACTCTCGCACAGTGGGCTGCCTTGCCCCAACGCAGGCATCCTTGCACTGTGGTGCAAGGGTGCCTCTGTTGCATGCAGAATTGTTTTTGTGCGGAAAGGGGCATCTTCCTGCACAGAAACAATCCTTAGAGGCATATCCCTCTATGTGTGCTGCAGGTTGCAGCACACATAGAAAGAGGAAATAACAATATGAAGTAAAAATATTTCTCCCCGTTACACCTCTCCTGGGGAGGCATATCTTTTTGGCGCATTCCCAGGTTTACCAGTTTTGGTAAATCTAGAAATGCGTCAAAAACCATGTGAGCTGCGCGGGAACAACCACGTAATGCCCATGAAATGTCTCCTTGGTGCAGAGTAAGGCAATGGAGCGATTTGTGCTAACTTTCTTCATATTTTTTAGGCCATTCAAAGCCACACAAAGTGGCTTAGCGTGGCTTCAAAAATATGACTTAGTGGTTTGCACCAAGCATGTACCACGTTGCATGGTGCAAGCCTGGCGCAAACCACTCATAAATGTGTCCCTAAAAAGTCCCCAGCCACTGTCAGCAGCATGTGCAAAACCAGCTCTGAGGAGCAGTGCTTTATTTTGAGGGAAGATATGTGGTAAGAATTGTCAAAGCTATTGCTAAATCTCACAGTATGTTAAAAGTAACCGCAGGTAACTTAAGGCTAGATATACTAACAACCGCTTGCAAAATTCTGGGTGTAATTTGCGACTGGTATTTTTGTCACCAGTGTGGTCTTTTGTGAAATGACCTATGTGCTAATAAGTTTAAATGACACAATATTGTTGTAATAAATTATTCTATACAAAAATATTGTGTCAAAAATATAATTTATCACAGTATTGTGTTCCTAAGCCTATAATAGAAACTACAAAAATATTGAAAACAAATATTGTGGATAGAAATACTGTCCAAAAACCGACAAAAAATATTGTTTTTCTAATATATATACAGTTTATATTTATGTAAACACAGATGTGTTTATATATATATATATATATATAAATATATAGAAAACTATTTATTTTACATCATATTATTTTTTTATATTTTAATATTTTAAATGTAGTACTTACAAATGTATATATATTATTCACACATATAATGTTCAAAGTACATAAACAATAAAAAAACTACATAGCAAAGATAATTCAATTACAAAATCTATGAATTAATTTAATCGATATGCAAAATACTAAAATATTAAACCCCCCAAAAACACATTTACTACACATTGTACAAACAATAAAAAAATAAAAACAAACTATTAAATATAAACACATGAATAAATAATAATATAAGTCATCTTTACTATTCCCACTCCAGTCTAAACAACAGTAGGGAAAGTGTTTGAATTCAGAAAGGTTAGATTTACTATTCCCTCTCCAGTCTAAGCATCATTAGGGAAAAAATTGGACTTCAGAGAGATTAGATTTATTATTTCCAATCCAGTCTGAGGAACAGTAGGGAAAGTGTTGTATTTCAGAGGGATTACATTTACTATTCCCATTCCAGCTAAACTACAGTAGGGATAGTGTTTGACTTCAAAAGGATTCCATATATGAATAAAACTTCTAATATTTTACTAAAAACATTTGAACACTTACTATAAAATATTATTAAATTACAGTATAAAGACAAAATATGTTTTTAACAAAAATAAAAGTAATACAAATATAGATTAAAAATAAAAAGGAAAAATAAAGTACTTTTGATAAAAACTTCCCTAACAAGTAATGAAATAATCAAATAATTAATTACTTATAGAATTTCAATTAATATGTAAACAAACAACATTTAAACACAATAATCATTGTACAGAGTTTCACAAACCCCTACCATTAAATATATTAAAAATGTAAAAAATAATAGAAAACGTTTGACATAATGAATTACCAATTATTACATTACATATGAATCTCCATAATGTAAAAGCATTAGGAGCCTCATTTTGAGTTCGGCGGATGGGAAGACCCATCCGCCGAACTTCCCACGGGGAGGTTGCCACCTTTCTGACGACCTCCCCTTCGGACCTATTATGACTTTCCGGCTGGGCTGAGGGGCGGAAACGATGGTTTCTGTCCATCAGCCCAGCAGGAAAGTGGTGGCAGCATTTTTGCTGGCTCGTAATCGAGCAGGTGCCAATGCTGCCACCCGCTGGGTGCACCACACCCTCATAATGCGCACGTTCTGCACAGCAGACAGTATACATTATGAGGGTACTGGGCAAGGGGACCCCTGTGGCCCCCTGCACCTGCATGCAGCACCACCCTCGCTGATTGTGGACTCCACCTGCTCTCAGTCCGTCGGGATCACCAATCCCGGTGGGAGAGCAGTACCCTGGCGGTCTGACCACCAGGGTTGTAATGTGACAGTCAGACCCCCACAGCAGCAGCTGTCACAGCGAATCTGGCAGTCTAGTGACCGCCAGACTCACAATGAGGCCCAATATAAATACATTATCATTCCAACATACTCCCATACAAAAAATACAGCATTTAAAAATTAATGTGTAATAAACTTATAAAAACGAAATAATACTTAATGAACAAACTATCATTAAATCAAAATACATTTAATTTTAGTTACCTTCCCACCCAATTCTCCTACAAACCCAGTAACCTGCAAATAAAACAAAGGTTTCCACCAGTCAGCCCAGTGGGAAATGGGCAGCAGCTTTGTCACTGGCTCATAATAGAGCCGGCGGCAGTGCCACTGAATGCAGGGTGTACCCGCACCCTCGAATTCGCAGACTGCGCATTTCAAGGGTGCTGGGCAGGGGGACCTCTGCACTTGTTCTCCTCCAGGCTTTACATGGCGGTTCAGCCAGGCTGGCGGAGAACACGGTTGTAATCAGCAGGGCAGTGCTGACTTCAGTGCCGCCCTGGCTGATTGCCGCTGTCAGCCGGTCCGGATTTCAGATCCTGTTGGGACAGCGGGAGGTTGGTGGGTCTGCCTGCCAACCTCTTAATGTGGCAGTCGGACCACAACAGCCGCAACTGCCGCGGCTGTCTGACATCCACCACAAGGCTCACTGTCTTCAGATCGCCAGCCTCGTAATCTGGCCCTTAATGCGTTTAGTACACAGGAAAAAGGGTTTTAACATTTGCAAACTCTGTGACTTACTGATCCGGAAGGATTGCAAATGCTAAAACCCTTTGTGCATCTGGCTTTTACTGTGGTAGTGTTAGTTTACTATGCCATCATTTCTGTATAGAAAAGTCATAAGGCTAATAACCAAGCTCCCTGGAGATAACAGATTCAATACCCAGGGGACCTGCTCACAGAGTCTTTTCTTTTTTGTAGGTCTGCAGAATGAATAGCAAAGAGTTTTGAAATAACGATATCGGTTCTTACAGTGCTTCGATCATTAGTTTCTTTTACTTTGGGAAAATGACTTCTACTTTAATATATTATCATCATTTGAGTATGCTGGGTTTTGCTCGAATGACTGTGATCAGCAATGGCATACAGATGTATTGTGCACTTTATAGCTCCAATGTTCGCAGGTAGAACCAGGTCAGTTAATTTAGATTTTATAACTTTTCTTTTTTGTCATGTTTATTTAAAGCTTTTGTAGCTATATCAGTTCAAGAATAGCGCCAAGAAGGTTCGGAAATTGTTTGCAATTTAAACATTACATGAGTTGGTCGTTAACAATTACTACGGATATATTTCTGATGTAATTGTTTCTATAATTTCATGTACTTCCGAAATAACTTTAGTAAAAATGTAGTTACAACTACTATTTGTGAGCATTTGAAATATAGTTTCACAGTGTACCGTATTTCGTTATTCACTCATTCAGGCCACGAAGCTCTTCCAGAGGAAACTGTGCGGATTTCAAGGAGCCCCAGACAGTGGCACAGCTTACAAAACACATTCAGAATCTCAAGAGAAAAATCAGGAAATATGAAGAACGCTTTGAACAAGAAAGAAAATATCGAGTAAGTTCAAGTAACTGTGGAAAATGTGAATAGGTTATTACTCCACAAACAGTTTCTGTGTAGGTGTTGTTCTCAAAAAGAACTGTGCATGTAGGTCAAGCTGGGCAAAAATGGTTTCTAAAAAACAGAAGTAGCCGATTTCACTGCACCAGTCTCTATGGATTTTTTTTTGTACAGGTTGTATTTACCACTGTGGAAAATATGGCATTTTGGTTGATTTTATATGTTTGTAGACCTAGGATGGGGTAGTATAAGAAGTAAAACCTAAATATCAACCCTCAGATATAAACATCCAATAATGTAAGCTGTAAGATAATATCATTCATGTATGAAGTACATGCATCTACTTATCTTGATGATATTGTGAAAGTCGCTATTTTGCAGCCAGTTTTAGTTGGAAATTGATATTGTTTTTGTCTATATCATAACAGGATGTTTCTAGGCAGGGGCATAACATGAGTATCATGAGCCCTGATGTAAAGTAAGGCAAATTAGTGCAGATTTGTGTGGTAAAATACAGTTATAATAGGGTGCAGAGTGCTTCGAATGTCCCTGGGTGCTGATGCAACTGCACTTGCTGCAGTTATATTAGCTACGCCCCTCTTTTCATGGTTATGTCAAGGAAGAAGACTTTACAAATGTAGGGGATTTCTCAAATCCTCAAACAATTATAGTGCTTTTTTATCCTCCTGGTTTTAACTGTAATTACACACATTCTTACAGTAAGTATGTGTGCAATATGTGTATTTAGTGCCCAAAGTACTGACTTTTGTTTAAAGACTGCCAGATAGAATGTGCCTTAACACTACTGAAACATGTTTTACTACTACAGACAATAAGGGAAAAATGATATGTGCAAGTGCACAGTTACCTGACGTCTAGGCATAGATTTTCCATGATGTGAACAATCTGCAGGCACCAGGCAGGTTGGAACTGGCTTACATGGCAATCTGGCATTGCCAGAAGGACTGGTCTGACATGTCAGGTTATTGACTGGGTATTTAGCTGCGTGCAGGCCTGTTTATATATATATATATACATATATATATACATATATATATATATATATATATATGTATATATCCCCCTTCTCTCTTATGTTACATCTGTTTCCTGCTGGGCTTCATCTACATTTAGGATACATTCATTCCTGGTACCTCTCTTCCCTCCTATAGTCTGGTCTTGACTTGTGTAATAAATGCTGTGATGCTCCCTGCTACTTTGCTTGAATTGACTGGCTCACCCAAAGAACATTGGTGCCAGGGGATAAAAAGTTTCAAAATGCACCTTGTGGCCATTGATGGGACAAAGTTTAGTCCAGAACACAAACAAACCTTGTTGTATAACAGTCTAGGAGCGGAGGCCAGAAGATTGTTATAATACTGCACCTGTTGAGCAACCCATTGACGATCATGGTGATTAGGACATTTACACAGTTTCCGAGAAAAGGATGGAGGAGTATTTTGACACTGGTATAAGCAACATTATGGAGTGGCATAACTTTTTCTTATAGATATCTGGCTCCTGGGGAGTTGGTCAAGCGTATGTTGCAACATTACTCATGCTTGCACATTCATGTGCATTTTTTAACATGGATGAGGTGATTAGAGGCCACGTAGTCCTGTGCAGAACATGTACTAAAGCCCAATAAATGTTGCTGGGTCACAAAACTCAAGTCTTGAGAAGGGGATCAGCGCCGTTAAGAGAAGTGAGCAATGTGCTATAGGCTTGAAAATGTTTTTAAAAACCTGAGGAAAATAACCACAATGTGATTTTATTGTGCAATGGCTCGCCAATAAAACAAGATCATATCAAACTCAGCATCAAACTTAGGCCTGAGGAGCCAAGTTGTGGAGAATGTTTCCACTGTTTCAAGCAATCGCATCCTATAAGAACGGTTCTGCAATTGGCAAGGTGTGCTACAAATCTGGCAAGAAGGATCACTTTGCAAAGGTTTTTCGTGCTGGAGTTCATTCCAAAACAATCCTAGCAATTAAAGATGAAGAAAGTACATCTGATATTGAGGAATGTTTGAAGGACCTAGTCTTGCTAGTTGTATTTCTTGTCAAAAATACCTTGGGCAACCAACCCAAATGCTCTGTGCAAATAAATCAAAGCGATGTCACAATTTTGGTTGATACCAGTTCTTGATTAAAAATTATTTCAAAGGAGGAATTCAGCAATCTGGCTAATAAAAGCAGTTTATGATCAAGTCATATAACTCCTAGTGCTTATGGCAGTCATAAAATTAATTTGGAAGGTGTTTTCAAAGCCCATCTGTTGTTCAATGGAAGAGCAACAGAAACCAAGATATATGTTGTAGACCATGGTGTAAAAATCCTGGGATGGCGTGAACAACAGACATTACGGACACTGCTTGATTGTTGTAAAGATCTTTATATTTTCAGCATATTTGATAATGGTCTTGACTGTATTCCACAGGAATATGAAGCTATTTTTAATAAAAAGTTAGTCCAACTGAAAGGATTTCAACATTATATTCAACTTAAGGATGAGGCCTTGCCTGTCATCCTGGAGAGCTGGGTTAAAGATGGTGTTGTTGAACCCATTGCTGTATCCCACTATCTATCTCATGTGTCAGTTGCTAAGAAAAAGAAATGAGATATCAGATTATGCATTGACTTGATGCAGTTGAACAAACACATGGTGGTAGAGAACAATCCACTTCCACACTTTACTAGGTGGTAGCAACTGGGGGGAAGCTAAGGTGTTTTCAATGTTGGATTTTATAGCTGCATATCTCCAAGTGATGTTGCACAAAAACCCATTGGATCTTACTACCTTTATCATGCCTAATCAACCCTATCGGCTTTCCCGAATTCCTTTCAGATTAAATTCACTATTTGCTGGCTTTCAAAAAGTAATGAATAATCTGTACCAAGGAATTAAGGGCATTCCTGACGATGAGCTGGTTTTCCCAGAGGATATCGCCAGTCATTTAAAATATTGAAAGAAGTGTTCAAACATATTTTTTGCAAATGGCTTATTGATGAAAAAGGAGTAATACAGATTTTGTAAAGATCAAGTTGAATATGCTTGGGTTATGTCATTAATGCCAGTGGGAGTGTCCCAAAACCTAGCCTGGTTTCTGTTGTATTTCAGTCCCCTCAGCTGAAGGATGTCTTGTTATCTCTCCTGGGATTACGTGAATTTCATGCAAAGTTCATTAAGAATTATACAAAGAAGGTGGAACTAGTGCGCCAGTTCATCAAAAAGGATGTTGGTTTTGAATAGAGTGAATTGCTAGAAGAACTACAAAATGCACCATTGTTACAATCATTTGGTGAATTCTTACAATCTGTTGTAACAGCTGATGCCAGTCAAGTAGGTCTTGAGCGTGTCCTACGCCTAGATACACTGGAAGGGAATCGCCCAAAAGCATTTCTTCTATAACAATAAAAAGGCCGAAAGTAATAGAACATGAGTTGCTAATGTGTATGTTGGCTGTTGCTAAATTCAAAGTTTTGTTTTTTATGGGGGGAATTTATTTTTAATACAAACTGATCAAAACCCCATTGTAATTATTCTAAGCAAAGTTGATCTGACAAGGTGTCCCAAAAGAATTACAAAGTTGGCATGTAAGTTACATGAATATGTATTTGACATTGAACATATCCCAGGCAGAACAAATGTACCTGCTGCATATTTGTCCCATTTACCTTGTGATGTTGATCCATCTAATAGTGATGAAAGTGAATTTAATGGTGATGAGACAGTGGTATGGATGGTTGATGAACCTTTGAATGAAATCACTGAACACAAGAAAGAATGGAGAACTGGCATAACTAGTGATCTGTGTTGTGCTGACGTTTCACCCTTTATAGTAGTTGAGTGGCCAAAGGAAAAAACTTTAGATGTCAACGTCAGAACCTTTTGGAAAATCAAAAATGAGATGTCTATGGAAGGGGAGTTTAATGTTCGAAGTTGTGTGCTGGTAGTTCCTTGTACCTTAAGACCACTTTTGCTTGCTTTAGCACATGAGGGTAATCTTGGCATGAGTGGTGCCAAAAGAAAGTTGTGAGTCCTGTGTTGGTGGCAAGCCATAGACTGTGATGTTGAAATGTTTATACAGAGTTGCCAGTCATGCAGAGAATCTGAAAAGTCTTTGAAAGGTCATGCAACTCCCATCATTCCTATACCACGTCCTGCAGTACCATGGCAAAAGTTGGCTGTTAACCTAATTTGTCCTAATCATAGGTTACCAAGTGCCATGCATTATTCCATAGCCTTAGTAGACTACTACAGTAAACAGATAGAAATTGAATTCTTTGACTCATCCAACACCCATAATGTTCTAGAATTTTTCAAAATATATTTTCAAAGGAGGGTTTCACCTTAGAGATTGTTAGTGACAATGGGTCTCAATTTTTGCCCTCTAGTGACTAACTTTTTCAAAGCATGTGGTATAACTCACCTAAGGTCATCGTACCATCCACAATGTAGTTGAGCATGCCAATCGCATCATTAAAGAAACCATTCAACTAGCCCTAAAAAGTAACTTACCTGTAAAGAATGCCATGAGAACAAGCGTTTGGGTTTATCTATTCTATTCTTTGGTATTTGTTGTGTGTATGGGTACCCAAAAGGCTTCCCAGTGCTAGGAACAGCAATAGTCACAGGACTCAATTACACATCCTAAGGAAGGCTAAGAAAGAAAAGTCTTCAGGTGCTTCCTGAAGGTACGATCTGATTGATTCATTCTAAGATCCAATTGGAGGGATCTCTAAAGTTTAGGAACTAGGTAAGTAATGGAGCATCCTCCACAACTTGGTCTGATGACTCTAGCGTCCTGAAGCAGCTTTAGATCCCCAGAGCTAAGTGATCTCCTCAGAGTATAGGAAATCAGCAGCCACTGTGGACCTTTCTTGTACATAGCACGATGGACAAGACAAAGGGGGTTATTACAACTTTGGAGGAGGTGTTAATCCGTTCCAAAAGTGACGGTAAAGTGACGGATATACCACCAGCCGTATTACGAGTTCCATAGGATATAATGGACTCGTAATACGGCTGGTGGTATATCCGTCACTTTACCGTCACTTTTGGGACGGATTAACACCTCCTCCAAAGTTGTAATAACCCCCATAGTGTCTTGAACTGGATTTGCTTGCACACAGGTAGCCAGAGAAGAGCTGCTAGGGCTGATGTGGTCGGCTGGAACTTAGGAATTTTGAAGAGAATCCGAGAAGTGGCACTGTGGACTACTTGAAGCCTCTTTATCACCAACTTAGGAATTCCAAGGTAAAGAGTTTCTGTAGTCCTGGCGAGTATTGACAGCCCCTGCACGACCACACTCTGCAAAGGGAGTGGAAACCAACTTAGCAGTTTCCTAAGAGTTTTAAGAAGTCTGAAACGGCTTGATGCTAGTTTCCTGGCCTGTAGATCCATGGAGAGTTTGTTATCAATAGAGTCTCCAAGACTTTTGACTGCAGGGTAGGTAGAGGATGTGCTCCTAGGTTTTCAGGCCTGTGCAGTTCCAGCCAACAAGAAGGGTTGTTACCGATGACTAACACCTCAGTCTTTTCACTATTTAAATTCAGGCTGCTGGTGAACATCCAGTCAGTTACCTGTTTCAGACAGGAATTTAGTTGACTGGAGACTTTGTAAGGTTTAGAGGTGAAAGATATGATTATCTGGGTGTTGTCTGCATACTAGAGTAAGGCTGTGCACCCGTATTATCATCGCTAATGGGAGCACATACAGGTCGAATAGCGTGGGGATTAGACAGGATCCCTGATGCACACCCCATTTCAGGCAGTAGGTTGCAGAGAGCAGAGATTCTTCACATACCTGGAATTCCTCTTTTCAAGTAATGCGATGCACCACTTAAGTGTGGCTCCAGAGATTCCTGCATCCTCCATCCCTTGGATTAAAATGGGATGGGATATGGTATCGAAGGAAGCGTTCAGATCCAGCAGAATTATGGCTTCTGAAGTACTTTAATTGAGATTTGCTCTCACTTCTTCTGTAGCTCGTAATAGAGCAGTTTTGATACTCCTATAAGGTCTAAAGCCTGATGGGTTGGGTGTAAAATAGTGTGGCCTCTAAAAATGAGGACTGATGCTTGTTTACATGCTTCTCCAGGACTTTGCTAGGCACTGGAAAGAGGAAGCTTGATCTGTAATTCTCTGCACGAAAAGGATTGGCAGATGTTTTTTTCAGTACGGGTTTAACAACTGCATGTTTCCATGCGAAGGGGACACTCCTGTTTTCCAAGAAGTAATTAAAGATATCTGTCAAAATAGAATTATATCTCCCCTTTTCTCCCGTTTGGGGTGCTGGGTCCAGCGGTGATCCTGTTTTAATAGACTTGAAGATCACTGTAATGTCTTCTATGCTGATTGCAGGAAATGCCAGCAATTTATCCTTAGTCAAATTAGCTATGCTAAATATCCTGTTGGGAGCAGGGTCCTTTGGTAAAGAGAGAAAAATATTGTTCACTTTTCCAAGAAAAAAACTGGCAAACATATTGCAGCACTCTTCTGAAAGTGGGGGCCGGATTTACTGCTAGCCGGATTCATGAGGTTGTTCACCAACTTAAATACCTCTTTGGATGAGTTGGACACATTTTCAATTCTTGCACTCAAATTGGAGACTTTGGCTTCTCTAATTTCATACTGGTATTTTTTCATGGCTTTCCTATAGAATGCCTTACCAGGCCCATCATACGTTTTCCACCCAACCCTTTCCAACTTGTTTGCTTCTTTTTTAGTTCCTCAAGTTCAGATGAGAACCATGGAATACGTCCCCCAGGGCGACCATCCCTCTGAGGTCTTAAACGGGCCAAGGAGTTGCATAACCAGTGCTCAACATTTTTGTACCTATCTGCAATGTCTCCTCTCATCGTTGATGCATAGTTTACTAAGGACCTTTGCCATATTGCTGCGTCAAGTTTTGTCCAGCAGCAACTGAGCCTAGGTGGATGAGGTTGATTGGCTTTATTCTCAGTCCTATGTAGACTGAAGGGCACAATGGGATGATCTGACCAGTATATTGAAATAGGGGCGTCTATTGTCATGCCATTTATATGTGTAAAATGGTATCCAGTAGATGAACTAGCATGTGGGTAGGGAGTTTAACAAGTTGAGTCATTTGGGTAGCTGCAGATCCTGAATTACATTTTGAATTACTCTTATTGCAGTGCACCCCATAGTGTAACTAACAAGACACCTTATGAATTATTAAGGAGAGTTGCCTCTACCTTGCTCCAGCCATGTTGGTTCAAGAAGAGTGGCGAGGGTATTAATGCTAAGATTCCCATTCAGGCAGATGCTAATGCGTTGATCAGTTGGAAATTTGAGTGGTGTCAATCGAAAATGAAACACATTATGATCAAAAGAAATCAGCCAATTTAAATATGGTATGTATTGGAAACATGGTCAGGATTAGGAAAACTCATGGCATGTTCAGTGGTTACAAGTTTGGTGACTCTGTAAAAGTGATCAAGGCCAGAGGTTCAGCCATAATGCTTGGCAGTGGTAGTTGGTGGAACAAATCTTGGGGTGTTAAAGTATCACCTTAGGAATCGCATTCACCAGGTCGGTTTGGGTTCCCTCAAAGAGCAACTGTGATGAGTCCATTCCTGTCAGGCCACTCACCAATCTATCAACACCGAGTAGCATGTCACAACTTGATCAAGGTATGAAGGTTAACCCCACCACTGTTGTTCCAGAATACAGCACAACGTTTTCAAAGCCTTCAAGGAATGTGGGTATGCTAGTTAAATTAAAAAACTATTGGTTAGAGTGAATTTTCCTTAAGGAGGGGGAAAACGATGTGACGATCTTAAAGATGTAATGTTCTATAAAGTAAAATATGTTCATATTGACTCATTCCTTGCTGTTGCCCTCCTTCCCATTACCCTCTCTCCCGCCTGCATCTGCATGCGTGAGGAGCCTTGGTGCGCAGTTTTTAAAATGTTGAAGAGGAGGCAGCTTTAGAACGTGGGAGACGCCTACAACTGCATTCTGGACATGGATTTTTTGATGTACACAATAAAATGGTTATGCCTCCTCATCTTGTCAGTAATTACTACACATAGCTCCTCCATTTTTCATTCCAGTAAGGAGAATCATATTTTTACTAAAAATCACATAGCATAACTAACCATTGTTGTACTGTTTCTCTTTTCTTTTGTTAAAAGATTGATCCAAACGATTTCTGTTCGTTTCACCTGGGATCTGGAAGAGGCATAGTATTTAGATTATTATGAAAAGGTTTGGGACTCCATATGCTTTTTAAAAAATATATGTTTTTGATGAGCGGCTGTGAAACGACTTATGGTTGATGTACCTCTTCTATACAGAACAATCACAGATTACATTTTGCTTCTCCTTGATATGACTTTTTAAAGAACAGCTGCACAGAAAACTCCAGAGTGTAGAGCTGGAAATGCATCTTCATGTTAAGGAATTATGCTAAAGTTTCAATTTCAGATTAATCTCTTTGCAAATTGTGTGATCCTGGGCAAATCACCTCAGTGTCCCATCTAAATCGAATTTCTCTTTCGTTCCAAAGATGCCTAGATGCACACTGATCATTAACAATAGATGCCATACAAAGAAGATGTGAACACATTTTACAAAATGAGTGGTTCGACTTGTGACATATAGATTTACAATATTGTTTTCAGTTATCTCGTACTTCTTTGAATACCGCAAACAAACTAATGGAGATCATGAGTCAATGGTAGGACTTATTGGACTTTCTAAGAGTATGTCTTCGAACCACTTAACCATTGCCTTTTGTAAACCTCTACTGGCCATCGCAAAGGTTAACTTAATTATATGGTTCTCAAAACCACAATAGAATGCCAGAAAAATCCTTCTGCACGTTGACATGCTAGAAAATTGCAGCCTCATTTCCATTTCGCCAAATGCAGAGAACAATTGGGATGTGCTGAGTTAAGACTTATGAAGGAACTATCTAACCTGGGGAAGCAGGTCTGAACTGCCTGCAGTCCCACAAGTTTTATAGACTTTTTTGTGGTATATACCATTTTGGCACCATTTTCGCAAATCTGCCTAAAGGCATGTGAGAGAATATTGCATCCTGGGGTGACACCTCATGAACGGACTAGAACGTGCTCAGAACTTTATGTGAAATTGCAATATAATACCACACACTAAAACATTGTCTAGGGTGAAATAAGCAGGCTTATCTATGAAATTCGAGTTAAGTACTAAGCCCCACTACTTTCAAAGACCACGTGCCAATGCTGTTGCACGGCTGTCAGATTTCGTTAAATGCCTGCCTGTTAGCCAAGTCCTTAAACCGCACCACCCCCATGAGTTTGGTGAGTACCTGCACTTCTTTTTTCCCGTTTAAGGCACTGGCTATTCGTATACTTATCAGTCTTTTGGAAAACAAATGTATTTATAGATTCCAGGTACCGCTAAGAGCAAGTAATGCAAATACCTCTAAACATTTTTGTGAGATTAATTTTGAAGAAGGCGTTTCATGTCTTCTATTTGCTCTGTCTTCTTCCCTGAATAGAGTTTTAGGTCATGTTGTGTTCTGTAGCACCAACAGCTTAAATTATCCTAAATCTAAACAGGAAAAAAAGTGCATTACTGATGTGTTATAATAAATTTGCAGTTAATTTAATATGTGATTCAGAAATTAACATTTTTGAATAATTACATTTCGATAGGTAAAATATTTGTTTTAATTATTTCTTGCAACAGATACAGTTTTAAACCTTTTGAAAAGTTTAGTAAGGTGTATTGCTTTTTGAAATGTTTGGGAAGAACTGAAACATGTATTGGCAAAGCCAATAGACTTGTTGGCTTGTTTAGATATATATATTAGTTGGTGTGTGATATGTCAGGATGCATAACAGAAACTCACAGAAAAACACCCAAATACTGATCAGGTGTCACGCTACGTGAAGCACAGAATTTTCGTGTCCATGATTTCATAGGCCACAGCTCTCAGAAAGGTATTCTATTTTTTGCTTATTTGACTATGCCCCTTTTGGAAATCATCCTACTTTTTTCATCCCACTTTATGCACTGAGATCTGACATATGTGAACTGTGTTCAGAAGATGCAAGCTTTAATATCACATTTGCTAAACTTGGTTGACTTGGTTGTGTCGGCATGTTTACTTCCCGTGAGAGAAGTTACCATTTTGTGTGTAGTTACTAAACACTTGCACCTCACTGTATGCCTTCTCATTGTCCTTCTCTTCTTCCTCTGCAACTCTTGCTCTCATTTGTGAGGGTCATACTTTACTTTCCACTACAGCTCTAACCCCAGAAGAGAGGCCCTGCATCTGCTTCCACTCAAGCAGCACCTCTCAGCTGAGAGGCTGTGGACCACTTCCCATTCCTGTACTCACTCCAACATAGAGGCCTTTTATAAGCCAGGCTCCTCTGCCGGTTCTAGGCTGACAACCAGGATGCATGGTGGTGATGCTGCTCTTAGGCATCCCCACCATGCCTCACAGAAAACAGGACTCAGTGCCTGCCTATCCACCACAGAGCCATGGACAAAGCAACTTTCCTAAAACTCAACAGAAGGAAAATTCATCTATTGTTCAACGTCAAGGCAGCACCAACCACACCATCCATTTACATCATGTTTGTTTAGTCAGCCTCAGCAGGATTTGGCATTTTAAACTGTGAAAAAGACAGGACTTAATCAGTGCTTAGGGCCTAATTTAGTTTGGAACAAGGGGTTACTCTGTCACAAACGTGAAGGATATCCTGTTCACCATATTATGATCCCATTATAGCCTTTGGAGATTGTAATACGGCAGGTGGGAAATCCGTCACGTTTGCACAGAGTAACTCATCCGCCAACCTCTAAATCAGGCCTTTGTAAAAGAATGAATGCCGGTTCTTAAAGCTCTGCTCAGAATCTTGCAGGTGGTGCAATTAAATACTGTGAGTGCCTAGTTCCAAGGCTGCATAGTCTCGTACCTCTGTAATCCACTACCAGACACTTACTGCCCCTTTGTCTCACTGATGCAGGTGCCTGCTTTTCTCCTTTATGACGTTTTTCCTATTTGTCTCTCTTCCATCCTTAGGTTTTGTTTGCTTTTCTCTCTCTTCTTCTTGGTAAATGTCTAATGCCGAAAAGTAAGTGTTGGTCCCCAAAAATGAGTGCCGGTGGCCCCCACTGGCAACCACCTATATTAACCACTAGTCTTAATGGTTCAATAGTACCAAAACATGCTCTCCCCACGTGGTCAGAGCAGTGCAATGAGGATATCTGTCTGTCACGAAAACCCCTTCCCAAAGTCCACCTAAAATTCACAATTCCATAGAGGTGGGGAAGCCACTAAAAGCTTTCCTCAGGCTCAAAACGAGCTGAGCTTTCTTGTGGCTTCTGCCTGACACCCACACTCTGACCCCATGTACCAAGGATTGAAGCTGAAGCAGTGGACTTTGATTTAATAAGGGAGACAGAAAAAGGAACCCATCTAGCAGCTGAACTGCACAATGTAAAACAAAAAACTTGATGAATTCTGGCTGCCCTGCTCGCAAACTATGCAATTGTATGCAAATATTTTATTTCACAGAGCCTCTTTTTTCTTCTTTATAACATATGGAGGCACCTCCAAACATGTGAGTGTTGGATGTGCAATGTACAAAAACCTCTTGAGTTTGATTAGGTAGACTATAATTTTGCTCCATCTATATGCTAACGAAGCTATCTCAGTTAATAATGTAAGATTACCACTGTACCTCTCAATGCAGTGATAAAATCTCATGTACGAAGGTGAAACACTTCTTTGGGTTAAATAAATACATTTTTTTTAAAATTATGAACTGGCTTTGTTCATATTTTTACATCATGTTTGTTGAATGATTCACATGCCAAATATTTTTAAGTCCTGATTCATGTACGGTCTCTAAGAGCCATGCCAAACCCAATCCTTGGCTCAGTTCTTCTTAATTTTGTGGCCTACACACCTCTACCTACTTGTCCCGAAGTTACCTCCCTGAACCTGGCGTCTTCTACAACCGCTTCCTTAGTGAAGCATGCCAAGCATCTCATCTTAAACATAAAACAATGGTTCTGCCGACATGCCCTGCGCTCATCTGGCAAAAACCTCTCTGCATCCCTGGAGTGGATAGCTCTTGCAAGGCAACCAGCATGTCTCAATGCAAGGGACCCATCTACAGATTCAGCTCCCCAGGATCACCCGGATTGAAGCCAACTGACGTAGTCATGATAGGAGGCCCTGCAGTTAATCAGTTCTCTACCTCACACATCTATTCACTCACAACTACCAAGGAGAGCCTTGGCGCCAAGGCACTAGGTACACACACCAATGCTCCTTCTCTTACTTCTGCTAAGGAGCTTTTCGAGGCCTAGCTCTCTACTACCTCACAGACTTCTCTTCACCCACTCGTTCCTGGCAAGGTGCAACTTGAGACTATTCCATTCACCCAGCCACGCTATACACACTCTTCCTACATGTGCAATTTTACCCCACTTACTGATGCTTCATTAATTCCCATTTTTTCCTGGGTGTTGCATGTAATATAGTCTGACTTTTAATTCTTTATGTGCACATTTTACTCATGAGTCTCTTCATCCAGGGATACTCCTTGCATATTTGGACTCGATTCTCAGTGGGGGTGATCCTATATAACAATAATATTAACAGGTACTACTGACGAATATATGATGAAGAAACGAATCCTGGAACCACGCATGCCTAAACAACACGGTCGGAACAACGACTGCGTTGTTACCATGAATGCCTTTACCACGCATGCCTTAACAATTATTTTTCTTTTGGAAGGCATGCCAGCATTTGTGGGATGGCATGCGTGGTTCCAGCATGCGACCCCCCACCTGCCCTATTGCCCAGAAGTACCCCGCCCCTAAAACTAAAACTACCCCAACCACCCACCCCGCCCCTAAAAACTAAAACAACCCCGAGCCCAAACCCCTAAAAACAAAACTACCCCAACACCCCTGCCCCTAAAACTAAAACTACCCCGGACACCACACCCCCCCTAATACTAAAACAACTCTGACCCCCCACCCTTAAAAACAAAACTACCCGACCCTCCACCCCTCCCCTAATACTAAAACTACCCCAATTACCCCACCCCTAAAAACTAAAACTACCCCGACCCCCACCCCCACCCCCTGAAAATAAAAACTACCCGACCCCCCTCACCCTGCCCCTACAAACTAAAACAACCCCCACCCTCCAACCCCAATACTAAAACAAGCCAGACAACCCCACCCCTATAAACAAAAATGCCCAACCACTCACCCCGCCCCTAAAAACTAAAACTACCCCACCCCACCCCTAATAATAAAACTACCAAGACCCTCACCCCTAAAAACTAAAACTACTATGACCCCCCACCCCCTAAAACTACCCCAACCCTCCACCCTGCCCCTAAAACTACCCCAATCCCCCCACCCCGCCCCTAAAACTAAAACTATCCCGACCCCTGTCCCTAAAACTAAAACAACCCCAACCGCCGCTAAAACTACCCGACCCCCCCAACCCCGTCCATAAAACTAAAACAACCCCGACCCGCCACCCCTCCCCTAAAACTAAAACTACTAACATATCTGCCCCTAAAACTAACCCAACCCCTAAAAACAAACCTATCTACCCCATCCCCCGCCCCAACCCCTAAAACCAGAACTACCCCAACTCCTGACCCTGCCTCTAAAAACCAAATTACCCACACTCCTAAAAACTACCCCCCAACCCTGCAACAGCCCCACTTACCTGACCGCGTCATCTCCCGATGCTGACTTCCGTTTTCTGTGCCTTAACCATGCCTGTGCGTTGTTCAGCACATGCGTGGTTAAGGCACAGAAAAGTTGAGTTGTTGTTCACGCAATCGTTGTTTCGCTTGCGTTGTTTACAACTTTGTTGTTCCGGAGTCGCGGTTCCAGATGTTTCCCACTGTTGACCATTTACGCAGAACAACCCTCAATCTTAAATGCAACTGTCACTTAACACCGTTATTGTGAGCCAGCCCAGAGTAACACATTTAATCAACCTTGGAAGTACAACTTCGAGTCGGCCCTATTGAGGCAGAAGCATGCTAGCGGGACATGTTAGATACAGCAGTCTCACTGGGACAGACAGACCACAAGCTGTCCCACAGACACTTTGTGTAAGCTCTGAACTTCAAAGCCCGGAAGCCCTCTCCCTGCAGCAGCTCCATATGTTTTCCCTCCTTTGTCTCCTGTTCAGAGAACTCAAAAACTACAAGGATAATAAGCTACAGTAAGGCACCGCTCTTCATCTCCTTACATGAGGCTGCTGCCTGTGTCCTTCTACCAACCGGCGTTCTTCCTCTTGGAACATGGGAAGAATGTCTTCCCCGAAATATTTAACAGCGGCTGCCACTGCTCATGTAAGAGCGGAGAAAGAGGAGCCCACGGACTGCCTCTGTCCCCAGAAGGAGCTGCTAATTTGGCATGATAAAACAGCTGGTGAGCCCAGGCTTACAGCTGTAGAGTGTTGTTAATGGAACACAGGCCTAGAAGTCTGTAGGGTGTGTCTTTAGAGGCGTGGCGAAGCACGGCAGAGGGAGACTCACACTGTAGCACCAGCTGCTAAACTAAAATGTCAAACAGTGGGTCTGTGTCATAACTCACAGCTACCAGAGCAGTGTTTGACACATCACATGAGGAGCAGTGGAACTCCTTTGCAAGGGGACTAATACAGCTTCTGCCCAATCAGATCCTGTATTCACGTCCACCAACATGTGTGCAAAGCAAAAGCCCCTCTTTGTAATACTCATGATAGCTCTTTTTTAGGTTGATCACATAAGGGGTGACAACAGCAGATCTAAAACCTACTTTTACTCAGGCTGAATTGTTTGCTTCACATGCATTCCAAGCTCTTTAGCAACATCTTACTTTTTTGTACAGTATTAGTGAGCGAGGGCCTGATCAGTTCAGGTACCAATGCGCTGTACATAGTGGTGGCAATTAGTCTGACCACAAATTATATAAACTCAGATATTTAAACAAGATATTTTCTTTTTAAATAGATCGTACTGGCAGATGGCCCCAGCTCTTTGGGACTCTTCTTGAAGCAGTGGGCGTGCAATTCTGCCTTGGTTGACTTCAGCTGATCAAAGCTAGAGATTAAATGAAGCGGGAAGCAGCCCTGAATAGGTGCTCATGCCATCCCCAGTGAGTGTAGCAAATGAGTCCTAGTATCGCCTGATTGCTTGGGGGGAAATGGGGCTACTTATATACTTCTCTACAAGAAAATGATGTAAACCCTCAGGGCTGTTTCCTAAAATGGATGTCTGATGATCTATCACTTCATCCAAGAGCAGCCCCTGATCCTCAACCTGATAGAGATATTGAGGAAGGATTGCCTACGTGGGATTACTATTATAGACTTTTCTGACCCCAGGCCTGGTGTGGTTGTCAGGACCAAACAGTAACCACCATCTTCCTCTCCTTTTCCACTCCAGGTAACAAATGCTGAAGTTCACAATGTTGGAATGTGCAACATTCACTCTGACGTATCAAATCCGAATGTTCCTGTAACAAAAAAACATGCTTAAAGTGGTAGGGAAATATTGATGAGTGATGGACACAAACAAGATCTAACACTGAGGCTGGGTAAAGCTGATTCCATCGATCACATAATTCAGGAATACTAAGAAGCAGAAGGAATTTCGAAAAATAATCTAAAAATATTTCGAGATGTTTGTACATAAGATTAGCATGATCTACAGTAAGCCATGCCAATTTCTGAATAAAGGGCTCTTGTTTTCAAAAGCACAAGAACCAGTGTTCATTTTCTTGGCATAGTATCAGCATGTTTTATAAGGAAGTAGTTACTGTGATGCAATGGGTACCCTTGGCCCATATTGCAGATAGGGCACCCTCTCCATGTTGGCGCCCCAGCGCAATTTAAAGCAGGTGCGCCGGGTGCAACCATGGAAAGTGGACCCTATCAGGAAGAATGCGCTGCCCTCTGTATTCAAGAGAAATATGGAGCAGCTGTTTAAAAGGTGCCCTGTGTTTCTCAGTGCAGGCGGCAACATGTCTGAAATTTTAAAGGGGATTAAAAATCTCCTTGCAGGCGGGTGAAGGGAGCGACTGCACCCACCTGCAAACGGATGTCTAAGGGGTCCATGGGGACCCCTTTCAACCCTTTAAAGGGATGCATTTAGAAGGCACACTGAAAGGGCACCACCTTTTTGTGGTGCGCCTTCAATGCGCCTTCTCAAAGCATGTTTACATCTGCGCCCACGTCAGTAACATGGCGCAGAGGCAGAGAGCTTCCCTCACTTCCATAGGGCCACGCCATCATGGAAATGAGATGAGAGAACACCCTAGGTGCTCCCGCGCTGTCTATATGCGTCCCCTTTTGAAATACCAAAGTGCCTCAGTGGCGCACAAAGAGGGCCCAAGCACCTGTTGCAATGCCGGTGCACTTATGTAATTCGGCCCGTGGTCGTCATTTGTGAGGCAGGTGTATATGACATTCTCATAAGGGAAAATACAAATTCAGATTTGCACAAATTTGACTGAGTCACTGGTTATTGTTTTTCTGCCACTTGAGACTGTCTGCCTGGTTTTCTAATTAAACACGATGAACTGGATTACACAAGAAAGTCAGGGCGCAGAAATCTGTACAGTGCTTACACTGCATGTTTTCCTCGAGCGAGCCAGCTATGTTATTATTTATGGATATGCAGATTTACTTGTGGTGTGACATCATATTGGTAAAGGACTTATTGCCCCATTTGCAATAGGTATGGAAATTACATAATGCTGCTGACCACCTGTGCATTCTAGAGTGCACAGGATACATGAGCAATATGTGATTACAGTTTCTGGACTGCACTCGGGAAATTCAGTAGAAATATAATGGTCCTATGAGTACTCTAGTATGGTGCAATCAGAGACTGTAATCTGCCCCATCCACAAAGTTAGCCCACTGTGCATTCATGTTACACTTAAAGTCGGGATGATAAGGTGACAGATGCCCTTCCGCTACCACCAAAGGGAGCAGCAAAGAGCACCACACTTCAGGAGAAAGATCCAAATATGGTACTTTTGCTAAGGGACCCTATGCACCACTGGCAAAAATACATTATTTGTGCTCAAATCCTGTGTAGAGCAGAAAGTAGGGCACCTATTAGAAAGTTTATGGTGACAGCTTCTCACTCTGCAACGCCATGTTGGCGCATACAATGTATTCCTAATACAGGATTTATTTCTGATCCATGTGTGCAGTACAAAATGAAAGTACAACTACAATATCCTGCTCTTCCCAAATCATCACAACAATGGTGATGGATAAAAATACTTGAAATAATTTCAGCCACTGACAATTCCTCAAGCTGCATCCCAATCCATATTTGCCCACCGTGCCACCTCAGTTTGGACCAAGTCATATGCAAATCAGTCCTGACCCTGCTACCATGGGAACAGTGCAGCCCAAACTGCCAGGCCATGACCTCTCTGAACTCGAAAACTTGGAAACTAGGTCTGGTTTCACATTCAATAGGTCTCATAAGCCAGGTATAGCTTGGTATTTGTATACTTCATAGTCTCCCATTTTTCTGTTGTTACTGATTTTCATAAATAAATACAGACAGAAAACAATGTGTGTACTGCCTGTTTTTGTTTTTAAAAATGGAAAAATATAGAAAACCCGGTTTCTTATAAAGGACTCCCTATGTTGTCTTTCATGAATTCCTGTGAAAAACAAGTGAGTAGATACACAAAACGGGAAGTAAAAAAATAGGATGAGAGTTACTTGAATACAGACATATGGTAACATATATTTGTAGTATAATTCTAATATATACTTGTTGGGGTAGAGTTTTGTTTTATTTGGCTACTTTGGCCCATATTCATACTTTTTTAGTGTCGCATTTGCGTCATTTTTTGACGCAAAAGCGGCGCAAACTTACAAAATACTATTGTATTTTGTAAATTTTACACCGTTTTTGTGTCAAAATGCGGCGCAAATGCGGCGCTAAAAAAGTATAAAAATGGGCCTTAGTTTGCTAAACCATGACAGGCATCAAAGTATGAGTGCGTGTTTACAAGTTAAATAAATGTGCAGATATACAATTTTACAACTTAATTTATTCTCAAGATACAACATAAATGGGGATGAATACCAATAAGATAAATACTGACATATATGTTAAAAAACATAGATACCTTAAAACCGGGAGCCTTATTCATAACTTTTAAGCATGTAGGCCCGTATTTATACTTTTTGACGCTAAACTGCGCTAACGCAGTTTAGCGTCAAAAAATTTTGCGCCGGCTAACGCCATTCTGAAGCACCATGCGGGCGCCGTATTTATTGAATGGCGTTAGCCGGCGCAAGCAGACCGGCGCTGCCTGGTGTGCGTGGAAAAAAACCACGTACACCAGGCAGCGCCGGCGTTGGGAAAAATGGCGTTAGGGCGTCTTAAAATGGCGCAAGTCAGGTTGACGCTAAAAAATCGTCTTAACCCGATTTGCGCCATTTTAAACGACGCCCAGACGCCATTTACATGACTCCTGTCTTAGTAAAGACAGGAGTCATGCCCCCTTGCCCAATGGCCATGCCCAGGGGACTTCTGTCCCCTGGGCATGGTTATTGGGCATTGTGGCATGTAGGGGGGCACAAATCAGGCCACCCTATGCCAAAAAAAAAATATTAAAAAAAAAAAAATTATACTTACCTGAACTTACCTGAATGTCCCTGGGGTGGGTCCCTCCATCCTTGGGTGTCCTCCTGGGGTGGGCAAGGGTGGCAGGGGGGTCCCTGGGGGCATGGGAGGGCACCTGTGGGCTCATTTTGAGCCCACAGGCCCCTTAACGCCTACCCTGACCCAGGCGTTAAAAAGTGGCGCAAATGCGGGGTTTTTTGACCCGACCACTCCCGGGCGTGATTTTTGCCCGTGAGTATAAATACGACGCATCTGCGTCGCCGTCATTTTTTTCGACGGGAACGCCTTCCTTGCATCTCATTAACGCAAGGAAGGCGTTCACGCAAAAAAATGACGCTATTTGCCCATACTTTGGCGCTAGACGCGTCTAACGCCAAAGTATAAATATGGCGTTAGTTTTGCGCCGAATTTGCGTCGAAAAAAACCACGCTAATTCGGCGCAAACGGAGTATAAATATGCCCCGTAGTCCTTTAAAGCTGTCCACTCCTCAGGCTTTTCTCATCCCAGACCAAACAAAGAAGTCTGTAATTACCAGCAGGCCACCGCCAGTTGTATCAGGCCTCAGTTGTCAGTTGGGACCTGCACTTTATGCCAGTCCCATCTTGAGACTATGGAATATGCAAATGTTTCTCAGCATAATGAAATCTGAGCAATCAGGTATGGTTTGCCATAATCAGGAAAATTAGTTGCCACCGTTCTTAGATTTAAAGTATTTTGAATGCAGAATGCCTACTAACAAAATAGTATTCACTCGTAAGATCCTCTGAGAGTCCTCTTCATCCATAGGCCTTTTACACTCCCTCAGGGTGTGTTTTTGGATATGCACAGTGCTTTTACACTAGTTACTCTAGTTTTCTGAGACTGTTGAAAGGCTCATCCTCATTTTTATTTTACTTGCAGGTAGCATCATGCGCAAGTTCCAACAAATGGAAATATGCTAGTGGGTAAATGCAAAATAAATATACATAGTGCCACTTTCCTCACATACATGCAATTTTATATAGCACAAATTGACACAGAGGTGTAGGAGAACTTTACAAGAGCACCAGGTAACATTACAAAAGGTCAGATTAAGTTCTTATGAGGCTCAGGTGGATTATGTGATTTGTCCAGGATCACAGTGTGTTGAGCTGATGCTGGGACTGCAGGAACTGGTATGGGGCAGGCAAAGAACATCAGAGACTAATTTACCCCACCCTGTTCCATGGAGGGGACAAAAATAAACTGCGGAGTTACCTCCCTGCCTCCCACCAACCCCCCACCATCCAACTCTCAGGTCCTCTCCCCTGCCCCAGTCCTCTGCAAAGCAAGTGGTAATTGCTTCCTATCTGCACCTCTGTCACAGGAGGGAGCCAGGGAGCAGGCTGTGAGAGGAGGAGCACTCCATTGTCATTCTGCGTATGACAATTAGCCGGCTGCCCTGACTTCATCTGCATGGGGACAGGCTCAGTATATAAATGTAAAAGCTAATATGACTGCCTTTCAAGTTGGGCCCTTGGTGGCGTCCGAGACACAAAAGCAGGTTGCACTGTTTAATAGAGCGACAAAACGGCCCGTTGACTGGCTTCAGGCACAGGCCCATCGGCCGATGCCCGACTGCCCTCCTTGCCTGAGACTGCTTGTGAAGTAGTGGGTCAGCCACAGCCTTGGCTTTGTAAATGAGCTGAAAGCTAGTCTTGAGTTAAGTGAACGATAAGGAGTAAGGTACATCTTTACAGAATGCAGTGAACAAATGCCTTTACTATTAAGCTGCAGTTATATTTGGTCTGTTTTCTTGTTTTTCCATCCACTAATGGAGACATAATCTGTAGGAATTTCTATACAATTCAGTGTAATTTCAATCTATTTTTCATGGACCATGTAGCAAACAGGGCTCAGCTATAAACATTTTTAAAGTAGCAATGTTTGTGGCACTCTCAGATGGTGGCGCTTTTGGATACTTTTTAATGGGTAATTTGGTAACTCGGAATCCAAGATCATAAGAAAAGTGATTCAAGGTCTGCCCCTAGATTGCCTGCCCTTTTAGATTTTTGAGATTACTTTTGATCTGCACAATTCAGCTAATGCCCCACTTCAGTGTTTTATAAATGCAATACGTGGATTTCAGTTACATTTAAAGCAACTCGGAGAAAACAAACGTTTAACGTAGTTCAATGTGGGATTATTATTTAAAGTGAATAACTGAATGTGAATGAAGGAAGTGCATGCTTCCGTGACCATACCAGCCAACGTTTTACCTTGAAATATTGTTTAATATCTGCTGACCTGTTTGTATCTTCTATTTGCTTCTTTGGGTAGCCCTCTCAGAGTGACAAAATCTCCAATCCCGAAGTCCTAAAATGGATGAATGATTTGGCTAAAGAGCGCAAGCAACTAAAAGGTAAACCATAACTTTGTATGTTTTATGTTTGAATTGGAATGTGGTAAACAGTATTGAGCAGTGGTCCCCAGTATAGGCTGAGAAGGCCAGATCCATGACAGATTTTCTGGTTTGCAACCAATTGACGATATAAATAAATTGGATTTATAGCGATTTTAGGTACATTTTTCGTATGTGGATATTCTGAAAATCTGGCCTGGATGTGGATCTCTGTGGACAGTTGCTTATTCATTAGTTATTTATTTATTTATATCAATAAATCCAAATGTAAGGGACGTTTTATTGTTTTGGCATCACAACCCGTTTTTTCAGTATAATCCGAAAACTCCAAGAACATCCTGAAAGGCATTTTGGATTCTGTCAAAATCCGAATGTTTAGTCCACTCTTCGAACTCCTAGCACCACACAGCACAGACAAACATAACATACACACTAATACCAGAGCAGTGAATATATGGTTGGGTATTTGGAGGTCTGTGTGTTTGATGTAGCTCAACACACTCACCACGCAGATCATCATCAAAATGTATTTCTTCAGCCAAATTGGTTGCCATAAAAGCACATTAATAAATACATTATTCACAATGATAAAAACATAACTGCATTCAAATTTTAGTCAGTGCAAAATTTCCCAAGCTGTGGTTAAAACACCTGATTGGTCCCCTTTCCTTATAAAAACAAAATCACTTAAAATCCTTCATTCACAGTCCATTAAAACACCACAATATAAAAGTAGGCTGCATAGTTTTTCCTTCATTTTATAGCACCCTTTATATAGCTCAGTACAGAGAAACACATTTCAGGCATAGATAGGGATTACAAATACCCCAATCCGTCCTTGTATGATGTAAAGTGTCTGCATCAAAATGGGGCGTAAAAAATGGACTTTTACGGATGATACAGTCTACAGAATAGCATAAAGTATGCTGTTGATTGTGAAGAGGTAGCATCACATGGGCAATGAGAAAAAAAGGTGACCCAAGAACTGGCTAAGGGAAAAGCGGCTAAATGATAGACCAGACTTAACATTACCCGGTTAAATAAAACCTGTACCAAGGGTTATTTATCCATGTTAGATACAATTTCATACCAGAAACATTAGGGATTTAGATATAGCTAATAATGGTACCCTTACTGAGAGGCCGTTCAATTCGGGCCTCCTCTCTAGATAAAGCAAAGATCTTTTTAACCCTATTTTTTGTTTTGGAGTCTATTCTTTGAGGGGAATCAAAGAAAGTTCCCAACCCTGCACTATAAAGGCTATTTTTGATCTAGGCCACCCATGGAATGGCAGCCACATTATCAAGATTTAAGCAATCCTCCAGGACTTTCCGTGTGAAACTGGCCGTGGAGTGTTCCATATCTTCAACCATTATAGTAGGGGAGCTACACTAACAAAATCCTCCAAAAATTCCATTCCCAGTTCTTGGTGTGTAATAAAGCTTGGGTTAGTTTGGGGTATTGCTAATAGTCTGCAAAAGGAACTTACATTGATCTCGGGGCAACACCTCCCCACACTTCTGCTCCATAAACACCAAGCTAAAGATGAATCATTTCCTTTATTGGTTTGTATCCTATTCTTTCAGCAAATCTAAATATCAGTTCACAAGCGGCCTCCATCTTTTGTGTTCTCTGATTAATTAGCCTCAACCAGGACCCACTAGCATCCAACAAGAAGCCCAAATAATTCTAAAAAAACTACCTTTTAAGTAGGGTGTCCCCCAATATTAAAACATCTAGACTTAGTGCATTTAGGCCCACAGATCACTACAAATGATTTTTGGTGATTTACCCTTAAATTTAGTTTTATCATAAAATCGTTAAAATCATTAAGAGGATTCTGGAGGCCGTTAGCTGTTAAGGCTAAAAGAATGGCATTCTATGCATGCAAAAGTACAGGAACTGCTTGGGTGCCACTTCTGGGAACGTCTTTCCTACGTCTTTAAAAGGCGTCTATGGAGTTGATATAAAATAAAAACAGGAAAGAGGCTAAAATACATCCTTGCCTGACTCCTCTGGTGACCCTTATTGGTTTAGTACAGTTCCCAGATTGTGTGTACTGCACCTTTGTGGTTGTGTCACAGTGTAGATGCCTTACCAGGCCCAGCAAGGGTTGATCAATGCCTGCCTGATTCATTAGATCTCACAAGATTGCCTTATCCACTAAATCAAAGGCATAGGAGAGGTCCATCAATGCCTTATGAAGGGCACCTCTCCTGGCCCTGACATACTTCCCCCAAATTAGATTTAAATTAAGAGCCTTCTCTACAGTCCCTACACTAGGTCTAAAATCATATTGAAATGGTGAAAAAAACAAGGTAGACTCTGCTGAATCCTCCAATTTGCCCAGGATAGCCATCCCAAGAATTTTTGCCATTGAGTCGATTAGTGAAATTGGGCGGTGACATGTTTTCAAGTTCTGGTCACCCTTTTTATAGATCGGCACTATAATGTCCTCTCTCCAAGACTTAATTAAATTACCTTTAACTGCTGCCCTTAAGACGTTAGTTAAAAGGTGGGCCCAAAAATCTACATTGTGTTTGAATAAATCGTTTGAAACCCCATCAGGGCCCGGAGCCTTGCCGCTAGCTGCACTCTGCAGACCATTGTTGGAACTTACTTTAACCCTTGGTGCTGACACTGGAGTATCAAAAAAAGGTTGTAAATGGACCCAATTCGTGGCTTATGAGGAATAAAAGCAAGAAGAAGCAATTAATTATGAACAAGGCAGCCTCCTCTAATTTAGTGAAATGAACAGAACTATGCACACTTGGAGCACCAAAAATAGACTGAATATGAAGCCGGATAAGAACTTTAACTTTATTATTGATTTCCAGTGTTCTTTCATTTCTGAAATACTCCTGAAATGTGTATATTTTAAAAATAAAGGATGTTGTGGAAATTGACAGTTTCTGCTGTGGATTTTCACACCGAATTTGCACAAGTAGTCGGACTGCCACAGAGGGCTGCAACAAGAGAGCAAAATGTGAGGGGAAAACATGCAGTCACCCTAATACGGCATAATGCTGTAAAGGAAGGGAATTCTGCAATGGGAAAACATTTTCTTTGTCGACCACATAAATATATTATGGTGAATTTGCACTTCAAAAGGCATCTTACACATGAAGTTTTCTAATGAATGAAAATTCACCTATTTAGTACAAGACGTATTTATAGAACTGAGTTTAGATATTTTCATGAGTAAGCGAATGACAAAACTAGTAATAACTTTTGAAAATCTGTAGGCATTGGCCCATGAATTGTAAAGATGATTCTTTCTGTAATTTAGAGAATTCGATTGTATGAGTAAAACTGGTCGCACATAAACCTTTTCTTCCCTTCTGGGTTTGTTTCCTACATTTTGTGAACGGGGCCATCAGTTCTTACACCACTATTGAAGATGCCTCGTCATGACTGCTGCAGAATAGTAACTACTGACTTTCTCCAGCTCCTCCTTGACCATCCAAAATAATCGAAAGGGCGGTGGTCTTCCAATTCCAG
This sequence comes from Pleurodeles waltl, assembly GCF_031143425.1. Lineage (NCBI taxonomy): Eukaryota > Metazoa > Chordata > Amphibia > Caudata > Salamandridae > Pleurodeles > Pleurodeles waltl. The sequence continues at coordinate 1,463,613,714 of NC_090445.1, forward strand.
TACGTCAATTATATGTCACCCAGTGTGTAATGGGCATGATTAGACTGAAATCAAACGGGAACAGTTCCTAAGGGGGTCTGTAGGGCCACATGGCTTGCGTAGAGGGGATAATTGACAACGGATAATAATTTTAATATTCTAATTGCATGAAACACAGCTTCAGTTGTTATGGAATTAGGTATTGAAGCAGGCAACAATAGTGAATAAAACTGTGAATGATTATTTTCCGCAACAGAACTTAAAATGAAAATGTCTGATGATCGCAGCAAAGCACTGCAAATGTCACAAAGCAGCTTGCAAGGCGAGAGCTCTGGGACATACTCCGCCACTGAACAGCAAGGAGCGGCCAGTGCTCAAACCTCTTCTGTGGAAGAAACTATGGAATCCGTATGGAAACGACTGAAGGACAAAAGGCAGTTACTTAACCTTCCCGAGAATTTAAAGGTACAGCACACTTTTTCGGGGTAAAAACATTATTCTAGAAGGAGTACTGAAGATTCACCCTTCTGCTCTATTTTGTAAATTACCACTAGCACTGTTAGTCTGAGATATATTAAGCATTATTAAACTGTTACTAATTGTTGTTGTATGCTATAGTTTCATTGTTGATACTCGGATAATATTAAAGAGTGAATAGGGAGGACAAATACCAGGTTACTTTCAAAATCGTTATATTACACACGGTTTGAAAAGCTGATACAATACCTACTTTTACCTCTAATAGCTAAGCAGTCTTTATCAAAAAATTCATATTAATTGGATACCAAAATTCTTGAAAGAAATATCTTTTGATCCAAATCCAGCAAAATATAATTATTGTTGAATTATCTGCAGGAGCTCATTAAAATTCCTATTTGAACTTCCTGCTCAGAAAGTGAATTCCACCCTTATCTTTCTCGGAAATTTGATTATTACTAACTTTTTTTTTAATTTAGCTTTATTTCGATTTAAATTAATAAACCATAAAAGCAAGTTATTCACACATATAGAATATAACACCGTCAAATTAAAAACACAAAGCATTATTTGGACCCAAAGCTGATGCTAGGACACCCAAGTAGTACATCAGGGCTTAAATAGGTTAACAGTTCATTAATAAAAGGTAAACAGACAAAATTTAAAAAGACCTAACCATAAACATTAGGCAAAACCGGAAGCCAGGTATGCAAAGTGCAAAGCGTGTGTCAGAGATCGCCTGTGATGTAAAGCGTTCTTGAGGAATAAGACAACTTCTAGACAGACGTTAAGATTTGGATCTAACTATAATTACAGAAAAGCCGGGATGTGCTGAGAAATTAATGACTCTCTCAGAAGGGAAAACAGAAACATCCTAGCATAACTATTGCAAAACCCATAAAAAAAGTAAAATGGGCAAGTGTTTTCAGGGATTGCTCGTCACAGGGACAGGTTAGTATTTTCTTCGGGTTAAACTGATCCAAAGGAAAAAAAAGTTGACACCTAATCAGACCCAACCTGAACCTAGTGATGAGGGCTCTATCCCTGGCACTTGGTACCATCACCAAGTATGGTTCCATACCCAGAGTTGTTCGTACCAACACATACTCTTTATTAGTGGATTTCTGGAATTCATTGGCTTTCCTTTCCTTGGAAGGGTTTCGTGAAAGCATTTTTAAGGCACTTCTTGTCCATCGCTGTAAAATGGCCAGGTGAACTCAATATATTCGGTTCGCCTAGTGTAAAACATGTATCCCTTACATATCTTAACCATGGGATGTGGGGAACCTTGTTACAGCCAAGGCTGTCCGAAATTATGTCTCTGTTCAGCGAGGCCTCATAATTTTGCCAAATAGAGCACCATAACATCAGAGGAGCCAGGGACGTCTGCCCTTAGAGTCGGTGGGTCCCTGCCGCTGGCTGTCAGTGCTGACTCCAGCCCATTAATATATAAAAGGAACCAAATGGGGGCTAGAACACATCCCTGCCGCACCCCACGTCCCAGCCCAAAACTCTCTATGCATTCACCACCCTGCCCAAATCTAACACAAGCACTCAGATCATAATGAAGAGCACGTAGAAAGGCAACCAAGCTTGGGACAGGTCCCAGGGAAATGAGAACCTCCCAGAGTTTGACCCAGACAACTATCAAAAGCGTATGCCAGGTCCATAAAAGCAAGATACAGGGGGCCATCTTTGGCCACAGTATATTTGTTAATTAGGAGGTAAAGGTTAAAACATTGCTTCTGAGTCCCGAGCCCGGATCTGAAGCCGTTTGAACATCAACAACGATTACCCTAAGCCCACAACAGAATCCTGTCCAAGATGACCCTGCCAATGATCTAACTTTACAGATAGGTGATTTTATACAGCCCTGAATGAATAAGATCAGTGACAAGAGTTGTGCAGCTGAGATGTGGCACACAGTGGCACATGTAGTGATTTTTGTAGCAGTCAAGTAGGGAGCAACGTTGTTATCTTTTTATAATTAGGTTAAACAATTAAGTTAGCCAGTCATAGAGATCTGAGAAGCATGGCTTCTCTCTTGCACTCTATCTTGATGTTCTATAATTTATTTAATTATTGTTTTTTGGAAAATTAATTAACAAAAGTAACTAAAAGCTAAGTTAAGTGAAACCAAAAACCAAACAAGCAAAGACAGACCTTTGTGAATTGGAGTTTGAAGGTTGTGATAGAAAATAAGGTGAATGTTGAGCTGAGAGTTTGTCTGTAACGAAGTTGCCTACCAGATGAACTATTAGGGTTTATGCATCAGGACACTTTGGATGTAGGGAGGAAGAAACATAACAGGAGCAGTTTGTTATGGTAGAACTGTTTTGTGCGCTGTAACAACAGAACAGCCTATGTAACAAATTATTAAATTTGTTACTACTCAAAATAAAGGTACAGTAGATACTTGTGGTATTTTGAAGAACAAAAGACAAAGTGGAGAAGAAAAAGAGGAAAAAGCATGAAAAATGCAAATGAAACACTTTATGAAGTTATGAAGTTGTTCCAAAAGAGGCCAATTCTCCGGCCAGCCCTGGAAAATTGAAAACATTTCAGAGTAAGAAGCCTGGCATGTATTGTTATTTCAGAAACACTATTGATTGCAATTTGCACTCCTCAGAAGAGGCTTGAGTTGGTGGACAGGAAGGCACTGAAGGTCAAGGGTTGTAATTACGCTTGTGAGCTTGTACACAGGAAACCTTTGACATTGAGGTCAATTACATTGTGTTAAGACCAGAGGTTGACCCTGCATGGTTTAAGATTAGGAGTAAAGAATATGAATCTGACCAATGTCTGTTGGCTACCATGCGTCAACTGTACATGTTTTTGACATGCAGGGGTGGTCAGACAAAAGACAGCCAGCACCGTTGTTTGGTTTGAATGACAAAGAGTAATTGCTGTCACATTTTATTGCATCGTTGCTGACCTTACTGCACTTGCCTGATACTTTCCTGCCAAATTTGTTGCACTACATTTTATAATTTATTCTAAAGAACATTTGATACGGCCATTTTCAAATTACTTTATTCAAAATAAACAAAATGCTGCATCTGCCTGCACTCTATAATGTAATAACACCAGATGAAATTCATTTGTATCAGGGAGATTAGACAATCTCGAAGACAGGTGATGTGGTGGTGTCCTAGAGAAGACATAGCATGAGTGGGACAACCTGACCAATAAGGGAAAGGATAAAATTCAGCTTAAAGGAGACTAAAACTATGATGCCAATTCTACTAACACAGAAGGCCACTTGACAAGCCTTACTTAGCAAGAACCAAATGATGATAGTATGCTAGGATATTAAAATGCCCACATATGCATACCTAAGGAAAGGTTTTATGAAATGCATTGGCCTACATTAAATATTAGATTATAAGCAATTGCAACAACAAATTTAAAGCAGGCTTGAAAACGTATTACCTGGCTATTAATGACACTCAATTTCTACACCTGGGGTACATATTCCTCACAAAGCGTGAATCTTATCGAGCTGAATTATGTGAGTTTCTTTAGGAAATCCTATATTTTGGAAAGATGAGGAAGGCTAATTAGGTTTTATCATTTTAGTATGACCAAGCCTTTCCAGTTACATGCCACCTGCTTTCAGTGACTAATTGCAGTTAGCATTGTCAAGTTTTATTTTTAAGTACTGTTCCAATAGGATAACATGGTGTGAATTCTTGAAGTGCCACATTCTAGTGGGGCTGTGGGAAGGTAGACAGTCTGACCGTTACTTATACTGTTGAACAGCAGTGTTAAAGATGCTTGGTATCTTTATCCCTTCATCTGTAGTGGAAAATTATTTAGCCTCTTTATTTGCACAGGGGTAGACTTGGAAATCTATTCAAAGTATATTTACATTTAATTTGGCATATAAACAGTGTAACATGTAAGTAAGGTCATGGTGGTGTATATCACGGTTTTTAAGACAGCAAACAACTAATCCTTTTGCTTCTCTGATGAATAGCTTTGTTCTTGTATTTTTCAGAGGGTTACTCAAGGGGATAGTAGGGAAAGTTCCCGTAAAATCATCAGGAACTTATTGCAAGCAGATGATACTTTATATAACAGTTGTTTTAAAACCGCAAGTAAATAAATGAACACTTTTTATATGTCAAACATGTTTTGCAAATTTTGACAACTAAGTGCAGTAGGTTTTGCCCCATGGCCTTTAATTTTTTTCTGCACAGTATTCTGGTCACCTTTTGAATGAGTCTTGTATCACTTGTTTATCTAGCATTCAAGGAGTTCTTCTGTAGTAACAGTGAAGTGGAATGTGAATATGGGCTATCAAATCAATCAGTAAAACTGGCTATCAGTTTTTGTATTCTTACATGTGGTAGTAGCATATTGTTTCCTGTGTATTTGATTAGGATAAAACATTTTATTCACTACTCACAAAGTGTGACCAGAGTGAATGAAGACAGAGGAGGTAGATCTAGCAAGATAGCATTTCATTCATAAGAAGCATGAACATAGACAACCACAAAACATCCAAAGTACCCCTTGCGAATTGAAGAAACCCCAACGTTATTCCACCACAGGGCTTACAGTGCTCAGTATGTCTGACAGGAAGATCTATTCCAGAACTCCGTTTCTCCATTGGAACTAATGCTGTCGTTCCTGGCTCTAGCTTGTTTACAAGTTGTGGCCTCACATGCAGAAAGCTGATCCAGGGTAACATGACATGCTAGTACATATGATATATTGTATGAATGCTCAATGACGACTTAGATCTTTACTCAGGGTTGCCACTTTTTTCTGGCAGTGCCAAGAACCTAGCTGTGAAACTTGTGAAGTTGTAAAGAGTTTGTGTTTTGCAAATTGGCATTTAGAACTATACTCGAGATCACCTTCTTTTCACCCCCACTTCTTTCTTGCAAATAAGCTTCTGGCACTGACCTACGATTTTTGTGTGCTCTACAAATTATTTAATTTCAAGATTTGTTCTCTCTGTCTTCTTGTTCCGTCATTCTTCCAATGCAATTATTCACCCTTCTTCCTCTTTCTAGTGGCCCTTTGTTCTCCACTCCTCTTTTTTTCTGACTGTCTTCTTCTGCATACCCATTTCTTTCTGCTCTTCCTCTCCCTCTGTCTCCCTGTTATCCAGCCACTCATTATTTCTCTTTGTGTTCTATGCGACTTTGAGCCCAACAGATTCACTTCTTACATTCCTTCACATTTCACAGTTTCTGTGTTTCTTAGCTTTCTCTTCTTTTGGATACTATTTCCATCGTGTTCAAATGCATTCTCATTCAGGGTTCAGTATCTTACTGTATTCCCAGTGGTCCCATTGTTTTGGGTCACTTTTGATACTTTTTTCCTCCGACCAATCCAATAGGTTTGCCTAGTTTCAGGAATCCTTAAAGTTGAATGACAGTTTCCTCTCTCAGGGCACTTGCGCCCTAATAGACTGCTGTTTGCTCCTAAAGCCTCACTGTATCTCAGCAGTATTTCCCTTCTGAACCCCGCTGAGGCTTGATTGCCTTTAGAGAGACCCAATTTACTCTACAATGACTGTTCACTGCTTTGTCTCCTGCAGTATAGTAAGAAGCTAATTCAGATATCCACATCCTCTGCAATACACCCATCGATGTGGCGATGACCCCAAACTGGGCTGCCTCCCTCCGTGGGTCATAATTCAGTGTCAAAACCGAATATACTAGTTTGTGCCTTCAACCACTAGAAAACTATCATGGCTTTCAGAGTAATCGCTGTCAAAACATCCCTAAATTCTTAATCATTTTGGACAGTTGAATGGGGATAGTCTTAAGTAAAAATAGACAAGACAGCTGTACAGGTCACTGGGATGGAAGAACACTTTCCTATCAAGGAAGTAGTCGCAGGAATCCATGTTTGTTGTAAGAAGAAAATGTTCAAGAAAAACATGTATGGTGCAATTGTTTGATTAGTGCTAACATATTCAGTTGCTAAACATACACTGTCAGATAAACACGTGCCTTTCTTATGAATTGTTGGGAGAGTACATTTTCAAAGTTTGGTGGTACAATAGTTATTAAGACATTTAGAAATTCATCAGAAATAGATGTTGTTGGAAAGGACGAATGTAAATATATAGTTAAGATTGGTCGGGTGGCATGTTAGTTTATTATGATGTTATTTCCTGTACATTTCCCCTGATTATCTTCAAAAGAGAATAAAATTTGGTTACATCATTGCTAGTGTTTTTGCCTTCAATGTAGATGGCACATCGGTATCGTGTTTCATTTAATCTTTTGCCTTAATTTATTGAAAAAGCTGGATGCAATAGATATAATTAGGTTGTAGAAAACGTTTAGAAAAACTTTTATCAGTGATGTATGCCACAATGGACTGTACAGGAACCATTAAAGAAAAGTTGTCCACAACATAATTTTGTAGTTTTCTATTCTGTTAGGGGAATTTATATATAAAGAATATTTTTTACATCAAATCGTAACCTTACAAATACCTTTTTTAAATAGGATATGACCAAAAAGCAAATGGCTGTGGAAAAAAACATTCTTCAGAAATGCCTTCTGTATTTTGAGCATTTTCATGGATGTCCTGTAAGTATTCCTTAGTAAGGTGAATACATTACAACACAGACTGCAAGTTGTTTTCAAGACTTTGGTCATGTTTATTAATGTATTTTACGGCAGGTAGGCTGTGAGAATTATATTTTAAAAATAGCATATGCTTACTGAAAAATGCAGACTTAAAAACACCAATATAAAAGCTGAAACTTGGGCCATCTTGATATCGCCCTTTGGTTGCAACTTAGTTTTATTTAACTGTCAAGAAATGTTACGACAAACATTACAGTCTTTATCCTTCTGTGAGAAATTGGGTCACTGGATTAGGGGGGGGAACACCTACTCAGTCAGAAACCACAATCTTGGCACAGAGCAATCAGGCATATCTTAGAGGTAATGTGTAAAGCATTTATCCATCACTTCAACAATAATAAAGTGAAAACACAACCCAAGAAAATTCCCACACCAAATTACAAAAATAGAGAAAGCTTTAATAAATTAAATAAGACCAGAACCTCAAAAATTCAGTAAGAAGAACCAGTAATATGCAATTTTAAAGAATTCAGTTAAAATAGTGCCAAAAAAGCACAAAGTGCCAACTGTGGTTATCTAGTCATACCAGACAGGGGCAAAGTCACAAGTTCAGGCTGACCATAATTGAGCGAGTGCCGGCTACAAGGACCTAGTTAAGCCTGTTGAACAAGTGCACTGTAAGGAAACAGGCTTTTTCCAGGTTTCCCTCCTCTTTTCCCCCCGATTGACTGTCACTGCTGGATTTCGACTCTGACAGTGCACTGAGGCCTCTGTCCAGACCTCAGTGACAGTGTTCGGTCCCTTTACAAAAGTTATATTGAATTGGGTGCCCCCAATTGGCAAGTACTGACTCACTTATAAGTTCCTAGCATATGGTGCCCAGGGTGCCTAGGGCACGTAATGCAGAATGTCCCCATAGGGCTGCAGCACTGGTTGTGCCACTCTGTGTGTGACAAAGTGAAAACATGGCCCCAGGCTACGACTGCAAACTGGAAAGGCAGTTTCACGCCATTAATGGCAAAGCTACCCTATCTCTTAGCAATATATATGTCTCCCCTAAGGAAGGCCTTTACAGTCCTATGGCAGGGAGCTGTATTTTGTTAAGTAGGACATATATTTTTATGTGTGTCTAAGCAGCAACACTTGCAAATTGCTGTTTTGCTGTGGTTAAAGTTAGTAGCCCCATTGGCCAACACAGTGTTACTGGTTGGCACCCCAAAACAGCTAACTCCTAAATGGGATTACGTAACTGGGTCATGTAAGGTATCAAATCAATTGTGGCACTAATCGTGACTTGATGGTCAAGTCAACATTTATTACACTTTTAAGTTGAGCAATTTTTAGAAAGTTGCCACTCTGTGCACCAGCTAGTCCAGTGGCCTCACAAAGGCTGCACCTGCTGAACTGTGGGCTTGTAGAGTTTGGACCCTTTCTGGAGTTTCTGGCTCGGGGAAAAGTTAATTTCTGGCCCCAGAGTGAAGCAGTGACTCCATTGGTCATTTAGCTGGCCCCCGGAACAGCACCAGGGACTTTAAAGCCAGAAGAGTCCAAACCACCAAGTTGGTAGCCACCATATAAGTTTTGCCACTACCAGATGCCAAGCACTTCAAGAGACTTATTCGAGAAAGCCAAAAGTTGCATCCGTGTCTGCTGGATCAATGGGCATTGTCTATTCCCAGATTCATCACAACCAAGGGACACTAGCCCCCCACCAAATGTTTGCAGCCTGACCGCTGGATTGCAAGAACCAAAGGCCTGCCGCTGCAGCCCTTCTACCTGTGCAAAGACGACATCTTAGGACCCCCGGATCCATGGCCAAAGTCACGCCACCTCACCCATGGATCTAGGACTCACCAGGGATTGACCACGGTTGTGACTGCATAGCATCAGGAACATCCTTTACCTGCATCCTTCAGTATCAGGACCATTCCATTGTCAATTTATTGCGGTTATCCTGTAAAGTTTGGATTTTGCTTCAAAGATGCTCTAGTGACCAAGTAACTATCCAAAACATCCTTACTGGCCTCCTAAACCGCTGCCCTGTCAGCATTGGTCACCCAACTCGGGTTGAAGTTGTTGGTCTAATAAATCTTTTAAACTTTTCAAAACTTCAAAACTTTTGTTTACCAATGATTGTTTGCGGTTGATATAAAAATTATTGAATGCTTTAGAAATTCATATTTCCTGAACCCTCAGGTGGATATTGATGATCAAGGGCTCTAATATTTAATAAATATATGCTTTATATCTACAAAGTGTTGTTTTGTCTCTTGCTTGTTGTGTGACTTTCTTATTCATTGCTTGATACTGTTAAGTGCTTTACATATTGTCCCTTTGTGAAGCCTTACTGCTCTCAGCCACAGCTACCCAGAGTTGAGCTTAAGGATAAGTAAACATACCTGACTGGTCCAAAGATGGTATTTGTGAGTATACTGTGTGATAGGACCCCACAGCCATATCACATCAAATCCTTGTTGCGGAGCATTACAAGATCACGCGCAGAGGATGCGTTATGTAGCCAAGGTGATGCAAGGTCTGGGTCAGGGAAGTTGCACAGCATCAGTTCTGGGAAGGTGGGATGCAAGGTCCTGCTTTGTTGTTGAGGCCATCAACGAGGGGGCTTTCGATGCAAAGTCCTGCGTCGAGGATGTGTTGCGCACCTGTTGGTCCTGAAGAAGCAGCAGGGCTTGCAATGGTGAGTCCTGTGGCATTGACAAAGGTTTGTGATTTGAGGGCCTGTGTTGAGGATGCATCACTCAGCGGGTTCCAGTGAGGCTGCGTGGGCAATGCAAAGTCTTTGCACCAGGAAAGTCCGTGTGGCAGTGGCAATGGTACAGTTCTGCTCGGGGTTATGCCTTGCAGCAGAGGAGATGGGTCGGTTCTGCTGTGTCCACAGAAGGAATGGCAGAGCATCTTCAGGCCCAATTCCAAGGGTCAAGGACAGGAATGGCACCACTTGGCAGGGAATGACTCACATGCATGTTTTTCATATGTTATAAAAAAATTGTTGTTTCAGAAAAAGAATAGTGCATAAAGTAAAGTGTTTGGAATATATAAACATGTTTATGTTCCTTGCAGACTTAATTTTTCCATAAGGCCAAGGTACTAAACTATGGGGGTACAGATTCATTTTCACTGCAATAATTGCCTCTTATTGTTCTGAGTTCATATGTATTTGTCTTCTGTTGGATCTGGCTCTTTTCGCAGGGTCATCCACAAACATTGAGCCTCCTTCCTCTTATTTTTCCTGACCTATTTGTGTTTGCTTTAGGACGCTGGGCACTTTACCACTGCCAACCAGTGCAAAAGTGCATATTCTCTCTGTCTAAATTATATTGATGATTGCTTTATCCATGATTGGCATATGTGATCTACTGGTACGTCCCTAAAAAAGTGTACTAGACGTACCCAGGGCCTGTAAATCAAATGCTACTTGTGGGCCTGCACCACCTGCTATTGCAGTGTTTGTGTGCAGTTTGGAACTGCCGGTTTGACCTGGAAGGTGTACCCACTTGCCAGGCCCAAACCTTCCCTTTTACTACATGTAAGTCACTCCTAAGGTAGGCCTCAGGTAGGCCGATAGGCAGGGTACAGTATATTTAAAAGTTAGGACATGTACTGGTGTGTTATACATGTCCTGAAATACTGCTAAATTCAGTTTTCCGTTTTCACAATTGCAAGGCCTATCTCTATAGGGTTACATGGGGATTGCCTTGAAATATATTTTAAGTGCAGTTTCCCATTGGAAGCAGATAGAGATGTGGAGTTTGGGGTATCTGAACTCACAATTTAAAAATACATCTTTTAGTAAAGTTGTTTTTTAGATTGTAAGTTTGAAAATGGCACTTTTAGAAAGTCTGCCTCTGCCTGGTTGCTGAATCCATGCCTGGGTCAGACTGACAGTTAGGCTGTTTGTAAAATCAATCTGGACAGTAGCACAAAGGGAGCTGAGGTGTGTCCTGCATATCCAGATGAGTCTTCCTGGGTTAGAGTGGAAGGGAGGAACGGTCACCTGAACTTGAAAGGGCTGTGTCTGTCCCCTCACAATTACGTCTCCAACCCCAGTGTGTGACTGGGACAGGGCAAGGAAGAGGCAGAGTCTTGTGCACTACCAAGACTTTCCTTTGAAGTTAGCCTACTTCAAAGGTAGAAATGAGTATAAGTATTGGACTACTGACCCCACAACTTCTGGATCAAGAGGAACCTCTGCCAAGGAAAAGAGCTTGATGCTTGAGGAGCCTGCCACACTGCCTGTTGCTTTGCTGTGCTGGCCTGCTGCTGCTGATTCTGCCTTGAGAGAGAAAGGACTGAACTTTACTTTCTGAAATCCTGCTTGTGAAGTTTCTCCAAGGGCTTGGACTGATCTTGCCTCCTGTTAAGATTTCTTAGGGACATCAAAAACTTCACCTGCCAGCGCCTGGGTACTTCTGCTGAGGACCCTGACTTGCCAAGTGGTGCCAATCCAGTTCCTGGGCCCTTGAGAGTGAAAGCTGGTCTGAAACCAAGAAAAAACAGGCAAACCAACACCGGATGACTCCAGAACCGGCGCCGCTGCATGACTCCACGCTGCTGCCTGCAACTCGAAGCCGTGGACCCTGCTGGAGTGCGGCAACCCAGACCAATGCTGCCCGCCACCCCCGCAGCCTTGCTGAAGTACTGTGACATTGTGAGTCCTGAGTGCCGTGTCACCGACATCCATGACACCTGACTGTGTTTTGAGCAGCCAGATTCATCAACTGCACCAGATTGTAAGGAACCGACACCTCACCCCGATACTGCATCACCTCCACTGTTCTGCAGTAAGGCGCCGACACCGCACCAAATCCAACGATGCCTCACCTCCCCGACTCCGTGCATTGACTTTATTTCCTCATTACTAAAGGTACAGTCCCTGGGGGTCCATGCGACTTCATGACCAGCGCTGTCCTTCCCGCGAGTGGTGTAAGACTGTTAGAAATGACTCCGTCAATGACGCTGTGATGGTCCCAGTTGGAGCTTTTTTGTTTCTAAGCGCTATATTGAAGTTTGATCGTCGAAAATTCGTATCTCTGCTTGTGTAGGTTGGATTTTTGTTGTTCTGGTCTTGTTTGATTTAGAGAAATAATGGATATTCTAAACTGGTGTAGAGTCCTTTTGTGGTGTTTTCACTGTGTTGCTGTGGATGTTTGTATAAATTCTTTACACATTGCCTCTACGATAAACCTGACTGCTTGTGCCAAGCTACCAAGGGGGTGAGCAGGGGTTATCTGAGCTTTGTATATCCCTTACCCTGACTAAAGTGAGGGTTTCTGCTTGGACGGAGTGCAAACTGACTGCCAACCAGAGACTCCATTTCTAACATCTTCTCATACACATTTTGCATGGTAACGTGTTATCAGAGATAGCTCAGATCAAACCCTTTGTTGCTTGGCAGTACTGTTATGTAATTATTTATGTTTTGTTCTTTTTTTGCTTTTTTCACACACCACTTTACCTACTTGGTTTCTGTTTTAATGTGGATTTATTTATGATAAAAGATATAATAGATTCATTCAAAAATAAATGGAGAGCTCAATGCAACGATTCATCCATTGTAGCGATTTGTGTAAAACCCGAAAGCCAAAGGTTAATATTACGGCGGTTCCATTAAGCCTTTCTTTCAATCCAGAGCAACAGTACCATTTAGTTGGCTAATTTTTACCAGGGCACAGATATGCAACAAAACTTAAAATTTGATGATTATGAGGTAATCTAATGAATGAGTGTCAAATTATCATATGTGATTTTAACATTATTTAACAAGAGTTTTCTAAACCAATAAAGAAGAGGACCACCAAAAGAGCATCTTATACTCAGGGATGGTGTGCCAAAAATAAAATAATTTGGGATTGTTTGGATTTTTAAACCTGTGGTACTGCAAGATATCGCCATCATAGATCACGTAGAAGATCAATAATTCAGGAATCATAAAGACACATCTTTAATGTGTTATACACAAAGATTCGGTCAAGGTTTACTCACCAAGATCGTCCCTTGATCTGTAAATTCCCCCAGCCCTGTGGAATTTGAAGAAAACTGTAATGACAAATATTGTCATTCAGAAAACATTTTTATAACAGGAAAATACACCTTTGGCAAATCACATAGAATCTATGCTACAAAATTCTAATGCCATAGGTGAAAGCCTATGATGCAGAGGAAGATGGCATTTACTGCAAGAGCAAAGAACACTTTGCTGTACAACATCCAACGCAAGATAAATGCTCCTTTCAAAATTAGTTGACCACTTAAAATTATGAAGCATTACAGCTTGGAAACTTACACCAGTTCTAAGATACCTAACAGCTGTCACGGGGTCCTTTCCTCATGGTCTGCACGTTGCTGAACAAAAGGTCCACCTGCCGGCGTCACCAACTCAGAAAGCTATTATAGCGCAGAGTTATGGTGGAGCCAGTCGGGGGAAGGGAAAGGCAGGGAGAGAGATCTGAAAAGGAAGGGTTAGAACGATATGCATTTACTCATTCATAGAAAACGTAAATCATTTATAGACTCTTGACTTAATGTGTCTCCAAGCTATCAGGTAGAGACCTCTTCTGAAAATGCAGGCAAAGCCCCTTGTGAAGACACGACCTCAGATTCAAGAGATGGCAAGAACGTTGAACTATAATTTTACAGAATATCAATCATGTAACATTTATGTATTCACATCATAAACCTTTGATCATGACTTAGAAGAGCTCAAAGACTTAAGTGTTTTTTCATATCTTAAGTTATACAAAGAACAATGATAACTTTGATTAGTTTTATCTCCAAAATACTTTCACATTCATAATAACTGACAAAAAGGTTTTACTAATCAAAACCTAAAGCACCTTACTTAATAACACCAGGAAGCGCTTTATATCTGGGAACTGAAACACCTTAAATTACTTGTGTACATAAAGTGTGTTCTCTGTGAACTGAAACGCTTTTGATTACTAAGCCAAAAGAGCGTTTTACATCTGTGAACGGAAAGCACCATGAATTACAAGCGCACTAAGCGCGCTATCTCTGTGAACTGAAATGCTCTGAATTACTGAGCCAAAAAAGCGCTTTACACCTGTGAACGGAAGCACCATGAATTACATGTGCACTAAGCGCATTATCTCTGTGAAATGAATCACTTTGAATCACTGAGCCAAAAGAGCGCTTTACATCTGGGAACGGAAACACCATGAATTACTTGTGCACTATGCGCGTTATCTCTGTGAACTAAATCACTTTGAATCACTGAGCCAAAAGAGCGCTTTACATCTATGAACGGAAACACCATGAATTACATGTGCACTAAGGGCATTAGCTCTGTGAACTGAAACGCTTTGAATTCACTGAGCCAAAAGAGCACTTTACATCTCTGAACGGAAAAACCATGAATCACGTGCGCACAAAGTGCATTACCTCTTGGAAGTATTAACTTTCTCCAAACTTGGATTCAGCAAGGCCTTACCGCTACGAGTACGACCTACTCGTTTTTGGATGCACCATGGACTCTGGTTAGACGATGCTCTGCCATTCAGAAACTCTGGACTTTTCCAGAGAAACCTCCACGAGGTCTGGCTGCATCGAAGTCTTCAAAATAGTGAGCAACGTGCTTGGGTGTGGCTGGGCTTTATAGGTCTGCCACACCCCAAGATGGCCGCTGCCTCTAAAAACATGGGAAATGTAGTCCTTTCATAGGATAACACTGATAAGTGCATCTTTACCACCAATGCCCTGAACCTGCAGCTATGTGAGCTTTACCACTGGGCAGGCAACGCTGATGGCTATTCTTGGAACAAGCGGGATGACCATAAAGCGCCGCAGAGTTGCGCAGTGGACTTTTGGGCAAGACTTGGACCGCGCCTGGCCTTATTCCTGACAGCAGCCAAGATTAAAAGGAAAGGGATTTGGAACAGACAAGAGGAAACCCTGACATTAAAAGCGTCCTGAACAGCTGTGGTAGCAAACAAACCATTCTTTTCTATGCTTAGCATATGTTTGTTTTCACAACGTTTATCATTGGGTTTATAAATGTAGTGTAGATGAGGTCGAGTGTGTTTTGGATCCTTTGTGTGAAGTCACTATATCTGTAATTGATCCACTTGATCAATATTTGTCTGCTTTGTGTTTCTATGAAGAGTTTACATTGCATCACTGTGAGACCAAATATCTTAGTGTGCTGAATTTGGAGTTATAATTGTACCAGTTTACACATACTATGTTTATTTGTGCAAGGAGTCACCTCAGCTTGACAACATGACATGCAGTGGTACTAAGGGCCATATGTAAGAACACATTTTCCCATAGACACAGAATGGGCAAAACCCTTTGCTACATCTGGCCCTAAGATATTTATAACAGGTCATCTTTGTGATGATCCTCAAAGTGACTCCTGGGTATCTCCTGATTAGTTGTAAAAATGTATATTGTGTGCTGTTATCGTCTCTTGATATAGCTGTAGCTTTGTCCTTTTCAGGTCCTGGAAATGTGTATGTGCTAATGGTTTAATTTGGAATAGGATGTAAATATATAAAGTTGTAACTAGCAGTTGTTTGTGGAATTGAATATGTTGTCAGATCCAAACACCCATTTGTGCAATTTACTCTATTGTTGTTTTGCTTTTCACTAATGACTGAGCTGACAAAAACTCTGGAATGCCAAAGAAGAGATTTATTATTTCACTATGCACGGTTCCTAAAAGGAGATTAGCATGTTGAAAGCACACGTTTAAAAATAGTCACAGCAATGAAATGAAAACATACCAAAATGATTCTCCACTGCAATATACACAGCAAATATATGTATCTATATTATAATGCAAAGCAAATAATGAATTAAAAATACATCACCGTAGGGCCTGTTAGGTGCTTCATCTTTCTCATGCCAGCAAGACGATGACCCCGTTCGACTGCGAAAGAAAAAGAGATCACTACCTTCACGGGAAACATATCAGGCATCCGACGTCTAGAATCCTTATTGAGGCCCCTGACACTATCACTGTCGCACTGGGTCTTTTTATATCTTAAAAAAAACAAAGGAGCTTTTCTGGAAAAACCCCTCATTTTGTGATTCAAACATTCTGGCTAGTTTAGGTATGCTTTGAAAATAACACATTGGGGTTTGGTCACAGTCCCAAGATATCAAGTCAAAACAAGCCGTTCCCTGCCGTCTGAGTACATCCTTATCAACCAAAGCTCTTGGTGAGAAAAAGCACGAAAACGGGATAGAATGCACAGTTTACAACGTGGAAAATTACAGGCAGCCTTTAAAATAGCAGTGTTTAATGCTACGATAAAGTCAATAGACAGAATGAATCTAAGGCTACACTAAATACAAAATGTAGTTTGTAACTGATGAACACTGGACAGCTAATCCAGGTGCAAAGTGGTGCAACACAAAGTCAGTGGTCAAAACACATATTTCACTACAGTTGTTCAGGACATTGTAAGAGAAATGCAGTAAATCACTACAATGTCTTCAAAATAAATTGGGTTGTCAGGTATCAGAGTCTTTCTGCATACACATGACTTTTTAATTTTGTATAAAATAAATATACCATAAATTCAATAAAATTTTGGCCTATTAACGTCAGGCAAGTTATGCCATTTCACAAAAGGGCAGGACTGTTTTTGTTGCTAGAGGGTTGGGAATTCAGGGTGTTGTGAAAGTATTTGTTGATACGAAATTTTGATGTCATGTTATGGGTAGCGTAAAATGTGAATATAATGCTCAAATGTTTTACTACACAGTGATGCATGCTATTCATGCATGCTATTCAATCTCAAAACTGTTTCTGGGAGGCAGACAAATGGCCCTTGCCTGAATTCACAATCTTATTAAATAGGCTGAAATGAACAGCTTGGAGAGGTGATCAAGTTATAGTACTTCCCATGGCGATTGAAGGATGATATAATTTCAAGGAGCCTTGGTTGGTGAAGTATTTTTGGAAAAACTATGCAAATTTAATTTCCTATGTGATTGCAGCAGAGGAATGTAGAGGCGTACTGCTTTCTTAGATATACATTAATGGATTGTAGTTCTAGAGATATATACTTTATATAAAATGACCTTGATAAAATCATCAAAAGTAGGTTTTTGGTAAAAATAAAATCTCACTAAAATGTGTATCTTAGTTGAAAGTTCTCTCAAAAATTATTAGAAACTTTTTTCCACAAGCAAAGTTGGGAAAACTTTGCAACTTAAGCTTATTTTTGTCTACCACGTTTTTTTTAACCAAATGTGTGTATTGCAGTGTCATGCAAGCTGAGAGAGGAGGGGACCTGGAAGGTCTAGTACAGAAGAGTGCTTCTATATTTTGGATCATTCCGAGACATGATCTTTGCTCAGGGAAATGGCCTCTGCTTGGAATGGGTCTTTATGCTCTTGCGAGTTAAGAAAATGCAAGAGCCTGATGATATCACGTAGAAACAAAGATGTATATGTAAATAGATGTTCACCAGGAAAACAGAGCTTCACACTTCTTGTGACTGATCAGTTTTATGCATGTATCTGGATCATTTGCAGATGTAGTAAACAAACACACTCACTGCTGACTGATCTTTGAAGGTATGGATTAGGATTTAACATTCAATTTATAATAGAATCGATAGTAACGTTAAAGCATTTTTAATTGCTTACATGTTAAATAAATTACAGATTCAACTAGTGTGTAAAATAAGATATTTGCCTATAAATAATCATAATCTTGGCTTCATTAATAATCACTTGTAGTTCATCCATTTTATTTCATCCTTCAGTCCTTTCATTGCTAGATACTGTAGAAAGGCTATGACACCAGGCTAAGGGGCCCTATGTGCAACGATGTGTAGAGTCACATGCACCGAAAAACAAGGAAGAAGGAGCATAAGCGAGAAGTAGAAAAATGCTGCAAATGGTGAAAAAGTCAGTTACTGCAGGATTGAGTCCTAAGATCTAAGCAAAGAATAAAAACGTGCTTACAAATATTAATGTTTGGGTTGATATGCTGGCAGCCCATAACAAAATGTTACATTTAGTCTGCCTGTTGCTTTGTAATCTTTGTTGTACCTGGTCTTCTTAGAATATTTTTAGTTTAAATATTGGCTGACAGAAATATGGTGCCCTGAATATTGTTTCAGAAATATTTTCCCCTTGGTTGTAGTTGTTCTTTTATAACCCCCAAATGGATGATATTTTTGTAAATGCTATTTAGGACACAACATTTCAATCAGATGATATTCTGTTACAATGCCTGTTTGCATATCCATCTTCAATGAAGCATCAGGCTGGATTCCATTCCTTTTTCATTTTTCTCCACTCACACTATGCCCATAAGTGCAAAAAAAGTGACAGAGTCAAATATTTCGAATACAGATAATTGCTCGTTCCAAAAGTGCAATTTCTCATTGTAGTTCCCATATGATTATTTGTTCTTTGATATGGAAATATGCGGCTGAACTGAATTAATCTAAATGTGGAACAAACTTAGAAAGTTACTTACAGATTATACTTGTGTTGCTTTGGTGTAAATCCATTTAATAGTTTTCTAGAAATTAGTGTTTTAAATGGTCTTAAGGCTGGACATCAAGCGATTACGTTTCAGAGATATTGGAACATTAATTTGTTGATCCATTGGTGGATTCGCAAATCCATGGCAGATTTGTGATTCCATAAAAAAAGCACCTCATTGGACTAATGAGCTATTTGTTTTGTCATGCTTTACGGATTCTCAAGTCCACAGAAGGTTTGCAAATTCAGTTAATAATTAAAGGACCCGATAGGACTAGAGAGCTTTTGCCCCTTCATGCATTGTGGATCTGTGAATTCAGCTCTGGATTTGCAGGTCTGCTGCACTCTCATTGGCTGGCTGTTACAGAAATCTTTCTGTTGTAGCTGGCGTTACTCAACCCAGTGCAGAGAGCACCATGTTGGCCCCCAGGCCTTTGTGGGGGGTCCTCAAAGGAACTCTCTCTCATTGGTCTTAAAAATAACAAAGATTTATATTGTGGTATTCTGGATGCCCATGCTGGCTTTTGAGATCCTGGACCTTCCTAGGCTCTTTGGCCTCAGAATTTACAAACCTGCATAGGACCTGCAGTTAAATCCTGTAAAAAGTTGAAAAAATAAAGATTTAGAGAACTAATCAGGTTCTAAGGCAACAGCCACATGTAGGGGTTGGCTGCATGTGGTGACATGCAGCTGGCCAGCACCACATTGTGCACAGCTGACAGCCTTGCACTGTTGGGGGTAGGCCACTAAGAGTTGGACACAGAGATAGGCTATAATCCAGGGCCTATATCCATCCTCTGCTGCACATGTGCAATAGGGTTACCTATCAGAAGAGATATGGGAGGCCAGATGATTCAACAAGCATTGGTTGTGCATGGCCAAGTGCTGTGCGCTGTGAGAGTTGGCCACCTACGGAAAGTTGAGCAGAGGACCCAGCCGCTGCAAGGCCATGCGGTCAACCTCACTACACATGGCTGAAGGCCCAGAGGTCATACCCACACTGCACTTGGCCATGCACAGCAGGGTTACCTACACACAGTGTTTTGGCACAGGGCCTACACAGAGGTCAGGACAGGCTGCATAGCCGTATGTTATGAGTATTGGCTGCCCATGCAGAGCACTGCTGAAGGCCAGGCCCTATGACCAATCCCACTGTGCATGGCGGAAGTCATATTTAGATGTGGTTGGGTGCCTTCAGAGGGTTGGCTGCAGGGCCTAGCTGGAGCCCATGCCCAGCGGCCCACCCCAGCTGTGTACGGCTAAACACTGTGCGCAGCTGGAGATGGATACCCGGGCAGGGAGCTCCTGGTTGATCAAAAAAAAAATCACTGAAAAAACAAAGGTTAAAGTCAAGGTATGGTTAGCATTGGTTATAACACCACTGCATATGTTAAAAAACCTCAGAAAGTCTAAAAAAACTCAGTTAAAGTGCAGTTAAAGCTCCTAATTAAAACAGAAAAGACACTGAAATTAGTAAGTGTTTAGGAGAACAATCCATAGCTCACGTACCAGTCAGGCAAACCATAATCCGCAAAACAAATGCAATGCTTATGGTGACACATAGGACAGACATACAGATTTTCAGCCAGTGTTCCCACACCAAATACCAGCTATTATTAGCTTCCGGGCCTGAAACTGACAACAAAATGCAGGACCCTGAATTACCTGGTCCAATTCTGCATATTGTCTTTGATTCTTTTCCCTTCTTTGTGCACAGTTTTCTCCTGCATTACTACACCCGATAATACTTGGAAAGAGATAGGCTGGTTTCCCTCTTACCCCTGTCTTTCAGGAATACCAAATAGCCTGACTCATATTAAAGCTGATTGTATTGTTTCCCCACTGTAATTTCTAAGTACAAGAAGTGATTCTGATCATACATGATCCTCTATAATTCATATGGATTAGTTAAATCTGTGTATTTGCTATCTTGGTCGGTACTTCCAATTGTGTGGAAGCATTTCATATGGACTCTGACCATCAGTGACTGATACTATTTTCAGTGTTGTTAGTGATTCTCCAGACAACGTTTTCAAGAAAGAATTGGCAATGGTAAGGAACACTAACACTTACCACCCAAATAAAATTTTTGATCTCTAGTTACATTAAAAATAATATTTTTATTTGATTTTGTTTAAATTAAGTGTGACATCTGCAAATGTATAATACGCTTATACTAAAATAATACTGTGGTCATTTTTTCAATGCTTTATCCAAGGCATTTAGGAGCTCATTACGACCCTGGCGGGCGGGGGAGAAGTGGCGGTAATACCGCCAACAGTCCGGCGAAGAAAAAAAAATGGAATTATGACCATGGCGGTTACCCTCATGATCATCCGCAACTTCTCCATTCCGACCGCCAGGGCAGTGACGACCGCTGGGCTGGAGATGTCAGTCTCCAGCCCGGCGGCCGTCACCAGACCGCCGGTGGTATCAGGACCATGTATACCGCCATGGATTTCGTGTGATTTGGAACCGCCACGAAATCCATGGCAATAGGCACTATAAGGGTCTCCCCTGTCCCCCTCCGCCACCCCTGAGCCCTCCCCCCACACCCCTGACCCCCCTACAATCCCCCAGAAAAGGTGGTAGTACCCCACTCCCCACACCCCCCCACAGCGACACAGCCCCCCTTCATGCACACAGACACCACCACCACACATACCCGCACACATTCTAACAAACATTCCAACAGACACACACACAGTCATACACGCCCACATACATACAGACATACACGCACACATACTCACAGTCAAACATACAGACAGACACGCACACATTTCCAAACACACAACACCCCCTCATGCATACACGCACTCACACACCCCCTCTACACACTCACACTCACAACCCCATGCACGCACACACCACACAACACCCCCCAACCCCATCCCCTAACAGACGATCACCTTACCTGTTCCGGTGATCTTCTGGGAGGGGACGGGATCCATGGGGGTTGCTCCGCCGCCAGCACCCCGTCACCAGAACACCGGTACACCGAATCATGGGATGTGATTCGGTGGGCGGTGTTCTGATGACGTGGCGGTGGAGGTGGAGCAGCCTCCACTTCCCCGCTGACCGCCAGTATGACTGCTGGCGGCTCCCCATCAGAAAAAGGAAGGAGGGCTGCCAGCAGTCATAATACCCCGCGCGGCAAACCGCCTGCACTGGCGGTCTTCAGTGCGGCGGTACCTCAGCGGTCTTTCCAAAAGACCGCCGATGACGAAATGAGGGCCTTAATGTCCAGTCTACATGTTTCCTTGCCTTGTTTTCACTGTTAGGTTGCAGCAGTCCCTTTAACCCCATGATAATTTTCTCAAGGCGCATTAATTGAACACATTGCCAGCAGAGTTCAGTGACATGCTATAAAGTAACTGAAAACGTACTCAAAAGTATTGTTTTTTTTGTTTCAGTGGCTATTAAAGCTGTCTCAGATCTCGTAGTTGAACTGCGGCCACAACAGTTTCACGTGTATTAAACTGTAAATTTTCAGAATGTAGTTGTCACAGAGATCAACGTAACTTACTTCAGTCAATTATCTAGGGCACATATGTATCCTCTCTTGGCAGTGATTTAAAAGTGTATGAAGGGACCAGGTCTAAACACATCACACCATAAGCGAACAGATGGCAGCTGAGTCTGGAAAAGTCTCATCAAATAGAGCAAGCGAAGAAAAACAGATTACTGCATTCAGCCTCGTTACAAGTGCCTGCAGATGTTTTTGCCCATGACAGCCGCAGTCATTTACAGAGGGGGCTATTGGCTGTTGTTATGGAAACACATTCATATGGACAGTGCACCACTAAATGAAGGTAATTTACTTCTAGGTTGTTGGTATCTAATAAGTCAACATACGCAACCTCTGACTGATCCTTGTGCTGATACGAAAGGACTCCACTCCTGGTAGGTTTCTTAGTAGTTTTATTCCAAGTACAGTTCCACACATTCAGCAGGGCAGCCACTAGAACAGCAACTGCCTCTTCAAACCCCAACACTCTATATCCAACCTTCCGAATTCCATCCCCAAAGTTACACGAACAACCCAGATACAACACATCTTTCCCCTTCAGAAAATTAATGAACAAAAATAAATAAGAAAAACTATTTACACACACATGTGTTATGAACATGTGTTATGATCTCGATGAAAATAGAAGAATATAAAACAAATGTGTGTAAGTAACTTTATAGCATATCAACTACTCAACATACTTCTGCAGCCATGCAGGTTTCTTCTTTTCCCTTCCTGATCTTCTGCATTCCAAATGTTGATCCCCCCACTTCTTTTCTGCATTTTCCTCCATTTCCACCAGCCATTCTCGAAATACTTCCCTCGTTCTTTTGAACGGCTCATCTCTCTTTATTCTACCATTTGCTATCCTCCAGTTTGACTACACACCTTTTCACACATACCACCCTTTTTGGAACAGAAAATGTGAAACTCCCTTTGACAATAGTTTCCAGTAGTCTGATTGAAACCCAGCCTCCTACCTTAACATCTCTCCCTTTGCTCTTACTTATATCCACATATTTACTTTGAGCACACTCACGCCTCTTCGCCACATATTTTATTTTTCTTCCAACGACTCCACATCAATCATCCATGGATGCACTAACTTGTTTGCCGCCTCCTTACGTTTGAGTAAAGCAAACAGTGACACTCCTGTAACGGCATTAGGCGTTGTTCGTAAAGCCCATACTAATTCCTCCAATTCTTTTTTCCATTCCAACCCGTTCACCATAAACAACTGTATGTTATCTTTCACAACTCGGTTACATCTTTCTACTAGACCATTATTATAGGATGATATAAAGATGTCGTCACATGCTTCACAACCCAGTTCTTCACAAACTCCTTAAATTCATTGGACAGGAACTGCACACCATTGTCCGAAACTATTTCAGACGGAACACCTTCCCTCATGAACAACTCCCTCAAAAATCTTGTCACTTCTCTAATATTCGGCATCCTGACCAAGTTAACCTCAGGCCAACATGAATGGTAATACTATCCTAAACCTGTGATTTTCCCCCCAAATATTCATGGGACCAATTATATACATTCCCAACTTATGTTAGGGTTTCTCTGGGAACAATGCAGCCTCAACTGGGCTAGACGTTGTTACTTGCGACTTGTCACTCAAAGCACATGATACACATTCTCTCACCCAATGTCCGACCTGCCTGTCTATGCCTGGCCACCAAAATGTTTCCCTTATTCTTCTTTTCATTGCACTCATCCCTACATGTCCCTCATGTGCCAAATTTAATACTTTCCCAAGCATAGCCTGTGGCACAACCAACAAATTTCCCCTTCTTAAAATGCTGTCAGCCCAGTTTAATTCCTGAAATATCTCCTTATACATTTTAACTTCATCACACACCTCATTCTTGACCCACCCACTACTTAGACTCCAAATCAATTCCTGCAACACTTGATCCCGCTTTACCGCATCTTTCCACTCCTCCTTGTCACTACATCCTTTCTCATCCAACATGGTACACGCAACCACCAGAAAGTCATCACTAATATCTTCTTCATCCACTACATTCACAGGAAGACGCGATAAACAATCCACAAAAATATTTTTAACACCAGCAATATACTCCAACTTGAACTGAAACTCTCGTAGCCTATAATGCCAATCCTAGGTGTCGCTTTGGAAGCACCCTTAGTTGAAAACAAATTAACCAAAGGTTTATGATCTGTCCTCACAATGAATTCAGTACCCACAAATACTTTTAGAAATAATTCACTCCCCACCAACACACCAAAGCTTCCTTCTCGATGACTGAATAAATACTCTCAGCTCCTCTCAAAGGTTGGGAACCAAATGCTACCACAACATCTTTCCTATTCCTGGATTGCATTAGCACAGCTCCTAAACCATACTGGCTAGCATCCGTCACCACTATGCTACGGTCACATGTATCAAACAGTTTCAATGACATAGCAGCTGCCAATTCACACTTAATCTTATTGAATTCCTCATCCTTATCTTCTGTCCACTAAAACTTAGGCCCATATTTATACTTTTTGATGCAAAACTGCGCCAACGCAGTTTTGCGTCCCAAAAATTAGCGCCGGCTAACGCCATTCTGAAGCGCCATGCGGGCGCCGTATTTATTGAATGACGTTAGCCGGCGTTAGCCGCCGGCGCCGTCTGGTGTGCGTTAAAAAAAAAACGACGTACACCAGGCAGCGCCGGCGTAGGGGGATATGGGGCTTGGGCGTCAAGAAATGGGGCAAGTCAGGTTGAGGCAATTTTTTCGCCTCAACCCGATTTGCGCCATTTGTTTTCACTCCCAACCCCCATATAAATGACTCCTGTCTTAGCAAAGACAGGAGTCATGCCCCTTTGCCCAATGGCCATGCCCAGGGGACTTCTGTCCCCTGGGCATGGTCATTGGGCATAGTGGCATGTAGGGGGGCACAAATCAGGCCCCCCTATGCCACAATTTTTTTTTTTTAAAAACACTTACCTGAACTTACCTAAATGTCCCTGGGATGGGTCCCTCCAGCCTTGGGTGTCCTCCTGGGGTGGTCAAGGGTGACAGGGGGTGTCCCTGGGGGCATGGGAGGGCACCTCTGGGCTCCTTCCGAGCCCACAGGTCCCTTAACTCCTGCCTTTTGCAGGCGCTAAAAAACAGCGCAAAAGCGGCCGTACGTCATTTTTTTTGACCCGCCCACTCCCGGGCGTGATTTTTGCCCGGGAGTATAAATCCGACGCACATGCCTCGGAGTCGATTTTTTAGACGGGAACGCCTACCTTGCATATAATTAACGCAAAGTAGGTGTCCACGCTAAAAAATGACGCTAACTCCATAGACTTTGGCGCTAGACGCGTCTAACGCCAAAGTATAAATATGGAGTTAGTTTTGCATCAAAATTGCGTAAAAAAAAACGGTATAAATATGCCCCTTAGTCTTATTCTGTAATAATTCTCGCATTCCTTTCATCCGTTCCGCACACCTTGGAATGAATCGTGCATAAAATTCCACCATTCCAAAAAATGACCTTAGTTGATCCGTGTCCAAAGGTGCTGGGAATTCTCTTATGGCTTTCACCAAACTTCCCTTTGGTTCAACATCCTTCTCAGACAAAGTGTGTCCCAAATAATCTACACTCTCCACTCCAAACTTGCACTTGCTAATTTCCAAAGTGATTCCTTTCTCTTTCAAAATTTCTTAACACTGCCCTCAATGTTTCATCAAGTTCTTTCCTGTCCACACCCCATATCATCCTCAAAACATTTGACTTTGTCCACACCTTTAAACATCACCTCCATCATTCTCTGAAAAACAGAGCCAAGCCAAACCAAATGGCATACGTTTAAATCGATATGCTCCATTCGGTGTGACAAATGACGTCAAATTACGTGAATTCTTGTGCAATACAACTTGATGGTACGCTGATGAAAAATCTAGCGTCGCAAACACATTGGCACCTTTAATTATGGTCAATATCTCTGTAATATTGGGCAAAGGATGCCGATCAACCCATATTCTCTCATTCAAGTCTCTCAAATCGATGCACATTCTCCAAGCCCCATTGGATTTTTTCACCAAAACTATGGGAGAAAGCCAATCGGAACACTCTATAGGTTCTATCACATCATTATCACATAACCATTGCAATCCCCTTGTCAATTCTTCCCTTGTGGCTATTGGAACATGTCTGGGTTAGTATACCACAGGCTTCACACCATCCTTCAATTGTATTTGATGGGTAAATCCTTTTATCCTCCCCAATTTGTTATTGAATACTTCTGGAAAATCTTCATCCCAATTAACATTTTCCGCTGAAATTAAATTTACCAACTCCCTGTGTAACTTACTTGTTCCTCACTGTTAGGATCTAATACAATTCACATTTTTTTCTGGTCCATCCACCCCAACAAATTTCCTCCCGTTCGTGACATGTACACTGTAATTTGAGTTTGATTGCCCTAAAATTCAATAATGCACCAGACTCTCCCACTACATCAATTGGTTTTCCCCCATAGGCTACTGGATTGGCCTTAGATTGCTTCAGACCAACACCATGCAACTTGTTGCATTCTTCTAGGTTGATCAAAGTAAATAACGAACCAGAGTCTGGCATCATCCTGTAGCTAATTCATTAATTTCAACTGAACACAATGGTTTTCTCATTAGAATTTGAGACATCACAGCTGTGTCTTCTCCAACAGCTGAGTTTTCCTCCACTAAAAGTACAACACTTTCATCACTAGAGTCACTATGACTGCTTTTAGCTGAATAAGACTCCACGGCATTGACCAATTTAACATTTCTAGCATACTTTACAAACTCTCCTTTACACAGTTTCATGAAATGACCTTTTTTCTTGCATTTGTTGCACCATTTATCAAATGCGGGACAGGATTGAGAATTCCCTAAATGCCTTCAACTCTCACAACGATAACATTCAAACGGCTTTCTCTTATTACTGATTCCCACACCACTCTTTTTCTTTTGTTTTGTGCTGCCCTGTGATTGCACACTTTGCACCTCAACCTTCATATTCATTTGCTCCATATACTTTGTTGTAGACTCAATACTGCTGGCAATTTCTATAGCTTTATCCAACGTGAGATTTTCAATTGTAAACAGCTTCTCTTGAACTTTTACACTGTTCGATTTTTCCACTACTTGGTCTCGAATTACTTCATCCTCAAAAGCCTTAAAATGACATGTCGAAGTCAAAATCCTCAGTTGTAGTATGTTAGTAAAGCTTACATTTATTGTTTGACACTGGAATATAAACTCTTTATATTGTTTCATCTCTAGGTAACCAGGCAAGAAAAAAGCCTTATGAAGCCTCTTTATGACAGATACAGAATAATCAAACAGCTGTTGTCTACTGCAACCTTGATTCCAACAATTGTAAGTGAAAGATAAAGCAGGAACCTCAACAAAACTTTACAGAATCATAGCACCTTTTTGTTTTATATATTTGAGTTTATATGCATTAATACTGTGTCTGTTAGATGTCCTGTCTTTGCAGAAGTCCAATCCCAATCTCAAAATATACTTTTATTTGTGTACATTGTATTCACCCAGTAACATGAGCCATTGATAGAGTTTTCCAACAATAATAAAACACATAATTAAGAAGGCATAAAGTGAGGGTATGTATTAGTGACTGAACTGTAGTACATGCAGTGTAAAGGCTAATCTCCATTGTCAACAGGAATAATAACACAAATGGTGGAAGTACTTTCTAATCTGTATACAATTTAAGAAAACTAGACCACAAACCCATAGATTTACAGTGGCTGCACTTATTTTATACAGGATTTTCTCTGAGGGCACTTGTGACCATAGGTCTAGTAACCAGTCATCAAATGATGGGCATCTTGCACTAATCCCTGCTTTTTAAATTGATATCTATGATATTTGGATGGCTTTCTCAAAAGCAATGTTTATCATTGTCCAACAGTTTATTTTCTGCAACTTTTGACCTCCCTTCTAGTGATCATTGTGGGTTTATTAATAAACTCCATCAACTTGTAATCCTGTAATAGTTGTGTTGATGAATTGTCATCTTTGATATCCAACTTAATATTATTAGTCATGCAATAAAATACTTTGGGGACCACGTTTCGCTGAACAAAAGCTAATTTGGTTCTTAACTTGAGAAAAATGTATTTGTAACATGGCTGACCAAAAGTCATTCAAAGTGCCCCTTCCATTTCTGCAGACTGTTTCCCCTAGTGCTAAAATAATCTAGTCATCATGTGAAAAAACTAAGAACAATTAGGCAGCTAATTTTTCCAATTCTTGAAGATCGAGTTGAGGATATTTTGAGAAACTGAGATGAAGAATTGACTTGTTTATCTGAGTTCAATCAATGAAACATCAGATCTTTGCCTTCTTAAGTTTGTACTACAATTTGAAAAGTCAAGGAGACCACCTCCACCATGGAATCCAACCACTCGGGAGCCCCCACAGACCCTTGCCGCAGCACATCTTCAATTTTGGATACCAAAGGTTCCGCCTTCAAACCCCGCTTTTCAACACATATATGACCCCACTAGCCAACATCATTAGATCCCATGGCCTCAACATAATCTTCTATGCAGAAGACACCTAGCTCATCGTTTCACTCATTGATGACCCTACCACCACCAAAACCAACTTCCACAGATGCATGGCAAGTGTTGCCGACTGAATGAAGGAAATGTCCAGCAGCTAAACTCAGACAAGAATGACGTTCTGATCCTCTGCAAGAGCAACATCACTGCATGATGGCCTTCAGATTAAGGATCTGCACCCACTCCCTCTGAACATGCCAGAAACCTCTCAATCATCATTGACAACAGGCTCATTATGGAATCACAGTTTAACACCAGCTCCGCCACCTGCTTCTTCACTCTGTGCACGCTATGTAAGATCTTCAAGTGGCTACCTCCCGCACACGAGACGCACCGCGACATAGGCTATCATCACCAGTTGACTATATTATGACAACACCCTCAATGTAGGAATCACCTTGCAACTTCTACAAAGACTTCAGACCATACAGAATGCCTGTGCAGACTCAACCCGCAACCTTTCCTGATGATCCAAATCACACAACACCTTAGGCAACTCCACTGGCTCACTATGCATAACTTATGCGTATTCAAGCTGCAGACCCACGCACACAAAGCTCTACACAACCAAGGACCCGCCTACATTAACCACTGCCTGAATTTCCACCAACCGTCAAGATGACTACGCTCTGCCTCCCTACTGCTTGCCCACACTCCATGCATCTAACAAAACAGAAGCTTCCGTACTTCTGCAGAGCAGTGAAGACATGGTTATTCGCTGAGACCTGCATGCACCTGGATATCCTCGACAGTCATTAGTCACGCTTTACAAATCCTGTTTGATTGATTGATTGAAAAAGTCAAAAAAATCGAATCAGTAGAACAGTAGTTATTGAATTTCAGATTTTTAGGTAAGTATCGCACGTAAAGGCACAATGCACCACTTGTGGTCATCTGGTCCTGGTAGACTGGGAAAAAATCACAGGTTCAGGCTGATTGTGATGGAGCACAGGTCGAATACAGGGAAAAAGTTACCATCTCCAAGTCTGGAATGAAGAGTCCAGTTCATGCTGGAAGAGGCTGCGAGGGGCAGGGAGAGTGTTGTGGATGGTCATTGCTGTAGCACAAAGCGCAGGCCTGGCTTCGTGGAGGGTCATCGCTGTAGTATGATGGGCTGGTCAGGCGTCATGAATGGTTGTTGCTTGAGCTTCGTGTTCGCTTTCACCACTGACAGTTGCTGTAGCGCAAAGTGCAGATCTCGCATCACTGTAGCGAGAAAAGTCAAGTTCACTGGTGCTGCATGTTAGTGGTCATCATGGGTGGTCACAAAGAGTTCATAACTTTAGGATGTCTCCTTTCCTTCTTAGAAGGAGCTCCACTGACGCCAGCCAAAGGTACAGGATTTGGGGAGGCACCTCTTGGGGATAAAAACTCTCTCTAGCAGGGCTCAGGCAGGTCCAGGTTCAGTTGCAGCAGGTCCATTGGGCAGTTGGAGGAGGCCTCTGGAGCTTGTTGTGTCCCTGTAGCTCAGAACAGAAGGTCGGCCAACAGACACCCGGGGTCACTTTGTTAGTGTGGGATAAAGGAAGCAGGTCTAGTCTCCCTTCTTAGAGAGCAGGGTAGGCCTTAAGCCTTAGGGAAGTGTTCTGTGAAACAAGGCAACCCTCAAGCAGCAGGACAGTCAACTGGGGAACATGCAAGTCCTTTTTAGGGTCGAGCGCGCAAATGCTGTGGTCCCTGTTGTAATCTCGCTTTGGGCTTTTCACCACGCCCAAAAGTTTGGTTGGTTCGTGGGCTTGCTTTTTAAAACTTGCTTGATTTAATTAGTGAAAGGCATGCATACATCATGCCTTTTCTAGTGTTTAGCCCACCGGTAAACTACTGAAAACATACGTGGTTCGATGTTTTCCACATGGCTACTAAACTACTTTTTCAATGTTAAACAGTAAAACCAATTCAAATGTGCGGGAGCTAGGAATAAAGAACAATCAGTATACTAACAACCCTTACAGTGTGGTTTATTAGACTGCAATTCCAAGAGACGCCACTCTCTTCCTTTGAGGCACCGCTTTCTTATACAACGCTGATGGTGGTTTATTTGCCCTTCTGCGTTTTAGTGCTAATCCAGCATTTCAGTGTAAGGGGTGTTGTTTCTAATTACTGAAAACCAGCGCACAGAGCACTCTAATTAAAATGTCTCTCAGCCAACGGGTATTCACTGAGAAGCCAGGGGCTTGGCTACCATTGGTGAAGCAAGTGCAGTGGCACCGGATACAAAACCTTGGGAGAGCTAATGAACCCTGATAATTGCTGTAGCACTTAGAGGGGCCATTTCTCCTGCTTGCACCAGGGCCCCTAGCATGCTTGCTACTCTATTGTGTGTGACGTTAAGGAACCAGCTGTGGGTTACAGGGCGATAAAAGATTTGGGGGTACAGTACCTACTCATGGCTTGTCCCAAATACTCAATTGCTGCTCATCTGGGAAAGCATTAATTATTTGTGTCTATTTAACGATGGAAACAGGTTTTCAGGATGATGAACACTTTTGCGTGCTGTCGTAGCAGAATGGGAAAATTAATGGTATTCCAATCCATTTTAAAATATTTGTTGACAAGCAACGCCTGTCGCAGAGATTCTGAAAAGTTAGTTGGTAAAAGTGCATACTTGTGCAATAGCCATTTTTAAGGGAGCAGAACTTAAAAGCACATAAAGCACTTAGGAGACAGTCGACCAGCCATGTGTTGCACACAACGACCAACAAATCATTTTCATAGCTTAACATAAGTAGCGCTTGAATATGTCACAAACCTTTACGCCATTTTATGTGCGTATTGGTTCTGCGAGCTTATCACTATCAAGAGTTGGTAAAGGTCTTTATAGAATCCAGGCATGACAATGAGATAGGTCGATGTTTGATGACTGTTGTTATCTCGCGCAGAGCCATGTGTGGGACAGGCGTGACGTGCTGTAAAACCCCAGATAACGATGGCTTGGTCGAAGGCGGGCGCGCATAGATGCACTCCATACACTCCCACTGGGCTCGCTGGCCAACTGTTGTTTCTAGCAACTGTCTGCCCTGCTGTCTCCCTCCCACAGCCCTGATGGCAGTCGCACTTGTTAAGTTTCAAACAAAGCGGCAATGGATTTAAAGAAGAATGCGGCCAGGGTCAGATGAGACCAAGGGTCCTATGAGTAAACTATGCAGCAGGAATGATTTACATCTGGAGGAGCATGTAGAAACCGATTATCAAAAGAGGGGACACATTTTTGGGTCAATCGCACAAGCGCTCTAGCCTGTTGTGATCTCTCTGTGGGCTTTTAACCACATCCACTGCACGTCTATCAGTTTCGTTGTTTCGTGGGCTTGCCTTTTAAAATTTGCTGGATTTCATTTGTGAAAGTCAAACATATATCATGCCTTTTCCGGTGTTTAGCCCTAATCTGCAGCACTGGTAAACTACTGAAAACATACTAAGTTCCATGTTTTCCGCATGGCTTCTGGACTACTTTTTCTTTTTAATTCCTACGCAGCGCGATCTCGCTGGGCAATAGTCAAGCGCTTTGCATGACATTGACCCTGTTACATGGATAATTGCATAGCTGCTGATACGTTTGACTGTCAGCAAACTTCTGTTTCCTTTTGTGTCTCTCCTTCGCGCTTATTTCCATGGCATGGCGCTTTGAATCAATTTGCTTATGTAATGCTGTATTACTGTTCATTTTCAATTTATGTGGCAAGAAAAGTCCGGTTAGGACTTTACAACGCTAATAGCTTTAAGTTGAACAAATGTGAGACCCATTGCACTGCAAATGCTTGTTCTGTAATGTCTGTACTGTACTGAAGTGTACTGAAGAGCTGGACTAAGGATCTACTATTTATACCTAGTGCCAGACTTTTAAGTGGGGGAAACTTCTAGGCTACTCCCACATCTACTTCTGGAAAACTCCTTCTTTCCCCTGCCAAGGCTCCAAAAAATCTAAGGTAAAAAAGGACTAGTATTTGGTTTCCTTCTATGTGCTGAAGGCAGCCCCTATTCAAGTGCAAGTGGGGAAGGGAACAGCTCCACCCATCCTGTTAAAGTGGCCCATCCTGCCCACACCCAAGCCCTTTTGTCCAACTGTTTAAGAAAAATACATCAAGCCTAACAGCAGGGTCATATGATCGACGACATTGGCAGCATGCACAAAATGGTTAATATAATGCTAACTTTTTTTTAAAGTGTCCTTTTTCCCAAATTTTTACTTAAAATCTGACCTTGCCATAAAAGAGGATTCTAAATTATAATTTATTTGAGACCAAACACAACTTTTCTACCTGTTCCCAATAGAAAGTTAGCACTTATTAAATGTAATAAGGTTATCCCATGGGAGAGGTAGGCTTTACAGTAGAGAAAAATTTATTAAGGAGTTTTTCACAACCAGTACATGTAAAACTTTAAAACACTTCCCAATTTAGGGCTTAAGTTAGGAGTGACATATGTATTAAAAAGGAAGGGTAAGGCCTGGCAGAAGAGTTATTTGGCCAGGTCGAATTGGCAGTTTAAAACTGCACTACAGGCTGCAATGGCAGGCCTGAGACATGTTTTAAAGTGTGACTTTAGTAGGTGGCACAATAAGTGCAGACGGCTAGTATGATTTAATTTACTGGTCCTGGGTACATGTTGGGCCATACACTAGGGACTTACAAGTGAATGAGATATAATCGTCAGGTGTAAGCCACTGTTGCCATACCTTAGGGATAGAGCACATGCACTTTAGGATTGGTTAGCAGTGGTAAAGTGCACAGTGTCCTAAAAGCTAACAAAAACGGGTTCAGGAAAGAAAGGGAGTGAAGACAAAAATGTTTGGGTGACCTTGCAGAGATGGCTAGGTCCAACAGCTTCCACACAAATTCCCCGAACACCTTGCAAATTGAGATATTTTCTATGGTAAGTGAGGTACATATTTACATTCACTGAAAAAAACAAAGGCTACATAGAAATTCATAGTTATACTTAGGTTAAGAAACTATAATTAATTTCCCAAAATTACTTTGCAGCATGAGTTATAGTTTCATCAGATAAATATAACTGCTGAATTTCTATGGTTTTGTATGGATAAAATGTCACTGATAACAAAGCGCACTGATAACAACTCATTCATATAAAAATATGAAGTAGGAAATCAGTTTATAAATGAGACTTAGAAATTAAATTGTTCTATGAAATTCATATCTGAACCTATCAAAGGGCTTGTCTGACAAATGTCACGTCAGTCACAGAAAGTTTGATTACTGGCAACATTCTGAGGCGTGTGGAAAAGGGGCAGCTGCCATTTAGAGAGGTGGGGATTGTAGAGGTTACAATACTCTCTATCCCAGAACTTCTTTCAGCAGACCTAGAGCTGGCGGAAATAATGTAGAGTGACAGGCCAATTAAGGGTCCTGCCAACAGCACCGTTTCCACCATATGCTTTCTGCCTGAGATCCCCATGTGAACGGTGGTGGTTCTGGACAGACAAAACCTTGAAACGTCCATCACTAACTGGGACAAAAACATCCACCGCATGCAGTAGGAGTGTTATGTTTGAAGATAGACTCCCACATTTTGAAGTCTTTCATCAGGAGAAAATCATTTACTAAAGGTCTGTCATGCTGGCATGACGGTCCTGCCACCTGGGATTTTTTTTCATGAAGCATTTCGAGGGGAAAATCTCACTGTAAATGATGTGGTAGTATGGCAATTGCCAGCAAGGCTGAAACGTTGCCTGTATCATAGATGTATGCCAGAATGTCAAGAACAAACTACTAACACGCAAAAGTATCATGACCAAAATACCGACAATCGAAATATTGTAAAGGTGAGGACATAAAGGTATGGTAAATATACCTATTTAAGTGTTGTCGCACGCTGTGAAGTAAAAGTAAGGGTATCTGGTACTACAATACTAACCCCCAATCACCCACCATTCAATCACCTATTTAGAGCATACCATTTTGCTATTATAACCAGGCTAGCAGCATTCGATAACCACTCTTTTTCTCCTTGTATAAAGGCAGTAATATTACTCAACAGAGATAGGTCATCAAACACCTCAGAATCTTTCACATGTTGATGAAAATTATCCTGTAACAGCTTATCGCAAGAAAAATCCTTTCTTACTCTTTTAACTTATTTTGTAACATTATTGCACCCACACTATTCAGTCAGGACCCTCAAATCTAAAATAATGTCTCACATCGCTTTGCTGAGTGACATTAGTGTGCTTTTGCGTTTTTTAGCCTTACATGTTATGCAGGCAGCTGCTGTGTGAATAGCATGCTCTCAACATAAAGATCTTTACCCTTGAGGGACGTATGTGTGTGTCCTTTATAATCAGATTGGGTGGTGTGGTCTATCTATTGGGCATTGCAGTAATGCAAAAAATAATAATTCTGAATAACTACTATGGAATATTTTAACAGGCTATGTTATGAAAATGTCTTCTGAAGGTCAGATTTGCTTTCCCTATACAGTGTCTAATTTTCAGAAGTGATAATACATCATACCTGATGCCCACATGAAAGGGAGTTCTACAGTAGATAGACCAATTACTGTCATATCTGAAAGAGTGGTGTCATCTGTATACTGTCAAATATACACCAGAGACTAATCCAGTTTTATTTTACCTATGTGCCAGAGTTGTGCGGAATACAGACCATAAAAGGGATAAAGGAAGGCTCTATCTGACCAACTTTGCCCAGTGTAAATGTCTATTAACACAATCAAATGCTGTCTTAAAATCAATACAGGAATGCTTAAAGAAGCCCTTCCTTAGTGTCCACAGTGTGATGAATTCACATCGAAAGATTTGATCAAATGGGATAATGCTGTTGCCTTTAAACAATGTCTACAGTTCTGCAGCAACACCTAAATGAAACATTTCCTGTCTATATCAAGAAGTGCAATTTAAAGGAAATAAGAAGACGTTTGATATGAGGCTTATTGATGTAATGAGAAAAAAATAGAACCCCGTTAGCTAGAGTGAATTCTCCAAGAAATTGGCTAAGTGCAGAGCGACAAGTCTAGTCTCGGGGAAACATATACTAATGGAGGCAAGAAGAAGGCTAAGTGTTGATCAGGCGGTTTCATCGTTATAGATGTAGGAAATACAAATGCAGACAGACGCATGTCCTCACAGTGGGCGCATGTGGCAGACCCACTTGTGGCACACCAAAGGCAAGCCCATCTGTGCTCTTCCTCAGCCCTCTCATCATGAAGCTGCCACGATTAACAGATCAGTAGGCAGTGCCCATGGTCTAGTAGACACTGTTGTTCCAATCCACACATTGTCTGCTCTACCTGCGCCTTACTATCCTCATCGTAATACATCAGTTCCCAAAGCTTGTACCCCTTATTCTACTACCACAGCCTCCACACGTAATGAGACCACCTACCCCCCAGAAGAATAATGTTCTCCTCCTCAGCTCACCTCTCACATGATTATATGCGCACTCCTTCCTCCAGTTTTCACTCTCTCCACTTCCTCCAGGTTCTCTGCCACCAATATAAGTGAGCCATTAGTTCATGCCATAAGGCCTTCTCATAAAATGGAACGTTTTATCCCCTAACACCTATCCCCTGTTCCCTCCACAGTTAAGGATGTGGTCTTTATCACTCCGTTGACTCACCTAGATGACCCTGTTGCCCACAAGGTTGCTAATCATATGCCGAAAGATATAGCTACCCTGTACTTTGCAATGTTACCAACGAATGCTGGCCCCTGCGCTGTTAATTGCAGCTACAACAGTCCTTGCTAGGCAGGTGCCCAGTAATTATAGCACCCTTATCAACAGCTCCTTTGTGCCCTAATACACATTTTATGACAAGCCACAACAAACGTTTAGAGGCAGTTTATGCCTGTATTCCGGCCTGGAATAGGAGGGTGACCAAAGAATATGAATTCTCATAAAGTTTGCGAGGTATTATAAGATCAACCTCTGGACCATAGAAAAGAAAGTATTCTTGCACCACCCTTATCCCCATTACGGAGATCAAAGATACTAATTTTAGTTCTCTCAAAGCTGGAATTTGCATCGCAAACTTGGCTGTGAAAAAACAGATTTTTAATCCACCCACTCATTGCTAAAGAGACATTGGATGTACGTTTGATAACAAAAACGTAGCTGACACCTGATTGTAACCCTGTATTAGAGAATTATTAGAAATTGTCGTCCTAACAAAAAGAAAAGAGGATGTCGTAGACATCCATAAACACACCCTAATTATCTCAACCTTCCCCTTTGTATCATTTTAAGGCACAAGAGATACTGGGGGTCATTCTAAGTTTGGCG
The DNA here is from genome assembly GCF_031143425.1 of Pleurodeles waltl. Lineage (NCBI taxonomy): Eukaryota > Metazoa > Chordata > Amphibia > Caudata > Salamandridae > Pleurodeles > Pleurodeles waltl. Next base: position 1,463,650,566 of record NC_090445.1, read on the forward strand.
GGCGGCGGTCGCCGCCCGCCAAACTTACGCCGCCAAATGACCGCTCCACGGTCAAAAGACCGCGGGGGCCATTCAGACTTTCCCGCTGGGCCAGCGGGCGCCCGCCAAGAGAGCGCCCGCCGGCCCAGCGGGAAAGGCCCTGCAACACAGAAGCCGGCTCCGAATGGAGCCGGCGGTGTTGCAGGGGTACGACGGGTGCAGTTGCACCCGTCGCAATTTTCACTGTCTGCTATGCAGACAGTGAAAATCATGCTGGGACCCTGTTAGGGGGTCCTGGGGCCCAGGGGCCCCGGGACACCCGTTCCCGCCATCCTGTTTCTGGCGGTAAAAACCGCCAGAAACAGGCTGGCGGGAAGGGGGTTGGAATCCCCATGGCGGCGCTGCTTGCAGTGCCGCCATGGAGGATTCTCCCAGCCAGGGGCTAATCCGGCGGGAAACCGCCGGACCCGGCTGGGCGACCGCGGCTTTACAGCTGCGGTCGGAATACCACATGAAGCACCGCCAGCCTGTTGCCGGTGCTTCCGTGGACAGCCACCCTGGCGGTCTATGACCGCCAGGGTTGGAATGAGGGCCACTATGTCTCTCACTCAGTGCCCCATACAAAAAACACAATTGGTTGCAGCCTCCGCTACTGTCCCTCTCCTTGTCTAATACTCTGTAGATTCTTCCACTTGTTAAAATAATTACTAATACATGCCAGTACAATCCTCTCTGAAGTAATGGTACTTGATTATCCTAGCTTTTGGGCGGCTGTTGCTAGAGAGCCCTATGAAAATCATGTACTAAGCAGTTTAAACACCAGTGGCCTCAAAGAATTTATAAATCTTCCCACCCAAAAATCAGGTCATGCACTGGACCTTATTTTCACCACCTACAACCAAATTTAATCCAAAACTCTTAAGGCCATGCTCTGCACTGATGATCACCTAATCAAATTTGCAAAAAACTAATTAGGCCGGTAAATTATACCTGTGAAATTGGAAACAAAACAGGTATGGCAACCAATTTCCGGAGCTTTCACAAACTAGAGACGCTCAGTCTGCAGATAATTTAGTAATGTCACTCAATCAGAAACTGGTTCGGACCCTAGACAAACTTGCCCCTATGGAAACTAAAACTGTGAGATGGGCATATGGCCAAAAACCATGGTTCAACAATGACCTTAAATGGGAAAAAAAGTTTATAACATTTGTAGAAATATCGGAGAAAATCTTCCAGCGATACAGACCAAGATAATTATCAAACAATTATGCATAAATACGATCATCTCATTAAGATAGCCAAAAGGAATTTCTACTTGCATACAATTCTTTGCTATTGCTCTATCCTTATATAACCCTGAGTTCACCAATTCTAATCTGACCCAGTCACAGGAGCTAATTGACCAACTCTCATCCTTGTTTTATTATAAGATATATTCTATTAGAGAAAAAATCAACAATATCTCGCCTGCTCAGAATCAAAAAATCATAGAGCCAGTCACTTTTATAAATCTCCTACCTTGCAATCTGAGATCCCCTATTCTATAGGTCCGCCCTTGCCTAAAAAGTCAGTTGGGCGTTTCCCTTTCTTCTACTTCCCCGCAGTGGACCAGAATTCCTGGATTGTTGTCTATGTAGTAGTTTATCGTCAAACAATGTAGTGTCTGCTTTCTCCCTAGTGGGATGAGGTGGACGGAAACATGTAGAAAGAGGGATAGACTGACCGGCATGGGACTGGGTTATCACAGTTGGAAAGAATAAAAAAGTCCTGTCCACAAAACATTGTCTAGAATGAAAGATGTGAAGAGGGGTGGACACACAATGCCTGCATCTCACTCACACGTAGTGCTGACGTAATGGCAATCAAGAAAGCAGTCATAATATCAACAGGCACTCGTTCCTGCTTTTAATGCCGGCCGTCTTATTGCTTACCAGCGACTCTTTTTGATAGATAGACAGACCGTGAACTACTAATCGGTAAGCTTAGTTCTGTCCTTTTTTACATGTATCTTTGCACCTTAAGACTCGCGTCTTCAGTGTAGCTTAAACACGGTATTGCTCGACCATTTTCTCAGTGCACGTATTTATTTTGGCAGCAGGGGTTACCCACAGTATGTTCTACCCTTAGCTTTCGATACGTGCCGGCACCTATTGGGCCTTCTCACCCCAACTCAGACCTCCCTCAATTTGGGATTTAGTCTTGTTACAAATTCGCCTTGCTTTGATGCCTTGCACCTCTGCCCATATTTACGCCGGCGCCACGTAGGTCATGATACTTATTCTCGCCTGCACACTTCTCACTGACCCCCGGCCTCTCTTTACTGTAAAATGTTCCGCTATTACGGGACAACATGTTCAATCACTACCTTTCGTTTTGCTTTAAGCTCATGCGCGCTCGTTTTACTTCAAAGCGCTTCCTTTATACTTTGCAATTCACCTATCCTATGCTCAATGCTCTAATACTAATACGGACTAATTTTAATACTCACCTTATCACGTTCAGTCCATTCTTACCCTCACACACTGTCATATGACCTTTTTTACGTGACTACGTCTTCATAATTACCTTTACCTCCCTCAGGACTTACCAAGGCCCACGCCTCCCCTTCAAATTGGGGTTTTACATACAACCTTCTCCCTGTGTTTACTACCAGGGTCATTCGTCAACATACCTTTGGTTTCCCTGAAGACTCGAATGTACACCTGACTACTGTACATTACAGGTAATTTTCAGCCCAAATTCCCTTTCTTACTTTCCTCCCACTCCCTTGACCGTCCTGATACTTACCCTACCCTGTTTTACTGTTTCTCTCTCTTCTTACCTTTCTAGTGTTCCCCAGGTACGACTCACACATCATCCTGGGAGTTACTTTTTCATATACAACCTCTATAGGTAGGCAATTTTTGTGATCTCCATACACTTTTACGCACTGTATTATTCAACTACTTTTTTATTATATTGTAGCACTGATATTTATACTTACATTTTGGTTTAAACGCGTGTACTCTTCACTTCCGGGGCTTTAAATTTTGGTCTCCACATATTGTTTTGACATTAAAACCGCGATCTGCACTGACGTTATCAACACCGTTGGTTTGATTTGTCACTTACACACACGTTTGGAGTTTGCCATGTCTTTCTCACTTTGACACTTTGATATCGCTTTCTCTACTATTTTGTTCCAGTGTATTTATTATTTTTTCATCTCTCCAAAACTTGTTACTGTATGTGTTTTACAGCCTTGATAAAGTCACAGGTGTGACGAAACACGTGTTGGCTGTGCTTTGTATGAACATACTATGGAATCCAAATAAAGGATCTACTGGAACACAAGAAGGATCTGGAATGTTTTTTCTTATGTATTTTTTACGCCAAAATGATTCTATGTACTATATCTGAAAAATACGCCATTTGAGTGCGGTGGTTCTGCTTGTTCACACAAGGCCTGCATCTCACTCACACGTAGTGCTGACGGAATGGCAATCAAGAAAGCAGTCATAATATCAACAGGCACAACTGGCCACTATGTTTTGTCTTAAACAGAGACCTCATCAAAAACTTTCAAACCCAATTAAGGTTCCACTAAGGCACAAGGTACGGTGAATGGGAAAGCATGTAACAGAACCCTTTGAGATACTGAGCCGAAATATAACCTTTAACTTTGCCCAATACAAAATCATGGTGCGCTAAAAAAAGAGATGCACCTTAAGGGGATAAATGTTCTCCCCAGCACAACAGGGGGCATATTTCCAATGCTCCCACGGCACACTGTTGTCGGAGCATCACTTTTGTGATGCTCCGGCAAAGCAGTGGGCCAGCACATATTTAGAAGACCATGTAAAGCCACCTTGCATGGCTTTTCATGGCTTTGACAATTTGGCCCCCTTTCACGCATAACTCTGCGTGAAATGGGTGTTCCATGGGTGCTGCTGTGGGTGTTCCCATGCAATACCCATGAAATCTGATGCATTCCCCGATTTACCAGGCTGGGTGGTGTAAAAGTGGTGTAACGAGGAGAACTACATTTATTTCTTCTCGTTTTTTGCTCTATGTGTGCTACATTCTGAAGCACACATAGAAGAAGGAAAACACCATTAATGATTGTTTATGTGCAGGAAGGTGTCCCTTCCTGCAGATAAACAATTATCCCTGCAATGCAGGCACCCTTGCACCATGGTGCAAGTGTGCCTGCAGTGGCGCTAGGCAGCCAATTGTGCACAAGCACAGAGGAATGTACGGGAATGTGTTGTATTACTGTAAATATGGCACATCCGAGCACTTTCATAAAGAATCAGCACGGCACAGCAAGCTGGCTTGCGGCACCACACTGTGTCATTTTTTATAAATATGAGCCCAGGATACAAAACATACAGTGGTCAGTGTCGCAAGTGGACAGATTTTGTAAAGGGGCAACGCATCGAAAGATGATATCCACCTCCTCCAGCTGCAGATAGAAAGAATCTAAATTGCCCAGTTTGATGCTTAGGCATGAAGAGAGACCCTGGAGACTGGGGTGCAGAACTTGCTCCTCTAACTAAAAATATGTATACCTTGGGATGAAGCAGATGGTGAGGACATGTCTGCATACCAACCCTCTGCAGCCAGTCCAGAAAGATCATAATAATCCTGTTGCCTTCTCCTCAGCATTCTAGGGTCAGAGGGATGGGAGAGAATGCTTAATGCAGACTCAATCCCAGATCAGATGGAACCTATCCTCAAGGGCTCCATACATCAGAAACAGGAGGGTGCAAAACAGCAGGCATTCTGTATTGTCTTGAGTCACAAAGAGGTCCACCAGAAGGGTGTGCTAACGGGCAAAGTTGAACTGAACCACCTCTATGTCCATATGCTGCTTGTGGTCTTCAAGATGACACTGACCAGGTTGTTGGCCCTCATATTCAGGGATCCTGTCAAATGATGGCCACCAGCCAGATTCCATGAATTTGAGTCTAAAGCCACAGTCTCAGTTCTTCCCTGCACAGAGGATGCAAGCCCCAGCTGCCATACTTGTTAACATACCACATCACCCTCATAATGTCTATAAGAATCTGGGCGGGTCGACCACAAATAGAGAGTGTGAATGCTTTCAATACCAAACGTATTGCCAATAGTTCAAGCAGGTTGATATGGCACTAATGCTCTGTTGAAGACCAAAGTTCTCTGATCTCCAGATATGCACTCACCAGAGTGAAGGTATCTATCACCATTGTAGTCACTGCTGGTGCAGGGCAGAGTGTTTCCCACCACAGAGATTCTCCACTACTAAACAAGGAGTTCCTGATGGTGTCCTCGACTGCACTCTAATCCTGAAACCATTGAGAGTGAAAAAACACTAGAAGGTCTGCATATGCCTGCAGATGTAAAACACCAGAAGGAGGAATCATCATCAATATTTTATTCGGCTGTATAAGCCATAAAAGTGCAAAATGTGCATGCAATAAATATATAATCCACCATAAAAAATACAAAAATAAGTGCACACAATTTCCACATAAAAATAATAACATCAAGAAATGAGATATAAATCAATCACAAGCATCTAGAACTTATTCCTTACTCTTCAAGGGTGCTAAATATAATATAAGACAGACAGACAAATCTCATCAGAGGAAAGTTGTTAGAAGTGTAAAAGGGCAAGTCTGCAGTACCTACAATTTTAAGTGCATAATATGGGAACAGAATATAGTTACCTGGGGACAGTGTAACATTTACAAGAAACATAGAATGTAACTTACTCTGCAGAGACCAGTTACCACAAAGACAACTTGGGACTTCTCAAACAAAGACCACACACAAAGCAACTAAAAATATCTGGTGTTCACCTTGAAAGTGGTTAGATAGAATCTGTGTTGTGAATTAGTTACAAATGTGATTATGATTCCTTCACCCCGGGACTCGTGTAGTCATATGTATTCTCAGTGTTGGTTTCTGGTATTCACTCAGTGATCTAAAATTTTCATGTAGCCCTAATAAACAGATTCTTAGCAAAATTCTTAGTAGAGGCATCTATAGACTGGATTAGGATTAGGAAAACATCACTAGCATATACCTTGAGCAGGCCTTCTTAATATAGTATAACAATAAGATCCTTAGCACATGATCCAAGGATAAACAGTCTTGCAATATTAACCTAGATAGGATCGCCTACTGTGTAGCTCAGACAGAACCCCATAACAAGGATGCACCATTCCAGAAGTCCAAGCAGGTAAGGGATGGTCAAGATTCCTTTCAGATGCATTGTAATCATATTCGACCATCCTCAATTCTCTAGGGAGGTAGGAAGATCCAGGGAAAAGCTGTGTCCAACACCAGAACAACAAAGTCACTACGGCATTCAGATCATACAACACCGGCTGCATCAAATTGGCATACAGTAAGCAACAATGTAGGTATGACAATACTGATAGCCACACCTTGCATGAATATGCCACAACCAAGGTCATCACCTTCGTACTGACGAGAGATGTTGTCACTCTGAAGGCAAGGATCACAGAAATTCCTGTATCTCCTATGCAACTGCTGGATCAGAATATAAAAATATGCATGCAACAAATCCAGAGACGATGCACCCAATCTACTAGTTTCAGAGCCAGAAGGACCTGTCTGTGGGACATCTTGAATTTCTCTTTGCATTTGTTCAAGACTCCGAGACCGAGAAAAGGGTGAGAATAGGGTGAAGTCTGCTTTTCTTCTTGGGCACATCTCTGTCCAGTTTCTTGCTCTGGCTCTACTTCCACGTCCCCTTTGTTCAGCCACCCATATTTCATGCTGAAGAATAGAAGCATACTCACATGTTTGACTGGGCTGAGAGGATAGGAGGAATGAAATGATGGGGGGAGACCTTGAAAAGGAGGTCATGAGACCTGAAGTACCTACCAGCAGCAGCTGGTGCTGATATTGCGCAGAAAATGCAATTACCATCCACGTTCACATTACAACACATTTGCTGGCATGCCTGACATGAAACTCCGTTGCTCACCGACGTCAGACAGGCAGTCACACATTAGTGCGCATGTGTCAACAAAATAGTTTTAATCATGCAGTGATTTTAGACAGCATACAGGCTGAGATGATGCTAGCCCTCACTACAATACTTTGGGGTCCTCAAAGATCACCCATTAATGACGCAAAGAGTGTCAAATTGTCAGCCAGCCTCAGGCTAACATGTTCTCCATGTTTTTCCCATTATTAGTGTTCACTGCATGCTTTAGTAATACAAACACAATGGAGAGGACGTTACTAGCTGATGACAATAATAATGTGTTCTTCGTGGTGTTTACATTTTTTTAAAATTTATTTATTTATTCGGTCTAAAATTAGACCATTAAAAAGCATAAGAAAGAACCATACATATAGCAAACTACAGAGTTCGTAGCCCTCCCGGAAAGGGAAAAACAGTAACACATAATACAGTACTTATCCAACGGACCAAATGTTAAATTGAACTCCTTGGTTGGTGTCACCTAGCATTTGAGTACCATTTTCCAGGAGATTTAAAAGGGGCAGGTAGTGTACCAGATCTTTCCTAATGTTACCTATAAAAACTGTTCTAGAACAGATTGTATTTAAAAAGTAGTTCCCAAAACTTCATAAAATGCTTCAAGCTTATGAGAATTAAAAACCAAACATTTAAAAGGTACCGTAAGGTTTACATCATATCATAAGTAAATTGTTCGAGGGAATTTAATCTTACCATTTGCAATGTGCTACATACTTGAGAAATTATAAATCGGTTTAAAACAAATAGTGTACCAAATCAGTACTATACCTATAAAAACTGTTCAAGAGCTAGTTGTACATAAAAAAGTTTTATAATACTACATAAAATGCTACGTACTTATGAAAATTAAAAACCAAACATTTAAAAAGGTAACATGGAGTTAGTCTCATGTCTTGAGTAAGTTGATCAGAGGAATTGAATCTAACCAATTACAGAGTGCTTTGTGCTAAAATACTGTAAATCAGCCACTAAAAACACAGGCAAGAGTAAAATCTGGTATCGTAGATAGGTCAACACAGATAATTCTATGTGAATTCCCTAACTGGCTAAAAATCCTCGTCCACTAGGTAATGGACCTTTCTTCAGCCAGTAGTCTAGGGTCTAAAATAATCCTACTACGAATTGTCCATGCTGCTGCCAGGTATTTTAAAACAGAACTTACTATCAGTGTGGAAGTGTCATATTTACATAGTCTTTAGGCATTAGTTCGATTTTGTAATAACAATACCTTACACAAGGGAATGATCCACCTTCCTCTAGGACATTTATACAGGGGGCAAAAAAATAGAACATGCTCAGGAGTTTCCTTGCATGAGTGACAGTTTATGCATTTGTCAGACTGTTAGTCGGCCAGCGGGCCGTGAAGCTGTTCACTGCTAATGTTCCATACCTGAGCTGAAGAAATAAGGCTCGGGCACGTGCTGGTATGGGGAGGTCCAGGAAATTTTCGGGCCGAGGTTCGTGTTTAACCAGGAGAAACTCTGCTGTCAGCCGACCTGGCCCTTTGCGATGGAAAGACTCCTTGTGGATTTTTCCCCAATATCGATCTTTAATCAGCAGTCTGGCGTTAGCAGGGATCATCTCAGGATTTTCCCAGTAATGGGTGAAGCCCAACTTAACCCAGGCAGATTTCATCTCCCTCAGCCAACGAACCTTTTCCCATCCCTGAAATGGTGGTATAAGATCTTTAATTGCTGTTCTGAAGGGCTCAAGTTCTTCAGTTTTCCAAAGTCGGACCCAGTATAAAAGAGGCGTTAAACTAGCTGTATCTTTAATGCTATTTATGCCCAGGTCCAATCTTAGGGGAATCATCGGTGTGCCCTTCCCCAACCTAGATATAGGTCTGAAATTTTTTTTTCATTGGTTTGGAGAGTATCCAATTGTCTGTATGACCCCCAGAGTTCCGCTCCATACAGGGCAGCAGCACGATTTGAACTTTATAGATTTCAGAGATCAGAATCAGTGGGGAACTTGTTACGGTATTAGCCTTCCATGCTAACACTCCGCTTCTTTGTTTGATAATGAGTGCCCCTTTTCTTATGGCTGCATCCCAGCTACTATTATCTGATAGTCTGATACCCAGATAGTCGTACTCTGTTACCCTCTCCAAAGGGACTGAATCCATCATTATATTTGCTCTCAACTTCTTGGTCAGGGTACTGTATACCATAAGTTTAGTTTTCTTAGCATTGATGTCCAGCCCGTAATCTCTGCAAAATGCACAAAACTGGATGACCAGATTTTGGATTCCCATGGGTGTTTTGGCCAGCAAGATAGTGTCATCCGCATAAAGCAGGCATGGCACTTTATTCCCGGCAAGCTTAGGGGAGTCATTAGTGTAGTTTGCTAGATAGTTGATGCAATTGTTTATATATAGGAGGAAAAGGGTAGGGTCTAAAACACAGCCCTGTCTGACTCCTCTTTCGATGGCGACTGGAGCTGTTAGATCGCCATCCTTAACACTCCTGATTTGAGCATAGGTGTTCTCGTGTAATCGGGCCATAAGTTTCAAAAGACCATTTGGGATGCCCATGTTGGCTAGTGTCAACCATAGCTGGTTCCTGGGGACCAGATCAAATGCGGCTCTGAGGTCAATGAAGACCACAAACAGGTTGCCCCCTCCTATTTCCACTGTCTTCCATTTGATTGTTAGAAATCTTAAGACCTGGTCTATGGTGCTGACTGCTGGCCTAAACCCTGCTTGCAAATTGGAGATGGCATTGGTTTCTGAAATCCATTCTTCAAGGTGTAGCAGGACTTGCTTTGCAAAAACTTTTTGGAAATTATCAAGTAAGGAGATTGGGCGGTAGTTGGCAGGGTCAGAGGGACTGCCTTTCTTAAAGATGGGAACTATCTCCGCTCCCTTCCAGGTGCTTGGGACAGGTGCTCCTGCAGCTCCTGCATTAGAGACCAAGTTCAGGTATGGGGCCCATATATCCGGGCATGTCTTGTACAGGTCGCCTGGGATTTTGTCAAGGCCAGGGGCCTTTCCCCATTTCAGTGAAACAATCGCAGCCTTAGTTTCTGCCAGAGTGAATTTGATTGGGGAAGACTCAAGGGTCATAATATGGTTCAATTCACTGGTGGTAACATCTGAAGGCCCTGAGTATAATCGGCCAAAATGATCTATCTCACTTTACAGGGAGTATTGATGCACCAGGCAGGCGGTTAGGTTCTTCACTAGCGTCAGCCACCAGTTTCCAAAATGTCAAAGTATCTTTAGGTTTTGCAGACTCTAAAAGGAAAGCCCATCTGAGCTCATCCCATCTCCTGCGGGGCCTGCTGAGTTCCTGTTTATAATTTTTCCTTGCTTGCCTTATATGCTCTGTCTGGCCCCCTCTTAGAGCTCTCAATAAATTGTGCTGCGCTTCCCTGCATGCAGGGCTAAACCACCCTGCATTACACTTTTTTCCCCCTTTACTAACAGACTCTTTGGTAAAAAGATGTTTTAGGGAATTGAATAATAGTGTATAGGCTGCTATAGGCCCTTCACCATCTCCTGAAAGGAGGGGCATGTGCTCCATGTGGTCAGCCACCTGGCTATACTGGGATATCATAGTACCTGGGTCAGTGCTCACAGAGTCCCATTTGACATTACGACTATTGTTTGTCAATGCGAGCTGCTGTACGTAAATCTTGGGGCAAGAAGCTTCAAGTGAGGGGTAGTAGGCCCCTAACCGATAAAATCAATGGCTCATGATCACTTTCCTCGTGTTCTAAAATCTTCATGTCAGCCATATGGCCCCACAACCGAATATCGAGCAAAATGTAATCTATCTGGCTCTTCTGGACTCCACGCCTAAATGTAGGATGGAGATCAACATCTGAGCGGGAGCGACCGTTACAGGCCCGAAGACCATGTGCAAGTTGAAGTGATAATCTATTCAATCTCGTTTTTTTGCTTGACACCAATTGGGGGATACCCCAATAAGCATCCTCATCTTTATATAGTTCCTGGGCCAACTGGTAGGGCTCAAAAGGTGGTATTAAGATCCCCTGCGATAAGAATAGAGTGAGAGGGAGTTTTGCAGGAGAGAAAACTATCCAAAATAGTCAGAGCGTCTGACTCATATTTGCTGCCCAAGCTCCTGTTATAGATGTTAATTATTAGAAGCGGTTTCTCCTTAAGTGATGGTAAAGATAAACCCATCAGATCAGGGCAGCCCATATCTAGTATTTCAACCCGACATTTGAAGGAGCAACTAAGCCATATAAGCAGCCCGCCTGAAGGTCTCCCAGAAATCGCCTTGCTTGCTGGAACCCAATAGCTTTTAAAACCAATTCTGTATTTGGGCTCCAATGCCCACGTTTCTTGAAAAGGGCATATTTTGTGTTCATCTATAAATTTGCCCCATTCCGGAATGCCCATTTTATTCTCCAACCCTGCAATGTTCCAACTAAGGACTGTGTCTAGACCACCTATTTTATTGTCGGCAGCTTTGGCCGTGGAGTACCCTCTTAAAGATGTGGTGTCATGGGGAGATTCAATACCCCTTTCCATCATAGCTAGGCTGGCCTCAATTAGGTTTTCTACTGCGTTATCACCCATGATGTTACTCGCCCCACTTGGATTGGGGCCTGGCATAGTCAGTTCAAATACCCTGATAGGCGGGGTAAACCCGCGGTTGCTGGTACCTGTTAAATCCGGGACAGGGTTGATCTCATAAGCCATACCCTCCTTGCTAGCTCCCCAAGTACAGGTCTCCATGTTCAGGTCACAGAGGAGGAACGAGGGACTATTTTCAATCCTAGAGGGTTCTGGCTGGGCTAGTGGAAAGATTAGTGTGGAACCTCTAATATCTGCAGTGAGAGTTTGATCGGCCTCAGGACCGCCTATTCCTATTCCTTGTGTTTCAGTAAGTGAGGGTGTAGGATGATTCTCGTCCCAATTTCTAAATCCTTGAGGCTTAGGTGGGCCATGGACAGGGCTAATTTCTAGTCAGTCAATTTCAAAGAGAGATGGTGAAAGGGAGCTGCGTCCTGACTGGGGGGCAGGCTGCAACTGGAAGCTAGTAGAACATCTAAGTGGGATTTGCACCCCCTTGGTAGCTGATAAGACTGTTTGAGGGTAGAAAGCCTGAAGTCTGCACAAAAATACTTCGCCCCCTAGAGGGTTAGATTTGTGCACATTTAGGGAGAGCTGCTGGACAAGGGTGGGTGAATCAAAGTTGATAACTATACAATCCCCTGTTCCGGGGTTCTTAAGTGGACCCACCCAACCCACCCTTCTCACCATTAATATTGAGGGTACCATATGAAATGCAAATCTGGCGTTACTGTGTAACCAATGTATGACCTTGTTTTTCAGTTCGGTGAATGATTCGACAATGTTGGTTTTAAGTTTAGGAACGCCTGTGATAACAAGGACATATGGGCATGATTCCGGCGGTAAATGTAAAGTTCTCAAAATGGTTCTTTCATCTCTAAACATCCGATCTAATGGTGGATAGTTCTGATCAAGAATATCTTTGTAGGGTTTTGAACTCATGTTATTGGAGGAAACAACTCCTCCGTTCCCCCTCGGAAAGGGGGTGGCAGTCTTAGTACACTTGTCCTTTGAGGCGATGGCCAGCCTGTCGTGGTGTTTACATTATTATAATGTGCAGTGGAGAACACGTTACTATTGTACTTATGACATCATGAAGAACACGTAACTATTGTGCTGTTGACAATAGTAACATGTTCTCTGTGGTATTTGCATTATTAAAAGCACAATTTAATAATTCAATCACCACAGAAAAGATGTCACTATTGTGCTAATGACAATAGTCCCATTGATTGTTATTCACACACTGCACAATTAACTCCAAAAACAAAAGCCTCTTGCTTTCCTGAAATAGCCATGATGAAATCACTTTTTTCAGTCATCTCTGTGGCCAGATCGCAGTGTTTGTAGCTGCTATCTTGACGGGCATGATCCATTCTACAACCTGCAAGCCCATGAACTATTTGATGTGATCTAAGGCTTAGAAACTAGTAGGTGTCAAAGAGTTCTTCCCTAATGACAAATGGACCAATAGGGCTCAGAAAACGTACACTCTTCTCATAATTTGTCAGTTAGCACCAGGCCCGAATGAAGCCTGTCTGGATCAAGTATGCAATATTTCCTGTTCAGAAGGAGGATTGCTGTCTTCAGGATGTAGACGCACCCCAGCGAACCAGCTCTGCTCCAGTGCTTCTTGTGCACCTCCAATGATAATAGTCATCACTGAACATATGCCTTGTAGAGCTAAGGGTGATTTCCCAAGATCTCCAGTACCGTTTTTTATCCAGTACAGTACAACAATGTCCCAGAATACCTGAGAGTGCCACTGCCACACATATGGCAACAAGAGGGTGTAGTGTACACTTTCATGAAACAGTACTAGAGAATAGTAAATAGACAACAGGGCTATGGCTCCTGTGTTATGTGTTTTATATTGTAAGGGGAAGATTCCAAATCTGGTACCCTTGCCCCCTTCGGAGGTCAGACTTTTTTAAAAAGAGCAGAAATTCTATGAAATATTGTATGAGCTTTCCTCTATAAATGCTTATAAGAACTATTTTGGTCCATTTATCACAGAAATCATGTACAGTTGCACCATTTTTTTTAATTGTCTGAGGGGAACTCCAAGAAGCCCTCTCACAGACTTCGAACTCGCTCACTTTGCTTGCTAAAATTTGTTATTTGGTCTTTGCAATATTTTATGTTAAACTGTGCATGGGGAAACGTGTCCAAGAGAACGAGCTGTGGCCTGCCCTTGTTTGAATTGTTCATTTGCAACATCTGCTTGGTCACTGAAGTAACAAGAACCATCAAAGGGCATGTTCATTAAATATGCCTGTACAAATCCTGAGATTCCTGTAGAGCAGAGTCAGGCATGTCTGATGGACACCAAGGAGCACTTAGAAACTTCTACTGAATAAACAGTGTCAAAGTGTACCCTCACAATTTGCTCTGCTGTATTTTGCCCGTATTGGACCACCTAACTGAAGTTGCCTCTCAGATGCTCTGCAGGCTAGGCACAGCCCCTGTGCCAACAGTGCAGGGGAATACCTAGCCAAAATGCAGTTGCCAAGCCTCCACAGTTTCATCCCCACAGTTTCTATCCTTGTAGATCTATCTTTGTTGAATCCCATTCAGGAGGCGGGATCTGCTTCAGGTTTTGCAGAGAAGTGTGAGCCAAGTAGAGGTTGAGGTTTCTCAACAGTGGCGGGTGGCGGCGAGCCATCTGGTGATACACACCGGGACAGAAGTCAGCTTGGACCTTACTGCTCAAATAAGCTCCATCATTGCCTCATTAAATAGGGACAATGGCTTGGAAGATGACAGGGATGGTTGAAGTATCCTAGTAAAAAAGATTAGCCTATGTTTTCATTGGAAGAAGTAGCTCCAGTACCTTTGCTACCTTCTTCAACACTGTGAAAGAGACCACCTCTATGAATGGTGGGCCCAAGAATACTCATATTCCACACCCAGAGAGCTATCAAGCCTACTGGCATTCTGAATGGCTAAGTAATCTACAGCATCAGTGTTAGTAGGTTGTAGCAAGTTGGCGACCTCGTCATCATGGTCAGTGATTTGTGACGTCTGGATGTGGTCTGAATCTGTACCAAAATAAACATCCATACGTTGGTAAGGCAAAAGCCTAGACTGTGACTCTTTCCTAAACTGGGCTTCCTTAACTACCTTCACTCTTGCTTCCTTGACAGCATGAGATTGGCTTTTGTTTGTGGTAAAGGCTCTGAGCAATTGGCAGCATAGGAGACGGTGCCAGGAGCAGTATCAGTGGAGGAGCTACAAGCAGAGTCCTTTGCCCAGATGCAGCACAATCTGGAGTTGGTAGGGTGCCTTGAAGGGTAGCCTGGGATCAGCTGATGCTGGGGAAAAGACCGCAGATGGTTGTCAGGTCTCTGGCTCTAGAGGGACCAAAGGCACATATAGGGGATCCATGGTACTATGAAACAGTGTTAACATTGTATGGGCGTTTGCATAATCTGTGACAACATATTTTTGTACACGTAAGTAAACTGTGTCGGATCAGTGCCTGATGCCAAAAAATCTGAGTATGCCAGAAGGGGGAATCAGACTTAGAACTAGTGCTGATGGCAGTACTGGCTCAGATGCGTGGGTGACCTCTAGCAAGACTCAGCCATCGAGATAGAGAACATTGCAGGTAGTTAACCCTGTAGTGGGGCTGGTGTTTGCACACAGAGGACTTCACCCTGCACTGCTTTTTTGCTTGCTTTTCTTATCCTTCAATGACTTTGATGATGAAGAAGACTTATACTTTGTGTGAGACCTCAAGCGCAATTGACGCGCACCTCGTGCACTACTTCGAGTTGTGCTTGGGCCTCAAGCACCTCAAACAGACCGTGTGACCATCTGAAATGGACATTTATCCATGACAAGAACGTGAGTGTTTGAAGCATAACTGCTTGTATAGAGACATCCTGGGTGGCACTGCAGAAAATGGGGTTTTAGTAAAAAAACAATTCCAAGGGAAGCCATTCCAGATCCTCACTCATGAGCATGAAAGGAAGAGAACGGATATTAGGTGCTGGGGGTGGCTTCTACATGGCTCAGTTGACATAACTATCTGGGGTGATTCCGTACATAGAGAGGGAGCTCAGCACCACTTACTGGCATAGGAGAGATGTTACAACTTCTCTGCATCCAGATTGCCTGGTGAATATTCATAATGTGAGGAATCTGCAGGTACAAGTATCCATCAGAATCATAATTGTTTTTATTGTACTTAGGCAGAAAAAAAGATTGTAATTCTTCAGTCATCAATTGCACTTTGAATGGCACTCTGATCTGATCCAACTGTGGTGGATTTATGAGTATTATATGTTGTTAGAAATGGGGTCTTTAGTTGCCAGTCAGTCTACCCCCTGTCCAAGCAAGGACCCTCTCTCTAGTCAGGGTAAGTCGCACACAATCCAAATTATCCTGTGCCCATCCTCTGGTAGCTTGACACTGAGCAGTCAGGCTTAATTTAGAAGGCAATATGTAAAGTATTTGTGCAGTAAATCATGCAATAACACAGTATAGCACCACAAAAATACACCACACAGTGTTTAGAAAAATATAGTATTTATCTAGTTAAATGCAGGTCAAAACGATCAAGATTTGATAAGTACAAATTAAAATATCACTTCAAAGACTGATAAAAAGAGTCTTTAGTCTTTAAAAAGCACCAAGGGCCATATGTAGGAACACTTTTTCCCATTGACACAGAATGGGAAAAACCCTTTGCTACATCTGGCCCCAAGTGTCTCTTGCAAGCGCAAAGTACCTGGTTTGCGTTCAAATTCTCCGCAAGGGACCGCAGAAGAGGAGATGCGTATAAAACAGGGAGGTGTTCGTTGGTTTCTCCGGACGTACACAGACGATGCGTCGATAATTTTTCATGCAGGGAAGGCTTTGCGTAGATTTCTGGCATACGGACTTGGATTTTCTTCGGGTTGCGGGGTTTTCGGATGCCCCAGGGATGATGCTGAGAAAACCTGGGCGTGCTGGATGAAGTCACAGGAGCTGCGGCGATCCAGTGGGCGATACATGGAACTTTCTGTTGTATGGCAGGCGCTGCATCAATTATTCTCCCAGGAAGTCGGCTGCGTCGTTCCGGCTCGGCTTTGTGTCGATTCAGTGGGTTGTGTGTCAAAGTTCCAGTCGCAACGCTGGCGCTGCATAGATCTCTCGGGGAGCTGGGCTGCATCGTTCCGGTTCGGCATACAGTGATTTTCTCACCGCGATGCAGCCTGTGGGTCGTTTCTGGTAGGCTGTGCGTCGAATTTTCGCCACACAAGGAGTTCTTTCTAGGAGGAAGTATTTTTGGTCCTGAGACTTCAAGGAACAGGAGACAAGCTCTATCCAAGCCCTTGGAGAGCACTTCTCAGCAGAGCCAGAGGGCAGCCAGGCAGCAGGGCAGCAGTCCTTTGCAGAAAAGCAGTCTGGTGACTCCTTTAGGTAGCCAGGCAGTTCCTCTTGGCAGGTTGCAGGTTCTGGTTAAGAGTTACTTCACCAGTGTTATCTTGTCCAGAAGTGTCTGAGTTGGTAGGGTCCGAGGCACTGTTTAAATACCCAAATTGTGCCTTTGACGAGGGGGAGACTTCAAAGAGTGGCTTAGAAGTGCACCAAGTCCCCTTTCAGTTCCATCCTGTCTGCCAGGATCCCAGTAGGGGGTTTGGCAGTCCATTGTGTGAGGGCAGGCCACTTTCCTTTCAAATGTAAGTGTCAGGCCCTCCACTCTCCCAGCCCAGGAAGACCCATTCAGAATGCAGATGTTTGCAGGTGTGACTGAGCATCCTGTGTTTGGGGTTGTCTGAGTGAAATGTACAAGGGAGGTGTCAAGTAACCTAGCCAGACGTGGACTGTAAGGCACAGAAGGATTTAAGGGCAGAGAAATGCTCACTTTATAAAAGTGGTATTTCTAAAATATTAATATTAAATCCAACTTCACCAGTCAGCAGGATTTTGTATTACCATTCTGGCCATACTAAATAGGACCTTGTTACTCCTTTCAGATCAGAATCTACCACTTAAACAGTGAGGGTAGCCCTAATGTTAGCTTATGAAAGGAGCAGGCCTCACAGCAGTGTAAAAGCGAATTTAGGAGTTTTACACTACCAGGACATATACACTGCACAGGTACATGTCCTTCCTTTTATCTACATAGCACCCTTCCCTATGGGTTACCAAGGGCCTACCTTAGGGGTGACATATGTAGAAAAAGGGGAGTTTAAGGCTTGGCAAGTACTTTTAAATGCCAAGTTGAAGTGGCAGTGAAACTGCACACACAGGCCTTGCAATGGCAGGCCTGAGCCATGGTTAAGAAGCTACTTATGTGGGTGGCACAATCAGTGCTGCAGGCCCACTAGTAGCATTTAATCTACAAGCCCTGGGCACATGTAGTGCACTTTACTGGGGTCTTACAAGTAGATTAAATAAGGCAATTTGGTTTGAACCAATGTCACTATGTTTTAAGGGAGAGAGCATATGCACTTTAACACTGGTTAGCAGTGGTAAAATGTGAGAGTCCTAAAACCAGCAAAAAACAGTGTCCAAAAAGTGGAGGGTGGCAGGAAAAAAGTTAGGGGTGACCACCCTAAGGCTGTCAGGTCTAACATATGAGTTGTACTGGAGGAGTGAAAAGGGGAGGAGAAAGGTGGGGCTATGCAGGGGCAATGGCGGCTGTGTAGATACTTTGGGAACCTTCACAGCATTGGAACTTAGCTTTATTCACAAAACGTTTGCTAGTAGTTTCTACACAATGCAAACAATTTTACATTTACACCAAACGTTTTTGTCACATAAGTATGTTGCAGGGTAGGAAAGCAGATATTGCATAGCTTGAATCGAATCAAGCCTGATGCCCAAGGTCTATTTTAAGCGGAAGCTGAACGAGATAGTTCCAGAAATAGCTCAAAGATTTGAATGATGGTTTACGTTTCAACAGAGCCGAATCCATGTGCTTCTAAATTGATACCACCCTTATTATCAGCACACACCTGGTGCTCAAGGTCTGTCTAGCATCAACTGACCCTGCTCTGCAGAATTAAACTGATCCTGCCAACATTCAAACAATCACTTCTAAACAGGTTCCTCCGTTCTAGTACTATTTAATGTTAATGGTGCAGTATTGTATTGATCAGCGGCCCGAGACCCATCTAGTAACTCGTCCTTAAAAATATTTGTAATCTTTATTTTCAAGTTAAATACATGTGTTAAATTCTTCTTATACTTTGCCATAGGGGACACTAAAGATTATTTTACTCTAAAATAAATACTAAAAATATGCTTATGTTAAATATTAATGTAAATTCATTTTGTGTATGGATTTTAAATGTAGAACATTAAAGAAATCTACAGCACTATAAACTTAATTTTGAAATAAATCTCTAATTAATGGAAATGTATTACATAACATCATAATTTTTTTTTTAAAGCTGAAATTAAAAAAATAAATTCCCATCCCAAGGATAAAATATTATGCTCTAATAATTATTGAAAGTGGTGTACACATTTTAAAGTCAAAATAGGAAAATAAAATAGTTTATAATTAAATAAAAAAGCACTGTTTGTATACATATTTTTAAAATTGAATTATATTTATATTGGTAACCATTTTAAAATAATGTAAGTAATTTTGACATTATTATCTTTGGGGTTTCATTTCAGTTCCCCACATACAATATTTTTTCTATGGGATAGTGTTGCCGTGCCAGTGCTTGGCCAGATCTGGTGCTAGACATACTAATGCTTTTTGTGTTTGTTACTTGCGCTCAGAGTTTGTGAATAGCCAAAAGTGTGTGTAAAATACTCAAAAGCATAAGTTACCTTTGGAATCAGGCCCACAATGGTTGAAGCCAATTATTGGGGGTCCCAAATAGTGACCTAGCTAATTAATATTCATTAGCCAGGTTGTTAAACTGGGCCCTCCCTGCAGGGTCACCCCCAAAACGTTCTGCCTTCTACCCTCCACTTTTTGTTGAATTCATCTTTGCTGGCCTTATGGCTCTGTGCACTTTACTGCTAACAAGTGTTAAAGTGCTTGTCCTCTATCCTTTCAACATGGTTTAATTGGCTTAACCCCAACTAACATAGTTCATTTACTTGCAAATCCCTTGTAGAGTGATATACCATATACCCAGGGCCGGTAATTTAAATTTTACCAGTGGGTCTGCAGCTCTTATTGCGCCACCCACGTATGTAGGCCCTTAAAAAATGTTCCAGGCCTGCCATTGCAACCTGAGTTGAGTTTTAAGCAGCCATGTCGCTGTGGCATTTACACCTCCCTGCCAAGCCTTAAACTCCCCATTTATTACATAAAAGTCATCCCTACGGTAGGCCTTAGGTAGCCCATAGGGCAAGGTGGTGTGTAATTAAAATACTTTTTTCAATGCTTTATTTATGATTTTTTAGACAGCAAGTATCATACCAAAAACACAACATTTAGTGCAGTTCTGCTGTTCAGTAAAACGTGGAGTAAGCATAGGTGCATACATAAATGTGTATCAGACAACATTAGCATATTAGTGCCTCCTCGACGTACCATGGGGGGGAAGGTAGGTGTACCCAAAGAGATTTCTGCAGATGTAGGAGGAGAGTGGTAGCGTGTAACATACTCAACTGTTAAGACAATGAGGTCATGGATATAAGGGGAGGTGAGGGAACTATTGCCGGAGGTGAAGGGAGAGTTAGAGGTGATCCAGGATGTGTCACCAGTAACAGATAGTTACAGAGCAGATGCCACATTTTTTTAAGGTGATAGGGGGTTGAAGCATGGCGTATAATTAACTTGTGGTGCCAGCAGGCCAGGCTGTCAAGCCATGCTTTGGCAATTGGGGGATGTCAAGAGCCCCAGTGCAGGGCCACCTCACACTTGGCCAGAAGAAGAGCAAAAGCAGTGAAGCGGTGCACCAGTTTGGGGATGTCCTGCACATGGTCAAGCAGGGGCACCATGGGGGTCGAGAGTAAGTGTTAATTCTATCATTTTGGGCTAACCTATCATAAACGGATTGCCAGTAGGATGCAATTGTCAGACATGTCCAGGATAGGTGAGCAAAATTGTCATGGGATTGCAACAGCGTGGGCAAGGGGGGATTTTGAAGGGTCTAGGCGCGCATGGAAGCTGGAAGTAGCATATATTCTGCGAAGAAATGTAAAGTGTAAAAGTTTGTGGCAGTAATTGGGTGAGACATGGCACATCTGTGTGCAGCAGGCAGACCATACTTTGTCGCTGAGTGAGTGCCCTAAGTTGGATTCCCAAGCCTGTCAGAGTTTAGTGTCCCGAGGGGGAGTAGCACAATGCACATATGGTAAAGTTTGGACAGATGGTGTCCACTCTTGTTTTCTATTAGTTAAGTCAAGGGAAGAAAAAACGGAGGTGGTGCCAGATGGTATCTCCGGATCACAGCACCGAATGCACTTTGGATGCACCGGAGGATGAATCGACCCATCCAAGTGATCGTAAGGAAACTGGTCTTGTCCGTGACATCCACCAGAAGACCCGCGGGGAAGATGTCAGCAAAGGTGTTTAGTGAGTGTTTTTGAAGGGCGCGCTGGACTATCATTTTATCAGTTATGGGTAACCACGGGTTGGATGACAGGGGCAACAGCAGAGAGTACAGGAGAGGAGCTCCTAGCAGGTGCGTTAACTTTTTTCAGGCCCAGTTAGTGATTGAGAGGGGTTGGATGCCCACAGGGTCTAAGGGATGTCCATTGAGGAATAGGGATGCAAGTAGAGTGGGAGATGCTAGATCCTTTTTTTTATAGGGGATCCGAGCATCCGGGTGAAATCAGTGGTGAGTGTACTGGCACCGGCCACCAGATAATAAAGTTGATTGGAAGGCACTCTGAACCCTCCATGCTCAATCAGCCGCACTGGTGCATCCCAACCCACCCGTGGGTGACGACCCATCCAAAAAAGTTTCAAAAGAACGGTGCGCAATGTGGGGAAAAAGCATTGGTGAGTGGAAAAGGGATATTGAGAAACTGGTATAGTAATTGGGGAAGTATAATCATCTTTATTATGGTAATACGTCCTGCCATTGAAAGGGAGAGACATAGCCAGTAGGCTATTAGAATGTCAATTTTTCAATGGCGGGCCCGAATTGAGTTTGAGCACCTGTTCCTTATCCCAGTAGTGCATAATGCCCAGATATTTCACCAGCCCGGGACACCAGGATAGAGGAAATTCCCCATGGATTGGGGTAGTGGAGTCAGTAAGCGTGAATAGTTTGGACTTGAACCAATTGATGCATAGGCCTGAAAGAGCCCCAAAGCAGGTGATTTCACACAGGATCGGCGGGAGATTCTCAGTGGGATGCAGGACAAAAAGAACTGTAGTCCATGGTGTCTGTTGTGCTTGGAGATTACGGACCAAAGGGTCAAGTGCAATTATAAATGTCTGGTGTCTCTAGTGACTATAAATGGCTCAGTCATCGAGCCATTGGCACACATGTGGGCTGTGGGGAGGGAGTACATAAGCTAAATCATGGAGGTAAAGTTTAATGGTATGCCCAGTTTAGCAAGAGTTACGTGCAAAAAGGGCCTTTCCCAGAGAATCACAAGCTTTTTCAGCATGGGGTAACGCCAATGCTGCAGGGGTGTCAGGTGATATACGATCGAGGACCGAGAAGATGGTGCGCAGGTTGAGGAGGTCGAGCGGTGACAGACAAATCCAGACTGCACCGATGAGATGATTTGCCCCATAAGGAACGAAAGTGTGTTGGAAGAACACCTTGGTGAGATTCTTGTTACCAAAATTCAAAAGTGAGAGAGGCCGATAGGAGCTTCTTGTTTGTAAAATAAACTGCTGAAACCATCCATGCCGGGTGTTCCTGCCAAAGGGTCTTTGGTCTGAATGATCTTGACGCAGGAATCAGGTTCGGCAAAGAATTGCTGGTGAGCCCTTTGGTCCACACCATAGCCATCTCCTCTAGGTATAAGGTGTGGGGAGGTATTGTCACTGGGCAGCCTGGAGGAGTATAAATGTGTGTAATATCTCAAAAGAGTGGTCAGAACGTCTATGCTATCCATGATGAGTGTTGTCAGGTAGCAGTAATTCAGGAATAAAGGTAGAGCCCCTGAAGGAATACCACCCTTGCACTATGTCTAGTGAGATAGTGTAGTACTTGCCTACCTTTACAGTGGTCATTTAGGCCACCTATATTCCTAGAGAGTAGTGTAACGTCTAGAAACGGGAGACTACAGCCACACTGCCCAGACATAAGAAGATTGGTACAAAATTAAGTGGTGTGAGATGTAGACCAGAAGTGTAGTGTGTGCGACAGCAGATAAATAACAATCAAAAGTGTGGAAAACCCCAAACTCTGAACTTACCAGCCCCCTCTAAAATAGCCTAGCAGTTCCCTGCATGCAATACACCAACACAACATAAGAACAAAAAATTCAAGAATGCGTGTGTACCACTGGGGAGTGGCAATGCCCAAGCACAGCATGCCCACGAGCATTGTAATGCAGAAGTATATGTATAGACCAAGCTGTAAAATTTGTATGCAAGATCAGAGAATGGGAAATACAAATGGTACTTCAGACATAAGTCCATGGATCAATGACCAGATCGACGGAGGTTTTAATGTCATGTCAAGTGGTGCCTCAGTTCGGCGGAAACAGTCTGCGTGGAGGCAGAGCCAGCGCCAGACGGGGAGCAGTCAGGGAATGCATGTCACGGCAAGGAGGCCAGCCCCAAGTAATGCTTGCAGAAGTTCAAGGCGTCAGCAGGTGTGTCAAGGAAACGTGCCCTGCTGTAGGCATCCACCAGCAGGCGTGCTGGATACAACATGCCGTATTACCCAATCTCCGCAAGGCCACCTTGGCCTCAGTAAACCTGGATTGAGCCTCCTGCACCACCATGGTAAAGTCTGTAACAATCCAAAATGGGCCATGCTCCCATGCCATAAAAATCACAGTCCTGGAAATTTAGTAGTCTGGCCATGATAGGTCTTGGTGTTGCTCCGGGGGAAGGGGGTTCGCAGAGGTCCAGATATCGGTGGACATGTTCAACCACGAAGGTGGGTGTGAAGCTGTGGTTGTCAAATAGGCCCATAAGCAGGCATTCTACAAAGAGGTCATGGCAACCAGTGTCTGTGGATTCCATTACCCCCATTATGCAGATATTATTGCGCCACCCTCGAGCCCCCAAATCTTCATCTTTTATAGTCACTGTTTTAAGCAGTTTTTCAAGTTTGTCTATTCTTTTAGTCACTGATGCAACGGTGTCCTGCACACCTGAGATTCGCTCCTCTGCCTTCTCCAGTCTGGTTTGGTGCCTGACCAGTCTCTCCCGAGTGCGATACTAGCAGCCGACCAGAGTGTCAAACCTGTTGTCAATGGCGCAGAATCCCTTGTGGAGTTCCGCCATGATGGCATCCGTTCCAGTGAGTGGGATTCTCTCAACAGCAGCGGGCCTCAAGTCCATTGTGGAAGCAGCAATTGTTTTCTCCGAGACCTTGGTTGTCGCAAAACAAAGTTTGTGGTTGACTCCACGAACCGTGACTGACCGTTGAGCATAGCCAGGCCCCCCAGGACACGTCCGTTGGCAGAGGGGCAGCAGAGAGGGCTATTCGCCCTACGAGAGTCAAGGCTGGAGGTGAGGGCCCCGTTTAGGAAGATGGGGGCAGCAAGGACAGGTACAGAGCTGAGGTCTACAACACAGATGAGTCAACATATGGCAGCATGCCCCAGCTGCGACATGTAACAATGGCTACCGGTCCTGACCCTGAAAAGGGTTGTGGGCAGCTGAAGTTATAACTGATTTGTGCGGAGCCAGAGTGCCACTGGACCAGACCACAATAGTCCAGGCCTTCCAGATTCATATAGTCCAGCTGAACAACTTGAAATATGGGATGTTAGGAGGTGCAGATGGCGTTGGGCATCACCAACGGTGTGGGGGCCCCATTCCCAGCCAAGGAGTAGAGCTAGCATGAGAGGCAGAGCCACCCTGGAGGCAGATGGTGATAATGGCAACAGGAGGTGGTATATGCCGCATAACCAACAGGCTCCAGTGCACTCAGTATGTCACCCCCTGCAGGCCCCAACATACCACAAACTGGCAATGCGGACTGCTGAGCTGGGAAGCATCCCCCAGTAGGGGGGCGATGATGCAGTGAACACAGGCCAGCCGCAGGCAGTGATCAAGGTGGGGGCACTCCCATGCCGCACCCACCCCCAGCAGAAGTCGGTTCTCAGGCAGGCAGTGTTAGATGGTGGCAGGCCGAGTAGTGAGGTGTAGCCTGCCCAGCTCACCTGCGGCCCTGTCGCCGTGGGGCCTGCCGTCAGACTTCAACAGCAGAAGAAAGTGCCCGGAAGCGCAGGACAGCCGCTGACCGGGGATACAGTCAATCACGGCACACTGCTCAACGCAGCGCGATGTAGATCTCGCTGGAGCAGTGTCTTGGGTCCATTGGAATAGCAAGTACCGGGCCCGCTCTACCAGAGCTTCGAATCAAGCAGCCATCTTACCCGCCGGCTTGGCCACGCCCGTGTATTTAAAAGATTGAGCATGTGCTTTTAAGTTTTACATAGAAAAATGCAATTTTCACTATTGAGAGGACTACCACTCCTACAACTTTCACATTGAGGATTCCTTATTACGTTTAATAGGTTGTAATTTCCAATTGTAAGCTGATAGCGTAGGTTGTAATTTCCAATTGGAAGCTTATGTCTGTGTAATGTTTGGTTCCTATGAAACTGTAATGATAAACCCTCTTTAATGGTAAAGTCAAATTTTTCATTACAATTTTGAAAATGTCACTTTTATAAAGTTGACATTTTTCTGTCCTTAGCCCTTTTGTGTCTGTAGCCTGTCTTGGGTCACATTACTGGCTGTAGCTGACAGACTTTGTGAATTCCTCCCAGACCGCCTGGATGGGTCATCTGCTGACAGGGTGGGGGTGCGGAGCTGAGCACAGCCTCACTTACAACTGAATAGCCTGTGCTCTGCCTTCACACAAAGGGTCTAGTGACCCAGCATTGTTACTGCAGTCAACTTGGAGCCAGGGTAGGGGAGGAAGGAGATTTCATGCATTTCAAAACCATTGTCAGGAAACTTCTCCCACCTTCTAGAACCAGGGCACCTGGATATAAAAAGAAGACCCCAGACATCAACTCTTCAGTACACTTCTGGACCTGTGGATACTCTGACGGAAGAAGGACTGCTGTCCTGCTACAAGGACTGCTGCTCTACAGAAACTGGTGGCCTGCTGTCCACTTGCTTGGGTGAGAAGGACCTAATCTGCATCTACTAAACCCAGAGTGACTCTAGAGCTAGTTGGCTTATCTGAAGCCTCAGAGACATAGCAAGCTTCCAACAACCTTGCATCTGCACCTGGACTCTGCCATCTGTGAGTATAGGCTGCCAAGTGGTGCCACTCAAGTCTCTGACCCCTTGATGTGCGCTTAAGGTGCTCTGCCATTCTCTGTGGAGCGATTGGAACGGTTGCATCTCTTTCGCTGCGCGGCCCCAACCTGAGCAGAACCGCTGCTATGTGGATTGGACCCATTGCAAAGACCTGCATCGCTTCACAGCTCATTGGAACACAGCATCACCCTAACTGCACTGTGCATCATCGATGCAGTGAAAGCCTCGGCAACAATGCCAGACTCCACATTGCAGCCTTGCAGCTCCTCAGAATATATGCATCACCCCGATTGCGAGCTGCATCCTTGATTCCAGACTTGGCATCACAAGTTTCATGGATGGGATCCTCGATGACAGCACAGGTCCTTTCCTTGCATTGTAGCCTCACCACATCTCAGAACCAATGCTTTGCTTTGGCTGTGAGATGCATCTTTGACATAGATTCTCGCAATGTTCTACAAACCAGGATTCAAGCTACTCTGTTCAGTGGAATACATTGGGTCCCTGTAACTGGTCCGCACTCCATTACGGTCAGCCTGAACCTGTGACTTTGTCCCGGTCCAGCACAAACACATATCCACAGTTGGCGCTTTGTGCTTTTTGGCACTATTTTCACCGAAACCTTTAAATTTAGATATCTCAGGTTCCACAAATTTGACTTTTTGGTCTTGTTTTATAAATTATCAAAAGTTATATTTTTACTAACTGTACCTGGGATTCTTTTTGTATGGTGTTTTCACCTTATTTCTGTTGGAAGTGTTGCACAAATACTTCACATATTGCCTCTAATTTAAGCTACACTTCTCTGTGACAAGCTACCAAAGGGTGGAACACTGGTTAACTTAGAGTGGGCTTGTGCCTCTGACAGAGATTGTGGTTGCTACTTGGATAGTGCTCACACTCCAGTCACCCAGCAACCTAGTTTCTCACACAGGTTATTTTGTAACCCCTAGCGACTGGTGAATTTGTGATCTAACTTATTGTTACATAGGTTGCACCACAAAATTAAATAATGGCTGCAAATTTTGGTGTGCAATTTGCGAACTCCTTTTGTGGCCAGTCTTGTACACCAGGTGATAGCTCCTGCAGAGTATTTATGGAAACTAATACAGGTCTCCATCAGGTGAAGAATCAAACAAGTTCTTACTTTCAAATGGAAGGCAAGAGACTTTTTCCTTAGCCTCTGGCTTGAGGTTCAATTTTTTCTACAAACTTGCTGATGCGTGTAGAGAAATAAGCAGTAGTATCATTGAGATGCCAGGATATGAGCAGTTTCTTCTAAGCCACCTGCTTGCCCAGTTTAAGCATAAACCTATACTATTCAGGGGTGTAGCCTTGAAGCAATGAAGGTAACTGGTCAAACTTGTGCACAGATGCAGCCCAAGTGGGCCATGATGTTATTGCATTGGTTTGTCTAATGACGAGGCTGCATGCTAGTACATTTTCTTCTGTTATGTCTTGAGTCATTTAACCTCCTTTGCCATGTGATGAACAGAGAATACAGTACTTGTATTGTTTGAGGGTTCAATACTGCCAGCTCAGAGAATCGTTTTCACCAAATCTTGTGGGTCAGGGACTTAATGGTCACCTGGGCTCCTCCTCCTTTCCTTTTGGGCATGATGAGACCTCAATAGATGGAGTTTCCAAAGCCTTGGCTATAGCAAAATGTTAGATCTTGATTGGGACATGTCTTTGATCCATGAGAGCTTCATCTGTACCATGATAGTCCTCATGAGTGTAATCTGTCACTGAGGACAGCCAGTGGAGAATCCAGAAGAGACTGAGTACTGAGAAAACATACATCCAGTACATACCCTAAGAGTTAGAGATGACACTATAGAAAAAAGTGCCACGTCCTGCTTCTTCAAGATGTGGATAGGCATGGGGGCCATATATTCCTGAGCCAGTGGCACCTTCAATGTTAGAGCAACATCCTAGCAAAACTGCTTCAGCTTGCTTCTGTAAAAGTATTTCTTGAAGTGAGGATCCTCGCTCACTAACCAGGCAGTGGCCTCAGTCCAAGCTAGCACCTTCACAATGTGGGGTTTACATTATCTGTAGGGGCAGAACACTCAGATGATAGCTCTGCTTCGTCGGACTGGCAGTCTGACAGATATTATCCCAAAGATTAGGGAAGGGCTGCTACCTGTTGAACGTCTCCCAAGGCATCCAGGGACCTGGGATTTGGTGCCTTTACAAGCTCCTAGAAAAAGAGATGTGTTGAACCTCTTGATGCGATGGGCGTATTGGAGTGTCCTCATATGGATAGACTGCCTCAGTCGTATTGTGGAGTGGGCTATTGGTCTCAATACACCAGACCTAACAATTCTCTGCATTAGTAGGGGGTCTGGTCCCATGAGGGTTATAATCGCTTGAGCTTTTCCCCCCTGTGCATTGACCTCACCCAGCAAATCCAGCCCATGGCACAGACCCTGTACTCATTATATGAGACTCTTTCCCAATAGCCCACACATTACAGTATGTATATTGTCAAGGTACATAGATGTAGAGGTAAGAATTGTAAATCTATAATTACCTACAAATGCCTTCCTTGACAGTATAGTGGTGGTCGGTATACTCAATACAATATTTTCTCAAGTCAATGTGGAAAGTATAAGTTACTTTTTGTAATGCTCTTTTTGTTGAATACTCTATCTTACTGCAGAATACTCAACTCGTGAATCCCTGCAGGCAACAGTTTTGTGAATCCCCACAGACACCAGTTTTGTGAATCCCCACAGGTGCCAGTTTGGGTCAGTTGAATCCTCAGCCTCCATCATGGCTCTGTCCTGCCTTGTAATGACATGACAACATGTAACTGTATACAGCGGATACCACTCCACACTGATGTCAGTTTATTCATTGGTCTTTTTTTGCATCCTTAGACGTGTAACATAACTGACAGATAAAAACA
This sequence comes from Pleurodeles waltl, assembly GCF_031143425.1. Lineage (NCBI taxonomy): Eukaryota > Metazoa > Chordata > Amphibia > Caudata > Salamandridae > Pleurodeles > Pleurodeles waltl. The sequence goes on from NC_090445.1 coordinate 1,463,679,334, forward strand.
AAGACAGTCTTTGCCCTGTTGGAATGAGCACCAAGGCCCTCAGGAGGGTCTTTTTTGGCCAAGGCGTAACATAGTTTGATGCAAAAGACAAAGAGTTTGTCATCCACCCATGCTTATCAGACCTATCAGCTAAGGGCCCACCAGGATCCAACCAATCTAGCCTCTCCTTCAATTTGGTGGAATGTGGCAGAGACAAGAATGGAGTTTGTTGGACTGTCCGTATGAAATAGTGACACCATTTTTTAAAGCAAGGCTGCCCTAGTACTATTTTGTCAGGGAGGAAGGTAATATGTGGGGATTGGACTGTTGATTGCAGCTTTCTAACACATTTTGCGGAAGTAGTTGCAATGAGAAACATGATCTTCAGAGTTCGACATTTCTGCGTGCATCTATAAAAAGGCTCAAAAGGTGCACACATCAGCATTGTCATAGCTGCATTGAAGTCCCACAGCCGCATATTAAAGAGCTAAGGGAAACCTCTGTGAAAGCCCTTTTAAGAAACACATCACATTGGATTATTTGAAAAAAAAAGTATTGATTTGAATAAAGAGGGCTGATCAGGCAGATGTGGAAAGGCTGAATGGGAAGACAAATAATCTGTAACTGTGCCCACAGCAGAGCCTTACCGAGCCAGAAACAACACAAATAAAAGGACATCAGACAACTCAGGGCCTGATTCTAGGGTTGGACAAACTGAGTCCATTCGGGTGACATACTCTGTCAAACTTAGAGTTGATCACTAGCCGAGTGGCCACCTCTTTATGTACTATAAGTTTGGTGGATGGCTGCTAACAGTTTTGACAGCCGTCCACCAAACCAATTGCGTTTATTAATTTTTCAGAAACAAACCGCTAAGCGGAAGTTTGTTTCTGGAAAAACAAAAAACAAATGACCCCCAAACCTTGAAGATTTCTCTCAAGGGGTGGAGGTTGTTATTGTTTTTGCCTGTCCCTTATCCCAGTGTTTTTCCTTATGTTAGGGTAGGCAGTGTAATGTTCTTCCTCCAAAGTCTCTAGTCCATCTGGCAAGGAGAAGAAATATATCCTGTTACTGGAGCCAATGTGGACTGCAGCCAATGTGGACTGCGCTGACAGAATACTTAAGGGTTGCATGTCTCTAAATGAGGGGGGCAAACTGAGGGTTTGGCTGGCAAGGTGCTCTGTCACATTTGTGATGGAGTACCATGTATACCATATTCTAAATCAGGCCTTTAGTCAGAAGATGGTCATCTTATGCTTCTCCACACGAGGTTGCAAAGCTGGACCAATGGCCTAACTTTATTGATTTGGTGGAAGGGCAGCAAGCAGCTAAAATGACATCCACCACTACCAATGGAAGGGCAAAACCTCTCAGTTGGCTCTTTTCAATCTCCAAGCACAAAGGTGTAACTTGAGGATGTTCTAAGGTAAGCCCCTGCCTTGTTTATGGGACAGAATCCTCTCAAAGTGGAAACTGAAGATAAGTTTAGATACTGATAGTCAGCAGTTTTATGTACTAGGCCCTCCTGGCCCAATCCCGGGGCCATCAGAAATGGCTGCACCTAGTCCCGCCTGACTTTTTTCAGGATGCATGCGATCAGCAGCAGGGGCAAAAATGTATTTAGGAGGACCGAATCCTACTGAAGGTGGAATACATCCCATAAGGATCCTGATGGAGTAAACTCTAGAATGCAAAAAATGGGATATTGAGCAAAGGCCTTACCAAGTAAAGATATCCTGTGCCACCTCTGATTGCCACTCATGATCTTCAAGATTATACCTATTGAGCCCGCCCAACCTGATGCTGAGGGACATAATGTCAGGGAGTCCTTGTGAAGATCGAGTCACCACCACAGCCTCAAAGCCCGAGGACAAGAGGGCATTGGATCTACTCTGCCCTGGTTGATGAACAGCGTCATGGGAGCGTTTTGTTGTCTATTAACTCCACTATTGACCTGCCCTTAACAAAAGGAAAAAATGCCTTGAGAGTCAGGCGTATATGGTGCAGCCAAAGTCTGAAGTAGTGACGACACTGCTCGTGAGAGACAAAACGTACTTTCTCCCTTTGCTACATGTCCGGGTTTTCTGACAAGTACCCAATCACCAACCTTAACATTCACATATTTAGTACTTTTCCTTGAGTCAAAGTATAATTTGCTTTTTCTAGATTGAAGTTAATCTTGTCCCTCGCATCCTGTATTGACCAATCTTCAATCCCAGCATAAAAAAGCCATCCGGGGCTATATTTTGTCCTAGGGTTCCTCCCTCTCATCATTACAACTGGAGAAACTCTGGTCATTTCATTAATCATAACTCTACAAGCCCACACAGATTTACCTAGTTGTGTAATCCAATCAATGTTGCTTGCAATAGCTAATTGATTACCCCTTTGATAATGCGGTTGAACCTCTCAACCATACTATTCCCACTAGGATTGTATAATGTAGCAGTTTTATGTTGTACACCTATTTTATCAAAGTACATCTTAGCTTTCTTAGATAAAAACTGTACACCATTATCACTCAATATAGTGGTTGGAATACCTTCTGAAATAAATGTTTGATCCAGAAACTCCAATACAGAGTTGGTGTCAGCTTGATCCACAACTTTAAATACAGGCCATCTTGAGAATACATCTATAAGAACTAATACATATTCTTGAGGAAAACCAGTGGGACCCATAATATTGATGGCCACAGATTCCCAAGGATTCTGAGGTTTGGATCTAATACACATTGCGGGTCTGAGAGTCTGAAATGATTTATCAGCTCGCACACATTCAATACAAGATCTGACAAACCTTTCTACTTGAATATCAATGCCAGGCCATCAAAATATTCTTTTTACAGCAGACTTGTTCATGGTGATTACAAAATGTCCCTCATGAGCAAGATTGATAACCATACTGCGCAGCCCATTTGGTGAAATTACCCTTTCTCCTTTCAGAAGCATACCATTGTCTTCCGAAAGTTCAGATCGGACTTCCTAATAGGGTTTAGTGTTTTCCTCTAATTCCTTCTTATTTGGCCTGCCTTTAGTTATGTAATTTAAAACCTTATGCAACGTAGTATACTTTCTATATTCAACATTCTACTCATCCATTTTTTACAGCAGGTGTACCACCAAACTTCATCCTCACACTCTTCCAATACCGTGGGCATTCTTGAAAGGAAGTCAGCAATTACATTTTCCTTGCCAGGTACATATGTAATGCGATGTATGCATTTGCATAGATAATCTTGTAATTCTGGCGGAAGCTTTGATAGTGCCTTCAGTTGTCAAGATTTTTACTAGTGGTTTATGATCACACCGCAAAGAACATGGTTTACCCCATAAAAATGCCCTAAAGTGCTTCAACACCTATGCACATGCTAAAGTCTCCCTTTCAATGGTAGAGTATTTCTCCTCTGAAAGAGATAAAGATCTGGACGCATAGGCAATGATATACTCATTCCCATTCATATCAGCTTGGGTGAGTACAGCACCTAAACCCTTACTGTTTGCGTCTGTGGTAACAATGTTTTTGGCAGATGGATCAAAACTTCTTAAGGAAGAGATATTTGTGATAGCAAGTTTAATATCATAGAAATCTTTTTCGCATTGTAGCGGACCATTCAAATTTGTTCTTACTCTTTAACAATTGACAAATGTGGAATGTTTTCTCAGAGAAATTAGGAATACATTTAGCACAATATTCCTCTAAACCCATAAAATAACGGACATCATCTTTATTAGTAGGTGTTGAAGCTTCCACTACAGCTGTGATTAAGGAGGATTTGGGCTTAATTCCATTCTCATTAATTACGTGTCCAAGGTAATTTACTTCCTTTTCAGCCAATCTGCATTTAGAAAATTCAACAGTCAAACCTCTAAATTCTAAGATCCGAAGTACCTTACACAATATTTCATCATGGTCAGTCTCTGTCTTGCTAAATACCAAAATATCACCCTGAAAAAATGTCATGCCGTCAAGCTTTGAAAACAATTCAAACATCAACTGTTAAAAAAACAGCTGCAGCGGATGCTAATCCATACGGCATACGTTTGAATTGAAAACAATTGTCTGGAGTAATGAACGCAGTATATTTCTTTGATTCTTTAGACAAAGAAATCTGATGGTATGCAGAATACAGATCAATCGTGGAAAACCACTTAGCACCATTAAGGGATGCAACCATCTCATTGAATTTAGGTAGAAGAAATTGGTCTACAATAATATTATTATTGAGATGACGTAGGTCCACACATAGTCTAATTTTCAATGTTTCCGCCTTGCTACTACCAATGGAGATACCCAATCAGAAGCTTCTACAGGCTCAATATTGCCAGAAGCAACTAGTTTAGTCCGTTCCTTTGAAACCTCTTCCCGAATAGGAAATGGTACATTCGTAACTTTGTGAACTTTGGGAAGGCTTTTTCTTTCAACAAGATTCTATGCTCAAATCCTTTAAGTTTTCCTAGCGTATTACTGAAACGCTAGGAAATTCACCTAAAAGAATATTGGCAAGACTTGTGCCATCGTCTATAATTAGTACTTTTTCCTTACTATTAGGGTCAAGAACCATGTGAAGCTTTCCTTGATCAACCCAACCAAGTACAGGGGGGCCTTTTTTTGTTACATAAAGTTTCCCTCGTGCTGATCTGTGTTTCAACCTGAAAGTTAACCACCTGAACCCCAACATGTCAATGCGTTCTCCACTGTACCCTTCCGTATTGATATCAGAAGGAAATAAGTGTTCACCAATTTTATGTATAAATTTAGTTCTCCACAAATCCTCATTAATAATCGTATAGGATGAACCTCAATCAGCATAAATATTTAATGCTTCTGCACCGATGGTCATATTACACTCTAGTTTAGACTTAGAGCGTTTACCACTGACATTCAAAACCAAATTGCTGCACAAACTAGCAACTTTTCAAACATTCCTAACATCCTCTTCATCAGACATGATTGAATCATTCTTGTCACCCTTGCAAACGCACTTAATTCAATTCTTCTTTTGCTTGCATACCTTTGCATAATGGCTAAAAATACCACAATTGCTGCATTTTTGTTCAACTGCTGGACAGCTTTTGCTATTGGCTAAATGTTCTTTGCTATCACAGCAGTAATATTTAGGTTGCTGTCTCGTTTTACTGTCTCTGTCCCTTTTGAAGAAATCAGAAGGTGTTTTATTTTTTTAACTTACAGATGGCATCACCTTCTTTAAAAAAAATTTTTTTTAATGCCAAAGCACATCTACCAGAAATTTCAGCCTTACGCACAATTGCTAAAACATCATCAAGAGTAGAATCACCATTTACCCATAACCGCTCTTGAATTGCTGGGTTACAAGCGTGCATAACCACTTGGTCTCGTATAAGCTCATCCTGCAATACACCAAATCTGCAGTCCATTGCCAATTTCCTCAAATCAGCAACATAACCATCTATGGATTCATCTTTTTCCTCTTTACGTTGGAAAAATTTGAATCTAGTTATGCCCATACAAACTTTAGGTTTAAAATGTAAGTCAAGCTCATGAATTGCAGCATCAAAAATGTTAATGTCCCCTAAATTAGTGGCTTTGGTCATTTGAGAATACGTTTTCAGTCCTTGAGGACCAAGTGACAGGTGACATTTTCTTAATTTCATCCACAGCTTGAATATAGTTAATAAAATATTCCTTCCATTCTCCCCATTTCATTGTTGGGGAATTCCCTGAAGGCCAAAATGCTTGAGGAGGACTAATACTGAAATTTTGAGCACTCATATTAGTGAAATAGTTTGGTGTCCAACATTCACTTTAAAGGACTAGTCTAGTGCTCTTGTAGCTACAATAAACTGCGAAGACAATAATGAAGACACTGTTTAAAATGGCACTCTTATCCAGTAAAAGTGGTATTCTTATCAAATTCAAAGCGATCGTTATCCCAATCCAAAATGGCGGCACGTGAGGTCATGCAACGTGCCAGACGTGACCTTTTGTTGGAAACACAGCGCTCAGGACACGTGCTGAAGAGAAGGAGTCATGAGCTGTGTCGCGTCGGCCGAAACAGAGTTGCGCGCAGAGTACAAGTGCAGAAGGTTTTAGACTTGTGAGCCCAACTGCTGCCGAAGCAAAGTGAAGAAACGATATATTATACTTTAACGCTGCGTCCCTTGCCTTTCTTATTTAAAATCAATCAGTGTACATACATGTGCCCTTTGCAATGCTGCAAGTAATCAGTGGGGTAGGTTTTCAAGTCGAAGTTAGTCCTCTGGTCGTGAACCTTCAGGATTCCGTGGGTTCAGTCGGCTCGACGCCAAATTGTAATGATACCTCCGAGAGCATGAAGTTTCCAAGTAGGAGTTTTATTCAGTAGACAATAGAAGTACAAGGCTCATAACGGCACATATATTTCTCCTCCTTCCTCTCCGCTTCCAACTGTCAATCATGTTGGACTTTCCCAAAGAAGGAGTTTGGGACTAGGAATTGTCTCGCCACTTAGAGCCACACCACCTTTGCTTCTTATGCTCAGTAACATTGATTTTCTTCTTTCATCCTGATAGTCTTTGGCTGTGCCAATAAGCATTTGTTGTAGGATCTGGAGTAAAACTAGTGGTGGAGGCACCAAAAACAGCATTCTGTGCAGGGCTGGCTTTAGAGGGGTGCGACTGGTGCGGCCGCACTGGGCGTTGACCTGGAGGGGGCGTCAGCCTTTTCTAAAAGTTTACAAACTTTTAGAAAAGTTAAAAAATTGATGGAGCAAGAATTAGGACAGTTAGGATAGAGGCCAATGGGGCCACTTGATGGGTGCTGTTATAGTGCTGTTCGTTTAACTCTTTCTGATTTATTTTGATGTTTACAAACAACTGAAAACTCTTGTGGTAGCTAGGGGTGGGTGAAATTTGCCTAGTTTGCTTTTGCATAATTAGGCAACATTTTTGAGAAATTATGCAAAATGCAAATCTGTCATTTAGGGCTACATTTATAGAGAGGTGCCGAACTCAAGGGCGGTGGCTCTGTGTTTAGCAATAACTCACAATTTTAAAACACTTGCTGCAGAGATTCTTGTGCGTCCAGCTGTCAGGCAACAATGAAAATGTCAGGATACCTCTTGTGTTTAATGTTCCTGATAGATAAAGAGTTCGGAGTTTTGTCCAGTGTCAGTTTTGACTCGCCATAACATAGCACAGAAGGTTAATATACCTTCTGCAAACAACAGATCTGTATTTTATGTGGATAGCTCAGTGGATTAGTAAAGCTAGTCTTTATCAGCATGTTCAAACAAATTAAATATATGTGAACGAGAGTCTATGGAAAGATGAGGGGCAGCTTTGCCATGAGGTAGTGCAGGAATCCGGGAGGAGGTCCTGGGGGTGGTGCCAAACAAGATTGTCGTACAGGGCACCACCAGCGCCAAAGCCAGCCCTGATTCAGTGGGTGAATGATAGACATCTGCTGGCAACTAGAGTGGCATGGTTTTCAACCCTGTGCTTTTGGGGGCTACACTTTAAGACACTAGCAAATTGCTGTGTTTACAAACTTTTAGAAAAGTTGAAAAATCGATGGAGGAAGAATAAGGATCCAAAACAGAAGCTGAAAAAGATGAACTGGCATCAGTGGGCCAGAGTGACGCTTAGATGTGGCTCTGTGTGGTCATGGAGGTGGGACAGTTGAGACAGAGGCCAATGGGGCCACTTGATGGGTGTTGGTATAGTGCTATTAGTTTAACTCCTTCTGACTTATTTTGATGTTTACAAACGACTGAAAACCCTTGTGGCAGCTAGGGTTGGGTGAAATTTGCCTAGTTTGCTTTTGCATAATTAGACAACATTTTTGAGAAATTATGCAAAATGCTAATCTGTCTTTAACGACTATATTTCAGCTCAAAATGCATAACTGTATCAATTTTTGACACAGACGCATGTTCCGCCAAACAAATGATACTAAAAAACAAAAACTCCACTAACAAAGCCACTCAGTTGTTTCCTTTCATTTGCTGTACATTTCTTATTGCAAACGGCTCATTCGCAGTAAATGTTCACTGTGAAATGTGGTGAAATGTGGTCAAATGAGATAAATTTGAGAGTTTCACATAACAAATGTAACATGAAATTCCCAAAATCATGTGAATCACGACGGTGTAGTTTAAATTTCGCTCAGGCCTAGTGGTAGTCTGAGTGCCATGAATCAGATACATAAATTCAAAATGACATAACTAAAAGGAATCCCTCAACTATGTATACTGAAAGAATGGTAATAAAGCATTGGTGACAAGTATGTAGAATAAAGGTGTGGAAACCTTTTTAAGGTATCTGACCAACAGGCCTAAAGAATAAAGGACAATATAGGCCGGCGCCAAGAAGGAAGGGTACGGTTGAGGGGCCGTCAGAAGCCTCTTGGAACAAATACTTTTTTTTAGTGATCTAAATTTGACAAAGTCAGATTCAGTGTGTGGAGACAGAAGTAGAGAGCTCCACAGGGATGAGTTTTGCAAATGAAGACATTAGACATTAGGTGGGAAGATTAGAGATCAACAACATTGACAGATAATTCGGAATTGGTCTATTAAGACTTTGTGAATGAGGCACGAATTTGATATTTCCTTTCCTTTACGTAACAGGTAGCTAGTGGAAGGCCTTCGCCCCTAGTGAAGTTTGGTCATCTTTCAGGCTGAACAGGAGACCAGGATGAGAAAGGTGTTTCTGGACTATTTGGATTTTGAATATTTGTTTGTTAGGGAACCCAGTGTAGATGTTATTGTAATACCAAAGGTGAGAAAACTGTTGATAAGGAGCTGGTGAACGTTCCTCTTCCGCATTAGAGAGCTTTTTTCCCAAACATTTAAACACTTTCGTTAGGAAAAAAAGAAAATGCATATCAACCATTATATTGTTGCCTGGTTCACCTAGTCCTCCACAACTGTGTTCCAATACAGCTCTGAATGACAGAACCTCCGAGCAGCCAGCAACTCTAACTTAATACCTTTATACCTTAGATTAACCAATGAAGGAAGGCAGCAGTCCCAACTTTGTCACAGAGTGGGATAGGGTCAGTGAGAGTTTTGACCCCTCCCCACTCTGTGACAAGGTGTCACTGATTGACACTTGCCCTGGGCACTTCAGGGCGTATGCCCAGGTCACAGTCAATTGGTGACGCTCCCCCTCATCACCGAGTAGAAGGGCCTCGAGGCACCTTTGCTGAGCTGAGGAGGTCATGCCCATAGAAGAAAAAGAAGAAGAGGAGCTGTGACCTCTTCAGCCCAGCAAAGTTCAGCTCAGGCAGCCAGGAGTTTGCGCAAATCGTGCATGTCTCGCTCCTGGCTGCCTGATATGAACATGAACAGTGTCTGTCAGGCTGACTTCTGCTCAGCCTGACAGGCATTCTTTATGAGGGGCAAAAGGTGGTGGGGTGGCCCCTCTGCCCTAAAGGATGGGCCGCGGCTGCCTTTCGTCCCATTTAATCCTCAGCCCCCTTCCCCCACTACTTTCTTAAATTTTAAAAAAAAACTCCCCAGCCATACAATAGGCATTAGTCTTTCTTCTCTTTCAGTTTTCCTGCTAACTCTCCTGTCCTCCCTAAGCATTTTGTGCTACACTTCAACATGGAAGGGACGACAAGGAACAGAGGGGGCAAGCAGGACTGGGCTGAGGGAGACCTAGACTTGTTAGTGAACTTTACAGGTTAGTAATGAAGCCATTTTCAAACAAAAGACGATAAAGAGCAAATATTGAGTACATGATCCAGTGGTGAACCACCTTCTTTCCCATTTACCATGTATTTGTGATATATTACGTACCTGGAGTACCTCACCGGTCCAGGGGAGGGCAGCATACATAATCCTGGTGTTTTACAAGCCCCTAGAGTAGACACTGGACGCAAGGGAATGGCATTGTGGAATGATGAAAATATTAATATATGAGAATTTGCATCCATGTGAAACACTGAAACATGTCTTTTGCAAGCAGGAAGAAGAAGATTCAGATGACGATACTTCTCAAACATGCCCAGAGTTATCGTGTGGAATAGTATCTGAAATCAGAACTGACGAATATTTGTGTTGCTCAGAGGAAGAGAGTGAACCTATGTATATCTCCTCGATGGATGAGCAGAGAGCAGGCAAGCAGTCCGCCTTGTCCATGTCCAACCTGCATGAGGCCACGATGTAAGTCCCTCCCCTTGGAAGACACTTGTGTTGCTACCTATGAAAATTCAAAATGAAACTGAGCAGTATGTAAGTTTCCAGACCAGTGTTGTCAGTCAAATATATATTTAAAGATTTATCAAGTGCCAGCAAATAATCCTATCTGCATGCACCGTATGTCAGCAGTAGCGCACCTCCAAAAAACATGCCAAGGCTGCTGTCTTCTTATCAGCAGGATAATCAAAACAGATGCTGCACGCTATGGTGTTTCTGTTGCAATTTAGAGAGCTAATAATTTATTATCAGAAGAGGATGGATCAGAGCGGACACCTAAACAATAAATAAGCCTTCTTACCAGGGTGCCTGCTTGCCTGAAAGAAGTGCATATGTGGCAACTGCTTAATGTGCAAATGTGGCAACTGCTTAATGTGCAAATGTAAAGGGTTCTTGAGAGGTGGTACCAGCATTAATTGATGTAATCACTTGAAGCTTTGCTTAGAGAATGATTTACTCTTTTTGCGTGATAGTGTAAGGGAGTTCCCAGTGAAGATGTGAAGTGCTTCCTTTTAAGGGACAGCAATATAAACAAAATAAAAATGCATTACATACTGCTTGGGTATCACTTAAATCTATAATAATAATGTGGAAGCACATTTTTAATCTTACATTTTTGCGCATTTTACAGAAGTCTATCTTACACTGTGTGTAATGCGAGTTTAAAATAAAGGCTTACATTTTCACAGTGCTTTCCGTCACAGGCTGGGACTTTGTAGTGCTAAAAATACAGGCCACTATTCTCTACTGCACCAACCAAGATTTAGGGGGTCATTCTGACCCTGGCGGTAATTACCGCCATGGCGGAGGTCGGCGGTAGCACCGCCAACAGGCTGGCGGTGCACCGCTGGGCATTCTGACCGCGGCGGTTCAGCCGCGGCCAGAAACGGAAAGTCGGCCCCGCTGCCCTTGAGAATCCTCCATGGCGGCGGAGCGCGCTCCGCCGCCATGGGGATTCTGACACCCCCTACCGCCATCCGGTTCCTGGCGGTTCTCCCGCCAGGAACAGGATGGCGGTAGGGGGTGCCGCGGGGCCCCCGTAAGAGGGCCCCACGAAGAATTTCAGTGTCTGCTTTGCAGGCACTGAAATTCGCGACGGGTGCAACTGCACCCGTCGCACCTTCCCACTCCGCCGGCTCCATTCTGAGCCGGCGTCCTCGTGGGAAGGGTGTTTCCCGCTGGGCTGGCGGGCGGACTTTCGGCGGTCGCCCGCCGGCCCAGTGGGAAAGCCAGAATGACCGCCGCGGTCTTTTGACCGCGGAGCAGTCTTTCGGCGGGAACCGCTTGGCGGGCGGCGACCGCCGTCCGCCGCGGTCAGAATCACCCCCTTAATGTCTCTCCGGTTACACCACACCTCTGCAGCATATTACCTAATGAAGGTTTCATAGTGTAGTGAATTTGCCACTTTATTTCTCATTTAAGCTGTGCACTATTTTATATGTAGCTACCTGAAGGTGAAAAACCAAGGGAACTTAATTTTGTTTTTTTACCCACATCTTTGACCCCACCCTGCCCTCACTGACCCCGCCCCACTGCATGCAGCATCACGGTGCCCATATTTTTTTAAATGCTCTTCGACCACTGGGCTTACCCCCAACCTGTACACAATGCCAAAACACTTTTGTCAATTTAATGCGTGGACATTTTAGGAAGATGGATATCTAATGATACACCCTCACTCCAGGTGTGTCTAAGTGACATGGGCCATTGCTCACACTTAGAAAACGAAACTTAATAAGCCAGGAGATGTTGTCACAAACATAGAAAGACTGGGGCACTAGGTGAGTCCACTTCCTGAATATTGACACCTAATAACTGGTTTCCCTCACACCTATTACTGCTAAAATGAGGCTCAGACACCTAAACAATAAACAAGCCTTCTTACCAGTGTGCCTGCTTGCCTGAAAGAAGTGCAAATGTGGCAACTGCTTAATGTGCAAATGTAAAGGGTTCTTGAGAGGTGGTACCAGCTTTAATTGATGGAATCACTTGAAGCTTTGTTTAGAGAATGATTTACTCTTTTTGCGTGATAGTGTAAGGGAGTTCCCAGTGAAGTTGTGAAGTGCTTCCTTTTAAGGAACAGCAATATAAACAAAATAAAAATGCATTACATACAGCTTGGGTATCACTTAAATCTATAATAATTTGGAAGCACATTTTTAATCTTAAATTTTTGTGCATTTTACAGAAGTCTATCTTACACTGTGTGTAATGTGAGTTTAAAATAAAGGCTTACATTTTCACAGTGCTTTCCGTCACAGGCTGGGACTTTGTAGTACTAAAAATACAGGTCACTATTCTCTACTGCACCAACCAAGATTTAGGCCCTCATTCTAACCCCGGCGGTCTCAGACCGCCGGGGCCAGGGTCGGCGGGAGCACCGCCGACAGACCGGCGGTGCCCCGCAGGGCATTCTGACCGCGGCGGTTTGGCCGCGGTCAGAAAGGGTAAACCGGCGGTCTCCCGCCGGTTTACCGCCGGTTTACCGCTGCCCTTAGAATCCCCCATGGCGGCGCAGCTTGCTGCGCCGCCATGGGGGATTCTGACACCCCCTCCAGCCATCCTGTTCCTGGCGGTTCGCCCGCCAGGAACAGGATGGCGGTAGGGGGTGCCACGGGGCCCCTGGGGGCCCCTGCCGTGCCCATGCCAATGGCATGGGCACGGCAGGGGCCCCCGTAAGAGGGCCCCACAAAGTATTTCAGTGTCTGCCTAGCAGACACTGAAATACGCGACGGGTGCAACTGCACCTGTCGCACCTTCCCACTCCGCCGGCTCAATTCTGAGCCGGCATCTTAGTGAGAAGGTTGATTTGCCCTGGTCTGGCGGGCGGCCTTTTGGCGGCCGCCCGCCAGCCCAGGGCAAATCCCAAAATACCCTCAGCGGTCTTTCGACCGCGGAGCGGTATTTTGGTGGGGGAACTTCGGCGGCCGGCCTCCGCCGCCCGCCGAAGTTAGAATCACCCCCTTAATGTCTCTCCCGTTACACCAGACCTCTGCAGCATATTACCTAATTAAGGTTTCATAGTGTAGTGAATTTGCCACTTTATTTCTCATTTAAGTTGTGCACTATTTTATATGTAGCTACCTGAAGGTGAAAGACCAAGGGAACTTAATTTTGTTTTTTTACCTACATCTTTGACCCCACCTTGCCCTCATTGACGCCCGCCCCCACTGCATGCAGCATCACGGTGCCCATATTTTTTTAAATGCTCTTCGACAACTGGGCTTACCCCCAACCTGTACACAATGCAAAAACACTTTTGTCAATTTAATGCGTGGACATTTTAGGAAGATGGATATCTAATGATACACCCTCACTCCAGGTGTGTCTAAGTGACATGGGCCATTGCTCACACTTAGAAAACGAAACTTAATAAGCCAGGAGATGTTGTCACAAACATAGAAAGACTGGGGCACTAGGTGAGTCCACTTCCAGAATATTGACACCTAATAACTGGTTTCCCTCACACCTATTACTGCTAAAATGAGGCTCAGACACCTAAACAATAAACAAGCCTTCTTACCAGTGTGCCTGCTTGCCTGAAAGAAGTGCAAATGTGGCAACTGCTTAATGTGCAAATGTAAAGGGTTCTTGAGAGGTGGTACCAGCTTTAATTGATGGAATCACTTGATGCTTTGTTTAGAGAATGATTTACTCTTTTTGCGTGATAGTGTAAGGGAGTTCCCAGTGAAGTTGTGAAGTGCTTCCTTTTAAGGAACAGCAATATAAACAAAATAAAAATGCATTACATACAGCTTGGGTATCACTTAAATCTATAATAATTTGGAAGCACATTTTTAATCTTACATTTTTGCGCATTTTACAGAAGTCTATCTTACACTGTGTGTAATGTGAGTTTAAAATAAAGGCTTACATTTTCACAGTGCTTTCCGTCACAGGCTGGGACTTTGTAGTACTAAAAATACAGGTCACTATTCTCTACTGCACCAACCAAGATTTAATGTCTCTCCGGTTACACCCGACCTCTGCAGCATATTACCTAATTAAGGTTTCATAGTGTAGTGAATTTGCCACTTTATTTCTCATTTAAGCTGTGCACTATTTTATATGTAGCTACCTGAAGGTGAAAGACCAAAGGAACTTAGGCCCATATTTATACTTTTTGACGCAAAATTGCGCCAACGCAGTTTTGCGTCAAAAAAATTAGCGCCGGCTAACGCCATTCTGAAGCACCATGCGGGCGCCGTATTTATTGAATGACGTTAGCCGGCGTTAGCCGCCGGCGCTGTCTGGTGTGCGTTAAAAAAAACGACGTACACCAGGCAGTGCCGGCGTAGGGGGAAAATGGCGTATGGGCGTCCAGAAATGGTGCAAGTCAGGCTGAGGCAAAAAAATCGCCTCAACCCGATTTGCGCCATTTTTTTACGATGCCCATCCCCCATTGAAATGACTCCTGTCTTAGCAAAGACAGGAGTCATGCCCCCTTGCCCAATGGCCATGCCCAGGGGACTTCTGTCCCCTGGGCATGGTCATTGGGCATAGTGGCATGTAAGGGGGCACAAATCAGGCCCCCCTATGCCACAAAAAAAAAAAAATAATACCTTCCTGGACTTACCTTAATGTCCCTGGGGTGGGTCCCTCCAGCCTTGGGTGTCCTCCTGGGGTGGGCAAGGGTGGCAGGGGGTGTCCCTGGGGGCAGGGGAGGGCACCTCTGGGCTCATTCTGAGCCCACAGGTCCCTTAACGCCTGCCCTGACCCAGGCGCTAAAATCCGTCGCAAATGCGGGTTTTTTAGACCCGCCCACTCCCGGGCGTCATTTTTGCCCGGGAGTATAAATCCGACGCAATAGCATCGGAGTCATTTTTTAAGACGGGAACGCCTACCTTGCATATCATTAACGCAAGGAAGGTGTTCACGCAAAAAAATGACGCTAACTCCATGAACTTTGGCGCTAGACGCGTCTAACGCCAAAGTATAAATATGGAGTTAGTTTTGCGTCGAATTTGCGTCGAAAAAAACGACGCAAATTCGGCGCAAACGGAGTATAAATATGCCCCTTAATTTTGTTTTTTTACCCACATCTTTGACCCCACCCTGCCCTCATTGACCCCGCCCCCACTGCATGCAGCATCACGGTGCCCATATTTTTTTTAATGCTCTTCGACCACTGGGCTTACCCCCAACCTGTACACAATGCCAAAACACTTTTGTCAATTTAATGCGTGGACATTTTAGGAAGATGGATATCTTATGATACACTCTCACTCCAGGTGTGTCTAAGTGACATGGGCCATTGCTCACACTTAGAAAACGAAACTTAATAAGCCAGGAGATGTTGTCACAAACATAAAAAGACTGGGGCACTAGGTGAGTCCACTTCCAGAATATTGACACCTAATAACTGGTTCCCCTCACACCTATTACTGCTAAAATGAGGCTCAAATAAACCTGGAACTATCCAATAATAAACAAATGCAAGTGAATACAAACATGCTTAAAACCTGGTCAAGCATATGGAAGAGTCCTGCTATATCATTTACAACCTCTTAGATATGGTTGGGTGATATAGACCAGTACAAATTGTAAAACTTGACTAATGCAGCTTCAAGTACACATTATGATTGTTATGCGTATTTGCAATGGACACTATCACCCGCAAGGCTTCCTGGTGCTGAGTAGGTGTGTGTGCTTGCCCTGCCTGTGGTAGGTTGGTTAAATGAAAAGCCAGATCTTCTGCTTCTTACGAAATTCAAGAAGAGAAGAAGAGGCTGTGATGTGGAATGTGAGGCAATTCCACACTTTAGGAGAGATGTAAGAGAACACCAGTCTTCCTGATATGGTACTGTGTATGTGTAGGATGCGTGCCAGTAGGACTCCTGCGGACCAGAGGTGTATGGTTGGTTGGTGGAAGGAGTTGCAATTGTTTAGGTAGATGGTGATTGGATAAGCAACCTGTGTCCATGATCATAAAATAATAAAATACGTTTTGTCTTTATTTAAAGTTGAAACCTCATTAAAACATTTTTGAAGAACAGGAGAAGGCTATTAAATAGGAGAGCATAAGGGACATGTTTTGCAAAACTTGACAAAAACAGACATGTAAACGATAACTTCCCCAGAGTGTCCATAAGCAAACCATCTGCCGTCAAGTAGCAAACAACAATTAATTGTTTGTCTTGTGTTAGCAATAATTACTAAGCTCAAAAAAGGACATTAAAAACACGTGACAGTCACACCAGTTAACAATGCTATTTCTAAGAAAGGCATTTTTACATCATGTGCTACATTTTAGGTCATGCACTCTTCCTGCTTATTCGACCATATTTGGTTATTTTTCACATTTATAATATGTTGAATAAAATGAGAAAGCACTTTGTTACAGTCACCATTTGCAAATTACAAACCAGAGGGAAAAGTAGAACATTGGATTCATTCAATGGACATAGTATTTTAGTGCCTCTAGCAGACAACAGGAATGTGAAAGTCACTGGGTGCAAGATTTAGGGGCTTATTTAGAGTATGGCAAGTGTAGGACATCCACAGAATATTGGCCACTGTCCCGTCCGCTCAATTTAGAGTGCATGCATTGAAATACACTGTAAACAGGGCTGAGAGGACAGCTGCCAGTTTTGACAAGTGTCCCATATTCGCCAGATTACTAAATAAACCCTTCGTTCTCCTTGATCAGAATTTAAACATTTACGGGGATACCAGGATTTGGTTAGCCATTGATTGTAAGGTATAATGTAGATTGGAACAAACAATGTATGTGCCAGCTCTTTTACACTGCTGTACCTCATTTCTCTTGTATACAGGCTCATAACTTTAAAATAATAATCAGGGGACAGGCATCCTCACCTGGAATTGCAGCTTACACTTGTATCTAATGCAAAATTGAGAAACATTTTACTTTTGCGTAATATTTTTAGCACCTTTAATTATATTTATTACAGGCCTGAGCTACTCGATCAGCTAAGAGACGCTCGAGCTGATAAGAAAAGGCTTCGGAAAGTTTTAAGGGAATATGAAGATCACTTTTTAAGACAAACTGGAAGGTAAACATCACTGTAAAATGTGTATGATCCGTACATTGTTCTAATGATGCGTTATCTTAATACCATGTGTACTGTCCTAAAAAAAATATAAAACTCTTTGAGCCTGGTTCATAAAGGTTACCTTTCGCTTTTGAGTACTTTGCAATTTTGAATAAGATTACTACTGTTAGCTTATTTACAAAATCCAAGTGTAAATTACTACTAAAAAAACTGTACTAAGTCCAGCACCAGCAGGGCCAACCACTGGCACTTTACTACCCTCCATAAAAAATAATGGAGATAGGGAATTAAAATAAAACCGCATAGGAAATCATGTTAAATACAATTATTTTAGAAATCACTCTTAATATATGCATACAAATATTTCATATCATTATTTAAGTACAAAATATTTTATTAACCTATTTTGAATTTAATTTAAACTATCAGTTTTATTAAAAATAAGCAGATTATTTGTCATTAATTCTATACATCACTTATAATAATTATGAATTCATATTTAAACAGCTATTATATCTTTAGGTGGGATTTTTTAAATCCAAAATTAAGAAAAATAATTTGAATTTAATACATTTCCATTTATTAATGTTTTAATTCAAAATTAAGTGAATGGTGCAGATTTGTTTTTACATTTTGTTTTACATTTAAAATTAATCAAATGAATTTATATTCATATTTAACATAAAAATATTTTTAATACTGATTTTCGATTTAAATAAAATGTTCATATTTTTTCCTTTATTTTATAATGCTGAGAGCTACACTCTTACGGCAAAGTCTTCCTGTGGCAAAGGCTTCCTCTCTCACTTTTGTGCCTCTTCTGCTTTCCCCTGAGTGTTGCCTCTCATTCTTATCTTGTGCACCACCACCTTCTTGCTCCCTCCCGCACTTTCCTCACTCTGCTGCCTGGCATCTGTCACTTCTTACTTCTCCTGTATCTTTCGTTATTCCACCCACACATCCATCTTGTTCCTTTTTCCACTCCTCCCTCTTTCTCCTGTTTGTCACACATTGCTTTTCGGGCCTTCCTCTAGCTCTTTGCTGCTTGTCCCTAATGGCACAAAAACGAAAGCCAGTCTAGACTCGAGGCTTCCCTTCATTTCAAGGACATAGAAACAAACAAATTAGCAAAATCAAAAGGTCCCTTGTCGCTCAACCTTAATTTCACCGTGGAAAAAAACACAACACTCTCCATGGTTTAGACATTGAACTCTGACCTATTGTTTTTGCAAATGCTTGTAAAGCTTTCTTGACCTTATTAGGCCAAGTACACTTGGACTTGAAGGCCTTTTACTTCTTGATCTCTCTTAAGCCTTTGTGACAGGCGGGACAGCGATAGTGCGTGGGTGGGTGGGCAGGGCTTACTGCTTAGTCTCTTTCATTGTGCTCCATTTCTTGTGTGGATCCTTGAACTTCGAGAAGTTGTTTTTAAAAATGTAATCTCTTTCCTTCGATAAAACATTATACAACTACATGAGCACCTTTTGAAAGGTCTATAATTTTTTTTTATAATGGACAAACAACTCATTTATTTTGTTTTCTTTCCCGTGATCTGAGCACACCTTGATAGTCAAGATTTATTTATTTTTATTTATTTATGGCATTTGTAAAATGCACTGCCACTAAAATGGTGTCCTGGCACTGTAACATAAGCCTAAGCTGATAATAGTAACTAGAGAGATGCTAAAAAAAGAAGACCCTATTTCAGGAAGTCACGTTTTCAAGCCCTTTCTGAAAGGCATAAGGTCAACCAGGAGATGAAGGGAAATAGGTAATTGAATCCATAGCTGGGCTGTTTGGATAAAAAGGGCACACCCACCATATCTTACTTTCCTGAATCTAGCAATATGGACCAGATGAAGAAGAGCGAAGACATCTCCCCAGATAATATCTCCTGATCCTTTTTTTTCAGGGGGACTGGACCATGACCTTGGAGGATCTTAAAAATGATACAGAGAGATTCAAAGACAATCCTCTGCCTCAGTGAGAGCCAATGGGAACCAGTGCTTTTGAGGCTGAAGCACGTTGAAGTCTGTTTAGAGCTAAATTGGCAGCTAAACCCCTTGATCTCTGGAAAGCCTATTTACCACAAATTCAGGGACACCAAGCAGGAGGGTATTGCAATAGCCCTACCTGCTTAGAATGACACTGCGAACCACCAGCCCTCAAGCCGAATAAGGTAACAACAGAAGAATCTTCTGGAGGGTCCTAAGTAATGAAAAACGGGTGCCAGCAACTTTATTCACATGGCATTCCAGGTTAAGTTTATTGTCAAACATGACCCCCAGATTATGAACAGAAGCAGATAGATAACTCCATCAGTAGGTAGTGGCCAAAGTTTGGTGGGGGAGCAGGGCTGGAGACTTGTTTGCAGAGCAAACCATTAAATTTAAGAGAGTTGGAATTCAACCAGCCAATTATAATATTCATATAATCATGAAAATCATTCAGTACTGGCTGCCTTCAAGTGAGGAAATAAGCTGGGTGTCATCTTCATAGTTAATTAAGCCAACATTGTGAGATTTAATCACAGTGATCAGGGATATATATATATATATATGTTTATATAGATATACAGATATATATCTCAAATATACATGCGGATCCAATCTAATACCAAGCCGCAGACTCCGATAGAGGCCAGTCTGTTTGAAAACATGTCATGATTGACCGTGTTGAATGCAGCAGAAAGATCTAACAGGATCAGAACTGCTGACTGACCCTCATGAACCCATATTCTGAGTTCTTCCATAGCTGTAATTAAGGCTGATTCAGTCCCATGTCCTGGGCAAAAACCAAATTGTTCTTCTGCTAGTAGGTTATGATCTTCCACATACTAGGACAGCGTTTTACCAACAAAGCCCTCCAGATCTGAACTGGATACACCAAAAGGGAGATAGGTCTATAGCTACTAAGAGCTCTTTTATCAAGTGTCGGTTTCTATAGAGTAGGTGTGAATAAGGCCTTCTACTATGCCAAGGGCGCTGTGCCTGTTTGTAGCTATTAGCAGCATATTGGTGGGAATAACTCATCTGCCAATGCTTTCCAGCACTTATGAGGTAAAGGTTCCAGGGGTTAGCCGGAGGAAGTAGCTATGGCGATGGCTCTAAAACAATCCTCTGTTAAGGATTCAAATTGCTCCAATTTAATCCCATGATTCTCAGGTACAGAAGGGACCACATCAAGAAACCATTATATTCCTGCCAGCTTCCCGGTCTTCTGCAACTAAGCTAGAATGCCTAGATTGATGAGAGTCCTTAATGCCCTCCAAGTTTGTGTCCAAGATTGTGTTAATCTTGTTCTGAAAAAACTCTGCAAAATTATCTGAGAGGATTTATGACAGTATAATTTCCTGATTAACAAGTTCTGGGTTTGACACCTCTCTCAGAATGTCCAAAGCTTTTTTTTTGCATTGTTAGGCACAGCCACGATAGTATTAGCATAATACTCTCCTTTCACTCTGGCAATTTCCTTCTTATGATCACACAAGGAATCCTTGTGAGGGAAGCAAGATGACTGACTTCTGAAGATTTTCTAAGGTATTCCTGCCAATCAGATCCGTTTCTTTTTCACAATATTACAACAGTGGGGCAAATCGGATAGCTTCTTTCTGATTTTGAATATTCATGACAATTCTCAAGCAGGCTAACAGTCCTATAACTGCATGTGCATCAAGTAGCTACGTTTTCGGGGTTTTCAAAAACTGTTTGTGAAAAAATTCACCTTACCTGGAAAATGCAATGCATAAAGCCGAGCCCTGCATGTCTTTCAACTTTGGTGAATTTTCCTTCTGCTGGTTTTGAGATTTTGCACAGAAAGTTCCTTATTGTAGTTTTCCTTAAAACATTCAGATTGTTTTGTGGTCCGCCCTATACCTTTTTTATTTATTTCTCAGCAACCAAAATTTTCAGCGAGAAATGCTGTGCTTTGCCACAGTACAGCGGAACTCAAGACATTGGCAGGTTGCAGTGGTGACATTGACATGCTGACGGGTTGGGTGGGCGATGGATGTTGAACAATAGCATGACAATACACATATTGATCATATATATGTACATACTCCCTGAAATTACCCACCAGGGGTCTTAGTAAATCTAGAGGTGGAGAAATAATAGAGATTACACATTTTTGAGGTCGATCGCTGTGTTTTCACGTCAATTCCCACATGTTTTTATTTAGTCTTTCATTTTGAGTTTTCAGGCTTGTAACTTCTATTAACTGTCTTTTTGGAACATACAGGCCATTCTTATAAGGCATTGTTAGACCCGATTTCCTGGGCACCAGGCACTCAGCAGCTACCCTGCTACAATTGCATCAACTGGCGTGTCCCCCTGTGGTGTCCCGGGGCCTCAGTATTAGCATAATACTCTCCTTTCACTCTGGCAATTTCCTTCTTATGATCACACAAGGAATCCTTGTGAGGGAAGCAAGATGACTGACTTCTGAAGATTTTCTAAGGTATTCCTGCCAATCAGATCCGTTTCTTTTTCACAATATTACAACAGTGGGGCAAATCGGATAGCTTCTTTCTGATTTTGAATATTCATGACAATTCTCAAGCAGGCTAACAGTCCTATAACTGCATGTGCATCAAGTAGCTACGTTTTCGGGGTTTTCAAAAACTGTTTGTGAAAAAATTCACCTTACCTGGAAAATGCAATGCATAAAGCCGAGCCCTGCATGTCTTTCAACTTTGGTGAATTTTCCTTCTGCTGGTTTTGAGATTTTGCAAAGAAAGTTCCTTATTGTAGTTTTCCTTAAAACATTCAGATTGTTTTGTGGTCCGCCCTATACCTTTTTTATTTATTTCTCAGCAACCAAAATTTTCAGCGAGAAATGCTGTGCTTTGCCACAGTACAGCGGAACTCAAGACATTGGCAGGTTGCAGTGGTGACATTGACATGCTGACGGGTTGGGTGGGCGATGGATGTTGAACAATAGCATGACAATACACATATTGATCATATATATGTACATACTCCCTGAAATTACCCACCAGGGGTCTTAGTAAATCTAGAGGTGGAGAAATAATAGAGATTACACATTTTTGAGGTCGATCGCTGTGTTTTCACGTCAATTCCCACATGTTTTTATTTAGTCTTTCATTTTGAGTTTTCAGGCTTGTAACTTCTATTAACTGTCTTTTTGGAACATACAGGCCATTCTTATAAGGCATTGTTAGACCCGATTTCCTGGGCACCAGGCACTCAGCAGCTACCCTGCTACAATTGCATCAACTGGCGTGTCCCCCTGTGGTGTCCCGGGGCCTCAGTATTAGTGGACCCAAAACTGGATAACCAAATACTCCTCTCCATCACTTGACTCTCTCAGGATAGAGGGGCAGAGCAGTCCAAAGCTTACTCAAGTAGATGAGGTGGGTTTAGACATTCAGAATACAGGGTACACTGTACTAGTAGCTAATAGGATAAATGTCCAGTCAGTGCTTTACCTTTTAAAAAGAAAAGTATTTTAATACACATTAGAGAAATTGACTGCACATAAAACTTTGATAAATAGTGAAAACCAGACATCTCTACAAACCTCTGGGCCATAGATATGACCCCAAACAGTGTTATAGTGCATAGACACTAAGCACTATACAGACACAGTTAGCATGTAGACACACAATTAGCATTGCATATTACAGACCATGTTGCACAGGGTTGTTCTCATTCACTTGAGGAATGATACCAATCCTTGTATGGCGGTGGTGTCGTTTCAGCATTTGATGTGAAGTCAAACATTCCAGATCAGCCCCAGAACCTTCCACTCAAAGAACAGAAGTGCTCGCCCGTCCTTAGCAAGGACACCACTCTAGTGGCGTCAGGGATCTGATCACAGGTGCCTGATGTCTTGGCACAGCTTATTGGAGTCCCACTAGACCAGTAGCCACTGGCTAGCTGTAGGAGGTTATTAGCTAGCCAGAGTGCCAGTACACCCTGGTACCCCCATGTGTCACAAAGTGAAATGTAGGGGGCTTGTACCACATGACACTCTTCCCAGCTACAGATTGTAACTGTACGTATCCCATGCTCCAACTGCACAGGGAAGGGGTCTGGGCAGAAGTGACCTCACCTTTAAAGGCTTGGTGGAATCAAGCTTCCCCGTCTCCCTCTGTTGGTGTGCTGGAAGCCTTTTTATCTGGAGCAGCTCTTTGCAATTTCTTTGTCTTCCCAACCGATGCTACTCCACTCGACAAGCCCAACAAACAGCTGGTCCTCTGCATCTGCATTCAGGTTTCCGATTGCTCCTTCTGCTCTTTCAAAGCTGGCAAATTACTTCACAGCAGAACCCATCTATCACAGAGGAAACTCAAGTTCAGGCACGGTGAGCGAGCTGCCTTGCCTTTACACTGCGCACCCACAGCGGCCCTCTGTAGATGTTTGTTAGAATCGAAGACCAGTCTTGTACAACCACTGACCACTCAGGCCAGATTTTTATCACCTCTGATTGATAGGCTGATCCAATCAGAGGGCCTGCTACTTTTGAATCCTGGGTGCCCTTCCAATCATTAGGCGTATCTGTGTCATGCTCACTGCATGTATAAGACGTGTAGGATGAGTTACTGGGCTTTAGGACAGGCTCTTGGTATCAGCCCGGGCTATTCTCCAGTGAGGAATTTTAGTTACTCCAGACCAGGAGGCACTGAACATCACCCCTCCCAGCAGTGTTAGGGCAGCAGGGCAGCTAAAACATATAGAGCAAGTGTCCACCCCATCCCACCAAGCTTCTTCAAGGAATAAGAAGGAGCACTTGGGAGCAGGAATGTAAAGCAGAACAGCTCAGCTCACATTAAATGGGAGGGAAGTAGCCACTCTCTGTGACATAGGGGTGCACTATGCATGCCCCCCTCCCCCGACCTCAGAGCTCTAGGGTCTCAGTTCATGTAAACAGGGAGATCCTCAGTGGACATTCATGTTTGTCATGTTCACTGAGGTAGGGATTCAGAAACCATAAAGTAACTTTCAAGTGACTTGCCTGTAGATCACCATAAGGCAGGGGAAAAACACTCTCGAGAGAAATGCAGAAGACTTACTGTTACAACAGGCAGCTAGTGTGGAATTTGACTAATGGTGGTTCTGTAAAAAGAGGTGTTCCTTGTGAGCAGTTTTGATATGATTAGTGAGATGGATCACAGTCCAGCAGCATGAGAGTTCTAGTGTAGTTGGCTCAGTAAGTCAAAAAGGTTAACATTTCGATGCTTGGTGCTGCACATAGAGATTTTACTGTGACTAGGAGGTTTCTATTGGGAGTAGCTATGTTTATGTTCAGGATTCCAGAAAGATCGTTTGATGAGAAAATCAATAGCTCGTAAAGAGCTGTTTCTTAATAATAACCTGTGTTAGCGCGTCAGACCTTAATAAGTAAACTTACAAGGGGACGCGTATAGGTCAATGAACCTTTTATCTCATTCAGGATGTCCTTACCATAGTTGCAGAACAGAAACAATAATCAATACATAATAAACATTAGTCAAATCAATAGCCAATAATCAATGTTGTCAGTAATTGTCACGCACCATGACCTTTTGGCCATGATTAACCACACCTTTAGTAAAAGTTTAGTAATTTTATTTCCCTTATATTAACAATGCTAAAGTCATGTAGATTAATCTCAAGATCAAATGAAACACATATAAAAACAGTACCGGTTGACCAAAGCGACGGAAGAAACACAATCTAATCAAGGCTTGAATCACAATACATTCTAAAGCAACGGTACAGATCAATAACAAAGTTAGTTGTGTCAGTCAGTCAAAATCCTTTATTCAGCAAAATGGCCTAAAAGCACGAACCATTATATACAGATTAAAAGTTGAAATACATTAAAAGATATGCAAAGTATTGTTTACAAAACATTTTAGCAGCATAGCCCGAATCCAAATCTAATTACACTACCATATCAGCAAATTCATGTCAATTCCTGGTAGCAATAGCAAGTCTAGAAAGATTTAAAACAGAATAATAAATTTGATACCCTTTGATTTTATGCAAGGTCATAGTAGCCTTGTAGTGCGAAACTTTTAACTAAATTATAAAAACAGTATAAAATTATTTAAGAACACCAAAGGTATGCAGGATAAAATGACACATGCTCACTTATATCAGAAATCACAAATTCATTTTAGAGTTATATCCATTTCCAAGTTAAACTATTTTACAACTGTATCAACAGATTCATATTGTTTCCTGATAGCGATAGCAGATCTAATAACATTTAATACAGGATAACAGATTTGAATTTCTGGCAGTTTTTGAACATAAGTCATAGCATCCTTGTAATATATGAACTTTAATTTACGTAAAAGGGGCAATATAAAAGCATATTTAGGGATAGTATAAAGGGTACAAAATAGAAAAAAGTGACATGTGCTCTGCTTAGATCTGGCATCACATGGACAAGGTGGAAGCTCTTTTTGCCAAATACATTGTTTTGGGAAGGCCACTCTATAATGATTTAAGTTTAATCTGAATGAAGTTAGAAAGGAGCATATTAATGGGCTCAAGAACCAAGTTAAATAGAGTTCCCTAGTAACCACAGTTGAAATCTGGACATAAGGTTCAAAGGTTTTCAATTTCAGGGCACTATGAAATCTGAGGCTCAGGGTATAATCAGTTTGCCGTTGTTTCACCGCCTCCTTTGCACTTATAGGCAAGGACTCTGGGTCTGTAAACATGTTCTCAAGCCCCACATTTTGAAAAGATGTTTGCAAATATGAGAGCCAAGGAATTCTATTTGATTTGGACATTTGTAAACAATCAGTCATACACTCTTGTACCAAGCTAGCCGGTTTCTCCAGCATCAAAGCCACAGCAGAAGTGGGGCGACAGCAATCAAATCCTTTATATACCGTAAACCCAGTTCCTTATGGCAAATGATAATTGCTGCATTCTTGGGTACCAACAGTAGTCTGTGGGCAAATTTGTATAAGTCTACTTTAACGTAACCCCACAAACCCGCCCCATATGTAGCTGCTGATACACACTTTGACTTATAGAGCGTAACAATCTGAGATATTGGTCTAAGGCTCAATTTACAGGCGAAGCGAAATATCGAGTATGGAGTCAATTATATAAGTGGGGTTGTTTAAGATATCTTTCTTCTTGTTACATTCATTTGATATATCAAAGGATATCAGTAGTCTAACATTATTTCTCGGTTGTATGTAACTTCTCTTTTTGGACACTGGAGCTAGTTTTATATTCTTAGCCCTTCTACCCTCTTTCCTCTTTTTCAAAGGTGGAAATCCACCTGGAAACAATCAGGGGTTAATTCTATGTTTAGTTCCTTACTTTTACTTGAGTCTTGCAGGGATGGAGCACAGATTCCAGACTGTAAAATGCCTGAGTTAGAATCCCTCAAAGGTGACTGTTCCACTTGCGTAGAATTTATAAAAACAGTAGGTTCCAGGGGTGGCCTCTGAGCAGATTTCTGGACAGCCCCAATCTTTTCCTCTACTTGCTCTAATTCAGATTTTATAGTCCCTATAAAGGATGATAAATAGCAAGTAATTGACGTTTGAGCTAAAGAGCCCAGTCCGCCCTCCCCTTTTAGCTTACTATTCTTTCTTTTCCCCATTAAAGTGGGTAATCCACAGACCTTAGGGATTCTGCGTTAAAAAAAAAAGCTTAACCACTCCCCTAAATGGAGGGGGCCCGACCCGACCTAATCTGGCCGTTGACGGGCCTAGACGGGCCCAGTCTTGGCCCGGACTTCGCCCGGGCACATGATCAGGCGCATCCTGCGCACATCCTGCTCTGCGGGAGTGCAGAGCCGTTAATATACAGGCCGGTGCCTGTCTCCTCCTCTGCCCGCTCGTTGCTGCTTGGGGCTTGGAGTACATCCCCTCCGAATCAGGTTACAGCACGTCCCATATGTGAAGAGTCTAGCTCATAGTGTACACAAGCCCCAGATCTCCTCAATAGGCACCTCTCACTGTGTCTTACCTCCTTCCACGTTGATGTCCAGAAAGATCTGAAGCATGTCGATGACAAGGATCAGCCGCTTCCCCATCCTGGCTTGGTCCTTGAAAAACCACTCTATCTAAATTTTTGTGAAATTCCATAGAAATCTACTGCAGGCTTCAGGGAGGGGGCGAGCCCCTCTCACCGTCTGCAGTGGAGGCGTGGGGGAGGACAGGGAGTGTCAGGCAGGCACCAGCAGCAGAGAAGGACTCCTGGGAGAGGCCAAAGTCAGTTGTGATTAAGTAATCACATACATCGAATTCAGCAAGATAGCTCGTCAAACATTTGTCCCTGCAATTTGTCAGTCGTCATGTGAACAGCCTCAACTAACCCAGATTAGCATCAGCATGTGGGGCTTCATGCAAAACAATTTTAGTACACAAATTTAGAAAACATCTACTTAGAAAAACTATTAAGACAGCGGAGTTGGTACATAGAAAGAAAAGGCACAACAATGCAATTCAGTCACATTGTCATGCCATACCTATCCACAGTATGGGTCAGCAAGCAGAATCAGTCTCTCGTCCTCAAGTCATCAGTCGATCAGCAAAACATCAGGCTCCCAGTCAGAGAGTAATGAGTCCAGTGACAGAATCTCGAATCTCTTCTTCTCAATATCGTATCTCATAACGATGTAAGATCTGAAAAGTCTGATCTAATTTGAACCTCATCTCCTCTGTCACGTTGTTATATCAAAGTCACCCAAACTATCCTCTAATTCCCAATTGGTAATTTAATCGTATGTTATTACTCTGTCCAGTGAAAGTTCTATACCAAATCTATGAATTCTAATATTTCACACTTCACACTTCGTTGATTGGTCTGCTTTACGATGTTCTCATCATCCGGCTCATCAGGTATCGAATTTGTTGCATCTTCCTCTCCAGTCAGTGTCTTCATTGTTCGCGTCCTGGGAAAGAACCTCTTTCACACATTACACACGTCTCTATACATTTTAAGGACATTATCTCCTGTTAGTCGGTTCTCATGGAAAGCTTCTGCTAAGCATTTTAACAAGAAAACAAGCATCTCACAGTTAGTTCACTCTGTCAGCATTTTTATTAGTTAAGAAATACAGCTTCTGCATGAGGCCTGGCAAAACTAGGCCAAGGCACTCGCTAAGTTAAGGCCTACAATTAATAAGCTAGGACATACTTCATAACCCTTAATATGGGTTGTGTGTCAGAACAACGCAGGTCTTTAGCACGCCTGCCTTAAGAACGCTGCTGAAACCACAAATGCATCTCTGCAATGCATTCTTTTACCACGCAAGTCATTACAACGACTTGCCCTGGGGACTTTGGAATAGTATAGTTTACTATTCCAACTCCAGTCAGCGCCACAGTAGGGAAAGTGTTTGACTTAAATTCCCACGTCAGTCCAAAAACACTTTCCCTAAGGCAAGTCGTTGTAATGACTTGAGTGGTAAAGGAATGTGTTGTAAGGACGCATTCGTGGTTCAGGCCGTGTTGTAAAGGCACAACGTGACTCGAGCCGCGTTGTTAAGGCTGTTTCCCCTTAAAATGACATATTACTACATTAATCTAATACATTTTCAATATTTCATAAGTATTAATAATTATTCAGTACATTTCGTGAACACTGGTGGCCATTTTTCGAGGTTACAATTTCAAACGTGCACATTCTTTTTCTCTACATTATTCATTTTCTACATGTCATATTCAAAATACGTGAAACACTTATCAATAATTTCTAATTAAGACATCTGCTTCAGCACCTGTCAGCTTGTTGACAGAAATGAGAAAGGGTGGTGTGTGTCTAGAAAGATTATGTGGGGCCACTGAGCAACATTTACATTATAATCCAGCGGCATAAAGCAAGACAGCGGAAAAACTTCCAAGTAATGTTTTACAGCAGTTAAGTTTGGTAAGGACTAGTGAGGACATCAGTGTCCTAGCTGTGTGAAAGAAAATGTTCTGTTGGGTTTTCCATATGTTCGGTAGCTAAAGGTGAGTAGCTGTTGCAGTGTTAGTTATAAAAGTTTCCAGACTCAACGAGATGTGGAAGTGTTCAAGATGTTAGGAAGAAAAGGATGCAGCAGGCAACGAAGACAGATGCTACTGCAGATGAAAAATAGATCATTTCATTTTGTAATGAATTCAACATAAGTGAGCAGACTGACATCCTGAAGCAGATGGCTACAAGTCTACTTGAAATCGAGATTTGGAGGTGAAAAGTAAAGGTGGGGAATTAAAGAAATATTTGAGTATCATGTGGACAGAGGTCAGAAAAGCTGATGTATGTGATGGCATAGCAAAGAGATGTAGTGTAGACGAAGAATAAGAATGACATAGGGCAACACATGTGGGTGCCATCCGCTAGATGTGTGGGACTGAAGAGGGAGGAAATCAAGAGAATGAAAAGTAATGATCTGAAAGAAAATGAAAACCAGCTGAGTGCATACCGAGTGATTCCATGATTGTTAGAGTGGATATTGGATTTGGGAGATCTATAGTAATAAATGCTGCTCAGCAATCAAGAAGTTATAAAAACAGAAGACATGGTAGTGGTGGACAGAGGTTATGAAGCTGGACACTAAATGGGTGATTTCTGTTGACTGTAATCCATGGAATCCAGTTTGATGGGGATTAAGTGGATTATATGTAGTGAGGGAGTAGAAGTATTTTTTAAGACAATGGGAGTAGAGAAGCTGGACAATGATTAGTGGGGGCTGGGGGTTAGTAGTATTTTTTTTTTTTTTTTTTAGCAGAGGCGATACCACCTAAAACCTGTTGTTAGTAGGATATGGACTTGCATTTAAACTGTGAGTGAGGAGAGATGTCAGGCAAGCCAGCACATGACTGAAAGGGTCAGGTGATGTCCATAAGAGTTAGGTGAATTCGAGGGTGGAAATTCGATTGGTGGGAGAAATGAGAAAATCTACAGAAAGTGGGAAATAATAGGTGGGAAGTGTGTGACGTACAAAGCTTGAGGTAACAGAATTACACTGTCTGAGATCTTTGCGGAGAAACATGAGGCAAAGGTGTCAGCTGAGAGGGAGGTTGGTGCCTAGGGGAAGGCTAGAGAGAAATTATTAAATGTTGGGACAAGTCATCATTGATGGGAGCGTAGTGAGTAGAAGGTTTCTATGCAGAAAGAGGATTTGGCATTTAGGAAGGTGGAATTGAGGATATTTAGGACATGTTTGTATGCATCAATATGTTCTGTATATTTGGGTGCTTAGGTGTAAGTAATCCAGATTTGTGGCTGGATTAACCCTGTTATCAGTTGCTTCGGATATTTGTGAGTTAATTGTTGATCTTGGTTTGCTGTTAAGCAGTGGCGGCCGGCAGGTTTAGGATGGAGGGGGGCGGGCGGGATGCACACACACACACACACACACACGCACTCATTCTTTCACACACAGACACGCATGCACGCACGCACATCCATTAACAACATTGATACCATTCAAACATGCACGCACGCACCAAACATTCATTTTAAAAGATCGCACACACTCATTCTTTCACACACACACGCACGTACATCCATTAACAACACTCATAACACTCAAACATGCACATGCGCACCAAACATTCAATTTAAAACATCACACACACACACTTACCTTCAGCCTCCAGGTCCCAGGAGGGTTGGGACTGCTGCCTTCCCTCATTGGCTGACCTTAGCTCAGCCAATGAGGGAAGGCAGCAGTCGTCACAGAGTGGGATGGGGTTAGTAAGACTGCTGATCCCACCCCACTCTGTGACGAGGTGTCACTGATTGACACTTGCCCTGGGCACTTCAGGGCTTAAACCTGAAGCGCCCAGGGAGAGAGTCTATTGGTGACGCTTTCCTCGTCACCCAGGGGAGGGCCTCGAGGCACCTTTGCTGAGCTGAGGAGGTCACGCCCATAAGGGCTGTGACCTCCTCAGCCCAGCAAAGTCCAGCTCAGGCAGCCAGGAGTGTGCGAAAATCTCTCATGTCTGCTCCTGGCTGCCTGAGCTGAGCATGGAGAGTGTCTGTCAGGCTGACCTTTGTTCAGCCTGACGGACACTCTTCATTAGGGGCAAAAGGTGGCGGGCGTGGCCCCTCCCCTCTAAAGGACAGGCCGCCACTGCTGTTAAGTCTGTGACAATGTGGGGGATTTACTAGGCTTGTGAGGCAGTTATGAATTTAATTTAGGAATTATGGTAGAGCGTTTGGTGGATGCTTGTGTTTCTGGGATATTGGAGATAGTGCAGTGTTAGTGGAGAGGAAGCTAACATGTGTGATGCATGGTTACAGGGAGAAGATTAATGGTGGGTGGAATATAAATGTCTTGGAAAGCAGGGTCAGAACACATGGATTTCCACGTGGGTGCCAAAGGGGTGAGTGGTTAGCAGTGAGTGGTCAAAGAGAAATTGTGTGAGTTGGTTGGAACACATTTACGGTCACAAAAAAAGATAAGCATGTAGAAGGGGATAGTGATTCTGTAATGTAAAGCGTTCATCATGAAACATGCTGAGTTTGAATGGTTAGAGTAATGTAGTAATAATCTGAATGTTAGATAGTCTAAGAGCAGTAGGAAAGTGATGTCCAAAGGATGACAGTGAGGGGGCTGTTACTGGGTCAGGGTGATTAAGAATAATTTATTGAGATTAAGGCCAACTCTTCTGCCTTTTTGTTTTATGTGTGTGAGGGGAAAAAGTGTCAAATCTGATATGAAGGGCACCCAGTGTTGCATTTGTGGATTGATTTATGACTCTATTAACATGGCTATGAAGTGTAGGAAAGGAGGTGAGAGTCAGTGTATTCTGCTGTGCAGGTGGCCTTTAGATGGATTACGTGTTCCATAGAATGATAAAGGTCAAAGTATAGAGTTGTGATCCTTGTGCACACGTTTGTTTTGTGTTTATTCAATGTGGGTAAAATCATATGGGTGGAGAAGGATTCACCTGTGTGATGAAACGGAGAGTGTGGTAGAGAAGAATGTAATCTAGTGGTGATGGGTTAGTGGTATTTTATTAGGTATGAGGATTGCCCAAAGCCAATAGTGATAGAAGTATTAGTATGGTGAACCTAGTTATGTGAGGTAACATGATGTAATCTGGAATAGGGTGCTAAACCAAGAGCAGAACAATATCACTGGAAATGATAGACATGTGGGGTGCAACCTGTCAATGGGACCTGTTTCTACCTGGGGAAAGCCGCCGCCGATCCTAAACCGGCCACTGACGACTGCAAGTACCGTCTTGCCTGCCTGCATTACCAGCGACTGACGGCGCTACAGAAACGTGCGGTGGTCCTGTGGCGCGGGACATGCCCGGGCCCAGGGCAGGCCCTTCTGCACCAGTACATGGTTGGACAAGGCTAGGCTGGGGCCCTCTCCCACATCAACCCATTGGTAGTAAGATAATATCTTTCTAGGTTATTTTATCAAAGGCTTGGGGCTTTTTGTATATTATTAGAGTGTGTCTGAGGTATGGTCGTTGTGGGTTTATTAACCCTTGATGAGTGGTGTTCATTTTGTACTAGTGGAAAGGCACTGTACTTTTGTATTCTCTTGGCTTGTTATATATTGACTGAGCCCTGTTGTAAAAAATACAGCAATTGATCGAATTTTAGAGAGAGCAATTGGGGTGGTAAACCCTGAGATTGAATTGTCAGAGAGAAGGCTCTCGCTGGGCCTAGTTACGGCAGCACTTGTTGTTCATTCAGAAGGAGGTAACTCTTTGTTAAACTCCCCTAGTTTTCTGCAGTGCTGTGCAGGTTATCCAACTCTCATGTCTGATTTATTTGAGGGCACGAGTAATCACCGCCTAGACTTAAGCCCACCAAAGAGAAAAAAGCTAATGGCATAACTAGAGTGAAAGCCAAAGATAACACAAGTAAATCACAAATGGGTATATCACAGCGACACTCTACAGAAGATATACAGGAGAGGTCGGGGAAAGATACCCCTATGGTTCAGCAACCGGTATTCAAATCTACATATGATGATCAAGTACCTTGCTCCTCTATTCAAGCTCCTTTGGACCCCTACACTGTTAACGGCAAAGAGTTCCTTAGAGATATAAATAGGCAGAAACTTGCCACCCTTTTGTCATGTCTAGATGATATGGCACTTCAAATAACAGCTCTGAAAAATATGTTAAATAAAAGACAGAGGACCTGTAAAATTGAATTCTGTGGTCTCCCTCCTGACTAACAGGCCTATAGAGGCAAATTTCAAAGTGGCCCCCTGACCAACAGGCCCACAGAGGCAACTACTAAAGTGATAGAGGAGCAGAGTAGTCTGGGGAACAAGAATAAAGAGAAAGAATCAATACAAACCCCTATAGCTCCAAATGTTCCCAGCCCATCATTAGGCCTATCAAATAACAATCTGAACAATAACTTAGATTTACAGGGAAAGATAGTTGGTTAGGTCCAACGTTATGCTGAGGGTTGTCCCCATCTTCCTCCCGAGTGTACCCCCTACACCATCATGCTAAAGGATGTTCCTGTTGTCCCAAAGGAGGTTAGCGAAGATTATATTGACTTGTAAAAGAAGACGGAGTATTGCCCGAAACTAAATGTGGGATGGGTGGGGGATTTGTTTCTGGAGGTGATGCAAATAAAGCGAAAGGCATGGCTGGGTGTTCACCGAAAAGAAACTACAGGGGACTGAATAATAGTACATTTTAGAAGTCCATGTATTGTTACAAAATTATTACAGTACTTAGCGGAAGGATCCCCTTTTTTGAGCAAAATAGAAGCCCTTCCCGGTTACTTTTACAAACCAGTTAGACATAGTAGACCCGTGCTGCAGTTTCTTCTACAAATTGTGCTGATTACTCATGGGTAAGACAACAAGGAAGGCAGCAGGAACTGATTTGTAAGACTTCAGCCCCCATTGCTATAACAAACAGATTTGCCCCACTATCCCAGTTAGATGATCAGGATTGACAGACACAGGATATTGTGTCTGTTAGTGGGGATAGAGGATTAGAACCACAGTGTCCACATAGTCAAAAAAAGAATGGGCTGGAGGCAGTTAATACAACAGATAACTTGAACAAAGATTTCATTATTAAATGCATGAATGTGGCAGGTGTCAAATTTAAGATGCATAATCCAGATTGGTTAAAAAATGATAACATCTGCCCAGCTAATATGTTTACAGAAAATCTGGAGTATGGATGATTTTTATATAGATAAGTTATTTTCTATCCAAACAACAGCTATCCCTTTGGTAAATGGGCGAGTCAAATGGGGTTTGGCAATACGTATTTCTAATCTATCATCCATCACTGTTAAGAAAACCTTGACCAAATCCCCTTATTATCAGGTGGCTTACCGATTCATAGACCAAAGGTATGAGGTCATCTTAATATATTTTTACAATAATGTCTGCAATAATACATGTAGTCGAATTATAGATTTGGGAAATGAATTGGAGGTTTTTGCAAATAAGGTGGGCTCAAATTATACATACCTCTGGGTTGGTGATTTTAATACAGGAAAATGGCAGAATAATAGTAGTCCACGTTATCACAAATTGTTTTGGGGGTGCCAACCCCATTTTATACATGATCCCTATGGGTACTGGCTAAATGAACTATTATATGAATTAAATCCAGAAATAATAGAATAGGAACCAGGAGAAAATACCTCTGGGTTGCCAATCGTTTATGATAAAAGGCCTTTCCTATCATTGCCGTATAATGATTTCAGCCAAAGATTTAAAACTGATGAACACCCTTAAAATAGAAAATACTGTGCTTAGTGACCATGCTATGCTAAATGTTTCCTGAAATATTTGTCATAATAAGCCATAGGAAACGGAAGCTGTGCCATTGATTAAAACTGCTGGAACAAATGGGGTTACCTTAAAATGGGCAGGGATAAATGAACTTAAAATACTGTATGCCATCATACGAGAGCAATGGGATTCTTTAGCTACATGTACAGAATAGGCGGCAGTTTATGAAAGGCTGGCGGAGGGCTTTTATCAAATGAAAACAGCAATTGGCAAAATTTTACATATGCTAGCAAGAGAAGAAATAATCCTGGGTGGTTTAACTCCCTTTGCACTAGAACAAATCGGGCACTCAGAAGGGCTCTACACGAAACACCGAGAAATGGTGGGAAATTAAGGAACTTTGGAAAAACTATAGGACGGTGTTAGACAGAAAAAAGAAGGAATTTTCAGTGCTGGCCTGGGCAGATCGAAACTGGAAATAACAGTTTGTTCCGGAAAACGGTACATTTCTCTTTTATCAAAAGAACGTATTACTCCAGCTTTGGAGGTTTCTGTTTTACCAGATCATTGGATTACACCTTTTGAACGCATTTTCAATTCAGATAACATTCCCACTGATGTGTCTCTGTGTCTTCCAAGTACAATTAATTTTGAGCTTTTCGAGCAAATTACCATGGAGCAAGTCAGTGTAGCCTCAAAGAATAGTTCCCAAGGAAAGGCCCGGGTCCCCAGTAGATGTTTTTAAGTCTCATGCATCGCTAAGGGTTTTGATTTTAACACAAAGCAAACGGTTAGTTCCCGAAATCCTGGAGCTATAGTGTGATCGTCCCTATTTTTAAAAATGGGAACTGAGGCGATGCTATTGCCCCATATCCCTGCTGGATTATCTGTCGAAACTATGGGTAGGGTGATCATAGCGAGGCTGGAATCCTGGGTCCAGGAAAAAAAGTATATTGACTGAATCACAATCTGGGATTAGGAAGGAGAAAGGTACCGTGGAACAGGGAATAAATTTACATTTTATAATCAGTAAGTATAAAAGGGCCAGGGAGGTGCATATCCATCTGTGTTTTGCAGATTTGCCCAGTGCCTTCCACCTGGTGATTCATGCGAAGTAATGCAGGTGTTAATAGCTATGGGCTCTCCGAATGATTCTTAAGCTTCCTGTGTGTGTTATAGGAAGAGTGAGGAAAGTACAAATACATTTCGGGTGACCTGGGGGATTAGGCAGGGATGCATACTCACACCATTGGATGGCTTCCTGCAGGATATAAATGCCGATGCCCCCAGGGTGGGTTCTTGTATTACCCCAATTCTACGTAGACAACACAGTACTTTTATCGAGGGTAACAGTTGTGTTTTAGCGACTGATAACTAACTGTGTTACTTTTATAATGAAGGAGAGCAGAGATATAAAATTGAACTTAACTAAGACCTACACCATGGTATGTGGGAAAAGCTGAAATCAGGGGAAAGGGTAGTTTGTTAAGGGTCAAAAGCTAGAAGATGTGAAAACCTGTAGTTACCTGGGTACTGTTTTCTCATAGAATGGTGATCGGTCGTTTCATATGAAAACATTCATACCCTAGTTCTGTTCTGACTGTTAACCTATGAGACCCCCTATGGAAATTTGCATAAAAAGTGATAGACATTGTCAGTAATACTTATCTGTGATTATTGTATTAAGATAATACACTTTGGTTTTTACTGATTTGGACAACCGTTTGTCTATTTTATGGTTTGATTTCTTTTTAAAGCGTAAATATTTGTTTTAATGAATTTATTGTACATCTGTTTTTATTTAAATGTCTGAGGATTTTCTATGTAATTAGGGCTTCTTAC
This sequence comes from Pleurodeles waltl, assembly GCF_031143425.1. Taxonomy (NCBI): domain Eukaryota; kingdom Metazoa; phylum Chordata; class Amphibia; order Caudata; family Salamandridae; genus Pleurodeles; species Pleurodeles waltl. The sequence continues at coordinate 1,463,715,991 of NC_090445.1, forward strand.
CTCTTGTTCTTTTATGGATTTGAATACAAATCCGAATAAAGATAGTTCTGATCTGATAGACATGTCAATGGAAGAGCATTTCAAATGCATTACTAATATGAACAAGCATTGGCAAAGCCAATAGGTCTTGCCTAAGGCTTTTCCAAAATGTTTTGGCCATGTTTACTGTGCCACTGTATAATCACAGAATTCCAATGGCCCTGCTGATGGTGCAGCATACATTTTAGGGCACTGGTGAACTCCTGGCCCCCATTATTTCCAGGTAATATTTATGTTGTAGAACTGACCACTTAATAAAACAAGACTACACAGTGAGATCAATTATAGCAAATTGCGAGAGAACCAGGTGGTGGGAAGCCCTGGAGAGAGCATGGAGTGCTACTGTCCCAGGCAAGCCCTGGAGAGAGCCTGGAGTGCTACTGTCCCAGGCAAGAGAAGCACGTCCAGTGGGTAGACTAAATGGGGTGGGCAGTGGGGTAGTATGTGAATAGGACAAGGGCAAGGGGAAGGGACACGGGGGCAGTGCACAGTAGAAAGGAGAAGCAAATAAAACACATGATGGGTTAGTGATATATGCAAAACCCAAGTTGAAATGTAATGTGTAAAGTGTGGGTAGATTTGCCATGGGTTATGTCACTGTGCTTCTTTTTTGTTCTTGCTGTAAGTGTAAGAAATACAGACATGTGCCTAGTTGTATGTGTTTACACTGGTAACACCAGGAAGTCAAATGATTTGACATGTCAATGGTTCCTCTAAATTCCTCACAAGATTTCAGACACTGCCTCAGTTTAGAAGTGGTCGAAATAATAGCAGATTGCATTTCATATAGTGTCTTGAGACATGTTATTGGTGTAAATAACAGAGAGTATCATTACCAAGTTAAATTATACACAAGTAATTAACACTTGAAGACTGGAATTTTGAGTCAGCCATATCAGGATTCAAACTTGTGGCCGGAAGATCACTGCATAGCTCAGCCATCACCATATAGATCACAGAGTCATCCAGCTGATTATGGTATTACTGTTGTGACTACATCCTCATTGCATAGCCTATGAGATGCTGAACATGGTCTTCAGGGAATGAATGCAGTAAGCCTGCTGGGGCACACAATTTGAATGAACATGATTAATGATCACTGTCCAAACCACTTAATATAGACAACTTTATACATGCATGTCTAGCCAGAATCTCTCTGCCTCGATTTAGGAGATGACAGCCCTTCAATATTCCTATGAATAAAAAAGAGACATGTGACTGGTCCAGTGCTAACACAATCTGGATGCCACCAATCTGCCATGTTAATATATTTTCCTAATCAGAGCTGCTCATGTAACCCACACTGCTGGCACAAGTTATCTAGCAGTGGGTTAATGATAATTAGATTTATATGTTTCTGTTCAACCCTGAACTACCATCAAGTCATTATGATCATCCATGTAGATTCATAGCAGGACCAGTCTATGTGAATCCTGACCAGGTCCCACAACTGTAATGATGCCCACTCTGCACCCTGACCAGGACACTCCTCTCCAGCAACACTGACTGTGCACCTTCCCAGAGCCGCTACCTGCAGTGATATCGACTGTACACCCTGACCGTTGCAGAATCTCCCTCCACTCTGTTCACCCTCAACCCCTCCTCCCAGCCTCCCTACCTCCCAAGAGACCTGCTGGGGCTTACTCACATGAACTGGAATGTGTAATTTGATTGATGCTGCATGCTGTTTAGTTATGTCCTGAAACTGTCATCAGTGTGAAGTAAGCCACTAGAGAGTGAATAATTCTTACTGAATTAAATTATGATATAATGGGCTAAAATATTAAAAGCTGTATTTTTGTATGCTTAGCCGTGTTAATATATTTTCTATAGTAAAACCAGGGTCATTGGAATTATAAGATTATATGGCAGCTGCATTTTCTGCATAATTCTGTATACCACATAATCCATTAAATGCTGTACAATCTGATAATCAACTCTTAACACAGCCCAGACTCCTAATTTAGGTAGATATTGAACCTCCCTCAATTCCCTCAGCGGCACACGTAAATGCCTGTTGCTCATATGCCTCTTTGATACATATGCTGCTGTTGTACCTCGGGTGCCTGGGCTATCCTCTTTGGCCTCGATACTGCAAATGTTCATGGGCTTCCACTCAGGGTGGCCAGTACGATCCTCTGGCGGAAGAAGTTGCAGCCTTCATAGCAGAGGAAGTGCACGGCAGCCATAGCAAGGACTAACTGCTGCTGGCCTCCACTCCAGCTGCTGCAGACCTCAAAAGTGCACCCATGGGCTGCAAAGCTGGGAGCTGGAGTGCTGGGGTCTTCTGTAACTCAGCAAGGAGTGTCAAAATAAAAGAACACTCATCCATAGTGTGGAATGCGTGGTCGCCGTTTGGAAATGTCACTGTGCCAGTTACAGCAAATCTATAGCTCGCTAAAGCAACTGAAAAATGGAATGCATGAACTATCAATGATCAAATGTACTCGCTTTTCCAAACACGTTTGGCAACATGACACATATAATTCAAAATCTGACATACTGATGTGACGTGTGGGAAGTTGGGTGCAGCGATGCAGCGGCATGGGAGAAGGTGGAATGTAGGAGTGCTGCATTAAAATGCAAGCAGCTATGGGTGCTGAAGCTGAACACAGGCAAACACTAACACGAGAAGGAAACAAATACAAAAATTGCCCCTCAAACGAACAGATAAACAACCAAAGCTTAAAGATACAGGGGCATATTTATACTCTGTTTGCGCTGGAATTGCGTCGTTTCTTTTACGCAATTCCGACGCAAAACTAACTCCATATTTATACTTTGGCGTTAGACGCGTCTAGCGCCAAAGTCCATGCAGTTTGCGTCATTTTTTAGAGTGGACACCTACTTTGCGTTAATGATATGCAAGGTAGGCGTTCCCGTCTAAAAAATTTACTCCGAGGCATGTGTGCCGTATTTACACTCCCGGGCAAAATTCACGCCCGGGAGTGGGCGGGTCAAAAAAAATGACGTACGGCTGCTTTTGCGCCGTTTTTTAGCGCCTAGACAAGGCAGGCGTTAAGGGACCTGTGGGCTCGGAAGGAGCCCAGAGGTGTCCTCCCATGCCCCCAGGGACACCCCCTGTCACCCTTGCCCACCCCAGGAGGACACCCAAGGCTGGAGGGACCCATCCCAGGGACATTAAGGTAAGTTCCGGTAAGTATTTTTTTTTATTTTTTTTGTGGCATAGGGGGGCCTGATTTGTGCCCCCCTACATGCCACTATGCCCAATGACCATGCCCAGGGGACAGAAGTCCCCTGGGCATGGCCATTGGGCAAGGGGGCATGACTCCTGTCTTTGCTAAGACAGGAGTCATTTCTATGGGGGTTGGGAGTCGGAAAAAATGGCGCAAATCGGGTTGAGGCGAAAAATTTGCCTCAGCCTGACTTGCCCCATTTTTTGGTGCCCAAACTCCATATCCCCCTACGCGGCGCTGCCTGGTGTACGTCGTTTTTTTTCACGCACACCAGGCAGCGCCGGCGGCTAACGCCGGCTAACGTCATTGATTAAATACGGCGCCCGCATGGTGCTTCAGAATGGCGTTAGCCGGCGCTAATTTTTTTTACGCAAAACTGCGTTAGCGCAGTTTTGCATCAAAAAGTATAAATATGGCCCTTAGTCCCTGTTTTGTGGGAGGAAACAAAAGACAAAAAAGAGGGACAAAAAGGAAGGAATGACTACTAGCAAGCAGGGACACTGAAACAAACAAATGAAAAGCAGTGGTTGGGCTGTAAGCCCACAAAGAACTATATACAAGGTATATATAACATCTTTTCAAAACTCAGCCTAAAAAGGCACTAACAACATACAGCTGTTCTGTAATAATCAATTGGGTAATCTCACACACTTAGATAGATGTTACTTGCAGCCTGTGTTCCTCAGGAGAAACTGTTGGGGCACTTGGGGGGCCTAGGCCTATGGGCCCTGAATGGCCCAATGATGATACGCCTAGGGTATCACACTCTTTTGTTTTGGCTGTGGTCCATCAGGGGTAACAAGGACCAAATGGCACCAAATTGGGAATTGTTAAAGATGGTATCCCGTCACATCGTGTAGTTGGCAGGTGAGACAGCTCTTTTTTTACTCATATGATGAACCATATCAGAACTGAGAGCAATTACCTTTCCCTCTTCATTATAAGTCATATGCACTGAATGGAATAACAAGCCCATCCCTATAAAAGGTGGAGAAGAAGAGGCAAAGAAAACATGACTTAAAGTGCTCTAACTAAACAAATTACAAACAGAGGCTTGCACCATCTGCTCGGGAATGTGAGCCTTGTGATAAAATCTATGGCTCTCCATGGCCGTTTTCGAAATTTATCAATGGAATGTTTCATAATAAAGCAGGAGTAGTGGCCCTACCTCTGCATTCTTGGACTACCAAGCATTCTTTTTGTCATTACTGTAACAAAATAAACTACAGCACACAATCAGCAGATCCTACAGGGTCTCTGTAGCTGGCACGCGTTCTGTGGTGGTCAGCTTGAACTTTTGACTTTGTTGTGGTCTAGTGCGACCAGATAGCCCTTATTGGCACTTTTTGCTTCTAAGCACTTTTCTACAGTTTATTCTTTAAAAATTCATAACTCAAGTTCTACTTATTAGATTTTTTTCATTTTGGTCATGTTTTATTTAATAAATTAAGTTATATTTTTCTAACCAGTGATATCTTTTGTGTGATGTTTTCACTGTTTTACTGTTGGAAGTGTTGCACAATTACTTCAGTGCCAAGGTACCAAAGGGTGAGTGCAGGTTAATTTAGTGTGTTTGTGACTTACCTGACTGGGATTGTGGTTCCTGCTTGCTTAGGGTGCATACCTCTGGCACTCAGAAACCAAATTTCTAACCCCCCCAACCCCCCTGACCCCCACAGAAGTGGCAAATGGAAGGGGGTGGACAGTGGAGTCACTGGAGGGCTTTACTGCAGCCACTAATGTTTGTTAGCTGCCTGCTCCTTGTGTAATTTTTTGCCACTGAAGGGTTTTGAGATGTTGGCGGTGGTAGAGCTAGGGTCACTGAGGGCTTCAAACCCTCTGATATTGAAAAATTGTTGTTTGACTTAAAGGAGTGTTTTTTGCAACTTTCTCTAAGCCAACTGCGTTTGAAGTTTCCAACTAAGCTGCCATGTGCTGCATTTCTTTTCCTGCATGAGCGCCAAACAAGGTTGTTCCAGAGAAAGGAAGATTTAAAATCCTTTTTGAGTCTCTCTCTTTAAAGCTGTGAGACAGAGCTATGAAGATCAGCAGAGTCAGATCATGACGAATAGCCATGGGCAGCTAGGCTGGCAGCATCAACAGCTGAACTAATCACTTGGATACCATCATGCTCTCTTGGAGTACTCCTAAGAAGTCCTATATGTCTCTCAAGCTAATATCTTGAAATCTCTGAAGAGTCTCCCATACAGATCTACTGTACCGTCCACGTAGTGCAGGGGTGTTGGCTGTTTTTAATGAGGTGGCAGCTATACAGCTGAGCTTCCTGCCTACAGAACCCATCTTTTTACTTTCCTTCTCCACAGACACTGTTGAGGCTGGTGAAATGGGATGGTTTTGTTGCTGCCGGCATTATGAGAGACTTATGAAGAGAGGCTCCCACTCAGGACCATGAAGGGGCAGACTTGGAAGAAGCTTGAGTTAGGCACAACTCCACTGCAGGTCCAAGAATTCCTAGAATCAGCTGCAGAAAAGGGCGAACAAATGATTGAGGATGCAGTGTCATAGGTGACTGAAGTTTTAGGTCAGACCAGTGAAATTGGTATGTTAGTGTGTTGAGCAATCTAACCAAAACCTAATTGATGTTTGTCATCAACAAAGGAATACCTGGCTGGCAGGGAATCATTACTAGTCGGAGATTCGTGATGAAGTGAAGGAGGTGTAGTAGAGTAAGTGCCATGAGAGGATGTTTTTTCAAAAATAAAAGTATATGTTTTTAATTAATATATGCTTCACATAAGAATGTTCCAGGATTCAGCTCAGGACCGCACTATTTATCGCTTATGACTTATACTGAAGATCTACTGAAGGAACCAAAGTATATAATTGAAGGACCAAAGAATCTCACTGAAAACTACAACTTTGTTAAAGGTATATTATGGTTGGCTACTAAAATGACAAACTAACATGCCTAATAAGCTTCTGTTCAAGAGATATACATCAGCAATAAAATTACCCACATGTTAGGTATTATATACACGTTAAAGACTGCAATTTCAATGAGAATCAACAGATATCATCGTTTGTGTTGAAAACATAAAGATACTGTACCAATAATAGTTTTTCAAACACTGTTTTTATTTCAAGTTTCCAGCATAAAGACATACAACAATAAAATGCCAACATTATGGCGTTACTCCACAGATACAATACACAGTTGCTGTTGACCCCCACCATGTGGCATAGGGAGGGATCATCCTCCCATATCTTATTTGAATAACCAAGAGCATATTCCAACTCAGTCAAGGCCCATAGGCTCTGCATACATTTCCTTCGGCATTCGGCAGCAGGGTCTCCCACACTCCTGCAGTGCCTCACCATCTGGTCAGAGGACATTATATGCACCCTGCCACCCAAGGGGGCTCCCATAGAGACCTACTGTACTGTCCAAGAAGAGCAGTGGTGTTGGCTGTTTTTATTGCAGTGGCAGCTATACTGCTGAACCTCCTGCTTACAGAATCCATCTTCTTACATTCCTTCTCCACAGACACTGTGGATGCTGGTGACATGGAACGATTTTGTTGCTGCCGGCATTATGACAGACTGAGGAAGAGAGGATCCCACTCAGGACCATGAAGGGGCAGACTTGGATAAAGCTTGAGTAAGGCACAACTCCACTGCAAGTTCAGGAATCCCTGGAATCAGCTGCAGCAAAGGGCCTGCAAATGATTGAGGATGCAGAGTGTCATAGATGACATAAATTTTAGGTCAAACCAGTGGAATTGGTATGTTAGGTTTGTTGGGCAGTCTCACCACAACTTTATTGAAGTTGGACATGTCATCAACAAAGGAAAACCTGGCTGGCAGGGAATCAGTACTAGTCGGAGATTCGTGAGGAAGTGAAAAGAAGTGTAGTAGAGTAAGTGAGATGAAAGGATCTTTTTTCAAAAATAAAAGTATAAGTTTTTAATTAAAATATGCTTGACATGAGAATGTTCCAGGATTCAGCTTGGGATGGCACTATTTATCGCTTATGACTTATATTGAAGATCCAAAGTATATCCTTGAAGAACTCACTCACTGAAAAAAATACTTTGTGAGAGGGAACTGGCTGGTGTCCCCCATCCTCCTGCTCCTTGCCCACCAATTGTTTTACCATCTCTCCCCTGAGCTCTAAGTTATGTTCTGCATGCTCATCAATTCACAAAAGCAGATCTCTGACTGGGATGGAACTATTCTATGCAAGTGCCATGGTGTAAGATATGCGTGGTGGAAATAATAGAACTGTGTCAGCTTAAAGCACTCGTTGCTAGTGGTTTCTTTTACTAGGGCACACACTCGCGTCCACTCGCCATCTCTAAGTTGTTCAAATAAAATCCCTTTTCCAACTATTACGGATAGCAACCATTTTTACATGTCTGTCCCCCTTCAGCATCACGTACAGATGGCAAATGAGGCTCCTGCTCAATCCCAGATCTAATAGGATGGTGAGTGTTTGCGGCTCATTCCGCTTCACCGGTAAGGTCGTCTAGATCTCTCAGACCATACAGGAAAGTTTGACAGATTGTAGAGACTGACCTTGTTGCACTGGGAACAAATGCTAGCCTCATCCATCGTAATAAAAGAGCTGTTTAGGTAGAAATCCCTCACTCTGTGACAGCCCTCCCCCATCCATTGAGAGATGTTCTTCAACAAATGTACGCGATGAAAGGGCTGCAGCCACCAGAGTGGTAGCAGTCAAGCATACAGGGTTTCCCCATTAGGCGTTTAACCGCTAATTCCTAGACCCTTGCCACATGGCACACTATATATGGACAGTCCATCAGCGTGCTCTCGCCACTGTTTAGGTATTTGAGAAGGTCATCCTCCACTAGTCCAGCCAGAAGCAGTTTCTCCGCATTACTGTCCTCTACACACCATAACGAAGCATATAGTAGTAACTCAGCTATATAATACAGCTGTAGCTCAATAAGACCCAACCGGCTCTCTTCAGGGTCTAACTTCAGGATATCCATTTTAACTCTACTTCTCTTACCCACCCAGGCCCAATACACCAGAAGGCAATTGATTTCCACTAACGTGGATCTCTGTTTTTCCCAAAAGAATTCTGTAGCATGTAGAGATATCAGGGCAGAACAACCATCTTACTCAGAGCCACCCTGCCCACCGATGTCGGCAGCGCAATCCAAAAGCATGCATGTTGATGATGACCTGGCCTATATTGAGGTCAAACTGGTGACTCAGAGTAAGTTTTATTTGTATACCTAGATCCCAGAATTTCCCCGATTCCCAAGGGCGCTTGTCTCAGGGACTGCTGCTGCTGGCCTGTTCGCCAGCCCCGCCAGAGGGAACATGACCATCTTGTGCTTTTACCATGTAGCCCAGACTCCTATCCGAAGTCCTCTATAATGTCGAGCATCACTGGCCCTGAGTGCACCAGACGGCTCAAGTAAATTAGGGTATCGTCTGCATATTTCGCCATGATGTGCGTTGTGTTCCCAATTTATTTACTTCATTCACTGAGATTCTGTCTCAGCCGTATAAGGGTTCCATTACCAGTGCAAAAAGGAGTAGGGAACTGGGAAGCCTTTTCACATGCCTCTCCCTATACGGATAGCTTTTGACTAAGGGCCTGATTTAGAGCTTGGTGGTAAGTAATACTCTGTCATAAACGTGACGGATATCTCTTCCACCGTATTACGATCCCATAATAGGTTATGGAGATGGTAATATGGCAGACGGGATCTCAGTCACATTTGTGATGGAGTAATCCCACTGCCAGCATCTAAATCAGGCCTTAAGTTCCCAGTCCACGTCCTAGCGGTAGGTCTGGTGTACAGCAGCCAGACCAAGGACAAGAAACTCAAGCCCAGCCCCATGCGTTTCAGTACTTCCCACGGTTATATCTCGGAACCACGGGTGCCTCAACCACGCGTGGCTCAACAACGAGGTCGGAACAGAGACCTCGTTCCAACCACTAATGCCTTTACCACAAATTCGTTTACAACGATTTTACCGTTGTAAACGCATTCCTGGTAAAGGCATTAGCAATCAGCATGCACGACCCATCATGCCTCCCTCCTAGCCCCCCACCCCCAAAAATTACCGCAACCCCCATCCCCACAACAACCCCAACCCTCACCCCCAAATTACCAGAACAACAACCCCCTTCCCTAAAACCTAAACCACCCCAACCCCCCACCCCACCCCTTAAACCTAAACCCCTCCCCCAAACCCTAATTACCACGAGCCCCCTACCCCACCCCAAAAACTAAAAATACCCCGAGTCCCCACCCCGCCCCTAAAACCTAAACACCCCAACCTCCCAACCCACACCTTAAACCTAAAACCTGACCCCCCTCCATCCCCAAACCCTAATCACCCCCAGCCCCCACCCCAAAAACTAAAAATAGCCCGAGTCCCCACCCCGCCCTTAAAACCTAAACACCACAACCCCCCACTTAAACCTAAACCCTGCCCCCCAAACCCTAATCACCCTGAGCCCCCCCAAAAAACAGCCCCAGTCCCAGCCCAACTTACCTCCTCCTTCACCGCGTCCACTCCGACTCCCTTCTTCTGTACCTTAGCGACGCATGTACGTTGTTCAGACTTGCATGGTTAGGGTACCAAAACCAGGAAGTCGTGGAAAACGAAAGCGTTGTTTCGCTTACGTTTTTTACAACTTCGTGGTTCCAGACTCGTTCTTCCAGGTGTTTCCCCTTCCCACAGATACACCCAGCTCCATGTGTCAAAAGCCTTTTAGGGTTCATTACAATTAGGACAACTTGCATAGACGTGGGTAGTTCACCCTTCCCATTTAGCCTGCTGGAATGTCTTGGAAAGCGAGGGGGCCAGCAACGCACAATAGGCACAATAATACTCCACTCATGGCTAGGGCGTCTACCGCAGAGCATATTTTGTATGGCTGCTATTTCCTTCACTCATAGCTTCCCCACCAGTTCCTCCCTCTGGGCATCAGTAAGCCTGGGAACAGCAACCTGGTCTAGGAAGGCTATAGTTTCACTTAGTGAGTCAGCAGTGGGCTCCTCGTACACCCCTGGCAAGTGTTCCCTCAGCAAGGGAATTATCCCAGATCGGCCTGCTATAGTAGTTCCCTCAAGGCAAAGTAAGGACACAATCTGTGGGGGTGGTCTTTCCCTTCCAAGCAGCTAGACTGGAAGCTGCCCCAAGTTGGCACCCCTGCCCCTGAAGCCGCTGACTGTACTCCCGCCTCGTATGGCAGTTCAGTCTATCCCAGAACTCCACCACTCTGCACTGAGCATCAGGTTCCTATACCGAATGTCACACATGCATCATTGCGGTCTGGTCAACTCCTGTTCCCCCTCCAGCAAGTCCTGTTCTAATCGTCGCTTAGTCCTGCCAACCCTCAAGAGCCACTCACCCTATATCACCACCTTCAGGGACTCCCACTTCATACCCTTAAGTGCAGTTGAGCTCCCATTGGACTCAAAATACCCCAACAGTACCTCCCATGTTCCTATCAATTTGTCCTACAGCGCTCCCGGGTGCAGTCACCACAGAGATATCCTTGGACATTGTCCACCCATCCTGTACTCCAGGAGCAATGGCGCATGGGCCGAAAGAAAGCGCACTTGATAGCAATTCTCCTTTACATTATTCATGCTGTCCTCTACCACCAAGAATCCTGTTTTACCCCCCTGATGTTCGGGTGGAGCTCCCTCCATATATCTCTGCAATTCACCCGCTCTATTATCTCTCTCTGTGTTTGTCATCATAGACTTAGGCACTGATTTATACTTTTTGACGCAAACCTGCTTTAGCGCGAGTTTGCGTCAAAGAGTTTACCGCCGGCTAGCACCATTCCTGGACGCCAGCCGGGCATCATATTTGAGGAATGACGCTAGCCGGCGGTAAGGCTCGATTAGTGTCAAAATAAATTATGCTAACCAGGTGGTGGAGGCGTAGGGGTAACAGGAGGTTGTGCGTCAAAGAATGGCGCTAGTCAGGTTAGAGTCAGAAAAATGACTCTAACCTGACTAGCGTCATTGTTTTATGCACAACCCTCATGGACATGACTCCTGTCTTAGTAAAGACAGGAGTCATGCCCCCCTGCCCAATTGCCATGCCCAGGGGACTTCCCCTGGGCATGACCATTAGGCACAGTCCCATGTAGTGGGGCCCAAGTTAGGCTCCCCTATGGCACTTTTAGAAGGAAAAAAAAAGCTTACATGGACTTACCTGGGATGGGTCCCCCCATCCTTAGGTGTCCTCCAGGTGTGGGTGGGGGTATCCCTGGGTGCAGGGAAGGGCACCTGTGGGCTGTTTCCATGGCCTCTGACCATGGAAAATGGCCCACAGGTCCCCTAACGCCTGCCCTTACCCAGACATTAAATAATGGTGCTAAACAGGCTTAGTGCCATTATTTAAGGCCCTCCTCCTGTGCGTAATTTTTGCACGGGAGGATAAATAGGGTGCAAAGGCCTTAGAGTCAAAATATAAATATGGAGTTAAGTTTGCACTGGATTTCCGTTAAAAAAAATGGCGCAAATCCGGGTCAGAGTATAAATATGCCCCTTCGTTCCCAAGGGTGTCTATCCAGCATTCCATCTAGTATACAGTTAAAGTCACCTGCCAGATGATTTGAGGGGGATCTACTCCTGTATGTAGAGCTGCCAATGTAAAAAAAACTCCCCATCATCAACATTAGGTGCATACACGTGAGGAAACACATCTCCAGCTCTAGTGTACTGTACACCAAAACATATCTCCTCTCAATGTCTGCTTTTTTTAAACTGTGAAGTTGGAAGATGATGTGCAGCGCCATCCAAACGAAGATGCCTCTAGCGTAATTTGAATAAGTAGAAGAGCAAAACTGTCCCCTCAATTTCTTCTGTGGTTTCTGAGCCTCCCGCTCCAGTAGGTGCATGTTTTGTGACATTGCTATGTGCACCGACAACCTTTGCAAGCATGCATTCACTCTGTATCACTTAACAAAAATGTACAGGCCCCGCACATTCCAAGTGACTATATGCATGTGCCCTGACATAATATTTAAATTGTGGTCCCCTTCTAACGCCAGCCCTGACTGAGCCCCCGTGCATCCCAGGAGTCGAGACCAACCGAGCATCTGTCGCACATCCAGTGTGGGCACTGCCCATCAGTATGCTGCATAAAATACAAACTTTCCCCAATCCAGTCTCCTCCCTTCAACCCAACCCAGAGTATAAACTTACAAAAACTGAACTGTCTCTCCACAATCATAACAGACTGCCACCTCCTCCTCTAACGTATAATACTAATTGTATGCGCAGCACTCACAGAGTGTGGGAGAGCTAAAGCCCTTCATTCCCTGAGTAACATAAAGGGGGTCATTCTGACCCTGGCGGCCGGTGACCGCCAGGGTCACCGACCACGGGAGCACCGCCAACAGGCTGGCGGTGCTCCCGAGGGCATTCTGACCGCGGCGGTTCAGCCGCGGTCAGAAAGGGTAAACCGGCGGTCTCCCGCCGGTTTACTGTTGCCCCAGTGAATCCTCCATGGCGGCGGAGCGCGCTCCGCCGCCATGAGGATTCAGACACCCCCTACCGCCATCCTGTTCATGGCGGGAAACCCGCCATGAACAGGATGGCGGTAGGGGGTGCCGCGGGGCCCCTGGAGGCCCCTGCAGTGCCCATGCCAATGGCATGGGCACTGCAGGGGCCCCCGTAAGAGGGCCCCAAAAAGTATTTCAGTGTCTGCTTTGCAGACACTGAAATACGCGACGGGTGCAACTGCACCCGTCGCACCCCTGCAACTACGCCGGCTCAATTCTGAGCCGGCGTTCTCGTTGCAGGGGCATTTCCTCTGGGCCGGCGGGCGCTCTTTTGGAGAGCGCCCGCCGGCCCAGAGGAAATGTTTGAATGGCCGCCGCGGTCTTTTGACCGCGGTGCGGTCATTTGGCGGCGGTACCTTGGCGGACGGCCTCCGCCGTCCGCCAAGGTTAAAATCACCCCCAAAGTGTATTGTGGGGGCGAACTATGCCTCAGGTCCAACCACCATGTGATCGGCCCGCTAGCACTCTGACCCCGAACTACCCTCCGCTGCATGCTCCCCACACACCCCTCAATGGGTTTCAACACAACCCACAGAACCCCAAACCAGCACCATATTCTGCCCAATGCTCAACTCTCACACATCTGTTACTAAGAAATGGGGGGGACAAGGAGGTCCGCCACTTGTCCTCTCCCAGTATGCCACTCCACACATAACGTTGTTATTCCAACAAGGCAGATTATTGCAATGAAGCACATTGTGTATAGCATTACACCACACAACACTACCCCTCCAGAGTCTTAGAGTCTAGAACACCCTCAGCATGCTTGAAAGTGAAGCATTTACAGTCATTCCAATAACATTAGTTCCACACAGTTCCGCCATCCTGGTGGCACAAGTAAGTGTTCTCATGCCACGTAAATGTTTATGTCCCAACCAGTTCCGATGTGTCTTCCGTCATGTCGAATCAGCTGTCGCCAGTTCACAGATGCAACTGCCTCCATTGTCCAGTGTGTCATCTTGACGCACCGCCACACAGGTTTCTAAGCGCGATGCTCTTCTGCCTCGCCACCTCCCTGATGATCTGGTCCAGCATTTCCATTCGGTCCTAGTGCAGGACACCCCAGGTTCAGACACCGAAAGCCGGCCATCTCCCCATATCTCCAGCTAGTCCCACACTTCCGTTGGTTTTGTAAAAAAGAAAAAAAAAAAAAAGGAGGACCGCTCCTCATACAGGGCTTTCAGTTTTGCAGGGTGTAGTAGCATGTACGTTCGGCCCATTGGTTTTAGATTTTGACTCGTCCAAATGTTTGCTGCAACTGCTGCATCCACTGCATATAATACAGGGACGATCCAGATAAAGAGGTCCTCAAAAGCAGGATCCCCCTACTACCAGACTTCCTGCAGGATAGCATCCCTACCTCTATAGTTGAGGATCTTGCAAATCATCGTTCTCTGCAGCCCTCCCAGCAGTGGAGGAGGTGTCGGAGCCCTATGGGCGCATTCAATCACAAAGACAGGGGATAAGATGGCCTCCGGTATTGACATCCAGACCCACAGCTCAGCGCCCTCAGGGAATCCCATGAAGCACAGGTTGAACCACCAGGAGCGTCCCTCCGCATCCTCACCACGCATTTCTAGTTTCTGCGCTTGTGCCTTGAAGCTTACCACCATTGTTCTGTGGATAACTACCTCCTCCTGCAGCTTATTCACTTGCTGTTCAGTTGAAAGGGACCACTGGGCTATCTTTCGGAGGTCAACCTATAGCAAATTAACATCAGTGGAGTAAATCTTAGCTTGTCCATGAGCACTGGAGGCCTCAATCCCCACCAGGATCTGGGCCCCTGTGGGGCCTTGCAGGTCATGGAGCTCCACCCTCTGATCAGCCAGTGCTCCACCAACCATCCTCCCTCCCCCCCTATGTCTGGAGGCCATTTATCGGTCAATTTTTGTTTGCTGGGCTCCGTGCAGAACCTTGTCCTTGCTCATCCTCTAGCATCTCTTGACCCCCTTGTGCGGGCATGGGCCTGCCAAATAGCATCTGCAGTCTAGCCAGTCCCTGGTGTTCTTCACTGGCTCACACAGCAGCATCGCAGGCGGGTACCATCTGGAGGCAGGAAGGGGCCAAGACCTCCCCGTGACACAAAAACAGGGAGTTGCCATGCTCCCATCGGGGATCTGCCTCACCTATGTGGAGTAGGCTGCTACATAACATCAAGCAGCACTTCAGGGGTCCACACTACTGTCACTCCCATTGCTGAATCCTGTGCTGCAGACCTCTAGAGCATAGTTGGGGACCCTTCAGCAGCAGTGGCTTTCTCAGCGGGAGCCACCTCGCCAGGCAGGGGGTGATCTCTGCCTCCAGACCCCGAGTGTGTCTTTCTGCAGCTGTCTACCGCACACCTGGACTCTGTAGTTTGGTGCCAATTGTGTTTACTAGCTCCACAGGAGTTGTTACCAACTTCAGCATCCACTCTCCTGGTCAGTTTGAGCACCACTGGCCAGGCCCGAGTGGCTCACAGACCTCTAGAGAAACTCAGCATGAGGCCTGACTGCCACCCCATTTCAGGCTCCATTCCAGGGAGGCCTTGGGCTCCACATGGCCATCAGCCCTTATGGGTCTCCCTTCCATTGATGCCCTGTTCCCACCACCCATGGGCCTCCTCAGTGTTTTATGTACCACTCTCTGTCCCTGGCATAACACCCCCGAGGATAATCACAGTTGAGCCTTGAGCCTAGGCCCAGCATCTCGGCCGACGCACTGCCGTCCTGCGCAGCAATGTTCTGGGCCCCAGGGGGTAGGCATTGCACAGTCTGCACTTGACTACCCTAGTTCCCTGCCATCTTGAGGCCAATAGCAGTCTCTGTCACAGTGTTCCACGCCTCCAGGTGTTTTAGGATTTGGAGCTGTCTCAGCTGGGAATCTAACGGTGCCTCTTAGCTCCCCTAATCTGGCACCACCAAACGATGGCAGTCTACTGCTGCAGAGCAGTGGGATTGCTAAGGATAATTTTCAAGCGCCAGGAGCTCTCGCTTAGTGCTGGCGATCGGCTATCTTGTCTGCCACGCCCTCCTTAGTACCAATAATAGTTACTAAGAATCTTTGCAATAAAAACATGACAATAAATGGATGCAATTTCATTAATAGATGTACTAGTAGACATTAAATGGTAATGCTAAATCATCTCTTTAATGCTTTTTCTCAAGTGGTCATGTTATATGCCCAAGTTATGGCATTTCCTCATAAGTCCAGTCATATGTCCACAAAACTCACCTTGTATGAAAAGTGGTAATATCTATATATTTTTTTTTTTAAACACATTTTATTGATTTTCTCTGTGCATAACAGAACCGTTACCCCAGCTGGTGCTCTTCCACTCCAATTTTGTAATTATCTCAAACATTGTTGCCTTGTGTTCAATATCCATTACACAAGTTTTTGACAAGAATATACAGATTATATATGTAGCATAACATCGTCTTCTTGGGTAAGTTTGTTGTCTACTTTTCACAGACTACCTACCTGTTCTTGACTTGTTATGGCACTGACTTATTCCATCTCGGAGGCAGAGCCCCAGTCGGGAATCCAATTGTCCCCCCATCCCCTCCCTCATGTGCCTGTATGACCTAAAGGGTCTCCATTTACTTAACATTTATTGCTGTGGTATATGCCCCCAGTTGGTCTGTGTCCCCTCCCTCCTCGTCCACTGGTTCTATATGTCTGTGGGGTGTGGGGGAGTGAGGCATGCAGTCCCCATTATGCTTTTCGTTCCCTGCATTTCAGGGTGATGGTGGTTCGCCCTGGGGTGCCCCTCCCAGTTGGTCCCACTCACATACCAAAGTGCCCCATGCGCACCCTCTTTCCAACAGCCCTTGTCCTTGTTTGGCTTCCTAGTGTCTCACCATCTCCTCAGCCCTCACCCACTTTAACACCTCTCTTCTCCACATGTTTTCTTGTGGTCTCCACGCAGCCTTCCAAGTCATTGCTATTTCTCTTTTAGCCAGCACCAGGGCCAGATTCCTAAATTGATCTGTTACCTTATATCAGGCCCTGTGTCGGTACCCCTCCCCCCCCAAGTAGGCAGTGTCTAGGCTTATCAGGGACTTCCCTTTCTATCACCTCTGTTAAAGAGTCAGTAACCGCCCCCCAGAACTCCCACATATGTGGACAAGTCTAGAACATGTGAAGGAACCCAACTTCAAACGTGCTGCATCTTGGGCATTTGGCCTCTGTCAGTTTAAAATGTTGTCGAAGTCTATATGGCATCAGATATGACCGGTGTGAGAAGTATGTATTTATAAGTTTGAAGCGTGGGTTTCGTGAAACCTTTGGATTCCGAGCAAGCATGTCCTCCCAATCTTCAGCTGCAACTGGGGCGCCCAAGTCCGTTTCCCATTTCAGTTTGAGAGTTTTGAGCGGTTTGCATAGTCAGTTGTATTTTCTTATAGAGGCAGGTTACTGCCTTGTAGGTGCCCATGGCACTTGTGAGGTATTGAGCCACCCCTGAAATGGGTGGCTTTGCTCATCCGACCTGCCAGTGTTTTATAATCGCCTCGGTATCCGCCCTGTATAGGCGGAAATGGCCTCGGGGGATGACGTATTGGCTGCGATAATCTTCAAATGGTAATAGGGAGGCTGCTTCATATAAGGTGCCCATTGAAATCGCCCCGGCCATCTCCCACCGCAAGAGTCCCCTCCAATTTCCCCCATGCTGTGAGATCTGTAAACATTGTAACGAGATTTCTGGTGCCTAAGGCACTATACACCATGATCCGGCGAGATAAGGTAACTAGCATTTGGGCAACACCTTCAGCTCATTGGGACTGGATGGAAGTGGGGGGCCCAGCCGGAGGATTACCCTAGCTAACGAGTAGAAGTCCGGGGCAGAAGTGCTTATCTCCCTGTCGGCCATCATGTGGCTAGCCACCCAACGGTTTAGGCATTGCAATTGCCCTGCTAAATAGCAGGCCTCGAAAACAGGACAGCTAGACCCCCCCTCTGCAAGTGGTCTTTGCAGTACTGTAAGTGCCAGTCGTCTCCTGCCACCTCCACACAAGAAGCCCACCCCTGCAGAATTCAATTCTTTGAAAAAGGCTCTTGGGATTCACTACGGGAGGGTGGTAAAAAAGTACAGTAAGCAGGGTAAAGCTACCATTTTCAGAAGTGCAACTCTCCCTGCCACAGATAGTGGCAAGGTCGCCCAGAAGCTCATAGAGCTGCGAAGTCCTTGTAGAGTTCGTTCCACGTTCCCCTCTAACAGAGCACGGCGATCATGGTAGACATGAACACATAGGTAGGCCAAACATCACGGTTCCCATTGTAATTCATCCAGATTTGGTGTAGCTGCACGGTCCTCCTCTACTGGGAATAGACTTGATTTTTGCCAGTTCACTCTCAGGCTGGAAACAGCGCCAAATCTCCCCGACAGCCGCCGTGCCCCACACAAAGCTTCTCCTGTGTCTCCCAAAAGGAGGAGAAGGTAGTCCTCATAAAGACCTATGTGGTGTGTCTGCTCCACCACTGGTATACCCTTATAGGTGCTTCCCGCTCTGGCCTTGCAGGCGAGTGGCTCAATGGCAAGGACGAAAAACAAGGGGGGCAATGGGTAACCCTGTCTGGTTCCCCTTTCTACGTGGCATCTTTCTGAAATGTTGGTACCCGTGTGGACCCCTACCCTCTGCTCCGCATACAGCAAGCAGGTCCACGCGAAGAACAGGTCACCTAGTCAAAATTTACAAAGTACCTCATGCAAGTATTGCCATTCCAGGCTATCAAAAGCCTTTTCAAAGTCAATCGCGAAGATCATCGCACCTTGCTTGTCAGTCATATCGTCATTTATAAGGAAGAGGAGGCGCTGTATGTTAATAGCTGTTTGGCACCTGGGGATAAACCCCGCCTGGTCTATGTGGACTAAGTGTGGCATATGTCCAAGAGGCGTGTTGCCAAGATTTTACTCAATATTTTATAGTCTACAGATAGCATCAATAGAGGGCGGTAAGAAGCTACATTTGTGGGAGGTTTCCTTGGTTTGAGGAGGGGGATAATCAAGGCCTCCCGAACTGACGTGGGGAGAATGCTACATCTCATGTCCTCCTCAAATAGTGCCACTAGTCTAGGGCCCAGCTTAGTGATGTATGTTGAAAGAATTATGACCGGGAGCCCGTTGGGTCCTGGGGCTTTATTTTGTGCCATGTCAGCAATAGCAGCTTTTACCTCCGCAAGTGTGACCGCTGCTCCCAAGTGTGCGGCCTCCTGGTCTGAAATTGTTGGGAGGACCAAGTCTGATAAACGTTGTGTGAGTCCGATGGAGTTGGCTGGATTTTGCTCTTGTAGAGGTCAGTATAGTAGGTGTAAAATTTGCAATTAATGGAGGTCTGTGTTTACACACTCTGACCCATGGAGTCAGTTCAGTTATAACTGAACCTCTATGCGCTGGATTCGCCAGCCAAGCCAACAGGGAGCTTGCGCAATCCCCTTCTTAATGGGTGCGAGCCACGTAGGCTTTGTAGTCGTAACAACAAAGTCTCTCCATTGTTATCGTTGTATTTTCCTGGGCGATAAAAATTGCTGCCTGGAGGTCTGGGTCCTCTGGGCGCCTTTGTTCTAGGGTACGCAGCTCACATTCAGCTCATGCTATATCCTGAAGCGTTGTCTTGCGGGCACCTGCGGCTTCTGAGATACATCGCCTCCTGCTCACTGTCTTAAATGCATCCCATTCTATCAGTCTTGAGCTCATCGAGCCCTCATTGACTGCAAAGTAATCATCTATGGCAGCACTAATGGTATTTGTGAAAGCCTGGTCTTCCAACAGAGCCGGTTGGGGCCACCACCTTGGTATCAGCGCCCGAATCCGAGACCACTCTAGACGCTTCAGCAGTGGGTTATAGTCTGAGATTGTTTGGGTCCGATATTCAGTCAGGCGTACTAATTCATGCAAGTCCGGAGAACACAAAAATGTGTCTAGCCGTACATGTAGGTCATACATTGGCAGGTAAAAGGAGTAATCTCGAGTCCCCAGATGATGAGTTCGTCAGGGGTCGACTCTGCCAGGTTTGGAACCAGTGGGCAGTTCGCATAGTCGACGAAGATTGTAACAGAGGATGCGACCTATCTAATGTGGTGTCTGTGATACAGTTAAAGTCTCCCCCTAGCAACACAGCCCCAGTGAGCTGCGTGGCTAGTCATTCTGAGAAGAGTGTGAGGAACCCTACTTGGTCAGTGTTAGGGCCATACATGCTGCCCAGAACTATATTTCTCCCATCCAGCATCCAGCATCCTAATAGCTACGGTAAAGCGACCCAGTGGATCTATAATGGTAGCTGTATGTTGGTAGGGGATTCCTGGTTTAATCCATATTGGGGTTCCCCTGGCATAGGCCGAGTAAGTAGTGTAGTATACCTGTCTCTCCACCTTCTCTGAATCTAAATGTGTCTCCTGTAGCAGAGCGATTTGGATTTCCTGCCTAGTGAGATGTGAAAATACTTTGTTGTTTAGCAATGGAACACAGCCCTCTGACATTCCAAGTTAGAACCTTGATGCTCAATGTAGTGTCCATTGCCGGTGTTGTATAGGACATGATGACAAATGTGGGGGTCTAGGACACGTCTGGAGGGGAGCTCTACTCACAGCAATTCTTATATAAGACGGGGCTGGGTAAAGCAAAACATTTTTTTACTTTAACCAAATACAATTTTCCCCAACTCCCTGTCCCCAGGGCAAGAGGCGTGACGTGCTTGCCCAAACTATCAAACAACCAAGAAACAAACGTATACATACCATCTATCGTTCAGGCTACGGTCCGTAAGGGGGCGTCTGTTCCATCGTTCTGCAGCAGGGGGCTCCTGGCACCCCCAGCCCCCATCTTGCCCCCATTATATATCTGCAGTGTAGGATCAGCACAGGTTGTCGTTAGTAGCGTGTTAATGCAGATAGGGTAGGGGCCAAGCATGACTGTCTTTTTATGGCCTAGCAATATTTGGAGTGGGTACGGAGAGAGCAGCAGTGGTAGTCAACGTAATGTAGCTGGATTATTTCGTCAGTCCTTTAGAAGAGCTCATCTGCAGTTCCTGGAGTAACCGCTGGCAAAACTACACTTGAGTGGGATGAGGCTAAAGAGTAATTGTCTGAATCTGTCTGTTCTCCACCCACACCTCTGGTCGGAGACATACTGCTCAGCGATGAGCCACCCAACGAGGCGACCGCCACCACCACCCGCTGTTGCTCCTCCTGCACTTCCTCCACAGTGGGAGGGTCGATCCTAGCTGATGACCTTCTCTGGCGGGATCGAGGTCTACGCTTCCTCTTCCGATGCTGAGAGGGGCAACATGGGGCCGGATTAGGCAGCAGATCAAGCAGGACCACACCTCCTGTGGCGAGGTGAAGAATTCCACTTCCATCAGGGCCACCACTCGGAGTCATGCTGGGAACTGCATGGAACATGCGATGTTCAATTCCCTGAGTTTCTGTTTTGCAGTGGTAAAAGCCGCCCTGTGGCTTTGGACCTCACTAGAAAAGTCAGGGATTATTGACACTCTGCTATTACCCACTATCAGCCTGTCCTGCATTCGAGCTCGCTGTAGAATGTAGTTCCGATCCTTGAAGTGCAGTAGGCGTGCCATCACAGGATGGGCCCTTTCCAGGGCAAAGAAAGGGGAAGAGTCCCTCCAGGGTTACCACAGTCCTGAGCCAGTCCCCCAAAATAGCTCACCATGTCTGGGCCTTCAATTGTTTCGGGAAGAACTACCATTTTATCGTTGTTGCGTCTTGCTCTGTTCTCTGTGTCTTCGGCTCTCCTTTCTAGTATTTTTACCCAGTCTTCAAGTGATGTCAGGTGACCATCTGCTAAGGCCAATGCAGGAGTTGCCGCTGAGATTTCCTATTCCGTTGTGGAAACCTGTTCCACTAAGTGCCGATGGTCAACCCAGAGGAGGCCCAGATCAATGCTCAGAGTATCAATTTTAACCTCTAATGCTGTTTGTGAAGTCACTATTGTTTGAAGGACGTCCTGCAGTGTGGGGTTGGGGCCGCCACACTCTCTGTAGTTGTAAATACCTGCTCTTCCTCATCTCTGGTCGGTTTTATATGTTGGGAACCTCTTCCTTCCACATCTCTTTTCTTAAAGGCCTTTCCCGTGGTGGGTTACGTTGATGTTTGATTCTATTTTCTGTGGGGTCTCTCTGGAAGGCACCAGGACTCCCCGAGCTGTCCCTCAAGGTCTCTCACTATGGGGAATAGTCTCACTTCTGGGTGCGTTTAGTTAGTCATGTCAATCCAGCTCCCAATGACCAATAGGCCTCTGTGAATATCCTTGCTTGTGGATTATTGCACAGTGTAAGGCTGTTACCAATGGGCTGGTGTGCGCCTTATAAGGTGTAGCAATCTGGGCTCCAATGATCTATATAGTTCTGCAATTACCAAGGTTGCATGAGCTGCCAAACAAGCCAGAGGCAGCGTAGAGAGACATGCTGGCGAAAGCCCTCAGTGGTACTCCTTCTTGTCTGGTGAGCCCATAGGCATCTCAGGGGTGTCCAGAAACATGAGTGGTGCATCTCCCTGAGCTCATCCAGTTCCCATCGCCATGGCACTCCACTGTAAGTGCTCTGCACTGGGCTGCGGTGGTCAGCGTGCCTGATGGCCTACTGTGACAATGCTGGTTCTGCGGGGTCCCACGGCATTAAGGGGGTCATTCTAAGTTTGGCGGGCGGCGATTGCCGCCCGCCAAACTTACGCCGCCAAATGACCGCGGGGGCCATTCAGACTTTCCCGCTGGGCCGGCGGGCGCCCGCCAAGAGAGTGCCCGCCGGCCAAGCGGGAAAGGCCCTGCAGCACCAAAGGCCGGCTCCGAATGGAGCCGGCGGTGTTGCAGGGGTGCGACGGGTGCAGTTGCACCCGTCGCGATTATCACTGTCTGCTATGCAGACAGTGAAAATCATGCTGGGGCCCTGTTAGGGGGCCCCTGCACTGCCCATGCCAGGGGCCCCCAGGGGCCCCAGGACACCCGTTCCCACCATCCTGTTTCTGGCGGTGAAAACCGCCAGAAACAGGCTGGCGGGAAGGGGGTCGGAATCCCCATGGCGGCGCTGCTTGCAGCGCCGCCATGGAGGTTCAGCCCAGCCAGGGGAAATCCGGCGGGAAACCGCCGGATCCCCTTTTCTGACCGCAGCTTTACCGCCGCGGTCAGAATGGGCAATGAAGCACCGCCAGCCTGTTGGCGGTGCTTCCGTTGCCCGCGGCACTGGCGGTCCAAGACCGCCAGGGTCGGAATGAGGCCCTAAGTGTTCTCCCCTGCGCTGCTTGGCTCCAGAAAGCGGCATCCCACTGGTCTTCTCGTCAATGGCTTCAATAGTGCTCTCAAGGCCCTGGTACACTCAGAGGGTCAATAGCGCATTGCACTCTCCTGGCCTTGTTCTTTTTCGTGCTCTTCCCTCAGAAACGTCAGCCCCAGAGCGCGACTAGGGCTCTCACAGCTTGGGTCCTCCCGTCACCACTCTCTTGCCTCCTCCGCTGGTCCCGCTTTCAGACTCCCAGCAGACCTCACATTAGGACTTCAGTGTCTGCACTTCGCTGCTCCAGCAGCTCCTACCCCACTGTCCTCACCAGCCGGTCCTCTCTGCTCGCAGCGTTCGACCCAGCCTCTCTCTCTGCCCCTGCGGCTCCCTCGCTCACTGAGAGCACGCTTAGGCCACAGGGTCTAGTCTCGCTGTGCTCACCTTCATTTCCTGCTTGCGCAGGGTATTTGCCTCTGGCCGTCTTTCGCAGCCTTCCTGCCCTCCGAGCAGCGTCCAGTAGGCTCCAGACCTCGACAGCACAAAGATTCTGGGCATGGACTTCCCAGCGCTCCACCCAGCACCTCGGAGAGACGCGCCTCAACACCTGCGCCAGTGAGGCCTCTCAGGGAGATGTGTGTGCGCCATTTTAGGGCGGCCTCAGTTCGCGGTTCTCTTTGTCTCCGCCAACATTCTCTGGCCCTCCTCTGCTGGCACCCAGCCAGGTGGGTGCTCCAGTGATACTGGCGATCTTCCCGCTATCGCCAACAATCACCCCGTTGAAGTATGGGCTGCGGGGGGTCCGATGAGGCCTCGGTCCCAAAGCTCTCGTCCCTGCTGCCTACGCTATTTGCTGCTTGGCCACGCCACCATGTGGTAATATATATTTATAGCATGTTTTAGCTGTAGATACACATGCTATGCACACTCGTACCATCTAGTGTTGGGCTCAGACGTCACAACTTGTTTTTCTCAAAGAAGTCTTTTTTATTGCTGACGTGGCGTTGAGTCTCCTCATATTCAAGAAAATGGATATGTCCAAAGGCCCCACTGTCAGATTGATTTTTTCAGCCATCGGGTTTGTGCAGGTGGCACCAGAGCTACATACCTCTTCAATGCCATTGCAGCCTGTTGACACCTAGCATGCTTGTAGCGGCCTCTATTCAACAAAAACAACTTTATCTAGCCATTGGCAATGGTCAGATCCAGGTTTTCAGCCACTGTCTGGGTTTGGGTTGAACACTACTGCTCCCTACCAGGATCCGCCAAGAATGTTTGACTCTTGGTAATGGAAGGAAACAAGAATATACTCTTTAGGAAATCCTCCCAATGTGGGTCTAAATACACATACACAGACAAGCACATTGTCTGTAACCTCTGCTTGTTGCAGGAACATAGAGAACAGGGCTGCGCAGCCTGTGGTCTGTTCAAATATAAAAAGACCCCCCCCCGGGACCGACACCTAGCCCATAACATGTAGAGGCAGTAGACGCTGAGTTCTTGCCAGATGAGGAACAATACCTACCGATCGGCAACAAGAAAGAAGATGATGTTCCAGTGGAAGAGGCACCATCTTGTGCAGGCCGGACTACATCGCTTTCAATGAGTCCAGCCAACACAAAGAGGACAAGGAATCAGCCTTATTGGTAGCAGAGCCATCACGAGGACAGACAGCAACAGGATTGGAGCCCTGGATGAGGATGACACCAAAGGCCGTGAGTACTCAAAACTCAGAAGCCCCCTCCTACACAAAGTAAGTGAACCCACAGCCCTCCCAACATTGCCTGGGAGTGCCGCAGCCTTCCGGTTCTGGCCGGAACCGAGAGCGCGCCTAGGAGTTGCGACAGGATGAGATTACACTCAATCCTGATCAGGCCACAAGGACAGAGTTGACACAGCAGTACTCGATGCTGACAAAGACATTGATACCTGCACATTCTATTGCATGAGCAAAGACCCCAAAATCTTGCCTCCTTTTGGCATCGACAAAGCCATTGAAGTCGACCAAGCATACGGTGGCAACACACACCTCATCAAAGCCAAAACACACATTTACTCCGAAAAAGGTCTGGAGCAAATCAATTCTTTCGACTCACAGAGACACACATGGTGCTGAAAACAGCTAAGACACTAACAATATCTGAGTCATAGGGAAAGTATTTGAAAACCTGTATTAACTTCTACACACAAAAAAAGTCCCATTGCAGATTAACACACCTGAGAAGGCTAATGAAACGAAAAGGAAGGAGACTGCCTCCGCTAGCCTTTTCCAAAGAGGAAAAGTATGGAACATAAGGCCACAAGCCCTATGCCAATTTAATTTTCTCCATCTCCACAGCCCTTTCCACTACCTTCCATACATTCAGCTGATTATGACACAGGGAGCCCTAGTCATTATGCACATGACAGACTCACAAGAAGACCCTCCCAGATAATACTGCCAGTACAGATGCACAACATAGAGGAGGAGTCAGATGTCCTGGTAGAGACACTCTCCAAGACAAGAGCACTCGGTACAATACCTACCAATGAAAGGGTCCATGCTCAAGGTCTCCACAGAGATCTTTAAAGACCCAGTCAAGATTAGAACTCTTACACCACTTATTGAGAGGAAGTACAAATCTTCCCCCACTGACACACTTTACATCGGGGGACATCCAAAAGCTGATTCCTTAGTGGTGACAACAGCTAGGAAAAGAGCAGCTTCTCAAAGTACCGGAGACGTACCTCCCCCAGATAAAGTAAGCGCATAGAATGGAAAAGGGTGGCGGTTGAACACATCAATCATTGGTGCAAAGATAATTAGGTAGGACTTCTAGCTAGGTACACCAGGGCTACTTTGGACAACATGGAAGACTTAATACAACATCTCCAAGAACAAAACGGGGAAAGGGGGGAGGGTCTGGTCCCAGAGGGTAGACAAGTCTCCAATGCAACCATCCATTGTGCTTTAAATAGCGCTGACACTGCTGCAAAAGGAATACCTTCCTCTATACTCCTACACAGACATGCCTGGCTATGCATCTCTGGGTTCAAGCCAGCTGTGCAACAACACCTACTTAATGTCCATTTTTTGGAGAGCAGCTGTTCGGACCAGGGCTAGCCTCCCAACTAGATAAGCTTAAAAACTGAGAATGCAAAATCCAAAGCAGAGCCCTGCTGGGTCAAAGAAATTATAAACAAGAGGACCTTGGAAAGAGGGGCAGAGAGGAGGGGTCAACAGACTTGTCTGTGCACCATGCCACAAATTGGTTCCATTGACAAATGGGATGCCTGGCTGCCAAGATAATGTTACAGACTTGGTGCAGAAGCTCAAAAGCTGTCAACTGCTGCCACTCAATCTTCATGCAAGAAGGCAGAGACTGGATCAGTTTGGATGGAGAACACTCCCCTGCTGCTGCCACAGAAGACTCCCATCCCCCCCCCCCGAAAGGGCAGTCAGATCGGAAGATCGATGGCCATACTCAAAAGCTCTGGATACCAGACTCTTCATGCCCAGTCCAGAGCCACAGGGATCACTTGGGCTCGGTCGTTCTTGAGCTTCTTGAGAGCTCTGGGCAGAAGTGGTATGGGGCAAGGCATACAGGACCCCTGAGCTCCACCCATGACAAAAAGCATAGCAGAGCGACTGCTGCCTTGGAAACTCCAACATGCAAAACTGCTGACATTGTGCGTTCTCTGCAGAGGCGAACAGATCTAACCAAGGCTCTTCCCACAGCTGACCTTGTGCCACCTCAGGATGGAGATGACATTTGTGATCGACCAGCCATTGTTGGCTGAATCCGTCCGCTCTAGCATTCAGAGAGCTCACCAGGTGTTGAACCACAATGGGAAATGCTGTGATGTTCCAGCCATGTCCAGAGTCGCAGAGTCTCCTGACAAAGAGTCAACTACCCCACTCCATACTGCTTGTTGCAGTACAACATGGCAGTTGTGTCCGTGAACACCTGCACTACTTTCCCTTTGAGAGAAGGAAGGCATGATTTCACTGCCAGTCGGATCGCCCTGAGCTCCAAAAGACTGATATGGAGCCTGGATTCCGCAGAAACCAGACGTCTCTGATCTCCGCCTCTCCCATGTGGCCACCCCATCCCAAGAGTGACACATCTGTCACTACTGTCAGATCGGTTGGGGAAGGAAGAGAGATCTGCCTCTGTCCTAATCGTGGTTCAAGAGCCGTCACTGCAGATCTTGCGCAGTTCCCTCTGAGATCTGGATCATGTCAGAGATTGCCCTGAAGCTGCGCCCACTGCAACGTCTGGTCCCACTGCAAAGCCTGCATATGCTATCTGGCATGTGACATCAGCAGGATGCAGGAATCCAGGAGGCCCATCAGCCTTAGAGTCAGTCTCACCGAAATCCAGAATAAAGGCAGAAACATTGGTATCATAGCTTGAATATCCTGGACTTGCCTCTTGGGAGGATAAGCCCAAAACTGCACCGTATCCGAAACAGCTCAGATGAAAGGGAGCATCTGAGAGGGAGTCAGGTGTGACTTCAGCACATTTATTGTGAACACCAGCGAATGCAGGAGGTTTGCCGTAGTCTGCAGGTGGGACACGATAGCCTGGGACGAGCCCACCTTCAAAAGCCAGTCGTCGAGATAGAGAAGGCTGAAACCCCTGGTCTGCTTAGACAAGCTGCGAGCACCATCAACACCATGATGAACACCGGAGGGGCTCTGATAAGGCCAAAGAGGAGCACGGTGAGCTGAAAAACATTGTGGGCTACTGTGAATCTCAAGTAACCTCTGTGGACAGGCAGGACGGGAATATGCTACCATGAAGTCTTCTGGGTCCAGGGCAGATATAACCTGAGCCAGTGTGAGCATTTTGAACTTGTCCTTCCTGAGGAAGAGATTGAAGGACCGAAGGTCTACGATAGTGCAGAGGCCCTTGTCCTTTTTGGGCACCAGAAGGTAGCAGGAATAACAACTATGACCTACTTCTGGCACAAGGACCCTCTCAATGGCTCCCTGGGCAAGAGAGCTGTAACCTCCTCCCCGAGAATTGCCTGGTGATCTTTCCGTCATTCGATCATAGGATGGTGGTGTGGATGGAGGGAAAGCCTCGAAGGGGAGTAGCCCATTCAGACTATTTGTAAAACCCACCTGTCTGATGTGATTGACTGCCAGAGGAGGAGCAGACGAGGCGTATCCTGCAACCGACTGTGCCCTGGTGGGAAAGCTTCAGACTAGGAAGGTTTGGAGGCTGCTGCAGAGTGGGGGGCGGTGGAATGACTAAGCCGCTTGCTCCCTGATCCACGAGGATGGTGGATCCCATGCCCCTGGCTATGAAGCATGTGTGGCATGGGGGCTGGAGGGGAACGGATGTGGTTGGGCACACCTTTCATAGCCATGAAAGGCAGACTGAATGGGGAAACAGGCAGCTGTGAGGCCTAAGGATTTGGCCCTGGACTCGTTAACACGCTCCAATGCTGAGTCTGCTTTGTTTCCAAAGAAATGGGTTGCCATCAAAGGGCATGTCCATATGGGTGGACATGACATCTTCCGAAAAGCCAGACGTCCTCATCCAGGTGTGGCGCCTCAAGGCCACCGGCGATGCAGCCGAACTGCCTAGTGAGTCAGTGGTATGCACACGATATTGTCAACTTTGCTGCATCTCTCCGGTCAGCAACAGCTTGGGAGAGAAAGCCCCGGGCCTACATCGGGACCTGTGGCAGCACCTGCTCAACCATACTCCATAAAGTATGGGTGTAACAGCCCAAAAGGCAAGCAGTGTTCACAGACTGCAATGCCAGGCTGGAGGAAGAAAACATCTTCTTCCCAAGCTGATCCAGCCTCTTGGATTCCCTGTCTGGGGGTGTGGAAGAGAATGCACCTGGGGATGTGGAAGCTTGGATATCCAAGGTCTTAGGGGTCAGGTGTCGCATTAGGAACATTGCGTCATTTGGAGCCCCTGTGATGGGTTTGGACCAGGTCCCCAGCAGGACATCAGTGAGGTCCTTAGAAGTGGAAGCCCCAGGCTGAAGCACCTCTGCCAGGAGGTTAGTCCTGACTGCCACCAAGGCTGCTGTAGGCCAGTGACTTTGGCCGCTCTCTGCACCACCATTAAGTAGGACGCTCCCTCCTCCATAGCCATGATGGGGGGGAAAGCATTACAATGTCAGGGGAAGTGTCCAGACCACTTGCCTCACCAAGGTCCGCCTGCCAGTCCGTGGGATCGTCTAGCTCGTATTCCTAAGGGTCCAGCGACCCCTCCCAATCCTCACCGTACTCCTAACCCAAGAGACTAAGGGTCAGAATCCGACCTGGGGAGCAAGGTCATTGTCAAAGTCAGAATCTGCATCGCGCGATGCTGTGTCTGCAAAGAGGATGAGTTTGACGCTTACTGTGGGCACGGGTAGCGTCAGGAGCATTGAAGTTGATACCATCTTCAGGGAAGGTCGAGTTGGTCTGATTGACGGCAGTTCAAATATAGGAACAGATCCATGGGTGCCACCTGGAGCCGAGGCCAAAGCCGCTGGTGTGGAATCCAAGGGGGCCCCTGCCAACTCCACGTTCTCCAAAGGCACTCTGGTGGAGTCGGACTGCTCAAATATTAGGTTAATGGTCTCATAAAACTCACTGATTTGGGCAGGGGTCGCTCTGGCTCCTGGAAACTCAGGGAGCTGCAGAGTTGACCCAGACACAGGCTCTGAGGACAGAGACCTGGAATGATGATGCTCCTTTTCCCTTGTCGCGTCGGCCGACGGACTGGGTGAAGACAAAGAATGCTTGGAATGATGAAGAATGGGGGCTCTGCGACCGTTCTCGGGGCCTTCCTCTCGATGAGATCAGGAGTGATGCAGAGCTGAACGCCGGGCCGCAGTGAGCATTAGTGACCGTTCCCTCAAAGATTTCAGATTGATGGCCCTGGACTCTGAGCACAACTTCGGGTTGTTATCCCGCTCTAAACACCACAAGCACACGAGGTGCGGTTCCATCATGGACATCGCCAGATGACAGGATCCGCAGGGCTTGAAACCCGGTCTTGCGTGACGACATCCTCGACGCACCAGGAGTGTAGACAAAAGTCCAAAAGAGACCAGTCAAAAAGTGACTGAGGGTCAGCTCTTCTTCAGATCTGCACTGGCTGGTGTGGAAAGAAAAGAACTGACGTCAGCGTGTTGGGGTGGTACCTATATAGGTCCAGAGACATCCTATCTGGTGTGTACGATGACTAACGTGGAGCCGAACGACACCACCTGACGGCGTGCAGGGGTACTGCTCGAGAAAACTCTCCGGATCCAGACTGACGCTTGGGGAAATTCTAAGGTAAGGAATCTGCAACTAGAAGTCTCTATCAGATAGCATCATTCTTAGCAGGTAGTGCTGAAGATTCCCATGCGCCCTCCCGCATCCCCAGTCGACATGAGATGATGTCAGATTTCCATATAGAAACATTATACATACATAAGAACTTGTACAATTTTCATTGTGTTCCATGCATGTTCAACAATGATTACTATCGTCAATAAATGCATCCGCACTCGCCAACATGGCAGGGGAACAAATTTACTATTTAACAAAGGAGCCATTGGACATGCACATTCTCTCGAAGAGGAAGAGGCTCAATGCTACATCATCAATAAAAAAATACCTCTTTGAGAAAAACAAGTTGTAAAGTCAAAGCGGCAGGTGTGCATAGAATGTGAATCTGCACATGCTACAAATTGATGTTTACAGAGTAAGATACTAATTATTTTATTTTGCTTTAACTGGGCTGTTTCATGTACCTAGCATAAGATACTTACCTTACTGGTGAAGATAGAGTGACACAGCAGTATCTTAAATAATATCTCAGGACAATATATATTTGAATATCATTTTAAAACATAGAAATCTTTTTAATGACTTGTAATGTGATGAATAATATTATAAGGGATAACAGAGATATAATTTTAGCAGAACTGCAGTCTTTACACTCTAAATCACTATCCAGTCAAGAGTGTGGTGTTATTTACCTATATTTACTTCCTCTTTTGTAATAATAACATGGGTAGTGGAAAATAATATAATTGTTTTATTTTTATTATGGGGTTTTCCCATATTCATGAAAGGTCTATATGCATATTAACTTATTTAGGCTTCTGTCTATGGCTCAGGAGACGTCTACATAAGAACATTGCCATTTTCACATATGTTTTTCATGCATTGTAATTACCTCAACTAATTCGGGAAGCTAGGACAAGCCTTTCAGTGAATTTCTCTGGGCACAAAATAAAAGTCAGATGTTTAGTCACTTATACACACAGAAGCATATCATTATACTGGGACCCTCAGTCAAGGATAAATATGCTGCTGCCCAGGAGTTACTCCGAAACCTACATGTTCCACATTTATTGCATTACCGTTATCCTTGACCCACAAGCATATCCTATTTGGATCTGTAGTTTATGCGGCTTCCATACAAAAGGCCATGAAAACTCTGTACGATTACTGCTGCAGACTGCCCAACTGTAGTTCCAATGCTATCTGCAATTAACTATTCTTCCATTTCTGTTCAAGGTTATTTTATCAATGTAATCTGTACCAAAAACTAAACTTGAAATCTTTTAAGACGTATGATTTTTGATCGCAGCTTGATTATGGGAATCCTCTAGCCCTGAAACTGTAGAGGCCATCCCCTCAAACTACCTAATCACAAGCCACGACAGGGTAACAACCCTGGAGCAACAAATGCCGAAATATATTCCATATTCATTTTGTGTACTATCTCAGAAGCTAATATTCCACATGCTGAAGGCTCACTATTTACTTTAATCCTCTTAATCCTTGACAAATGTTCCTATTTACCAGCTACTAAACCTCTCCCAGGTCCAGCTTTATTCCGTCATTACCATGCTTTTCTGAACTGCTCTTTCTGAAGGCATCCAGTGTTTTGATCCTTTGAGATCTCAACTGCCATCTTGATGATTCCAGCTTCAGTTCACTATAAGACACATAAATGGCACCAGTAAATCTGTCTGACGATGTAATGTCTATCTTGGTAAAGGAGATTTGGGTGCCCTGGTCCTACTTGATCCCTCAATGGCTCTTGATACTATTTCCCACACATTGGGTAAATCACACCTCACTGATGTCAGAACTGGCAAACAGACATTAAAAAGGGCTGTCCATATTAATTGAGAGATGCCAAACTTTTACCTGCTCTTTCTTTCAATCTGAGCCATTATCCTTGAAAGGTGGAGTACCCCAAGTATGTTCCTTGAGTCGTACTCTATTGAATATTTACATTTCCTTGTTAAATGCCTTAACCAAAAACTTTGGCTTTAACATAATTTTCAGATGACACAGATCAATTTCATTATAGAAGATATCAATTCAATCCAGACTGATTTCTGTCAACGTATGACAGTGGGCGAAAGAGTTTCAAAGTCAACAAACATAAGACAGAGGTATGGACGTTTGACAGGATCTTGATGCTTTGTGTACGGAAATGCCTCTTTTTGCATAACTACCCCCAAAGCTTTGGACTGATGCTCCTGGTTTTACACTCTGAGAGTGCATTGAGGCCTGCTAACCAGACCTAAGTGGAAGTGTTTGGCTACCCCTACTGGCATATGTTAACTTACTTAAATATTCCTAGTATATAGTCACAAGCATACCCAGGAACTGTAAGTTAAAGTATTCACCCAGAACTGAATTACTGGTTGCGCCACCATGTGTGTGACAGACTACTAATTGTCTCCTAGCTTGCCACTACAGCTTGGAAGAGCAGTTTTAAACTGCTAGTTTGACTTTGCCATTGAAACCAGTGGGAAAGCCCCCACTTCCCTTAATATATGCAAGACTCTCCTAAGGAAGGCCAATCAAGCCCAAATGCAGAGACCTGTATGTTATTAAGTGGGACATATACTGTAATATGTCCTAACAGTAAAACTACCAAATTGTTGTTTTTACTGTGGAAAAGCTAGTAACCCATTGGCTAGTGCAGTTAGAACCTGCTACCTTCTGAGTGGGACTACTAAAATGGGTACTTCAAGGTATCAAATTAATTGTGGTATTAAATCTGACTTGATGCCAAACCCGAATTTAATGGCATTTTTAAGGAAGAGCAACTTCTAGTGTTGTAACTCTGCAGCCCAGTTTACCAAGTTGTTATTAGCTTTTATCTGCCAACAGGCAGCCTCCTGCTCTCCTGGAGAGTAGTGTGAATGACTCCCAGGTTCAGGAACAATAGAGGTCTTCCACAAAGAGAGATGTTACCCCCCCACTTGCAGGAGGCCACAGAGGTGTTGGGCCAGAAAGCGAGCTTCAGAGGAGGCCACCTTTGGTGAGCAATCACACCTGAGAGGGCTGCCCCTTTTGTCAGGTAGATGGACTGGCAGTAGGAACAGAAAAGGGAAAACAGATGCCAAACCGTTTTTCTGTGGGGATGTAGCAAACAAGTATCCAGATCTTTAGGATGGGCGACCAAGCTGCTAACAACCAAGGAAGGGTTCAGACATCTTGAGAGGGGGCGGAATACTTGACTCTGGGATTGCTAGATGCCACACATCAAGTATTCCGCCTCCCTGTCTGAACTGGTCGCCCAGTCCCAGTCAGTGTAACCAAACACAACTCTTCCAAACTTTACAGTTAGCAATGCTTGGTTGCGCTTTGGACTAAAAAGCTGAATTTAATGTTTTACTTAAAAATCTACATCTCCAAATCCCCAGTGGATTTTGCTTATCTTCGTGTCTAAAATTCATAAAGATTGGATTTATTTTTCTAAATTTGTGTTGGATTTCTTTCGTTCTGTGTGACTTTCTTAATTGTTTGGTGCTTCTGAATGCTTTACGCTAGTTCCTTTGGTCCAAGCAATGTTTCCAGGTAAAGGAGGTGAGACCCTACTCACCCTTGTTTGCTGACATACCAATTTGCAGTCGTATTGTCCATGGAGATCTGGAGAATAGGAAGGCCTTGAGCACCAACTGAATTGCTCCCAGTACCAACAGGTTGATGTTGTGAAGATCCTCTTACTCAGGAGACCAGAGGCCCCTTATCTTCAGCTGAGCTCCTCACACTGAGGCATCCATCACTACCATAGCAGGGGTGGGGAGCTTGAAGGGCATTCTACATTAGGTTTGCCTTGTTTTCCCAGAAACCCACTTCGCAGCAGGCTGGAGCCAGACAGGTCTCCCCCTTATTATAGCCACTGTCTGTGGAGGTGCCAGTGCAGGACCCTCATGTTAAAGTGCATGCATGCTTAGGAGAATGTGGGAACTGGGAGACATAGGAATATGAGGACCAGTAGAACTGGAATACTCACCCCTATCTGAAAGGATGGAATCATATCCTGAATGCCAGCAATCCTTTAAGGAGAAGGGAAGGTGCAAAGAAAGGTGATGTTCAGTATGGACCCTCTGAACAGGAGACGTTTCGAGAGCCACAGGTGAGCTCTGGGCTTCTTGACCAAAAAGCTCAGATTGAACTACATGATCTGGGTCTGTCTAGTCATACACATATTCTGGAATGCAGTGCTTAAGGCCGTCCCCCAGGTAGTGAGGCTCCCCATCGAGGTGAGCCCCAGAACTGCCCTCCACTGTATACTAGACAATGTGGGTAGACCTAGAGGAGACAGGCTACTGGTGAGGTTGGGGACCGTGGTGGCCATACAGGATATTGCTAGAGCATGGACCTCTCCAATGGCCCCACCTGTGGCAACATGGAATAAAAACATGGACTGGTGTGGCAAATTGGAAGCACCCATTTACATGGCGAGGGGCTTCCCCCGCAAATATGAGGCCATATGGAAGAAATGGTGGATGTATTACAGCCTCCAGAAATGACACTGAATTATCTGCATACCTTTATGCTTGGTAGGGTAATGAATGTGAGTTGTGGATACTATTTGATGCTGTGTTCGCAATTTACATCTTAGAGCAACTTTTTTCTATCTTTTCACGATTGTTATTAAAAAATTAAAATGTTTCTTTAAAAAAAAAAGCCCAGGTCTAACACCACAGATACTGTCATCTGCAAATTGTGTGGCACCATCTCTGGCAAACGCCCTTTGTTTATCCAGTCGTCCAGGTAGTTGAAGATAGGGATGCCCGACTGTCTGCCATATGACATGTTCTGCTACTAATGCCATCACCTTCATGAAGACTTGAGTTGCTGATGCCAACCAAAGGGTATTACCACAATTTGGTAGTGTGTTGAACCCAACTCACACCGTAAGTACTTCCAGTGAGACCACAGGATAGCGATGTACAAGTACGCATCATGCAGATTGAGAAACACAATCTAGTCTACAAGCTCCAACGGTAATAGAACTTTACCTAGCCTCAGCATCTTGAACTTCTTCTTTTAGACAAATAACTTCAGGTCTCCGCGGTCCAGGAATGGACACAAACTGCCGTCCTTCTTTGGCACCAGGAAGTATGACATTCCTGGCCCTCTTCCTGTTCTGGCACTGACTCTGATGCTCCTTTCCTAATTAGTGCTGCCACCTCCGGTTGAAGTATGGTCAGGTGATCTGGGGAGGGAGAGGAAGAGGGGGCGGGCATAGTGGGTGATCCACAGGTGGCACTAAGTTGTGTTACTGGGACTTGACAAGATTGGCTTATTTTGCAGTTTTTAAAGCAGTCCAAAATCTCCAGTGTATCTCCTATTCCTGGGAAGATAGGGTAACCTACTCTGTATCTGCTGGGTGTTCTTTGTTTGGCAAGAGTGCTGCAGAGACTCCCACATTGTGCTTAATTTTCCAGAAACAAATTCTCAAGAAATCTCTGCAGATGTTGAAGGAATGTACTACTTCCTGCTCA
Source organism: Pleurodeles waltl (assembly GCF_031143425.1). Taxonomy (NCBI): domain Eukaryota; kingdom Metazoa; phylum Chordata; class Amphibia; order Caudata; family Salamandridae; genus Pleurodeles; species Pleurodeles waltl. Next base: position 1,463,751,717 of record NC_090445.1, read on the forward strand.
AAAATTAGGTACCCCCCTTCTATACATTAGGACAGTCTGTGTGTCGATGGCCATAAAAAAGAAAGTGTCATGGCTCTTGAATGGTGTCTAGCGTGGCACCCAGAGGCAGCTAATGGGTCATTAGCCTTGGCAGCTAAATTCATGCAGAGACTAAGGTGATATCTAATGGGAAAAGAGCATTGACAAAGCCATGAGTCTTGCCAATATGATGCAAGTGCCAAGATATTGCTTCTCTCCACACCAAGCAACAAAGTTTGCCCATCTGCCAGCATAGATAGATTTGGTGGAGTGTCGCCTGGCTGATAAAATAACGTCCACCACTTCTGGCGGGAGAGAAAATGAACTCAGATTGCCCCGTTCAATCTCCAGGTATGAAGGTGGAGGGGTGTTGAACCTGCCCCTGCCACTGCAAGAGGAGACGGAGCAGAGGGCACAGTGAGAGTTGGAGAAGGTCTGAGTACCACACCCTTCTTGGCCAATCCGGAGCTCTTAAGATGACCTGGGCCCGGTCTTGGCGAATCTTCCTGAGAACCCGAGGAATCAAGGGTATGGGGGGCAAAGAGGTCTACATGAGGGAATCCCCACATCCGGAAGATGTGAAGGACCAGGTCTGGATGGAGACGCCACTCGTGATCGACCGAGAAGTGTCGACTGAGACTGTCCACACATACGTTCAGAACTCCGGCCAGATGGTTATCTACTATGTAAATCTGATGTCCTGTGCCCAGGACCAGAGCCGCAGAGCCTCTCTGCAAAGAAGATACGACCCTACTCCTCCCTGCTTGTTGATGTACCACATTGCTGTAGTGTTGTCTGTCAGGACCTAAACCGACTGACCTCAAAGGGACGGGAGGAAGGTCTTGAGAGCCAAACGTATCGCCCGCAATTCTAACAGATTGCTATGAAACATCTGTTCCACTGGAGACCAACGACCCTTGACCTCCAGGTCCCCCAGATGAGCCCCCCACCCTAGAGTGGAGGCATCCATTATAACGTGTCCACTGGTGGTGGTAGCGAAAACGGCCTTCCTTGGGAAAGGTTGCCGTCCTCAGCCCACAATCGTAGATCTGCTGCAGAGTCTCAGGAGATCTTTATCGACTCCTCTAGATCCCCTCTGTGCTGAAACCACTGCCTGTGGAGGCACCACTGAAGAGCCCTCATGTGCCAGCGTGCATGAGTGACCAACATAATGCAAGAAGCGAACAGACCGAGCAGACGAAGGACCTAGAGGACTGGAACAACCGCTCCCCTTTGAAACATTGAAATCAACGCCTGAATGTCCTGAATCCGCTGAGGCGGAGGATAGGCCCGATTCAATGTTGTGTCCAGTACCACCCCTATGAGCAGGAGGCATTGAGAGGGCTCCAGGTGAGATTTGGGCACGTTTACCGAAAACCCCAGATCGAACAACAACTGGGTTGTCATTTGCAGGTGATGCAGCACGAGTTCCGAAGTCTTGGCTTTGATCAGCCAATCGTCCATGTAAGAGAATACCGATATTCCCTTCCTCCTGAGATCTTCTGCAACGGCCATCACCTTTGTGAAGACTCGAGGTGCTGAAGTAAGACCAAAAGGAAGGACCGCAAACTGGTAGTGTTGCGACCCTACCACAAACCTGAGATACTTCCTGTGCGACTTCAGAATAGGGATATGAAAGTAAGCATCCTGTAAGTCGACAGACACCATCCAATCTTCTTGGTTCAACGCCAGAAGCACCTGCGCTAGAGTCAGAATTTTGAATTTCTCTTGTTTGAAGAACCAATTCAAAACCCTCAGGTCCAGGACCGGCCTCAAACGACCATCCTTCTTGGGGATCAGGAAATATCTTGAATAACAACCCTGACCTCTTTCCTGCTCTGTAACCAACTCCACTGCACCTTTCGATAAAAGGACTAGAATTTCCTGCAACAACAGGAGATGGTCTTCTGTGCAAAAGGATGGACGGGGAGGCATGAGAGGGGGGAAACTCCCGAAAGGGAAGGGCATAACCTTTCCCCACAATATTTAGGACCCAGGAGTCCGATGTGATGAACTCCCACATGCGGAGAAAATGAAACAACCTTCCCCCTACAGCAGTGGTTCCCAAACTTTTTCGACCCGCGGCTCCCTTCACCTATATTTGCCATTGCCCGCGACTCCCTATTATGTTACTTTTTTTTTTTTCGTGTGAGTGATGTAAGCCCAGCCTCGGGAGTACTTTAATTGTATCAACGAGCATAACATGGATGTTTTGTATGTTTCCTCCTCCCTGCTAGACCACATCTCCTCCAATTCAACCTCTCATTCTTAAACGTCTAAAAAAATGTAGCCACATCTCCCCCCGTGTCACACTTGCTGTCCTCCATGCACGTATTTTCTTCTCTGTTTACAACGTCATTACATTGCTTTGACCACACACACATCTCACACCTCACCTTTGGTGCACACATTCTGCCTTCAATCTGGACACTTTCTCCTCTAAAACTACTTAACAGTACTTGATCATTCACCAGTGCTTAATTTGTGCTTGTTGTTTCCGGTGCTAAGCAAGGAAGAGAAAAACAAAATAGTGTCACAATGGGAGAAAACAGAAAGCTGCAAGAGTGAGCTGAAGGGGCAGGGAGTGGCTTTAAAATCATTGAAGAGGCCTGAGATGGCTTCAGTATTACACTGCCTCAGTATTCCATTTTCGCACCTTTAATTGCAGCAGCCACATGTTTAAAAGGAGGACTTTGGGCACCGGCACGTTTTTATTTACAAATTAAGCACTACCGTTCACACTCCCACTCTGCAGTTTCTTGAGAATTTAGGAAGCACCGCTGCCTTAAATTATTTCAAAGGCTTCAGCTTTTGATAACTGTGCTTTCCAAGTCCCACTTGGTCTGTACCTCCCATAGCTGTTTTTCTGGCATCCCAACGAAAATTGCCTTCCCCTGGCAGTAAGACTCAGTAAGTAATCTGATTTGGGCATGCAAGTGAGGGAGGACTGTGGTCCTATAATTTATTTTTAACAATTTACTAGCATTTAGTAAACACAAATGGGGAAAAAAGGAAAGGTGTGCTTAATAATAAGAAAAGGGTGGAAGGTTAATCTTTCACAAAGCAGAAATGCTGCAATTTCCCCTGGACAAGGTCCTCAACAAGGAACTAATAATTCTAATAATGTCTTCTAACCTAAATAAACAAACTCAACTTCTGTGTGTGTGCTGAATCAAGCTGTTAGCAGTTTTCTCCTGTCTAGAAACTACACAGGGGCCTCATGCTCGCCCCTTGGAAATATCCATCTGTTTTAAAAACAGAACATTAGTTATTAATAATACTATAATTACTATATCGGTGCTGCTTAGGAGAATTTCCTGTACATTCCTGTGATATCCGGTCCTGCCGTGCCCTCTCTCTCACCCTAGATTAGAAATCCTAATAATAATAATTATAGTTACCTGATTATTGTAAATTCAACAAGGAACACGTCCGATGTGCGCACTTCAAGAGGATCCCACTGGAGCAATAACATTCCAGTGCTCTCTTCTGAATTTCCGACCAGCTGGCAATGACGAAGGCTTTTTATTTAAGAACTAATCACGTTTGGTGAAACCATGATGCAGAGGGCAAGACCTTGACAGGTGAGGCTTATGTAACTCCCCCACATAAAATGCTAAAGAGTTACTGGGCCGCAAAATACTTTTAACTCGTCATAAACAGGTCATTTATAAACTGCACTCATAAATCTTTTTTTAAATGTTCATATCATGTTTACAAAATGTGCGTTGCGCCCCTGGCAACTTTTAACGGTGCACCAGGGTGCCGCGGCGCACAGTTTGGGAACCACTGCCCTACAGGAGAAGCATGGGATGCAATGGATGGAGCACTAAGGCTGCTTTTCCTGATGCACCCCCCCCGGAGGAAAAGGAAGAGGCAGGGTGCTCCTGGGTGGCTCCTCTCGTTCTAACCCTACCCGTCCTCTATAGGACCTATAGGGAAGGCTAGACGGTTGTTGCTCTGCTGGTAGGGGTCTCCGCTGAAAAGAAGTTCCTCTTCCAAACCCCCTGAATCTTCTAAAAGACCTGCACGGGGTGGTCGTAGAAGCCTGCAGGCCTAGGGACTTGGCAGTAGCCCTGCTCTAAGGCAGAGTCAGCTTTGGAACCACACAACTTGTCCCCATCAAACTGCAAGTCCAACATGGTCGTCTGTACATCTGTTGAAAATCCAGAAGACCACAACCATGCATGTCTCCTGGTGACCACAGATGTGCCCATTGCCCTTGCCACCGAGTCCGACGTATCCAGCCCCGACTGAATAACCTGAGTTGCTGCCACTTGCGCTTCAGACAGGAGACCCCACATATCCGGAGGCAAATCAGGTAGCACAGCCTTGGCCGCATCCATCAGGGCATGAATATACCTGCCCAAAACCCAAGTGGCATTTGCAGACTTAAGGGCCATACTGCATGAAGAAAAAACCTTCTTGGCAGATTGCTCCATCCTATTCGATTCCCTGTCCAATGGAGCACCAGGGAAGGAACCAGGAGCCAAACGTGAGGAGCACGAGGCCTGAACCACCAGACTCTCCGGAGTCGGATGCCGAGAGAGGAATCCTGGGTCCCAAGGAGCTACTCTATATCTTCTCGCCACTGATCTGCTTACAGCAGTCGAAGATACAGGCTTCCTCCACACTTCCAGGATTGGTTCTGCAAGAGCCTCATTGAACGGAAGGAGTGGTTCCACAGCATCCGAAGCAGGATGCAAGACTTCCGTCAGAATGTTCGTCTTTACCTCAGCTGCCGGTAGCGGAAGGTCCAGAAAGTCCACTGCCTTCCTTATCACTGTATGGAATGAGGCAGCCTCCTCAGTAAATTCCCCAGGGGAGGCTAAATCCCACTCAGGGGAAGTATCAAGACCACTCGCGGAGTCCAAACCCTGGAAGTCCCCCAGGGGCTCAGCGATCTCTCCTTCCTCCAGGAGCTGCCTTCTATACTCTTGCTCCTCCAAAAGCCTCAGAGCCCTTCTTCTTGAGTGCAGCCTGGCCTCTATCCTCGGCGTCGACATAGAATTGTCCGACGCCCTCGGCTGACGCTGCCCAGGAGACACAACCTGGTCTTCGGATTCACCCGACGCCGGATCCATCGGCGTCATGGATAAACGGGCTCTCTTCCCCGGTGTGTACTGGATTCGTGGCGGTCATCGGCGCCACCGGATCCACAGAAGCCACCGGCGTCGAAGGTCTCCTTGGCGACACCAACGGCAACAGCGCCGGACCAGCACCCTCTGCTGGACAGAAGGGCATGAATGGCGTCAACTTGTATGAAGCCAGAAAGCCCAATCCAAAAGCCAAGGGACCTGAGAGACCAGGCGCCATGTAATTAAAGATACTAAACATAGCATTCAAGAATGCCACCATATCAGCTCCTGGAGCTGGGAATGCTGGATACTCCTGCGGCGTTGCCGCTGGATCAGGCACCTCCGACAGCGCTGCAGGCGAGAAGCCAGGACTCTGGGGAGGCTCGACCACCTCAAACACCGACGGCGCCGGAGAAGACTGAGGGCTCTCAGGCTGAGGAGTCACTTTCGGACTGACATCCCACGTCGGACAACAAAGAATAGATGGTGACCTCGACCAGGATTGGTCCCTCTCCGAAAGGCGCCAGGAATCATGCTGACGCCGGGAATCATGTTGACGCCCCCTCTTAGGCGACCTCGAGGACTTCCTTGAAGATGACCCCCCATGTCCATGCTTTTCTTTCTTTTTAGCCTTAGCCAAAAACAGCTTGGCCTCTCGCTCCTTAAGCGCCTTCGGGTTCATTTTTTGACATGAACCACACTCCTCCACGTTGTGGTCGCAGCTCAAACACCACAAGCAGTCATTATGCGGATCCGTCACCAACATACGACCCCCACACTCTCTACAAGGCTTGAACCCTGATTTACGAGGTGGAGACATTTTAACAAAGTAACACCTTCGAGAAACAGTAGCTTCTCCAAGAGCCAGGAGAAAAACTGTTATGCTTCAAAGGCACGGAAAAAAGGGAACTGACATCAGCATGCCAGTGAGGTCCTCTTATTGCCACGATGACGTCAGACGAGTCGCATGGGAGTCGGGCAATAGTGACGTCCTCGTCAACGTGCAGAGCTGGGAAGAAAATTTCCGTCGAATGCTGGCGCATTGGGAGAATTCATTGGGTGAGAAATCCACAGGTAGTTGTAACCATCAGAAACAACCATTAAAGTCTATTCTATGGCTATACAGTAGCAAAAATGTGTGTTGCCGCGCTTTTACAGACATGATAGGAGGGGTGCAGAGCAACACTGAGAACACAGAGTGGGACATTTTGAGGCGAGGCAGCATACGAGGGAGAGTGCCAGATAACAATCATTCTCATGGAGCGCTAAATGAAAAAGACAAAAATAGCATTTTACTGAATATGAAGAGCAAAAGGAGGCAGGTAATGCAGCCAAAAGGATGGCAATGAGGCTGTGCTCCATACACAAGAAGAGGAAGGAAAGCCATCAAATAGGAAATAAGAAAAGGAATGTTAAACAAAAAACGACCAGTGGGTTGGCTGTAAGACCACTGCAGGTTTTTGGTATGGTCCACAAGAGGATTTTTCCTACAGATAGCTAAAATAGCACCTCAAAGGACTCAAAAGGGTACCTGCCACTCATGACGTCAAATTATTACTGCTTATGAATTATGTGACAGAATAGCTTGGAATGTGGATATATAATACTTTTGTTTAGAAAAAATTTTTTGAGATACGCAGTCTTTTTTATATTGTAAATAATTCTCCTGACAGCTGTAAATACCAGACAAAAATCATCAAATGTAATTGTTTTAAAATGTGGTGTGGACAAAACACTTTTTATTGGTGTTTTCCTAAATAGTTATATGAATTATGTCATGGTTAGTCTTGTAAAATTCTACTTCAAATATTCTGTGTTTCCTTTTCAGGAGTGCACAAAAAGAAGATCGCATTCCGATGGCTGAGGAATACTGTGAATATAAGCAAATTAAAGCAAAGCTGAGATTATTGGAGGTCCTTATTAACAAACAAGATGTTTCTAAAACTATTTAAGGATTGTGAATGCCAACAATATTCAGTATTGTTAAATGAGACAAGCATTATCTTTGAGGTATTTTTGCACATTCTCAGACACATTGATATGCACTTTAATGGAAAGAAAGATGGCCAACAAGTAGAAAGCAACAGCCACTGTAAATAGGTTTCCCCTTAAAGTGAGGCGTAGCGAATAGTTTTGATGTCTTCAAAGTCTAGTCAGAGCCAAGGAAAATAAAGTAATGTTATAGTTTTTCATACAATCCAAATGTTATTTTTGTGTTAACCTTGGACTGCCACTTGATTTTGCTTAATATGCTTAGAAGCTTAGTGTAATTTATTACCAAAGCTGATCTTGAAGCACATACCTTGCAAAATGTAATGTGGAAACGTTACTTCTGTTTTCACCAAAGATGATATTGAAGAACGAAAACAAATATTTTATGTTGAGGTTGATTACAACAATATTATTACACAAATGGACACTGAATGTTAATCAAGAATATTAAATATTTTTACACTAGGATTATATATATATATGTTCTTTACTTTTATCATGGTATAGACCAGACTTGATTCAAAGATAATGTATTACAGTCTGTTTCTTGGCTAGTAAAATGGAAATGTGAATGCATGCACAGTATAAAGAGCTGCTAAAGTGCCAATTTCCATTTCAGAAAATGTCTAAAAAACTTTGTATTTTAAATAGTTCTTTATAAATTGTCACTTTACACTCTCATTTGTATTTAAACGTATGTAGTGTGAATGCATGATGTTTTAAATGAGTACGCATTTCCAACAATTCAGCAGAAAAGAACAATGCTTACCACTTGAAAATTAACTTTTATTTGTATGAAGATTCCTTATTTCATTGTACTGAATTTATAGTTTTGAACTTAGTAAACATTAGAATAAGCTCCTTCAGTAATTTGCTTAAATTGAAATCATCCTAGTAAGAGTAGGAGGAACAGATACACAACAAGTTAAGTTTACAGTCTACATCTTTGATAAGGGAAGAATGGTTTATGATGTATACAATTGCTGTTCAGAGGTGTTCTATATATTCTAAATGATTGTAAATATTTTATACAACAGTACAAATAAAATATTTTTCTATAATATTTATCATACTGAAACACAGTATTTGTTTCCTGTTAGCTAATATAAATAACATATAACACCGTCAAGCAACAAATTGAAAGTGCTGACATTTTTAGGCGTTGAGAATTAATTCATGCTGCAATTACAATTTTTCATGCTGTTCCGGTTTATCCCAATATTTTAGTAGATTAAACTAAATAGTTGCTTAAACTCTCTTAAGCCAGAATCATTTTCATTTTGCAAAAGCAGTCAATATGGATGTTTTATATGTTTGGCAAAAGACAAAAAAATTGCAGCATCTAATTTCAAATGACAGAAACAAACATGTAAATGTCATTGTAAAGCAGTGGCAACTTCACAAATTTTTGAGTATAAAAGAAAATGGCTAAAATGTTACTAAAAAGTCTTAAAATTGGTGCTTGCATTTGGTGACAGCTGCATCTTGCATGCTTCTGAAGAAAATGTCTGATGATAAAACTAGATAACAGATGATCAGTTGCTCCTGGATGGATCAACACAGGTCTTAACGTCCAACACTAATGTTGCATGTTTTGCAACTAGGATCTTTCTTTGCATTCGCAGTCGACAGACTCATTAACTGGTGGCCAATAATTTCTGCAACTGTGCCAATGGAAAGATCAACAGGGTCAGTAAAAATGACTTCCAAAATAACATCCTGGGCATGATGATAGACCAGGACACCATCCTCTTCATTGCAGGTCAGAAATTTATTATCATTCATATTCAGAAGTGGAAGGCGTTGCTTGCAGAACTCATCTCCTGGGGATCCCATTGGAGCGATAACAAGAATTACATAATGATAGGCTGTGTACATACAGTAGAAGTCTCCAAAGTATAAATTAGTATTCGGATGAAACAGTTTTTCAGCTGGTATCTCAACCCTGTACCTTCCATAAGGCGAATCTTGTGGGGGTTTGCCAGTGTTAAACTCGGTGTTGCAGCTGAAAAAGATGCCTTCTAATTTTCCGCTAATTGGAGAGCCATGACTTCCACTGTTATCCTTGGGTGAAGGCTGCATTATATTTCCATGGTGTTGCCTGAAAAACACACGAAGTTCATTATTACATATGGTAAAGTAAATTAATAAACTGCACAATGTTTACCACTCAGTGTTCTACATCCCTGTTCACATTTTTGGCTATCCTGTGAAAAAAATGAATGTTCTATAATACTTTAATCCTAAACAATCTGCTAAAATATAATTGGGCAAATTCATTTGGAGAAAAAGGCCTTTCACCTAAAAAAACTGATTCGATTCTCAGGTAGAAAAACTAAAATTTCATTGACAAAGTGCTGCAAATAGCACAATTTCAATAAACAAAAGAATAATATAATCAAAACTTATTAAAAGTCTGGAAAGCACAGAAATGTTATTTACACAGCTTATAATAGTTCATTGATCTTTCTGATTAAGTCAACCAGGTCTTTTACTGCATTAATGTATGAACATGAATTATTACAAAGCTGGGTCATCCGCTGTCCACACAGAAAGTAGGTTGGGTTGAGAGAGTCAGTGTGGTAGGAAGTTGAGCAAGAGGAATGCCTTGGCAACGGGAGGTAAGAGAAATTGTCAACCTAATAAGGGTGATCTGGGGACATGCAGCAGATGGGGTTGTGTGGTAAGGCGGGAGGCAATTATGATATCACTACAATGAAAGCATGAATCAGCAGATCCAAAAAGGTCGCACTAACAAACATAAAATGCCTCCATCTATCCGCTCATGCACTCGACTCGACCACTCACAAATAAGTGAGACGCAGGTGAACTCTAAGGGGTTAATACTGTAGTACTGTACTAGTGAGACTCAGGTGAAGTGAATGAAATCAGTGATGTGGAATGAGTGAGACCCCCAAATGAACTGTATAAGGGTGCGAATGGGAAGGCGAGAATCTAGTGAAGCACTGGCAAAGCCAATTACATCCACACTTGACAACATACATACACTGCTGCATAGGCAACACTACAAGCACGCATGTGCGCACCAACAACCTATATCTATGTATGTATAATTAAAAGGCAAATCAGAGGCAATGGATTCATGCACACAACACATGTAGGTGGAAATGCACCCATAGACACATCTATATCCTGCATGAGTACACAGATATAACACAACGATGGATACATTGCCAACACATGCAGTCAGACATCCACAATACCCATATGCACCCCACCAAGACGGTATATATGGGCACACATTTATGAAAATATGGTACATACAGCTGCAGCACAATGCACACGTCCCACTTGGAGTATGCTGCAAGGTGCACATCCACAACCATGCCAATTAAATGGCTTTAGCAAACACAAACGCCCTAAACAAAAACTTCCGTCCAGTATTCATCAAATTAGTCAGATGCTAAAGGCTTTGTTATTTTGTTAAAACAAAATGTACTTATTTGCATGTCTTGTTTTTCATTTGTTAAATCAAGCTTCAGTTCATTTCGGCAATTTCTTCTTCATCAGGGAGCATGTAAATACATATTTGAACACCTCAATGAAAATAACAATGTTTAAATAATGACGTATTGTGCATATTTATGAAAATATTACGCTAACCTCCTCCGTGTGCCACTCACAGGTATTTAAATTCGAGAGCAAACCAAAGAAATGCTGTAATCCTAATGCAAACGCGCTCAAACATAAGATGACAAAGCCTCATAGACAAATGATCTAGAACAACTGTTGTCTAACATTGAATTCCGTTCAACTCCAACGTATAAGAAACTCGCATTACTTTCCTGGGTGCACACTTCAATGTCAATCTTGGCAATTATCTATACACTATATTCTAAACCTACGAATTGCAACAATCTCCTACACCAACAGTTCTTAAGCTTTTGACTTCTGTGGACCCCCACTGAGTCATTAGTGGAATTCGGGGAGCTCCACCGAGTCATTATTGCAAGCTGGGGCCCTCAGCCTAAGCAATGTCCATGATTTGAACCTCAAAACCAATACACAAAAATACGTATACACCAAACAGATGCTCAAATATTGAAATATTTTGCTTAATTGACAATCAAAAAGTTTTCACACTTACAATTTTGCTTTATTCGTATATACTTTATTAATCTTAATATTGGTTTATTTTGTAACATAGTCGCAGACCCCCTGAGTAGGACTCACTGAATAGCAGGGGTCCTCGGACCCCAAGTTAATATTCACTGTCCTACACTATTCAGGCATTAGCCATCGATCTAACATCCATCCCTTGAGCCAACTAAAGGGAATCAAAGGAATTACAAGTGAAACAATCAGATAAGAGGAATAGGGCAAGTAGATTTTAAAAGAATTGTGCAATGGAGGATACTATACAAACATATGGATTAAACAGAGATTAGAAGTTGATGGAATCAGTAGAGAAAAATCTAATCAAAAGGGAAATAAAAGGGTACGTTTTGTTTCCGAATTTTCTACATTAAGCCACAAAATTAGAAAACATCTTGAAATACTGACCTCTCTTGAGTAAACAGCCTAGCTTAAGAGGGAGGTTTACTGATCCTCTACTGTTTGCTCTTAACACGCAAACAGTAAGAAGAAATGATATGTAGCAACAGAGGAAAATAAGCATTTGCAATGCAATGCAATGGGTCTCGCATTTGCTTGAGTTAGAGCTATTGGCGCAGTAAATTCATAACTGGAGGTTTCTTGCCACATAAATTGGTCAACCCTGCCTCATAATGTGGTATTTTCCTGCCACATAATTCAAGTGGCCCTGCACATATCTAGAGTGTTCAAACAGTCAGATTGTAATAAGGATGTTACGTTGACCTGAATCATGTTCATAATTGCAATAAGGAGAGGTTAATAAAACATTTACAATTACCATATAAACCCAATAAAAACCTTTTTCAGAAATAAACGGTTGGCATTAGACTGTAATTCTCAGAACAGCCCCTAGTGGACACCCCATTGAAAATAGCATTTGTAAGAAACATGGTCATGTTACCATATGGTTGGCCCCTAGAGAGCATAACCATATGAAAAGAACATGACTGAAAGTATTGCAGCATAAGCATATATTTAGCCCTTAGAGGGCTTAGTGCATTACACATTTTCAGGGTTGGCAGGTGTGCTGCAAAAATATTATAAACAAGACCCTTAGAACACAAACTTCTCTGAGCTGTAAAACAAATGTTCCAGCCATAGGAGAGCTTAAAAAGAGACTGAATGGTTGGAGAAGTTATTATTTTGAGGTTCCCACTAACCTAGTGTGGGGACTCAGAGATGTCGGGTGCGTCGTGCTGAATGTTTTGGTGGTGGTCCCATTGTCTTAGGACCACCACAAGCTGAGTTATGGGGAAAAATATTTTGAAAAAGAATGCTTGCAAAGCTTTTATGGAGCGACTTTTCCGGAGTGCACTGAATATTGTAGTATCGGCTCTCCCGCTGTGCCGGGAGAGCCACATTGGGATTTCTGTGTTTCAATTACAAGTATTTTTTGGAAGGTTAAGGAGCGCAAAGGGGCGAGCAAAAACAATTTACTCTAATTAGCTTACGGTGTGAACAATGTGTCCATTGGTTGAATATCGTCGATGGAGTTTGCCCTGTTGGAACTAAGGAGAGACCAAAATTATCCATGTAAAAGGGTCAGTATACAAGATGGAAACAAAACAGCCCCAAGGCGGGAAAAACGTATAGCATTTAGCAATGACATTAAGGGGTTTATGAAAGGCAAGCCCACGAACGAGTGAAAGTGATGGGCTTGAGATGGGCATGGGTAAAAGCCCACAGATAGATTACAGGTTGGAAAGCGCTTGCACGCTCAACCTAAAACAAGTTTTTATTTAGATGCTCATGCATCCGAAGAGGTATACTAATTTGTGCCAATGGCTCAAGAAGCAGAGCAGATGTTAAAGGACCAACCATAGTACAACCTACAAAAGGACAGACATTTAAAATAAAAGACTTTCATATGTAATACTATAAATTACATCTAGTTGTTGAAATACCCTAGTGTCCATGTATTTAAAACTGAGCGGAAAATCAAAACGACTTCTCGAACATTCTGTATAAGCACATTACATCATTTTTAGCGCAGTCCGGGCTGGACTGTTTCAACTGGAGCATGGTTAAGACTGATTTGCATTAGGCTGGGTTCAAACTGAGGTGGTATGGGGTGCAAAATAACAATCAACTGGTATGCTGCCCAGAGTAATTGTCAGTGGCTGACTTTTTGTGTTTTTCAGTGTGATTCCCTAAGTGGGATTGGTATGCCCAGATATGGGTCCTGTGTGATGTGTCACTGGAACCAAACTATATAGAATGAGGAGCCCTAATATGAGCAAAACCGGTCTTTGGTTGCTTGTGTTTCAGTTCAGGGAGGACCCAGCCTGGTGGTTCAACCTGGAATAGTCCCATTGGAGCAGGGACAAGACTGACTGAAATATGGATGGGTCCAAACTGAGGTGGGTGAAAATAACTATGTACTAGTCTTGGATTTGGTCCTTTCTGCAGAATTCTTGCCTTCACATCTACATTTTTTTGCTGAATTTGCTTTTGTTGGCCTTATGATTCTGCACACTTTATCAATGCTAAAGTGCCTGTGCTCTTTCCTTAAAACATGTTAGATTGGCTTAGAACCAATTGGCATAGTTAACTTACTTATAAGTTCCTAGTAAAGTGGTACTAGATGTATCCAGGGCCTGTAAATTAAATGGTGCTAGTGGGCCTGCAGAACTGGTTGTGTCTCAGGCCTGCCATTGCAGCCTGTGTGTTAAGGTTTCAAACTGTTATTTCGACCTGGCAAAGTAAAGCTTCTGCCAAGCCCAAACCTTTTGTTTTTAATACATATGTCACCCCTAGGTCGTGGAAAGCCTATACTGCGGGATGCAATGTATTTAAAAAGCAGGAAATGTGTGAAAAACTCTTAAATTCATTTTCACTACTGCAAGGCCTATCTCTCCCATATGATAACATCAGAGCTGCCTTATTACATTTAATAAATAGCATTTCTGAAAATGCCACTTTTAGAAAGTTGCCATTTTCTTGCCTTAGCCGATTGGTGCAGCAGCCTGCCCCTAATCACATGACGGGGTGCAGTTTGGCTTTGTGTATTCCTCTTAGACAGCCACACACAATGGGAGCCAAAGTGTGACTGGATGGGCCATCACTGGCAGGATGGGAGGATGGAGCTGGGCACAGCCGCACTTATGCCTGAATAGGTTGTGTCTTGCCGCCACACAAAGGGTTTATTGACCTTGTCTTGTCACTTCAGCCAGTCTGGAGCCAGGGAAGGCAGGGCATCCGTGAACTTCAAAGGGATGCCTCTAGAAGCTTCTCCCCTCTTCAATGGCAGAACTGTGTATAAAAGAAGGACCTCATACACCAACTGTTCAATACACTGCTGGACCTGTGGATACTCTGCCAGGAAGAAGGACTGCTGTGCTGCCACAAGGACTGCCACTCTGCTGAATTGCAGCTGTAAAGGAACTGCTGCCCTCTTACCTGGGATGAAGAACTGGACCTGGGGCATTATTTTGAATCCAGGACCCAAGAGTGACTCCAAGGGCTAGTCTACTGATCTCTTAATCTGAGCCTCAGGGCCATCTAAGTCTCCCTAAGCAGCTCCTGGATCCAGATTAAGCGATTTCCTGACCCCCAGGTGGAGCCTCTCAGGTCCTGGACCTTTGATGTGGCTCACAGGCTCTTAAATCAAGCTTTTGGGTTCATACCGAAGTCCAGCGTGAGCCACCGCCATCCCATCTCTCCACACAGCAGAATTGGCAGCCCACTGGGGAATGCCAGTGTGAAGCACTAGCCCACCAATCCGTGATGCCCGACCTGCTCTTCGCACTACACAATAGCCTCCTGCAATGCTCTCTAAAGCAAACTGGATTCTTGGCGCATAACTTAAAGTGCTAAAACTTCTGCAGGACTAATCTGAGATGGTATCTGACCCGCACTCTATTGCAGTTGGCCTGAACTTTTGGCTTTGCCTTCAGCTGCTATTTTTCACTATTCTTTCAAAATTCTTAACTGTGGTCCTACAGAGTGGATTTCTGTTGTTTTGGTCTAGTTTTGTTTATTACATTTTGATCTATTTGTCTACCTTGGGGTGAGATACTTTATGCGTGGTGTTTCCATTGTTTTACTGTTTGAAGTGTTGCACAAATACTTTACACATTGCTTCCAAGCCTGACTGCTCTGTGGCAGGCTACCAGATGGGTGAACACAAGTTAATTTGGGGTTTGCTTGTGCCTTACCCTGACATGAATAGTGGTAGCTGCTTGACCAGGACTCACACCTCAGTCAACGAGTAGCCCCATTTCCCAACACTGTGATATGGCATGAGTAATTACCGGTGGCTGAGATTAATGCAAGCATTCCAGCTATCTTTTTTTGTATACATCATTTTCAGCGTGGCACTTAGCTGAAGAGAAACACAAGATCGGCCAGTTAAGATTTCAGGTAATAGAGAGGATTGACACAAGTGAGCACATACATATAATCAAAACATTATTATATAGAGATGTTTTTGAATCACCTTTCTAAAGACTTTAATGGCCATGGGGCTTACTGACAGACTTGAGATGGCATGCTTAATGGAAATACAGAACATTGTTTCACTTTACATTAACTGTGATCAGAGAATGGTATTGTGAGGAAGCATGCTTTTTACAGGTCCATTCTCCCACTTGCTGGTCCCATGTGGACTACTAGCTGCTGTTTTTTCACTCCGAGAGTGCATTCATTCCTGCTAACCAGACCTCAGTTAAAGCAAAATGTATGTTAAATTGGCTCCAACCAATTGCAATAAGCTGACTTATTTATAAGCCCCTAGTATATGGCACCAAAGGTACCCGGGTATGTACCACAGAGTATCCCCACAGGGCTGCAGCACTGATTGTGCCCAACACTGTGTGACAAAGTATAAACTGGTTCCCAACCTGCCACCGCAGCCTGGAAGAGCAGTTTTTAAACTGGTAGTTTGACTTTGGCATTAAACCAATGAAAGGCTCCTTCTTCCCTTAACAATATAAGCAGGTCTCCCCTAAGGAAGGCCTACGGAGCCCTAAGGGAGGGAACTGTATATTATTAAGTGAGACATATACTTCTGATATGTCCTAACAGCAAAACTTCCAAATTTTTTTGGCTTAGGAAATGTTAGGAGCTTCATTGGCTAACACAGTGTTACTAGCTGACCTCTCAGTCCTGCTAACTTCTGAATGGAACTACTAAAATGGGTACTTCAAGGTATCAAATTAATCATGCTGCCCCAGTCAAATTTTTAGAAAGTTGCCACCCTGTTGCCTAGTTTGTCCAGTGGCCTCACAGAGTTGCTGGCTACCAGCCAGCCAACTACCCTCCTTGGGAGTTGTGTGAACAACTCCCAGGCTCATGAACAATGGAAGCCTTCTACAGGACGAGATGTTATCTTTCCTTTGCAGGAAGCCACGCAGGGTGATTCAAAGGCGAAGCCACCTTTGGTGGGCAAATGGCGATAACTCTCCTGAAGGGGTGTCCATTTGTTCAGGTATTTGGGCTGGTGGAGGTGGGAGAGAACAGAGAGGGAAACCAATGCCCAAATAGGTTTTCTTGTGGGCCTGTACCCCATAGGTATCCAAATCGCTAGGGTGGGGCTATGAAGCTCCTAACTTCTAAAGAAGGGTTTCGATGTCTTGAGAGTGGGCAGAATAGTGCATTCTGGGATTGCTAGATTCCACACAAAGCCAGAAATCGTCACAGGGCGGGAGGGATCCTGGTAGCCCTTTGGTCAGTGACCGTATCATCACCCCAGGGCACTTTCTGGCCATAAATATGGCACCCTGGTATTGTGAACCTCATATCAACTGGAGAAAGGACTGCCCTGCTGACCTCAGACCTAGTAAGAAAGGCTGTACCATTTGCTGGACTGCACATGCAGCACTTTGGGCTAGCGAAGGGAGGACTGTGCCTGTGGGTCCTGTTTTGTGGAAATGTCACTCTTGAACCCCAGCCTAAAGAAGTTACTCTAAGGGTCAGTCAGCTGACCACATGTAACCAACCTCAGGGCCATCAAAGCTGAAGAAGCCCACACCTGTAAGTCGACAGCCACATTCTGCGATTCACCACTGGGTGACCCACAAAACTGATCCTCGATGGCCCAAAGTTGCACCCGAACCTGCTTGACCTGAGAGTGTCATCTGATTCCAGAATGGTTGCGGGTGGTGTTAAAACTGTTGTGTAGCCATTTTAGTTACAGCTCCATGCACATTATTTTACCAAACTAGGCCTGCAGCTGTGCACTTTAACCTAGATATATTTTATTCAGCTTCGCTTATTATTTTAACAATAGCCACATTTGCGGTCTTGCTTTATTCCTCCCTATCTAGCTGTTCTTTGCCTATGTCAGCACTGTGTTCTTAAACAAGACATTTCTTTCACTCTGTGCTTTTCTCAAGGCTGCAGTAAGATAGGTTTCCGGTAAACGTGGTAACCCTTTGTCCCTAGTGTTCATAGAAACATGCACATCCTTACGTAGGGACATTTTCTCAGAACATCAGCTGTTTTATTATAAAAACAAGTCTCTGTCCCATGAATGTTAGAGGGAGATTCCAGCCAGATGACCACAACTGTATGCTGATTGTTGAACGCTTCGCTACAGCTGTCTCTGTAGGCTACAGGTCTCTTGCTCAAGTATGTGGGATGATGTCTTCCCAGGGCAACCTGAAGGGCAGAACTAGAGCTTAACAAGCTGTGCTCTAACGTAGCCTGGGTAGGAATTACTTTACTGATTTTAATGACAATATGGTAGCGTTATTTTTATGCTTCACTCTCTTTGTCATAATTCTAATCCTGTCACGCTTTATCGTCCTAGTTATGGCAGTACATGCTTTATTATCTAAGATGCAGTTGCTTCATTAAAACCTTAGTGAAACATATACTGCCCCTGACTGTCCTTGCATATGTGAGACGAATGTAACTGTGAGAAACGTATGCGATCCGAGTGACCACCATTTCCCTGAGGAGTCAACTGTGTCATGTGCTTGGGTGCCCAATCATCCCTGCTCTTAGGTAGAGATGAGTTACTGCTAGTTAGCCAGAGAAAAACCCGGATTAGGCCAACAGGTGTCTCCTGTAGTGGGTTAGATTCAGTCCCCACACTGAGCAGGTGATTCTGCCGCTCAAAACCAGTAGTCTCATTAGAATAATGAGAGCCTATGCGAAAGAACTAATCACTTGGAATCATGGCTACTGAAAGGGATCGATCATACCATGGGGTCAACACTTTGCAAACCAAGACACAGACTTGACACTTCACATCTGGCAACCCGAACAGAAATAACATCAGACACATTCCAAACCTCAATAAACACTGGGTGCTTCTGGAAGGCCGAATCCTACGTTCTGCATAGTACTACAGATTACACAGACGTTCTACGGAAATAAAAGCAATATCATACCACCAGTAAGTCTTCCTGTTTGTCAGTAGCTGTGTGCTGTTTAGCAAGTTGTAAAGCACATACTTGTTAGTTTTAAACTCCCCAATATTATGGAATGAACTTTCACAGTCATGATTTTATTGCAGGTCTATAAAAGGAAATATGATTCTACAAGTTTAAGCATGCTTAGTGCTGTTGACCAATTTTAATTTATTATTATAACTAGAATTTGGATCTCCTAAGAGGTCCACAGATATACACAAACAAATAATTTCATAATAATAAAAGATATAAAAAGTATTTTAAATAAGTAAAACTTTTTTCGTTTTCCAGAAATACGCTTTTTTCAACAAAAACTGCATTAAAATCTATGAAAACTGGCTTTAGATAAAAGCGATGCAAAAAGTGCAGTGTATGGCTTCAAACATTACTGGATCTAGATATCTCCTCCATTTCCACACAATTCAGATATCCTATCCTTAAAATAGTGCTTTTGCTACACGCCGGTTCCATTCTTCAGCTTTCAAATACTCATTCAGTAAAAGCAACAAACTTCGAATTCCGTGATCTAAGTTCCACGTTAAATACAGCAAAGTTTTTTTTCTCCATTATGTATGAGGATACAACTGACTTATGTTTGCCCTTGTTCGATCAGAATTCATCATTCAACCCAACATTCATATTACAAAAAGACTGTCTTAGTAGACTGTTCCATTGCGACACGGACATAACTTTAAAGGCATTTTGCTTGATCTTACCTAACTACAGAGGTGGCGGGGGAGCTAGAGGGGAGAGGGATGCAAAGAGGGCCGCTTCAGCAATTCTGGAAGGCTGAGAGTGGCCCGACTTTGGAAATGTGACTTAAGTGCAGGAGCAGGGCCCTGGTTTGTGGCATTGTTCCCACAGCTTGTGCAATGACTTGTACCAGCACAATTTCTTTTTCTTTGAGTGACTTACCAGATGATAACTTGGAGTGCAACAACAACCAGCTGAAATTACTATGAGAGCGGGCTTGTGACCTTTGTCGTGACTGGGACCTGGAACAGTGCAGATCTGTTCAGCATCAGGCAATGGGGATTTTCAGGTCACGCTCCCAAACCTCCTTGAAGTTCATCGCTTGGGAGTCACAGCCCACCTCCATGCACCATAAGCAAACCTGGTGGAGATTTCTCAGATACATCTTGCCTGTGGCGGGATCCACAGGGTTTAAACCCTCAGGTTTTGAGGGGGCATCCCTCAAGCACACTGGGAGTGTAGCTCAAAAAGAATTTTGAGATAAAGTTAAAAAAAAAAAAACATTTAAAAAAAAAGTCTAAAAGATGGACTGAAGTAGCTCACTCCGGATCTGCACTCATGGTGAGGAAAAAAAAGAATGGATGTCAGAGCGCTGTGGTGGTGTCTATATAGGCACTTCTCTTGTCACTTCCTTGAATATGACTCTGAAATTGAGCCGATCAACGCCACCTACTGGTGCACAGAAGAATATTCCTAAGTATGGAATCTACGGATACAAGTCTCTATCTGTTAGTCCTGTTTGAAACCATTTTCTATGGGAACCTTAGCCAATAGGCCTTGGTTTCCCAATAAATGAATATGACACCAAGTTGACGTACGTAACAAAGAGATTAGCCGAGTACGGAGAAAGGGATGCCAAATATATTAATTTGTTTCCAATGCACTGGTCTATCAATGCGATCAAAAGCATAGGAGAAGTCTATACAACCCGCGTAGACTGGCTGACTGCAAATAGTAACAAATTTTTCTAAAATCAGCTGGAGCTAGCGATATTACCCAGTGTGTGCTTTCTTAAAGGCTGCTTGCTCAGTGGGAATTATCTTATTCTCAATCTCGGAGATTGACCAAATACATCTGACAAACACCTTTTCAACTGAATATCTGTCCATAGTTATTAGAAAGATTTGGAGAGTCCTTTTCATGTACTGGAACTGTAATGCTCCCAGTCCAGGACTTTGGGATTACACCACTTTAAAAGCAATGCTCAAACAGAAAAAATAGAAAAGTAGATCAAAGAGATGATCTTCTTTTCACTAACGAAAGAGGGACTTTGCGTGTGCCCAATGCTCCAGAAGATCATGCCCTACATATACAGGCATTAATCTGTCATTTTGTATATTTGTATGCAGTTGCATATTTACATTCAATACCAGAGAATTTATAATTTTGAAATTCAAAAGACAGCAAATCTGCCTTAGGGACATTAGGAGCATAGAGCTCAGATAGCTAATTAGCCCACTCTCAACACCAATTGGATGTGGCATCGGTTTAGATCTGATTCAATTGTGTGGCTGCCTCCATTGGTCCTATCCATCTGTGGTCAGACTTGTTTTTTTAAGTGCAATTCTCGGTCTAGTTCTCTTCCTTTTAGGAGGTGAATTATTTTTTCCCTCTCTCAAGGAAATCTCCTTACTCAAGGTAATTTTCTGTCAGAACAGTTCTTAAATGTGCTATTCTTTTGAGAGAAGCGTATCTTTTTCAAGAAAGACTTCATGTGACATTACAGTATCTTCTATAATATTTACAAGGCATTGTTCCTCGAGTGCAAATGCTCCCTATGTAAATTGTATTGGTGATTAGTATATCCATGATTGGCATATTTGAGTTACTGGTAAGTCCCTAGTAAAGTGCACCACGGATGCTGAGGGCCTGTAAATCAAATGCTACTAGTGTGCCTGCAGCACTGATTGTGCCACTCACGAGTAGCCCTGTGAACATGTCTCAGACCTGCCACTGCAGTGTCTGTGTGTATAGTTTTAAACTGCCAATTCGACCTGGCAAGTGTACCCACTTGTCAGGCCCAAACTTCCCTTTTTTGTACATGTAAGGCACCTCTAAGGTAGGCACTAGGTAGCCCCAGAGGCAGGGTGCAGTGTATGTTAAAGGTGGGACATGTACTGATGTGTTTTACATGTCCTAAGAGTGAAATACTGTGGAATGCGGTTTTTACTGTTGCACGGCTTATCTCTCACAGGTTAACCTGGGGGCTGACTTTAAATGTCCTTAAAGTGCAATTTCCCTTTGGGAGCAGATAGGGATGTGGAGTCTGGGGTCTCTGAACTCACAATTTAAAAATATATCTTTTTGTAAAGTTGTTTTTTAAATTGTTTGAAAATACCTCTTTTAGAAAGTGGGAATTTTCTTGCTTAAACCATTTTGTGCTTCTGCCTGCTTGCGAATTCCATGTCTGGGTCAGACTGGCCGTTGGGCTGCTGTAAATTCCCTCCAGACAGTGACACAAAGGAAGCTGGGGTATAGCCTGCATATCCTGATGGGTCATCTGGGCTAGAGTGGCGGCAGGAGTGGTCACTTACAACTGAAAGGGCTGCGCCTGCCCTCACACAATGCAGTCTCCGACCCCCTGGAGTGTGTCTGGTGCAGGCCTGGGCATGGCAGGATCTTGTGAACAACAGAGACTTTCCTTTGAAGTATGCATACTTCAAAGGCAGAAAGGGGTATAAGTAGTGGACCCAAAACCTCAAAGTTGTAGAATCTTTCTGGATCAAGAGGAACCTCTGCCAAGGAGAAGCGCTTAAGAGCTGGAGGAGGAGTAGTGCCCCTTTGCTGTGTTGCTTTGCTGGGTTGGCCTGCAGTTGCTGCTTCTGCCGTAAAAGAGAGCAAAAGGTGAACTTTGTTGTGTATCCTGCTTTAGAGAGTTCTCCAAAGGCTTGGAGTAGAGCTTGCCTCCTGTTGGAAGTCTCAGGGACACCAAAGACTTCAGGTTCATCTGCCTACAGCTCTGGGAAATGTGTGTTTTGTAATGTTTAAGAAGAAAAACCACCATGATGCTGCCAACGACGCCGCTGGCCTGCACCATGACCTGCCGCTGAACAGAGTCGCACCGCCCTCTTCATACCCCAACCCTGGTCTCACCGAGGACGCCACCACCGAGCCGCTGCTTGCACGATGACCTGTGGGCCCCGCACTCCGGCATCACCCTGCTCACACCTCAGCCTGGGCATCCCCAACGCCGCTGCTCCTGCTCACACTGGCGCCGCTGCCTGCATCGTGGCCTGTGGATGCTGCATGGAGCCCATCCCGTGCCGCCGACTTGGGCCTACCGAGGACAGCACTTCAGCAACGTCCCCGCCGCTGCCTGTACCGTGACCTGGAGACACTGCACATCACACCGCCCCACTTCACACTGTAGTCCTGGTCTCACCGACGCCGCTGGATGCAGTCACCAAGTCACTTCCTGCACCATGACCCATGGGCACCGCAAGTCGCATTGTCCCACTTCGCACCGCAGCCGCAACGCCATCCATGCCAGCGCTCCTGACTTCATCAGCTGAGAGCTCGATCGGCAACACTGGTGACTTCAAGAGCCCGACAACCCCTGCGCCGACCTTCAGAACTTTCACCGCAACGCTGCTCTCCGGATCTCATCAGGAGGATCACGACTCCCTGCAATCCCAAAGTTACTGTTTGCGCGGCTTCCCGACACTGTACCTGGCCTGCGATGCTGCAGTCGGCCCAAACTATTGATTTTGTTGATCAGGGCGCCGTGATAGCCCCAGGTGGAGCTATTGACTTCAAGGAACTGTCTTTTTAAGTAATCCTTGCAAAATTAGTATCTTATTTATTGTATGATCGTATTTGGTCTTGTTTTATATAGATAAATATTGACTATTTTTCTAAAACTGCTGTGGTGTCCTTTTGTAATGTTTTCACTTATCACTGTGTGTCATGTGAAATGCTTTACACATTTCTTCTGAGATAAACCTGACTGCTCGTGCAAAGAAAACAAGAGGTAAGCAGGGGTTATCTGAGCTGGGTATCTCCCTTATTCTGACTAGAGCGAGGGTCCCTACTTGGACAGGGTGCAATCTGACTGCCAACTAGATACCCCATTTCTAACATTGATGAACTGGATCAGAAATAAACAATACATCATTTGCAGAAGTTTTAATATTGGTGTTACCTAACACAGTACACTTACTATGCAGAGAATTCCTTAGCTGATTAAAAAGAGGTTCAAAAGCCAAAATAATAGGAAAAGAGAAAGGAGGGCAACTTTGGTTAGGTCCTCTGAAAAGATGAAAGTTATTATAAGTGTAGCCATCAATCAGAATCTTGGCTAAATGGTAAACAAAAAGAGCCTTTCCCCATCAATAAAAAGCTGACCAAAATGGCATATCTTTATATTAGCAAGTAGTAAATACCAATTCACTTGATCAAAGGCTTTTTCTGCATCTGATTCAAGGAAATCAGAGGGTGGATCAGTGTTAGTTGTTGAAGAATGACGCAAGTATGGTATTATGCACAGATATTCTACCCTTCATAAAACCAACTTGATCATAGTGAATCAAGTTGTCTAAAACATTTGATAATCTAGTAGCAAGTATTTGGAATACATTTTAAAGTCCTGGGGCTTCATTTAGTTGTTTCTGCCACAGGGCAGCGCAGCAAGTCTGAATTTTGCTCAGAGCAGGCATTAAAAGGGGGCTTCCATTGGTTACAATGGGTCTCTGGGTGCTTTGCAGGATTAGCATCAGAATTCTTTACACTAATCCTGCAAAGCGCCGGACTAGCATCAAAAATTCAGACTCTAGCCTCCTAACTACTGCCATGGTGCACCATATTTGTATACAGAGCACACATGGTGGCGTTAGAGGGGCGCAAGAAAAATGGCCATGTACTGTGTGCAGGGTCATTTTTCTTAAATATGCCCCTAAGTCTTTGGAAGTGGTGAAGGATTTGTAACACCATCTTTCCAGATTCTCATGCTTGAGGGATCAAATAAGCCGTATTTATATCCATGGTCTGTAAGTCAAAGTCAGGGAGATGGAAACTGTTTATGAATGACTACAGTTTCTTTTGCAAAATCTTGATGAATGCAACTGTTCTTACATTCAACCACTAGAGATGGTAGCTCTCAAATTGGTTTTATCATGACCAAATGATGACAGTTAAAAAATAATAACTGGTCATGGCCTAGATTGGCCTGCTTTCCTGTGCAATGCAAGTCAATGTGCTTCATCTATTTCAAATCTCTCAGCAATGTTAATGGACCAATTTTTATTTGATTATCTTGAATGTGTAGCTCGTCATCAAAAACTTTCCTTGAGAGACTAACACTATCCCTTTGAATATGTTTATTGCCTGGTTGATAACATCAGTATACTGCATATCGCTTCAATTTCTTCCAAACTTTTATTAAGAGATAGTCCTTGCATCTCAACAACTTTAGACATAAGCAGTGGAAGAGAAGCCACTTGTTTTATATAGCATAAGAAAATGGAGGCTTACTTCTAAAGACATATTTGACTCAGCCATAAATAATATCACCAGCTAGTGCAAGGATATTAAATTAAACTAATCTGTACAAGATAAATGAAGTAAATTATTATTAAAAAACTAATGAAAGTTAATGCTGCAGATGAAAATTGAATTCTAGGATTAGGCTTGTTTTTACAAACGATTATGCAGTCTCAATGTAGAAAGATGGAGGGGCCAGCCTAGGCAAAAGCATGCCCTTTCCTAAAAGAAACACTGCCTCCCTTTCTGAAATTTCTGGTCAAGGAAAGAATCCTCGAAAAAAGGCTTCAGTAGAAGCAGGAAGCGATATGCCAGGAGAATCCAGCAAAAAACAACACTACTAAAGTCTCTCCTTTGTCCAGGAAGCTTGTCATTCAGGCCAGTAAAGGAGATCTCTACATCGCCGCATCCATCTTAGATCATAGACCCCACAATCAGCTTGTTCCTACCGTTTTATTTTTACCCGCTGTCATATTTAGTTTAGTTAAAGTCACTATACAAGCTCGTTGGTTGTCACGATGTCTGCGTTCATTCTGCCATGATAAAAAAATAAGGGGCATATTTATACTCTGTTTGCGCCGAATGTGCGTCAAAAATTTTGACGCACAATCGGCGCAAACCCTGCCCCATATTTATACTTTGACGTCCGACCCCGCGGGTGTCAAAATCCCACCATGTGCGTCATTTTTTGAAAGGGGGAACCAGCCTTTGCGTTAATTATATGCAAGGTAGGCGTTCCCTTCCAAAAAATGACTTTAAGGCCTGTGCCCCATATTTATTCTCGGACGTCATTTTGACGCACAGGAGGGGGTGGGCCTTAAAAAACTACGCACAGCCTGATGGGCGCTGTTTTTTAACGCCTGGGTCAGGGCAGGCGTTAAGGGACCGGTGGGCTCGGAAGGAGCCCAGAGGTGCCCTCCCCTAGCCCCAGGGACACCCCCTGCCACCCTTGCCCACCCCAGGAGGACACCCAAGGATGGAGGGACCCATCCCAGGGAAGGAAAGGTAAGTTTGGGTAAGTATTTTTTTCAGATTTTTTTTGTGGCATGGGGGGGGGGCCTGATTTGGGCCCCCCTACATGCCACTATGCCCAATGACCATGCCCAGGGGACATAAGTCCCCTGGGCATGGCCATTGGGCAAGGGGGCATGACTCCTGTCTTTGCTAAGACAGGAGTCATGTCAATGGAGGTTGGGCGTCAAAAAAAATGGCGCAAATCCGGTTTGAGGCCTGAATTTTGCCTCAGACCAGACCTGCCCCATTTTTTGACGCACAGGCCCCATTTTCCCATACGCCGGCTAACGTCATTCCATAAATAAGGCGCCCGCATGGCGCATTGGAATGGCGTTAGCCGGCGGTAAAATTTTTGACGCACAACTGCGTTGGCGCAGTTGTGCGTCAAAAAGTATAAATATGGGCCTAAGCTTCTTACAGAATGCCGGAGTTAGGCTACATTGCACAGGCACACAAATACATTCTTAGCAGTTCAGAGATCGCAGTGTAAGAATGCACGCAAGCTTGTTGCAAATTACCAGAATTACTGTGCAGAAAACATGCCAAACAACATCAAAGTAAATCGAAAGGAATACAAAAATAAAATAAATATTTCACCGTTGTATTCTAAGCTTTTTAAGACACAAGTCAACAGCTGCTGTCTGCAGATTGGAGGAATCTGCTTACTGCGTTATCTACTCTCGGTGGAAAGAAATCTATTGTACCTTGTGCAAGCTTTCAGCTTGCTAAATAGTCATGATGCTGTTACTCCTTTCACTGTCTGAAAACTAATTTTTCACACCGTCCTCTCTGTCTTACGTGAAACTAGAAATCAGTCTGGAGATGCACCTTGACCTCATGCCAGAATCCTAGGGGTAGCAATGTCAGGTACATTAAGTTCAGGATGATCCCTAACCACGATCAGGCGTCTCCAATAATCATCCCTAATTCTGTGCTGTGCCTCTTTCCACCCTGCACTTATTAGCTGGTTACTCTCCTTTCAAACAGTGCCAAGTTTAAGTGACTCACCCCCTCCCTGCTGCTAAACAGATTCTTGTACCATGCAAGCTGGACACACCAACATGAAAAATAAACAGACTGCATGCATTCAACATCTACCTAGAGGGCAAAGGGCAGGAGCATTTACTTTATTGTGCTTTTTAGGCCACTCTTACAACAGCGCGTGAGTTGTCTTTTGGAAGACATTTTGTTAGCTTACAGTGGGTTTAGAGCGCACCCACTGCTTACCATTGGTTGACATAATTTGCTTGCTTTATGTTCATCTCCATGTTACTTTGATTTGCCACATGCTTCTCTGACCCCCCCTGTGTTGTTTCCATTTCCTGTGTTGCTTCCCCCCACCTACAGCTGCTGATTTGATTCCCTATAAGCCTGAATCTTCCATTTTGCTCATGCACCCCTCCACAGTATTTCTTTTCCTGTTTAGGTACCGATCCAACTTGGATTGGAAACCAAAATAAAAAGCACCAACAGGGATGGCTGAAACAGGAACCAAAGGTGCGATCTATTGTATTTGCCAATGCTTATTTGTTTTAGGTCTTGGTTCAGCTCCGCGTAGGAACACAATGAATCCTGATTGGTGTAGGATAGAGCTGTGTCAGCTTTGGGTCTCACCTTAAGGGGACTGAAGTCAGATTGAGGCAGTGAAGGATGGATCGCCATGAAAACAAGACCAACAGCAAGCACCTCCTGTGCCAAGACCGTAGCCCCGACTTCCACCATGCCCGGGCTCACCATCTCACTCGCACATTCAGAATTGCACTGCTGAATAAACATGTAGACACACTCAGAGGCATTCTTCACATGCTATCCAAGCATCTACACTTCCCATGTCCCTTGCAGAAACATCAGTGATTTTTATTTTTTTTGCCTGTCCCCTATGCAGCACACGGTGCAACCACAATTCTCCAGTGCCAAGGCTGCATTGACTTCCAGAGTCAGAGTGCGTTTACATGTTGGGGTGAATGACAGAGCAGTGTCGGCCACCACTGCACAGTGAAGCAGCCAGTGGAAGGACACTGATCATCATCAAATAATGAGTGACCGGAAGCTGTACTTGGTCCAGAGGGTATCGACGGCAACTGAAAGGCAGACAACGTGCTGGCCAATCAGAAGCAAGAAAATTAGAGTAACGTTGGAATGAATGAATGGTAAGTTCAGGTAAGTGAGAGGCGGGCTTAAAGACCCTATAAAGATTTTTTTTCTTCACAAAAGATTTTGAAAGCACTTAGCGCAAGCAGGCGAAACCTGAAAAACAGCAGCTAAGGCTGCCAGCAACCCCACATGTGGTAAGACTTGCTGTCGAAGTAGTAGTGCAGCAGTTCAGAAACTACACCCACTGGCGCCCGCACCCCACCTCCCTAAACCGCCACTTACTGATTATGATTTCCGCTTTTTCTTATTAATTTCCTTTAGCCGGAAGCCAACGGAATGTCCAAGACAAAAATGCTGCATCCAGCCAACGAAAGCACACCTGAGAGGCTTAAAACCTACCTCTGCCTAATTTTACAATGTCATTTTAGTTAAAAGGATGAAACGAGTTAATCAAATTCAACGTTCTTTTAACTACAAATGACTGCAAAAATATCATGTCATGATTCACTAAATGATATCTAAAGGGCATACGTAATTGTAGCTCATCCTGTTTCCTAAAATATAGAAGGCAAAGGGTACCTGCATAGTAGCCACCACTGTCATGCCTTTTCAAGAATATCATCCAACCTGGCCATATATCTTTTCATGGCAGTTGTACATATATGCTGTTTCTTTGACATCAGATAGGGTGCCTTCTGGCTGCGATTTCGATTTATCAAGTATGTTTTGCCACATTTAAAACATACTGAGAGCAATTGAGACAACACTAGAAAAACAAGTTCTCTTTCTTTACTCAAGCTTCCCAAAATGTAGTTTTTCATAACTGCCAATTGGCCTCGAGTCGTGTGACGACTTAAATTGGTGCTATAACAAATTTCCGAGTGGGGGTGCTGCCATTTATGTTACTTCACTACAGTCATAGCAAATGTGAAATATTCAGAACATCATTCAAGGGTGTGGAATTTAATAAAATATCTACTTGTCCATGGGACAGGTTACTTCATAAATCTACTTATTCTGTAAAACATCTATTTGTTCCTTTAAAGCCATGTAGTGCAGCAACAAATTATGGAGGCAATCTCATTATGTAAGACACTGATAATAGCCTCTCTGATTATGCCAGGGCTTATAATATAGGAGGGCTTAAATAATAATTTTAAGCCCTACCATAGCAATTTCCTTATTTTGCTAGCTTTCCTGGACTGGAGGAAGCAGTAAGCAATAGTTCCAGGTCTAGAATGTCTTTAAGTCTACAATGCATGTTTTAAGGATTGTCATTAGCATTTCTCTAATCGTTTGTCATGCAGAGAAAGGTTGGAAATTTACTCCTTATAAGGGCCGAAGTAGAAGTTCTTCCTGGGTTGAGAAAAAAGTGGTTGGAGGGAATGTGAACTTGTAAACGCTCAACAGATTTTCGCATGAGGCAATCTAAACATGCGTATTTGCTCATTCTAAAATACAGCTCACAAACATGTTCTAGGAACACAATTTCCTGGTCTACTAAGATCTTGTGAATTCATGAAGACCCCTAATGCAAAGACATATACCATGGGTGCACTTTTGTGACTTTTTTAGGAATTAGATCCCCAATTAGGTTTCGTGTTAACCAAGACATTTGTTTTTAATTGAAATTCTGTCTTTTTATCAGCTGCCTTTACTGTGAGTGATACCATTCTGCTCCTCCACAAGGAGCCTACTGGCACACAAAGTAGTTTTATTCAGTGACAGGAACTACTCTGGCGATGTGTGATTTTTTAGACCATTTCTTTTTTACTCTTTCCCAATGTTTGTTACAGTGGTGAGGGCCTGGCAGCTACCACGAGAATAAAGAGCTACAAATGGCATGTCAAAACAAAACATGCATTGACAAAACCAAAAGAGTGACCACCAATGTCAGATCGTTTGGCTTTGCCAGTGCTTGCTTATTTTCATGTTTCCCATAATCTAGCTGAAAACGGTTACACTGATTTTCCATTTTGAATATTTTTCAAATGCTAGCATGCATGACAATTTACTAAATGATGCTTCAAAGAAATAGTACCTACAATTTCACAGTAATTTAGCAAAACATTTTATTTCTATTTTTTTTCTGAACATTTTATTTTGAAAGCACAGAATCTGCAATTTTTCTTCAAGTATTTGGCTCTAATCAGAGAGCATTCTGGGAGCATTATAAGTAGGCACATATGGTTAATCTTTTCAAATCTGTGTACACACAATATTTTACCAGAACCACTATCAGTAGTGCAGTGTGACGTTACAACTTTTATTTAGATTACTCAGCCTAATAATAAATGCTTTCTATTAATGAACCATAAATACAATTTCGAACAGCATTAACCTATGGACACAAATATTACCTCAATGGCAGACAATTCCCTTCCCTGTAAACTGGCAGCCAAAGGGTTTGTGCTGCAGGGCGTTGGGCATACGTGTGCTAAGGACAAAATAAACAT
Organism: Pleurodeles waltl; assembly: GCF_031143425.1. Lineage (NCBI taxonomy): Eukaryota > Metazoa > Chordata > Amphibia > Caudata > Salamandridae > Pleurodeles > Pleurodeles waltl. The sequence goes on from NC_090445.1 coordinate 1,463,782,074, forward strand.
GAAAAATTGTTGTTCTTGACCCCAAACAACGTGTCCTGGGCATCAGGCTATAGAGATTCCACACCCCTGATCACATCAAAAACAAGTAGTAAATGTACCTCACTGATTCAGCAACAGAGGGCCTCATTTACAAGCCCCTAGCACCGCTGCGTCATTTTTACTTTTGACTCAGCGTTGGCGCTAGCATTGCACTACACTGCTCCATATTTACCCACTGATGCACTGGGCCCAATGCGTCCTTTTTTAAAGCCCTGAATCACATTATACCTGCGCCTGTTATAATGTATACAGGGAAGGTGTTGCCATGGAAAAGGCCACGTAGAGCTACGACTTTACTGTGTCTACATTTTACTGCCTGCTCAGACCAGGCGTAAAACTGACGCAGAGTTTTTTCCAATGGGACTCTACCCGCATTGCTGGAGTAACATCAGTTTAAAGATGTAACTCCAGAAATGTGTCACTTTAGCGCAAACAGATGTGTCAGAATTTCTGACATCTGTGAAAACGTGCCATAGAGCTCTGTACTGTAAGTACAGTGCATTCATGGCATTGTTAAGGGATGTGCGGCAGGAGCAAGAAATCTGACGCATCAATGACGATGCATCCGTTTCTTGTAAATGAGGCCCTGAGTTTGCTAAGCGTGTGGTATTTATCCGGTGTTGCATTTCGGAGCACTGTTGTGGTTGTGCACTTAAGGACACTGATAGACATGCAGTTTTACTAGTAAAACTGTACAGCACACAAACAATGATGTGCGGAAAAAGGGTAATTTGCACGTCACAAAGTAAAGTGTCCTCTTTTGTTTTGATCCTATTAAGATATTTGTTTTCATCACGCTTCAGTTCTCCCCTAATTACGGATATATTTTGAAATATGTGTATAGTCTATTTGCAGGTATTGAAATGGTGTTTGTTAGAAAAAAACTGACATCCTACAGCCTTTCCTTTCATGACCAGTAACCAAGCAAGACTGTCAGCTAGGTAACTTTTACAAAGTCCTCCCACTTTGAAATCAAATAAATAAAAGTAAATACCAGTTTCTGAATGAGCAACAACTTGTCAGAAGGCATTGCATGACAACTGGCCTTTGTCTCTGAAACCACAGCAAATATGACAAGATAAAAACAAAATCTAAAGGAATCTTTTTTGCTCATTCCCCTTCCGAACTCCAACATGGTTATTTTTGGTGGTGTTGTGGCACCACCCAGCACAATACTTCCAGCGCTTAGGGGTAGCATTGGCTTTTTTTATCCTACAGCAGCAGTGGGGATCTCGTAGTTTAATTTTAACACTGCATTAAAGTTATCGAAAAAATGCCACCACACATTCTCACTTCACTCGTAAACTGCACATGCTGAAAGTAACTCTACCGACGCGGATGCCTGGTAAATTTCAATAGTGTTCCTTTGCAAAGAAGCGATAAAGAGGTGCAATCTGAAATGAGAGTTATTTTATTACTGCATGGAAGCCTGCAGGTGGGCATTTTTTTTTTTTAAGGAAATATACTTTATATACCACTTCCTTACTCGCGATGACGGAATTAAAGAACCACTGTATTTTCTACCCTGAACTTACTCACGTTGCTGGCTGGCTCCGGAAGGCACTGCTACATAAGCAAGTAGTATGACAATTGCCAGCCTGACTCAGAGAGCGGCACAACAGTTGTTTCCAGACCTCACTAGTGAATAAGTTAGCCAAGTGAAGCGCCATGGAGAGAAAGCAACACACTGCGCTCGATTTCTGCAGTAGCAGTCCCTTTCCCCCCTCCCTGAAGCAAGCTGTTCTACGGTACCGAACAGGCATTTAGTAGATAGCATAGCTTGCACTCTTGTTAAGCGGATACTTTTTTCCTCTGCACTACACACGGGTCGAGGGTGAACTTGCAATGTACTGTAAAATATGGATACTATTTTGGGAAAATAAAAGTTAATCGTTCAGGGTAATAAATAAAATGCATTTTGTTAGTCCACAGCGTGCTGTTACTGCATGTATTGTCATATTATTAAATGAAAGTATACACATGTTCAGTGTTTAATAATAGGAGGCATAATGTCTTGGTTTTATGAATATCTGCTGTGTAAGCATGTTCAATGATGCCTATCAAAGAAGTGTTTGTTATGTGTCTCCGGCGTCACCCATTAACAGAGCAGTGTAGCTGGTAGGGCTGAGATGGTTACAACCGCCTCGCGCGCTGCCCAAAGCCAATGCTGGGGATAGTGAGGGTTCGGGGGGAGGACAGAAAACGGAATACTTTGCTTATTATAGTCACAAATCTCGCGCAATGAAGTGGTCTGCTTTTCAGGCACACAAGTACATCGTGCACAGGCAAAATAGAGTCACTCATAGTCAGGGCATTAAACGGTTTGAATGAACTGACCAAGTACCCAATTCAATCGGGCTTATTTATAGTTTGGCGGACGGAGTTGTTAACGCAAATGTATTAATTAAAAATTATTAATGAATGTTTATGTATTTTGAATAATGTAAAAGGTAGAAAATGGTTAAAGAAGAAAAATAATCTGCACGTTTGAAAATGTGCCCTCGGAGAGCGATCACCAAGATTCACGAATGTACTAAAAAAAATGAACAGCATATATTAAATATAGAAAAATGTATTGAAATAACGTAGTAGTATGTCATATTGAGAGATATAACTTGTGTTTTGCATTATATTGTAGAGCTTAACTTAGCCAATGTCATGGCCTGCTTTTGCCAGGCCTCGTGCAGAAGCTGAATATTAACATTAAAATGAAAGATGCTGACAAATCAGACTAACCATGAACTGCTCATTGTTTAATAAAAATTGTCTAGCTGAAACCTCTGCATGAACGACCTGAGATGATGGAAACCAGAATGTATCAACTACTGTGTAAATTGCTCAAAGCGTACTTACCAGGACTCGAACAATAGAGACACTGACTGGAGAAGAAGATGCAACATTTTCGATACCTGACGAGCAGGTTGATGAGGACATTGCAAAGTGAACCAATCAACAATCTGAGAACTGGCAAATATTAAAATGTATAGATTTGGAATAAATATGCAATTGGGCGGAGTCATAACTGGTGATTAACTGACCAATTAGGATTTGGGGGATAGTCTGGGTGACTTTGATATAACAACGTGGCAGAGGGAAGGGAGTTCAGATGTTAGGTGCAGATGTCCGGAGAGAGAGGATACGAGATCAAAGAGGCATAAATTACTTACCTGTAAATCCTAGTTCTCTTCCAGTGGTATCCTCATCAAAGTCATAAACAGTGAATATTCCTGCCCACGTGCGGGGCCCCCAAGCATATACAAACACACATGCATATATATGTGAAACATATGAAAAATAACACTCTAGTAGAGAGTTTCAATTCCAATATAATATATACATGTGTAAACAGTAATGCAGTCTATGTTGAGAAACCGGCTAAAAATCCTTTATTTTTTTGAGTTTTTTTTTTTTTAAAGTAAAACCTTCAATTAAAGGTACAAACTTTCTGTAATTCAAGCATAAGCCACAGAAATATAAGAAAACTATAATAAAACAGAAAATACTACATTGAAAATAAAAGAGCATTATTGGCCAATAGGCTGCGTACAGGTTAACACAGCAGAATCAAAAAAACTGGTTCCGTGACTTTAAGACCCTGAGCAATTCCAGTATCCCACCATGCCTCAGGGGTGAGAGTGAGGTGACAGCTGGTTCACAATTAGGTCAGTTCTTCTTTCCAGCTCCTTCTGTGAGGATCCTGGAGTATTGAGCTCTCATTTTTCTGGTTATTTGGCCAGAAAATTGTCTAAAACTATGTTTTGTCTGCTTTACTCAACAGCTCTCAATATTACCTGAGTAGAGTGGCAACTTTTTCTGACAAATATGCCTTCACTTTTTTTGAAATGTCCTTCTTTTGGGCATGCATGTTGTGTCTATGAGTGTGCTGGTGCATGCAGGTGTGGTGGTGGGTGAGATGACTAGGGATGTGACTGTTGTATGTGTGGGTGTTTGTGTCATGGTGCAGTAGAATGAGTAACGCTGTAAAGAAAAAAATAAAACAAAATAGTGGTATTTAAATAGTTATTTGTGCAAATACTGGAAGAGACCAACAAATCTGACATTCTTACAGTCCATGAAAATCTCTTATAAACAGGGATTGAACAACGTAAAACCATACCTCTCAAGAATTTGTGAAGTGATAACAACAAGCTGTGAGCCTTTGTTTCCCCTCCCCTGCATCTGCGTGTTAGGCTCAGATATCTCCTACTCACAATAGGTAGAACAAAAGTAGGCCTGATGCCCCATTGAATTTGGCCTTTGTTGTGGGCTCAGTTGGAGTTTGAAACATGAAAGTCCCCACACCGCCTACATGTTGCTGCTTCAAAATGAAAGCAGACAAGGTGCAGGCACTCCTGACTGTGACACCGCATCTAGTTCAGCATATTTCAGTAGGGCCCACTTCTCACAGGGTGGACCGCATCCACCCTGTGAAAATAGTGGGTGCACGCAGAGTACCTGCGTGTACCCCTGACTTGTCCACTGCTTGCTGCATCTACCTAATTATTCCTAGGCCCCCTACGATTCCAGTTGAGGGGTCTTTGCCACTTAACGGGAGCACCTGCTGCAGTAGGGGCTGGGAGTGCCCAGGGGCCTACCTCACAGATTGTCTCTGGCCTAGCGGGCCCTCAGCACACTGCCCTGCTGACACCTGTCCGGGTTTGCAGATGGCTGCTGACTGTCATGTTGGCCGGGGCTCGTGCAGTTGCAAAGGGTGGACCTCACTCCAGCGGACAAACTGCTGCTGATACTCTGTTTGACCCCGGGCGTAGGCCTTTGTGCGTGGCATGGCAGCATCCCTCATGGCAGCACTGCACTCAAGCGCCGCATCCTCCTAATAGGTCCCACCTCCCCCAAGGGCGACTAGAGTGGGGGTGCCCTAGGACAGTGGGAACTGGGGGCCCAGACTGGGGTCCCTCCTGGCTTACCTCTGGGCTCTCATGGACTACTGCCTTACCCCCTGGCACTGTGTGGGCATCTCTGGCAGTGCTGAGACTGGGAGAGACCTGGCACCTACTGAAGAAGCCACATCAGGCTCTGCAAGGCCTCCCTTGCTTGAGGAATTTGGCAGCCGCGAATAGAAGAACTGATGGGGGCCTGCTGCAGCGTTGTGCGGGCCCTGCTGGAGCTAGACTGCACTGCTGCTAGCGGCATGATTGACATCGGATCCCCAGAGGCAACAGCACATATCATCTCAACTGGTGTGGCTGCACCCTGCATGGGAGCAGTGCCTTTGAACTGTTTCCAGAACAGGTAGGTCTTCCCTCAGGGTGACTGGAGAGGGGGTGCACTGGGGGAGTGTAGACTGTGGGCCTGGCTTGGGGTGCATAAATACCTGTTTACCTGTGGGCCATCGGGCCATAGATGTCCAGCTGTATCTGCCAGGAGCTGAAGTGTAGCAGAGCTTCGAATACACCTCCCTCCCTACTATTGACCTGCACACTACCTATGGCAGCAGAAGGCAGTCAACATCCTGAAGATGAGATCGGAGGGTATCACCCAGACCATAGCTGCTCCTTAAGGTCTTCCTCCACTTCTTTAGCTGTTCGGATTTGTGGTTGTGCAACTGACGTTCACAATAGACAATGGCTGGTCTCCATATACCTTATAGCCTCAGTGCAGAGCTGTTGGGCACAATCACCCTGCATCGCACTCCTAACAGCTCTGAGTCAGGGTTTCGCTCTCATTGCACCTTCCCACTGGAGGCCTACCTATACTGCAATTTGCCACTGCTACTGAGAGTGTTAAAGGGGCACCCTGAGACAACTTACTCAGCAACATCATGGGGAAAGATAAACCTCAGAGTAATACCATAACACAATATACTACCTCGCAACAACTTATTCATACTCTTACTCTCCAAGATCGGTAAGAGATTCCAGAGCGTCAAGGGGAGCCTTGATGAGCAGCCCTTCGGGAGGATCAACATGGCTCTAAAGCAGCACCTGAGGGGAAGACAGTGGGAGTCTCCATCAAAGTGAACTTGTTGTGTGCGTATCTCCGTAAAGTAGCAGATGAAGTGTAAAACGCAGAAACCAGTGCAACATCACTGCAAACTAAGGAGCGTCTGCTTAAACAACACCTTGGAAAACTGAGTGGAAGACTTTGATGGATGATCATGCCGAAATAATTAGCGCCTGCTGGACTACCCTGAAAGGGCAGCGGGTCAGTAGACAGAGAGGTTCCTGGAAACCTGGGTGAGGCACACTCAGCGCGCTAAGAACCTGCCCAATTTCTTTGTCACTGAAAGGGTACACAGAGTTCTGTCACTCGTGCCTTCTGCCGGTGGGCCGCCGGGGGCCCTGATCACTAAAATACTAAATTAGAGGGTTAGAGACTCTGAGCCTGATTTAGATGTTGAAGGTAACGGTCCTACCATCGACCTTTCAACTGTAAACCTGCCAACCGCCAGGACAGTCTGCCTGCCCTATATAGATGTCAGTGGCAGCAGAGGTGAAAGACTGCCAACGGTCAGCTGTCATCGCCAAGAATCTTCACCTGCATCAGTGGCACCATAGACAAAAGTGGCTGGTGGCAGGATGACAGACCCTTTTCCCGCCGAGCCAATCACTATGTGCAGTCCCACCAACGCAACTGTGGTAGCTAAATCTCCACACCTGAGCGGATTGGGAGCTATATAAACTGGAAACTTACCTTTTTGACCCGCTTCCTCTTTCCTGTCAACATAAATCCAAGAGTGGCAATGATACCCATGCTGCTGGACCCAGATGTAAAACCAACACCGTTGTCACCGGAACCAGAGCTATGTCACCCTATTAGCTGTCACCCACAGACATGGCACTGTACAACAGCACAGGACTCAACTTCCTTTACCCAAGGGACCCAGACAACAGTATAATATCGTACAATGTATATGCCTGCAGTGTTGCGCTGATACCAATGTTTTATTTTCTTTTAAACCTGAGATATCTGTAGTACCCACCAATTTGGCACTAACTGCCTTCATGCCACTGGACACCTATACCATAAGCAACCCCTATAAAATTGTTATCCTACAGGTATGTGCAATAATATCCCCAAACAATAGAACCAAATATAAATAGTATCCCCTATAGGAATTTCTCTATACCATGACACTGTAGTAATTGCAATACAAAAAGCTACAAGGGAATTGTAGGAAGTTGGCTCTGTATATACTTTTTCAAAGTAAGAAATAGTGTGCACAGAGTCCAAGGGTTCCCCTTAAAGGTAAGATAGTGGCAGAAAGAGATAATTCTAATGCTCTATTTTGTGGTAGCGTGGTCGAGCAGTAGGCTTATAAGAGGGTAGTGTTAAGCATTTGTTGTACATACACAGGCAATAAATGAGGAACACACACTCAAAGACTTACTCCAGGCCAATAGGTTTTTATATAGAAAAATATATTTTCTTAGTTTATTTTAAGAACCACTGGTTCAAGATTTACAAGTAATACTTCAAATGAAAGGTATGTCACTCAGGTATTCTAGGAACTTTGAATAATCACAATAGCATGCACAGTTCTGACAAAAATGGCAATAAGCTATTTTAAAAGTGGACACAGTGCAAAAATCAGCAGTTCCTGGGGGAGGTAAGTAAATGTGAAGTTCACAGGTAAGTAAAACAATTACAGTGTTCAAAGTTGGGTCCAAGATAGCCCACTGTTGGGGGTTCAGGGCAACCCCAAAGTTACCACACCAGCAGCTCAGGGCCGGTCAGGTGCAGAGGTCAAAGTGGTGCCCAAAACACATAGGCTTCAATGGACATAGGGGTGCCCCGGTTCCAGTCTGCCAGCAGGTAAGTACCCGCGTCCTCGGAGGGCAGACCACGGGGAGGGGGGTAGGGGTGGGGGGGGGGGAGGGGGGGGGGGAGTTTGTAGGGCACCGGGGGGGGGGGGGGGGGACACAAGCAGGCACAGAAAGTACACCCTCAGCGGCACAGTGGCGGCCGGGTGCAGAGTGCAAACAGGTGTCGGGTTTCTGATAGGAATCAATGGGGAAAGGGGGCGTGGCCGGGCCACGAAGCAAGATGGCCGCCTAGAGAGTGAGCTCCGTGCCGCGGCGATCCTGGGGAGGCGGCGGGGGCGCGTAGGCAGCCGGAGAAACCATCATATTCGCGTCACCCGGACGCCGTGACCGGCTCGCCCAGGACAGTGGCGGGGTGGCCCAGGGAGCCACGGAGGCCCCCTTTTCATCCTTGAACCCCCGGTCCCTGGCAGGAAGACCACTTGGAATATCAGGGGCCCTCTGACAAGCGACACGAGGGCAGAGGCCTCATCGAAGCCCGGGGCAGAGAGGCCTCAACAGTGGAATAAATTACTGGCAGTTAAGGTACGGCTCCCCCCCTTCCCCAGCGCTGATGGGAGACGCTGTGCCATTTTACCGATCACCCTCCACTGGGACACTATGCTCGTCGGCTGGGACACTATGCTCGTCGGCCCCCCCCCCTTCTCCTCCCTTCCCAATAAATAAACAATACCAATAAAGAAGAAAGAGAGAAGGAAAGAACAGGGGAGGAGGAAGGGAAGGAAAAGAAGAAAAGGGGGGGAACGGAGGGAGTAGGAGGATGGTGAAGACCAGAAGGAGCTGGAGGAAGGAAGGTGCAGGGGAGTGAGGAAGGACCAGTAAGCTACCCGTATCAGGAGAGGGGCAATACCCTATACCCCTCTCCCCACAGGACATGCAGGAAGGAGACACGGAAAGAAGGGGTAAGATAATAAAACAATAAAAAAGAAAGAAAAGGAGAAAAAAAAGGGGGGCCAGAGGACAACGGGAGAGCAACAAAAAAGACACAAAAAGACACACGGAAAAGAAAAACATGCAAGGGGCAGACAACCTGAGCTAGGCCGCAGAGGCGGGCCTCATTGCCACCCATCCCCCTTCCTTTTCTTTTCACCCAGAGCAGCCAGGCTCAGGAGCAGGAACCATCGTAACCCACATGTGCCAGTGGGGTACTGGTGACGACTGAAGCAGCGCCCAGGAATACATGCTCTTAATTAGTTTAAACTGCTGGCAAAAAGTTGGAAGAAAAACGTGCCTGCCCCTCCCTTTATTACTCCCTGCAATCCAACTTAATAGCAGGAGAGCCATACATGGTGAATAGAGGACTCAGACTCACTAACACTCTGGGTCACAACAGGCCCTACACCGACCCAACCATAGCGGAACCCTCATTGTCATAACTTCCCCACCTGCCAGGAAATCCACACACCTATCGGACCTCGAGGAGGGAAAGCCCGGGCCTTAATAGGGCAGCCTCTGCAGACAGCTAAGGCGATGCCCGGTAGCAAACCAACCACAAACCCGCTAGCAAACCGGCAAGACAGCTATTATTCTCGGAAGCGCTCCAACACAAACGCCTAACCCCTACAACGACAGGCCCTCACGCATCGCCGCCCCCAACCGAGCCCATCACTATGTCTGACAAAGAACACTCCACAACTATGGAACGGATACTACAGGAAATCACCATTGTCAGTCGACTCATAGAGGGAATGGACGCCTCTATAACTTCGCTAACATTGGAGACCAAATCCATGAGATCTGACATTGCAGGCTTCCAATCCAGGGTGACGGGATTGGAACAACGCATGGGATCACTGGAAGCGCAGGCTACTGCGTCCCAGGACCGAGACCAAGATCTCCTCTACCTTAGGAGTAAACTAACGGACATGGAGGATAGAAGTCGGAGAGATAACATCCGCCTGCTTGGGATCCCGGAAAACGAAGAAGGCACAGATATGCAGGCCTTCCTGAGCTCCACCCTCTCAAAACGGACCTCATTAGATTTCGACCCACCGCTAGAATTTCAACGGGCACACAGAGTAGGCCCGAAACGCTCCGACAAACCCTCAAGACCCCGACCAATCATTGCATACCTGCTTCGGCATAACCAAACCCGTCAAATACTCCAAGCGGCACATAGCCATGGACCTTTTCAGGTAGATCAGCATGACATTCGAATAACTGCCGATTATTCCAAAGAGACCAATGAACGCAGAAAGGCCTTTCTAGCTCTACGACCCCGGCTCCGCCAACAGGAGATGAAATATGGCCTTTTTGACCCTGCAAGAATGTGGGTTACCAAAAACGGAGTATCCAAGGACTTTTACAATCCTGAAGAATAGAGACTTTTCATTGACTCTTTTCAACTTCAACCCATGGATCCTACCAGCAGAAGCCGTCCGCACGATATTTCAGGGGATAATGAAGGTAACGGAACTTTCCCCTCAGGGATGGAGAAAGTAAATACGACCCTATATGACACTGATACCAGTCAAAGAGGCAGAGACATGGAGAGACTAGCCAGATCGCATGATGATAGGGGCCAGGTCTTACATGCTGTAGCAGCTCACACCCAGCTATCGGAAAGAGACAAATCCCGCTTCCCTTTAAAACCAACGACTGCATCTTCTTGAGAAGGCGACGCAATGTCATGCATATGTGAGACAATTGTTTGAACATTGATACACAGCCGCCGTCGACCCAGAGGACGGATGAGTACCTATTCGGATTACACATGTGTACTTTCCTCATAACGGTTTATGATCGTTGGTGTCGTTGGTAAAGTTATGCGATTAATATGCCCATGTTCCTTATACTGTAATATAAAACCTAATAATGTGACACCATCAAGTAGATTGTAGATTGCTTCTAGTGTAAGACAGAGTACACACACCAGCACCTGATCTAGATCCCACCGACCCTCACAGGCTACATAAGAGACAAGACCTGGCTTTATAGTTTTACACAAGTGTTCCCAAACACATATTAAAGAAATTGACGCGCTTCTACCGCGCCACAGAATACGCTACAGCAGCAAGCAACACAGCACAAACTAAACCTGCTCCACCATGCAATACATAAGGTTAACCCCGACGCCAGAGCAAACCATCCCCCACAGCTACCCCAGGGGCCGAGATCAGGTCAAATAAAAGTGAACCAATCCAAACCCTGGGACACGCAACCCAATGTACATTAGCACCCTTTCTAACAGAATACTATATACCACGGTATCATAACATAAATTGTTAATAGCCCCCACTGAACACATGCACACGTCCCTAGACTAATTATTGCCGATATACGCAATGTCCATACAGGACAGGACGTTCTTGATGGTATCACATGTTAAGCTAGTAAATTGACAATATCTGAATATGCCTCCCCTTATAGTATTATGATGTAATAATACAAAACAAGGTATTTAAAATGAAGCGAGACACACATGGTCCATACATAGTCTAGAGTTCGGCAGTTCTCATTACCTACTCCATGACAACTTTCCTGGCACCCAGTTCAACAGCCAAAAACATAACAGTGTGATAAGGCATTACAATATATTATGTTATTAGAGTTGACAAGTTACAGTAATTTTGTCTTATGTCACAGAGTGACGTTTTAGATGAAAAGAGATACTTAGGATGTATGATACCTACAACTTTTTGTGCCTTCACATGAACCAGAATCGTATTGTCCCGTCCGCCCCCTCCCTTCCCCGCTCCAACCTCCCTCTACCTACCTGTCTTCTTCCCTTCATCTACATCTACCCTGCCCTTATTTTATTTATTGAATTTTAGAATACCACAACATTTTCTCAACCCCCTGCGTTTACCTCTTTCCCCTCCTCTCTTATCAAATCGCTCCCATGATCTATAATACTATAGGACGGTATTACACAGACACGGCGACTACCCTCTATCTCAAACCGATAAACACTTCAGTCATGCAAACTCCATACTTGTCATCACTCATCGCCGAGCAGACCCACCCCCATACACAATCATGAACCCCCTCTTATCCCTGTCATCGTCATACTGATAACCGGCTGCCTGCTGCCCCCCCCTCGCCTCCCCGGCAAAGACCACCCCGACGGCACGAGAGTCCCGAGAGGAATCGGACTCGCCGTTTACAGATCTATCTAAGGAGGCTGGATCCCTAGCTTCCCCATCCCTCTCTTTTCTATCTCCTCTCTCAGTACTTTTTTTGGTTATTTTATTAATCTTGTTCTATATATCGATTTTTATATCCTCTTCCTTTCCTTTGTTTTTCTTTTCTCTTCTTTTCCTTTCTCTTCCCATCTCTTCTCTGCCTCCACTTTTGGTTTTCCCTTATCTCTTCTAGCTTCTCTTCTTTTGCCCCTACCTCCCTCCCTCCTCCTTTTCTGGAGGGAACACTCGTCCCCCACCAGCTGCCCCCCCACCCTCAAGCCATCACACCATAACAAATACAACCCCCATTCTAATAGCCGAAGAAGTCTCAACCCCCCTCCACTAGCGCCATTCCCAGAACCAGTGTGATCTTACACAACCGCCCAGAATGTCAGGGAATGCTTCTCAAGAGACACGACCACTACGGATCCTTTCCTGGAATGTACATGGCATGACGAGTTATGTTAAACGGAAAAAGATACTGTCCTACCTTCAATCCAAAAGAGCAGATATTGCCCTGATTCAAGAAACCCACCTCGACATTCTGGAATACAATAAGCTTAAACGGGATTGGGTAGGAAAGGTTGCTTTTAGCTGCTGCCCGCCGGACCAAGAGCGGGAGCCAGCACGCCGCGCAAATGCGGAGTGGCGATATTAACGCGTACGTCCCTTCCGATCACAATCATTAAAACATGGAACGATGTGGAGGGAAGATATATATTTGCCAAACTAAAACTAGGAAATACCTTCCTATGTGTGGGCTCCGTTTACGCACCGACCGGCTCAAAGCACCCATTCCTCCTACAACTAAATCGCCTCTTGACCGAAATTGGAACTACCCGTTATATAATCGGGGGAGACTGGAATCTCGTCCAAGATGCCATATTGGACAGGATAAGCCCCATTGATGTAGGCAACAATCATGACAGGGCACTCCTGACGGACCTAACCACGGATGCCGGCTAAGTTGACTGCTGGAGAATACAACACCCAAAAGGTAAGGAATATACTTTCCTATCATCTGTCCATGGCACCCAATCACGCCTAGACTATTTCCTTGTATGACACACTGTAATCCCTCAAATGCTAGACACCTGTATCTTAGATAGCGGTCTCTCAGACCACTCCCCAATACTACTTCTGGTCCAGGTAGGCCTATCCCCCCCCGGCCGAAAACCATGGCGCCTTGCTGTACATAGATACCGCTCCCCCCAAGGGAAGGAGCAACTTGGGACCAACGTGTCCACATACATGGCAGAAAATACGGGCACTGTGGCCTCCAAAAGGGTCCTATGGGCAGCGGCAAAAGCGACCCTGAGAGGGAACATGATGCGAGACGCAGCATTAGCCAATGGGGACAGAGTTGCCTGCCAAACTACCTTAGAAACCACAATCCAGAACCTTACAAAACAATACACTGCCCAACCGTCCCCTCGGCTGCACCGCTCCTTAGAACAGGCCCGAATGGCACACAATGAACTCTATACTTCTCAGGCGGAATACGCGCTGCAAAAATTACGTGGACGCCACTATGAACAAGACGAAAAGGCAGGACGTCTCTTAGCCGCTCAGCTCCGACAAAGAGAGGCTGCCTCCGCCATCTCGGCCATAACATCCTCCTTAGGAGCGGTACTGACCCGCCCGCAAAACATTGTGAACGAATTTGCCATGTACTACTGTCATCTTTATACCCCTGAAATAACTACTGATCATACACAGACGGAGCATTTCTTAACGCGGCCAACCTACCTTGTCTGTCGGAGGCCGGGTGAGCCCTCCTAGAAGGCGACATAAGCAGGGAAGAAATAACGCAAGTTATAGCAGATCTCCCTTATCATAAATCTCCAGGAGAGGACGGATTCCCTGCAGAATTTTATAGATGGGCCGGGGAAGAGGCAATCACTGCAGTGCATGAAGCACTCACGGAAGCATGTCAGGAAGGCTCTCTGGGTGCTCTGTCCAACAGGGCCACGATTGTTGTCCTACCTAAGCCAGGGAGGGATCTGCGGCAGCTATCGTCCTATTTCTCTCCTGAACGGAGACGTTAAACTCTTAGCCAGTGTCTTAGCAGCACGCCTACGTAAGGTGATACCGTCCTTGATTCATAATAACCAGGTGGGGTTCGTACCAGGTCGCACCTCTAGAAACCATATGCGCACTCTCTGCCATACTTTACTGGAATCCCTACACTTACCAGAAGAAGCTCTAGCCCTATCTCTAGATGCGGAGAAAGCATTCAACTGCATCGAATGGTCCTACCTGTTTACCACCATGAAGCACTTTGGCCTCGGAGAACAATTTGTCTCCAAAGTACGCCTATTGTATGATCATCCCACGGCACAGGTTAACTGCGGGGGCTTCTTATCAGATCTATTCCCCATCGGGAGAGGCACTCGCCAGGGCTGCCCCCTGTCACCGCTCCTATTCCTATTGGCCATGGAACCCCTGGCAGCTACCATACGGAACTCCCAACAGATAAAAGGTATCCTTTTAACCGGGAGCTTATCCAAAATCTATCTCTACGCAGATGACATTTTGCTAACTCTGTCCGACCGAGAAATCTCCCTGCCAGCATTACTCTCTACCATAGAGGGCTTTGCATCTTTATTCGGATACTGGGTAAACTGGGACAAAAGCGAATCGCTACCATTATCTCGCGTAACGACGAGAGCCGCAATACATGGTCTCCCATTTAAATGGACCCGACCCGCCTTAAATACTTAGGGACGTTTATTAATCGAGGCCTGGAACATATGATCAGGGACAACCTCGACCCCCCTGTATCCAGAATGAAGCAGGACTTTGCCAAATGGTCATTACTAGGCCTGTCCATGTGGGGCAGGACACAGGCGGTCAGAATGGTTACCCTCCCACGCTTCACATATGTATTAGGTATGCTCCCTCTACTGGTACCCCTCTCCTTGCTCTGTTCGATTGACGCATCCATAAGGACCTTCGTCTGGGGCTCCTTACGCCCAAGGTTGAAACCTACAACAATATTGGCACGACGATCCTATGGAGGTTTAGGCCTGCCCTCAGTAGAACAATACTCATTAGCCTTACAATTGTCACAGCTAGCGTACACACTTCCAGACACACCAGATCCCCCGCAATGGGTAGCCATAGAGAAACTTCTAAGAGGACAGCATACAGAGATGGGAGGGACATATACTGATCACCCCTCCTTACCTAACCCGATCCTCACGGCTACAAACACAGCATGGTGCAGAGCCCACCGATTACTTGGTATACATCCTTTCATACACGCCCAGGCCCCTATTGCAGGGAATAAAAGCATAAAAATAGGGGGAAACCTTCTCAGGTGGGCCCAATGGTTTGAGGCAGCTATCCATAACATATCTCAAGTCATAGATGGAAATAGCTTCCGAACTTTTGCTTCCCTTCAGGAAGAATTCGGCATCCACAGTAACCAAGAGTGGCAATACATGCAGCTCAAACATTGTATGCGTAGAGTCCTAGGAACTCCACCGTGGACGCTCAAAACTTCACCCATTGTCACTTATCTCCAGAAATGGGGTCGACAGAGGCGTTATGGCGGGCCTATATGTAGAGCTAACAAATCATCTCTATTCGCTGCCTCTTCTGGAACGACTGCGCATAAAATGGCAGGACAGACTCGAGGTCGCCTACACGGAAGAAGAATAGTCAGATATAATAGAAGCCCTTGACAGGGGAGTACGCAAAGCCCGCCTGAAATTTTGCCTATTTAAAGTTCTCCAAGAAAGGTACTGGACACCTATTAAACTTCTCAGGGCAGGCTTGATGCCACACGCGAAATGTTGGCGATGCAGTGAATCCCATTGTGATTTACTCCACATTCTATGTCATTGCCCGATGATACAGCCCTTATGGGAAGCGCTACGCCACGCCATGCCTTGATAGACTTTATACAGATACCAAGCCCGACTCCGCCATCACTCATTCTTTTACACGATATGCGCCCGTACCCTTCCCTATCACAAGCCCATAAACGGTTACTTCACACAGCAATTGCCACAGCTAAAATATGCATACTCCGGCACTGGAGGTCCAGTATTGCTCCTACACCAACAGAATGGATGACAGCCATGTTCCAAACTGCCACCCACGAGCGAGTAATTTATAACCTGCAGGATCAAGCGGCGCTATTCGCGGAAGTCTGGAGTCCCTTCCTGACAAGACCATGAGGCAGCTGGTGGACGGTCAACGAGTGTTAATTGTCCTCTCAGAACTCTTCATTCTCCTTCCCCCTCACTCTCCCCACCCCCCTGCCCTCCCCCTCCCCTCATTTCTATTCTCTCTCTCTCTTCCTCTCCTATCTTTGTCTTCCACCCCCCTAGATCTTCCGCCTTGCAAACATTCTAGTCCTCGGACTGAGTAATCAGACACCCCTCCTTACTCTCTTACCCGACCAGAGGCTGATAATCTAATGCATATAAGAACCCATTCTTTAAACAAACCCATTCCAACTTGCATGTACCCGTGGGCAATCCCTTGTTCGTGCCTCCTCTGGTGCTATCTTCTCTCATGTGCTGGAACCTTTACCTTATATCATAACAATCGAGGCACATTTGCCACACCGTACACTCCCACGCGACAACTCACATTAGATAGGGAATAATCGAACAACTCAAGTACTAACCTTGTCAGTCTGGCTCCAAGGCCCTTGTACCCCCTCATGCATTCATCAATTTTCTCTCCAACCTTCTCCCCACCGTTCTCCGTTCATAAGACATCTTTACCTCTATCCCATCCCATGATTAATCTTCCTTTCTCTCTATCCCCCCCGCTCTTTTACATACTCTCTCTAAAAAGTTTACTCACAATTCTTCAACCAACTAGTCAGAATATTTGTAAGATTGTATAAGTTTATATATCTTGTGCGGAATCACTGGTAAAAAAAAAAAAAACACGATTTAAAAAATGCTTTGAAAATATACTTCTATATATTTTGTACCATCCTTTATTCTTAATAAAACAAGTTAAACGAAAAAAAAAAAAAAGAAAAAAATAAGGAATCAAAGGGGAGACACAGGGGTCTCTTCAACGATGCAGGCAGGCACACGGGTGGCTCCTCGGGGTAGCCACCACCTGGGCTAGGCAGAGTGTCGCCTGGGGGTCGCTCCTGCACTGGAGTTCAGTTCCTTCAGGTCCTGGGGGCTGCGGGTGCAGTGCTGGTTCCAGGCATCGGGTTCCTTGTTACAGGCAGTCACGGTCAGGGGGAGCCTCTGGATGTCCTCTACCGGCGTCACTGTGGGGGCTCAAGGGGGTCAACTCTGGCTACTCACTGGCTCGCAGTCGCCAGAGTCCTCCCTGTAGTGTTCGTTTTCCACAGGTCGAGAAGGGGGCGTTGGGTGCAGAGTGGAAAGTCTCACGCTTCCGGCGCGAAACGTGTAGTCTTTAAAAGTTGCTTCTTTGTTGAAAAAAGTTGCAGTTTGTTGAACAGGGCCACTGTTCTCGGGAGCTTCTTGGTCCTTTAGATTCAGGGTAGTCCTCTGAGGCTTCAGAGGTCGCTGGACCCTGTTGGATGCGTCGCTGTTGCAGTTTTCTTCGAAGTAGGGAGACAGGCCGGTGGGGGTGGGGCTGGGGCCAAGTCAGTTGTCGTCTCAGTCATCACTGCAGGGCTTCAGGTCAGCAGTCCTTCTTCTTCTTTAGATTGCAGGAATCTATCTTCCTTGGTTCGGGCCCCCTGTGTTTAGGTCTGGGAGGGCGGTAGCCAATGGCTACTGTCCTTGAGGGTGGCTACACCCTCTTTGTGCCTCCTCCCTGTGGGGAGGGGGGCACATCCCTAATCCTATTGGGGGAATCCTCCTTCTACAAGATGGAGGATTTCTAAAAGTAAGAGTCAGCTCAGGACACCTTAGGGGCTGTCCTGACTGGGGGGTGACTCCTCCTTGTTTTCCTCATTATCTCCTCCAGCCTTGCCGCCAAAAGTGGGGGCAGTGGCCAGAGGGGCGGGCATCTACACTAGCTGGGATGCCCTGTGGCGCTGTAACAAAGGGGGTGAGCCTTTGAGGCTCACCGCCAAGTGTTACAGTTCCTGCAGGGGGAGGTGAGAAGCACCCCCACCAAGTACAGGCTTTGTTCCTGGCCACAGAGTGACAAAGGCACTCTCCCCATGTGGCCGGCAACATGTCTGGTGTGTGGCAGGCTGGCAAAAACTAGTCAGCCCACACTGGAAGTCGGATATGTTTTCAGGGGGCATCTCTAAGATGCCCTCTGGGTGTATTTTACAATAAAGTGAACACTGGCATCAGTGTGCATTTATTGTGCTGAGAAGTTTGATACCAAACTTACCAGTTTTAAGTGTAGCCATTATGGTGCAGTGGAGTTCGTGTTTGACAGACTCCCAGACCATATACTCTTATGGCTACCCTGCACTTACAATGTCTAAGGTTTTGCTTAGACACTGAAGGGGCACAGTACTCATGCACTTATGCCCTCACCTGTGGTATAGTGCACCCTGCCTTAGGGCTGTAACGCCTGCTAGAGGGGTGACTTACCTATGCCACAGGCAGTGTGAGGTTGGCATGGTACCACTCTGAGGGGAGTGCCATGTCGACGTAGTCATTTTCTCCCACCAGCGCACACAAGCTGGCAAGCAGTGTGTATGTGCTGAGTGAGGGGTCCCCAGGGTGGCATAAGACATGCTGCAGCCCTTAGAGACCTTCCCTGGCATCAGGGCCCTTGGTACCAGGAGTACCAGTTACAAGGGACTTACCTGGGTGCCAGGGTTGTGCCAATTGTGGAGACAAAGGTACAGTTTAGGGAAAGAACACTGGTGCTGGGGCCTGGTTAGCAGGGTCCCAGCACACTTTCAAATCATAACTTGGCATCAGCAAAGAAAAAAAGTCAGGGGGTAACCATGCCAAGGAGGCATTTCCTTACACAACCCACCCCCCCAAACGAAAGAGGATGAGACTAACCTTTCCCAAGACAGCCTTCATTTTCTAAGTGGAAGAACCTGAAAAGACCATCTGCATTGGCATGGCCAGTCCCAGGTCTCTGTTCCACTATAAAGTCCATTCCCTGTAGGGATATGGACCACCTCAATAGTTTAGGATTTTCACCTTTCATTTGCATTAGCCATCTGACAGGTCTGTGGTCAGTCTGAACTACAAAGTGAGTACCAAAGAGGTATGGTTTCAGCTTCTTCAGGGACCAGACCACAGCAAAGGCCTCCCTCTCAATGGCACTCCAACGCTGCTCCCTGGGGAGTAACCTCCTGCTAATGAAAGCAACAGGCTGGTCAAAGCCATCATCATTTGTTTGGGACAGAACTGAACCTATCCCATGTTCAGAGGCATCAGTCTGCAAGATGAACTGCTTGGAGTAATCTGGTGATTTGAGAACTTGTGCTGTGCACATAGCTTGTTTCAGGGTGTCAAAGGCCTGTTGGCATTCTACAGTCCAGTTTACCTTCTTGGGCATTTTCTTAGAGGTACGTTCTGTGAGGGGTGTCACTATGGATCCATATCCCTTAACAAACCTCCTATAGTAACCAGTCAAGCCAAGGAATGCCCTGTCTTGAGTCTGGGTTTTTGGAGCTACCCAGTCCAGAATAGTCTGGATCTTGGGTTGGAGTGCCTCAACTTGGCCTCCACCTACAAGGTGTCCCAAGTAAACCACAGTACCCTGCCCTATCTGACATTTGGATGCCTTGATAGAGAGGCCTGCTGCTGGCAGGGCCTGCAAAACCTTCTTCAGGTGGACCAGGTGATCCTGCCTGCTGGAGCTAAAGACAGCAATATCATCAAGATAAGCTGCACTAAAGCACTCCAAGTCAGCAACGACTTGATTCACCAACCCTTGGAAGGTGGCAGGGGCATTCTTTAAGCCAAATGGCATTACAGTAAACTGATAGTACCCATCAGGTGTAGAGAATGCTGTATTTTCTTTTGCTCCTGGTGCCATTTTTATTTGCCAGTACCCTGCTGTCAAGTCAAAGTATTTGGCAGCACCCAATGTATCAATTAACTCATCTGCCGTTGGAATAGGATGGGCATCAGTCTTGGTGACAGAATTAAGTCCTCTGTAGTCCACACAAAACCTCATCTCTCTCTTGCCATCTTTGGTGTGAGGTTTGGGGACTAAGACCACTGGGCTAGCCCAGCGACTGTTAGTGTGCTCAATGACTCCCAATTCCAGCATCTTGTGGACTTCCACTTTGATGCTTTCCTTAACTTGGTCACAATGTCTAAAAAAATTGTTTTTGACAGGCATGCTGTCTCCTGTGTCCACATCATGGGTACACAGGTGTGTCTGATCAGGGGTTAGGGAAGAGCTCAGCAAACTGTTGTAGGACATTCCTACAGTCAGCTTGCTGTTAGCCAGAGAGGGTGTCTGAATAGATCACTCCATCTACTGAGCCATCTTTAGGGTCAGTGGAGAGGAGATCAGGGAGAGGTTCACTCTCAGCTTCCTGGTCCTCATCTGTAACCATTAACATGTTTACATCTGCCCTGTCATGAAAGAGTTAGAGGCGGTTCACATGGATCACCTTTTTGGGGGTCCTGCTAGTGCCTAGGCCTACCAGGTAGGTGACCTGACTCTTTCTCTCTAGCACTGGGTAAGGGCCACTCCATCTGTCCTGAAGTGCCCTGGGAGCCACAGGCTCCAGAACCCAGACTTTCTGCTGTGGCTGAAACTCAACCATAGCAGACTTTTGGTCATACCACATCTTCTGGAGTTGTTGGCTGGCCTCAAGGTTTTTACTTGCCTTTTCCATGTACTCTGCCATCCTGGAACTAAGGCCTAGTACATAGTCCACTATATCTTGCTTAGGCTCATGATGAGGTCTCTCCCAGCCTTCTTTCACAAGAGCTAGTGGTCCCCTTACAGGATGGCCAAACAGAAGTTCAAAGGGGGAAAACCCTACTCCCTTCTGAGGCACCTCTCTGTAGGCGAAAGGCAGACATGGCAAGAGGTCATCCCATCTCCTTTTGAGCTTTTCAGGGACCCCATGATCATGCCCTTCAATGTCTTGTTAAACCTTCCAACAAGACCACTGGTTTGTGGATAGTATGGTGTGGTGAACATGTAAGTCACCCCACACTCATTCCACATGTGTTTAAGGTATGCTGACATGAAGTTGGTAACTCTGTCAGAAACCACCTCCTTAGGAAGTCCCACTCTGGTAAAGATACCAATGAGTGCTTTGGCTACTGCAGGAGCAGTAGTGGACCTAAGGGGAATTGCTTCAGGGTACCTAGTAGCATGATCCACTACCACTAGGATATACTGATTCCCTGAGGCTGTGGGAGGTTCAAGTGGACCCACTATGTCAACTCCCACTCTTTCAAAGGGGGCCCCCAACACTGGAAGTGGAATGAGGGGGGCCTTTGGATGGCCACCTGTCTTACCACTGGCTTGACAGGTGGCACAGGAGGCACAACACTCCTTGACTTTCTGGGACATGTTGGGCCAATAGAAATGGTTGACTAACCTCTCCCATGTCTTGGTTTGTCCCAAATTCCCAGCAAGTGGAATGTCATGGGCTAAGGTCAGTATGAACTCCCTAAACTTCTGAGGAACTACCACTCTCCTAGTGGCACCAGGTTTGGGATCCCTTGCCTCAGTGTAAAGGAGTCCATCTTCCCAATAGACCCTTTGTGTCCACCGACTTTTCCTTTTGTTTCCTCAGCAGCTTGCTGCCTAAGGCCTTCAAGAGAGGGACAGGTTTCTTGCCCCTTACACAGCTGTTACCTTGTCGGTCACCCGGGCCTAAGAGTTCAACCTGATAAGGTTCCAACTCCATGGGCTCAGTTCCCTCAGAGGGCTGAACTTTTTCCTGGGAAGAGAGGTTCTTTTCCTTTTGCTGTGTTGAAGCAGGTTATTCAGTCTTCTTTCCTTTTCTCTTGGAGGGTTGGGCCATTTTTCCAGGCTCCAACACCTCTTTTTCACCCTGAGCCTTGCATTGTGCCCTTGTCTTGACACACACCAGTTCAGGGATACCCAGCATGGCTGCATGGGTTTTGAGTTCTACCTCAGCCCATGCTGAGGACTCCAGGTCATTTCCAAGCAAACAGTCTTCTTGGATAGCAGAGGAGACTACCACCTGTTTCAGGCAAGTGACCCCTCTCCATTCTAAAGTTACCATAGCCACGGGATGTACTTAAGTCTGATTGTCAGAGTTGGTGACTGAATAAGTATGTCCAGTCAGGTATTGTCCTGGGGAAACCAGTTTGTCTGTCACCATTGTGACACTGGCACCTGTAACCCTCAGGGCTTCTACACTAGTCCCATTAATTAAGAGTTGCTGCCTGTATTTTTGCATTTTAGGGGGCCAGGCAGCTAGTGTAGCTAAGTCCACCCCACTCTCAGAAACTAATGTAGCTTCAGTGTGAACCCTGATTTGCCCTGGGCACACTGTTGATCCCACCTGGAGACTGGCTATTCCAGTGCTAACTGGAGTAGTAGTAGAAGTGGAACCTTTCTTGGGACAGGCCTTGTCTCCAGTTTGGTGCCCCTGCTGATTACAGCTACGACACCAGGCCTTTTTGGGAGCAACGTTTTTACCCTGGTACCCAAATGTGGATTGTGAAGAGGCTCTGGACCCTCCCTCCTGAGCAGGTTTTTTGGGCCCTGTAGAAGACTCTTTACTTTTACCCTTGGATGTCGCAACACTCTTCCCCTGGGGAGTCTGTGACCCCTTTCTTTTGGTCACCCCCTGTGGAAGTCTTGGTCACCCTAGTCTTGGCCCAATGGTCTGCCTTCTTTCCCAATTCTTGGGGAGAAATTGGACCTAGGTCTACCAGATGCCGATGCAGTTTATCATTTAAACAATTACTTAAAAGGTGTTCTTTCATAAACAGATTGTACAGCCCATCATAATCATTTACACTACTGCCATTAATCCAACCATCCAGTGTTTTGACTGAGAAGGCAACAAAATCAACCCAGGTCTGGCTCCAGGATTTTTGAACCCCCCTGAACCTAATCCTGTACTCCTCAGTTGAGAATCCAAAGCCTTCAATTAGGGTAGCCTTCATGAGGTCATAGGATTCTTCATCTTTTCCAGAGAGTGTGAGGAGTCTATCCCTACACTTTCCATTGAACATTTCCCAAAGGAGAGCACCCCAGTGAGATTTGTTTACTTTTCTGGTTGCACAAGCCCTCTCAAAAGCTGTGGACCATTTGGTGATATCATCACCATCTTCATATTTCGTTACAATCCCTTTGGGGATTTTTAGCATGTCAGTATTCTCTCTGACCCTATTTAAGTTGCTGCCACCATTGATGGGAGCTAAACCCATCTCGTCTTTCCCTTTCTATGGCTAGGAGCTGTCTCTCCAAAGAGAATCTTTTGGCCATCCTGGCTAACAGGAGGTCATCTTCATTGAGACTGCCCTCAATGTTTCCAGAGCTGTTGGACTCCCCTGTGGGAGAAGCAGCATCTCTGACTATCACTTGTGGAGTCAGGGTTGGAGGAACCCTGGTCTCCCTAACTAGGAGTGGAGGGGGAAATTATCCTCCACCTCACTAGCTTCATCCTCTGTAAGATTGTCTTCAGAGGGGTTGTTTCTAGCAAACTCTGCCAAGGGCTCCCGGAGCAGTACTTTGGTAGGGTTTGATCCATTTTTCATCTTTTTGATTTTGCAGAGTCCTTAACTCTAACATCCTAAGATGCAGGTAAGGGGTGAGGTTGAGCTCCACCACCATCTCTTCTGCAGTAGACATTATTTCTCTAAAAGTTTGGATACTTTTTAAGAATCTAAAACTATCTCTAGAACTTAATCCAAACTTTTACAAAACTTTTAAACTCTAAAGGAAATGCTAACAGGGACTAACACAAGGCCCTAGCAGGACTTTTAAAAATTTAGAAAAATAGCTCACATTTTTAAAAATCAGTTTCTAATTACAATTTTTGGAATTTAGTTGTGTGATCAGGTATTGGCTGAGTAGTCCAGCAAATGCAAAGTCTTGTACCCCACCGCTGATCCACCAATGTAGGAAGTTGGCTCTATATATACTATTTCAAAGTAAGAAATAGTGTGCACAGAGTCCAAGGGTTCCCCTTAGAGGTAAGATAGTGGCAAAAAGAGATAATTCTAATGCTCTATTTTGTGGTAGTGTGGTCGAGCAGTAGGCTTATCAGAGGGTAGTGTTAAGCATTTGTCGTACATACGCAGGCAATAAATGAGGAACACACACTCAAAGACTTATTCCAGGCCAATAGGTTTTTATATAGAAAAATATATTTTCTTAGTTTAAGAAACACAGGTTCAAGATTTACAAGTAATACTTCAAATGAAAGGTATTTCACTCAGGTATTCTAGGAACTTTGAATAATCACAATAGCATGTACAGTTTTGACAAAAATGGCAATAAGCTATTTTAAAAGTGGACACTGCAAAAATCAACAGTTCCGGGGGGAGGTAAGTAAATGTAAAGTTCACAGGTAAGTAAAACACTTACAGGGTTCAAAGTTGGATCCAAGGTAGCCCACCGTTGGGGGTTCAGGGCAACCCCAAAGTTACCACACCAGCAGCTCAGGGCCGGTCAGGTGCAGAGGTCAAAGTGGTGCCCAAAACACATAGGCTTCAATGGAAATAGGGGTGCCTCGGTTCCAGTCTGCCAGCAGGTAAGTACCCGCGTCCTCGGAGGGCAGACCAGGGGGGGTATTTGTAGAGCACCGGGGGGGACACAAGCAGGCACAAAAAGTATACCCTCAGGGGCGGCCGGGTGCAGAGTGCAAACAGGCATCAGGTTTCTGATAGGAATCAATGGAGGGACCCGGGGGTCTCTTCAACGATGCAGGCAGACACGGGGGGCTCCTCGGGGTAGAAACCACCTGGGCTAGGCAGAGGGTCGCCTGGGGGTCGCTCCTGCACTGGAGTTCGGTTCCTTCAGGTCCTGGGGGCTGCGGGTGCAGTGCTGGTTCCAGGCGTCAAGTTCCTTGTTACAGGCAGTCGCGGTCAGGGGGAGCCTCTGGATTTCCTCTGCAGGCATCGGTATGGGGGATCAGGGGGGTCAACTCTGGCTACTCATGGGCTCGCAGTCGCAGGGGAGTCCTCCCTGTAGTGTTAGTTTTCTGCAGGTCGAGCCGGGGGCGTCGGGTGCAGAGTGGAAAGTCTCATGCTTCCGGCGGGAAATGTGTGGTCTTTAAAAGTTGCTTCTTTGTTGCAGAAAGTTGCAGTTTGTTGAACAGGGCCGCTGTTCTCGGGAGCTTCTTGGTCCTTTAGATGCAGGGTAGTCTTCTGAGGCTTCAGAGGTCGCTGGACTCTGTTGGATGCGTCGCTGTTGCAGTTTTCTTCGAAGTAGGGAGATAGGCCGGTGGGGCTGGGGCCAAGTCAGTTGTCGTCTCAGTCTTCAATGCAAAGCTTCAGGTCAGCAGTCCTTCTTCTTCTTTAGGTTGCAGGAATCTATCTTCCTCGGTTCGGGGGCCTCCTAAATACTGAATTTAGGGGGTGTTTAGGTCTGGGAGGGCAGTAACCAATGGCTACTGTCCTTGAGGGTGGCTACATCCTCTTTGTGCCTCCTCCCTGTGGGGAGGGGGGCACATCCCTAATCCTATTGGGGGAATCCTCCTTCTACAAGATGGAGGATTTCTAAAAGTAAGAGTCACCTCAGCTCAGGACACCTTAGGGGTTGTCATGACTGGGGGGTGACTCTTCCTTGTTTTCCTCATTATCTCCTCCAGCCTTGCCGCCAAAAGTGGGGGCAGTGGCTGGAGGGGCGAGTATCTCCACTAGCTGGGATGCCCTGTGGCGCTGTAACAAAGGGGGTGAGCCTTTGAGGCTCACCGCCAGGTGTTACAGTTCCTGCAGGGGGAGGTGAGAAGCACCCCCACCCAGTACAGGCTTTGTTCCTGGCCACAGAGTGACAAAGGCACTCTCCCCATGTGGCCAGCAACATGTCTGGTGTGTGGCAGGCTGGCAAAAACTAGTCAGCCCACACTGGAAGTCGGGTATGTTTTCAAGGGGCATCTCTAAGATTCCCTCTGGGTGTATTTTACAATAAAGTGCACACAGGCATCAGTGTGCATTTATTGTGCAGAGAAGTTTGATACCAGACTTCCCAGTTTTCAGTGTAGCCATTATGGTGCTGTGGAGTTCATGGGTGACAGACTCCCAGACCATATACTATTATGGCTACCCTGCACTTACAATGTCTAAGGTTTTGCTTAACAACACAAAAGGATGATGGACGGAGTGCTGACAATGCAAACACTCACCCCCAGTCACAGATCTGGGTTTAATCCATCGTCTATGGCTGGGTCCAAACTGGAATGGCATGGGCAGCAAAAAAACAATGGATTAAACCCAGATCTGTGACTCGGGGTGAGTGTTTGCATTGTCAGCACTCCGCCCATCATCCTTTTGTGTTGCTAATGTCGCCCTAAGTGGGAAGGGTATGCCCAGACGTGGGTCCTGTGCTTCCCATGCCACTGGATTCAAGCTAGCCTGACTGATGAGGGGTGAAACCCCGAAACCGGTCCCAGGATGCTTGTTTCCAGTTCAGGAAAGACCTGGCCTGGCAGTTCGGGCTGGACTGTTCCCATGGGGAACAGGGTCAAGACTGATTTGCATATGGCTGGGTCCAAACTAGAATGGCATGGCCAGCAAAAAAACAATGGATTAAACACAGATCTGTGACTGGGGGTGAGTGTTCGCATTGTCAGCACTCCGTCCATCATCCTTTTGTGTTGCTAATGTCGCCCTAAGTGGGAAGGGTATGCCCAGACGTGGGTCCCGTGCTTCCCATGCCACTGGATTCAACCTAGCCTGACTGATGAGGGGTGAAACCCCGAAACCGGTCCCAGGATGCTTGTTTCCAGTCCAGGGAAGACCTGGCTTGGCAGTTCAGGCTGGACTGTTCCCATGGGGAACAGGGTCAAGACTGATTTGCATATGGCTGGGTCCAAACTGGAATGGCATGGGCAGCAAAAAAACGATGGATTAAACCCAGATCTGTGACTGGGGGTGAGTGTTTGCATTGTCAGCACTCCGTCCATCATCCTTTTGTGTTGCTAATGTCGCCCTAAGTGGGAAGGGTATGCCCAGACGTGGGTCCTGTGCTTCCCATGCCACTGGATTCAAGCTAGCCTGACTGATGAGGGGTGAAACCCCGAAACCGGTCCCAGGATGCTTGTTTCCAGTCCAGGGAAGACCTGGCCTGGCAGTTCGGGCTGGACTGTTCCCATGGGGAACAGGGTCAAGACTGATTTGCATATTGCTGGGTCCAAACTGGAATGGCATGGGCAGCAAAAAAACCGATGGATTAAACCCAGATCTGTGACTGGGGGTGAGTGTTTGCATTGTCAGCACTCCGTCCATCATCCTTTTGTGTTGCTAAGGTTTTGCTTAGACACTGTAGGGGCACAGTGTTCATGCATTTATGCCCTCGCCTGTGGTATAGTGCACCCTGCCTTAGGGCTGTAAGGCCTGCTAGAGGGGTGACTTACCTATGCCACGGGCAGTGTGAGGTTGTCATGGCACACTGAGGGGAGTGTCATGTCGACTTAGTCATGGCAAGCAGTGTGTATGTGCTGAGTGAGGGGTCCCCAGGGTGGCATAAGACATGCTGCAGCCCTTAGAGACCTTCCCTGGCCTCAGGGCCCTTGGTACTAGGAGTATCAGTTACAAGGGACTTACCTGGGTGCCAGGGTTGTGCAAATTGTGGAGACAAAGGTACAGTTTAGGGAAAGAACACTGGTGATGGGGCCTGGTTAGCAGGGTCCCAGCACACTTTCAAATCATTACTTGGCATCAGCAAAGGCAAAAAGTCAGGGGGTAACCATGCCAAGAAGGCATTTCCTTACAGGAATGTACACAACATTTACAACCAATTTTACCTCTAAACTGCAAACATGTCAGAGATCTTGGAAGCACACGTCCTGCTGGTGTCTTCAATTGATATCAAACAGTAGATGATATTGAACCCCAAAGTGTCATGTGCCCTGGGTAATACATTTGTGCATATAATTGACACAGCATGTCAAAATAAGCACATGTGCATTCTCCAATCACAATATCAGGACACACAAGCTTGGTGTAAGTGTCCAGTAACATGATGAATGCTTGCACCAAAATTATCAGGTCCATCACTAATGTACTACAGTTATGTATGCATTTAGGAACAAAGTCAAAAATACAACACGTTTGTCACTTTCACAAATGGAAGGAAGTACATGGCTCACACATTAGCAGAAATAACATCATCAGCAAACAATCAGTCAAGAAGGCAAGGACAAAGGTAGGTTAAAAAACAAAAGATTATTTTATGTATACATGAGATGCTAAATAAAGTATGAATGTTACACAAATGATAACTATGTACACCTGTACAAAATATAAACAGTCCATGTGGACCACAATGGCTGTCAGGCCATACTTTCTTCCTACAACCACTGCCAGAAAAGAACCTCCTCTGGAAGAGGCTGAGAGCAGGCAGCTCAATGAGCTCAATGGGAAGGGGGTGCGTGGTCCTTGGGTTTGGGAGTGGTGGATTTGAGTTTGTGAGGGGTAGCTTTAGGTTTGGTAGGGATGGGTTTGGATTGGGAAGGGGGTGGTATGGGATGTGAAAGGGGTGGTTTGGAATGTGAAAGAGGTAGTTTGGGGTTTGGAATGGGTATGAAGACTTCAGGGTGGAGTGGTCTGGCATTTGGGAGGTGGTAGGGATCCAGGCCAGGGCACATGACATCCTCCTTCGGGAAAAGGGAAGGGTGAGAGGGAGGTTTTTTGGGTTGGGAGGTAGAGGGAGTGTCTGGGGCTGTTAAGTATGTGTCTGCTGGGGTGCCTGAGGTATGGTGTATGTGCTGTGTCATTAGATTTGTGTCTCTTACTGATTGACTGTTGGATGGGTGGGTGTGGGCATTTGGGTTCAGAATGTGTTTGTGTGGATATGTATGTTGTGGTTGTGGTATCTATGAGTGTGCTGGTGCATGCAGGTGTGGTGGTGGGTGAGATGACTAGGGATGTGCCTGTGGTATGTGTGGGTGTTTGTGTCATGGTGGGTGCACTGATTGGGAGTTTGCCGGAGGTGTCTGTGGGTGTTGCTAAAGTGGTGGGTGCACTGACGGGGTGTGTGCCTGTGGTGTGTGTTTGTGTGCTGGTGGTGTCTGTGGGTGTTGCTGTAGGTGAGGGTGTAGTGGGTGTATGTTGTGTGTGTATGCTGGGGAGGTGGTGGGGTGTGGTGCCTGCATGTGTGTCTGTGTTTTTTGCTGTGTTGGTACGAGGATGTGCTGCTTGTGAGTGTTGTAGTTGGTGCATGTATGTTTGCATGTGCTTTGGATAGGGCTGGGTTGAGAGTGTGGGCATGAGGTTCAGATGGAGGGGATGCTGCGCCCAATGAGGAGGCCACAGCCTGGAATGACCACTGTTGGCCAGATAGGGTACTGCAAATGCCATCCAGGTAGATGACATTAAAAAGTGTGGTCAGTCTACAGTGACTGTCCGTAAAAGGTCTACTGCCTCCTGACTGAGCGCAGCCTGGGACACTGAGGTAGGGTCAGAGGTGCCAGCAGGAAAGGTGACGCCATGACTTTTAGATGGGTGGCTACGGCCAACTGGGGGGGGGGGGGGGGGGGGGGAGGAAGAGGGAGGGTGGAGATTGGAATTGGGGCTGGGGGCAGATGAAAACACAGGTGTCATAGGGTCTGCCCCCACTAGGGACTGGTCTTCATTGGAGGCCTCAGAAGATGTCGAATCACTCATGGCCTTCTGGCCAATACCCTCACCCTCTGTGCCACTGGGTCCTTCAGTGTCGGTGGTGTCCATCCCTGCTAATGTGGTGGTATGTCACCTTTGCCTTGCCCAGCTGATGGCAAAAGAAAACAAAGATACAGCAGTTTTAGGGTATCTGTGAGAATACAATTAGACATCAAAGTACATCACACAACATTTGCACTAAGTTCAGCAATCCTCCATCCAATCACACATATTAAGTATGCCTTTGTCACTTATACTCTTGTGGTTCCCAGCATGGCAAAGGGTTCCAACAGCATGAGTAAACACATAGGCCTGGAGACACCTCTGAACCTCTGCAGTACAGAGCTAAAATTGAATCACTTTTCCCAAAGGACAAGGTGTTGGGATGGAAATTGACTGCTCAAGATGAGACAGCATAACATGTATGTGATGTGACCTTCCATTTTCAAATGTCCCTTTCAGTATTCCATTGCTCTCGATCATCAATTTCTCCTCTCAGCAGGACTAAGGACACCAAAATGTTGTCTGTGGGATGTGCAACTCTCTCTCCAATGTGGACACATTCCTGTCTGTTGCAATCAATTCAGTCTGGCAGACGGATTTGTGTTGGTAATCACAGACTGGCTTACATGCACATTTGTGAAGGACTCCGGTCTACTTGCTACTGTCCACATTAACTTACTAGAAGTTTGCTGGACAAACTGCTTGAAACGTGTCAGATAAGGAATGATGCCTCTTTACACAGATTTCCAATACACTTGTTGCAGATGCACATTCTCACATTGTCATAGCACCAACGTACCAATGTCAACCCTGATATATCAGCTGCATTACAATTGCACAGTTTGCCACAGTTACCAGTAACAGGCCCTACATTCAGTACACAAATTTGTGATGTACCATCCCACTTGACCCAAACATGACATGAGGCATGTTTTGTGCAACTGTCCCTCATGTCGTTGAGAAAATGACAGCACAGCATCAGACAACTCCAGACCCTCTACATTGTTCCCTCAACATCACCATAATTTCAACAGAGTTTGTATGTTGTCAGTCTAGTGACCACTGGTAGTCAGTGGCCTGCAGTTTGTGTGATGAAATAGGATATGTGTGTTACATGGACACACATTACAGCTCCTACTTTAAGGTGATTTAACATTGCTGTGCACAGACATTTCGGACAGTGACAAAAAAACAAACCGTCTCAGCTACATCATTCTGTCAACTCTAATCACAACACTTCCCTCATTAACAAAAAGGAACAAAATAGCTTGTGGATCAAAAATGAAGAGTTTACTCAGTCAGACATTCCCCAGTCAGACATGTACCTGTTCCTCTGGGGTCCCATAGAGCTGCCTGTTCAGGGACAGGACCTCCCTGGCAATGAGCTCCAGCTCCTCTGTGCTGAAGGCAAGAGCCCTGTCACCTACTTTGCCCTGCAATATTGTCTCTCAGAGGTTGGTAACAGCAGCACAAAATCGAGGTCTCAGCTGCTGTGTTAGGAGGCAGTGAGTTTTTTCACAAAGTAGCGTACAACTACCTGGCAGACTCAATCTGTGACAGAGACGGACACAGCCATTGGTTTTCATGGGTAGCTGTTACACACGTTAGCCTATGGCACTGACCATCATGGAGGGTACCACATACTACGTGGTCAACTTCCACACCAATTCTCTGATGGCAAGGTCAGGCAGCCACCATTTTAAGGTGGGAATTTGTGTATTTTTCAATTATTACTGTGTCACCAGCACTCAAAATGGAGGCTAGTGTACTTCTAAACGTCAGGTATGAACAACACTGTTCTTGCAACGTATGACACAATAAAATGTGAACCGTGACTGTGTTTGACACCGCTAGTGTCACTGGGAAGTACTACCTCTGTTGACGGATTTTAGAAATAACATTTTCAAAAATTTATGTGCAAATAATACATTTGAAATATATTATTTGCACATAGTGAAAAAAACAGAATTGAAAATAATTTGAGGACCAACAATATGATGTTAATGTGTGTACATATATTACCCAATGACATTTCTACTGTTACCAAGAATTCAGATGTGTGTTGCGTCTGAGCCCAGCCATGGGTAGGAGGCGATGGCCTTGTGTGTTCCAGCCCTTGCCACTATGGAGGAAAGGGATGTCATCAAGAAATTTCGAGTAAGTAGGCAAACTATCCCTGATTTGTGTCAGCAACTGGAGCTTGATCTCCTGCCTCATATTATAAACTCATGGCAGTACTGGATTTTGTTGCCACTGGCACTTTTCAATACACTGTGGCAGTATCTGGGGGCATGTCCCAGCCAACGTTCAGTGGTATGCTACAGGGAGTCCTTGTTTCCTTGATGAAACACCAACAGCTACATCCAAATTCCCAAGTCCACAGGATTTGGCCACCGTGAAGGTAGAATTTTATGCTTTGGGTGGACTACCACATGTGGTTGGAGCAAGAGATGGCATCCATATTGCCTTGGTGCCACCACAAACAAAGAAACAGGTCTACCACAATCAAAAGAACTTCCATTCCATCAACGTTCAAGTTGTCCGCTTACCAGACTTCTACATTTCAAATGTGTGTGCCTGCTTCCCTGGGTCAACACCAATGTTCCCTATAATTTTTCTCCACTGTGTACGGCAGTGTAAGGTCTCTGTGCGCTGCAGCCAAGGATACGTGCCCCAAGAAACTGACCATTCACGCGAGCAGTGTGTTAAAGTTGTAGAAAAAACATTCTTAACTGGCCGCCATGCAGGGGCATCTTTGAATGATTTGTGTTTCTTTTTAAGAACAATTCTAACAAGAAGGCCTCCACGCCACGTAAGCACATGCACATCCATCTAGATTGAAAAAAATTACAACTCCAATACATTTCATAGGTAAGACCTATTGTTTTTTTCCAATGTTTACTCATTTAGGTTCTGCCAATTATGTACAGCAAATGCTAATAGCAATTTGATGCTGAGTTAGATCTGCATCAACTGATGTGTGCTCAATTCCTCTTCTACATCCGTAAAGCTCTGACGTGACACTGCTTTCAGTTACATACCTGCAATAACATGCCACCTTCTATTTTTTGCACTGATGAGACACAAAACACTGTGATATAAAACACTGTAGTAATTAATGCTATTTTGCTATACATTGCTTCCAGATTCAATGCGCGTGGGCGGTAAAAGGTTAAAAACACAAATCTGGTTTCATTCTGAACAAACTGGCCCCCATGAAACCACAGTAAAAAAGGTTAAAATCACATTACTCTACTTCTGCAGCCCATCCTCCACATAACAATCACATGAAGTAGTGCAGGTTAACCGCTGTGTATGAAATAACATGTTCTCAATAACTGCTAACCCTTTTAACCCGACCTTCAAAAAAAGCCAGATTGCACAAATGTGTTTTATTGTAAGATATTGTCTCCTGAAGCCTCAAATGAAAATTACCAAGGGAAGAACTTTAGTTTGTGTGCTTGGTATGGAAACCATATGAAAGAACTACAAATCAATAATATTTTTTAATGCTTTTTCATACATTGGAAGTAAGGAGCTGCGTGTGAATATAGCAGGCTGCTCACAAAGGGCCAGGCTTTGCAGTTCATTTACATGCCAGTTCAGCACTGCAGCTAACTACCTGCAATAGATATGGCCTTAAAACTGTCTAGTCCTATAAATCAAGGCTAGAATTTGAATAACCTCCAGTGGCATGGCATTTTTCAAAGAGCCACTTTCTTTAGCCTCAGACACGCCCTACAAAGTCTGCAGCCTTTTGACAGACATTAACTACTAGCAAATACATCTTTGTAGATCTCAGCACAGGCATGAATTCTTTAACCAACGTGCGTATTTGACCCAGAGTAAATGGCAGTACTCGCTGTGCACTTTCTCTGGTCATGGAGCAGCTGTCTTTCGTCAGGATGTCTGAGCATCCTTTGTGTCCTCCATTTGTGCACCTTTCCCCCGTGAGCAATTACTGTATTAATGTGAGCTATTGCTGTATTAATATGGAGTACCTGAAATCACCGGTTTGGAGCCAGACCAGCAGGGCTTTGCAGGGCTTCTATAAAGAGCTCTGATGAGCAGTGCCGATGTGATGCAGAAAGGAGGAGAGACGTTATCATGTAGGCAACAGGGCTGCAGGGTGCGTTTTCTGTTCTTGTCTGTCTTTTTCCAGCATGTGAACTCGGTGTTAAATCTTTGTTCCTGTGATATCCTCTCCTTTTTTGCGTACAGTGGTAATTGACAGATTAACAGAGCTAAGTATGTGTGTCATCATAAGTTATCATTTGTGTTTGATTTACTATGTGATAAAATTAATTTTCACCATGTCATCTTTATTTGGGCATCTCAAAGTTGTGACATTTGCAGTGTTATGTTGCTGTTTGAAAGTACAATGTGAACATGTGTTCATCCTGGGAAAGACACTCGCTTGGGATAAACAAATCTTTCACAGAGACATCTTGCACTCCAACAGTATGGAAGTTCAGAAGATTGTTTCAGACCTGTTTTCTGTGTGATGCTGCCATCAAGGCAATATGTGCCACTTGACTTGCTCAAACCACGTGTACGTCAAGCCCAGCATACTGTTCTTCCTTCACATTGGCTAAACTTCAATTTGTGGACAGTGGAGATAGCTGTGTCTCCTCATGGTTGGTAGAACTTTTTGATAGCACATCACTGAATGGTAAATGTTTATTTGCACCAGACACTGCCACAGTGTCCTGTAATGATCATGTAGCCTCAAATGTTGTTACTGCGAAAATTGAGATTATTGGTGTTGTTGATATAGGATTCCTATTGTTATGGCAGGATGTATGGCTTCAACTGAGGTCATGTATGAGTGATAGTTTGCCTATTTAGTTTGATCCCATTACATATCCTCTTTTCTCCATGGTGTCAAGGTCATGAAGAGTACAACCCTGAATGGCACAGACTACTGGGGTTAGGCCTGGTTTGTCAAACCCAGATTTAATTTCTTCAAGGACTTGTTGCAAACACATGTAAGTTCTAAATAAATTCTGAATTGAGTTTGTGTTTTGAAGAAATAGGATAACACTTTATCTCTTTGTCATTTCTATATTTTTGGCAAATGAATGTTCGAACGATTTAACAACATGACAGTGGAAGACAGACATGACAAATGAAAGGCCACAAATAATCCAACAAACGTCTTGTAGTCTGTGTCCATACCATTGTTTTGCATGACACAAAAGAACAGAATGACAAATGAAAGGCCACAAATAATCCAACAAACGTCTTGTAGTCTGTGTCCATACCATTTTTTTGCATGACACAAAAGAACAAAAAGGTGAATCCAAAAAAGATTAAATGAACAAATAAAGTCTATCATGGTGGATGGAAACATGTTAGTAGAGCCAAAAACAGTTTGAAGCCCAATGTCCAAAACACCACTATACTCAGAAAAGGTAAATGTGTCCATGAAATAGTCCACAGAGTGAATGCCATACACACACTGAAGGAAATTGGGATCTGAGTCTCTTTGAGGTGGTGATGGTGTTGGTCTTGCCATACTCTTATGCTGGTCCGGATGATCTTCCCCTACGGAAATTAAATGATGCAGGGACTGGGTCGGAGGCACAGGCTCCTCATTTGGCAGGGCCTCCCTGTCTATGGCTGACAGTGGTGTACTTGGCCCACATGTAGAGAGACCACAAACATGGGGCACATGGAACTGGAAAAAGCCCTGCACATATGGTGATAGATGTCACAAAGCACTCCAGTCAGGGATCTCATTCTTTCATTGTGATTCTGCAGTTCCAAGAAGTGCTCCCCCTGCACCTCCTGGAATGCCAGGAGCTCAGTTACGACCTGGCTCATAATGTCTTGGGACTGTTGTACTGATACCAAGACTTGGTCAATGTTAGTCTGGAAGAAAAAGATCCCAGTGGTCTGACTTGGCTGGCCCACACATTCCCTCCCACGACCCCTAGCCCCACTACACAGCGCCCTTGAAGCAGTATGCCCTATCCACTGGGTCCTGGCATAACTGGGGATGGTACAGGATTGGTGTGTATCTCCTTAGTACATGGGGAGTTGAGATGTCTTCATGCTGGGGTGGAAGGTGTGGGTGTGGGTGTGGGCCAAGTGCAATTCACTAGAGCTGTCTGGCCAGACAGACCAGATGGCTCCTGATCATACAGCCTTACAGCAGTTGAGTCTTCACTGAAGGCTTGCTCTTGGGCTAGAGTGGAGGTGACTTGGCTGTCAGATGCTGATCAACTGGGCCAGGTGGGTGGACCTGTGAAGGTTGCAGAGAATATGTAATTAATATATAGTTTGTGCATTTTATGTGTATTTGTCTACAAAAGGGCCAACCTAAAATCTAGAAAGAAAGTGATAGACTGATTAGGCCTGTGTGTGAATTCAATAGTTTACACATTCAGCCTGATTTACACAGATGACAACTCCAATGCTGACCTTGTAGAGATGTCCTGAAATGCAAAGTGTTATTTCTGATTTGTAGGTTACATGTGACAGACATTCAACCCAACGCAGCCGTGAGTAGATTGGAGTACTGAACCCTTCCAAGGCCTTTCAGGCTGCAATATATTAGATTCGAAGTGGTTCATATTATTACAAATAAAACTGTAATTAGTCCTCAAATGGACAGTGCAAATGAACCTGTTTGTGGCTACTTCTTCTACTCAGCATGCTACAACACATTTATGAAAATCTTGGATTCAAAAGACAATAAATTATGTACACATTTTCATCAGTTCAATGTAGCTATGAGCAGGTGTCAACATGGGTAAGATGTACAAGAAGTGACATTTGAATCCATAGCATGACATGGTGACTGTCAAATGCACTTGTTTTTTTAAATGTGTGGACATATGGAAGTAAAGGATGGCGGAACAACATTAGATTGTACTACTGTTTTGCAGATCCTAAAACAGAGCATCATGGTAGTTGTAGACATCTGTTGACACCATAGACAAAATTTGTTTGTAAAGTAAGTTAACATATCACTTTTAATGACTATATTGGAGAGGAACACACATATGCAACATGTACATGCACACACACAAATGGGCATGATGGGACTAGGACAAAATACCACTTAGAAGCACTATACTTTCCTGTGAAAATGGATGTGGGTTTGGACCTGCTTTTGGAAGAACAACATGCTAAGAAAGCAAGGGGCAGAGTCAATGCAAAAGAAGGTCCACGGGAAACGACATACAATCTGACTATACATATTGCACATTTTTTAAAAGGCAAGCTACAACTATGATGCTAGCAACTGGTATGACACAATATCATTTGTGGAGTCAAGGTTAGATATATCTGTTTTGCTGATGGTGTTGCAGCAGTCTAAACATCAAACTTAAGGGTAGGACTCCATTTGTGAATGTTGAGACATTGCTAAGTGTAATTTACCAGACTCCATCTGTTGCTCCTTCAGATGTAGGATCTGCAAGACCTTCTCCTCTCAGGGAAAGAGTTGTAATGGGGGTCTGGAAGAAC
The DNA here is from genome assembly GCF_031143425.1 of Pleurodeles waltl. NCBI lineage: Eukaryota > Metazoa > Chordata > Amphibia > Caudata > Salamandridae > Pleurodeles > Pleurodeles waltl. The sequence continues at coordinate 1,463,819,148 of NC_090445.1, forward strand.
CACCACCAGTCTTATGGGCTCCAGGTAATGCAGTTTCTTTCCATCGCTGGCTGTTTCACCTCTTCCCAATCTCCTCCTCCTGTGTGAGCAGGTTGTTTGCTAAAGCATTCTTTCTGTCAATTCTTCTGGACCACATTTGCCACTTGTGGGATATGGTGGTGTTTTCGACTTGTACTTCAAACAACTGTGGCTCTGTGCCACAACGGACTCCCGCAGTCATGGGCCTGCCCCTGACACACAACCAGCACAACTGTGTGATCTAAATAGACTCAGCAGGATGCCACCGTCAAGACCGCGACAGCAGGCCTACTAGTCGGCACTGGAGTCTGTTGCGTCGGCTGTGGGATGCAGCGGGCACAGCAAAGTACACTCTGTTGTGGCAGTCTTTGGCTTAGCCGCAATACATCTAAATATGGCGGACGGAAGACCGCCGACTTGACTGTCTTTTCGAGCCCACCATTAATGGTGGTAATACCTCCAAGATCCAAATCAGACCCTCAATTTTGGAAGCTCTCAGGGAAACTTCAATCCCGCAATTTGAAAACCACAACATTGCAATCTATCCCGATTACACCCAAAAAGTACAGGCCTGGCATAATCCTTCCAAGAACTGAAGAAGTAGTTTTGGGCATTAAGTATATGCTCCTTTAACCAGCAAAGCTCTGTCTTGTAGCAGCAGTAAAATCACACTTCTTCGAGCACCCAAAGGATGTCTGGTCTGGGTTAGGCCTGTCGGACTGAATTCCTGTGTTCACCCTGAGTGGTGCAGGCCAATTCCACACCCGCAGGAGGGGGAATGTGGGCAGACACCACAGGCATGGGGGCAGAGGTCCTCTTGTCATTGGGTGTGTTGATGGTAGACATATTGCTACCTGTACACCATCTACTAATGAATTCATTTATAAAAACAGCACAAATAATCACTTCCTAAATATACAAATTGTGTGTGATGCATCCTTGATAACAGCATGCCTTGATAACAGCATGCCTTGTAGCCCGACTTCCAGGCAGCCCTCATGGTTAATATATCTTTTCTGCCACAGCGGGATATACAAGAGGCTGCCTCGAGGTGATTTTAGTAACAGTTTTCTAATTGGTAAGCCCATGTAATTTGTTTTTTTACACACAGTTTAGCATGCAAACTAATTTCAGTTTCATAACGTTTTAATAGGCGGTGCATATGCAGCAGCCCCATGGAACTTGACAACCTATTTAAATCCAAGTACAAGGAGTGAGCGGAAATACAACTGTGCTCACAAAACTACATGCTCTGTCATAGGGAGGACATTTGGAATCCTAAAAGGACGCTTTAGGTGTCTGCACAATGGTGGTAGAGCTCTCCAATACCTTTCCCGAATATGTGGCAAAATCATAGCTATATGTGCAATGTTGCACAATCTTGCTATTATGAGGGGTGTACACAATGTGGAGACAGAACTGGATTCTGATCCTGAGGATGTCATACCACAAATAGAACACCAACAGAATATCTCTCGTACTGCAGATGGTACTCCACCTGTCCCTCGTGCCTCTGCCAAGCAACTTGCTACTTTCTCTTTCGTAAGCAATCTTAAGCCGTACCACCTTTTCCTGATTTCTGGGACTGTACATTGGGTCACCCCAAGGGAATTGATTTTCTCCAGGATGTCATTCTGGATTTTTTTTGTGTACTTCTGGCACAGTGAATGAGCTCTTCCCAAACAGCTCCTCATTAAGGCCAACACACTCCTCAGTGAGGACCTCCAGCTCCTTCTCTGAGAACTTTATCTTGCGCTTTCTTGCTGCAAGGTCTTTGTTTGCAACCTCCTAGGACATTTTAGGAACTGTTTGCAAGCAAAGATTTTCACTCCTGCAACAGCACTAGCTTCCTCTGTGTTACAGAACGCTAGGAGGGGCACGCATTTGAAACACTTCCTCATAGTGATGTCATCATTCTGTTCCAAAAAAGTGACTTTTCCTATTTGCAATTTCCTAATACTCATTCACAGATTTTGTGAATGCCTATTTGGAAATCACCAAATTAATTAATGTGATTCTTACCGAATCAATATTTGTGGAAGGTGTACTTTTCTACATTTCCATTAGCGATTTCCCAATAGTGATTCAGATGGATTCGCTATCTACAAAACGCTATGCGAAATGTATGCACATCGGCCTCATCTAGTAGGGAGGAGTTTGCAAAGCTTATACAAATATTTATGAATACAAATAAAAAATTCCCAGAGAGAAAAGGGTTAGTGATTTGTAATCCTGGTTGTCCCTCACTGAATTCTTTAATCATGTCATAAATACATCCTTTTCCTACTGGAGTCAGCCATAGAATGGCCTCATAGATTCTTAGCCTCTTCAAAATCAAAAGAAACAGGTGTAAGGAATGAACGGACGTTGGAGAAGCTGGTCACCACAAAGGTGCAGTGTCAGATTTTTATAGAGCTGCAACCACTCTGGGTCCATGGTGCTTATTTTCTTTATATTTTCTTTTTTAAAAAGGGTCAGCTGAGTTAACTTCAAGCTGTTCATTTGCCTTAGAGGAATTTGAATCCTTAACTGAAAAAACAAATACAATTCAGGAAATATAGCCTTCCGATTTGTGGATGGACAGAATGTTCAAATTATCTTGGAGATTGTATTCCTATATTGGCATCATGTTATACAGAGTGGCAACATTTCACGTTATGCACTGATTTATTCTGTAGAATAATCTGGAACCAAAGCATTTAAATCCAATTCAGAGTTTGGGTTACTCACTGGAGATAAGTGCGCAATAATAATTAATATATATTGTTGAGCCCGACTTCAAAATACAGACATTTCAGAGGTCAACACTTGATCTGAAACTGGCACAATACTGAGGGGAGAGGGTGTGTGTGGGGGGGGGCAGTTAGGGGGGCGACAGTGTTAAAGCACTAAGGTGTACATGTAGCGCAATGTCCTTAGAAGTCTTTACTTGATTTTTTATGCCATAACTTCCATACGAAGAAGCGTCCATCATAATTGTCTGAGCAGTGATTCGTTTTTGGCCAAGGGAGTGAATGTTTCTTCAGGCACTATGTTGTGTGGTAGCTTTTGAAATTGCCATTAACAAAGTAGGAGAACAAACAAATTTGTTGAGAACAGTGGTGGGGTGGCATAAACACTTGTCTGAAAACGCACTGAGCAAAAAAGCATGCTCAGGTTTTGAAGAGGGTTGAAGAAGTCTTCTGCACCAAGAAATTGTTTTGAAAAAGGGCACAAAGAGTGCATTTTAGACCAGAATAAATTGGCTACAACATAAGTTTTGAAGGGGACATTCATGAAATATTCCACTATTATCATGAAATGTCATGCAAACTTAAAGATGCCAGGCAAAAGTCTGGAAATTAAACCTTCCTAAGGAACCTTTAAAAAGCATTGAGAACCTGAAGCTCTTTCAGCACAACTTCCCTCAAAACTGGCAAAAAGGTTGTGTTTTGGGGGCCTTCAATTCTGTTCTTGATGAAACATAAGACAGGTCGACCCAAAACAGGGCACCCAGAGCACATCACAAGCTCTTTTAGAGGGCATCAATCAGTGGGACTATTGGAGGTCTGGCATTTACAACACATGAACAAGAGGGATCACACTTTTTATTCTTGAGTACTCACTCTAAAACAGACTTCTAAACTAGCAGACAAGCACACAAGACAGCACTAGTCACAGGGATAGACGTCAGTATGCCAGCAGACCAAGCTTCATTTATGTTGGACCTGGGGCTCCCCAAATCCCCAGCTGTGCGATAATGGACTTGAATAGCCGTTAGGGATATGTCCCTTTGAACAACAAAAGAAGATAGTATCAATCATTAATTAAAAAAAAAACAATATAGAGAAACTCTTTTTCACTCTGCAAGTCCCATATGGGAGCTCTGGAAAAACAACAAGGTCAACTGTTCACATTTTGGTAAAGCTCGGGAGGAGCTACAACAGCTTTTAAACAGAAAGACAACAAAAACAAAAATGGTATGCATCCAGAAATATTATGAGAAGAGTTGCAAGGCGGACCCCGTGTTAGGATACAAACTGAGGGCCCTCCAGACTCTCCTAATTATTGTTTCAACCACAATACATTTTGCAGGGGAGTCACAATGCCCTTAATTGAGGAACATTTTGAGATTACTAAAAGAAATCCCAGAGCTTAAAAGATTGACTTCAGCCGAACTGACCGCAGTAGACTTCCAACCAGCCACCGACAGGAACCAATTAGAAGGCAGTTTAACAACTTAAGAATCTGTAGAAATAGTGGACTTAATTAGCTCTTTCATCTCACTCTTTGAGGACTGGGGGATAGCTACAAGCAGACCTGAGCCATTCAGGTAGCCGCTCCCACTTTCCAGTCACATTTCATACCCATCATTAGTTAAGCAGACCAAATCAGTATTAAGCAGGCACTTCTTTTGACAAGTCAGAAAATCGAAGTGCTAACCAATTGCACAAACTATCTGCTGACTCTCAATGGGACTGGCTTCCTCAGGCCTTGAACAGCCCACACATCGCATGAGCAGCATCCCCACCCAAGGCTTGTGCAAAACAGAAATTTTTAAGGCTCTTATCTTGTAATACTGCAGGTCCAAAATCATAACTGGAAAGTGTTGTACCAACCAAAGCCTGGCAACACGTAAACATAATTGCCCTCCAGCAAACTTGGTTACACCAAGATCTTCCGCTGGTGGGCTTCGTGTGTTATCAAACCAAGGCAGTCAAACACAAGCAATATGGCAGACCTAGTAGGTGACTACCAGTCTACTTTTCATTATACCTAAAGATAGCCACCGGGGAGCTACTGCAAGAGGACTTGGACTTCCAATTTCTAAATCTAAGTAATTGGACCTCAAAAACAGACCCTACTGTTTCTTGTTAATTCATATATTCATCCTAGTTCTCTTCATAAAGGGAAACAATAAAAAGGTTACTGGCAATCATTACAAATTACTGCCAACTCCACCCAGATTGGGAAATTATTCTGACTGATGGTTTTAATTCAAACCTAATTAAGGCCCAGGAGGATGATGAAATACTAAGCTCTGAAAATTCATGTTGGAATGATCAGACACAGACGACATTGAATGTTAAATGGCATTACCAGCAGGGAGAGCATTTAACAATTTATCTGTAATGTTTAAGACTACGGTTCCTGAATGGACGATTTTCAGGTGACTCACCTCCAAGCTGGATATGTCATGGTCCTTAATCATGGTCCATCATTGACTACCCCATAGTCAACCTACCTTTGATCCCGGTGGTACGGTAATTCGAAATAAAATAAAGTACGTGCAGCGATCACTCGTGTCAAATACTCATCATAGGGTCCTTTCCACCTGTTCACTTTCAAGCTCTCGCACAGGTGGGTCTCATAGAAATAACAAATCTAAAGAGACTACGTTGGTCATCGGATACTATAACAGCTTTAGCATCACCTGCTAGACTGAATTTGCAGGAAAGCTTAAACATCAAAGCCCATATGCTGGAAGCCTGGGAAAGCTTCAGAAAGAAATTGTTAAATCTTTATTCCACCCCAATATCATCTCTGCCATTCAATCATGCTAGTCACACTGCCGTGGTCTGTCATTCGAAACTGAGCAATTCTCTCAAAAAGATCCAAAGGCAGTTGGCAAGATGCCTGAAGGCATGCCCAGGCAATCTATACCTTTGGGAACAATTGAAGAGCTCTAAAAAAGAATACAATAAGGCAAAATATGGAAGGAAAAAGCTGAAGGAAAGAGACGCTTCTGGTCAAAGACAATATATGTCGCTAAAGAAAAAAATCCCAGGTAATTAGCAATCACTTAAACATCGGAGGAAATTTGAATAATAATTCAAATATCGCAGAGAATGACTGGGTGAATTATTTCAAGGCAACTTTTTCAACAAATGATCAAAACAGTGAAAAAAGCATTCCAGCAAAATTGCGATCAGTAAACTTTGGGAGAAAATATTCAAACCCCGAAGACCAATAAAGAGGCCATTGACCTAACTCTGACTCCTGTTCGCATATATAAAGTTCTCCTTAAGGCCCGTTCTAAGGGGCTCCTGGGCCAAACGGCCTACCTGAAGCCATCTTTAAGGAAGAAGCAGTCTTTTAGTCAGAGGTGCTAAGCTCTCTGTATCAAGAAGTCAGACTGGGAGGGGCAATTCCAAAGAGCTAGCAAGGTTCCATAACCAACCAGATTTACAAAGTTGGGGACAGGGATAGCCCAGCCAATTACAGGTTAATTGCCCTTCTTGATTCAGAGGCAAAAAGCTATGCTTCCTTGCTGAATAAATAGCCTGGTCTGATAAATGTAACATCATCCCCCCACAGGCATTAGAAAAGGGGTGGGAAGCACGATGAATATATTCCTTGACAAATAAAGCAGGCAACAACATAGAAGGTTATATCTTGGTTTTATTGATTTTTAAGATCGCCTTCGACCGAGTGAACGGACAGCTGCTCCGGAGTAAATTAAATTGCTGAGGTCTGCCGGATCCACTTTTGAATGCAATAATTTTATTACACTCCGACACGTGAGTGCTAATAAAAATTGAAGATGGCACAAGGCTCTTGGGGAAAGTCTTTACTTCTTCTGGTCTGAAACAAGGCTTGGTGCTTGCCCCGCACCATTTTAATTTATTTATGGCAGACCTCTCCCCGGCTCTGGATGCTGCAAATGTACATCCTGCCCGCTTGAGAGTGCTTCGGCTAACACATCTATTATACGCAGACGACTTGGTTCTGTTCAGCCGTATGAAGGTACGCCTCCAAAGATCTTTAAATATTTTGGCAAATTATGTAAACTCCAACCAACAAGAAATCAATGTGTTAAAATCCAACCAGTGCCATACTATAAATACTTGGGAGTAAATTTAAACGCTTGAGGCACCTTTATTCAACAGTAACAATATATAGGGAAAAAAGGCATAGGTTTAATCTAGGCCTTTTCCCTTTTGTCAAAATGGCTAGATGGACTCTTGTTTCATCCGTTGTTAAAAGTAATTTCTTCTAGGCTGCTCCCTACACTCACTTATGCCAGCGTGGTGATGTGCAACTTGGAAGCAACACTTGCAGACAAAATCCAGCTCTATGTCTACAGGCGAGTCTTCAAATTACCACAATCAACGCAGCTCCGTCTGGAATTGGGATTAGTTTGGCAAGATCTGGCAACAAAATCTGAGGCAGTAAAGATCTGGTGTAAAATTAGTCGCTCAGATGACAAGCTAAATAGTGCCCTCTGGTTAGCCTTGCAAAATGACTGGTAGTCATCTTATAATAAATATCTATAGTTCTCCATTAGTCAACTGCATCTGCAGGAGCTGTGGGAAGTGGCGCCGTCCTATGATTCATTCAAAAGAGGTGCTAATAAGGCCATCAAATCTTTGTCTTTCATTCAAGATACAACTAACTTCAGCGCCGGTTCCCATGCATGGATGATCATATGGAATTATGTCAAACTAGGGTCGGCTGCAAAGCTTTTCATACCATACTCGCTACTAATAAGCCGCCATCTAATGATAATGCACCTGGGCAATTTACCAACTACAGCAAACATTCCAGTATGGAGGAATCCAAGCTCGGTGCTATGCAGGCACTGCAAATACCACACGGAAGATCTCATCCACATAACCTGTGTCTGCCCATGTCTGTATGACCTCCGGCGGAGGCTTCTGAAAGGAATGTTTGTTGACAGAGGTATGCGGATTTATAAAGCAGCCATAGTAGCTTGCTTTAATCCACACAATTCACAGTTAAACTGCGAGTTTGTTAGGTTTATGGCTCCAGCAATGCAGTAAAAGCGGTGTAAGTGTACCTAGGTTTTGGAATGGTTAGCAAAACAATGTAATATCCACTATTTTTAAAACTATAGCTGCTCTTCATATTAGTACATGTTAATAATGATACTGCACCTGCACTTTAGACATCTGTACTAGAGATGCATCACTGATGCTGGACGCATAACGGTACCTTGAGCATTTTAGTCTGATTTAAAATCTAGAAGCTTTGAAGAATGTGATGTTGTTCCATCCTGCTTACAATTCGTAGGCCACTAGTCCAACTGGGTGTTGTTGTAATTGGGCCAGCAAGCGTTTGATGCTGGATTAGAATGGATGGTTCTGTTGCCCTTAATAAGGCTAAACAGAGCGGCTTTAGTAAGGAAATTTGCAGCATAGAGCACTTTACGCATCCGCCCAAGGAGGTACTATTGTGCAAACACAGCACAAGTACTTTTTGGATTGATGTACATTTTTAGGGTTTTAAGGAATGTGATGTTATTATAGTCAATTATCCACACATTAGGCGTTTAGAGCCCAGGAGGTCCGCTTCCTGTTAATAAGGCAATCTGCAGTGCACAATACGTTCTAAAGCAGTGGAGAGATGTTAAACTCAAGTTACTTCCTTTTTAGTTTTAAAGATGATTACTTTGTTATGGAATATCCTCTAATTTTAGTGAAATCTATTTAATGAATATTTAAGATGTAGAATTATAATGTTTTTAACTAACTGAAACAATAAATCAATCAATCTTTCAACCAACCCATTTGTTTGTGGATGGTATGGGGTAGTGAATATATAAGTCACTCCACACTCCTGCCACGTGTGTTTTAAGTATGCAGACCTGAAGTTTGACCTTCTGTCTGATACTACCTCCTTAGGGAACCCTACCCTGGTAAAAAATACCCAGGAGGGATTTTGCTACTCCAGGAGCAGTGATGGTCCTTAGGGGTATAGCCTCAAGATATTTAGTGGCATGGTCCACTACCAGTAGGATATATCTATTTCCTCATACTGTCTGAGGGTCAACAGGGCCGAAAATGTCAACCCCAACCCTCTTAAAGGGTACCTCACCCAAAGGTAGTGACAGTAAGGGGTCCTTTAGGTGGCCAAGTGCTTTTCCACTGGCTTAGGTGACACAGGACTGGCACCAGTCTTACAGGACTGGCAACAGTCTTTCAATTTCTGGGACATTCCAGGCCAGTAAAAGTGATTCACCAGCCTGCTCCAAGTTTTATTTTGGCCCAAATGCCCAGCTAGGGGAATGTTATGGGCTAGAGTGAGGAGAAACTCTCTGTACTGCTGAGGTACTACCACCCTCCTGATTGCACCAGGTTTGAGGTCTTTGGCCTCAGTAAACAGGAGTCCATCCTCCCAATAAACCCTGTGGGTACCACTGACACTACTCTTTTCTTCTTGTGCAGCTTGCTGCCTCAGGCCTCGTCGAGTGGGACAGGTTATGTGTCCCTGGCACAGATCCTCCCCGGAGGGTCCACTTGAGCCTAAAAGCTCTGGGTGGTAAGGCCCTACCTCTGGGAATAACAAATCCTGTTCATGGGAAGAGGGGTTTTGACTTGAGATCTGTTTTGAAGCTGGCGTTTCATTCTACCTGCCTTTTCTCTTGGGAGGTTGAGGGTTCAATTATCATTTTTCTCTCTGAAATGTGCACTGTGCCCTAGTCTTAACAGGCACATTTTGGGATCCCAAGCATGACTGCATGGGTCTTCAGTTCTATTTCAGCCCAGGGGGAATGTTCCAGGTCATTTACAAGCAGACAATCTACTGGGATGGATGGTGAAGGACAGTACCCTCTATCTTGGCATGGTTACTCCCTTTTTCTGCCTGATTTCAGTGTGTTTGACTGTGTTCACTGGGATCCTGCTAACAAGGACCCAGGTGATTATGCGCTCTCTCCCAAAACTCTGTATTTCATCCCACAATTTGCATTCCGGTGCCTCCATGTAAGCCCCTAGTATATGGTACTTAGGTATCCAAAGCACTGGAGTTCCAGGGGATTCCTATGGGCTGCAGCAGTTATTCTGCCACCCATAGTGAGCCCATGCAAAGGGTTCTGCATGCCTGCCATTGCAGTCTGCGTGAACCGGGTGCATGAACCCGTTTTCACTATAGGTCACTGCACCAGGTTACTATAACTCACCCGTGTGGTAGGCCCTCTCAGCCCAGAGGGCAGGGTGTGTATCAAACATGTTGGAATCATAACCCAATACTTTTGCAAGTATTGGTTGTATGATTCCATGCAATCTGGGGGCTCCTTAGGGGACCCCTAGAATTGCTTCCAAAGCCTTCTGAGGTTTTCCAGGCAGCTCCAGCTATTGCCACCTTACAGACAGGTTTGTGCCCTCCTGTTGCTTGAGCAGCTCAAGCCCAGGAAGGCAGAACACAGGATTTCCTTTGAGAGAGGGGTGTTACACCCTCTCCCTTTAGAAATAGGTGTTATATGGCTTGGGAAGGGTGGCTTCCAGAGCCACTGGTATGGTTTGAAGGACAAATTTGGTGCCCTCGGTGCATAAACCAGTCTACACCAGTTCAGGGACCCCCAGTCCATGCTCTGGCACGAACTTGGACAATGGGTAGGGAGTGACCACTCCCCTGTTCATCACCACCCCAGGGGTGGTTTCCAGAGCTCCTCCGGAGGGTCCCTAAGTTCTGCAATCTTGAATCCAAGGTTGGCAGTGACGCCTGGGAGCATCTGAATGGCCAGGCAGGTAACATCAGAGCCCCCTTCGGATAGGTGGTCACCCAGCTAGGTGACCAATCCCCCTTTCAGGGCTATTTAGGGTCTCTCCTTTGGATGGTTCCTCAGATTCAGCTTGCAAGATTCCAGCAAGATTCCTCTGCATCCCTTACTTTGACTTCTGTGCAAAGAAACTGCATCTGGACTCTCCCAGACCCAACAATCTGCAACAAAGATGAAGACTTCGCCTGCAACATGCATCAGCGTTTGCAACATTTCCCCGATCGTACATCTTCTGAGGACAGCCTGTCTTCGGTCTGCAAAGGAAAAAAGAAGGAATCTCCCTTGGAGTGAAGGAGTCACTCCCCTACATCTGAAGGCACCAACAGCAACGACGATCTGCTGCGTGGATCCCCTCACCTGCTGAGCTGCGTGGATCCTGAAACACAGGTGGTGGTAGGAAGTGGTCCAGACAGTCCTCTCTACCAGCTGTCCAAATTTGGTGGAGGTAAGCTCCTGCCTTCCCACGCAGGACAGTACACCCGTGCATGCGTCCTTTGCAGCTGCCAAGGCTTGTTGGCACTTCTTCTAAGGGGTCTTCAGTCTATGTGTAGCTTCAGCTCCCAGCACTCCTTCCTGCAATGCACAGCTACCTAAGTGACTCTTCTGTGGTATGGGACTCCTTTTCGTAGTGCTGCATGGGCTCCACTTGCACCTTCTGTGTCCCTGTCCTGTGGGACTCCTGTGCGTGCTGCCTATGCTTCTGTGGGCTCTCTGTGATGCTGAGGGCCCTCTCTGATTCCCCTTTGTGGGTTGAGTCCTCCTGGGCCTGCTTGTCCCCGGCAGCACCTCTTTCCGCCAACTGAGTTTTGCCTGTGCCAAGGCTTGTTGGTGGAATCCAGACACGCAAAACCGACTGCAATATTCCTTCCGGCGTGGGACATCACCTGCATCCTCCAGGAACTTGACTCCGACTTCAAGGCTGCAGTGCTGACTTTCCTTCTGCACCATCAACCAACTCCTGCAATCATCAGCTTGGTGGTTAGGGGCACCTGCCCCCAATGGACTCTGCTGTGTCTTCTGGTCTTGGTCCCCTCTTTCCACAGGTCTTCCTCTTCAGGAATCCACAGTTGGTTTCTTGCAGTCATCTCTAGGATTTGCAATTCTCTTTTCTTCTAAGTGGGTGTTCTGGGGACATTCTAGTGATTTACTCCTGCTTTCCTGGTTGCGAGTTGTGATACTCACCTTTGTGCTTTCCTGGTACCCCCAGCGACCCTCTACACACTCCACTTACCTGGGTGGGGTAGCACTCTTGCATTCCATTTTTTTAATATATGGTTTGTGCTCCCCCTAGGTCCACTATTCTCTTCTGTGCTTTACACTATTAGCACTGTTTTCTAACTATTATTATGCCGATTTCTGACAATTAGTGTATATAACTTGTGTATTACTTACCTCCTAATGGAGTACTTCCTCTATAGTAATTTTGATGTTTTGTTGCCATAATAAAGTACCTTTATTTTTTTAACACTGAGTGTATTCTTTCATGTGTGTAAGTGCTGTGTGAGTACAGTGGTATTGTATGAGCTCTGCATGTCTCTTAGATAAGCCTTGGCTTCTCATCCACAGCTACCTCTAGACAGCCTGGCTTCTAGACACTGCCTACATTTCACTAATAGCGGATACCTGGACCTGGTATAAGGTGTAAGTACCTTAGGTACCAACCACACACCAGGCCAGCTTCCTACAGATGGGGACACAACAACTTGTTTAGGACCTACTACTCCCCCCCAATCAAAGGTTACCATAGCCATGAGATAGAACTTTGGCTCATTGTCAGCACTGGTGACAGGATAAGACTTCCCTACCAGGAACTGATTGGCGTGGACCAAGTGCTGGGTCACCATGGTGACACTACCTCCTGTGTCACTCAGGGTTTTTTTAAATTTTCCTCATTCATCACAAGGTGCTGCCTGTATTTTTGAATATTGCTATGCCAGGCAGCACAGGATAATTCTCCCTCTCCTTCTTCCGCCAAGACTAGTGTTGCCTCTGTTGGTTCACTTATATGGTCAGGCTACAACTGTGATCCCATCTGGAGATTAGCAACTGCATTTACTGCAGATTGGCTAGAGGCATTCATCTTGTTTTTACAGCTAAAGCCTCCAGTTTGGTGACCCTCTTTTCTTGCAATCATGGCACCAAGCCTTGTTGGGATCGAAGTTCTTTCCTTTGTACCCACCCCTAGACTGTGAGGAGTCTCTGGGCCCACCATCCTTTGCAGGTTTTTAGGGACCTCGGGGGAGAGGTGGTTTGGCCTCTTTCTTTTGGTCTCCCAATCAGTGGTAGCTTTGGGCACCCTTATCGTGACCCAATGGTCTGCCTTCTTCCCCAACTCTAGAGGAGAAATTGAACCTACGTCTACCAGGTATTGATGTAGCTTCTCACTGTAACAATTACTTAGGAGATGTTCTTTCATGAATAAGCCCTACGGCCCATCATAATATTGTATCTTATTACCAGCTAACCACCCACCCAGCATTTTTATTGAATCCACAAACTCTACCCAAGTTTGACTCTGGGTTTTTCGAGCCTCCCTGAACTTTATGCAGTACTCTTCAGTTGTAAATCCAAAGCCCTTAATCAGGGGACCCTTCATAAGGTCACAGGATTTAGAATCTGCCTCATGTAGTGTCAGAATCCTATCCCTGCCATTACCTGTGAATAACTCCCACAACAGTGTGCACCCAATGTTTCTTTTTAATTTCCCAACCAAGGCAGGCTCTTTCAAAGGCAGAAAACCATTTTATTATATCATCCCCTTTTGAGAAGGGAGGGACAACTCCTTTTAGGAGTTTGAGATTGAAAGGTTTCTCACTTGTATGCTGCCACCAGAGATGTGTCCTAGGCCCAGCTCTTTTCTTTTTGCTTCAAGTTCCAAAAGCTGGGTCTCTAGGGCCAGTCTTTTGGTCAACCTGGCTAAGGCCAGGTATTCTTCTTTGGGAGCACTAATGCTAAGGGAATAGAAGCTACCCTCATCCCCATTTCCACAGCATCATCCGTTCCACCAAAGGTTTCACCACCTACTTCCTCTGTGGAGTGGGCTTTTATAGACTGAGCTACCAGGAATCTTAGCTGGTCAACTTTAACATGTTTTCCGGTACGAATTCTGTGTAGCTTGCATAGTTTCCTTAACTGGGCTTAGGTAGGTGCCATGTAAGGGGCCAGGTTGAGCTCCTGGCTCTGGTTCTCTGAGTCTGACATGTTTTACGCTACTAAAGTTGGGACCTTTTTAGAAAATTGGAACCCCTTTTGGATAAGGCCAAATGAAGTAAGAGCTTTCAATTCTAACTATTGTTGTAGGGACCTAACCCATGGTAGCAGTTTAAACATTTGCAAAAATGTTAGCCAATTAAAAAAAAATATGCAATTAAGCTAAAGACAATTTGGAGATTTATTCATGTGTTCACAAATTGACAAAGTGATTTCAGCAAATGCAAAGACTTTATCCCACTACTGATACACCAAATGTACGAGTCTGTCTCTCTATGCAGTGTGCAAACTCAGGCACACTGTGCAGACAGTCCAGGGAACTACACGTTGGTTTAAGGAGGTCAAAACTAGACCACCTAGTGCTCTAATTGTTATGGAAGCTTGGCCGAGCACTTAGGCCAATCTTGGAGCAGTGCAAAGCATTTGTTGTACTCACAGTGTCAATAAATATGTGTACACACTCAAAGAAATAACTCAATACCAATTTACACTTTAGATGTTTATATTTTTTTAAGATCAAGATCATAAAAATTGGGTAGGTACTTTTTAAGTTATGATTTTTTCAAAGTTCAGAAAACGTGTTGATTTTGTGTGTGATTACGCACCATAGGAACCAATGGGAGAAAACTTCAAAAATACATATAAAATCAAGCAATGTTTTTACCAATGTCTCCTTCTGCTTATATGTCGAGGTCGTCAAGAAGTCCTGTGGGCCAGCCTGATGAGTTTGGGTGCTTTCCAGTTTTGGAGGGAAGAGCTGCTGAAAAGTCCTTGGGGCTGGTGCAGGACCACTGCAGAGGACCACTTGGAAAATCAATGCACAGGCAGACTTCAAGGTGAGTCTGGTGGGTATCCTTGGAGTCTAGAGGTGGCAAGGGGTGTGGAACACTTAGCGCATAGCTGGTTCTCTGGTGCAGGGCCCCGGGAGGCCGGGTGCAGAGCAGATAGGTGATCCAAGAGCTGTGAGCAAAAATGCTCTTGAAAGCAGGAGGAAGGTAACTTTGAGGGTGGATTGAAGGTCAGCTGGACCACTCTGGGCGGTGGTTCGTACGTGTCCTGAAGTCCCTCGACTAGGGTTTGCTCCTGGTCCTTTTGGAGTCCGGAGTAGAGTTTTCTTCTTGGTGTCTGACATTGGGTGACCAGTACCCCAGGCTATTGCATGGTTCAGCCACTGGAGGTCGCAGTGGCACCAAACGTGGCACACTGTCAGGATTTGTCCTCTGGGTCATTGGGTGGAATTTAGTCCAGCTGCTCTGTCTGGTTCCTTGGGCAGCAGCTGGTCAGTGAACTGGACTTCACTGGTCTTTTGCTTCTTTGTTGCAGGGAGTGATGCCTTCACTCTGTAGGGAGATCTTTGGCGATTTTTAGATGGGGTGGAGGTCCTCTGGGGTTTTGTAGAGTCCATCCGATGTACGTGCAACCCCTCAGTTGCAACTGTCAAGTCCTGGGTGCAGATGGAAGGGTTTGGCACATTTTTCTTTGTGCAGCAGGAATGCAGTTCTCAAGCCTTGGGTCTTCATAGTTGCAGGCCCTTTTGTGTCCATGGAATCTGATCTGCAGGTCTAGGGGTGCCCACTAAATATTGCATTGGGGGTGTCCACTCGTCCGTTCCTTTGTGCTTTTTCCCACCATTGCTCCCGCCAAAAGTGGAGTTTGCAAGGGGGGTGGCCATCCGCTGCTAGCAGCAGGGCTGGGGGTCGAGTTTCAAGGTTTGTAAGCCCTTTGAAGCTCATATTCAGGGGTGTGCACATTCCTGGGTGAGGATGTATAACACCTCTGCCCAGGAAGTGCTTTGTTTTCTGGACTGAGAGAGCAGAGGCTCCCACCCCAGGGTTCTAGAATCTTGCCAGGTGGAGGTAGGCTGGTTGTGACCAGCCAGCAAACATGCCGGGGTAGTTAGCTTCTGCAAGGGGCACATCTAACTTGGTCCCTAGGTACATTTTCAAATAAATCTAATACTGGTACAAGTTTGGATTTATCATTCTGAGTTGTTTGATACCAAACAACCCAGGGTGCAGAGTGGCCATCATGTAGCTGTGAAACTCGTACAGACCTATGTCCAGCACAAGCATGTGATGCACCCTGCCTTAGGGCTAGAAGGCCTGCCAGAGGGGTGATTTACCTGTATTGCATGCAGTGTATAGTGGACAGGGCACACAGGCTGTGTGCCATGTCAGTTTTGCATTTTAGGAGTGCATCAGGACACTCAGCCTGCCATGGCAGTGCTGGGTGCACTTGGATGCATGGTCCCTAAGGGTGGCACAATCTGTGCTGTTGCCTTCAGGGGCCTACCCTTAGTACCCCAAGCCCTGGGTATCTGAATACCATTTACTAGGGACTTACAGTGGCAGCTAAATGTGTTGCCAGTTGTGCCAAAGCATCAGAACAGTTATGGAAAAAAGATCTGGCTCAGGGAGCCTGGTTAGCAGGGACCCTGGGCACTAACAACTTTGAAACCACATTAAATCCCATGCAAAAAGTGAGGGCTAACCATGTCAAAAGAGGCCCTTTCTCACACTGCTGCATTTTGTAGCAGCTGTAATCTATGTAGGGGATATTTCGGCAAGCCTACATACACAGAATTGCAATAGTCTATTCTGGACAAAATAACAGCCTGAACCAGCCCCTTTCTTGAAGAAGCAGGTGTGCAAGGGAATACTTTTCTGATGACTCTGAACAGGTAACCTTGTGGAGCAGGTGGTCTTGATGTGTCCTCTGCAGGACAGGTCTGAATGTGCCTAGATTCACAGGTTACAGTCCTGACAAGATTGAGTTGGCAGTGCTCCAGTATCTCAGGCCACCAGCCTTGTATACACATGGCTCCTGTCCCAAACACCACTATTTTTCACTGTTGATCACAAGGGAGTTTGCATTCATCTAATCTGCAACTTCGTGGCAACATCTCATGAAATGTTTCACCACCTCTCCTGGGTTGTAATCTCATCTAATATTCAGTTGTGTGTCACTAAAATAGGTGTGAAAAATAATTCCAAAAGATTGGATGGGGCTTGCCAGGAAGGCCACATAAGGATTAAAAAGGCAGGGACTCTGAATGTAGTGATGTGCTCTTGGACATACGTTGGTTCCTTGTCTTAGTTTTGTTTTATGTTTTATTTTAGACGTTTTAGCTGCATCGTTTTTAGCATGGCTTTTAGCAATGACATTTTACACACTTCGCTTGCATGATAATTTTCTATGAATATATTGTACTAGTTGCTTTTTTTATTTAGCCTTTTCTCAAAATTTAATAAGTACATTCTGTTCAAGGCTACAAGCACAGTATACAATATCTTACAGCTTGTGCTGCCCATTCAGGAGGCAGCTTCTAACATCTAGACATAGCACTACGTCAGAGCAATGCGTCTGACACAAAGTTTATTATGTAAGTGATGCATTGACTCAGAAGGGCCAGGGGGCACTCCAGCCGTGATCGTTTTGGGACAAATGCTGTACTCAACATGCAGCTCTGCTGGGGATAACCTAGCACTACAGGCTGACTCCTGATGCAGTTTCCAGGTATGGGGCTAAGGTGAATACATTAGATTTGGCAAAGGCAGAGGGTACACCCGCTATGATCTCAGTGTAGACTTAAGGTTATGTAGGAACATCTAGAAATAATTTATCATGGCTGGTTTATTCACCCTCTTTACCAAACTCATAATGCTGATTACTTTGATTTGTTTCATCTGCCCAATTATCAAAGCTTATTCTCTCTATGCAAGATTACAATTGTTTCAATAAATGTATTGAAAACTTATCTTGTACCTCTCTTTCAAATCGCCTGGGCATGCATGAGTAATATAACGAGAAGAGTGAGATCAGTTTTCACAGCTTCCTTGGGCTTCAGAGTGCCATGCTCAGGTTGCCACAATCACCTTTCACCCCAGCAGTGTTGGGAGTGTAGGTGAGGCACTGTGAGCTAGCCAGGAGTTGGGTCGCGGGTTTCTGAAGATGTGAACAGACTTACAATCCCACATTCTAAAGTTAAGCTGTCCTATTATCTTAGTAGGAACCATATAACAAGAACAGATCCCTGAGAAAGCCCTTGTGACAATAGCTTTAGATGCTGATCTGAAATTAGCTAGGGCGACTGACTGAGTCCAATCTTTCAGAAAAGATGAAAATCATGCATAGGCTTTCCCCATAAGACCGGCCATATCCAGCTGTAATTTGCACTTCCTGTCTATGTCAATTCTTGTACTGTTATTACTGATATTCTGGGAAACCAAAGCTTGTCTTTAATAATGATGTATGGAAATTGAATAGCATTTCATGCTGATTGGATTGATCACACCAACTTGAACTTTGTAAGTGACAAATAATCTCTTCAATGGCATTAAAAATCCCTGAAATGTAAACGCATCACGATGTACACTCTATGATATGCTGATTTACTCTCCAAATTAGCCCTTAATATTCAACACTCCTAATAAAGTAACTAACAAAAACTGGCAAAGCAAACAGGTCTGGCGCTGGCCCCCGACCTTTTGGCAATTCTTGTTTTGCTTTGTGATGGTGTTTGCATAATGTTATTGTTGCTGGAAGCTGCCAGGCCATCATCAATCTTAAAAACCTTGGTTAAAGGCACAAATGTTGTGCCAGTCTTAAAGGACAAGTCACTTATCTTTGGTAATGCATTATCTGGTAGAGAAAATTTCTAGTTGCATATTCCTTGCCTTAGAATTTCCCCAGGCGTCAGTCTGGATCTGGAGATTATACTCGAGCAGTACTTCTGTGCGCCGTTAGGTGGCATCGATCGGCTCTGCGTTCATCAGCATCAGATATGATGTTGTGGGTCCGATATAGGCACCACCCCGGCATGCTGATTTCAGTTTCTTTTCACGACTTTACACGCCAGAAGTGCAGAGCCATAAAGAACACTGACCACTGGTGTGTCGAATCTGGGGCCGTGAACGGGAAATCCCTGGCCCTAGAAATCAGTTCGCAGAGCGGGGAGGATGGGTGGGACGGTCAGGAATCTGCAACTAGATACTGCCTTTACCAGATGAGGCGTTCCCGAAGGTAAGTAACTTGTCCATCTGAAAGAGACAAGTAGTTGCAGATTCCTTACCTTAGAATAGATACCCAAGCAATACCATCCCAGGAGGTGGGTCTGCGAACTAAGATCACACTAGAGAGTCCTGCAGGACTGAATGGACAAAGTGCCCATCCCTCCGGACTGTCCAGGCAGTAATGTTTGGTAAGAAATGCAAACTAGTGTTTGGCAGAGATGCCACAATGCCACCATATAGATGTCAAAGGCTGGAACTCTGCATGTTAACTCAGTGGTAGCAGCTTTAGCTCTGATGGAATGAGCACACAAGCCCCAAGGAGGTTGCTTCTTAGCCAGTTCGTAGCATATTTTAATTGCAGAGTACGACCCATCTAGAGATGGTTCTTTTCTGCACCACCCGACCTTTCTTCGCACGCACTTAACCAACAAAGAGTTGATCATCCACACAGAACTCTTTGGTACGATCAAGGTAGAACACCAGCACTCTTTTTGGGTCCAGGCAGTGTTGTATCCCCTCTTCCTTAGAAGGAGGCGTAAAAAGTAGGCAAGGTGATGGATTGGCCTACATGGAAGGGCTTAACCACTTTTGGTAGAAAGGAGGCCGTAATGCAAAGCACCACTTTGTCAGGATAGATGGAAAGGTAAGGCGGCTTATATGACAATGACTGCAGCTCACTCACTCTGCGGGCAGATATAATAGGAACAAGGAAGGCTGTTTTCAAAGTGAGAAGCCTTAGAAGACAATTGTGGAGAAGCGCGAAAAGAGGGTATATCAGAAATATAAAAACTAAATTCAAATCCTATTGGGGCATAATGAATGGAGATGGAGAAAACATATGAGTAAGGCTTTTAAGGAACTTAGGCCTATATTTATACTTCTTTAGTGCCACATTTGCGCTATTTTTTTAACACAAAAGCAGGCAAAGTTATAAAATACAATTGTATTTTGTAAGTTTGCGCCGCTTTTGCATCAGAAAGCGGTGCAAATGCGGCGCTAAAAAAGTATAAATAAGGGCCTTATTTACAATTGGAAACATAAACAAGGGAGGTTGATCAAGCAACTGCAAAAAAGCAGAAAGAGCGGACAGATAACCTTTGAGAGTGCCCATAGCAGAGTCAAGCAGGGCCAGAGAAAAGATAAAACAACAAAGTCACCAAAAAGGGGCATAAAGGGGGTCAACACACTTGTCTGCGCACCATGCCACAAATTTCTTCCAACGACAGGTGTATGCCGTTTTGGTGGAGGGATGCTTTACTGCCAAGATTACATTACAGACTTCAGGCAGAAGGTCAGAAGCTGTCAACTACTGCCACTCAATCCCCATGCAAGAAGGCAAAGATTAGACAGATTTGGGTGGAGAACCCTCCCCTCCTGCTGCGACACAAGACCCTCCTGAAGGGGCAGTCTGATCGGAGGATCTATGGCCATGCTCAATATCTTAGGATCCAAAACTCTTCATGTCCAGTCCAGAGCTACAAGGATTATTTGGGCCCGGTCATTCTTGATTTTCTTGAGAACTCTGGGCAGAGGTGATATGGGCGGAAAGGCATACAGGAGGCATGAGTTCTACTCGAGACAAAAAGCGTTGCCAAGCAATTGCTGCCTTGGAAACTCCAACACACAATACTGCTGATATTGCACGTTCTCTGCGGAGGCGAACTTGTCTAACCAATGCTCTCCCCCATTGCCCCACCCTGCTTGTTGCGGTACCACATGGTGATGGTGTTGTCCGTTAACACATACACTACCTTCCCCTTGAGAAGAGAGGGAAGAAATGCTTTCAGTGCTAGTCTGATCACCTGGAGCTCCAACAGGTAGATGTGGAGTCCGAAGTCTGCCAGAGGATAGATGCCTCTGATCCCCCCCCTGTCCCAGGTGGCAGCTCCATCCCAGGAGTGATACATCTGTCACTTCTGTCAGATCTGGTTGGGGAATGGAGAAGGATCTGCCTCTGACCCAATCATGGCAGCCCCATCCCAGGAGTAATACATATGTCACTTATGTCAGATCTGGTTGGGGAAGGGAGAAGGATCTGCCTCTGACCCAATCACAGTTTGTTAGACACCACTGCAGATCTCGTGCACTTCCCTCCGAGATCTGGACCATGTCTGAGAGATTTCTCTGACACTGCGCCCACTGGAACTTCAGGTCCCACTGCAGTGCTCGCATAGGCTATGCCGCCTGGTATGTGTCATCAGCAGGATGCAGGAGGCCATGAGGCCCATGAGCCTTAGAGTCATTCTCACCAAAATTCAGGTATGGGGTTGAAACATCTGTATCGGTGCCTGAATAACCCGTACTCGCTGCTCAGGAGGATAAGCCCAAAATTGCACTGTGTCCAGAACAGCTCAGATGGAAGGGAGCATCTGAGAGGGAGTCAAGTGTGACTTTGGTATGTTTATCGCTAACCCGAGCAAATGTCGGAGGTCTGCCGTAGTCTGGAGGTGGGAGACAACAGCCTGAGGTGAGCCCGCCTTCAACAGCCAGTCGTCAAGATAGGGAAAGATTGATACCCCTGAATTGCACAGATGAGCTGTGACCACCGCCATTACATTGGTGAACACCCGAGGGGCGCTGGTAATGCCAAAAGGAAGTATGGGGAACTGAAAGTGCTTGTGGCCTACCGTGAACCTCAAGTAACATCTGCGGGAAGGCAGGACAGGGATATGGAAATACGAGTCTGAGCCAGAGTGAGCATTTTGAACTTCTCCTTCTTGAGAAAGATTGAGAGACCAAAGGTAAAAGATAGAGGGAAGGCCCTTGTCCTTTTTGGGCACCAGAAAGTGGTGTGAATAACAACCACGACCTACTGATGGCACAGGGACCTTCTCTATGGCTCCCTTGGCCAAGAGAGCCATAACGTCTTCGCAGAGAAGTGCCAAGTGATCCTCCGTCATCTGATCGCAGGATGGTGGCATGGATGGAAGGGTAGTCTTGAAGGGGAAGGAGTAGCCTCTTTGGACTATCTGCAAAACCCACCTGTCTGACGCGATGGATGGCCAGCGGAGCAGGTGATGGCGAATCCTGCCTCTGACTTGCTCTTGATGGGGAATTGTCAGACTAGGAAGGGTTGGAGGCAACTGCAGAGGGTGGGGGTAAGTGGGGGTAGGGGGTCAGACTGGCCAGACCTCTGGCTCCCTGATCCACAAGGAAGGTGGATCCCACGCCCCCAGCCACACAGATGCTGGGCAGCATGAAAGGCATAGTGGCTGGAGGGAAACAAACATGGCTGGGTGTCCCTTCTGTAGCTGCAAAATGAGTGAAAAGCAGATTGAGGGGAGTGAAGGGCCGCCGTGAGGCCTAATGACCTGGACATAGCACAAGAATCCTGGAAGCGCTCGAGCACCAAGCCTGCTTTCTCTCTGAAGAGGCGGGTGCCATCAAAGGGCATGTCCATAAGTTTAGCTAGGACATCTCCCAAAAAGCCAGACATCCTCAACTAGGCATGTGACTTCAAGGCCACTGCTGAAGCAACCGCTCTGCCCACTGTGTCAGTCGTGTCCAGTCCACATCGGATCGTGAACTTTGCTGTGTCTCTCCCATCAGTAAATGCTTGGCAAAGTACAGTACGGGGCTCCTCCAGGACATGTGGCAGCACCTGCGCTACCACATCTCACAGCTACGGAATAATGGCCCAAAAGGCATGTGGTATTCACGGACCACAATGCCAGGATTGTCGAAAGAAACATCTTCTTCCCAAGTGGCCTCTTTGATTCCCTATCCGAAGGTGCGGAAGGGAACGGGAACTGGGAGGTGGAGTCTTGGATAACGAAGCTCTCAGGGGCACAGTGCTAAATCTGGAAAGCCGGGTCACCCGGCGCGAGCGATGGTGGCATGCAATTGTTCACAGGAGCCCCTGAGCTGGTTTTCGACCAGGTACCCAGTAGGACATCCGTAAGGGCTTCAATAAAGGGAAGCAGGGGTTCAGAAGATGAAGCTCGAGGCTGAAGTACCTCTGTCAGGAGGTTAGTCCACCAGTGGCAGCTCAAGGTATTGGACCTCGGCTGCTCTCCGCACCACCATGGAATATAAATCTCCCATCTCGGTAGCCATGGCGGGGGAAGACAGCATTCTGGTACATGGTGAGGTATCCAGTCCTCTGGCTTCACCCAGGTCCGTACGCCAGTCAATGGGGTGTTGGAGCTGGTATTCTAAAGGGTCCAGCTACCCCTCCAGTTCCTCATCATAACTTGGCCCAAAGGAATTAGGGCTCAGGCCTCTGTTGGTGCCAGATTTGGCATTGTACAAAGCCCATCCGGCTCCGTGTCGGAGTCAGCAATGAGGATTGGGACAGCGCGCCGGGAGTATTGACATCAGGTCCGGTGCCGGGGAGGTCGAGGTGGTATGCCCGCCGGCAGTTGAGATCCAGCAAGAGATCTTTATGGGTGCCCCTCGGAGCTGAGGCAGAAGCAGTGGCGCAGAACCCAAAGGGGCCCCTTCTGACTCCACGGAGCACTAAGGTGCGCCAACCGTTTTGGCCTCAAACAACTCCTTGAGTTGGGCGGGGGTTGCTCTGGCTCCCGGAAACTCGGGGAGGCAGGGAGTCAGTCCAGGCCCAGTCTTTGCAGTGGGAGGCCTAGATCAACGACGGTCATGCTCCCCCATCTCATCGGCTGATGGACAAAGTGAAGTCGAAGAATGCTTCTCCTTCTTCAACTTCTTCTTATGCCTCCACTTACCAGATATTCCAGAGGACCTAGAGTGGAATGACGAAGAGGGGGGACTCCGTGATTGATCCCAAGACCTTCCTCTCGACTAAGATTGGGCCTTATACAGAACCGGGCGCCATATGCTTTAGGGACCGCTCCCTCAAATCTTTTGATTCGTGGCCTGGCACTCAAAACACAACACTGGGTCATGGTCGCACCCCAAACACCAAAAGCACATGAGGTGCGGACCCATCACAGACATCGCCCAATGACAGGAGCCGCAGGGCTTGAACCCAGTCTTACGAGAAGACATCCCCCGATGCAACAGGAGTACAAATACTCAAAAATGTTTTTTCAAAAGTAAAAAAAAGACCAGTCAAGAAAACGACTTAGTTTTAGCTCTTTCTTCGAATCAGCACTGGCAGGCATGGAAAGGAAAGAACTGACATCAGCAAGCCAGGGGGAGGCGCCTATATAGAACCTGGGATCGATGATGGTGACGATGGACATGGCTCCAATCGAAGCCACCTAACAGTGCACAGGGGAACTGCTTGAGCGAAAGCTCCTGATCCAGATTGATGCCTGGGGAAATTCTAAAGTAAGGAATCTGCAACTAGATGTCTCTTTCAGATAAATCCCACATTGCCATAATACTCCCTGGCACTGAAGGGAACTACTTTGGGCATTGATGTGCTCCTTGTGAAAGGTCAGTAAGCCGTACGTCATAGTGAAGTAAGCCATAACTGAACTGGGGAGACACATTGCCCTTTGATGCATGCTGCAGTGGGTGGAACAACAATTTGAATAACAGAACCACAGACCAATATATGACGTCAGACTGAAAACTCATTTAGCTAAGTGTGGTATACACATAAGTATAGTGAAATAAAAATGTCTCAACTAATGCAGACTTAAAAAGCCAATTTGCCTGGCATTAGCAGCCAGCCTCTTGCCAAAGAAAGAAAGAAAGAAAGAAAGAAAGGAAGGAAGAGGAAAGAAAGAAAACATAATGCAAGTTAAGAAAGATGGCAGGAAGAGGAAAGCAAGAAAGAAAGAGGAAGACAAGAAAGAAATATGAAGGCAAGAAATAAAAAGGGAAGAAGGAAAGAAGGAAGGAAAGAAGAAGGCAAGAAAAAGGAGGAAGACAAGAATGAAAGAAAAAGCGGAAGGCAAGAAAGAAAAAAGAATGCAAGGAAGAAAGAAAAAGTGGAGAGCAAGATAGAAAAAGGAAAGAAAGAAGGCTAGAAAGGTCAGGAAGAAAAAAATATGAAATAAAGAAATATGCAAGAAAGACAATAAAAGAGGAAAGAAAGAAGGAAAGAAGTACAGAAAGAAGAAATGACAGAGTTGCAAATATAGAACACCCTCATGAGTTTGTATTCAGAGTTCATATTAGCTGCTGGTATGGTTTGAAAAAGCGGCAGTCAGATAAAGTAGTTGCATACAGCGTTGGGAGGAAGCAGGGGCTGATAAATCTGGAATGTGCCCTGTGCTCTCATCGAGTAGAAGGTGTCTTGCTATCACTTCAGGCATTACAAACAAAGGAAAACTAAAGTAATAATGAAGCAAAAGCGAAAACACTGGCACTAAAGTGAATTAACTTGTGTGAGGAAGTGCTCTGTGTGAAAGGGCTCAATGCAGTCACTCAAAGAGAAGCTAGCCTGAGGCTGAAGCATGCTGACCCATTGCCGCCGTACTGTATAATGTAGTAGGCGGAAGCAACATGTGACTGACACAAGAACAAACCAATAGATGAAGAGAGGTGACTGAAAACCCCTTCATGTAGTTATAATATACATATAGTACAAGTTACTTACCTTCGGTAACGAAATATCTGGTAGAGACATATTCTAGTTGCAGATTCCTTCCCTTAGAATTTTCCCCCAGGTGTCGGGCTGGATCCGGAGATTTTTCTTCGAGCAATACCCTTGCGCATCGGTAGATGGCGTCGGTCGACTTCGCAGGCGTCAAAGGCGTCGTGATGACAACTGGAGTAGTACATAGACGCCGCCCTTGAGCAGTGACGTCAGTTTCTTTTAACGACTTTCCACGCCAGATCGCAGAGCTGCTAAGAACACTGGGATTGGTGCGCCAGAGTTAAGGACCTGAAAGAGGGAATCCCTGTCCCTAGAAATCAGTTCACAAGCGGGGAGGATGGGTGGGCGGGAAGGAATCTGCAACTAGAATATGTCTCTACCAGATATTTCATTACCAAAGGTAAGTAACTTGTACATCTGATAGAGACTTCTAGTTGCAGATTCCTTACCTTAGGATAGATACCCAAGCAATGCCATCCTCTGTGGTGGGCTGCGAACTAAGATCATACTAGAAAGTCCTGCAGGACCGAACTACCAAAGTAGCCGTCTCGATGGACCTGACTATCCAGGCAGTAATGCTTAGTAAACGTGTGCAGGGATGCCCACGTAGCTGCCTGACAGATATCCAGGTCAGGAGCTCTGCGTGCTAACGCAGTGGATGCAGCAGTTGCTCTGGCAGAATGAGCCTGCAAGCCTTCAGGAGATTGCTTTTTAGCCAATGCGTAGCACATTTTGATGCAAAGAAGCACCCATCGAGAGATGGTACGCTTTTGCACCGCCTTACCTTTCTTCGCACCCATATAGCCAACAAAGAGTTGATCGTCCACACGGAAATCTTTAGTACGATTGAGGTAGAATGGCAACGCTCTTTTTGGATCCAGACGGTGGGGTCTCTCCTCCTCATGGGAAAGATGTGAGGGTGTGTAGAAGGTAGGCAAAGTTATGGACTGGCCTACATGAAATGGTGTAACCACCTTAGGAAGGAAGGAAGCTCTAGCGTGTAACGCCACTTTGTCAGGGTGTACAAACAAGTATGGAGGCTTTGAACAAAGGGCCTGAAGCTCACTCACCCTGCGAGCAGAGGTGATATCAATGACAAAGACAGTTTTGAAGGTGAGGAGCCGCAAGGGACAATTATGCATTGGCTCAAAGGAGGCACACATCAAGTAAGTACAAGATTAAGATCCCACTGAGGCATGATGAAGGGAGTGGGAGGAAATAAGTGGATGAGCCCTTTTAAGAACCTACTCACAATAGGAGATTTAAAGAGTGAGGGCTGATCAGGAACCCGAAGAAAGGCGGAAATAGCAGACACATACCCATTAAGGGTACCCAACTCAGAGCCCTGCTTGGCTAAAGAAAGAATGAACAGAAGAACCTCTGAAAGAGGGGCAGAAAGGGGGTCAACAGATTTGTTGGTACACCATGCCAAAAATGTATTCCAACGACAGCCGTATACAGTTTTAGTCAATGGACGCCTGCCTGACAAGATAACAGTACAGACTTCGGGTGGAAGGGCAAATGCTGTCAACTGTTGCCGCTCAATCTTCACACATGAAGGCGGAGGTTGGAGAGGGGAGAGGTTCGGGTGGAGAACCGTCCCCTGCTGCTGCGACAGAAGATCCGCCCGAAGAGGCAGTCTGAGTGGAGGATCGATGGATATGCTCAATAGCTCTGGATACCACACTCTTCGAGCCCAGTCCGGAGCCACCAAGATAACTTGGGCACGGTCATACTTGATTTTCTTGAGAACTCTGGGCAGAAGGGGGATAGGCGGGAAGGCGTAAAGGAGGCCAGAGCTCCAACCGAGACGAAAAGCATCTCTGAGCGAGTGCCGCCTTCGAAACTCCAACGCGCAAAGTAGCTGACATTGCGCATTCTCTGCGGAGGTGAACAGATCTAACCAAGGCTCTCCCCACTTGAGAAAGAGACCTTGAACTACCTCCGGATGGAGAAGCCATTTGTGATTGATAGTGCGTTGGCGGCTGAGTTTGTCTGCTCTGGCATTGAGAGAGCCCGCCAGATGTTGAACCATCAGGGTAATGCCCTAATGTTCCAGCCATGTCCAGAGGCGTAGTGCCTCCTGACAAAGGGTCCAGGACCCCACCGCCTTGTTTGTTGGAGTACCACATGGCGGTAGTGTTGTCCGTAAACACCTGCACCAATTTCCCTTTGAGAGAGGGAAGGAATGCTTTTAACACAAGCATGATCGCCCGGAGCTCAAGCATATTTATGTGGCGTCCCGATTCTGCCGGAGACTAGGGGCCTCTGATCTCTGTCTCTCCCATGTGGCCGCCCCACCCCAGAAGTGACGCATCTTTCACTATAGAGAGATCTGGTTGGGGAAAGGAGATTCGAAAGAAACCACTGCAGGTCTTTCGCAGTCCCCTCCGAGATCTGGACCATGTCGTAGAGATTTCCCTGATGCTGCGCCCGCTGGAACTTCAGGTCCCACTGCAGAGCCCGCATATGCCACCTGGCATGTGTTACTAGCAGGATGCAGGAGGCCATGAGGCCCAGCAGCCTCAGAGTCAGTCTCTCTGAAACCCAAGACCAAGGCTGAAAGATCGGAATCATAGCCTGTGTGTCTTGGACTCGCTTTTTGGGAGGATAAGCCCGAAACTGCACTGTGTCCAGAACAGGTCTGATGAAAGGGAGCGTCTAAGAGGGAGTCAGGTGTGACTTCAGCACGTTTATAGTGAAGCCCAGCTGGTGCAGGAGGTTCGCTGTAGTCTGAAGGTGGGAGACAACTGTCAGGGGCGAAGGCGCCTTCAACAGCCAGTCGTCTAGGTAGGGACTGAGACCCCTAACCTGAGCAGATGAGCTGCAACCACCGCCATCACTTTCGTGAACACCGAGGGGAGCTGGTAAGGCATATAGGGAGCACGGAAAACTGAAAGTGCTCGTGACATACCACGAATCGTAGATAACGCCTGTGGGCAGGCAGGATGGGGATGTGGAAATAAGCGTCCTGCAAGTCCAACGCTACCATCCAGTCTCCTGGGTCCAAGGCAGACAGAACCTGAGCCAGGGTGAGCATTTTGAACTTCTCCTTCTTGAGGAAGTAGTTCACGTCCTGAAGATCTAGGATAGGACGTAAGCCCTTGTCCTTCTTTGGTTTCAGAAAATAGCGGGAATAACAACCACGACCGACTTCTGGCACAGGTACCCTTTCTATAGCTCCCTTGGCCAAGAGAGCCGCAACTTCCTGGCAGAGAAGAACCAAATGATCCTCCGGAAGATGATGGAAGGATGGTGGCATGTGTGGTGGTGCAGATTTGAAAAGGAGGAAGTAGCTCTTCCGAATGATCTGCAAAACCCACCCGTCCGTGGTGATATGTTTCCAGTGGGGCATGTGATGGCGGATCCTGCCACCAACTGGACGGGAGTGAGGGGACGGACTAGGAGGGTTTGGAGGCTGCAGCGGGGGCAGAGGCGGACTGTTGAGACCTCTGGTTCCCTGTCCCCATTCTGCATCCACGGCCACGCATAGGCTGTCCAGCGTGTGTGGCACGGTGGCTGGGGTGAGGACTCGACAGGGCACCCCTTTCGTGTCCACGAAAGGGACGAAAAGCGGACTGTGGTGGGCATGTGGCGGAGGAAAGGGCAAGGGAGCGAGCCGTAGCCCGGGAATCCTTGAATCTCTCCAAGGCCGAGTCCGCTTTGTCTCCGAAGAGACGAGTGCCATCAAAGGGCATGTCCATGAGTGACTGTTGGACATGCTCCGAGAAGCTAGAAGTACGTAACCAGGCATGGCACCGCAATGGCCACTGCCGTCGCAACCGATCTGCCCAGAGAGTCGGTCTTATCCAGCCCACAACAAATAGTGAACTTTGCCGCATCTCTCCCATCTTTCAGTGCTTGGGAGAGGATAGCACGGGCCTCCTCCGGTATCTGCAGCAGGACTTGCGCAACCGTATCCCACAGTGAGTGGGAATAACTGCCCAAAAGACATGCAGTGTTCACAGACCGCAGTGCTAGGCTGGAGGAAGAAAACTATTTCTTACCAATTTGTTTCAGCCTTTTGGATTCCCTATCCAGGGGTGCGGAAGGGAACGCACCAGAAGAAGAGGAAGCCTGGATTACAAGACTCTCAGGCGTAGGATGTTGGGACAGGAACTCTGGGTTGTTCAGCACGGGCCGATGGTGGTGAGCGATAGTCCTGTTCACAGGAGCCCCTGTGTTGGGTTTGGACCATGTACCCAAAAGGACAACAGTGAGGGCCTCATTGAATGGGAGAAGGGGTTCTGAAGTAGAAGCCCCAGGCTGAAGCACCTCCATCAGGAGATTAAACCTGACTTCCACAGTCGGTAGCTCAAGGCCAAGAACCTCAGCCGCCCTCCTAACCATTATACTATAAGTAGCTCCCTCCGCCGTAGCCACGGTAGGAGGAGACATCATGCCAGCGTCAGGAGAAGTATCCAGACCACTGGTTTCGCCCAAGTCCTGTGCCCAGTCCATAGTAGGGTCATCCTGGTATTCATAAGGGTCAAGGGACCCCTCCAGTTCTTCCCCGTATTCGTACCCATAGGAAAATAGGTCAGAATCCGACCTCGGGCAAATAGGGCCCACCGAAGCTGATGGCGGCGGCGGCTGACACCGCTCCGACTCAGAGTCGTCGGGGATGAGAATTGGGTTGATGTCGATAGTGGGCACTACGGACCTCGGTGGGCGTCGATAATCGACCCGGCGCCGCGGAAGGTCTCAATGGTGCGACCACCGTCGGTGCGGATCCGTGCACTGATTCGGAGGTGACCTCGGTGGCCGGGGCCGAAGCCGTCGGCGCGGAACCCGAAGGCCCCTCAGCCAAACCCCTTGGGCCCGAAGGCACTGTATCGGGGTCGGCCTGCCCAAAGATGAGGCGAATGGCCTCGTAAAACTCTTTAAGTTGGGTGGGGGTCGTTCCGGCTCCGGGAAACTCGGGGAAGAGCGGAGTCGACCAGACGTAGGCTCCGAGGACGGAGGCCTAGTGCGTGGACGCTCGTCCCGCGTCGTATCGGCCAAGCGACGGGGTGAAGTCAGAGAGCGATGGGACTTCTTCGACTTCTTCTTATTCTTACCTTGACCTAAGGACTTCGAGGAAGACGAGTGGTGATGACTCTGCAACCGATCTCGAAACCTTCCTCTCAAGCGCCTCTCGAGTGAGACCGGGACCTATGCGGAGTCGAGTGCCGGGCCGCCATTAGCTTTAAGGACCGCTCCCTCAAAGCTTTCGGGTGCATGGCCTGACACTAGGAGCACGACTTCGAATCGTGGTCGCGCTCGAGGAACCACAGACAAACGAATCCGTCACCGACATCGTCCGATGGCAGTCCTCACAAGGCTTGAACCCGGGTCTCCGGGAACATTCTGGACGCATCAAAGTCGTACCAAAAAAGCTCGACAAAACAGCCATATATGGCCAAAAAATAGCCTAGGGTAGCTCTCTACGGATTAGCGCGTGGTGCAGAAAGAAAAGAACGGACGTCACTGTGTGAGGGCGGCGACTATGTACTACTCCCGATGTCATCACAGCGACCACGACGCCTGCGGAGTTGACCGACGCCACCTACCGACACGCAAGGATCGAAGAAAAATCTCCAGATCCAGTTGGACGCCTGGGGGAAAATTCTAAGGTAAGGAATCTGCAACTAGAAGTCTCTATCAGATACTTTAGTATAATGAAAAGGGCTTGGCTAATGCCAGACCTAAGAATGTGGCTCCCTGAGACTTCCTGCTAGCATTCGGAAACCTGGCTTGCCGTCATAGAAAGTGATAATAAAGCATTTCTTAAATGCAGCGTACAGTGAATCAGTTCTTTATGGACAGTTGTTCTATTCATCAGCAATGTATACATGAGTTGGCCGTGTTATATCGCTCTTATGCTTACAACTGAGTGAAGGAAACGGGTTCTACTGAGACATGGCCTACACATAGAGTACCAGGGCAGACACTGAAGTGAGTGGGCATCAAACTGCCTTGGAGCATCCACTACTCAAACACCCGACAAACTTTATAAAATTAAAATCATCTTCTGTGTATTGCATTCCAGAGCACATGGAATATGCTTAATACACATTGCATCCCAAAGTACTTTACAGGAACCTCAGCAAGCTTTCCACCATGCAGGGATTGACTGGAAGACTGGATGGGCCTGCGGCAATTAGCTGCCTTTAGTGTTTCTATGGCCTACTAAATGGCACTAGACCAAGCATGCTGCCTTCAGATGTGCCAATCCTTATACCCATAAAGAACTGGCTGCTAGGACTCACCTATACCCTCCGCATTCGCTATAAAGTTAGCTCCAAACATTAGTTCCCAAAGTCCCGCTGGGTTGAAGCTCTCCTGCAATCACTTGTGTTATCTGCAAGAGACTTCTTACAATCCCAGCAAAACAGCTTGGTATTAAAGTGCCTCTTGCAGCAGTTTGTATATAAATTGTTTGTCATGGGTTTCAGTCCCTGCGGCCCTGAGTCAGCCTTTCAACCTTCCGAGATGGCTGAAGCTAGCACTACAAGTTGTATTAGATAAACACTCATAATATCTATCACGAAGAAAAGATTTTGAATGTGATGAGCGCTATATTGAACTTAACATATGTGATTTAAATGTGCAGAGAGCTACAGGGCGGTGCAAGTAATTGAGAAACACAGACCATACACAGGACATTTTCTGTCTCCAGCACCACTGCACAGTCACTAACTAAATGATAGCGTGCAGCATTGCCTTCACAAACGTGCTTTTTCCCTCAAGTCAATGGTGTGCAATCCAATAGTGACCAAAACTGGAACTGCCATAGGACACTGAAGCTCTCCTTAGCCATGCTCACCAAAATCGGTCTCCTTGCAACCCCAACAGTCTGAGGAGAGCCATCTTGTGATATCTCTGCTGGCGCCTAATTTTCACTACACTTATGGTTTATACCCTAGACAGCTAACTTTGTAAGGCACCTTAATACTTCCATTTCTTCAATCTTGAGATTATTCCACTTGATTGCACTGGGGCCTAGACCTTTCTTCAGCTTTCAGACTCAATCCTAAGTCCTCTCTACCATCTGCTATGTAATATCCAAAGTGTCCTAGTGGCTACATCTGCAAAGCATCAACAACCGGGATCCAATCTCAACAAATGTCCCCCTGCTAAAAAAAAAAATGCTTTTATGTCCTAAGGTAGATATTTTAAATTTACCAAAATAAATTCTGTATTCTGCTTGACACCCAAACTCTAAATCGAATCCTCCAAGACCTAACGACAGAGACTTAACCTTTGATGTCAGAAAGATATACAAACGCGGCAACATTTATTTCATAGAGCCTCATCTTTTTGTTCACTATCACTTAAGTCAGCACCTTCAAATACACCAGTTCAGGTTGTGAGTGGTAGAAAAACACGTTTGATTTAATGCCTATCAAATTGCTCCAAAGATAATAAGAAGCTAAGCAATATTTAAGCTATACATTACAATTGAATTCCCTCTTGGTTCTGTCATGGCATTGTTATCATGGCCGCAGCCAGGACTTTTTGTCAGTTCACTCCGTTTAAATAAATACTTCTTTAAAAATCTGATGTACTAAGAAAAAACGCTTCAGGGTGTTAAAGTAGTATGCTTTCTTGAATTATGCAGACACCTTATCAAATTCGAATGTGATGTTTGTTGCATGATTTAGAAATCAAAAATGTTCAGGGTTCGATCTGTACAAGGCTCCTGGAGCCAGGGTCTAACCTCGGTTCGGCACTGCCTTAGCGTTTTCTGTTAATTTGTTGGCTTGCACACATCTAGCAGCAGTGAGAAGTGGGCGGGAGGGGATAGCAGTGTGGGGGGGGTGGGTGTTAAGAGGCAGCAAAAGGGAGCGTGGGCAGGTGGTAGGGGAAAGCGACACTTGGATGAAAAGCATACCAGTAAGAAAGCATCTCAGGGGCAACCCAGGAGGCCCAGCGCAAAATGGAGGAGGCGAGGAAAAGCACAGAGGCAAGAACAAAGTGGATCGTGGAGGACGGGAGAACAGAAGAACACAGGGGAGACAGCTGGAAAACACATGCACTAACCACCTAACCAAAAAAAAAGAAAGCAGAGCCCAAAAAGTAAGCATTTGAAGGGCACTGGCAGAGCGGCTATGCTCCAGGCACAGGGGCAAACCCAAGAAGATGAAAGAAAGGCCACATAAGCTAATAAACAAAAACCAAGCAAATAAGAGTGACAAAAATGCCAACAAGTCATAAGTAATAGATGGGCTCTAAGACCACTGCAAGTTCACAACAAATCTTTTGCAACCAATCAGACAGTCTTCACTGTCTGGTAAGTAAGACCTAAAAAACAACTTCATGGCCTGATTGAGACCCAATGGGGGCACGTGTTGCAGGGGTAGAGGTGTGCCAGGAAAGAAACAGAGGGTTTGGCGGGGGGAGGGGGGGGACAGGGGTGGCACCCATTTTCTTGACCCCCTCCCCTCCATATCTCTCCAATTAAGTCCATGCAAGTGTCAGACTGCAAATGCACACATCTATTAAGTGCCTAGATAAACGCTGAACCAGATGTTTATATCAAAGATCGGAGGGTATATGGAACACAAATGCACATGTCGGTTAGGATATGAAACAGCAGTGCCTACTGAAGGAAAAACACAAAGGGCTTATTAAGGATTCGGTATTCCAAGTTTAGGATGGTCTCCTAATATCAGTGTAGTGAGGGGCAGTAGCTAAGATATGAAATGAGTGGAGTCAGTGAGCTGATACATGAAAGACACAGATTAAAGAGACAGCCAAATAATCCAGAATAAGAGAAAGTGAAGATTATCGCCGACTAGGGCAGAACTAAAATGTCAAGTCAGAACTGTGTAACAACTCTCATAGGAGATAATCCTGTCTCTGTGATGGGCAACCTGCCAGATCTGCATTTGTTTCTGCAACTTGAGATCTGTGACCAGTAGGCTGCGCACACAGAGAGGTATGTGCAAATTCTCTCTCGTCCATTGACTGCAAACGTCCAAAGAACAGGGATTTCAACATTCAATGTTGATAGCTAAGAAATCGCTTTTATAATTTAGAACTGGTGATTTAACAATGGGGCCATGTTGAGTGTGGAGAGGAGGCGGCAATGGCGACTTAAGGGACATACATTGCGTGTATCTCCAAAACTGTAAAGCTACATAATCTTTTAAAAGAGACTTAATATTCTCCCCAGAGTTAAAAAAAACACATTTTTTTTACAAACACCTAACCATTTTCTCTCACAGATGTTGTTGGATAGCCTCAGTCAACGTTGTCTAGTGGGAGCAAATAGTCTCTGCATATCCACATTCAGAAGCATTAGATTTAAATGTAGCATTACTACTGCAAAATGGAAATGTCGCTCAGAAAAATTATAAGTAAATATATAACACTTGGGTGATTTGTATGTAACGCACCACTGTAGTTTCCACAATGTGATTCAAATTGTTTGCTTTGGCTGCACCATAACGTGACATTTTTGAGAAATGAGTTTGCTTACCGAGTATAATCAAAGTAATCCTTGTGCTGATTACGATAAAAAACTGAGAATTTCAGCATTCGGCCTGCAATTGCTTCTGCTTTTTCCATCAACTGTGTTAGGTGCACTTTAGAGTAATCTGTTAACGAAAACATCGGAACAAATATGTTTGTTAGTCAAACAGGTACATTAATAAGAAAAACGCCAGAGCATATTTAAGATGCTAAATACATTTCTAAGATATTGCGACATTAATATTTTATTTTGGCAGACTATTTCTTCAAGGGTAAAATTAACACGTATAGAGTTTAAGAATGATAAAAAGAACAGTTACCTCAAAGCCATGGGGCAGAGAGTTCTTTCAGCGGGATATCAACAGTTCCCTTAAGTCGTGTAAGCAAAGCAATGGTAAAAAATGCACAAGTCATACATGTATGTTCTTGTCTTCTGCTTTTCAAATAGCACAACTGTCCTCCTTTGTAAACGAATATTGCCCAGATTCACGCTAAAATGTTTTTTTTTAATTTTGCGCACGCACGGCTGCTGGGAGAATGAGCATGCGATTCTTGAAAAATATGGCACTGTGCACATTTTTACCATTCGTTGAATGAGCACTTTTTTTCTTTCAACTTTGTGCTGTGTCAATGTTGGTAAATCTACCCTCTCCCTAGTTCAAATAAAATTCACGTTTCTGTTTGCCAGAATAAAAACAACATTAAAGACAAGTGACATATCAGAGGAAATTCCCAAATCAGTGTAGTGAAAATTAATTCAATTTGAAGATCAAAATGACCCCAAAATTACAAAACGGCTTCTGGTAGCAAGAGTTATGAAATTGAAAGAAATGACAAAAATATCCACAGAAAATAATGGAATCCTAAAAGTCAACATTATCCTCATGGGTAGGCAGAATGGGACCTAGGACCATTTGTGGCTGGCCATAATGGAGTGAGGGTTGAGTAAGTGGTGGCAGTTTGTCACACTCAACAGTTTTACCTTTTTAGAAAGATCCAGGGACGGCTCCTCCGCTAAGGCGGAAAAGTGTCGCCCCAGTGGATTGTGAGGAAAGGAAAAATAAAATGATAATAACACGATGTTATCCATTTATTTTTCCTGGGGGTAAGGGGCGGTGCAGGGCTGGAGGGACGGGGCCAGAGGAGCGATGTAGGAGGGGTTTTGCAGCTCAATGTGCACGTCTGTTTGGCCGGCCAAACAGACATGCGCACTTTGCATGTGCTCTACCCGGGTGTATTGCACAGCCAGGCGGAGAACATGCACAGGCTCCCAGTCTGAGCCGCAAAGCAGACCACTCACGACACTGCTGTCATGCTGGTGACAGCAGTGTTGTGACTGGCTGCGTGTGTGCAGCCAGGAAGAGGAACAAGATGAGGATGGAGGGAAGACAAACAAGTCTCCCCCGAAGGTAATCATTGTTTTTTACTTTTTCATTATTTTTTTTTTCACCCCGTCCGTCACCCATGTTTAGTGGCAGCAGCCACTGTAAACATCTTCAAGCTCATAATCCTTCAAAAGGACGATGCTGTGACTGAAAAGTATTCCACAAGATTGGTTACCTTCTTTTAGTGGCCCACTTATAAATACAAAAGTGGGACAAACCTGAAAAAAGTTGTGGCCAAGGTTGCTTCTTTTTTGGGCAGGCTTGCCAACTTATCCCAGCTGCTGGACGTCAAACAATTTTGAAGTCCCAACTTTACCAAAAGTCTAATACTTTTTCTTATCCTAGACATCAAATGTCTCTAAAGTTTCATGGACAGTTGTTTAAGTAGGAGGCAACAGCTTTCAGTGACAGACATTTCAACTACTTGCTTCAGGCCCATAGCAAAAAGTCCAGTTCTTACAGGACCTGCTGACTTTCTCCATAAAGTAGAAGCAAAAGCTGAGCCTTGAAGCCTTATCTTGAACCTCACAGCAGCCGGCAGTATGATGTCTGAAATCTGTTCTTCCTGTGGTTAGCAGTAGAAAAGCTTTCTCCAGGTTCTGAGAATAGTCTTTTGGGACCAGAATGCTTAAATCAGTCACTGCACAGTTCTTTCACAGGAAGTCAATAGTTTTGACACGCAGAACATGGTTTACTCTTCTGTGCTTCATCAGCACCTGATGTCATGGTGGTGGGATCCTTACTTTATAGGGCTAAATCTCCAGTGATTGGTTATCAATTATCTAACCCTATTAAAATAATTTTCCAGTACAAATCCACTTTTCAGCTCCATTCTTGGAGAATCCTGCACATCAGGCTGTGGAGTACTCACCCCACTCTTTGCTGGGGAAGAGACCCCTGTGGCACAAGAGACCTCAGAAAGGTTGATGTTATTAGGGAAGATATCGTGCAAGGTTTGGGGGCTTACACCGGCTCGAAATCAGTGTACTGGAAAGAGATTGAGATGCTGACGGGTCATTTTGATGGGAAAAAATCTGGATGTCATTCAGGAGTCTACAGGCCACTACAGAACACAATCTCTGAACTCACTCCTTGCAAGCAGCTGGAGGACTGCTCCTGAAGAGGTAATGTGATGATCCAATAGGTAATGGACGAAGCAGAGGACAAGATCTAAGGACATCAATAGTGGGGCCTTTCTCATTTCTCCTTGGTGACTGTCACTCAGAAATTCGGCTTGAAGAGTCCATCACGTTAGAGCAAAGATCCTCGGACATCGCAGTGACCCTGGGATGTAGTGGCCAAATTCCACTACTTCTGTGGAAAGTATCATCTAGTTACATATAAGACTGAGGTAGTGTCCTTTCTGAGGGCCACTTTTTCTTTCTACAACATGTCTCTGCATCTACTCTTCAGCAACCTATAACCACCAGGATCAACAAAATTGGCATCCGTTACAGATGGCCTTGCCTATCAACAAGCAAAAAGGAACATATCTTCACGGCAGGCAAGAGAGGTGGAGCCATTGGTGTCTCACTTGGCAGAGTCCCCCAATGGGAGATCCCTTTAAAAACACTGCCTTTTTTTCTTTAGTCCCTTGGTTCAATATAAGGGGTCCAGAGAAATCCCATTAACCTCACAGGTGGAAGGCGGGGTCACAGTCCGGTGATGATGATGCCACTTGAGACACCATAACTGCACCAGTTTGTGGGGCTCTGTTTGGTTCCATCTTATATTCTGCTGAGACATACTGAAGGGCCTTCAGCTCCTTCTGAGGTTAGTGACATAGCTGGATCAACTTCTTGACCCCTTAGAACATCAGTTTAAGGGATGCTTTTCTGTTTTAGTTATAATGTTAGACTTGTTTGCTATGGGTTTGTTTGTGTGAGGAGGGTGGGTGGCAGATCTTGCTACAGCAAATGGTTTCTACACTACACATGAGGTTTTTAAGGTAAAGATGCCTAAAAGGTTTGTCACCATGACTGTCTAAGAACTAAAATTTCCCAGCCAAATGCTGAATAGCTGCAAATAAATGATGGACACAAAATTGGATATTCACTGCTTTAAAAGACACATCTGACCTGGACAGATCTGATCTGTCTGCGGCACAAGTTACTCCTACAGTTCTTTGTCCTCCACATGCTAAAAACAAAATGTGATTGCTATTCTGATACACAGAAATGTTGCGTTTCTTTTTTCAGTTGACATGTATAGTACATAAGAAATATATTTTCACAACGCATTAAAACCAGGACATTTCTCAATTTTGCCTTGTTATTTCTAAATGTGATCATTCAGTACACATCCTAAATTCACTGTTTAAGGACCCTCCGAAAAGAAAAAGTAAGAGAGAGGAAAGAAAAGTTGAGAAACAGTGATCATAATGATGACACTGATAACAACAGTGGTTGCAGTTTGAGTCACTAACCATGCCAAGCTGACTCCTCACTAGAAATGTAAGGTAAGATTGCAAATTTAGGTCTGGTCAAACAATACTATTTATGTCTATCATTATACACATTATATAATTCAAGTCCCCATGGATGGTGAATCGTGTGATTCAGTGAAGGAGTTCTAAATAAAAGCAGGGGAAAATCCCATATTTACATATGTTGGGGGAAAACATTTCTGGGTGAGCATACTAATACAATAGCACCCTAATCAATTACTGATCTGACCTACCCCTTCCCATCAGGTACTTGAGATAGTTTCTTAACCACCAACTCAAATAAAGTAGTACTAAATCAACATTTCAGGAAAATACACTAAAATATTAGGGAGTAGTATTCCACATGTTCTCTGTTTTTAGTTTTTAATAAAACAAACTGCCACTTTGGAAGTTTGTTTCTGCAAAACAACAAAAAATATGGCGGCTGTATCACAAACCTTCAGTGCCTTCACAATGAACTCAGAGATCACCACTGGCCTGGCAGTGAACCCAAAACATGGTGGTCTTCTGTCCATTAGTGTGGCAGACATAATGGCCCTCATTATGGACTTGGCGGTCTGGGCCGCCACGCCGGCAGTGGCGGGAAATCCCGCCATCAGGCATGGAGGCCCAGACTGCCACATAATGATGACAGGGAGGGCTGCCATAAGCGGCCCTCCTCCACCGCCAGGCTGCCTCCGACAGGCAGCCTGGCGGTGGACGGCGTCATTATCTGACAGGGCAGAACTGCTGCCCAGTCGGATAATTATCCCATTTCCACCAGCCTTTCCCTGGCAGGTTTCCCCGCCAGGGAAAGGCTGGTGGAAGTGGTGCTCTGGGGCCCCCTGCACTGCCCACGCACTTTGCATGGGCAGTGCAGGGGCCCCTGTGCAGTGCCCCATCGCGCAGGTCACTGCCTGATTTACGGGCAGTGATCTGCGTGACGGGTGCAGCTGCACCCGCCACACAGAGGCATTGACAGCGGCTCCATGTGGAGCCGCCGGCAATGTCCCGGCCAGGCATGCTGCTGGGCCGTGGGCGGAAACAATGGCAGGGTTCCCGGGGGGCTGGCGGTCAACCGCCAGCATGAACATGGTGGTGAAAAACGCCGTGTTCATAATGACCCCCAATGTCTTCTGCCACCCAGACAGTCAGAGTAAAGACTGCCAAGAAATAAATAAGTCCCTATGTCTGTTACACCCAGCTTTACTAGTATACTTACATATTGTAAGTTCTTGAGGACCAACAGGAGAAGATATTAGAACACCAACTGCCCATCCAAGTTGAAGTTAGACATTGATATAACCTGTGTATCTATGAGGCAAGGTTCTGAGGTACATGTGTGCTTGGAATGTCAAGCACACAATAAGGAGCATCCTATCACGCAGCATGTAGTGTTTGTACTTTTAATTCCATTTCATCAGAGTCAGAAATCAATGGGCACTATTCTTTGGAATTAGCGAGAAGGCTCATACATCTCTGTCAACTTTCCTGCTAAGCCTACTGTGACAAAGTGTGAACCTTGGTCTAACAGTAGCATCACTAATAGCTCCCATTTGCAAACTTTATTGTTCTGTTCCATGCATAATGTTTTCAGTTATCAAACGTTTAAGTCATATTTGAGTTTGTACCAAATATTATCCAGTTGTTTATGCAGTTCTCCTGAATCCCATACTACTGTCCAAACCTCTACTCAATCCACAGTTAATTTACCGGTGCATGGGATTTGTTTGTTACTTCTGATTCCCCATAAACATCAATCAACTGCTGCACCATACTGCTGCCATATAACTGGTTGTCGAGGGCATAATATATTTCCTCTCATGGGCTCTGTGTCCCTGTTTCAGGAAGGCCCTCTGCTGTATTGCCACTATGGTGTGCTAGAGCAAGTGTTCTAATAAAAATATTAATGAATATTCATGTATTCTGAGTAATGGATGTGCGTAGAAAATGTATTAATATAGAGAAAAATAATGCACGCATTTAAAAATGTGTCCAGACGAGTGGCCGCCACTGTTCACAAAGCGTACTTATTAATGACTCATTAATATGAAATATGGAGCTTATGTTTGTTTGATTCATGTAGTAATACATAATATTGAGGGGTATGCATTATGTATTAGCTTTATTAATTGTAGGCCTTTACTTAGCGGAGGTCTTGGCATAGTTGCACGGCCTTTTGTCAAGCTGTATTTCTGAACTGATTAATAAAATGTTTGCTTGAAGAATTCAATTGTGATATTCCACTGTGCTGACCAAATGTGCTCGTAGCTAAAAGCCTTTCTCATGAGTACCGCTTGCTAGAAGACGCTGTTCTTGTAAAATGTAACATTATAAGTGTAATGTGTGTAAGAGTGACTTTCTCAAGAGGAGAACAATAATTGCGCTGGCAACAATATTGTTACCTGACGAGCCGGATGATGAGGACATTACAAAAGAAGCCAATCAGCGTCAGTGAACCATGTACTAGTAGAAACTGTTGATCTGAAGTTTTAGTTTTATTGGACAAAGTGTGAACATGCGATACCTTGACCAATTGGGACTTGGGAAGTAGTTTTAGGAAATCTAACTTAGCCGGACCACACTAAGAAGAAGCTGCCACTGTGCATTTGCCCATTTTCTTTCTTGCTGAAAGGCCATTACTTTACTGAGCGCCTAGAGACGTGCTTAACTTTAATACTTAAAGCCTTGGGTGCAAAGCTCGCTTTACACTATTATTTAACGCCACAGTCAGGCCGGCGTTAGGGGACATGTGGGCTTATTTCCATGGTGGAAAACCTTGGAATAAGTCCACAGGTGCCCTCCACAGGCCCCATGGACAACCCCACCCAAACCAGAGGGACAGCGGAGGATGGGGGATCCCACCCCAGGTAAGTATATGTAAGTACAGGTAAGTATTTTTATTTTTTTTAAGTGTCATTGGGGGCCCTGAAGTGGGACCCCCCTACATGGCACTGGGTGCAATGGCAATGCCCAGGGGACCCTGGTCCCCTGTGCTGGCCATTGGGGTGGTGGCCATGACTCCTGTGGTATGGATGTGGTATGGATGGTTTTGCACCACAAAATGATGCTAGGCTGGTTAGAGTCATTTTTTTTTCTAACCTGCCTAATGTAATTTTTGGGTGCAAAACCCCCTTCTTCCATACCGCCAGCCTCACCAGGCTAATGTTATTATTTTTTTAAGTTAGCCTACCCATTGCACCAGCTTGCACCATTCCATAAATATGGTGCACGGCTGGTGCTCAGAAATGGTGCAAGCTGGTGCTAAACATTTTGGTGCAAAAGTGCATTGGTGCAGTTTTGCACCAAAAAGTATAATTCAGGGCCTTAGCGTTTCCTGAACTTTGATGCTGAATCCTGATGCCTTGCTGACCAAACTGATGTCCTGATGACAGAGGCTACCTTAGCTTGCCGATCCACTTGAGGAGAGGTATAGTGTTACGCATGTATTTTGCTATGCCTATTTGCCTTTTCTTTCTAGGTGCCAACCGCACTATTTTGATAGAGCTATAGTTAGATGTTTTCTAAATTTGCATTGACTAAATTGTTTTGCATGTAGCCCAACATGCTAATCTGGTGTTAGATAAGGATCCTCACTAATGAAAGTTCGCTATATGGAGTAACATGCGATGTCCTTCCTTTGCTGAATCTAAATATATGTGCTATCATTTGCGCAACTGTTCTTGTTATTCATTTGCACTGTAACTATAGAATGTGTAATTGTTCAAGCTTTGATTAGATTGTGTTTCTTTTACCGCTTTGGACAGCCAGTGTTGCTTCTGTATGTTTCTCATTTGATTTTGAGATTATCTTACGTGACATTAGCATTGTTAATATAGGGAAATAAATATTTTAACTTTTACTAAAAGGTGTGGTTATTCCTGGCTGAAAGGTCATGGTATGTGATACTTACTGACTCCTATTGATTTCTAAAGTTATTGGTTATCACTGATTGTTGAGCTTATTGATTAAATACTGATTATTGATCTGCATGTACTGGCTCTATGGTGGGAACATCTTAAATGCAAGTTAAAAGGTTCATCGACCTATTTGCGTCACCTTGTAAGTTTACTTATAAAGGTCTGACGTGTTAAGAGACAATCAAAGGGGGTAAACTGGTTTACAAATTAAAAGAGAAAAGATGCTCTGTTCCATTCGTGGTGCGATGCAGACTCTTTCTCTCTCTTGCTACTATGTGCCAAAATCTGTAAAGATGTCTCTCCTCGCTTCAGTGGGACCTTGTCTGTCTACCTTTCTATTTGCCTTTGTTCGCCTCAACTGTTTTGCAGCTCGGCCCCTCTTTTTCTTTAGTTACTTGAGGCTTTCCCACTCTTGCTGCATCATAATGAGGTTTTGTGTTCATTTCTGCTCAGTACTTCCTGTTCAGACCCTCCGTTTACTATTGGCTGTCCCAGAACCCAAACACCAAGCTTCCACTGCACAACACAGAGTCTGGAGGTTATTAGAACTTCTGCATACATGAAGTTTCTCCATAGGACTGCAGGAGCTCATTCAGGTAACAGCCATCGGTGGTGGGGTGAGGGGTTGGCGGGAAGAGGGTGGACGGAAGCAAGCCTGTTCTCTTGAGAAGATCCTGTTGTGGGACACGGGATAAAGTTTAAAAAGGAATTCTGCTAAAAGTTGGTTGGAGACGTCTGTTAAACAGACGTATCACAACAGAGACCATACTACTTTTTTAATGCAGGCCCAGAGAACTACCTTCTCACATACTTACTCTACTGACGGATTTTGAGATGCACAACATCATACTTATTGGAAATCCTAAGTCAACAGTGAAAGCATGTTTTCAGTTAAAGTAACCTCATATCAGCTCTACAAATTAGCTGGCAACTAGAAGTTATGTATTGCACGGAACGAAACACACCTAAATACTACAATTTCATCATCTTCTCCTATGTCCACAGGTCAACTTAAGTAAAGATTATCTTTGTGAGCAATCTATTGTTCCAGTGCAAAATGGGGATGAAGCAAGGCCTGATTATGATCTCAGATGACAGGCTGCATATTACTTACTTTGTGGCAGGGCTTTGGGTGGTGCATATTAGGACATGGAGAGTTCAACTCGCTCTATGTAATGGGACCCAATTTTCCCAAAGATAATTCAAACTGTGACAGCTGAATATTTTGAACATAATGAGACAACAGCGATTCCATGCAATTGTAAGTAATGCTTTTAAGGCAGCTATCAGGTGGATGTCTAAAACCCTTATGACCAATCTGTAAGGGTTCGTCAAGTTGGAAACAAGACAACGGACGCCTTGGCAACTTACGGTATACATGTCAGATTTGGGGACAGATAAATGGATTGGCTAAGAAATGGACTTATTTATATTACGTTTCAATAGGGACATTTACAAACTCAGGAACAATCCAGGCACTGTTTCTATCCCAGTTATTTTTATTGTTTTGCATGGAAATCGCCATTACAAAAGATGAAGTAAATCATAGAAAACAAAAACAAATCTTATACACATTAGTCCACAATATGGTCCATATGGCAGAGTCTTGTGCTTGAGATATACAATAAATCATGAGTAGAGACAACAATGTTGCAGAAACAGAAAAGGAACATAAAACAAGAACACAATATTGGAAAAGAGAAAAACCCAAGTCCACTGCCTCTCCTACCAAACCAAGCCCAGACCTACAGAGAACTTAGGAAGAAAAATGTAAATAGGGTGTCAAGAACAAAAAGGAAGGTGAAAAAGATATGTCCCCTCGCTAAGGCCAGCCTGAGCACCCACCCCTACCCTTGAGTCCTCCCTATGGCAGAAATGTGTCTCCCTCGGCTGCCAAGCCACTTTTTTCTTTTAACTAGGCTGGCAAGGGTTCAAACTGGAAGATGAAGACATACTTTTGACAGATTGCATCCCTGATGGGAACATTTCATTTATAATTTGTTTTTTATTATTTAACAAGAATCACAATTTGAGGTTACAGGTAAACCAAGATAGCATTCTTTCATGGTGCACAGTGTTGCAGGAGGCAGGACAGCACAGCTCAGCACAATATCTAAATCATGTTTACATAGCTAGATATCAAGTAGGACATTGATTGTCGTGGCAAAATCAACTAGTTAACAACTTTGCTATAAGTATCAAACCAGGCTCATGATACCATCCCATGCTTTCATGACAAATAAAATTTTTCGGAATGGTGCATAAACATCTTCTGGTATGACAGCCTATGGTAGCATGGATATATGGCTATCCATTATGGCATTGCAGTATATTTTGACACGTATCCAGT
Organism: Pleurodeles waltl; assembly: GCF_031143425.1. Lineage (NCBI taxonomy): Eukaryota > Metazoa > Chordata > Amphibia > Caudata > Salamandridae > Pleurodeles > Pleurodeles waltl. The sequence goes on from NC_090445.1 coordinate 1,463,863,897, forward strand.
CTCAGGCTGGGAAGCCTGGTCGGCTCCCGTAATGGACTGCCACCCATTGCTTTGCCAGCAGCAAGAAAGTTGTTTTGCAGTCCCAAACCCCAGGAGGGCTGGCCCTCTTGTATCCCAGGAAAGCTATCAAAGGGTTGGGCAAAGTGCCAGACCAGCCATGTGGGCTATATCTCCAAAGAAAGTTCTCCAGTAATTAGAAAAGATAGGCCATGACTAAGCGAGGTGCAAGGACTCTGAGTCAAAGGCACAACAATGCCTGAATCTAAAGTAATTCTCTAGGTATCAAACATCACCAGGCCACTAAGGTTATCATACATTCTAAGCACATAGCTCCACTTGTCATTTTTCAGTTGTCCATCAAGATCTTTCTTACAATCCTCTTAGCTATTAGAATGGTTCGACTCATCAGTACCATTGCAGTGCACTAGAAGCGACAAACTAAACACCAGTTGTCTGGTGTAATAATTAACTAAGGAACGTTTTTAATTGGGCAGGTTCAATAAAAATGTTAAATATGCTATCTGGTTGTTGGCATACTCTCTGCTAAGTAGGAACCAATCTAGAAATATCCAGGTGGCACTGTAGACAAGTTATATTTAAAGTCTAAGCAAAGGCTGGAATCTTCAATACTTTTTATGAACAAGCAGGTTATACCTGGCAGAACCCATCTCCTTACAACTGAACCCCATATGTGGCTGAAGCCATTCTTGATAAACCCTTCCACCAAAGGAGCAATCAACTTGAAGCTGCCATTGCAGTTGCTGAGGTCACTTGGGCTATTGGCACACTTTAGGTCTCCCAAGTTTATTTTGTTTTTTCAACAATTTCAACCTTTTTGACAGGGGGACAGGTTGCTGTTATCGCAAAAACAGAGAAAGACTTACAACTATTTACTTCATACAGGTAAATTGGTCCAGGAAATATTTATGTTAAAATGTTTTCCAAGATTTTGTCTATCGTCCTGTCAGACTTCATCCATGTCATGACCATCTGGATCAATCAGGTTTATTGAATAGAGGCAGACAAAGATACATTGAGATGGATGGTTCATCTTGTGGACAAAGTAGAGAGGAAGATTATGGTGATGTTGGCACAACTGCATGTAAAGAAAACTTTTTATTGTGCGGATTAGACTTTCCAACTGAGGGTGCTTCAGAAGGTAGGCTTTGGCACCATTTTTGTGACCTGAATACCAGCTAACTACACTGCATCCTGGACAAAGATGTGACTGATCACCTTTATGGTTGAGTACAGAACCTGTAAAGGAAGTCCTTAGTCACACCTTTTCTCATAGAGCATTAAACCCTTTGCACATCATTATCAGTGCAGGCTCATGGATTAGGGGGGATAAAGCCTGGATCAGAGTACTAAACCTAGATTTTTCCTGGATGATGTTGTACTCACTCTTTGCATTCCAGAGATTCCTCTCTCTGCCCAAGTGCAGTATTTGCATCAGCTTGAAAAAAGAAGCAGGGTTTAAGATCAATGTGGGGAAATTAGTGGCAATCAATCCTGTTCTCCTGTGTGATCTTCTTTCTGGCTTCAGAACTCCCCCCCATTTAAATGTCTAGAGAAAGCAAGATCTTACCAGGTCTTTATACAGAAACAATTTCCCAACCCAGTCGCAACTCTAAGAAGGGCCTAAATTAAATGAAAAGAAATATTCTTGTCCTAGATGGGTTCCTTTACCTGTTCCAAGCACTCCAGATAGTAATTTCTTTGATTAACAGTGTAGAAAAGTGTTCTATTTCCCCTGGACCAGAACATGCCTCAGATTGGTCTTTCCCAATTTCCATGTTTCAGGCCTCCCAGATTCAGACTGTGGTTGAGTGGTCCAAGACTGAATCATAAAGTATCTGGGGTCATTTGGAACAGGCAGCATTGGCATGGGCTATGCATAATGTGGTTTGCTTGCTTATCCAGAAAACACAGATTTCTAAAGACACACAAATGCACAAATATAAGGATGTTCTTGACATACTGGAAAAGGGTTGCAAAACAAAATGGCCTAACTATGTTACATAACCTTATGCCACACTGAACCACATAAGGGAATTAACAGAGTTCCAGAAGCCCGGTCCCTGGCACCAGGGAAGCTGTATCATGAGCTGGGACTGTGCAAATCCTTTATACAATGCAGACATGACAATGGACTGGAAGAGAGGATCCATTATTATCAGACCGCACATTGAGTCATGCCTCTTTATGTAAGTCTGACCATCAGTAGAAGAAGACAAGTTTTGAAAAGTTATTATTGTCTATACTGGATCTAGGGGCACCATCTCAGAGATATAGGACATCTTAGTGTCATCTTCCTCTATTGTGCAACAGTCCCACATACCTAATTTGAATGACAGATTTAACTAAGAAGGGAAAGAAGATGATCAATCTTATTTAAAAAGACATCTCCAAAACTATGAGACACTTTAAGCTAAAAATGTGCACTATAAAGTCATGACTGATCAGTATTATACCACAATCAAGTTACATCCTATGTTCCCTGAACTAATCCTGAGCACTATAGGTGGACTGTGAACCTTAGGAATATCATGCATATTTCCATAGCTAAAGTATTCCAATAGCAGATCTACCAATGTCTGCTACCGGCTATAAGTTTCCAATCTGTTTGGAGCAGAGTACAGGGGTATTTGCTGATGTGTACATTACTGTTGCACACCAATAACCTTTTGGGTCCTGGAGTTGTTTGAATTGAGGAAGTCTACCCCAGCTTGGTTAGGAGCACTGAGTCTATGCTTTCAAAGGCAAGAGCTAGCACTTGTGTCAATTTGTCTGGGGAGAAGAAGAAAAATTAAGGGCTGATGATGGGCTTTTCGGAACTTTTATTGCATAAATATCAGGGATTCCAGTTGCTTGGCCTGAATATTAAGTCAGTTACCTCTAACAATGTTTTGAATAAAATATTTTAAAAAAAATATCTATTGGCTAAAACCTTAAGTACATTTTGAATAAACTCGATGGTAAAGTTATTTACTAGAAATATATATATATAATATATATATATATATATATATATATATATATATATATATATATATATATATATATATATATATATATATATATATATATTTGGTACTTTTATAGCTTTTGTTTCGTATGGCGTGGCTGCAAACATTTTTCTAGTGCACTTACAAGCACTGCGGAATGATAGTTTAAAGCGTATACTTTTTCTAGGTGATGTTGTGAAAAATCATACTCTGAAAGCAGCTGCATGAAGGTTCAGAAGAAAAAAGTCACTGCATTTTTGACACAGCAGCGGGACTGCTGAAATGCTTCTTAAACATCAGAAATGTTGACTGCTGCAGCTGCATTTAACACATGTTATGGTGCTGAGGTCACCATTTAATAGAGTACACTGATTTCTAATTGTGCCTTCAACGGGCACTATACTTGCAGGTCAAACTATTACACCCTTCCAATCTTACTCGGATAGCCATTTTTAATAATACCAGGCATCATACTGGACTGTTTTCCGTTTGTATCCTCTTCAACCTCTCTAACGTTCAACACAGTTGAACATCAGCCTCCCGGTCTAACATTTCTGTAGGCAACAGCACCGCTGCCAGTTGCGCCAATTCTGAAAGCTTCTTTTTCCTTTAATCTTTCAGCCGACACCCTGACATTGGGGTTGTGAAGGGTTCAGTGATGAGGCCTCTTTTCTTCTTACTGTGCTCCACTTCACTTAGAATCATCAATTCTCCACTGGGGTACTTTTAACACGTATTTGCAGATGACAACCAAATCTTATTCTAGTCTGACCTACATCCAATGCAAGCAATACAAAATCTCATTCACACCCATTCTCTAATTGATAACCCTCCTTAACTCCACTTGTTCACTGCTATGTCACTGCTTCTTCTAATTCCTTTTCCTCTACACATATTAAGTTCCTCTTCTACTAACAGAAACTTCCTATCATGCCCTAACGCACCATGTATTCTTTATTACACCCACTTTGACTGTTGCCCACCTCCACCTACATATGCAGAATCCAGTAAGACCTCTCCTTCCAATCATAACAGAACTTCACTTACTCTTCATTTCTAAATATAGCTTGTTAGCACTATAGATAGATTTAAATAATTGTTAGCTTCCCCTCTAACCTTTCACTTTTGATAGCAAAGCTATCCACTTGACCCCACAAATCTTCTTTAAAGTAACCCCCCTCTGTCTGCCCCCACCAAGACCAATCCTCATGCACCACTGGGCATGCTTTCTTTCATTAAAAAAAATAGTGGCTTAAACTTTGTATTTTGACTTCAAAGCATTACACAACCCAACATTGTATAGTCTGGCTACAAACATCAGCATCTACACTCAATTGCCTTGCACTTCCCTAAGTTTCTCACACTACCTTCTGGTTCAGACCCTTTCCCTGCTTGCCTCAACACTTGAACATTGGTGAGGTGGTGAATTTGATGGAGGGGAACCTGGGCACTGGCTGAAGTGGGTGACTTGTTTGACGTCTGGAGGCAAGGAAGGCGCCAGCCCAGATCCGCGAGTGGCAGACCAGGGAAACCGAGAGGACATGCAGACAGAGGAGCAGATTGTTGTGTGGCAGGATGGTACACTGAATGTCAAAAGTCGGAACGCTGAGAGGGAGGCGGCCAAGGCCCTTGTGATGGTGGTGGTAACAACGAGGGCATCTGAGGACTTAGCTACTTCATCAGGAAGTGGACTGCTGTGTATGCCTAGTGAGACTGCATGATGGCCGCCATGCAACGCAAGCGTCAAGGATGCATAAGCCCACTGTTGAGACCTCAGATGGCTGGACAGCTGATGCTGCCTGGGCCCTTGCATTGGGAGGAGTCAGCCTTGGAGGGGAAGTACCGATCCCAATGCTTCTGAGATATGTTACGTGGACGCTGAGGGCAGAGCAGATACAGTGAGCTGCTGGCCTTTTACAAACAACTTCTGCGATCCTCTGCTCTTGGTGTTTCTCTACAGTAGCCAGAACTTTGGACTACTGTCTCACACCCATGTTTTCCTTCCTTTATATACTTTTTACTTGTTTTTTGTACTTCCCGCTTGTTGTGGTGATTACAAGTAAAATAGGTTGAAAGGAGTGGCCACCGGGGGTGGCCACCGGGGGTCCTCTGAACCCTGCCTTTGCTTGCCTAACAGCTGTTGGTGTGGACTTAGAGTAGAGCCCCACACATAAGTGCATATGTGTCACTTGTATGCAAAGCTCCTGCTTAGGCTACTGTTGGGGTGTGTGTGGGGGGGGGGGGGGGGGGGGAGAGAAGAGGGGTGGTTCGTATGGCTGGGATGCGGTACAGGCCGACAGCCCCATAATGTTTTTTACGTAGAATGTGGGTGACATAAACAACTTTGTTAAGTGGTACAGAACACATACGTTCTCAGGCGACATAACATCTGCATTACATTCTTGCAAGAAACACATCTGTGGGATGAGGAGGCCCAAAAACTGGGCAAGAAGTCCTTCTCCACATACTTATGCCATGCGAGAGATGTCGCTTTTTGGGGTCCCATTTCGGATGACCTATTGCTAGGTGGGTGTGGAGTGCGGACATCTTTCTACAAGAGACACTGAACATCAGTAAGCTCTGCATGCTGAATATATATGCTCCCAACATGGATAACAGGCCGTTTTATGTCCTGGTCAGAGCCCTGCTACTACCTCTGCAGTGGGATGGAGACTTTAATCGTGTCCTAGATGGGCAGAAGGATAGACACCCTCCAAAAATGGGGACAAAGCTTCAGATGACTGCTGAGTTGAGGGACACTATGACACATCTTGATTGCATCTGGAGAGCCCAGCACCCCAAGCAGAGTCAGTATTCTTGCCACACATTAGTACATGACACCTACAGCAGAATGGATAAGTTCCTGGTGACAAGGTAGGAGGCATGACAGGTGGGAAAGACGTGGAACTTGGTGCGCTATCTCTAGCACCATTGCCCCTTGTTGCTGGAGTGGGGGAGGGAAGCATTGAGGTTTAGGGTGCCACTCTGGATACTCTGACGTGCTTTGTGATGAAGTATTCCAGGAGTGCTTAAGTGCAGCAATAGAGGGGTATTCTAAGTCGAACTGGGAGTCTGATGGTTCTAGGGAGTTTGGAATGGGACAACTTGAAGTGGAGACCTGTGGGGAGTGCCACTCCCAAGTCAGTGCCACCTGTCACCACTTAGAAGCAGATCTGGGGGATTGTGAGAAAGGACCAGGAGCAATGCAGCTCAAGCGCCCTGGGGCACAGCTGTGTAGACAACCTAGTGGTGGTGACTCAGAGGGCACTACGAGACAGCTGGGAACACCTAATTAACTTTACGAGACAGGAGGTTTGGCAGCACTTGCACCGTGGAGGCGAAAGACCAGGACAGATGCTAGCCTGGCTGCTGAATAGGGAACATCCCCATCCCCAGATATTGGGTCTTACAACACCATATGGAGGAACAGCGTTTACCAGGCCACTATTAATGCCCTGCATCAAAAGCCCCTAACAAATGTTTATAGAGATAACCCAGGTGGGTGTTGCAGGATTCCTGACCTAGGTGGGGGTGCCCACCTAACAGGTGAACAGTAAAAGCAATAAGAAGCAGAACTACAGGGAAAGGAACTGGAAGAGGTCCTGCAGTACATGCCAAAGAGCAGTGTTCAGTACCTAATGGTCTTCCGGTAGAGTTGTACCAACCATACAAGGCACAACTAATCCCGAAACTGCTAGGGACCCTCCAAGAGGAAAATCACAAGGGTGCTCTTCCTCAATCTATGTGTGAAGAGCTGTTTGTAATGATCCCAAATCCAGACCAGGACTCTAATGACCTGGGGTCATATAGCCTTTGTCAATGATAAATGTTGACACCAAAACCCTCCGAAAGCCCCTTCTACTAGGCTGTGAGGTGTGGTAACTCAATGGGTGCATGAGGACCAATGTGGAATGATCCCGGGTAGAGGCACGCACATGAATCTGTAGCACATGTTCCATGTCATGCACTTGGTCAGAGGGGAAGAATAGAAAGGGCTCTTGACATCAAAAGCATTTAACTCCCTGAGTTAGGAGTATCTGTGGGAAGTCATGCGTAGGATGGGCTTCAGTACCTTGTTTTTGCCCTGGGTGCAACTCATACGAAGCACGGTTGGCCAGAGTGCGTACTGGGAACATTGCACCTGACCCCAAATGGGTAGCAAATGGGACCAGGCAGGGATGCTCACTGCCCCCCTTGTTATTTGCTCTGGTAGTGTAGCCGCTAGCAATATAGCTTAGGACCCACATGGATGACTGGGGCATAAGAACTAGCCACAGAACACATGTTGTGTCCATGCAGGCAGATGATACCATTGTATACCTAAAACAGCCCAGGAAGGCAGATCCCCTTCTTATGCACATGATGGAAATGTTTTATATTGTATCTGGCATTAGGATAAGTAAACAGAAAACTATGGTATTCTCACTGGTGGTGCTTGTCAGCGTAGATCGGGAGGAATTCCCAGAGGTGGGAGTACCCTGGGAGGTGAATGTCCTTAGATACTTGGGGCTTCAGGTGGCTCATGCACCAGACGGGGAATACGAATACAATATGGGAGGTGTGGTGCAAGTACTGGAGCCCTTGATAGTCTTCTGGAACACCATGCTGTTATATGTTTTGGGGCGGGTGGCCCTGAGCAAAATGGTTCTACTCTCATGATGACTGCACGTGCTCCAAAATACTTTTTGTGCCATTCCCAGCACTACTTTTGTAGGACTCAATAGCTTTCTCATCCCACCGGTGTGGGTGGGGAACAGCTGTAGAGTGATACTGGAGGTCCTAAAGTTAGACAGAGGTAGACTGGGGGTCCCTGATCTGTTCCTCTAATATTTGGCAGGCTGCCTTCAGTATGTGGCACTCTGGTGTGAAGGGAGCTCTCTCCCACTGGGAGAAACGGCTGCAGGGGGGGTATAGTTGAGGAGTTGTTGCAACTTTTGAAGGGCATTCAGAACTCTGTAGAATGTCCACATATTGTGCAACAGGTAATAAATCCATGGGAAGTGGCGAAGCATAGAGTCCTCCGATGCTGCTGTCTATATGTAGGCAGGGTCTGCTTCAGCAGATGCACACAGTGATGGATAGATGTTTTCATATTGCTAAAACTGACCCAGGCTAAGGTGATATCAATATCAGGGAGATACCTTCAGCTCCTTTGTGGAAGCAAAGGGGCTCTTTAACCTTAGCCTGGGTCAATTTTAGCATGATCAAAAATCTCCCTAACAATCTGGGGATTGTGGCCTGACTTACCAGTGGAGCCGCAGGAATCCCGCTCCTACAGCTTATTCTAGACACATGCTCCAGCAGCGGTATGACCTTGCACCTCTATGTGTTGCTCAATGGCACGATAAGGGCACAACAGCTATGGGAAGACCACTTAGTTGACCCACTGAAGTGGGACAGAGCCTGTGCACAAGTAAAGGAGGTGTCAAGTAATGCCAGATTCAAATTGACACAGTTCCACTTCTTGCACTGCACATACCTCACTCCCCAGATACTACACAGACTCTTCCCTGCACATCATGGGGGATGTCCGAGATGCAACACTATCCTGCAGCATTTCTACATATGACCGGGACCTGCCCAGTGCTTGGGGGGTTACTGGCGCTCAGTGGTGGAGGCACTTGGGGGGGATTAATGCCACCAACCTAGAGGTCAGACCCAGACACTACCTAATTTGTCTACTCCCAGCCCGAGGGCTGCTGCGAAGATCTGTACTCACTTTGCATCTCCGGGGCTTCTGCTAGAGAGAAGGTGCATAGCGATACACTAGACCGTGCCTGTGCCGCCACTGATAGGCAAATGGAGGGAGGATCTGCAAGAATGGGCCTTAGAAAAAGAGGTTACGCATGATTAGAACAGATGAAAATGCTGAGCGAGACTTGGAGTGGTGGGAACAGATCGTTATCCAACTAAATGCCCCTATGGGGGACGATGTGCTCTCACTGGAGGGCCGGATTGGACCATCAGGATCTGTTACTTGAGGTTTGACTTTGCAGTACCCACAGGCGGTGGAAGGGAGAGAACAGAGAGAATGTGTGAGAGGGAGTGTACTGGGCAGGGAACCATGAGGTGGGCCACACAGGTGAGTCCACATATTAAATTAGGAATATTTTGGAGGGTCCCATGCTCCATTTTCACAAATGGAGAGATTAGCTGAGGACCAGTGCATTCTGATGAGTGACTGCACCTGATGCCGTACCCAAATAGTCCGGATTTGCCTAATCTGTCATGGCTGCCAATGATTTGTTAAGTACTTTTAATATTGTTTTTTCACTGCCTTCGTTTGATGAAGGTCATGCTTGTTAAATATAATTAAAGTTATAATTAAAAAAAACACTGGAACATTCTTTCACCTGCACTGGAAATTACTGCCTTTCTACGAATAAGCAGGAAACCTCTCAAGAAACACCCCATTGTTCAGGAAGAGACACTGCTAGGACGTGTTGGCCCTGCCATGGCTAATAACCGTCTACTTAATCTCTCGTGAACATTATATTTTAATTTAGGACTTATAATGGTGTGCCACTGACTGTTACAATCTATTCCATCCTTTTAAACATTCAAGATTTATACTAACTGCCTTATTCATGTATAATGCAATGCTAAATACTGTAAGAAATTCCCCCCCAAGGTGCTCAATTGTTGTCCAATAGGATAAGATTTTCTTAAGGGTGAATTATTATTCATAGACTTGAAGCTCTATCTTAATACAAAACGGGTAGTATCTTGCCAATTACAGCGCAACTGCGTCTGTCAGCTATGGATACATGCTTTTTGCTTATATTACGACATATGCATTACCACACACACAGCCATGTCTCTTTCACTGACATGTACGAATTGTAATTATAGAGCGCTTACTACTCCTGCCGAGGTGTCCAATGTTTTTTGTGTAATGAGTTTAACCAACAGAAGGGAGACACCAAGATGTGGTATTGGTAAAAGGGGAATATATCTCAAACTGGGCTACCAGAAACGTTCCATTACCCTACTCCAACATCTTGAAGTTCTCTTATTCACACACTGCATAAATTCAACAAAAGGAGAAATTGTTGGAAGGGAGATGGGGGTAGTGGAAGAGAGGCAGCCGTGGCCAGGAAACGACTTATGAAACTCAGAAACTAGTCCTGTACTTTAGGGCCTCACTAAGTAATGTCACAGGATGATGCATTTATAGATTAGTGCTTGGAGAATGTGCTTTGGGTGTCCTACATAATTGCACTGCTTATTTCACGAAAAAGTGCTTGCCTGAAGAATGCCACTTGGCACCATCTCGGCTCTGAAGGGGAATCAACTGTAAGTGACTGCAATAGTACAGTGGTTTTTAACCTTTTAACTTCTGTGGGCCCCAACTCAGTTATTAGAGGAATCCGGGGACTGTCCCCCATTGAATCATTATTAGAATCCGAGGTCACCGAGTGAGTCGTTACTGGAACCCAGGAAGTCGTGACTAAGCAGTTTCGTGATTTGAACCTCAGAACAAACACAATTACAGAAATAACAATCCATCAAACTATTACACAAATGGTGAAGCATTGTGTTAATTTCACAAACATATATAAAAACAGCCGACTCATTATCTAATCTATATTCTGTTAAATGCACTTGAACTGCTCCCAAGAATTATTCTGAGGATACCAACTTCTTTTTTAGTCTCCAATTTCAGATTTCTTCGCATTTATTTAACGTTTAAAACTGTTCAATTTTACATTGTGCTTCTATATTTATATACGCTTTACTTATCTGTTAATATTTTCTTTTGTAAGCAGTTGCGGGCCGTTTGAGTAGGTGCTGCATACCTCCAGGATGTTCATAGACCACAGATTAAGAACCAGTGCAGTATTCTGAGCGAAGATTTGACATGAAATAATTATTTTATGTAATCATACTGATGCAATAACATGAGAAATGCTTGAAAGGAAAAATAAATGTTGACATGAAAAGTGTGCCTGTTTAGTGACCGCAATCAGAGTGAAAGGCCTTGACATATTTTTTTTTAAATGTGTTAACTCAGTGATAAAAGAAAAAATATGCTGTCTCTTTAGGAACATGTGCTTTGAAAAATAAATGTCGAAATGATACAAGTAATTCTTGAGTTTTCTGTGGTGTCTTTTGGCAGAACAAGGCCAGAGCTCATATGAAAGCCTGTCAAAAGGAACTGAAGGTATTTGTTCTCTGTTGTGTGTCAAGCAAGCAAGGGCACGGCAATCTGCCTGCCAGGCAAAGCTAAAGTACCAAATATAACAAAAATGTGAAGAATTACAAGCTTCCTTTGTCTTAATCATGACTTTATTCTGTGTTTCTACTGAAGGAATGCGTTTCTCTGGAGGGGAAGATCTGATTTGGGAAAATGTTTCTACTCCTTCCTGACTATCGTCAGTCTGGCAGCAGGTGCATTCTGAAATGTGTTGAACAAAAGACCTTCACAAAACAGTGCAGAAAGGACCCCAGAGATAATAATTTATATCGTTTGGGCTTATGCAAAAAGAGTGAGGCAGAGAAATACAGAACATTTAAGCTAACAGTGTAACCTTTTCTGATGTGTTGATGTCCTGTGATTACATGACTTATGTACATATGAAGTTTTCAGCCAATCATAGAAGTTTAGCAAGTTTAATTTAATGTTTGTGAATCAGACATTGGCATGTATTCATTGCCTCCTAGTTTCCAGAGACTTTACTTCTCATTTCTTATGATCTGTCACTTTGACCTTTCATGCTTCAACCAGTCTACTGACATTCTGGTATTTTTATTGTTTGAATTATTTTTCATGCTCCATGCAATAACGCTGGTACTTGCTTCAGCACTTAGTGCTTAGAGCCTATAATGCTTTGCTGCCTGATGGTTCAGAGAATGTAGAGCCAACATTTCTGAATTGTCAACCCTTTCACTGCCCCTGTCCTGATGCCGAGGTTCCCCTGATGAAGTTGTAACCCAATTGCTGTTTACCTTAAGGAGAGGTAAATGTATGAATCCCATGTATTGTATTTGTCTTTTTGTTTTACAGTACCAGCTGCTACTATTTCAAATTCTGCTGCTGGTTTTGATAGCGCCATAGCTAGGTGTTTTCTAAATTAATTTTAGTAAAACTTTTGCATCATGCCCAAAATGCTAATGCTAATGTAAGGGCTGGCAAGGTGTTTTTCTCTATGCCTATGATTTGACATTGTTTATTTACTGAATCAAATGTATACTATCCCTCTTACACAGATATTCATGTTATTGATTTGTGTTCTAACTATTGAGTTCATTGTTTTATTTTCTCTGTTTAAACCAAGATTCTTCAGCCCAATCTGTCAGCCTGTGATGCTACTTTATTTGTACCAGTTGGTGTTGAGAATCATTTTTGTGACCTTAGCACTGTTAAACTTGGGAAATAAATATATTAACTGATACTAAAGGGTGTGGTTATTCATGGCCAAATGGGTCATGGTGCATCATATACTGATTCTTTGATGATTACTAATATTGTTTAATTTGTTGTTTTATGTGTCAATAATCAATATGTCAATCAATGTGGTAATCACTATAATCTAAACAAGTCAAAAGGTTCATCGACCTAAGGCAGAGTCCAATCACTAACTATTATGAAATAAAAAGATGAGACAAGGATCTGGGCTGCAACAGCAGTACACACAATCTGATAACAGTGGTTTTCAAAGTTGCTTTTGTTACGTCTAGGCCTCTGCATATGACAAAAAGCCACCAACGGGGATGCAAGTCCATGTCGAAAAATTCAACGAAGAGAGTGGCTAATGTCGTTGTTGGGTAACACTTCCTCATCAGAGGAAAAGAGAGGATGTGAGAAAAAGAGGAAAGATTAATGTATTCTGTTAAAGGAAATTGAGTTAAAAACTTTAGGACGAACGAGAAGTGTGTTCTTGGGATTCACATTCACATTTACATAAGGTTTGCATCTCACTTACACCACTTGCTGGTGTAATAAAGTATCTTACTGCACAATTTTAAAATAATATAGCCAAAAACTTTACATATATGAGTACTGGCCTTTCTCTTTCATTCATTCATTCATTTCCTTTATTCATTTCTCATTCTTTCATTCTTTAATTCTATTTCTTGGTCATCCATTCTCTTATTTTTCTTTCTTCCTTTGATATCCTTTCTTTCCTTTTCCCATTATACTTTAATTTCTTCTTTCTATCGTTTAATACAGTTATATTCACGTGCACTGATCTAAGTTTATTGGTTGTTCAGGCAAACTTAAATAATAAGTGTCACAGTACATAGTCTTGCATATACAATAATATGTAAATATTGCAAGCTGACATGTTTCGTTCCCATAGGGAGAATTTTTTCAATACTAGAAATTGTAAATAGTTGGAGTAATTTATTACATTTGTAAAGTGGCTGTTGACTTGGTTACATTGACACAATGGGCTACAATGTAATATATACTCAAAAAAGGCAATAGTATCAAATAAATCCAGTCCTGAGAGCGAACCAGTTTATTCTTTCTAAGTCCATGATCATCAAAGGTTAAGGGCTTGACCTGATTTAGATACTGGAGGATGGGTTACTCCAGCACAACGGTGACAGATAACCTGTACACCGAAATTTAAATACCATTTTTTCCTATGGGATTTGATTTCGGTGGATGAGATATCGATCACTGTTGTGACTGAGTAACCCATCTGCCAATATCTAAATCAGGTCCTATGTTCACTTATGTGAACAATGCTTAGTTACAAAAAAGAGACTTTTAATGTGTTAAACACTTGAGCCCAACAAAGGCTGCCAGTTGTTCAAAAAACGGGAAAGAGAAGATGATCTTGATCTTAATGCTATACACAAGGATAAACAGGAACAACAGTGAAAAAGAGCCCAGCCAACAAGGATAAAGTAAAAAGTACTCTGTAGGATGGGACACAAAAGGTACTTTGCAATAAGCAGCAGGGTTAGTCAATGGGGAAGGTTGAGTGCCGCTTACTGAGGTGGATTTGTGTACAGAAACAAAAGTTGCCCTAAAGCAGGACAAAGATAAAAAAAAAATCAACAAAAAAAAAATCAGACTGTTCTAAAAATATGAAGCACGATTAATAATAATCGAAATGTACATGGTACTGAGAGATAAGGCTATCTAAACTACACCAAGATCCCAGTAAGTAAGTGTATTCAAATAAAAGCGGAACCTTGGTATTGTTAAGTTGGCATAGTGATCTAATATGTCCAGCAATTTAAATGCTTAGTGTTGTAGCAACGCAGACAGTCATGCAAGGAGCACAAATAAGTGAAATCAATGTATTATAAAAGGTAAATGGCAAGAGTATAGTATTAGGACTAGCTGTCACAAGTAAATACAAAATGAAGCCTACCTGATATTTGTAACAATTGCATATCTCACGTGAACAATAAGTGGGGACACCGGTAGTTGCTGCCAGCTGTGCAGGACAAGGCCTGCAAGCCCCAGGGGACACTGCTTGTTTTGACGAGGGTCTTTTGACCTGTGAAAACACTCTTAAGCGCCTACCACCGTAGCGTTGGACGCTGGTAGCTGCTGACAGCTGTTCAGGAGGGTGACTGCCTGCCCCAGGAGACACTGATTGTCAGGTGGAGGGGCTTGTGAACTGTGAAAGTGCTATTAAGAGCATTTACAACACATTGGCGTAGGGTTGCTGGTAGCTGCTGTCAGTTGTGCGGGAGAGGGCCTGCATGCCACAGGAGACAGTGCTTGCCAGAAGGAGGGGCTTGTGACCAGTGAAGGCACTCTTAATTGTGGCTACACCGCTGCATCGCTAGCAAGAGGCTGTGCCACCCTGCTTGGCTCTAGTGTTGGATACTCTGCATCTGCCTCAGGTAATCCGTTCAACTGTTAGATTTGGTTGATGACATTGGTTCTATACACTGTTTAAGAATCCTGTCACTTTTGCAAAACAACCTGAAACTATAGAGAAGCGGAAAGTCACCCCTACGGTGCCCCAAATTCACTGCCATGTAACTATGGACAGTTTTCTTCCCCACTCTGTCAGCATTAATCCAAGGAAACTGAATTAGCTGAATGACGTCTATTGCTTTCAGTAGATGAAGCAGCCCCATCTTTGCCTGCGCCATCACCTTTACTGTTGACCAACAATGGTGATATAGTGTAAATATTAGTGCTGTCCCTCGGGCCACTAAAGTCATTAGATTGGGACAAGTTTAATTTTATAAATGTTAAGAGTGGAAAAACCTAATGTATAAAGCTGCACTGACACACATTTTAAATGTGCATTTATTTCTATTTCAAAGTTTGACATAGGTGCCTTTTTAATTAAAACCATACGCTAGAAGGTTAAAGTTGATGTTAAAATGTAATTCAGACTGTAAACTAACAACATATATTGAAATTAAATTAGATTTCTTGTTTAATTAAAGATTAATGACTGAAAATATGTGCAA
The DNA here is from genome assembly GCF_031143425.1 of Pleurodeles waltl. NCBI lineage: Eukaryota > Metazoa > Chordata > Amphibia > Caudata > Salamandridae > Pleurodeles > Pleurodeles waltl. The sequence goes on from NC_090445.1 coordinate 1,463,879,301, forward strand.
GTGAAAGAAATGCAGTTGTCTATTATACCTAATGTAATGCAATAACAAAGCTTTTCTATTTAAATGAAATGTTTTACTTATATTGATATAATATTAATTATGAATTTTTAAGTTTGCATATTAAATGTTTTACAAAAAAAAAAGGTATTAAATCAAATGCATTTTATATTTCTCTTGTGTTAGCATAAGTAAGGCCTACAGAGCTTGTATTTTGCAGTCATGTAAAAGTGTTGCAGTATTATTTCACAATGTGAAGTCTCCTTTCAGATTTCATTCTCATGAGAAGCAAAATCCTTTCAAATTCAGTGTAAGAATCGGACCATTTGACCTTGGAAATCTTGTAGTGCAGGAATATGTACTGAGATTGTATACATTTGTTTCAAACCTGCTTTGAGTCACACGGAAATGAGATGTTCCTATTACTGACTCCTGACCCAATTGGAGCTGTTCTGGACACAGTGCAGTTTCAGGCCTATCTTCCTGAAAAGTGAGTCCAAGATATTCAGGCTATTATTCTGATGTTTTAGCCTCTATCCTGGATTTCGGTGAGAATGACTCTGAGGCTGCGGGGCCTCATGGCCTCCTGCATCCTGCTAGTGACACATGCCACATGGCATATGCGGGCTCTGAAGTGGGACTTGAAGTTCCAGTGGGCGCAGCATCAGGGGATTCTCTCCGACATGGTCCAGATCTCGGAGGGGATTATGAAAGATCTGCAGTGGTGGCTTTCGAATCAGGATTGGGTTATTGGCATATCCCTCCCCCTTCCCCAACCAGATCTCACAGTCATGACAGACGGGTTACTCCTGGGATAAGGTGGCCACATGGAAGAAGGGGAGATCAAAGGTCTCTAGTCTCCGGCAGAGTCTGGACTCCACATCAATCTTCTGGAGCTCTGTGCGATCAGGCTTGCATTGAAAGCATTGCTTCTCTCTCTCTCAAAGGGAATCTGGTGCAGGTGTACACGGACAACACTACCGCCATGTGGTACTGCAACAAACAGGGACGAGTAGGGTCCTGGACCCTTTTTCCAAGAGGCTCTACGCCTCTGGACATGGCTGGCACATCAGGGCATTACCCTGGTGTAGACTCTCTGCTCACCAGAGCAGACGAACTCAGCCATCGATGCAGCCGATCACGAATCTCCATCCAGAGGTGGCACAGTGGGGAGAGCTTTGGTTAGATCTGTTCGCCTTCGTACAGAACGCATAATGTCAGCTGTTTTGCATGTTGGAGTTCCTAAGGCAGCACTCGTTTGACAACACTTTTCATCTCGGGTGGAACTCAGGCCTCCTTTACGCCTTCCCGCCTATACCACTTCTGTCCAGAGTTCTGAAGATCAAGAACACCCAGGCCCAAGTAATCCTTGTAGCTCCGGACTAGGCATGGTATCCAGAGCTATTGAGCATGGCCACAGATCCTTCAGTAAGACTGCTTCTTTGGGAGGATATTCTGTTGCAGCAAAAGGGGACGATCCTATACCCAGAACCTGTCCAATCTTCACCTTCTTGCGTGGAGATTGAGCTGCAGCAGTTGACAGCTTTTGACCTTCCACCCAAAGTCTGTGATGTTATCTTGGAAGCCAGGCCTCTCTCCACCAAAACGGTATATGCCTGTAGCTGGCATAAATTTGTGGCATGGTGTACCAACAAGTCTGTTGATCAACTCTCTGCTCCTCTCCGTGAGGTTCTTTTGTTCATCCGCTCTTTAGCTCAGCAGGGCTTTGCTTTTGGCACTCTTAAAGGTTACTTATCGACTATCTCCGCTTTTCTTGGATTGCCAGAACAGCTTTCTCTTTTTAAGTCTCCTATTGTGGGTAGATTCCTCAAGGGGCTCACCCATTTGTTTCCGCGCACTCCGTTTATCATGTCTCAGTAGGACCTCAATCTTGTTCTTACTTATTTGATGCGTGCTCCCTTCGAGCCATTACACTATTGTCCTTTGCAGCTCCTTACTCTTAAAACTGCATTTCTTGTTGCCATCACCTCTGCTTGCAGAGTGAGTGAACTTCATTCTCTTTCTTCAGAGAGCCCATTTTTGTCTATTTTCCCTGACAAAGTGGTGCTTTGTCTGGGTGCCTCCTTCGTTCCCAAAGTAGTCACATCTTTTCATTTAGGCCAATCCATCAGTTTTCTTACTTTTTTCTGCACCCCCACATCCTTCTCATGAAGAGGAGAGACTTCACTGCCTGGATCCAAAGAGTGTTGGCATTCTACCTCAATCGTACCAAAGATTTCTGGGTGAACAATCAACTCTTAGTTGGATGTGGGTGCGAAGAAAAGGAAGGTGGTGCAAAAGCATACCATCTCGTGATGGGTACTACTTTGCATCAAAATGTGCTTCGCTTCGGCTAAAAAGCAAACCACTGAGGGCTTGCACATTCACTACACCAGACTAACTGCTGCTACAACAGAGTTAGCATGAGGAGTTCCTGTCCTGTCCTGGATATCTGTCAAGCAGCAATGTGGGCATCCCTGCACAAGTTTACAAACCATTACTGTCTGGACAGTTAGGTCCGCAGGGACGGCTACACTGGTCGCTCAGTCCTGCAGGACTTCCTATTATGATCTTGGTTCGCAGCCCACCACCGAGGATGGTATTGCTTGGGTATCTATTCGACGGGAAGGATTCTGCAACTAGAAGTCTCTATCAGATGAAGAAGTTACTTACCTTCAGTAAAAATATATATGGTAGAGGCATATTCTAGTTGCAGATTCCTTACCTACCCACTCATCTGCCTCGCTTTCAAACTGATTTCTATGGTCAGGGATTCCCCTTTCGGGCCTTAGTTTCAGTGCATCTTTTTTGGTGTTCCTCAATCACCGCGCTTTGGTGTGAGAAGTCGTGAAAAGAAGCAGACGACATTACACCAAGGTGGTGCCTATAACCGACCCCAATGCCATTACGGTGATCACAACGCCAATGACAGATGTGGAGTCAACCAACGACACCTGATGGCGCGCAAGGGTACTGCTCAAAGAAAAATCTCCGGATTCAGTCTGAAGCCTGGAGAAATTCCAATGTAAGGAATCTGTGACTTGAATATCTCTAGATAAATCGTTACCGAAGGTAAGTAACTTGTTCATCAAGCATATATATCAAATGTTCTTTGTTTGGTATTAGTAGTGTTGCAGGGTTGGCGCGAATAACTACGCAAGAATCCTCTGGTACACAGGTAAGGGTTCTTTTATTGGTTGATCATAGTGATAGTTTATAATGGATGGCTTTCTTTTGTTGTTCTTTCGGTATCCGTGTGTATTGTCCAGGTAGTGGTTCACAGTCTTTTCCTTGTTTCATTCCGTTTCTTCAGGTTTCTCTGGAAGCACATGTGGAGAGAAGAAGAATAGTCTCGGTAAGTGCTTATGATTTTCCCCTTGGTTCACTGTTTCTGGCTTTCCCTTTTTCAGCTGTCGTCTCTTTCTTGTCTCTTTTCCTCTCTCTCTCTCTCTGCACCTCTCCTGTACTTTCCCTCTCTGTCAGGAGGTTGCCTTTACTTTGTCTCTCTGTCTTCTTTTCTTTACACCTTAGTGTTCTCTTCTTTGTCTTTCTATCGCATTTTTTTGTTACTTCTCATTATCCTTTTCTAGTAGTTACTGCAACCCTTGTTACCGTGCTCTACACAACCCCTTCTTGTAGTCCCCTCACCTTACCCGTGTCCTTTCCCCTCTTAGTGCATTCCCCTTCAATCCTTTTTATCATTCCCCCACCTGTCCTCCCTACCCCTGCCCAGGCCACTTCCACGCACCTGAATACCGCTTCCCGGAGTCCGGTCCTTCTGTCCCCGAATGGGACAAACAGCGTCCTGGTCTCTCCACTCCTCCGTCCCCGATTGGGACGTACAGCTCCTTGGTGTCCCCGGTTCTCCCGTCCCCGATTGGGACGTACGGCTCCTTGGTCTCTCCGGTTCTCCCGTCCCCGATTGGGACGTACGACTCCTTGGTCTCTCCGGTTCTTCCACTCACATCCTCGTCCACTCCTCCGTTTTCCTCCTTGTTTGCCTCTCTCTCCTGAAAGCCAGATGCCGGGCTTCTTGAACTTCAGTCTTCCCGCCGTGACCTGCGTACGGCGCCCGGATTGGTGGGATTCCTGATGACTTCCGGATCATTATGGGTAGCACCAGCACCAGTAGGGGTATTGTGCGGGCCGGCCCAGACTGGCCCATCACAGACACTCCCCCTAGAGAGCGGCAGTAGATGACGCTCAGGATCCGGATAGCGGGATAAGAAATCAGCATTCGTCATTTGGTTGCCTGGTGAGTGTATGATCTGAAAGGAGAAAAGTTGTACTGAACGAAACCACTGCAGGACACAAGAATTAGTATCCTTGTTGCGCGCGAGCCATGTGAGTGGCGCGTGATCCGTGACAAGGGTAAATGTCCGACCAGTGAGATAGTACCGTAGCGACTCTTTTTCGTCCGTATCAGCTGGTCAACTAGCTTTGTTCGACCAGGTTGTTCAGTCATAGAGAAGTATCGTGATGTCTTTTCCAGAGTGAGTTGTCCCTGATAAGGTTCTGTGAGGGTAGAATTTGTCTGGGGAAAAGGACACTCAGTAGAGTGATTTGTGGGAAAAGAAGAATATTGTATTTCGTCCGTGGCCACATTTGTAATATATTGAATGGGTTGTTCGCCCGTTGGTTTCTGCCATTTCTTGAGGAGGTTTATATGGTATATCTGTTCTCTACCTTGTCCGAGGGGAAGGGCCAATTCATATGTGATGGGATTAATTTGCTCAATAACCTCGTACGGACCTTGCCACGGGGCCAGTAACTTGTTTTCACAACTGGGAAGTAGGATTAAGGCGTTGTCTCCTATTTTTAGACTGCGGAACACGCTTTTAGCATCATACCATTGTTTCTATTTGCTTTGGGATTCTCATACGGTGCTGTGGGCTTCTTCCCACACTTTATGGAGATTGTCCTTCAACTCATGTGTATATGTCAAGAGGTCTTTCGCCTCTTCCTCTGTTTCTTCCCACTGTTCGGCCAACATTTCGAGAAGAGTCCGAGGTTGTCGTCCGAACGATAATTCGTATGGACTATGCCCTAGGGAGGTCTGAACGTGTGTGCGAATAGCGTACAACACTAGAGGCAATTTTTTTCTCCAATCTTTACCTCCTTCGGAAATACTCTTCCTGAGTAGAGATTTTATTGTCCTGTTATACCTCTCCACTAAACCATCCGTTTGAGGGTGGTACACCGATGTTCTGATCTGCTCCACCCCCTGTGTTTTACTCACTTCTGCCATGAGTCTGGACATAAAAGGGGTCCCCCGATCGGTTAGTATTTCTTTGGGGAAGCCCACCCTGGAAAAGAAATCAATCATTGCTTGTGCAATGGCTTTAGTGTGCATGCTAGGAAGGGGAATGGCTTCTGGATAACGGGTGGCATAGTCCACTAATACCAAGATGTATTGACGGCCCCGAATGGAAGGAGTAAGGGGTCCAATGATATCCATGCCTACTCTTGAAAAAGGGGTCTCTATGACTGGCATGGGCTGGAGCGGAGCTAGTTGGTGTGGAGATGGGTTAAATAATTGACATTTTGGACAGTCAGAACAGTGTTTACGTATGTCCCTGAAAACTCCGGGCCAAATAAACGCCGGAGTACTGCCTCCTCTGTTTTTTCACTTCCAAGATGTCCCTCCCCATTATCCTCATGTGCTAGATGTAAGACCTGCTGTCGGTGACTCCTGGGAACTACCAATTGTTTATGCCGCCCTTCCTCCGTATTCGGTGTTCTATATAAGAGGTGGTTTTGTATTAGAAATGCGGACCTACTGCATGCTCTTCCGGGTTCAAGGCTTGTTGCCATGCGTTTTCCAGGGAGGGGTAGTCTCGTTGACTCTGCCGGAACTCCCCTGGAATGGTACACACCCTACTTGCTACTTCTGGATTAGTCACTGGCAGAGTATTCTGGTTTTGGGTATAGTGTTGCCGCTGGACCCTTTTTTGCCGTTTACTGAGAGCTACCTATGGTGGTTCGACTTACTCCCTCGCCTGCCCCGAAGGGTACTTCCTCCCACCAAGCCTTAAGGGTGTGCTCCTGACCTTCTTTGGTTAATAGGGTGGAAAAGTCCTTATAATCAGTTCTGATGATGATATCTTCCTCCAGGTGAGGAAGTACTCCTACTCTTAGGGTCTCATTCTCTTCTCTCCACTTCAGGTGTACTATAGCCACCGGGTAGTATCTTTGATCCCCATGTACACATGCAATTAATACTTGTGCCTGGGGTATTTCTTGCCCGTGTACTACTAACTCCTGTCGTATTATACTCTGGCTACACCCAGAATCGATCAACGCTGTCCTTTCAACGCCATTGAGGATGAGATGGAGAGTATAAGTAGGTTTGTCTCCACCTGCCCAGAAGACTCTCCCTTTCGCTACTCCAATCTCCATGGGTTCCTCAGTATCTTTTTTATGGGGGCAATATCTAGCAATATGACCCCATTCGGAGCAGTGGTAACACTGAGGACCTGTGGTCGGGTAGTTGGTGTTTGAGAGTGTGGTAGGTAGGGTACGTTCCGGGCCATGTAATAACAAGGGCCTTTGGGATGTTCCTCTCCCTACAGTCGGGCGCACAGAAGAAGGGGCTGGATGTCTGCTGGAGGTGGCCCTGAAGTCAGGGCCCCTGTGATACGCACAAGCGAGATCTATGGCTGTTTCATTAGTCAGGCCCGGGTGTTGTCTAACCCAGTTACGGGTGTTACTGGGTAACGCATCCAAATACTGTTCCAAAACTATTGTATTGATCATTTCTTCTCGAGTTTTCTCGGTCAGATGCAACCATCTCCCTGCAGCATGCTGAACCCTATATTAGAGGGTGCGAGGATTCTCTTCCTGTTGCGACTTGGTTTGGGGGAACCTGGAACGATAGCTTTCACTGTCCAGCCCTACCCGTTCCAATATATTTATTTATTAAGTTCATTCGGTCTAGAAATCTAGACCATTTAAAATAATAATAACAATCATACTTAAAAAGGGATGTAATAAAAACATGGTAACAATGTAAAACCAATAGACATCAAAACAGTGTAACAAAAAGAATAACAAAACAAAGCATTTCATCAAATATATAAATACAATAAAATAAAACTTGAATAAATATAGTAAAAAAGGGGACAGGGCTAAAAACTGAAGTATAAGACTTTTTTGTCTGGAGGACCAGTATGCACAACCAAAAGACAAAAAAGACAAAAGATAGTCTGATTGGACTAAAAGACGACATAATCAGAGTACCAATCAAAGAAAACAACAGGATAACTATATGAGAAGGCTATATGGGCTTGTGCAGTCTTGGTAGTCATAGGGAAAGCAACAAATTCATAATGGAAATTTCCAACTAAAAACAATACAAAAAGGATAAAAAAAGAAGATTAAAATCCTTCTGAAAACAAATATAGAAATGGCTCAGGAGCCTTTGGATGCTATGAACTTGCGACGGATGTACCAAGCCTCCGATAAATATTTGGTAACTGGAATGGCAACCCTGGGAGAAGAATCATACGTACAGATTCTAATGGCTGTTACTCTGTCCTGAAATGACATGTTTTTACAGAGGGGAATAATCCACCTCTTTCTTGGTGTCTTGTACAAAGGGCAGAAGAATAATACATGCTCTGATGTTTCTTTGCAAAGTTGACAGAAGGTACACCTATCATTTGTAGCGATGTTAGATGGCCAATGGGCCGTAAAACCATTGGTAGGCAATGTGCCATATCTTAACTGCAGGTATAGAGCACGGGCATACGGAGGGATAGGGAGGTTCAGGAAAATCTCAGCCCAGGGTTCATGCTTAATTTGGAGAAAATCCATAGTTAACCTACCCGCCCTCTTTTGGTGCAGGGAATCTTCGTTAACTTTCTCCCAATATCTGTTCGTAACAAATCTCCTAGCCTTGTCAGGGATTTGATCCGGGTGATTCCAATAATGGGGAAGACCCATTTTGTCCCAGGCAGTTTTCATCTCTTTCAGCCAAGGGATTCTCTCCAGTGCCTTAGGGGCGGCTATCAACTCTCTTACAGCCAGCCTATATGGTTCTAGTTCAGCAGATTTCCATAGACGAATCCAGTAGGAAAGGGGTCTTAAGGCCGCTATAGTTTTAATGCCATTTAGACCAAGGTCAAGCCTTAAAGGGGTCATTGGTGTACCCGTACCTAGCCTGGACACCTGCCTAAGGAAGATATTTTCCTTAGTTTGCAGAATGTCCAGGTTTTTGTGGGACCCCCAAAGTTCCGCTCCATATAGGGCTGCTGCTCTGATTTGAACATTATAAATCTCCGCAAGAATGTTCAGAGGGGGGCTCGGTGCCTTTCTAGATCTGCGGACTAAGGCCCCACCTCTTTGGCTTATGATCAGAGCCCCCTTGTCAATAGCTGCCTTCCATTTACCCGATGTAGATAGTCTGAAACCCAAATAATCAAACTCTTCAACTTTCTCCAATGGGGTCGAATTCATCTCAATATTAGTACGCAGTCGTTTTTTAGAGGTAGTGAATATCATAAATTTAGTTTTCTTAATATTTACATCTAAACCATAATCACTACAGTAAGCACAGAACTGGTTAATTAGGTGTTGAATTCCCATTGGTGATTTTGATAGTAGGATCGTATCATCTGCATAAAGCAGGCAGGGGATTTTTTTCCCACCTAGTTTTGGAGAATCATTTATGCAGTTCTCTAGGTAGTGGATGCAATTATTGATGTAGAGCAGAAAAAGAGTGGGTGCCAGAACACAACCTTGTCTAACTCCTTTTTTGATAGCTACAGGGTCAGTCAGCTCGCCCCCTTGACCACACCTGATTTGGGCAAAGGTATTTTGGTGCAACTGGACTATGAGTTTCAGGAGGCCAAATGGCACTCCCATGTTTAATAATGTTGACCACAGCAGATTCCTGGGGATCAGGTCAAATGCAGCTCTTAGGTCTATAAAGACCACGTAAAGGTTGCCCCCCCCAGGTCAACATTCTTCCATTTTATTGACATAAATCTTAGAGCTTGGTCAACTGTGCTCACAGCGGGTCTGAAGCCCGCTTGTAAATCAGAAAGGGCTTTAGACTCACTAATCCATTCCTCAAGGTGGGACAGAAGATGTTTAGCATAAATTTTTTGGAAGTTATCGAGGAGACTAATTGGACGGTAGTTAGCCGGAATGTTTGGATTTCCTTTTTTGAAGATCGGTACAATTTCTGCCCCTTTCCAAGTAGATGGAACTGGAGCGCCTGCTGCAATAGTATTGCAGATAAAATTGAGGTAGGGAGCCCATATATCAGGTCTAGATTTATATAGATCACCTGGAATTTTATCTGGGCCAGGCGCCTTCCCCCATTTCAGGGAGTCTATTGCAGCTCTAGTTTCGGAAAGAGAAAAAGAAATTGGAATGATCTCTTGGTTTGATGAATCATTGGGGGGCCACAGAGAAACATCTGGTGGACCACCATAAAGTTGCCCAAAATGCTCTACCCAAGTTGCTGAGAGGATTGTAGAGCCAGGCGCGGCTGGAGAGTCACTGTCATTATCAGCTATTAGTTTCCAAAACTTGGAAGTATTATTAGATGAGGCTGAAACCAGGATAGTGGCCCATCTGGCTTCCTCCCAACTTCTGCGTGCCTTTGAACATTCCTTCTTATAAGCGGCCCTGGCTATTCTCAACGTCGCAGCATGGCCTTCTTTAATTGCATCCAGGAGAGCTAGTTGTGCTGATCTGCAGGAATTATTGAACCAAGGGGCATTGTGTTTTTTATTGGAATTGTTAACAGACTCTTTTGTAAAAAATTGTTTTAAAGATTGGAACAGATCAGTGTGGGCTGTAAGAAGGCTATCGCCCTCCTCGGACTCATCTAACCGGATCATACACTCCATTTGATTCACGAGCAAACTGTAGATAGATGCTAAATGATTAGGGGAGGAGATAACAGATTCCCATTTTAGATTGCGTCTATTATTGGTTAGGGCCAGTTGGGACACGTTGGACCTAGAGTGAGGCACTATAAACGAAGGAAAAAGACCTCTGGTTGATAGAATCAGGGGATCGTGGTCGCTCACAGGCTGCTCATCTACCCTCATATCTACCATGTAACACCAAAGACGGATATCAAGAAGTATGTAGTCAATGCGACTGCTATGTACTCCGCGCCTAAAAGTGGGTCGCAAAATAGCATCCGAGTGTGAGCGGCCATTACAGGCTCGGAGGCCATGAGCTAGTGCGATGTCAGCCAAAAAGCGAGCAGATTTGTTCAATCTTGGTTTTTTGTTGGAGACTAACTGGGGGATGCCCCAATGGGCATCCTCTTCTTTACAGATTCCTTGGACTAAAGGATTAGGTTCGAAGGTAACATTAAAATCTCCACCAATTAAAACAAAAGAGGGGGAATTACTTTTAAGAACATAGTCCAAGTTTGAGAGAACGTCAGACTCAGAGTGGGGACTCACATGCCTGTTATAGATATTAATTAAAAGGAGGGGTTTTTCTTCAGAAATCATTAACAATAGGGCTTGCAAGTCCGGGCAACCAGTGTCTAATTCTTCTATCTTGCACCTGAGAGAAATATTTAGCCACACGAGCAACCCTCCCGAAGGTCTCCCAGAAGATGACTTGCGGGCCGGAACCCAGAAGCTTTTAAAACCGAGTCTGTATTTGGGTTCTAATGCCCATGTTTCTTGAAAAAGACAAATCAAGTGATCATCAATAAGGTTACCCCAACCTGGGCTGTGTAATTTACTTTCCAATCCAGCTATATTCCAGCTGAGCACCTTATCGAGATCCTCTGGGCATGAGGACCCAACTCTATTCTGGGCATATGGAGTACTAGGGGAGGGACTGTCAAGGACCATGGTGCTTCCCTCGGGTGGATTAAGATCAGAAGGTTTCTCACTCTGAGTCTTTAAAACCTCGCTGGGTATATCCTCAGTAGTGTTAGGATTTGATGGGTTGGCCATGCAGATGTGACCCAAGGTATAGGGAGCCTTTGACTGATTAGAAATGCATTCCTCAGATGCTTGGCATATTAAACTATTGGGTGAACCCGGGACAACAAAATCGGCCGAGATGTTGAGACCAATAGGGCAAATGGACTCAGCTTCGCAGTTAGACAAAACCGCATCCTGAAAGGCATCTCCTAGTCAGTCTGCCTCGGAGAGGGAGGATAGAGGACGTCTAGAACCAATTTCAGGGGTAGGCAGTGTGTGAGAGGCCGAGTCGGCCCCATGTAATGGTGGTGATTGAGTACTCCGGGACGACATAGAAGGAGGATAGAACACATGTAACCTGCAAAGAGAAGTTTTGCCAATTGTAGGGTAAAGTCTGTTGGCATTAAGAGAAAGTCGTTGGACTAGATCGGGAGAATTAAAATTAATGACAATACAATCCCCAAAACCGATCTTCGCTAGAGGGCCCACCCACCCTACCCTTCTCACCATCAGTATTGAAGATGACATGGAAAAAGCAAACCCCGCATTCACATGCAACCAGTGGATAACCTTATTTTTGAGTTCGGTGAAGGATTCGGAAAAATAAGGTTTGAGTTCAGGAACATTTGATATAATAAGAACATAAGGGCATGATTCAGGTGGTAAATGAAGCACTTTGGATTCTTGAGAGTCCCAACTCTTATTCTTCTTCTGGTATGCTGGCTGTGAGGATTCCCTAAAGGGGGGGCCGTCTCGTGAATTAGTTGCTGGATTGTTCCATGAGGCGGTTCCTTTTAATAAGGGCGCTAAGGCCATATGGGGTTTGTTCGTCAGGATGCTGGGGGTTTTAGCAGGACTAGGCCAGACGTGATTTAGAGTAGGAGGAAAAGTTTTGGGAATTTGGCCTGTGTGACTAATGGCAACAGTAGAGTCATGATTAGGATGAATATCTGCAGGTAAAGAAATTGTTGGTAGCTGACTGCTCGTAAGACTTTCAAGTTTGTCCTCGATCCTTTGGAGACGGTTGGAGATAGGAAGAAGTAGTTTAGAGAGCTCATCTCTTATGAGATCCCTAATAAAGTCGTTTGCATGGGAGTTATTGGTATTGTGTAAGGAGATTGATGCCATTTCATTAATAGAAGATTGGGCCAGATTGGAGGGACTCAAGGTTCTAGATCGTTTATTTTTGAGGACAGGTTCCCTACGCTTCCTTTTCCCTTTGGTATTGGATTCAGTTAAAGTAAGGGAACCTTCTATAGGGGGACACTGGGCCAATGAAATTGATGCGGCACAAATGGCAGGTGCAATTGGAGTATCATCTTGGATCTCTTGAAAAATTTTGGACGGAGAAGGGGAATGGATAATCGGGACAGACTGGAGCTCTAGTCGCGGGAGGGGCTGTGAGACTGGGCTATCATGGGCTGAGCTAATGGATGCAGAAGGAGGGACAGCAAGACGACGTTGTACTAGTTCTATTTCTCTTTCAAGTTCCCCAACGGCCTTTTGTAAAAAGCCGTCCAGGGTTTGGTTAGAGTGCAATTTCCCATCCAACCCCCCCCCGCGTCGTCGACCCATTTTGCTAAGAACCAGGGGTCTTGGGTTTAGTAGGAGAATCAAGTAAAATCACAGCGGGGCGAGCAAAGGCAGGTTAATATTGGAAGTTGACCACTAACTTGGTAGAGGCCTAGAGCTTTGGGGGAAAGCTACCCCACCACAGTGTAAATAGGCTTGAGTTTGTCCTTCGGGCAGTCAAATAGAAAGTGGTTATCTGGGACCACAGTTTAAAGTAAATGACAGGGGGGTGGCCCTGCCCTGCCTCTTCCTGGCAATGACGGGCGGAGCGGGAGCGCTTGCGAGTTTTTAAAGGGCTCCTGCCCTGATTGCTGGCAGCACACAGCTGCTGCCCACCTCCTCCTCCTCGAGTCCCGGCAGGAAAGTTTCAGCGCGTCCCGCGGAGCGGGAGCGCTTGCAAGTTTTTAAAGGGCTCCTGCCCTGATTGCTGGCAGCACACAGCTGCTGCCCACCTCCTCCTCCTCGAGTCCCGGCAGGAAAGATTCAGCGCGTCCCGCGGAGCGGGAGCGCTTGCGAGTTTTTAAAGGGCTCCTGCCCTGATTGCTGGCAGCACACAGCTGCTGCCCACCTCCTCCTCCTCGAGTCCCGGCAGGAAAGTTTCAGCGCGTCCCGCGGAGCGGGAGCGCTTGCGAGTTTTTAAAGGGCTCCTGCCCTGATTGCTGGCAGCACACAGCTGCTGCCCACCTCCTCCTCCTCGAGTCCCGGCAGGAAAGTTTCAGCGCGTCCCGCGGAGCGGGAGCGCTTGCGAGTTTTTAAAGGGCTCCTGCCCTGATTGCTGGCAGCACACAGCTGCTGCCCACCTCCTCCTCCTCGAGTCCCGGCAGGAAAGTTTCAGCGCGTCCCGCGGAGCGGGAGCGCTTGCGAGTTTTTAAAGGGCTCCTGCCCTGATTGCTGGCAGCACACAGCTGCTGCCCACCTCCTCCTCCTCGAGTCCCGGCAGGAAAGTTTCAGCGCGTCCGTTCCAATATAGTTTTCTTAATGTCTTTATAGGGATGAGTGCCACTGGGGTTGATGGCTTGAAAGGTAGCCTGTAATGCCCTGTGAGTAATGGTGCAATATACTATCCCATTTCTTTTCCGGCCAACTCGCAGTGCTGGCAACTCTCTCAAAGTTGATGAAAAAGGAGTCCGGGTCTTCATGTTCCTGGTACCTATGCAGTACGCTGCTTGGCACGTTCGGATGCACCTTCGTATGTGCAGTGGTGTCTGTGAGCTTCCTCAGGGCTGTTTCGTGCACCAGTTGATTGTTTGCCATTATCGTTGCTTGGCTCTTGAGAGCGGTCTGCACGGCTTCTCGTTCTTCTCTGGCTTACTTCATTTGCTGTTCCCACATCAGTTGAAGGTGGCGCTAACCCTCTGCCAACTGGGCGATTACGTCCTCCATGGTGGGTTTCTCCTCCATTATGTCATGTTTCAAATCCCACTTCTGACACCACTTGTTGCAGGGTTGGCGTGAATAACTACGGAAGAATCGTCTGGTACACAGGTAAGGGTTATTTTATTGGTTGATCATAGTGATAGTTTGTAATGGATGGCTTTCTTTTGTTGTTCTTTCGGTATCTGTGTGTATTGTCCAGGTAGTGGTTCACAGTCTTTTCCTTGTTTCTTTCCGTTTCTTCAGGTCTCTCTGGAAGTGCTTATGATTTTCCCCTTGGTTCACTGTTTCTGGCTTTCCCTTTTTCAGCTGTCGTCTCTCTCTGCACCTCTCCTGTACTTTCCCTCTCTGTCAGGAGGTTGCCTTTACTTTGTCTCTCTGTCTTCTTTTCTTTTCTTTACACCTTAGTGTTCGCTTCTTTGTCTTTCTATCGCATTTTTTTGTTACTTCTCATTATCCTTTTTTAGTAGTTACTGCAATCCTTGTTACCGTGCTCTACACAACCCCTTCTTGTAGTCCCCTCACCATCCCTGTGTCCTTTCCCCTCTTAGTGCATTCCCCTTCAATCCTTTTTATTGTTCCCCACCAGTCCTCCCTACCCCTGCCCAGGCCACTTCCACGCACCTGAATACGCCACGCTTCTCCAGAAGCGTGGCGGGCTGCCGCATTCCAGTTCCCGGAGTCTGGTCCTTCTGTCCCCGATTGGGACAAACTGTGTCCTGGTCTCTCCACTCCTCCGTCCCCGATTGGGACGTACAGCTCCTTGGTCTCCCCGGTTCTACCATCCCCGATTGGGACGTACGGCTCCTTGGTCTCTCCGGTTCTCCCATCCCCGATTGGGATGTACGACTCCTTGGTCTCTCCGGTTCTTCCGCTCACGTCCTCGTCCACTCCTCCGTTTTCCTCCTTGTTCGCCTCCTTCTCCTGAAAGCCAGATGCCGGGTTTCTTGAACTTCTGTTTCCCACCGTGACCTACGGACAGCGCCCTATTGGTGGGATTCCCGATGACTTCAGGATCATTATGGGTAGCGCCAGCACCAGTAGGGGCATTGTGTGGGCCGGCCCAGTCCGGCCCATCACAAGCAGATAAACAGTTTACAAATAAATAGCAATTCTCTATTTTATAAGTTGACACTGACAGTGCAGTATTTCAAAGAAACCAATGCAGTCCTAGGGGAGGAAAAGTATTAGTATGCTTTGAAGGTAAGTACTCAACTTACTTTTCCAGTGTTTGGGGGGCTGGCAGGGGGCGGGAGGTGTTTAATATGTCCACAGTTCAATGTTCACGTTAACCCCAATCATGCAACACCAGCAAAATGGGGCTAGCTGGGGGCAGAGGTCAAAGTTGATGTTGGGTTTAGAATGGGATCCTATGGAGACTAGGGATCTTGAAGATCTGCTTGCAGGTAAGTACCTGCGTCCTCAGAGAGCAGACCTGGAGGGTTTAGAGGAGCACTGGGGGGGTGTTGAGGGCAACAGGTCTACACCAAACACACACCCTCAGTGGCACATGTGCGTCCAGGTGCAAACACAGAGCTAGGCACCCAATGCTTCTCCATGGGGACCTCAGGGCTCTCAAAATATGGTGCAGGCTAGGTCCACAGGGTTGGTTCCAGGAAACCAAAGGCTGGACAGGCGGAGATGCGCCCACTGGACCATCAGTCGCATTCCCCCAAGGGGCTGCAGTTGCCGTGGTCCTTGGGTGTTGAGAATCTTCGTTGGATCGGGTCGCCGTCAGGGAGGGTCCTCCGGATTCAGGCTGCAGACATTGTAGAGTTGGTCGAGAGGGTTCAATCCAGGATGAACTTGAGGTCGGAATTGTCTGGGGACCTTCTCTAGACTGGTGGGCCACCTGGACACGGGCAGTGGGCATCGGTTGCGAAGTGGACAGGACTCATGGATCTAGGGCAGTTCTGGAGTCCTTCAGGTGATTTCTTCTGGACCGGGCCCCTGTTCTCATGTGTTTTTGGTCCTCTGCTGGGCAGGCAGTCCTCGGGGTTTTGTAAAGTCTTATTGGAGCAGGGGTCTTTGAAGCTGCAGACAGGCCAGTAGGGCTGAGGGCAAGTCAGTTGTCGTTTAGTCTTCACTGCTAGGGTCGGCTTAGCAGTCCTTCTTTCTTCGGAGGTCGCAAGGAATCTGGTGAGTAAGGTTTAGGGGAGCCCCTAAACACTAGATTTAGGGGCGTTACAGGGGTCAGAGGGCAGTAGCCAATGGCTTTTGACCCTGAGGATGGCTACATCCTTCCTGTGCCCACTTCCTTTGGGGAGGGGGTACATTCCTAATCCTATTGGTCCCTGTCCTCCAAACCAAGATGGAGGATTCCACAAGGAGGGGGTCACTTCAGCTCTGGACATCTTAGGGTTGGTCCCAACGGAAGTGGTCACTCTTCCCTGTTTTACCTAATTTTCACGCCAGACTTGCTGCTAAATGTGGAGGTTGGTCTAGGGGCGGGCATCTCCACTAGCTGGAGTGCCCTGGGGCACTGTAACAGGAGGCCTGAGCCTTTGAGGCTCAACATCAAGTGTTACAGTTCCTGCAGCGGGCGGTGTGATACTTACTTAGACACTGTAGGGGCATACTGATCATGCAGCTATGCCCTCAACTGTGGTATAGGGCACCCTACCTTAGGGCTGTAAGGCCCGACTTTCCGATGCCACAGGCAGTGGTTTGTGGGAATAGCACCCTGGAAGGGGTGCTGTGTCGACTTTGCCTTTTTCTCTCCACCAGAACACACAATCCACAATAGCAGTAGACATGTGCTGGGGGGCACAATAAATGCTGCAGCCCTTAGGGACCCTCCCTAGTCATAAAGCCCTTGGTACTAATTGTACCTTTTACAAAGGACTCAACTGTTTGCCAGGGGCATGCCAATTGTGGAAAGAACACGGGTGCTGAGGTCTGGTCAGCAGGATCCCAGCACATACTCAGTCAAGTTAGCCTAAATACCAGGCAAAAGGTGGGAGGTAACCATGCCAAGAGGGGCACTTTCCTACAGAGGGGACTATGTGCAGATCATATTTCATTAGTACAATTACTATTTGCTATCTCTGTAGGTAGGGTCCGCACCGGCTGCTGAATTTCTGCATGTTATTTGGACGAGCATGGTACCAGACAGAGCTGCCCTCTATCCCCGCTGTTGTTTGCGCTAGCAACGTAGACATTGGCAACTATGGCTTGTGAGGGCCATAGTTACAGCGAAATATACACAGGTGGAGTGTATCATCACATAGCTCTGTATGCAGACTATCTCATTGTTTTCCTATGAAATATGCAGAGCGACCTGACAGGCATTAGACTCATGTTGTCTACGTTTGGAGCTCTCTAGGGCCTCCGAGTGAACTGACAAAAATCCCACCTCTTCCCTTTGACACCCAACTACGACTCAACATCAGAACTGGGTGCGGAAATTTGGAAACTGCGCTGCCTCTCATATTTAGGTATTAATATATACCATGATAAACAAGATATTCTAGATGGCAATGTGGGGCATGTGGTTTGCGCCATCCAGACGGCTATGGCCTTCTGGCAGACACTGCCCTCTCTCACTCGCTAGGAGGGTGGCTCTCCTTAAAATGATAGTCTTGTCACGCCTACTGTACTATTTTACAGTCTTACAAGTGGGGATATCCAAATCCTAATTTAAGGAATCAGATATCCTTGTGACGTAATTTCTCCGGGGAACTAACAGAAAACGGGTGCCTCTAGCTAAACTACAGCGGCAATCAACGGATGGCGGACTGACGGTACTTGAATTTGAATCATATTATCTCGCAGCACAGCTCCAATGGTTTACACAGTGGTTGGCAAGTAGGCAAGCCCTCAGGGTGTTAGTGAGACCCTTCACCCCCTCACTGACGAGACTGACAGAAGTCTTGTTAAGAACTCGACAACCTAGGAGGGGGAATGACACTTCTGATTTGAGAGTAGTTATTCAATGCTGGATACGATATCTGTGAAAAACTAAGACAAAAGTTCCTTACTCCCCAGAAGTTCTCCTATTGTTCTTGCGGGCTCTACCACATGGGGGCAACTGGGAGGGACTAACCACCTGGATCGCAGCAGGAGCAACAAGGATTAGTAGCCTTTTCAGGGAAGGTACATTACTCCCATTTGAGGACTTTAGATCTGAGTTTGAACTGCAGTGAGGACATTTCCTATTGGATGGATCACTCACCGCGGCTATCAGACAACATTGAGGAGCGGGCCTACGTGAGCCCAAATCACAGTCTACCAGCCAATACCTACCGGTTTTGTCAGGCACCTTCAAAGCAGTCACGAGTTTAGAAAGTAGAATACGAGCAAATATGACTTACCCTTCGGAATCTGTGAAACTTAAATGGGAGGGAGATTTGGGAATCACATACCACATAAAGCTTGGGAATCTATATTAGTAAGAACCCTGAAAGCCTCAAGAAATGCCAGATTTAAACTGTTAAACTTCTTCATACTGCACAGAGCATATCTGACCCCAGGGCAGATCAACAGAAATTTCAAGACAACAGGAACAGCTTGCCCACGATGCAAGGCAATGGTGGTGGAACCCATATTATGGGACTGTCCGCAACTCAGAGTGTACTGGGAAGAGGTGACTTGCAGGGTAACAGACATCATAGATAAAGAAGTCCTTTGCATGCCAGGCCATAGCTTATTGGGATGGTTCCTTCGTACACCCAAGACGAGGGTGACCAGGAGGTTCCGGGATTTGGCCTATGTCTGGCCAAGAGAGAAATCCTTATGAATTGGAAAAACCCAAATGGCCCAAAAGTTAATAGGTGGTGAATGGAACTGGAGAAGTGGGCCACCTGCGAAGGAGAGTCCTTACTCTGAGAAGCCAAGAGATGGTTGAGACCACTAGAAATGGCAAGGGCATTGGTGGCACTAGTGGACAGCCTGAAAGTGCTGATCAATAGATCCCAGGACTCATCCCCGACCTGCATGGCACATGCCTCACAATAAATATGGGATTGGTCAATAATTATGCCCCCCAAGCCCACCTTTGCTAACATTTTGGACGGTGCCCCCTCCCCTTGTACTACCATTCTAACAGGGAAACGTCAGTTAACTTTGACACTTACGAATGAACTAGAAATTAGTGGTCCATTAGCACACCCCCTTCTAACACATTAGAATTGACTCATTAGGGAGGGAAGGGAAGTGGGAGGAGGGAGGGATGGCTGTTTATTAGATTGTTAGTTTTGGCTATATCATTTTGTGATTGGAAACTGAAAAGTATGCAGAAATATAGATGTGAATTGTAATATTAGTTTATTTGCTAACATGAGACATACCTGCTAATAAACATTTTTCTGAAATAAAATTGAGGCCAGTGTCAACTGCTTTTAGTCTCAAATCCAAAGTGCTTCCTACCTTCTCACTTTCTACTCCCAGTTCCCTCCCATAGCATCCAAACAAACTGTTTCAATTCCATGGAATGTAAAATTCCGATGGTTATCTTGCTTTCCACATTGTGGTGTGTAGGTCACAAATGGTGATCTCCAATTCCCCTGCTTCACCACCCTTTAGTGCCTCATTATTCTTTCACACAGTGGGTGAATGGTACTCCCTGCATAAACATAATCACACTTACAAATCAATGCGTATACCACAAATCTGGTAGCACAATTCATGTTATTGTCAATCTCATAATTACAACTACCATTGTAGCTGAAGACAAACATCTTGTGTCTTGCTATTCTACATATCCCCTATTTGGCACACTTGTAGAACCCAATAGTGCTGGCTGACCACCATGTTTCATTCGTCAGTGTAAAAGGGTAACTGGGACTCAGTAAGTTTCTAATGGCCCGACCCCTTCGGAAGTTCATGTAAGGTCGAGAGTTCACAAAGGGTCTCATCATAATACAATAAATGTCAGTGCTTCTTAATTATTCTGCTTAACCTATGCCTGTTATTGACATAAGTAATCACTGGCATTATTTCTTTACCAAGGGTAGCTGTCCTAATTTTGCTTTCCTTAAGAGTATTGTTTCTATCCAATTTCAAAGCTCTTTTACTGACATTCAGTACAGTCTCTCTGTTGTAGCCTCTTATAAAGAATCGCTGTGTTATATCATCCACATTACTTCTAAAATCCTCATCCATACTGCAATTCCTTCTGGCCCTAACCATCTCCTCGTGTGGGATGGCGTTGAGTTGATATCTGCGGTGTGCACTTGATGCATGTAGGATTGCACTACATGATGATTCTTTTCTGTACATACGACTCAGCAGCATATTTGTAATGTAGAGTTCCACCTCTAGGAAGTGTATTTTAACCCTGGAATAATTTAATGTGAAGGACATATTGTAACTATTAGAATTCAAATAATCCTTAAACTCATGAAGTCCCTCTACTGAGCCAGTCCAAATCATTAGAATATCGTCAATAATTATCCCCCAGTAATAAATATGTTCAATCCACTTCGTGCCACCTGGGACCTAGATTAGCCCCTCCTCAACTCAGCTCAAGAACAGGTTCGCGTAAGAAAGGGCAAACCGCCTGCCATTATATTTTTAAAAAGCATTTCAGTATGAGAATACAGTTCCACTGGTCTCTTGTTCAAGAAATATCTCACAGCTTTCAGTCCAAATGCTAGTACAATGTTTGTATACAGAGCCACAATGTCTAAGGTCACAAAGGTCATATCACATTCCCAAGTAATGTCACATCATATTAGGTATATGTTTCATACCCCTAATAAATGATGGTAGGTTGGATACAAACGGGCTCAAGAAAATATCAACAAATTGTGATAATCTCTCAGTTGGCCCACCTATGCCTGAAACAATCAGTCTCCATGGTGGGACAATACCTCCCTTATGTATCTTGGGTACTGTGTAGAAACAAAGAAACCTTGGTATGCAATTTTCAGATATAGGTACTCCTCATAAGACAACAGCTCTTTATCATACCACATTTTGAGTACTGTATTGATTTTCTAAGTTGGCTATAGACCTCCTCTTCATAATCCCCTTTATTCATAATAACAACACATCCTCCCTTGCCTGCCTCCCTTGTAACAAACTCTCTATTATGCTGTAGCTCTTTTAGAGCTTGTCGTTCCGGTCTCGTCAAATTATCTCTACTAGCATGATTAGACCCTCTGGGGCTTGTGATCAGCTTATCAAGATCTTTACATATATTTTTTAAAAACTTGTCAAGATTGTTATCCAATATGGTAGTATCAGTACACCTGTATTTAGATCGTAATCCACTGTCAACAATGGCATCAACATCTAGACCCAATGTAGAAGTCAAAATCACAGGGGTCTCTTCATTCTCAGTTATGGAAAGCTAGGTAGTCATATCCATAATGTCTTGTACTGTGCACTCACGAAACACAGGCATCTAGGTTACACTGTACTGTTTGTTAGGACAAATGACAAAGTATTTCTTAAGTTTCAATTTACATACAAATTTGAAAATATCAATTTTAGCCAATCGTAGATCCTCATTAGTCAGAGGAAAACAACATAATCAATTTTTTCAGAACTTTAATCATATTAGAATTCAAAGGCTTACGTGAGAAGTTGACCACCTTAACATCATAAACTATATTTAATGTCTCGTTATTTTTCATTTCCTGCGAGTCCAGGATTCGGTCTGCATTTCTACCCTTTCCCTTCCTTGATCCTTTGTATCCGTTACACCTTCTTCTGGTCTTCCTCCACTTGGGGTTCTGAGAGACATATTCTTGTTTCCCATTCTGATACGTTTTAGTTCTTCTAAAAAACGATTCCTATCACCCTCACTGGATGTTCCTTCCTTAGGACCCAGATCACTTCATTATCACTCGTTGTCGTTATACTGGACGAACTATGACTTACAATACTTAAGAGATGTGGGACTGGTATTCTTTGTAATCAAATGAACAAATTTATTTGAAAAAGTAAAGACTCTACCACCCAAATATCCATTCTCATCCCCTTTAATTGTTATTGCTTTCCTGGCCTTAATCTCATCCTGATATGTTTGTAATACTTCATTTAAAAATAGCATAATTATTTTTGGTAGGATAAGGAACGTTTAGGTCTTTTATCTCTTGTTCCAGAATTATAATTTTTGAATGGGGGCTGACTATTTTCCTTTCTCCATTTACTTTTAGAATATCTATCAATGTGAAGAAACTGTTTGTTTTCTTTTCCCACTGTAGTAGTAAGTCCTCATCAATGTCATCCTATGTAGGAAATATTTGAGCTCTCAAACCCCTAGGAATTCTACTAAATTTAATGTATCCCTTTAGAGTCACTGCATCCCACCATTTGGATAATTATTTCATTTTGAGTTTCTTAAGTCTCTTACATTTATCTTTTAGACCTTTTTTTATTTATCGATCTAGAAATCATCATTCCTGTATTTAAGTTACTAAAAAGGTCTTCTGCCATTTTCTCTCTTTCTGTTACTGGTGTCATTCTTCAAAGTAAATAACGTATAATATACAACAATGAATGGTGCAGCCCCCTAAAATACTGAAACAAAGGTGTGAAAGCTGCATTTGGTGTTGAGATCTCCCAAAATTAATTCTAGGCTTCAACTTTCCCATTTCTGAAAAATATTCAATAGTCGACACTGATCCAGTTCTAGCACCTTCTGGATGTTTTGCTAAAAAGGTCTGCCAATTGACCGTCTATCCGTAATCATGTTCTACCTTCACAGTTGCGTTGTCTGTATGGCCTAGCACTGGTGCGCGTTTTATTTTATGAAGAATGGATTGAAGCTCCAAGGCAACTGACCTTACTTCTTCAATGGGCATCCTGGTCTCTTGGAATGACCATTTTCTGTTGACCTTGAGATCCTGTAAAGGCGCACCCCTCCAGTCTACAGAACGTAGCTGTGGTTATCACAAACTGAGTTTAGGAATGTGAGGCCTTCTGATATATTATCTTCCACTGTTTCTGTTTTCTCCTGAGATAGCCTCATGCGAAGGCAACAATGCAGAATCTGGGGAATGCAGGAGGACATCATCCCTAGGAATGATCTATATATGCGGACTGAAACACACTTTATTTTCAATAGGGAAAATGCTGAATTTGTGTCAGTCGCTGTATTCTTTCCATTGTGGAAAAGGCTTTGCATGAGTCTGTAGGAAAGATACTTCTTTGCTGGGTGAAAGGCAAGATTATTCTTTGTTCGATTTCAGCCTAGGTACTTTAACACCTGAAGATAAGCCCTTGTGAACTGCTTTTCTGAATGATATGAAGAACCCTTTATGAGTCAGTAGTCCAGGTATTGAAAGATCTGATGTCCTATCCTTCTGAGATAAGACACAACTGATACTTGAACTTGGTGAAACATTTGAGGAGTTCATATAAGACCAAAGGGAAGAGCCATGAATTGATACTGTCATCCAGCCACCTTGAACCTCATATATTTTCAATGTTTTCTATGGATAGGGAAATAGGCATTCGAAACTCTGGATGTGACCTCCTTTGAAGTGGATTTCAAGGTGGTTTGTGAAGAAATCCCAAGGTGTGGCTATTATGGATTAGGTCCAGCTCCTATTGATCTCTACTAATAGAATTTGAGTTGTCGTAGTTAACTAGAAAGTCTTCCGCTCATATGATATCGAAGCTCAGAGGGGTGACCAGTGCCCCAAAAGTGTTGCTTACATCTTGACAAGTGGTGTCCCTCATTGGAGGTCAGGGGCCTTTCACATGCACACTGCCTTAAGTATGCTGCTGCCAGTGGTTGTCTGTACTGCTGTTAGAAGTAGTGCTGCCGATAATTCTGCTGTGATTGAGGGTAGAGTTGGTATCTGTATGGTAGAAAATTTCCTCTGTACAAGATTCGCTATCTCCCTCAGGTGCCTTAAATTGGTTGATATTGGCACTGTTGCAAAACTCCTAAATATCCTGCAGCCTCCACATCCGATTTTATATATTGGACAGCTTTGTCCACTTGTTTTTCAACTAGGGATTCTCCAATGTAAAGCATATCTAATATTTTTGCTTGAACCTTCTGTCAAGCTATTGCTTTAAGGCATCCTTGCCTTTGCAAGATGGCTGCACCAGAAATCTTTTGAAAGAGGCAATGCATATCTATGATTTCAGCTTTTTTTTCCTCCTGAATAAATGCCCTTGCCTCATTTCTTTTATCTTCTGGCAGTACCTCCCTGTAGACAACCATGTCTGACCAGATTTGTCTGTTATACCTTCCTTATATAGCCAGAGCATTAGATGCTCTAACCGTGTTAGTTGCCATTGTAGCAAACCATTTTCCCCCGTAATCCAGGTGTTTACCCTCCTTGCCCAATGGTGCAAATGAAAGAGTGTGTTTTGTTTTCTTAAGGGTCTTTGAGGTACTTGCATAAGCACAGAGTCCAAAAGCAAGTGACTGATAAGGCATGCCGGGTAATATTTTTGGGTCTTATATTTCTGATCAGGCATGGTGCAACTGCAGCAAACATTGCTGGATTTTTCATTATATTCAATCCATCTGCCCGTATGCTGTCTACTATGGGTATGGCCATTACAGATTTTCTCTATGATTTTTTGAAGTCATATGGAGATAGGTTGTCTGTTATATTGGGCACAGAAGAAAATCTCTTAGAAGCCATTTCTTAAAGAGTGCAGAAGCCACCAATATAATCTGGAGGAAAACTAGCAGCTAGTGGTAGATGGATCTAATAAAGGAGCACCACAGTCATACCATTCTGATGACGCCAGTTGGCAGGTCCAAGATAATCTCACACTCTTCAGAATCATCATTATCATCATAGGCATGGGAGATAAGGATCTATATGGTACAGTCTGTTGTGATTGCACAACAGGGCTCCCTAAAGGATTGAGTATGGAGGGGTATGTGAAGATGCATCACAATGGAGAGCAGGAGCTGGGTGTGGAGTTACTAGAGTTTTGTCTGATTCTGGGATTCTTTTATAGTTATCTGACAACATCTGGAGAAGGTCTAAAGCTGAGGCAGTAGGAACCTGCATCATGTGCTTTTGGTATCGGTCAGGGTTGACATACATGTCAGAGGAGTATTGCTACGCAAAGGACTCAATAGATCTCAACTTTGTTTCAGGTCTTTCCTGGAAAGAACTACCTCTCTCATTCTAGTTATCATCATCGTCCTGGCACTTCACATGAAGGTGTGTAGGCCTACTGGAAGGGCCGAAAGGGCCCACAACGCCGGACCTCTCTACATCCAACAAGTGTCCAGGTGGAAGAGGAGAAACTTTGCTTGGCGAAGTCTGATTGGGCATGATAGGAACTGGAATATGCTTTCCTGTAATAGGGGAAATTTCGGTTGCATCTTCAATGGTCCTGTCAATGATGCTGTCGACATTATAGACCCATGCTTAAAACGTTTCTGGGTTAAGACGCTATATTCACCGTCAATGTTGTTGTCCTCAACAATACTGGACTTGTAGACAGTATAATGGTCAACCACTTTGCCGAGGTTGTGGTAATTTTTATTAATGAAAAAGAATTGTCATCTGTGACAATGTCACAAGGTTCTGTTGACTGTTTCTTGGACGATGCATACTTCACTGACAATGGGTCCATCAATACCTTTTTCATGTCGGAAATCGAGTGTACCTTCAGAGATTGAGTCAAAGGCACTGACCTGTTTTTTTCGGGGGGGTGGGAGGTTTTAGAAGAATAATCCTTCTTTTTTTTTTTTTTTTAAACAGATTTACAAATTTATGAGAAAGTACTCCTGACTGAGTCCTTTCTTTCCTTTGGAGGGCTCTTGAGAAAACTCATGATGTGTGGTAAGAAATCTGCGGTATGGTGTGTGGGGGGATATTAGAAGGGAGAAGGTGGAGGGGGGACAATGCTTCAGGAACAGCTTTCTGACTGACCAAACTTTTGTTCCTCTTAAAATAATGTCAATTGGTTAACAGTGTCATGTGTTTGAGGTTGGCGTAAAATGTTTTTCTTTGTACTTGTTGATAAGATTACAGTGGGATTCACCTTGATGACAGGAGAGATTCAAGCATATGAATTATTGAAAGATTTAATACAGGAGAGCTAGGGTAAAGGAACTCTTTGATGGTGAATGATGCATTGATAACAAGCACATACATGAGGAGAGTCCCTTGATGTTGAGACAGTAGTAGAACTGCTCCATGCTGCATGTGAGCAGTGAAGACCAGGGGTCCCACTCTGCTGGACCATGGAAGAATTGAATGGGCACTTGCAAGATCTGATAATTTTGTAGATGTGCACTGGGTCCTTTAACAGCTTGAAAATAATCTGCTTCTCATGAATTGTTACATAAAGAAAATTCAGTAGGGAGACAATAGGTTCAGTGTCCAGATGGTGATTCTTCGAAAGAGCAGAAAAAAGAGTTTTCTCAGTCAACATTGACACTCTATGATGTTCAGGGGAAAAAACCTAAAAACATCTGTTCAATCTAAATTAAGAATTCTCCTTTCTTACCCCGCCTACCACAGCAACTGCCCTCTAACTTTCTTCTGCCTTCTACACCACCCTTTTTTTATTAACTGTCCTTTCCTCCACCTTTTGACCTGAAGTCTTCATCATTTCTCTTCCTAGTCTGCAACTTTCATTTGAATCTTTTCCTACATTCCTCCTCTCTCCAACAGACCTGTGATGCCTCCATTTTTTCAGATCTATGAAAATGTGGCACATTTATATGTACAGATTTTAACGATTGTTTTGGTTTCTATACAACTCGGACCCATCTGACCATTATGTTAGTTGTCTTAACAGCACACTGATACCTTCGAGTTGCGTGCACTTTATAAGGGTTGTATGTGATTTTAATGAAAGTAAAACAGAAAGAAAATGGCACTGACAGATTTTTCTTGTAGAATGGCTTTCACCAGGTTTATGATAAAAACACATGCTGCAAGCCATTCTTGAAGAAATTTTAATTTCTTTGTGATCAGTTTTCATTTTCTGATTTTTAAGGGGGTTCCCCTCTGATTTGTTACACCCTTCTGGGTTTTTCTACCCCCATGAGTTTCTTCACTGCATTCCGTGCCCTTTGTAATATATGCCCTCTCGTTTTACTCCAGTGTTTTTTTTTTACTTCAATCCTTTTTATAACCTCCTTCCTTCTTCTTCAGAATTACTCCTTTCTTAATAGCTTACTCTCCTTCCTGCTTTATTTCTTTTTTTTTTACAAATCCTTTACTCCCACTCTTGCTTTACCTTTTTTCCCAATCCTTACTCCCCTTCTCCTCTAAACTAATTTTTTTTTATAACCCACTATTTCCCACTTAATTTTTTTAATCCCTTACTCTCCCCTTCCAGATGCAGTCTTTTTTTTGAAGCCCCACTTACTCCCAAACTCCTCCTTTAGTCCTTTTTTAAACCCCTTAACTTACCCTCAGCTTTACTTCCTTTTTGGTTTCAGATGTTTGGTTTGCTAAAGACATCTTGAAGACTTTCAGGAAGTTGACCTAAGAATGCATATCACCCATTGATTACCATTGGTGTTGTGATTTGCAACACACATTGTCTGGCTTTATTTGCTTTAGGCTCTCTAGGTTCAGATTGTCCTTCCTGTTGCCAAAACCGTGTTTACTGTATCCTTCAATGAACTCCGTTTCTGTAAACAGGCCTTTAAATCTTCTTCTTATGTCACTTTTGCCGTGCATTCAAAGGCCGAGGTCACATTTCAGGCGCTGTGTTCTGGGGGAGCTTGTATACTTTTCTTTCTCTGACTTCAAAGTAAGAGGACTTGTGTGACAATCTTGCTGGATACTGGGGGTAGAAAAAAGTTTTTTTTTTTCTAGCACACAACATTTAAATGAACTGTGTAAAACTTTCAGAACATGTAACAAAGCATATTTTTTGTTATTTCTGAAGTGTGTTGGCACAAATACTTTCATATGATCATAACACATCATTACACTAAGTGATGCAATTGCCACACATTTGTGCACTGTATAGTTTTATTAATACACTGTATGTCTGCGCAAATGTGATGGTCATTTCAAATGAAAATGTGTTGTCTGTAATGGCAGTGTGCTACAATGCCATGCATACTCTGTTCTAAGCCATTCCATTCTACTCTGCACCACTCCACTCTATACTGCAGCGCTCCACTTTACACCACACCACTGCGCTCTGCACCACCACTCTACGCCACTGCACTCTATGCCCCTTCAAACTACTCCTCTCCACTCTACCCTGTACCATTTTACTCTATACCAATGCATTCTTTGTCTCTCTACTCTGCACCACTGCACTCTACACCAGTCCAGTCTAGGCCACATCAATCTACTTTACGCTGCAGTACTCTACGACATTCTGCAACACTGCACTCTACGCCAATACACTCTATGTCAATGTACTTTACTCTGTAACAGGCAACCCCATGCCCCTGTACTCTGCACCAAGCCACTGAATGCCACTCTAATCTACTCTGCATCACTGCACTCTATTCTGTTGCACTCTACACCACTTTACTCTATGCAATTACAATCTATGTCACTTCACACATCTGCATTCTACCCTGCACCACTCCACTTTATCCCACTTCACTCTACTCTGAAACAATCTACTCTACACCACTCTACTTCAGTCTGTGCCCCTTCACTCTAGTCAGTGCACTCTACGCCACTCTACTCTTTACCATTGCATGCAAATGCACTCTACACAACTGCACTCTACTGTGCATCACTGTACTCTACGCCACTGCTCCCCACGCCACTCTACTCCATCTTACTGACACTCTAGTCTGCAAAACTGCACTCTCTGCCACTGAAATCTACACCACTCTACTCTGCACTACTCCACTCTATGACACTGCACTCTATGGCACTATGCTTCACACTGCACTACTTTATGCCACTCAACTTTACTCTTCATCACTCTATGCCACTCAACTCTACTATGCACCACTGCCCTCTGAATCACTCAACTCTACACCACTCCGCTATGTGCCACTCCAACCTGCACCACTTTACTATGCACCACCCTAATCTATGCCATTGCATTCCACTTTGCTGCATTGTATGCTGCTGAATTCAATGCCACTGCACTCTATGCCACTAAAATCTTCCACACTCAAACCAATTTGCTCTCTAATCTATGCCACTCCAGTGAATGCCACTGTACGTGACTTTCCACTGTCACTCCAATACACAACGCTGCCACTCCGCTGTTCACCATTACACTCTACTACACTCCACACAACTCTCTTCTATGCTACTACGTTTTAGCCATGCTGAGCAGCAGCGACGCAGGTATACAACATGGTTCAAACACATAGGTAAAGCCAATAGTTCTTGCAAAGGATTGACCTGTTGGCTTTGCCAATGCCTGTTTTATAAACCACCTACCCCCACTCCTGCTTTACTCTTTTTTTCCCAAACCTCCTAATCTGCTTTCCGACTTGCTCCCATTCTAGACAGACCCTTCACTCCATTTTTTGTTTTTTGCAAATCCCTTAGACCAGAGGTCTTCAAACTGGGGAGCAGGCCCCCCAGGGGGGACTCAAGTGATCCCAGGGGGACGTGCCAGACTCTAGCCAAAATAAGCATTATACAGATAACAGGCCTTTGTTATAAGCAGAAGCATGTTATTGCATTTTTAAAAAGGTAACAATACTTAACTGCAATGTTTAAATAGGTCTAGACATATTTAAACATTGCTATCTTTATGAAATAATTGTGAAAAATTCTGAGGGGGGACCAATGATTTTTATTTTTCAACTGGGGGGCGTCATTAAAATGTTTGGAGACCACTGCCTTAGACCCACACACGCTTCACATTTTGTTCCCAAACTCTGTACTCCTCCTCCTCCTACTTTACTCACTTTTAACAAACGCTTACTTCTTCTTTACTTCTTTCTCAAAAATCTTATTCCCCGCCCTGCCTTATTACCTTTTTTCAAACTCTTTACTTCACCTCCTGCTCCCGCGCCAAGAGACCACGTACGCAACCTCTGCATTATCCTTGACAGCAAACTGATCATTAAGCAACAAATCAACAGATTCAACTGCTTCTGCTTCCACACCCTCCACATGCTCATCAGAATCTTAAGATGGATCAGAGTCAACCCCAGAAAAACCATCACCAAGGCACTTGTCACCAGCTGTCTCTATTACGGCAACCTACTCTACTCCGGCATCTCCATGCAACTCTTCAAAAGACTCCAGATCAATGCAGCAGTTAGACTCATCCTGGACCTCCCCAAACGGGCCCACATCACCCTCACCTCAAACACTTCCACTTGCTCCCCATCCAAAAAAGATGCCAGTTCAAGATTCTCATACACGCCTACAAGGCCTTAAACTATCAAGGGCTGGCCTACATAAATGACCGACTGAACTTCCATCAACCAGCAAGACACCTGCACCCCTCCTTACTAGCCCTTGCACACCACCTTCCCCCACCCCCAAATCCATTGCAGCCATAGTGGTGGCCGTACCTTCTCCTACATCGCCTCCATGAACTGGAACAACCTTCCCCTCCACCTTCAAACAGCATCCTCAAGAAAGAAATTCAAGGCCTGACTTTTCAACGAAGACCATGTACCGCAGCTCCCAGATACCCCCAGGGATGATAGTGCTGTGCTCTACAAAAACTGACTGGTTGATTGCCTGTTTTATTCCCATATTTTTATGAACCCCTTCTATGACCTCCCACTTTACTCCTTTTTTCAAACCCCTAACTCTTCTCACATTACTGCCTTTTTTAGCAAATCATTTACTATTTCCCCTTTCTCATCAACATCTACATGTGGATAAGTTATTTCATAATTTTAACTTTTCTCTACAACGAAGTGTGTCACACGGTTCTTCTTCAGTTTAGAAACTCTTCAAAATGACAGAGATCCTTTCATATGGCTGCAAAAGTGTAGGAAGGTAGCCTCTTTCTAGCCTTGTTACCCCCACTTTTGGCCTGTTTGTGAGTGTATGTCAGGGTGTTTTTACTGTCTCACTGGGATCCTGCTAGCCAGGGCCCAAGTGCTCATAGTGGAAACCCTATGTTGTCAGTGTGTTTGATATGTGTCACTGGGATCCTGCTAGCCAGGACCCCAGTGCTCGTACGTTTGTGGCCTGTATGTGTTCCCTGTGTGGTGCCTAACTGTATCACTGAAGCTCTGCTAATCAGACCCTCCGTGTTTATGCTCTCTCTGCTTTTAAAATTGTCACTGCAGGCCAGTGACTAATTTGACCAATTCTGATTGGCACACTGGAACACTCTTATAATTCCCTAGTATATGGTACCTAGGTATCCAGGGTATTGGGGTTCCAGGAGATCCCTATGAGCTTCAGCATTTCTTCTGCTACCCATAGGGAGCTCAGGCAATTCTTACACAGGACTGCCACTGCAGCCTAAGTGAAATAATGTCCATGTTATTTCACAGCCATTTTACACTGCACTTAAGTAACTTATAAGTCACCTATATGTCTAACCCTAACTTAGTGAAGGTTAGTTGCAAAGTTACTTAGTGTGAGGGCACCCTGGCACTAGCCAAGGTTCCCCCACATTGTTCAGGGAAAATTCCCCAGACCTTGCGAGTGCGGGGACACCATTACACGTGTGAACTACATATAGGTCAATACCTATATGTAGCGTCACCATGGTAACTTCGAAAATGGCCATGTAACATGTCTAGGATCATGGAATTGTCCCCCCAATACCATTCTGGTATTGGGGGGACAATTCCATGCATCCCCGGGGCTCCAGCATAGAGCCCGGGTACTGCCAAACTAACACTCTGGGGTTTTCTCTGCAGCTACCGCTGCTGCCAACCCTCAGACAGGTTTCTGCCCTCCTGGGGCCTGGGCAGCCCAGTCCCAGGAAGACAGAACAACGGATTTCCTCTGAGAGAGGCTGTTACACCTTCTCCCTTTGGAAATAGGTGTGAAGGGCTGGGGAGGAGTAGCCTCTCCTGGCCTCTGGAAATGCTTTGAAGGGCACAGATGGTGCCCTCCTTGCATAAGCCAGTCTACACCGGTTCAGGGATCCACCCAGCCCTGCTCTGGCGCAAAACTGGACAAAGGAAAGGGGAGTGAACACTCCCCTGACCAGCACCTCCCAAGGGGAGGTGCCCAGAGCTCCTCCAGTGTGTCCCAGACCTCTGCCATCTTGGATGCAGAGGTGTGAGGGCACGATGGAGACCTCTGAGTGGCCAGTGCCAGCAGGTGATGTCAGAGACCCCTCCTGTCAGGTGCTTACCTCTCTCTGTAGCCAATGCTCCTGAGGGCTAATTAGGGTCTCTCCTGTGGGTTTCTCATCAGATAACGAATGCAAGAGCTCACCAGAGTTCCTCTGCACTTCCCTCTTCGACTTCTGCCAAGGATCGACCGCTGACTGCTCCAGGACGCCTACAAAACCGCAACAAAGTAGCAAGAAGACTACCAGCAACATTGTAGCACCTCATCCTGCCAGCTTTCTCGACTGTTTCCTGGTGGTGCATGCTCTGAGGGCGGTCTGCCTTCACCCTCCACTGGAAGCCAAGAAGAAAACTCCAGTGGGTCGACGGAATCTTCCCCCTGCCAACGCAGGCATCAAACTTCTGCATCACCGGTCTTCTGGGTCCCCTCTCATCCTGACGAGGGTGGTCCATGGAACACAGGAGCTGGGTCCAAGTGTCCCCGACAGTCCAGTGGCCCTTCTGCCCAAATTTGGTGGAGGTAAGTCCTTGCCTCCCCACACCAGACAGTAATCCTGTGTACTGCATGAACTGCAGCTGCTAGGGCTTCTGTGCACTTTTGCAAGACTTCCTTCGTGCACAGCCTAGCCCACGTCCCCAGCACTTCATCCTGCATTGCCCAACTCGCTGAGTTGGACTCCGACTTTGTGGGACCCCCTTTTGTTGTGCTGAGTCGACCGTCATGCTCAGATCTTCTGAACGCCTGTCCAGGTGCTTCTGCGGGTGCTGCCTGCTTCTGCGTGGGCCCTCCGTGTTGCTGAGCGCACCCTCTGCCTCCTCCTCCAAGGGGCGACCTCCTGGTCCTTCGTGGGCCCTGGCAGCACCCAAAACCTTTAACCGCGACTCTTGCAGCTAGCAAGGCTTGTTTGTGGTCTTTCTGCGTGGAAACAACTCTGCATCCTCCAGCACGTCGTGGGACATCTTCTGACCAAATGAGAAGTTCCTGGCGCCTTCCGTTGTTGCAGAATCTTTGGCTTCTTCCACCCGGAGGCAGCACTTTTGCACCTTCATCCGGGGTTTAGTGGGCTCCTGCCCCCCCTGAACACTTGCGTGACTCTTGGACTTGGTCCCCTTACTTTGCAGGCCCTCAGGTCCAGGAATCCATCTTCAGAGCTTTGCAGTCAGTTGTTGTCATTGCAGAATCCCCTATCTCGACTTTACTGTCTCTCTGGGGTAGTAGGGTAACTTTACTCCTACTTTTCACGGTCTTCGGGTGGGGTATCTTGGACACCCTTAGTGTTTTCTTACACTCCCAGCGGCCCTCTACACACTACACTAGGCCTGGGGTCCATTTGTGGTTTGCATTCCACTTTTGGAGTATATGATTTGTGTTGCCCCTAGGCCTATTGTCTCCTATTACTTTATATTGTGTTCTACAGTGTTTGCACTACTTTTCTAACTGTTTACTTACCTGATTTTGGTTTGTGTGTATATTTTGTGTATATTACTTACCTCCTAAGGGAGTATATCCTCTGAGATACTTTTGGCATATTGTCACTAAAATAAAGTACCTTTATTTTTAGTAACTCTGAGTATTGTGTTTTTTATTGATATAGTACTATATGATATAAGTTGTATAGTAGGAGCTTTGCATGTCTCCTAGTTCAGCCTAAGCTGCTGTTATAGCTACCTCTCTCAGCCTACGCTTCTAGAACACTTCTAATCTACTAATAAGGGATAACTGGACTTGGCACAAGGTGTAAGTACCACAAGGTACCCACTATAAGCCAGGCCAGCCTCCTACAAAAAGGACAAAACTTTAAGCAAAGAAACCACAGACCAGACAATGGTGCCAGGGAACATGTATCTTGTATCTCTGCTGTTTCTGATCTTCCTTTCGAAAGAAGCAGTGGCTCAATGAGAACTCTATTCTCAGCAGATCTGAAGGAGTGGCATAGAATGATAGCACAAGGCAATAGACTTAGATTTCCCAAAAAACTCAAGCAGAGCAGTTTGAGCTTTTATCGTGGCTTCATTTCCCCCAGAAATGTATACTGAAAGGTTGCAGCTAGTTGCAAAATGAGGCAAATCCTGGTTAATGGCCATTTTCCTTACATACGATGAATACAGAAACAA
Organism: Pleurodeles waltl; assembly: GCF_031143425.1. NCBI lineage: Eukaryota > Metazoa > Chordata > Amphibia > Caudata > Salamandridae > Pleurodeles > Pleurodeles waltl. The sequence goes on from NC_090445.1 coordinate 1,463,913,315, forward strand.
AACATTTGAAAGCAAAAGGTTACTGTGTGCGAATCGTCTCAGGTAGGAACCTTACCTGCAGTGCAGAACTCCACAATTTCACTCCACTCAGAAACAACGTAATCTCCATCAAGCTGTTTTGAAGCAGTTTGTACTGCTACTGTATATTCTGTTCTTGGACTCAAAAACCAATGTCCACGGACTGTCATTGGCAAAGGGACAGCTTTGGCCACCAACTTAGTAGGGACGTCCTATAACAGATAGAAAGCACTTAGAATCACCAGCAAAAACACCCCCATTACACTGTATCATTGAAACAAATCCTTAAAACTGTTACATTACAGCTATTTTTACATATTATTTCACAGTATGCAGCATTTTAAAATCTTTGGCAGTGAGTTCAGAATATGGTTGAAAAAGGCCTTGACTAAAATAGAATGTGATCAGACCACAAGCTTCTTTTGCTTTTGTCATTTGGTGGTTAGTGGATAAGTTCTCCTTGTCCAATCATTTTGACAGAGAAAATTTATCTGGGGGAAGAACAGCACACATCAAACACAGCACAGTCAGGTCTCGCACCAAGGTGTGGCCAAAAATGCCCCCAGGTTTCTGAGCAGTTTCCAAGTTCATGAACTGGCCTTTCAATCTGATTTGTTTGAAGAGCTGATAAGTCCAGGCCAAAAGGTATGGTGCCCAGAGAATTGCAAGTAACCAAAGTATTTACTTATTCCTGTTTTCAAACACATTAGATGTAGCTTGGCATATCACAAGATGAAAAATACAAGAAAATACTTTCTACGTGCTTCTCTTTCCATTTAGAGTCTTCGTTCTGAGTTAACTGGACAGATATACCCGGCGTGACAGCATCCCGACCAATTTTGAGTGTCTTTATGTTCCCCCACTTAACATTAACAGATGGGGGATACTGGCCCTGTTTTTACTGGATGCACGTCTGTAGTCGACAAACCAAGTACAGCTCCGGGAGGTTTTCCAGATGCTCTGCACAAACAAAATGCCCAAGGTAAAGTCTTGGGTCTACATGTTATCCCCCATTTAAAAACTTCAACTTGTGATGCCCGGATCCCGGGGGAAGGGGGCATTGTTTGGGGAGCAAAGAGGAGCTGGGCGCTCTGTGGCTGTGACTGCGGTGTTAAGCTAGCAGTGAGGTGGGGACGTGTACTGGTTTGGGTGCGAGGGGCTATCGCAACGCATTTTACCACCCTGTACCGGGTCCTTGCTGGTCCACCCGTGTTCCTACAAGGTTCGACTTGTTGTACCTCCCCTCAACGGGGGGACACGCCACCTAAAGGTCAGATCGCTGGCCACTGCAGTTCCTTACAGCCCCTCCCTGCATTCATCGCCCTTCGGGCTCAGCGACCTCCGACAGTGTCAACAACTGATGGCAATTGACAGCAGTTCCATTATTTAATAACAGGCTAACAATCAGCTCAACAAACCTCAATATGGAGGTATTGGCTTTATCTCACTGTGTTAGGGGGATTCTCCCTCTGCGTACTTGTGTCTTGCCTCCCAGTATCGCACAGCTTACAGCAGAGCATAGAAGAGTTGTTTCCAGAATTGTTTTTGTCAGTTAATTGTAGTTTAATTATTGTTTAGCGTCGTGCTGTAAGCATCACCCCTCCCTGCAATGTATGTGATTAAATAGGAGGGTTTAAAAAGAGCAACGACAAGTGGGCAAGAGGAAAAGTACGCCTGTCTAGCTAGCCCCGTGGACTCATTGTGATAACACTACGACAGGAATGCTGTGAAAAAATGAAAACTCTGAAGTATGGAGACTGCAGCAGTTCAGAGTGCACCACAATCTGGAATTAAGAGCAGAATTCATTAAAGATCAGGAGATCTGGTGGCAGCCTATTGGGAGCCTATTCAAGGCATTGAGTAGTGCACTGTGGGGTGAAAATCAGAACACAAGATGTGTGGCAGGGCAGCTGTGTAATAGGCACAGTACCGTAGGGTTGAGGGTTGCAGTGCGCGGAAGCGGCCTGCCTAGGCGCTAGTGTAGCTTGCTCACTGCTGGTCCTCCCCCGCATTCCCAACCAAGTGCGTCATACTACAACATATTCAACTTTTACCGTCTGGCGGTAGGAGGATGAAAACCCGCTCTCCAAAATCAAGTGGTCAGCGTTCCGCAGCTTCTACAACCTTGAATAAAATTAATAAGTCGAGGGAGTCACAAAACATACAGTTCAAGTTGCAGCAGTAAGAGAGGGTGCTCTGGTAGGCTTGCCCTGGATATTAAATTCAGTGCCTCTTGTATCAGCGATGCCAGTAAATACCAAGCAGCACATGATTCAGGACTGCTTTAAAAGAAAATAACTCTCTTTCAGTGTGTCTCACAGTGTGAATTCAGAGAACGTAGGGAATTTAAAGAATCTTGGGAACTTAGAGACAGGGATACCTTTGTCAGAAGGGGCACCCACTGGTCCATCATGCCCTTCTCTCGTTCCTCCGGTTCCCATTGTGTGGTCTAAAGTAGCTCCAGTTGGTATTACGACCTTTACAAACAATGATACCACGTCTGTAATTAAATAAATCAAGTAACCATATGGCTAACCAATAATATTGACACAGAGTTCAATTCGGAATCTGATTCGATCTACGGTCTTGAAGAGCTCAGTGCATCAGGAGATACGGACACAGATGCAGGTCCAGGACGCGACCAAGTGGAAACATTAGACAAATCATTATCAATTACAGTTATTGGAACTTTTAGGTAATGTCATATATTTTAACTAATCAGTCTTCTTTATTATACCTACAGTTTGTTTTTCTCAAGCAGATCGCAATGGAATTATCGTTGATGAAAGATTACTTTAAAACCTTATCCACCATTAATGAGAATCTGAGCAAATTACCGTCTGCCTCAAATCACCTTGGGAGATTGGAGAATATTGTTGACTCACTGCAACCTTTACCTTTAAAAGTAAAAAATCTCATTGTGGATTACCCGAAGAATCAGTTATTAACACCTTTAACGGAGGAGGCTGGCAAGTACATCAAAATCAATGGCTCTGTTTCCAATGTTATAACAATGGAAGACCTGAACTTGACAAATTAAGTGCCACTCACGTCAGTCCCACAATCACTCCAAATTGGCAAACTCGTAACGTCACCAATACAGTAAAATTTCCTAGACCAGCAAGATGGCTGTGCTCCTTACCTAAGTAAGAGACGTCTTACAAAATTGAAAAAACTCAAGAGAAATATAGGATCCAATCAAGTGAATTTACAACAAACTAAATCGAAAACGGTGGCTTGTAACACAAGTGCTCATCTTACCATAACTGTTGAAAATTTAGGGACGGCCGACATACCTAACAAATCTTAAGCAGATCCTCTGCATAATGGGGAGCAAGTCAAAAATATTTCCATGGGTTGGAGTCTGTCCACTTCTACTTCTCACACAGCTATAATGGCATTTAGTACTGACCAGAATTTACCAACTATCACTAATATCCCGGTTATTCCTGCATTGCCATCCATTTTTGGTACTTCTAAAGTAATTACACAACCCTTAAACAGTGAAGTATTGCAGTCAAGACTGCTTATCATATGCTCTAATGCTAATCAACATCTCTATCAAACTATGGTAACTTTCCAGCTCAAACCAAAGATTTTGAATTGCTCAAATCGATTATGAACGGCATAGCCATGACTGCAAAATCACTCAAAATCAAGCCCTCTGAGTTACCTGTTCCTGTCAATTCAAGCTCAACTAATAAAACATCAGGAGCAAGTGAATCTCCAAGATTGAAGCCTGCATCCAGTGGCGGTTTCTTCCACTTGCAAGAGTTAAATAGAAATCAGCCATGTACGCCAGCATAAATGGTTCAAGTCAGGTTATTAATACAACTTTTCACAATGAGTCTGCCCTTAATCAGGAGCTGTGTATGGTAGATTTCACACCGTTCTATAAACCAGAAGGTTCTCATGATATTTTAAATTGTCAGAATATATTGAAGTGTTTGAGTTCTTTTGATAATTTAACAGACTTGGATTCTCAGTCATTGTCAACTACCTGCTTTATTCATTGCCATAGAACAAACTTAGATTTAGACACTACAAGCACCACATAGACCACACAAATTACGGTTCAAAGAATATTGGGACTGAGAGAGATCTTAGCCAATTGGGGAATCAAGATCTCCCAGCCTGAAAAGTTTAAATCACCACATGTGCTCAGGAAATCACATCGTCATGTCATTCCACACAATTTTCCAGCAAAAATCATACCACACTGTAAATGTCCAGACACTATAATGACATTTCAAAATTGACATATTACAGCAGGAGGAACAGCACCCAATATGAGATCAATCATCCAGCCATAAAATCCACAACCAACAAATCAACTGCAGTTTACAACGCATAATCAATATAACTAATGTGTTGAAACCACGGGCATCTTTAGATAATGAGCTTTGTGTTATATCTTGGAATATTGCAGGGCTCCACATGCATTTAAATCACTCTGGGGGAAAATTGTAAAATTTTATTCAAGTTCACGGTGCAATTTGTCTTCAAGAAACATGGCACCCCTTCACATTAACAATCTTAAATTACACTATGCATGAAATCAAAGCAAAAAAGAGCAATCTTGGGAGGCCGAGCGGTGGGCTGCCAACATTGGTCAGTAACAAATACTGTATGAAGAGTGTAAAATTAAAAAGAACTTCGGATTACATATTGGCAGTCTTACTAGCGAATCCGCAGCTAGGCTTCTTATTTTAAACATCTACTTTCTCCCTCATCTTGTCAAGAACAAGCATACGTATTATGAAGTATTAGAAGAGCTGGAGGCATTAGCATAAATGTATGGGCAGCTTTTCGTAATTATTACTGGGAACTTAAACCAAAACAAATCCACTCCAGGGAGCCAGCTATTATTTATTGAAGAACCAGACTTAAGGTACAATATCCCTCACTCAAACACTATAAGGCAGGGGAAACAAAAAAGTTGTAATTTGCAAACTAAATTTATGTATAACCTTCTAATAGACTCCGGATATAGGGCACTCAACGGAAGACTTGTTAATGACCAGCCTGCAAAAACAACATTTTGGGGCCCAACGGCATTTACAACCATCGACTACACTTTTTTCCATTATACAAATTATCGTCTTTGCAAAAGGTTCACCATTATACAGAGACCTCAGAGAGACCATGATCCCCAAAAGACAGTTATCAACATCAAGTTAGATCAGTTGGAAACTCCAATAACGACAAATAGCAACCGTGCAACCACTGTTAATGGCAAGAAGCTTAAATGGAACATTCTGATAAATAGAGCTTTTAATTGTGTGAACAATGCAGCTCCAATGCTCAGCCTTTAATACAAACTTCTCAATTTCAGGATCACTTGGCAAGATATCCACTTTATCTGTTTTAATGACAGAGCTACCATTGGTACAATAAAATTGTCCTTATCCATCCGGAATCCAGCAACTAAATGAGGCAAAGAGGGTCTACTGTAAGGCATTGCAACACATCTTAAATTTACAACCGTCCAATGACCGCAACACAATAATCCATAAATTGAAGACTGCAGTTAAAAAGAAAAATAAACTAACAAAATTGGATGGTCAGAAAAATGCTTAGGCCAAGTTGATGTGTGCCCTCTGAAACCGTAACAAAATAGCTTTCTGGACTCTGGTTGGTCATGGAACAGGATCATACAAGTGTCCTAATGAACTGTTTTTATCAAATGATAAGGAGGGGGAACACATATAAAGACCTTTTATAAATCTACCATCTGTGCCTCATTGGATTCTTCAGGTGGCATTACTGTTCAACCGGATTATCACTAAGGAGGAAATATCAAAATTAATAAGAAGCTCTCGCTTCTCTAAAGCTGCAGGTCCTAATGGGATACAGAGTGACCTGGTCAAACTAGACATTGCCTTCTGTAGTTCACTACTAGAACTGCTACTCTCTCAAGTAGCGAGGACTGGGAAAGTTCCACCATCTTGGAAAGTTGCAATAGCACATCCATTTTACAAGAGGAGCCCCAAGAAGAGCCAACCACCTATAGATTAGAAGGATTCCTATATTTTGAAGGGAAGCTATTGCTAAATACATACTGCAGAAACTGAAGGACTGGGCCAAGGACCAGTTGTTAACACCATTAACTGAAACCGGATCCCACTCTGGTTGTTCTACTGTTGACAACATCCTGGCATTGACTTTACTTGTGAAAAAATCCTTAGCAAATAAATCAATATTATATGCCTGCATTGTGGATTATTCCATGGAATCCGATTAAGTGAATTGGCATAGGCTATGGGCCAAGCTAACAAAGTGGAAAATGTATCCCTGGTTGTTACATTTTCTTATCTAACGAGATACTGATACATGGTTGCAGGTAAACTTACCACCGATAATACAGTGACACCTAAATTCTACACAAAGAATGACCTTAAGCAAGGTTGTATTTTGGCTCCCTTGTTTTTGTATATCGCAGACTAACAGAGACACTGGAATCAGACCAGGGTTGTACACCTAAGGTAGGAGGAGATAAAATATCATACTTGGTTTACCAATTATCTATTAGTATTCTCACAAATGTCAATCGGCATCAAACATCAATTAAACAACTTGATGAATTTAACTTGGAGAATGGACTAATTGCAAATTTATCCCCCAAAATTATGATTCTTGGAAAGAAACCTAAGTTTGCAAGGTGGGTTCTTAGAGATGCTACAATCGAAATAGTGAAACAATACAACTATCTTGAGATCACATTTCCCAGCAAGTTATCATAGTCTAACCATTCAACCATCAGGAAGAATAAGTCAGCCATAATCACTTAGGGCCAGATGTAGGTAGGTTTAAAATTGCGACTTGCAATTTGCGAGTCCGTGCGACTCGCAAATTGCAAGTCGCAATTTGCAAAAAAAGAAAGGTGTCCCAGACACCTTCTGCAACTCGCAATGGGGTCGCAAAGACCCACCTCATTATTATTAATGAGGTGGGTCGCAGTTTGCGACCCCATTGCGAGTATGGGCACTCACGGGGATGGTGGCCTGCTGGAGACAGCAGACCACCATGTCCGTGACTGCTTTTTAATAAAGCAGTTTTTTTTTCCCATCTGCAGCCTTAAAGGAAAGGAAAACGAGCTGCGCTTGGAAAAAAATACCGAAACCTTTAGTTTCGTTTTTTTTCAGAGCAGGAAGTGGTCCATTGGACCACTGCCTGCTCTGAAAAAATATTTGTGTTTCCATTCACAAAGGGGAAGGGGTCCCATGGGGACCCCTTCCCGTTTGCGACTGGGTTACCATCCACTTCAAGTGGATGGTAACTGTGATTTCATTTGCGACCGCTTTCGCGGTCGCAAATGAAATTGCATAGCGTTGTGAGTCGCAAATAGGAAGGGAACACCCCTTCCTATTTGCGAATCGGAAATGCATTTTGCGAGTTGGATCCGACTCGCAAAATGCATTTCTGCATCGCGGAGAGGCTTTCGCGCCTCGCAAACGGTGTTTTTCTACGTTTGCGAGGTGCAAACCCTTTCCTACATCTGGCCCTTAATCTGTTTCAAGATTTGGAAATTTTTTGGCGGCAAAGCAATCAAGCCATCACTGAAAGCATTAAACATGACACTTATTCCTTACTTGCTATATGCACCTCCAGTGCTAAATCAGAAGACCATTGGCAACCATGACAAAACGTTTATGCAATGTGTTTATAACCTCCTTCATCTTCATATGGCTACTCCCCACTGTGTCATCAGGTTAGAACTATGTCTAAAATGTTTACTATCATTCCACTACAGAAACTCTGTGAACTACTTCTATGACTGTGCCAGAGTAGATCCATTATCAATGACATTTTTAATTCATCAGGAAATGAGGGAAACTACATATAAGGATCTAGAGTTGCAAGCTGTACCCTCGATTTTAGAAAGATATAAACTACCTGAGTTAGAGTCGCTGTAACTGTTAAATTCCACGGTCCAGAAAAGTCTATTATGTGGAATTTTCAAAGTCAACCGGAGAGACTCTGCCTTAGCACAGGCAAAATTATATAATCATTCAGGCTTAGTCTTCAACACATTTTCCATGCTGTGTCAAGACTATTTGGGTTCAAACTTGCCTGGGTATGTTAAAATGAAATTCTTATGGTTCAGATTGTTCTATATCTCCGATTTATGAATTTGAGGGGCAATGGAATCCAATATTTAAAGATAAAACCATTTGTCAACTCTGTGGTCACACCATTGACTCCTTCCTTCATGTTTTATGCATTTGCCCTAGACTTTTACATTTGAGAAAGGAAGTACTTGCAACCCTTGTTCAACAAGGCAAATCTTACACACAACTGTGGAGACTGTTAGCTACTCTTTTAGTATTAGGGAAGATAGTGCAATATTAATGGTAACAATTTTTTTTAGATCAGACATATAAAGCATTATCTTCTTGATTTTGGCAGTTGATTCTATACTTGGTTGCAATTTTTCACTGTATCTTTATTCAATTACTTCACAATCATAATTGATCTTAAAATAGGGGTTTTTCATCTAGCACAGAATTTGTTATAAGTCTATGAAAATGAGCTCTTATAGTTTCTTAAACTGTTAATTAAGAATCTATTGAAGCAGTAGTAGCTAGTAGGAAAATTGGATAGTGTTAGAGATATAAGTGCTATTATCAACTATTGGATACTTGTTTGATATTGTGATGCTGTCTGGAACACTATTACAATAACACTGCTAAAGAAGTTTTTAACTAGGTGTATAAAGTACAAATGTTATTTCTTGTGTTATGATAAAACGTATTTCCGTCTAGATTTGGATCAATTGATTTGTAGTGTTGACTTTAATTATGCTATGATCCATTAACTTACTGTACACAAGTAGTATGTGAACCGAATTGGTGGGTCATATTTGCTAATATTGTAATCTTTGATTTATACAGTAAATGTATTATTACTATTACTACTACTGGGATACCGATTTTGGCTGCAAACATTATTTCTGACCACTTTATCTTCATCCCTGCATATTGAGAAGGAGTCATGGAATTCGTGGTGTTTATGATGGTTTATGTTTCTGTTTTCACATACATTTTTTCCCCCCCATTTCGCAACATAAAAAGAAGCCACCACACAATTTATATTTAATTATGTTTTTGTCCCTGTTAGAAATGGGATCTTTGGTTGGCAGTCAGGTTACCCACTGCCCAAGCAAGGACCCTCACTCTAGACAGGGTTAAGTCACACACAATCCAAATTATCCTGTACCCACCCTCTGGTAGCTTGGCACTGAGCAGTCAGGCTTAATTTAGAAGGCAATGTGTAAAGTATTTGTGCAATAAATCATACAATAACACCATATAGCACCACAAAAATACACCACACAGTGTTTAGAAAAATGTATAATATTTATCTGATAAGATGCAGGTCAAAAATAATTAAAAATGCAATAAGTAATTGTTGAGATATCACTGAAAAGTGATATAAAGTGTCTTAAGTCTTTTAAAAGCAAACAAAGTCTATTTCATGCACAAAGTTCCTGGTTCGCATGAAAAATCTCCGCAAAGAACCGCAGAGGAGGAGATATGTGGAAACAAAGGGGTGTGTGTCGATTTCTCCGGCCGCACATGGGGATGCGCCGTTTAGTTTTCACACAGGGACAGCTGTGTGTCAATTTCCGGTGCTCGGTCGTGGATCCTCTTCTGGTTGCGGGGTTTCCAGACGCCCCGGGGACGATGCGTGGATTTCCTGCGCTGGCAGGACGAAGTCACAGGAGCTGCATCGATCAGGTGGGAGTTATGTTGAATTTTCTACCGCATGGCAGGCGCTGCGTCGATTCCTCTCTGGACGTTGGGCTGCATCGTTCCGGCTCAGTTGTGCGTTGATCCAGTGGGCCGTGCGTCGAACTTCCAGTTGCTATGCTGGCGCTGCGTCAGTCTTCTCATTGCGAAGTCGGGCTGCGTCGTTCCAGTTCGGCGTGCGGTGAAATATTCACCGCAGTGAAGGCTGTGCGTCGCATTTCGCCGCATAAAGAGTCTTTCTTGAAAAGATTAAATCTTTCAGGTCCTGAGACTTCAGGGAACAGGAGTCAAGCTCTATCCAAGCCCTTGGAGAGCACTTCTACACCACAGCCAAAGAGCAGCAAGGCAGCAGGGCAACAGCAAGGCAGAAGTCCTTCACAGAAAGCAGTCAGGTGAGTCCTTTGGGCAGCTAGGCAGTTCTTCTTGGCAGGATGCAGGTTCTGGTTAAAAGTTTGTTCTCCAGCAAGTGTCTGAGTTGGTAGGGGCAGAGGCCCTGTTTATATACTCAAATGTGCCTTTGAAGTGGGGGAGACTTCAAAGAGTGGCTTAGAAGTGCACCAGGTCCTCTTTCAGTTCAATCCTGTCTGCCAGGGTCCCAGTAGGGGGTGTAGCAGTCCTTTGTGTGAAGGCAGGCCCTCCACCCTCCCAGCCCAGGAGGACCCATTCAAAATGCAGATGAATTCAAATGAGGCTGAGTATCCTGTGTTTGGGGTGTGTCTGAGTGAATGCACAAGGAGCTGTCAACTAAACCCATCCAGACGTGGATCGTAAGGCACAGAAAGAAAAATAGTAATATTAAATCCAACTTCACCAGTCAGCAGGATTTTATATCACCATTCTGGTCATATTAAATATGACCTTCCTACTCCTTTCAGATCAGCATCTACCACCCAAACAATGTATGAGGGCAGCCCCAATGCTAGCCTATGAAGGAAGCAGGCCTCTTGCAGTGTAAAAACGAATTTAGGAGTTTTACACTACCAGGACACGTAAACTACATAAGTACATGTCCTGCCTTTTGCCTACACAGCACCCTGCCCTATGGGTTACCTAGAGCATACCTTAGGGGTGTCTTATATGTAGAAATAGGGGAGTTTTAGGCTTAGCAAGTACGTTTAAATGCCAAGTCGAATTGGCAGTGAAACTGCACACACAGGCCGTGCAATGGCCGGCCTGAGACAAGGTCAAGGGGCTACTTAAGTGGGTGGCACATCAGTACTGCAGGCCCACTAGTAGCATTTAATCGACATGCCCTGGGCACATACAGGGCACTCTACTAGCGACTTATAAGTAAATTAAACGGTCCAATTGGGTATGATCCAATGTTACCATGTTTAAAGGGAGAGCATATGCACTTTAGCACTGGTTAGCAGTGGTAAAGTGTGCAGAGTCTCAAAACCAGCCAAAACAGTATCTAAAATGTGGAGGGAGGCAGGGAAAAAGTTAGGGGTGACCACCCTAAGGCTGACAGGTCTATCAGTCCCTATTTACCACCATCTTGCTATGTTTCTAGAAGCAGTGTAACACACATTGAGACCTCACTGCAAATTCACAGACATGTCCATTTTCAGTGTGGTTCATGTACAAAAACATTGCGCTTCTAAGCACCAGTAGGCCACCAACTAAGGGATTACGAGTTAAGATGAGCAAAATAAAAATATTATTTCTGACACTTGTATACCCCTCTTCAAGCAATTATACGGTTCAACCTTTTTCTCTGCATTTTTACACCCACCTTTTGCTGACAATATTACTTCATCTTTACGATAACATTGCAAGTATTGATATCATCGACTAAGCCAAAGCTGATCTAATAACTGTTGTTACTGATGACCCCCTGTGCTGTGATAGCAACCGTGGTATCATATAGGTTATGAAGCTGTGCATTGGGGGGCAATATGGTGGAGCAGCTCACAAGAACTGGAGAATATCAGTGCTTTTAAGTTTTAGATCACAAACAAAAGTTTTTTTATAATGAAAGTTTTGTACATAAGATGTTGTTTTTAAAGATTTTATAATTATTGATGTAAGTATTTAACTATAACTGCCTTCACCCAACCCTGCACTCGGAGCCTGTGTTCAAGAGCCTACCTTTCAATCAGGACCTAAGCGCCCCTGAAAGTCTAAAGAAATGTTGGCCCTTTGTGCAGTAATACAATAGCAAGTACAGATAACCATTTGACCCAAAAAGAATTGTTACCCATACAATTCTAAGGATTACAGGTTAACCTTTGATAAGAACTTAAAATGCAGTATAACACATCTTTGATTAGTAATTACTGGGTAATAAGAGGAACCATAACTTATGAAATATAAGAGAGTACAAAATTATCCCTACCACAAGTCGAAGATGCAAAACATATTACTTGACTTTATGACATTAACTCAGCTATGAAGGTGCGCACACACCACCAAAGGATGCAAGAATGATTAGAGGTTCCAAAAGGGCTAAAAGTCCTACAGAACAAGTTTACACAAATATTTCAAATGTAGAGCAGGTCCTAACACTGTAAACATGGGACTCAATGCTTCAGGTATACCTAGTGATTATTAACTAATAATGACTAATGCTAGCAGAAGGGTCAAAAGAAATGCATCAACGTATCATCCAACGGAGGCAGATGTAATTACTGCAGAAAAAGTAAACAAGAAAAAAGGACAGTTTTGTTTAAAGGTGATGTTGAATGGAATTACTAAAAATATTTTCTAAAAAGGATATTATCTGCACGTCACAGACAAGGGTGCATGCAAAGCATAAGACTTAATTGTTCACAGAGAGAAAAGAGAGAGACAGAGAAAGACACTGCCCACTACTGCCTTAAAAGAGGAAAGAGGTTTCAATATGCTTCAGTATTGTTAATGCTGAAATTTTACAAATGAATATTCAAGTATTAGAATGTTAAATCTGCAAAGAAAATTTGTTAATATAGAAAAATAATACACAAGCTTGAAAACCTGCCTACGTGAGTGACCATCAATAAGCACAAAGTGTACTTATTAACAGCTTAATAATGTAAAATTTCGAGCTCATGTTTGGATTAATGTAGTAGTATGTCATATTAATGGTTATGTATTATGTATTTGCTTTTTTCGTCATGGGCCTTAATTTAGCGAGGTCTTGGGCCTAGTTGCACCGCCTCATGTCAAGTTGCATTGCTTAGACAAATCATAAAATGGCTGCTTAGCGAATTACATTGTAATTTTCAATTGCGTTGACCGAATGCTAGTTTCTAACGTTATTTCCCATGAAAACTGCTTGCTAGAATATGTTGTACTAGCTAAGGATACTTTGTAAAACTTAGTGTGTGTAAAGGCGATGTTTCCAGGAACTAACAATGGATGCACTGACTGGAGTATAAGCTGATATAAATTTGTTCCATGACAAGCCCAACGACGGGAACAGGAGAAGAGGAGCCAATCATCGACATGTGAACAACGGTTTAGTAAATTCTTAGATTTGAGGTTCTACTTTCATTGGACTAAACGTAAATGTACGACTCCTTGATCAATAGTAACGTGGGAAGTAGTTTTGGGGGATCTAACTTAGCCAGACTGCCCCAAGTGGAGAGACGCCATTTGCCATTATCTTTCTTGACAGTCCTGAGAGGAGACAAGCTCACTTTTGCTAAATCTGTATTGAGAAGCGACATCCTATTGTGATATTTCTATCTTGAAATTTATTGCTGAGTCCCGATGCTTTGCTGACCGAACAGATGTCTAAATTGACAAAAGACAGTCGCAGCTTGCTGAACCATACTGAGGCAAGGTATAAGACTATGTTACTGATTGCCATGTCTATTTGCTTTTGTCTTTAAGTACCAACCGCTAATTTTGATCGAGCAATAGTTATATGTTTTCCAAATCTGTGTTGGCTAAATTGTTTTGCATGAAGCCCAAACATGCCATTCTAATAAGAAGGTTATTTAGGATACCCACTGATTGATAACTGCTACATATTAACAACAGCTGATGTCTTTGCTGAATCTAAATGTATCGCATTTCTATTGCGCAGTTGTTCTTGCTATTAATTTGTACTGTAACTTTAGAATGTGTAGTGATCCAAGCTTTGAGTAAATTGAGATTCCCAGAAGATTCGGTCAACCAGTATGGTTTCTGTATGCTTATCATTTGATTTTGAGACTAAGTTACGTGATATTAGCATTGTTAATATAGGGAAATAAACATTCTAACTTTTACATAAAGATGTGGTTATTCATGGCCAAGGGGTCATGGTGCGTGGAAATTATTGAACCCCAAGATTATTGATGTTATTGATTGGTATTGCTATTGATTTGTACTGGAACTGAGTCTTATGGTGGGAATTACTCTAAGAGCTGTCAAAAGGTCCACCAAACCTCTAATGCATCCCCTTATAAGCTAATGATAAATAACCAAATAAGGTCAGGCGCGCTAACAGTATCACTCAATGTACAGAGCACTAGCTCTACCTACCTGGATATGCAGAATAAACGATGGGCCAAACTTCAAAGCCTGCCAATAAGGTCCTGCAAGAGTGAACTAGATCACATTTTGTGACCGCTGGCAGGCTGTACAACTGCACATGACAGAGGAAACGCAAATACATGCCACGTATTGACAGGAAAAAGATGTAATTGTGTGAAAATCAAGTACAGAAATGTCTCTACAATAACTGCAAAGGACAAAAAGCAAAATGGGCATTTTATGTACCCATACACCATTCTGGCAGGTCAAAGTACTGGAAAAAAGTATGAGACGAAAACAATTTATAACAGTTACTTAATAGTAAAACTGTTTCACACTGTGTAATCCTTCATTTAGCAAGCTGTCCGGATTCGTGTTGGATAACGTCATTCTTTATGGACTTCAATAGAGAGAGAAAGTATAAAAAAAATGCCTGTACAATAATTTTACAAAGGCTCAAAAAAGAATACATTAAATAATCAAAACTAAGTTCAATGTAAATGAAAAATCATAATGTATATTTTAAAACACGTTCTTCAATTATTTTTAATTCCAGTGAAAAATAGAAAGTTGTAGCATCTGAAGGGCAGTCCTCCATATTCTGCTGGGTAGGTGTTTCTTTTCGGTAAAATGCTCCTTCAGGTTTGACTTTTACACTCTGTATCTAAATCTCAATTTATCTTGTAATATTGATTTCGCCCTCAATTGTCTGCAAACTGTTTAGATATGTAAAATGTATATATGCATGTCTCATTACATATAGATTAAGTACACTAAGATGTGTCCGTCTAAGCCAATAATAACGGTAAAACGGGTAAACTTCACACTAAACTTTGGCTCTGTTAACCTCCTCATACGGATAGAAGTACTGTTATTGTGTCTTTTGTAAAAATAAAAATAAAACTGTTGCAAATGGTGTGAATGTGTCAATATAATAAATGAATAAATATGTGTCATCAATCCTCTATGCTGATTTCACTAAGATGGACATCTTACTTCTCACTGAACTTAAAACTGACAAATCTAACTTTGTGCTGGCCTACCCCCAGTTGTAGGCTACTTGTGCAGACAGGTTCTACTGTTAGTACTATAACCGAATGCAGAACCATCATAACAATCTAAGTTATCAGGATTTAGTGATAATTTGTTTAGGAAGTTCTAGTTTTTAGGGATGGACAAAACAGTTCTCAAGATTTCATGTTTTAAAAAAAAAGCAAATAAAGTTTGTTTACATTTTTATTTCAACTAACTTTATAACATGCAATTTCCTCATTATCATATATTGCCCGTCATTGCTACGTGGGCCAGATTACCCAGAACAGTATTTTCATTATGTTTTGAGGAAGGAAGCCAAGCTTGCTTGCATGCCTGAATAAACAAAGGTTTGTAACCATGCATTGTTTTTTTTTACATAGAAAATATCCATGTATAAAATTAAAGTCAATAGCGTTTGCCCCACTTATACAATACTCCATCACAAACTTGAGGCTATTAATGAG
This sequence comes from Pleurodeles waltl, assembly GCF_031143425.1. NCBI lineage: Eukaryota > Metazoa > Chordata > Amphibia > Caudata > Salamandridae > Pleurodeles > Pleurodeles waltl. The sequence goes on from NC_090445.1 coordinate 1,463,929,027, forward strand.
GCCTTTAAACCCATCAAAAGATTCTATTTGGGGTGCCAATGCTCCCTCAGCATTGCTGACTTAGCTCACTTATTTAGTTTAAATAGAAAATGGCCTTGAACAAAACATAATGTTCACTGAAAGACAACCTTGCTCACTCACCTATGAATTCTGCATGTGCAAACACATAAAGCACATCGGAATCACAAGTATTATCAATTACACAACAATGCTTCACTTAGTTGTATTAAAATGTCATCTTCAATAAGGATACAGACAGAAGTACTAACATCTTCAGAATCACTGGGTGATGGCAGGAAGATTTAATGGAAAATGTACTTATTTGGCACAAATTTAAAGTGCATTTGAGCAAGCCAGCAGTTCACACCTCACCATGGGTTCCCTTCCAATGTTGCGGATCTTTGTGAGAGTGTAAATGCATGTAATGCTACGATTGGAGTTGTTAGGAAACCTCAATTTGCTTTCACCAATACATCCTAAAGATAATGTACCATAAATATATCACCGCAGAGATGGCATTTAGCCAAGCCGGAAGTTAATAATTTATAAAGTGCTCACTTACCCAGTTGTACAAAGCTCGGTTCTTAATCATCCAGGGTATGAATCACAGTTCTGCTGCCCTAATCTGTGGAGTTTAACAATGTGAGTGCCACTTCTCAAACCAAACAGTGCGTGGCACCTCATAGTCGTTCAAATATACACATTTCTTAGTAGTGACCAGGCACCCAGTATGTTCTTTCAAGTATGAGTATATCTTTATTTGAAGGACTGAGAATCTCAATTTGCTGACCTTTGGGAAAGTAATCAAAACATTCCTCTTTTTTTCCACAACTTTGTGTGTCAATCACTTTTTTTGCATGAATTTGCTGCAAGATTTTAGGACACTTTGTTTTCATTTTTCTTTTAGAACCAGGGAAGGTCTAGAGACAATTAGTTTTGTGGTGCGCAAAAATAAATAACCTATTTGACACAGCTGGTTGGCAGAGCATTTTTCACACTGCTACCTCGTCTTTGCCATTTAAAGTAACAGCAAAGACCAAACCTTCCTTTTAATATTTGTAAGTCAGTGGCATAAATACAGAGGTAACTAACTACAGGGGAAGCTCTATGGGTGGTGGTGAGGGATGTGTTTCGATGGTTTATTCCTTCTGAGGTGGGTACCCACACAAGAGTGCATCAGGAATTACAGTACATACTAATACTTGCTTTGATGCATGTGATTTTGTCTGCTCTTCTTCTGATATCTACTGTACAGAGAATCAATGTATCTGTTGTCTACTGAGCAATGAGTTAAAACAAATTATTTAAAAAACAATTTCTAAGTCAACCCTAAGGCAGGCTTACAGAAACCTAAAGACAGGTGCATTATATTAAAACGTCAAGCATCTGTTTCCTAGCTTTACGTGTCCCAATGTTGTTTTTACTTTGAAAAGGCTAGTAGCCTCATTAGAGATTTCAGAGTTACATGCTGACCAGTCAGCAAGTGCTAACTTCTAACTGGACTTCTAAATATGACTCTTCAAGGCATCAAATTAATTGGTGTATTAGCCTCAACTTGATGCTCATGTCAAATTTAATGCAACTTTTGCGCAAACTTCAACTTTAGAAAGTTGCCAGTTTGTTGCTCAAAGTTTCCCAGTGACCATTTACAGTTGCTGACCTCGAGACAGCCTTCTATCCTTCTGGGAGAGGTGTGACCACCTTGTGACAGGATGGCCAAACAGGGTGTGAATCCAAAATACATTTGTACAAAGGGAAAGCTATCTTTGAAGAGCAAATGATAATTTCACAAAGTGGCAGCCTGCCTGTTTTGCAGGCAGGCTGGCATCGGGGCAGAGAGGGGGAAACCACGGTGTAATGATATGAGTTTTGACCACTGACTCCACGTTGCACTTAACCTAGCACCACACTTGTCACATTAGTGACCACCAGCTTCATTTTGCCTATTGACTTTATCTTACCATTAGACACTGCTACGTTAAAAGCTGCAAGTGGCCATGTTTTTATTCTTCATGTTTTTTCCCCATCAAGGGCGTAGGCTGATAAGAATGTACTAAGACGGCAGGGAACAGACTTGTTTGGGATGGGCACCCTGGGATTGTGGGCACGTCCTGATGTGTCATTTTAAAGCTGCCTAAAGCAATCAGCCTTTTTGGAATAAATAAACTTCTGCAGGGAGAGGGAAGTTCTAGACTTTTCCTTTCTTGTTTGTTCAAAGCATAAGACGCCGAGACCAGATGGACCGGAGACAAAGAGTGTTTGCAGATCTCAGGCACATCCAGGAAGCTGGAGTGTGCCATCCTTCCTGTGGTGGTAATTGATCTCTCTCTCCTCGATCGATTCTGGGATCTGGCGACCTGATGCTGAATAGGAGGGAGATGAAGCAGTGATGTCCTTTTCTCATGGTGATGCATATTTTTCAATTCATTATTTGCTTTTCATTATTATTTTATAGATACATATATTTGCTGTGTATATTGCAGTGGAGAATCATTTGTACATTCTTTCATTTCATTGCTGTGACCATTTTTAACCGTGTGCTTTCAGTAAGTTAATCTACTTTTAGGAACCTTGCGTAGTGAACTAATAAATGTCTTCTTGGACTAAGAAGCGCATTCCAGAGATTTTTGTCAGTGCATGAGTGTTTCAGCTCAGTCATTAGTAAAACAAAAAACAAGGTCACACTGTTTTTTCTATGGGCATGTAGCCCCACCTCTGGGATGGGCTAGGAAGCTCCATATGCCAAGAGAAGGAGTCTGCCACATTGGGAGTAGGCAGAATGATGTTGTCTGGCCTACCTAGATGCCACACTTTACAGAAAGTTGTCACTAGGCAAGAAGGGACCTGGTATCTCATTGGCTAGTAGTTGTCAAATCCCTGAGGGCAACAACTAGACATAAAAGTGGCACCTCAGGCATCCAGACTTGGACCACGTCTGTAATGGGGAGAGGACCGAAGGCGGTCTGCCCTGCTGTTCCCTGAACCTGGCAAAGAGAGGTTGCACCAAAGACTAGACTGCATCTGCTGCTCCTTGGGCTAGCTAAGCAAAGACTGTGCCTTTGGTGCCCTGTATGAGGAACAGTCATTCCCGAGCCCCAGACAGAGAAGACTCCAAAATCAGTTGGCTGTCTCCCTTTTACAGCTACAGGGCCACAAAAGATGAAGAAGTCTGCCTCGGTAAGTTGGTAGCCAAGATCGCCTGATCCCCGCTGACTGCTGAAGTGCAGCCTGGGAGACCATGTCTCGACCTTCCAAAACATGAGAATCTGGGAGAGTCGTCAGAGTGCAGTTTGGTAACACAGCAAGAAGATTTTCACCAGTAAAAGGGAACCACTGGTTTCACTGTAACCAGAGATCAGTAGACTAGTGGCAACTTGTTTTTGACTGGTCTTCAAGGCACATCGACCCCTGTGGCCAAAATCGCTACACTATGTTTGTGAAATGAGGGGTGGTCCCAGGAAGAAGCCCATCACCTGCTTAGTATCCTTGAGCATCTACAGCATACTGTATCGCTTGCGTCAGGACTACTCCATTAATATCTATGGCAGTTCACCCATAGAGCCTAGAACTGGATTGGAGACTGTTTTGACTGCGCAGTAACTGTTCCATTTGACTTTATGTGTGCCAGTGACTGGCTCCCTGCCAGAGTTGATCGCCACAAGGGTGCCTTATAGCCACTTTCAAGTTACTTGTGGCTTAGCCTAAACCGGGAGTCGCAGTACAATGATTTACTGTGCTAAGTGAAAATCTGTGATTTATTATTTCTTTAAAAAAATCCTCCTGTACATTTTTATTGTTGAGGTGTCTATTTAAAGATAAAACTAAAAACTATTTTTTATAAATTAGTTTTGGCTTGTTAGTGTGTTTGGTTTTCTTACTATTCAACTGTTTTGGTACTTCTGAATGCTTTACATTTGTTCCTTTAATGAAGCCTGTCTGCTCAGAGCCACAGCAATCCAGGGTTAAGTCAGTGTTTTTCAAATAAACTTGACTGGACTCAATAAAGGTGTCTGACTGTATTTTGTGGGGAGGTCACACAATTACACCATATATTATAAACCACTTTCCACACAGGTATGCTTTGAGAAACAAATGTGTTTGCCTGGTCGTGTACATGTGGTTAAATATGGCAATTTGTTTATAGGCTAAAACAGTTCATTCATCCCCTTTGGAGACTGTCCATGCCCTGCCTCAGGGTGGGGTGTGCCTAACATACAACTCCTGTCCTGCCCACAGAACATATTTTTATAACACATTCAGGGACTGTTAAACCAGTTTGCAAACTTCATAATAGAAACTGGGGCTAACATATGATCCTTTGCCAGCCAATTAGAACCAACTGTTTGTGAACAAAAAAGAGCTGCACACCGCAGAATATCTGTAAGAAACATATAGCATCTCAGACAATCAAATCTGACTCTGACCTAATTTACAAACCAAGTCTTGCAGATATCTCTATTTTTTCCCCTTTTAAGTAACATAAAACATATTTAATGCATTCTCAACAAACAGGGAATCTACTTAGACTCCTGCTCTATTTTCATGCTAGGTGAAGAGCACGTTTCCCAAGAAATAATGGCTGTGGTGGAGAGCAATATTCCTGTGAGTATCTGAATGGGGACTGCAACTTAAAAACCCCACAAAATAACTCTTGCCCACCATAAAATAATACCAATCTGCATGAAATTCAGGAAAGAAGTTTGCTTGCCCATGTCTGATTTCTCTCTGAAAATATTGTGGAATTTCTATTCCAAAGACGTATAGGCATAGGTATTTTGCTCATGCAGCTACATCTAGTGGGAAAGTGAAAAACAAACTTTGAAGGAGAATATAGCCTTATTCAACCTTAGGTCCCTTTGCGGATTACTTTAAAGTCGCCTATAAATCTTTCAAGTCTTTAGGTAACCTTTCTGATCACTTAACTCTATTTTGAGGATTGTATGACACTACATTGAGACATTTATAAAGCGCAAACTGACACCGGGGTGGCGGGGAGTCCTGGAGCTAAAGCTACACAAAGACAGTAACCTAATTCATAAAAGTGCTGAAATAAATGGAAACCAAATCAACTAATACATGTTTATAGTTTGTGGAAAAAGACAATCTTCAGCCCTTTCCTAAAACTGAGTAGATTTGTTTCGTTCCTCAGATGTGTCAGGACTTTTGCTCCATCTTTGTAGCACTGCTGTAGAAAGGGATCACTGAACAGGTTGGCTGGTACCCTTGAACCTACAAGACAGAAAAGTGCCATTTTAGAATAACCGGCTTTATATACCAGGCATAATGATTTTAAAATGTTGCATTCTTTAACAGGAAGCCAATGAGGAGATGCCAGAGTAAGAGAGATGGCCTTGCACTCTCAAATTTAGCAAGATAAATGGTGTAACAGTAATCTAAGTGAGCTGATATAAACACGCTGAGGATCAGCACTTTATGTGTGAACAAGAACAGATGGTGAATTCTCTTCAACGTGCAACACTGAAAAAGTCAAGACTTAGCTACTCAAATGAATCTGCTCAACAGAGTCGGGCAGAGTTTATTTTAATTCATAGGTTCTTCACAAAAGGGACTGATGTGAGGTTTTGAGCTAGGTGAAGCTGGCCAGAACAAAAGATTCTATAAAAATGTAGCCCTAAAAGCACCAATGATTTCTATTTTACTGTTGTTTAGCTTTAATGATGGTTGTGCATACAGAGAGACAAGAAAATCAATTTGGAGCTGTATCACCTAGACCATGCGAGAACTTTAATATGATCTGGTGTCATGGACATACAAAAAAAAGGTCAGTGCCCTGACTTTAGATTACTTCAGTCTCTGGGGCCATATACAGACTAAAAAGAAGCGGGGATAACACTGATACGGATAATAGTGACTAAAGGGAAACACAGCAAGTAGCGAGAGTTGTTTATTAGTGGAGACTTATTTTGATTTGAAACAATTCAGCTGCTAGAAAACGGTGGAACCACTCTCAAGCACCGTTCTCAATACAGAGCTCCTTTAGAGGACTGGGAAGGATCAGATGGTTAACGGTTTTTAGAGTGCTAAAAGAACCAATAAAATCTAAGCAGGGCAAATCAAATCCACACATATCGAGACCACCATCAATTCTGAACTGCCTTTGGGATCAGAACCCACCTCTATTCGGTAAGTCATTGGTCTTTACAAAACCTGATTTCTGTTGGAAGACTACCTGTTTCAACAATTAGAAGAAGAATGGCAGCTGTGGGACTAGAGAAAAGGTAGTCAAAAAATCAGGGTCAACTAAAGGATTGTTTCACAAAAACAGCTTTAGGACAATTGGGAACCATACCATCTGAAAGAAAGGCATTAACAATGGCTACATCACAGGCACTAAAGCGGAAGGGACTACTTTTATGGTTGTCAGTACACTGTGAGTTATTACATTCTAGGTATGTTTATCTTTCTTACACGAAGTTGAACATGATCCATGATTTTAAATTTCACCAAGTGTTGTTTTTAACGTTTTCAGCTCAATTAGCGACACTTGATATATCAGGCACTTTAACTAAAGTCTTGAGCTGTGACAAATATTTCTATATAGCACATAGTATACAGTGATACTACGTACAAGAATGGGAGCAAATTAATAAATATCTACCTATACAAGATGATCTGTTAGCTGAAAATAATGGCGTTGGATAAGAAGCTAGCCCACTTGGGCACAACTGCACACAACATAATTTGTATATATTTATGCATGTTTCGGAGCTCTGTATATTGTTTTACTTATTGGAGAAAGTTTAGATTGTAAATGACAACCATGTGACCTGCTAGCGATCATGAGAAGCTAACCGACTATGAGTACAGTTGCACATATCAATTTTAGATAATTTAATATATTTTACTTAAGCATATTTAGACTGCTTTAATAATTACAGAGGGTTTACATTGCATTTATCTGTATATACTGACATAACAGGTCTGATTTAGATCTTGACGGAGGGGAATACTCTGTCACAAACGTGACGTATATCCCGTCTGCTGTATAACAATCCCATTATATCCTATAGAGATCATAATACAGTGGACGGGATATCCATCACATTTGGCACAGAGTATTCTGTTCGTCAAGGTCTAAATCAGGCCCAATGTGATCAGCTGTGTATCACGTGTAAATTGATGCTGGATGGACATACTCATGCACTACTACAATTGTTGACCACTTGGGCGCTATTCAAGTATAATTTTAACTGGCATTTGTAGTGCCAAATAGAATGATTTTAATATGGGATTAAGTTCAATATTGAACATGCATAGCTATAATTTAAATGCCCTAGTGTATCGCTATAATAATCTGTTGTTAATGTTGATGGTACATGCCAAAACCAGTATAAATATGGGTACAAAATGACGCTTCACTCTCAGCGCACAAGACTACGGATGCAGCCGAAAAGAGTTTGATGGAGAATGGTAGGACAGAGATAAATCAATAAACCACACGAGCAGCAAATTGCAACCAGTGTTGGCACTTTTGTGGTTAATTAAGCCTGGGGCACCTTTGATTTTTCACGGAGTGTGCTGACTGTGACAATGTTGATGCGCAACCCGTTCAAATCAAGGTGGCATTCTGCAATAGGAGAGGAGGAAATATATACTATGTAAATAAAACCCTGTATCCCTAGCCCTGAATCTTTAACCCCACAACCTGTATTTATATCCATGTAGTATTATCCCTATACCTAGAACCCTGGAATCTTGTTTCCTTAACCCTGTAACATTCGTAACCCTAACCCTGTACCCCAGCAAGATGTACCATATGCTGTTAGCCCAGCATCCTTAACACTCTACCCTTAACCCCGTAATCTTTGTCCTGTATGCTAAAACCTGCACTCCTAACCCTGTAACCTTAGTTGTGTAACCCTAACCCTACACCCTTAAACATGTATTCTTAACCATGTAACCCTAGCCTTGTACACTTGACCCAGAACCCAGTAGTCTTAACTCTGTACCCTTAACCATCTAACCATAGCCCTGTACCTTTATTGTGCATCCTGTACCATGAACCCTTAACTCTCTTTCCTTGCCACTGTACTCCTAAACCAGTATCCTGTACCATTAATCAAGTACTCTCAGTAATGTGCTCTCTATCCTGGACTCAGTACCCTTACCACATAACTTTGTACAGTGGACAGCTCAAACCTGAACCATTGGCCCTATGCCCTAAACCTTGTACCTTATTTCATGCAATTGGACCCTTAGCTCAGTACCCTCAAACCTACACCCTTGTCTATATACCTCATTCCTGTAACTCTGGACACATATCCATGCACTCTAAACCCTTTACCCATAATTCTGCATATTTTACCCTGCACCCTTAAATATGTATCCATGAACTAATACCCTTCACATACTAATACCCCTATTTATAAAATTTACCTTAATTTACAATGAAGTTGTTCTCCAACATAATCTTTTTCAAAGTTCTTGAAGAACCAATGTAATGCCTGAGTCATGCCTGCAGTGTAAACTCCTCCAAAGATGTAAAGAGTCTGACCATTCTGAGCTACTCATTGGATAGAAACCAGGAAATGGGATTCATAAGAAAAATCCCTGACTTACAAATTAGACTTTGCCGAGAGGGAACTAAGGATAACCCTTAGTATGTGAAGAAGCCCTTATTTTAGGAGAGAATATTTTAACCAAAAAGTTACTTAAGTTTAGTTACTAACTTTCTAGTCAATTAGACTGATAGAAACATTGAGGGAGTGAAGCTATGAATACCAAACCCTCCTACGTCAGGCCAAACCAATCAGGATCACCTACTCTGTCACAGTTTCCTCCAAACATAAGAAATCAGAGGAATGGACAGAAATGGATGAAACACATCAAAGTCCTATCTCAAGACAAATGCACACTCTTCAAGCCATTGAACTGTAAACAGCAACTAATGAACAGCCTTTCTGTCCTCTGAATGTACGCCTTGAGGACAAAGATCAACTGAACTGCCTCTATGTGGAAACACAACTCTTAATCTGTAAAATGATGCTCAGATTGTCTGCCTTCACTTTGAAAGAGCCCGCCAAGGGACTTACTGACAACATTACATCGCGTGCAGGGGCCCAGAGTCACCACCTCACTACTTTGAGGGAAATGCAGTAAAAGCCCACATTGCCTTCTTAGTATCCCATGTAGCAGTCGTGTTGTCAGTGAGAACATGAACTACCCAGCCAAGTTAAGTGTCTGATAAGCCAAAACAAGCAAAATGCAAGTAACCCAGCAGCCAAAGAACAGTGAGAGCCTGAAGATGAAATCCCATCCAACACATATGAATCATAACCTGAAGGTCCACTGTGCGTGGGCAATGCCCTAAGAGTGTTTGAGTCCTAAACTGCTCCAATTAAGAGTAAATGATGAGGGGGTTGACGAGGAAATATTGGATTGCTCACTGAAAACTCGATGTCAAAGAAAAAATAAACTGTACTGTGCAGGTGATCTAATACTAGCTCTAGTGAGCTTGTCTTCAGCAACAAGTCTTTAAAGTACAGCACTGTGTATCCATAACCTGCAGAGATGGGCTGCCACTACTGACATGACCTTCATAAAGCAAAAGAAGTCGATGTTAGGTCGTAATGAAGCAGCCCAAATTCGTAGTGAGTGGAACCCGCCGAAAAATGGAGAAACGTCCTCTGGAACTGTATAGCCTATTTATAAAAATAGGTATTTTGCAGATTAAGTGATAACATCCAACCATCATATTCTCAGAATATCAGTACCCAAGTACCAGAAAGCATCTTGAAATTATCTTTGCTGAAAAATGAGTTTAAGACATGACTATCCACAAGAATGACATGAAGGCTCCAGTCCTCCTTGGGGACCAAAAGCTATATGTAGGAATATCAATGGCCCATTTCTTCTTCAGGAAGTAACTGTATTGACCCTGAATAACAAGGGACAGCACCACCCAGAATATTAGCTGCCAAGGCAAAGGATTTGGAAGCAATGTAGGCAGCAGTTTGCAAAAATGAAAGATTTAACTGTTTTCCACATCACATGAAGCCTGCAAGTTTAAGGGACGATGTGCCCTTACTGTATGCTGCCTAGCATATTTGAGTTTTCACTTGGCAAAAAAAAAAAAATGAGAATTTACATAGGGGAATGTGGAAAATGGAGAAATTATGTCAGTGTGCAGGGTGGGGTTTTAAATGATTCAGAAATGTTATATGTAAGGTTGGTTTGGAGCCATGGCTAAAGTGACACAAAACCACCTGTCGCATGGGTGAAGCTACTGCACTTTCTGTGATTCGCTCTTGCGCAAGTGGATTTACGAGGTGAGGAATCTGCAGGTAAAGCTGTCCCTCAGGAAAAGGACTTAACAACCCATAGTTTAATATGCAAATTTTACACTGGATACTTACTCTTAAAGAGGTGTTTATCTCTGTTCACAATTCATATATAGTGATTCAGTAATTGGTAAAAGATAAATTAAAAAAGGAATAGTTAAAACAAAGTTATCCTAAAGTATCAATGTTCCAAACCCATGGACATTTTCTTGCACCAATAAAATTGAAGTAAGGTAGAGTTAAGTAGCAGCATGGAAGGCAAAACAAACACATCAATGTATTGATCATATGAGAATATCCACGACATCAGTGATAATTGAAACAATGGACATTTTGGTAACACTGTTCTGATAGCCAGCAGAATGTAGGCTTTTTGATCTGTGAGAAGATTAATATGTTATGAATCATGCTGCCATAATGGAAAACGCCTCAGAATTCTTGAGAGACTGCTTTCCTTCCTCACATGTCACTAGTGCCATTGCGAAAAAATAATCTAATACTGCCTCAGTTAAACAGAAAGAAAAAAGGCCTTGAATCCCCCTCAAAATCTCCTACACACGTGACACTGGATTATATCATTGAGGAATTAGGAGCCTTAAAACCATTTATGATGGATGGTAATGCTTCTTCACAACATATTGAGGAAAATGTTCTACTCATGAACAGCGCATTTTAACCCTGGAACAAAAAGTCATCAACCTCGAAGATTCCAATACTGACTAAAATCTCCTTGGACGTAGCGCAACTTAAAAGACTTACTAAAAATTTGGAGAACAGAAACAGGAGACATACCCTACGTCTTTTTGGAATTCCAGAAGGATCTGGAGGCTCTATCATGATTCAATTCAGGCAAAACAGTGATTCCCTCAATTCTATGTTTGCCTGTCTGCTTCAGCTCTTTATATTCAGCATGCCCATTGTCTGGGTTCACGGAATTCAACTGGCTCCCATACTCGTCCCAGGGGAATTATTATCCTTTCTTTACAGTTCACTGACTTGATGAACATTTTATCACAGCCAAAAAAGGCTAGCCCTCTTCACTGGTTAGGTCACAAGGTACTCTTTACACACGATCTTTCTGCAGCCTAAAGAAAACGGTTTCTTGATCTACAATCGCAGCCAAAGTCTTTAAATACTAGATACTGGCTACTTAACCTGTGCATCCTTAAAATCACATTCATTAATAAAACCTACTCCTTTGAGGATCTTGCATACCTGAATACTTTCATCAACCCACACAAATCAGAAGCAATGGATCTAGGGTCCTCCTCCGTCACTTGAAAATGTATACTAATCTGGCTCTAATGCGAATGTTTTCTTTTTTACATTCCAGCCTAATGTTTCTACTTGGTTAAGTATAATATATTGAATGTTGTCCTTTTTTTAGATACAACACCTTCTGTGAAATCCTTGTGTACGTCCCACACTATATTTTCTCCCTCGTCTTCCCAGTTGTCTCCTTCCACGTTTACAATGGTAAGTCTGGTTTTCGTTCCTTCTAACCCAAAGACCTCATACATATATGTGCTTTCTGTTATCCATATATCACTTGGTATACCATAAAGGTTAATTATTATGCATATATTGTTGTTTTTCATTACTGATTTCTCAGTTTTTTAACACTCTACTTTATTGTTCTTATCTCTGAAGTTGCTCACGTCTGTCTTTCTCAGGCACTTCGCTGTCCCTTATCCCTATGGGTTTTTAACCATATAAATTTTTCAGAGGTCATTTTCCTCCACTTTTTCTCTGCTTCCACTATTTAGATAAGTCCTATATTTACTCCAATCCAGCAATTGTATATTATTGCTTTGGCGTTATGCAACGTAGAACAATTACATAGAATGTTAAGGGGCTAAAAAAATCCATTAAGCCTCAACATGTTTTATCAAACTTAGCTAGATTGAAAAGTCATATAGCACTACTGCAGGGGGAGGACAGGAGGAGGCTCAGCCGCCTGGGTTGGCAAACGTGTAACTGAGGCGCTCTCTGGCCCTAACCCAGAGCAGGTATCTAAAGATATCCAGCCAATCTGCCACATTAAACTACTGTGTGACTAGCGGCCAGAACTGAGTGGCATCACGGGACGCGTGGATGTCATGGCCTGGCTCTCTCCTGGGCAGGGATCAGATGGAGGCTCAGCAGAGCTGGGGGCGAGGCCTGAGGTCCCGAGCTTCTGCTTGTCTGTAATCGGCAGCCCTGTTGGGGAGGCCTGAGGATGGACTTGGCCATCCGGCCGACGTCGTGGAGAACAATGAATAGGCAGCAAGGAGCTGTGCCAACACCGTAAGTAAGACCGGCCACAAACACGGGCCTCACTGAAGACCGTGGCCCCCTCTGTGGTTCCCAGGATCGCGCTGGCTGTCTGCGGGGGACTGGAATCCGCTGTGCCTTTTGTGAGCCCCACTACCTCCTGGGGAACGTGGCCTGGAGGTGGGGAGGTGGGCCAGACCGGTTGCTGATGCCGCACCCCGGGTGGGGCCGTTGGCCTGGGCTGGACCGACTGTGAGCTGGGAATAAGAGACTAAGGGGGTTATTACAACTTTGGAGGAGGTGTTAATCCGTCCCAAATGTGACGGATATACCACCAGCCGTATTACGAGTTCCATAGGATATAATGGACTCGTAATCCGTCACTTTACCGTCACTTTTGGGACGGATTAACACCTCCTCCAAAGTTGTAATAACCCCCTTAGTCTCTTATTCCCAGCTCACAGTCGGTCCAGCCCAGGCCAAGGGGGTTATTACAACTTTGGAGGAGGTGTTAATCCGTCCCAAATGTGACGGATATACCACCAGCCGTATTACGAGTTCCATAGGATATAATGGCCTCGTAATCCGTCACTTTACCTTCACTTTTGGGACGGATTAACACCTCCTCCAAAGTTGTAATAACCCCCTAAGAGTCTAGGTGACGCGGAGAGTCGCTGACCCATGGCCCATCTGCCTCGTCTCTGGACCTGGGGATCAGGGATCTGGCCCCGAGATTGTGGTTGAGGCGCACCGCGGATGGTAGCATCAAGTATTGCTGCCACTGGGAGCCACCATTCCTGTCGACATATTAGCATCACTTCTAGCCAGTAACACACTGTTCATGGGCACTCTTTGCCCACGCTCAGGATACAGTCTTTTGGGGGTTGATCTCATTGCTTTGGTTCAGTAACTGAGGCATTTACCCAGTAGGTGTGGAGCATTGCATGTACACCGTCGCTACACCCTGGCCTGGTGGGCGTCCCAGGGAGAGGCCCATATAACGCTATAGACCTGATCACTTGACTTTATGGACACACCTTGGCAATGCTGGTGAAGAATACAGTCTGTTTCATGCTGTTAGGACTCCCCTTGGAGACACACAATGGGGTGCACTAAGACTAAGCAAACTAAAGTAGACATATACTCTTATTCACACTCCCCTCCCTCTGAGGGCTCTTCCACAATGTTATCTACCGACTACCTGCCTCCCATTGAGATGCCACCCCTTCTCCCCCAATAGACAAACTGGACATTATATTGCAAGAAATAAGTGATTCCAGGGTGGCAATAGAACAACAACTTGGGGTCATTACCACAGACATCACTCTGCTCAAGGGTGATGAGTGAAAATTGGCGGACAGAGTCAAAGATGCTGAACTCTCCCTTTCTGCCTTAACACCCGAGTTTGCATGGCAGACTGCATTGGTTGCACAGCTACAAAAATAAGTGGACCAGCTCCAGTCCTGAGCTGAGGATGCAGACGGGCAAGCATGCAGGAACAACATTCGGATTGGGGGTATACCTAAAGTCTGCTTGACGGCGGTGGCCCCTACAGGCCTTTCGGATTTCTTCACGGTGGAAAGGGCGCACTGAGTGTCGGCGAGACGACTGATCCTTGGAGCTCCCCTCAAGGCCTATAGAGGCACGGATTCTCATGTTTAGAGACAGGGACCACTTGCTCCGAGCGGCTTGAGATAAAGCACCGCTGACCATAGAAGGTGCTAAGATCTCACTATTTCTGGACTTCACGTTGGTTGTTCAACTGCAGCGCTCCTCATTCGAAATATTTCAGCAAAATTGAAAATTGTCCATGACCAACGCTCACATTTTGACACGACAGAGGCCACTTGAGACTGGATTGACCGCTACTATCCAGACTCTCTTGGACATACTCAACAGCACTCTCCAACAGCAAAGCCGCAATGCTTGCCCTGGAGGAGACCAAGGGGCAGACTCACCGGGGTCCATACCAGAGGAGCTCCAACTCCCCAACAGGCTCTGGAGAGCCAGCACAAGGCCCTCTGCTCGGCGACGGCCCTGTGTGACCATGATCCACCCCTGTCTGCCTCTGGGTCATCTCTGGACAGTGTCTCATACTCCAACAAGGATGGCAGTATGGCTCTGTACCCGGAAATAACAACACAGACTGTGAACAATCTGTTGGGGTGATGTATGTGGATCTCCATCTACCCCCACATACAACCTGTGGATCACTGTATTCTTGACCAGCCACCTGGGGAGACCCCACCTCTTTACACTTGATTGTTAGATGCTAAGGACCAGCCAGCTCCGGTTTGCTCCTAATGGTGACTCTCAATGATCATCAGACAAGAAACATGTTTAGCGAGGCTCCGACCTGGGCCCGGAGGTGCAGTTCTATGGGATCCTTCGCATGCTTATAGCCTGTAATGTAATTCTCTTATGTGATGGCCTGGTTCTGGGTCCATCGATAGTTCAGCTACTACCCTCTGCATCCATTGACCGCTCTATGGTTCAGCAATCCTTCCCAGAGGCGCAGGAACATGGTTAACTTTTGATTTCATATTCTGTTATGAGAATTTAAATGGTCAAACAAGTTTTTCGCTGGACCGAGTACTTGGGAATTTGTTTGTTTTAAGTCTCTGCTGTCAAAATTATTAGTATGGAGGGCACAGATTCAATGCATGAGCAATACCCCTTTCACAATATACAACCAACATGATGAATATGCAACTTAGTAGTTACAATGTACTTACATGGAATGTACAGGGACTGGGATCTCCTTACAAACTACACAGGGTATTAGCACAAATACACAGACGCAATATACATATATAGCATACTATTCAAGAAACACATCTTACCAGCCCAGAGGCCTAAAAACTGCGCCACGGGTGGAGAGGGCAGCTCTTCTCCATGGCATATTGCGCTTATGCTCGAAGGGCAACGATCTGGGTGCGAGCCGGGGTACCTCTGGCAGTTAGGTATTTCTAAAAGGTTGCCTAGACGGGACATTTGTAGTTTTAGGATCTTTATACACGCCAAATCAGGATCAGACCAAATACTTTTCACATCTCACGTCTGTATTGGCAGATTGGGCACATACACCCTTGATTCTGGGAGGAGATTGCAACACAGTACTGGATATCCACCTAGACCGCTCTCACCACCCCGCCGACAGAAGTTCCAACTAGGCAAGCTAACATATTGCAACACTGGGTACAAAATTGGGGTCTCACTGACGTATGGTGAAACCACAATACTGGTTTCCGAGAGTACTCATTCTACTCACCCTCACACTCCGCCTCAACTGGTTCTTCTGCTCACTCTCTCTACAGCCGTAGATTACACATGTGACATATCTAGGCAAAACACTATACAACCACAACCCACTGGAAATTACTTCAACATGGGGACAGACTCCCACCCCAATTCCAACTTGGCGCCTCCAGCCCATCCATCTTGAGAATGTGGCTTTTCACAATAAACTTGCTGGTACGATTGATACGTATTGCCAAGAGAATGAGGGCACTGCATCCTCGCAAATTACTGAATGGGAGGCATTTAAAGTTGTTAATATAGGGACATCCATTAGTACAATAATTGGTGCTAGGGCAGAAATTCTGCAAGAACTCACATGTGTGAGCCCACTTCAGCATCTGGCATCGCTAGAAACGAGTAACGAACCACAGTTCCAAAACACTAATATGGCCTATGTTGAACTTTTAGAGTGCCTCAGAATTATTGACTTCAGCAACTACACACAGAAAAGGCAAGCGGAAGCAGACAGGGCATGGACGCTGCTGGCTAAGTTGATACGACTGGAATAATCACTGATGCCCATCCGAACCATACAGATTCCCTCAGGGGGAACCACAATAATTCAGACTTACATTAACAAGGCGTTCCGGGATTATTACCCTGATTTATACACAGCTCCCACTCCCCCCGACCGTGCACGGTTAGAAGTGTTCTTTAATCAAGTCACACTACCCAGCGTACTGACAACAGAGAGGAAATCCTTCAAGGCCCCTATCTTTTCTTAAGAAATACGAGAAGCCATCAGGGCCCTGGCATGCAATAAAACACCTGGTTCAGATGGTCTACCCAGGGAATTTTACTCCACCTATGCGGATAAACTGGTCCCACATTTGGAGAAACTATATAATGCCTCTTTCACAGCAGGCATTCTCTCCCCGGCTACTCGAGAAGTGTTGGTGACCTGTCTCTTAAAACCTGGTAGACCGCCTTCTGGTATGTCGTCTCACAGGCCAATATCCTTGTTAAATACAGAATACAAAGTTCTCAGTAAGATCCTTGCAGCCCATCTACTCCCCTTATTTCCCCGTTTGCTCCACATAGACCAGAGCGGTTTTGTGCCTAGGCGCAATACCTCACCGAACATCGTATGTTTAAGCTAATGAACATCACCAAGCGATACTATCCGAATGCGGGGTGCCTGTCACTGGACATAAAACAAGCATTTGGCACCCTCGGGTGGGACAACATGTTGGTAGTCCTAGCAACCTTCGGGATACCAGCTGAATATCTTAAATGGGTATGGTTGCTATATAAAGAGCCAACAGCTAGAGCTCGAACAGGACATCTTATCTTATCCACCTATAATATAGCCTGGGGGACCAGGCAAGGATGCCCCATCTCTCACTTCTACTTGTGCTAGTGTTGTAACCCCTGGCACATGTTATTCGGCACACAGCAAATAGTTGGGGCATTACACTAAACTGTACGGTCCACTTAATATCGCTTTATGCAGATGATGTGATCCTGTATTACAGATATTTGCAAACCAACCTAGCCATGGCCACAGATATATTATCTGAATACAGTGATCTCTCTGAGAAAGAAACAGGGACCAGGGCACTCTGAGTCTCTATAATAAATATATAGTCCAAGATGAGTAGAGTTGCAAGAAGTGTTTAATCCAAGAACAGACAACAGCCAACACGTGTTTCGTCCTAGCGGACTTTTTCAAGGCTGAAACATAAACAAATGGCAATTCTTATACATGAGATGATACAGTGTATGAGGATCTGTCACATGGATACACATTTTCGCACGAGGGATGAACCCTTTGAGATACATGAATATTCGTTTAATTTTCAAGATCCTATTGCATGCCTTTTTAATGATCTGTGGGCGATAACCTCTGGATCTGAACCGTGTTTCCATGTTATGTAGTTCTTCTTTGAACACCTGGTCCTCACTGCAGTTACAACGTATTCTAGTACTTTCTCCATAAGGAATGGCATCTATTTGGGGTTTCGGGTGAGAGCTAGTAGCATGAAGTACTGCATTGCAAGCTGTTGATTTTCTATATAGTTTGGTACAGATGCCCTGTTTGATATAGATGGTGAGATCCAGGAAGTTGATGGAAAAAGGGCTGACTTCATGGGTAAATTTAATGTTGTAGCTATTGTTGTTTAGATGTTCTGTGAAGAGTGTAAACGCGTCTAAATCGCCTGACCAAAAGACTAGAATGTCGTCGATGTACCTGCCCCAATACAGAATATGTTGCGTCAGAGATGGTGGACAGGTACGCCATACATGAGTTTTCTCTAGAAATCCCATGTAGAGATTAGCGTATGATGGAGCAAATTTGGCCCCCATCGCCACTCCTTGCATTTGGCGATACCATATGCCATTATGCATAAAAATATTGTTGTCTAGGACCATTTGAATCAGGTCCATCAGCATGTTCGAGTGGTCTAGTAAGGAGGCATCCCTGGTGTCTAGATAGTGTTGTATGGCAGTGAGACCTTCTGATCTAGGGATGCTTGTGTACAGAGAGGTGACGTCTAGTGTGGCTAGATAATGTCCTTCCGTCCAATCATAATCTGTAATTTTACAGAGTAGATCTTTGGTATCTCTAATGTAAGAGGGTAGATTTTGGACAAAAGGCTGTAGAAAGATATCAATATATTCCGATAGTTTTTCCGTAGGGGAGCCAAAGCCGGAGATGATGGGCCTGCCCGGGGGAAACATACCCTTTTTATGGATCTTAGGTAGGATATACATACAGGGTACAGTTGGTGTGCAGTTATATAGGTATTTAAACTCCATGTCTGAGATCAGATCCTGGTTCATAAATATTTGGAGCTTCTGTAGGATGTATCTGTTAACATCTGGCATGGGATTAGAGGTAAGTTTGCGGTATGCTGTACAGGCTGATAGTTGACGGTCCACTTCAGATATGTAATCTTTCCTGTCCATAATAACGATGTTCCCCCCCTTGTCAGCTTCTTTGATGACTATATCATTGCATCTGGAAAGGGAAGCAATTGCTCTTTTTTCTGCTAGTGTTACGTTGTACGAGGGGATGGACTTATGTCCCAAAGTGTATTGTTCTTCCAAGTCTGAATCTATGAGGTAACTACCACCTGCTTGTGTAGCACCCTTATTCTAATCTTTGCCTGCGTACACGGCTTTCTTCCCACCTGCCACCTACCATGCATGCATCAATCTCTGTCTTGGACACCAGTTTGAAATATAAGGTTTATTTGCATGCTTCCCTATTGCACAAGGGAAACTTCTCTACCCACACTGAAAAGGAACCTCCAGGAGTTTTTTTCACCTATCTCATTCATGTGCACTATATTCCCTTTGTTAAAAAGTTTACTATAATTGCTTTATTGTTCAAACAATGGGGTATCGCCTTTCTGTTAGAATATTAAAGTATCTCAAAGGGTTCATCCCTCGTGCGAAAATGTGTATCCATGTGACAGATCCTCATACACTGTATCATCTCATGTATAAGAATTGCCATTTGTTTATGTTTCAGCCTTGAAAAAGTCCGCTAGGACGAAACACGTGTTGGCTGTTGTCTGTTCTTGGATTAAACACTTCTTGCAACTCTACTCATCTTGGACTATATATTTATTATAGAGACTCAGAGTGCCCTGGTCCCTGTTTCTTTCTCAAATTGTATCTCACAGCACAGTCCATGGGTGGTCCCTTCCGGGGCTCCATCCACGAAACCTGTGCATCTTTGAAACCCTTTGTGGTTGGGTTTATCCGACCAGGTTGGCACCGCGCACAAATACAGGCTACGCGACTTTAAATTTGATTGGCTTCAGATGTGCGACAAAAGCATTAACCACTTCCTTGTTATGACAGTGATCTCTCTGGTCTGTGGGTTAATGCCAACAAATCGTTACGTATACAGATCTGATTGTGCCCTTTGGCGCTCGCCACATTAAGGTAGCTCCAACCTGCTTTTGATACCTTGGCATCCACATATACAGACAGCAACTCGACATACTAGCAAGCAACCTGCATAATGCAATCTCAGGGGCACGATCACAGGTAGCCTTCTAGTCCACACTTCCACTGTCCGTGGTTGGTCGACTATCACTGGTGAAAATTGTACTGTTGCTAGGTTTACTGTACTATTTTACAAACCTACTGATTGTAGTACCGGCCCAAATGTTTAAGATTATTAATTCCATATAAATAGACCTGATTTGGGATAGGGTACGCCAGAGGGTGAGTCTTTAGAAAGTGCATCAACTATCAGATGAGGGAGGACTGGGAGCCCCAGATTGTAAAGCCTATTGCATAGCTAGTCAATTACAATGGTTCTCATATTGGCTAGCTGGACACAATTTGCAGGAGATAAAGTACACTGGTGACATGCTCCAACATGGGAGGCTGCACCGACTGTTATGCCCTGGCCTTGCTGCACCCACCACAAATTCTAACCTCCTGATGCTCACGGTCCTCACATACTGGAAGATGGCACTACGATACACAAACTCCTCGAATCCATACTTGCCAAATGTCCCATTGTGCGGACTCCCAACATCTATAGACACCCTATCTGCTCGCATGTTGCGCCCTAGGGAACAAGACTTGCCACAAACACTGGGAGACCTATTCAATGAGGGCACCCCAATGCCCAACACAGACTTTGCACAAACTCACGGACTTCCTGACACACTGTTTCTCGCCCATGCCAGTGTGTTGG
Organism: Pleurodeles waltl; assembly: GCF_031143425.1. Taxonomy (NCBI): domain Eukaryota; kingdom Metazoa; phylum Chordata; class Amphibia; order Caudata; family Salamandridae; genus Pleurodeles; species Pleurodeles waltl. Next base: position 1,463,949,544 of record NC_090445.1, read on the forward strand.
CCTATGTCCGTCAATTCTGGGCACCAGAGGGGATAGAGCCACAAACGAATTAACTATTGTGGGCTCTACACACAATGAGACACAGCAGGCAAATGGTGGCTATACCGAGGTCTCTGTGCACACCTCCAAATACCACTCGACTCTCTTAAATTGAAATGGGAGGCGGACCTACAGAAAGAACTTACTGATAAAGAATGGAGCTTTCTCCAGAGGTATGCTAAGATACTCTCCTGCAATACACAATTTAGGTTTATACAGTTCCTGATATTATATCGAGCATACCTCACATCACACATGCTCAAAGTGATGTTTCCACAACTACAGTACATTGCCCTCGACGCCACTTCACAGATGCGGACTTTATGCACACAACGTGGACCTGCCCTAGGTTTACCACTTACTAGTCAGAAGTGGGGGGGATTGTTCCACAACTTAACAGGCAGAAATCATTGGCAAGCATTTGAACATTTTTTTAAATTTGAACATTGTATTTTGGGTCTATTTCCTCGACCCCCCAGCTCTAAATTCACCACGCACTTCATAGATTTGGCTCTCCTCTTAGCAAAGCGCCTATTGACTATACACTGGAAATCCTCACGAGTGCCACCATTAACTCAATGGCGCGACAAAGTTATACAGTGAGGAAGAGGCAGAAATCGCTGCAAAACGCCACCAATAATACACAGGACTACTTAAAAGACGAATCTCAATGTAATGGGAAGCATTTTGTGAAGGAGATGGAGATGTGCACTGTGAGACCTCCTAATACATGCTATTACCCTCCCCCATTGTACAACCCTGAATACCCTGCTACGCAGCTCCACCCAAACCATCTCCACAGTCCCCCTCCCACTGTCTCGAAGCTTAGTGGTTATACCATTATTTACCATGTATTGGCTATTTCACAAGAAGAAACACTTGAATATGTGATACTCAGGTTGCCTTACTATGGCTCACTGTGACCATCCATACCAACACTATCATTATTGGACTGAAAAGCAGAAGTTAACAGAGCGGGTGGGAACGGGTTTGTTTATTACTATTTTGTGTCACCTTAAATGATGTTGAATGCATTGATGATTCAAACATTGGTTATAGTAGCAATCGAATACACAGCTAGGAAACCAGAATGAGTTGTAATATTAATATGTTATTTTGCCCACTGAAACATGTGTACCTTGTGATTTATAAAAGCAATAAAGTTTGTGTTAAAAATATACATGTAGCACTACTGCAATAAACACACCTTACAGTTGCAAAAGTTGTGAAGCTTAAAAAAATAATTGGTAGGCAAAATCTTCTCTTCTTTCTCTACTACAAATAAAATTGAGATTGTTATTTTATGCCATATATCTCTCAATCTCACTACGCTCTCACAACACCTAGATAAGGAAGGTCGTTGGATTCTTGGTAATTTACAATTGTTAATACTACTCTTTCCATCCTACATATATATATGGCCCAACTCGTCCAGACCCAACTTTCTGGTGGAACCTCTCATTTACCATTTCTGAACACGCGTCCGATCATCTGATTCGAGCAGGTGGACAGACGTTCCGTGTTGTTCCGCATTCATCTCATAGCGCATTCAAAAACCTAATTTCTCAATGCACTCTATCAGATTCTTGGACAATTTTCAGCCCTGATCTCTTGGAATACTCCTTTTATTCTCCCACTCACCACTCTCAATCTAGAATTGATTAAATCTTCCTTAGTAAAAAATGTACTGCTGCATATAGTTAATTCTGAAATTGGCTCTATCCTGATATCAGGTCAATCAGATCATGCATCGGTAATACCGATCTTGGATATCCTTGCAGGTGCACATAAACCCCCTTACAGGTGCACATAAACCCCCATCCTGGAGGTTTAATAATTATTTACTCTCTGATGCCCCTTTTATTGACTCTTATACAGCTTTTATTGAAGAGTACTTTCAAATTAATGCCACTATCCTATTTCCATTGGACACAGTGTGGGATGCTTTCAAGACGGCCTCAAGAGGGTTTATTATAGGCTATGTGCATTCCAAAAAGGAGTCTGCACCACAAATGTCTGCTGCACGTATAAAACCACTTGAGCATGATTACTATAAATAGTAAGATATACCCTGAGGTCTTGGTTACAGCTAAACTAGAATTTAACAAATATACTCCTGAGCAATCATGTGATACCCTTCTTAAAGTTATTGCCAGATACTAAGGAGGTAACAATAGGGCAGGATCAAGGACACAGACACTGCAACATGTTTTGCTTCTTATTATAAGGATTTATAAACTCCAGAAAGTGATGTTATAGTAAGGTATTGAAATAATACAAAAACAAACTTTAAAAAAACAATTGAAACTCGTTAGTTTTAGTTTAGTGCGTTATATTTCACCCCCGCAATACACTGCTTATGACCTCACATATTACAACACTCAAGTCATGTTAAATGACATCACTGATATATCAAATGACATCACTGATTAGATCACTGATGGCATATTCCAAGCTACTGCTCATTAAATTGCTATAAAGCGCTTGATAATTGTAGGTGTTTAAGGACCATAATCCTATAAAGCATTGATTGACTGTATGTACTTTATGTAAAATATGAGAGTCCTGGAAACAGGTGTGTCAGTATTTAAAGTAAGATTCTATTACCATACTTATCTAGAATATTATTTTAATCTTTGTTTCTTTTAGTGATTACCAATATATATATATATATATATATATTTATTAACAGCGATAACCCACGAAGACCACTGAAACTGCAGACGCAATGTTGATGCAGCCACAGAGTTTTGCTCCAAACTCAAGGTTTTATTTAGCCATGTATGTTTCCACCATAACACATTTTGGCCACTTCGTACGGTCTTGGTCACATGAAGTTTTCACATCATCTTGATGCTTTTTTGGTTTCCCAAGTCATCACAGACACTAAAAACATACTTGAGTGCCCATAAGCCGTGTAGTGCATTATACTGCCCACAACCGCAATATCATCTTTATTGGTTGAACAAAATTCATAATTTTAGTCACCCTTAATTCTCATTGAAATTACTTATAATCCAAATTATTATATATATATATATAGATATATATATATATGCACACACACACACACACACACACATATATATAAATAATAAAAATAATGATACAAAATGCAAATTAAGTCCCATCAGCACTAATGCAGCTGTGCTGCCTGATTTATTTACTATGTGTATACATTAAAGCCATGTATCCCACATTAATTCAATTGAATCACATAAAAAGCAGTGCAGATTGGTTCTCTGCAATCATTGTATATGCGTAACAGCTTGTATACAATTAAGACCAAGGGGGCTATGATATATCCTACTGCAGACTAAAAATAAATGCTAGAATGGTGTGCACCATTGAGCCCAAGTAGGATAATGCAATATGTCCTACTGTAAACTAGATAGCATGGGTTACCCAATTGTGTCTCCTAGTTAGCTAACGTTCTCCCTCAACGTTATCACACTGTGATGGCCTACTGTTTTGGAAGGGAACACTGATTTCTGCTATGTGTTACTATGTCAATTCATCTGGGGCAGCAAAAACTGAGGCCATAAAACTGGATTACTTCAACATCAGCCACTGAGTTACTTGTTCAAAAGGTGATTTATAGGAGGCAACTTATGATGTTATACATTATTGCATGCAAGTGTGGAGCTCCTCATCGGTGTTTAACCCATTAGGTACCTTTGAATCTACATCAAGAATGCACTAAGTCTCCAATCTCTTCAACTCAGAAACTCTATCACCCCCTCGTCCGTTCCTGTGCACTGCATCAATAACGACGAATCTGATGTTACAAGCATCGCTATCACGGAATTGAGCACAGTGCTTCACCACTGGGTACTTGGGATCAACATCTACTATAGCCCGCATGTATTGGAGTACACGTTTGTGTACCTGTAATACTGTGCTCCCAGGATAACGCAGCCCACAGCTTCACATCAGGACATGAACTGCAAATTCTGTTCTGTACTTAAAATTACCCTTGATTTTGAGAGGTTTCCCTGGAAGGGAGTTTGATATTGTGTGCAGTTAGTTAACACCGACTGATCATGCCTTGCATCTTGTGCATTCACAAACCCTATCTTTGGGCCTCATTCTAAGTCTGGCGGGCGGCGGAGGTCGCCCGACAGACTTCCTCCCTCCAGAATACCGCACCGCGGTCGGAAGACCGCTGCGGCTATTCTTTGTTTAACACTGGGCTGGCGGGCGACCGCCAAAAGGCCGCCCGCCAGCCCAGTGTAAAACTCCCTTCCCACGAGGACGCCGGCTCAGAATTGAGCCGGCGGAGTGGGAAGGTGCGATGGGTGCAGTTGCACCCGTCGCTAATTTCACTGTCTGCAAAGCAGACAGTGAAATTCTTTGTGGGGCCCTCTTATGGGGGCCCCTGCAGTGCCCATGCCATTGGCATGGGCACTGCAGGGGCCCCCAGGGGCCCCACGACAACCCATACCGCCATCCTGTTCCTGGCGGGAGAACTGCCAGGAACAGGATGGCGGCATGGGCTGTCAGAATCCCCATGGCGGCGCAGCGAGCTGCGCCGCCATGGAGGATTCTAATGGGCAGCGGAAAACCGGCAGGAGACCGCCGGTTTTCCACTTCTGACCGCGGCAAAACCGCAGCGGTCAGAATGCCCTGCGGGGCACCGCCAGCCTGTTGGTGGTGCTCCCGCCGACCCTGGCCCCGGCGGTAAGGAACCGCCGGGGTCAGAATCAGGCCCTTTGTTGTTGACCAATGTGTCTGTATGGACACTTCAGGGCTATTCCTGACCAAGGCATCCCTCTTAACATAGGCACTGCAATGAACTATCTCTGAATATTTTGGCACTAATGTACATATCACTGGGTCAGATTGTATGATATGCCAATTGTTCCGTACTAGGGAATGTACTGCACTGTCCTGCAGGTTATATGTATATGATAAGTCTGATTTGAGATGTGCTCTGTTTGCTCTCTTTCTTTGTAAAAAAGGATCTTTCCCTACTCTTCTGGATGACCAACTGTAACAGTTCTGCACTGTAACCCCGTTGTCTCAATCTTAGGGCCAATTCCTGCTTGCAAATGTTTACATCCTGCTCATTGCTGCAACTACTCATTTCTGTTAATATTTTCCACAAAATCATAATGCACTTTGGGGAGACCCACACCAAACCACAGAAAGTCCATTAAATGCAACCAGACTACCATGTGCTCTTCCCATGCTTCTTTATGACAGATGCGGAGCACCTGTTCTTTCCACAGGCCCATGTGAAGACATGCATAGCTGGGGGCGAAATAGGTGCCCATCGCCATGCCACATAGTAGGTGGTATAGTTGGTTGCAAAAACAAAAAATAATTGCTTTGTTGGCACCACCTAATTTGTAGAAGCATCTGCTGCTTATGTTTATACAATCTTAATGGCCTGCCCCTTAAATCCATATATATATATATATATATATATATATATATATATATATATATAAAAACAAGTCCCGGAGTGCGGGTGCTCCAGCACAGCGGTCCTGGACGGGCTCCGAGATGCCCAAAATATCCTTCATCACTCCCTTAAGATATCAGGAGAACCAGGACACCTCCGATGTGAAAAAAACAATTTATTTCAGCTGAAATAAAAAAAAGAAATCACATCGGAGGTGTCCTGGTTCTCCTGATATCTTAAGGGAGTGATGAAGGATATAAATAAATTATGTTTTTCACATCGGAGGTGTCCTGGTTCTCCTGATATCTTAAGGGAGTGATGAAGGATATATATATATATATAAATATATATATACACCCATATTATATGAACATATGTGTAATTCTAATTTCATGCTCATGAATACTGATGCTGATATCATGATGCGGTGAAGGGAACATGTTACTTACCTTTGGTAACACTCTTTCTGTGGATAATATATCTAACCACTGTTAGAAATGGGATCTCTGGTTGGCAGTCAGTTTGCACTCTGTCCAAGCAGGGACCCTCACTCTAGTCAGGGTAAGGGAGATACACAACTCAGATATTCCATGTCCACCTCCTTGGTAGCTTGGCACAAGCAGTCAGGCTTATCTCAGAGGCAATGTGTAAAGTATTTGTACAAAACACACACAGTAACACAGAGAAAACACCATAAAAGGAACCCTACACCAGTTTAGAAAATTATCCAATATTTATCTAAATTAAACAAGACCAAAACAACAAAAAATCAACAGACAAAAGCAAAGAAGATAAGAAAGAAAGATATGAATTTGTTGAAATACAAAGAGTCTTAATCCAGAGAAATCAATGGATCCGTTATTTTAGCAAGAAGTACCTGGTATGCTTAACAAATAAAGCTGAAAGTGCGACGGTGCGTCAGAAAAGTAAGCAATGCATCAATTCCTTAGTCGCAAGTGAGGCAGTGCATTGATTCTATACTCGCACTGGAAGCCGTGTGTCGATTCTTTTCACGCAAGGAAGGCCGGACGTCAATTCTGGGTGTGCAGCCTTGGGTCCGTGCGGGGGTGTTGTAGACTTTGACGCCCAAGATCCGCATGTGGAAACTTCTGACGCACTGTGCGAAGAGTCCGTGGTGAGAACAGGTGCTACATTGTTTCTCCAGCCACGGAGCAGGCACTGCATAAAATTTTCAACTGCATGACATGCTGTGTGTCGATTTTCTGACGTACACATAGCTGTGCATGGATTTTCCCCTGCAGGTTACCAGCTTCCACTTCTAAGGGCCCAGAGACTGGATTTGGTACCACTTAGCAAGTCAAGACTCCCAGCAGAAGAACCCAGCCCCTGGCAGATTAATTCTTTGATGTCCCTGAGACTTCAGAACAGAGGGCAAGCTCAGTCCAAGTCCTTGGAGAAACTTCACCAGCAGCATTTCAGAAAGTAAAATCCAGTTCTTTCCCTCCTCAGGCAGAAGCAGCAGCAGCAGCAGGCCAGCACAGCAAAGCAATAGGCAGAGGGGCAGGTCCTTCTCAAGCATCAAGCTCTTCTCCTCAGCAGAGGTTCCTCTTGCTTCATTAGTAATCTGAAAATCTGGGGTTTTGGGTCCACTACTTATTCCCAGTTCTACATTTGAAGTAGGCAAACTTCAAAGGAAAGTCTCTGTTGTTCAGAAGATCCTGCCTTGCCTCGGCCTGTCCCCAGACACACACCAGGGGGTTAAAGACTGCACTGTGTGAAGACAAGCACAGCCCTTCAGGTGTGTCAACTCCTCCCTCCCCACTCTAGCCCAGGAGATTCATCAGGATATGCAGGTTACACCCCAGCTCTCTTTGTGTCACTGTCTAGAGGGAATTCACAATAGCCTGTCAGTCTGAATCAGACGCGGAATACACAAGTAGGCAGAAGCACAGAATGGGTAAGCAATAAAATTGCCACTTTCTAAAAGTGGCATTTTCAAATAGACAATCTAAAAACCAACTCTACCAAAAGATGTATTTTTAAATTGTAAGTTCAGAGACCCCAAACTCCACATCTCTATTTGCTCCCAATGGGAATGCACTTAAAAGCTATTTAAAAGCAGTCCCATGTGGGAGATAGGAGTTGCAATAGAGAAAACCAAATTTGGCATGATTGCACAATCAGGACATGTAGAACAAATCAGTACATGCCCTACCTTTTGAATATGCAGCACCCTGCCCATTGGGATACCTAGGGCCTACCTTAGGTGTGACTTACATGTAGTAAAAGGGAAGGTTTGGGCCTGGCAAGTGGGTGCACTCGCTAGTTCGAATTGGCAGTTTAAAACTGCACACACAGACACTGAAATGGCAGGTCTGAGACATGTTTACAGGGGCACTCGTGTGGGTGGCACAATCGGTGCTGCAGGCCCACTAGTAGCATTTGATTTACAGGCCCTGGGCACTCTAGGGACTTACTAGTAAATCAAATAAACCAATCATATATAATCAATCTCCAATACAATTTAGACAGAGAGCACTTGCATTCTAGCACTGGTTAGCAGTGGTAAAGTGCCCAGAGTATCACAACAAGCCAAATGAATTGCAGAACAAGGTCCACAAACAGGAGTTCAGAAGCAAAAAGTACAGGGAAACTATGCCAAGAGCCGCGAGGTCTAACATCCACAGATTCCCCCGTTTCGATAATCATCAAACACCAGTCTGGGTCTGGCTGATTCTTCAGCATAGCCCCTGGGTGCCAATTGGCATTAACTCAATTCTGCTCCAGAGCTTAAGACTGGAGCAGTATACAGGTGCTACAAAATCCCTCTAACATTTGTTTGTTTCTAGACATCATCCACACACCCATGCAGAGCACAAAAGCAGTTAATTGTGCCAGTGTGCAGCTCTATAAATTGAGATCTTTTTACATGGAAAAGAGTCAAATCCTCAAAATGGGAAGGTGGGAGGGCATTGAGGAATCTGCAGCAAGGTAGAGTATTCACCAGAAAGAGGTTCTGAAGATAAGTATCTTATTCTAATTGATACTTCTAACCTCACCCTTTGAATAAATACCAAATCAGTACGTCCCCAGGTGGTCAGTCTGTGGAATGACTCAGACCTAAAAGTCCTGCTGGGCTGAATTGCCAATCGTGGCAGACTTGGCTATAAAATTCATGTTTGAATGTGTGCACTGATGACTATGTTGCAGCATGACAGATATCTAGGACATGTACTCCGAGTGCTAACAAAATGGTAGCAGCCTTGGCATAGGTGGAATGGGCTCTCAACCTTTTTTGAGGCTGCTTCATTGTAATTGTGTAGCTGATTTTTAATACAGAGTACAATCCTCCTGGAAAGCCTACATCTGAACCACTTTTCCTTTCTTCGACTCAGAGAACCCCACCAAGAGCTGATCGTCAATACGATGGCCTTTGGTACAGTCATTATAAAAATTGAGCTTGGTGTCAAACGAATTGTAATTAAAAGCCCTCTTTAAAAAAAGTCCGATTTTTTGTCACAATTCTGAAAATGCCACCTTTACAAGGTGGCATTTTCTTGTCCTTACCATTTGGTGCCTGCATATTGTTCCTGTGTCACATGAGTAGGTGCAGCTTGCAGTTGGTCTTTGTGTATTGTTCTCAGACAGTAAGAAAAAGGAAAGAAAGGTTTTGGCAGCAGGGGTGTGGATTTTGTTTTTTAAATGTACTTGTCCAAGGGGTGAAATTCCACTGAAATCTATCTGTCCTGTAAAGAAATTCACTTGTTCCACACAACAACCTAGATCAATTATTTGGCTGGACCAAACACAGTACTTTTTTATTTTATTTAAATTGTTAGACAAAACAAATACTTTGTAACAGTGCTAAAGTAAAACATTTTCTTTGTTTACAGGAAATACATGCCCGAGTATTTGAAGTGCTTTTGCTTGTAATATTGGTACATTTTGAGAGTAAACATTTTAATTTGTGATTTCTCTCATGTTCTAATCCACAGCAATCGGCTGAATATAGAGTTGGAACCTGTAGTACAAAAGGTACATAATGCTCCTTGGATTAAGCATTAATCCACATATCTAGGTTGAAGATAGCCACCTGTGACCAAACATTTACAAGCAATCTTTAATTAGGTGCATTAACCCACTGAGCTTTCTCAATGGAATAATACTGCACATTGATCTGTGCATAGTTTGTGATTAAAATGTATCACATGCATGCTAAATACTATTCTCTACAGTCAGGTTTCAACCAACTGCACAGTTTAACAAGGGTTGAACTCAGTCAACTGCAGATTACAGCAAGAAGTCTAGGCACATTGCATATGGCATCTTAATCACATTTTAACCAACATACAGATTAGCTTCTTTGTTACTTTTAAATATTCATTCCTTTCCTGCCCCTCTTCTTTCGTATTCCTTCAGCTGTGGTTTATCCTTTACTTTAATTTAGCTAATCTTTCATTTATTTGCTTTACTTCTTGCTTTTATGCCAGTCCTGCTTTAATTTCTTCTCTTACTTTCCCATTTTTAGGGTCGAGCCTGCGTTGCATGCGCTTGCGCATGCATATCACTAACGAGACGCTTTAGGAATTAGAAAAGGGCTCGGATCCCCGAACTCGTCACGTCAGTGTCTTTCATTGGTTCGTGGGCTTGCCGGTTAGAACCTGCTTGCTTTCATTAGTGGAAGGCACGCACACGTCATGCCTTTTCCGGTGGTTAGCCCTCCTCGAGCGCAGCGACCAACTACAGAAAACAGGCGAGGCTCGCTGTTTCCCGTCAGGTTTGTGGACTACTTTTTCTCTATTTTCGCAGGAAGATCTTGCTTGGCAGAAGTCGAGCGCTTTGCATAATATCGACCCTGTTACACAGTTAATTGCACTTTTGCCGGTTATGTAAATAATTGCACTTTTGTCAATAGGTTTTATTACAGGTGAACTGTAGCAGCACGATCGCGCTGTTTTTTTCTTTTAATGTGGCAAGAAAAATCCGGTTGGGAGTTTACAACTGGTAATAACTAACTCAGACAAATGCAAGACCCGTTGCGTTGCAAATGCTTGTTTCTCTTGTTTTCTCTTTAACAACTGTTGTCTCTCACGTACATGGGCCATCCATGGGAAGTGAAAAGCAGAGCAGAGTGTTGAAGGAGCATCTGTTTTCAAGCTTCAGATCGTAAAGGCCTTTACATAGAGCACAGACGGCAGGAAATACATTTGAGTATCCCACACAAATTTCCAAAGAAACATTCACACACACTGAAGAGACACATATGCTCAATCTGCAGCAACACAGAGACAGACCCTACTGAGTCAAAGCTATTTCAGATACATATAACCTTCATAGTCAAACATACCCACAATGAATGCACACTCATCCATCCTGCACGTCTGACACACATACTCCTGCAGAGATAGACTCCACAGACAACCTATAGAAATAACACATCTATCATGCAGACATTCCTACTGACCCTCCAACGTGCACCCTTCAAAGACAGAAACCCTAACGATGTATGTATATCCACACCGTGTGCACACTTGCTGCTGTGACAGACATATATGTACGCCCCTCTCCACAGTACACACACTCAATTTTGGGGAGAAAACCTACTACAAACACACTCTGTAGACACTGCAGTACATCACACCTTGGCAGATCTACACCCCCATCAAACTCAGCTGCCCTAATAATATGAACTTCTACCTGAATCAGTGAATGAAAGATGAGGAAAGAGACGATGGGAAGAAGGGGATGGGGTGTTAGACTCCCTGCACTTAGAACATGATGCAGTCTTAGGGAAGGTGTAGGTGGGCACAGGGCAAACAGCACTCTGAGTCAGTGAGGCGCTTGTGTGTTAATGTTCAAATGAGATTCAATATGGGACTGTTCTGGAAGGACACCGAAGCAAAGCAAGAACAGGTCCCCTTTTCTGCCTTGCACAGTTAGTAGCTGCAGCCCGGTTGAAGAAAGAAAGCATCAGAGGGCTTCAAATATCGTAAAAAGTAGCTAGTGTTTGAATGGTCTCCTTGTGTTAATGATAATTCACTAGAACTCTATGAAGAGGATGTGGTATTTAAAACATTACTGCAGCTCTGCTACCACAATTATAGTTTCCCTAAACTGTGTGAAATACTATACTAAAAGCAAAAACAACAAGTGATGGACGGAATGCTGAACATTGTCAAACACTCACCCCCAGTCATAGATCTGGGTTTAATCCATCGTTTTTTTGCTCACCATGCCACCCCAGCTTGAACCCAGCCATATGCAAATCAGTCTTGACCCTGTTCCTCATGGGAACAGTCCAGACTGAACTGCCAAGCCAGGTCCTCACTGGACCGGAAACAAGCATCCTGGGACCGGTTTCGGAGTTTCACCCCTCATCAGCCAGGCTAGCTTGAATCCAGTGGCATGGGAAGCACGGGACCCACGTCTGGGCATACCCTTCCCACTTAGGGCGACAAAGCAAAAACAACAAGTGATGGACGGAATGCTGAACATTGTCAAACACTCACCCCCAGTCATAGATCTGGGTTTAATCCATCGTTTTTTTGCTCACCATGCCACCCCAGCTTGAACCCAGCCATATGCAAATCAGTCTTGACCCTGTTCCTCATGGGAACAGTCCAGACCGAACTGCCAAGCCAGGTCCTCACTGGACCGGAAACAAGCATCCTGGGACCGGTTTCGGAGTTTCACCCCTCATCAGCCAGGCTAGCTTGAATCCAGTCATGCCCCCTTGCCCAATGGCCATGCCCAGGGGACTTGTGTCCCCTGGGCATGGTCATTGGGCATAGTGGCATGTAGGGGGGCACAAATAAGGCCCCCCTATGCCACCAATTTTTTTTTAAAAAAATTAAAAATTATACTTACCTGAACTTACCTGTACTTCACTGGGATGGGTCCCTCCATCCTTGGGGGTCCTCCTGGGGTGGGCAAGGGTGGCAGGGGGGGTCCCTGGGGGCAGGGGAGGGCACCTGTGGGCTCATTTTGAGCCCACAGGCCCCTTAACGCCTACCCTGACCCAGGCGTTAAAAAGTGGCGCAAATGCGGGGTTTTTTGCCCCGCCCACTCCCAGGCGTGATTTTTGCCCGGGAGTATAAATACGACGCATTTGCGTCGCCGTCATTTTTTTAGACGGGAACGCCTTCCTTGCATCTCATTAACGCAAGGAAGGCGTTCACGCAAAAAAATGACGCTTGGTGTTTGTGTTCAGCTCTGTTATACCCTACTTAGCAGTTAATAAAATTGATAAGTGTGTTATGTTCAACTACCACGGTAGTACTAAAATGAAATTAAATGATAACCTGTAACTTGGTCAACAGTAGGCACTTACCCTGATGAAAGAGATTAGCAAAGTGATCAATAACTATTAACAACTTTTACGAGACTATTTACTGGTAGTCATCAAGGGTCTCTACCTGGAAAGCTGTTCTGCAGCTGCCGCAAGGCAACACGATGCTCACTGCAATCGGAGAAATTTACAGGGGATTTTATAATTAATATGCACAGAGATATTCAGCTGACAAAAAATTGTCTCACAAGATAAGCAAGCTCATTAATAAGCAAACATAAAAGTAAAATCTCATGCTTCACTTTTCAGAGTCTTTTCTATACAGATATCTCTGCTAGTCTCTGGCCCTCATTTATTACAGATGCAATTATGGGTGTGATGGAAATGATTCTCGCATCGCTGTTTTTTGCGATGACCAGGGTGAAATCCTGCAGTCAATTTTTTTGACAAACGCATTTTATTGCCTATTGAACAGAGGCATTGCTAGTGTTTCATGGGCTACACTGCTAAGAAGAAAATGGGCCACCTCGACACGGAACTGTGAAATACAGCAATAAGTAGCGTTCAGTGGGTCCTTCAGGCCACTGAGCCCCTGTGCCACAGCACCTGCTGCACCACTGAAGCTACGCCCCCTTCTACTTAACAAAATATTTTTTTTTTTTTGTTTTTTTTACTCGCTGTGTCTCTCGTAGTTCTGCCTGCAGTACAAGCGGATGAAAGCAGCTGAGGTAGGAGGGTGGGGATGCTGTGCCCCCTAAGGCCAATACGGCCGGCCAAACACACATGTGCACTTATTGTGCACTCACCACTCCTCCAGCCGCCCTGACTTGCCTCAGCCACAAATAAAATGATAACGCTCCGTTATTATAATTTTATTTTTCTTTCTGCTGCAAGCAGTGGGGCGACGCTCCTCCACCTTAGCGGAGGAGCCACCGCTGTATTTATAGCGCTTACTACCTTGAACAAGGCTTTGTTTGGGACACAATGACTTCTCCACAATGCTCTGCTCGGGACCATAGCTCGTGCAGGTGAAGATGGCTGGTGACATAAGGCAGACCACTACGTGACTCAGGTCCCCTCTATGCACACACAGGCGGCCACAAACACAATGGGGCATATTTATACTCCGTTTGCGCCGAATTTGCGTCGTTTTTTTCGACGCAAATTCGGCGCAAAACTAACGCCATATTTATACTTTGGCGTTAGACGCGTCTAGCGCCAAAGTATGAGGAAAGAGCGTCATTTTTTTGCGTGAACGCCTTCCTTGCATTAATGAGATGCAAGGTAGGCGTTCCCGTCTAAAAAAATGACTGCGCCGCAAATGCGTTGTATTTATACTCCCGGGCAAAAATGACGCCCGGGAGTGGGCGGGCAAAAAACTCTGCATTTGCGCCGGATTTTAGCGCCTGGGTCAGGGCAGGCGTTAAGGGACCTGTGGGCTCAAAATGAGCCCACAGCTGCCCTCCCATGCCCCCAGGGACCCCCCCTGCCACCCTTGCCCACCCCAGGAGGACACCCAAGGCTGGAGGGACCCACCCCAGGGACATTCAGGTAAGTTCAGGTAAGTATAATTATTATTATTTTTTTTGGCTTAGGGGGGCCTGATTTGTGCCCCCCTACATGCCTCAATGCCCAATGACCATGCCCAGGGGACATAAGTCCCCTGGGCATGGCCATTGGGCAAGGGGGCATGACTCCTGTCTTTACTAAGACAGGAGTCATGTAAATGGCGTCTGGGCGTCGTTAAAAATGGCGCAAATCGGGTGGAGGCGATTTTTTGCGTCAACCTGACTTGCACCATTTTTAAGACGCCCTAGCGCCATTTTTCCCAACGCCGGCGCTGCCTGGTGTACGTGGTTTTTTTCCACGCACACTAGGCAGCGCCGGTCTGCTTGCGCCGGCTAACGCCATTCAATAAATACGGCGCCCGCATGGTGCTTCAGAATGGCGTTAGCCGGCGCAAACTTTTTTGACGCTAAACTGCGTTAGCGCAGTTTAGCGTCAAAAAGTATAAATACGGGCCAATGTACATTTGACTCTGACCCTAAGTGATACCATAGTGCATGCAGCCGTACAGCCCTGAATTGGCACACATGTGAATCTTCAGATTTTAGTTTTACTGACAATATGCACTCCGACTAAAGCAGGCTAATCCTTCCCAGTGTTTTTAGCAAAGAAGGCATTGTGCGTGACCTGTATGAGTGCTAACTCTGCACTTAGGAAGCACTCTAAGTGCCGTCAGTAACAATCTATACATCTGGTGCTTAATCGCACAGGCAAAGAAGACCCTAAAAAAGGTCAGGGTACAAGGCATTAGTATATTTGGAGCAGAGAGTCTTGGAGGAGGGGATCAAATAGACATAAATCGCACGGTAGGGATAAAAAAGCTTTAAGCAAGTATATGAGGGGCAGGGATGAGCCTCCTCCTGCCTCTCACCACACACACTAGAAAGCAGAGTTTTTAAGCCCCCTTTGCAGAAACTCCGTGGCTCTCAAGGACCTGCATACATAGGTTGGCCGTATTCTGAGCAAGAGCAAGAGCAAGAGCAAACTGTTATTTCTGCATCAATCCAAAAGCTATACGGAAAAGCAGCACAGCCACAACAAGGCTTTTCTGCACTTATGACAAATAAAATGCTTTTATTGGAGGTGGGCTCAGGTTTCATTCAGTTAACCAGGCCTAGGGTTCAGTC
This sequence comes from Pleurodeles waltl, assembly GCF_031143425.1. Taxonomy (NCBI): domain Eukaryota; kingdom Metazoa; phylum Chordata; class Amphibia; order Caudata; family Salamandridae; genus Pleurodeles; species Pleurodeles waltl. The sequence goes on from NC_090445.1 coordinate 1,463,964,932, forward strand.
TCCCAACCACAGGACAATACAGATGTCCCATGGTTATAGGAATTGTTAAAGCTACCCTGATTGGCCGTGAGCACCGAGCTAGCTATCGACCTTCTTGTTTCTAGGGAAATTCGCTTGGTTTGTGCGCTGGGTGGTACAAATCCCCCATCCCTGTGGCAGAATCGGCCACTATGAGTTAATGGGGGGGGGGGGGAGGTGTTGTCACCTACTTCACTTGCACATCTCAAGGGCCTTCACTGGTCACTCTCACAAAGGATTTGAAACTAGTTGATTGTGACCCCAGACAAGCTGGGAAGCTGAGACCAGGGCAGGGAGTAGGATAAATCCTGACACCTCACAGTGTGGAAACCCCTAGGAGGTTCTACATCCTCAAAGTGGGCACCAGATATAAACACTGGACCTCAGACCCAAACTCTTCAGAACAACTTCTGAAACTGTGGTCTCTGCCAGGGCCCCGAAGAGACTCCAAGGGCTAGTGGGCTTCAACAACCTTGAACCCAGCACCTAGCCTCTGCCATCTGTTAGTCCTACCCTGCTAAGTGGTGCCACCCATTCCTGAATTCTTGGACATGGGCTTGAAGGTGTGCTGCCAACCCATCTGTGGATCCAGAAGAACCAATGCATCTCGTCTGTGTGGTGCAAACCCAAGCAAAACCAATGCATCGCCTCTGCTGCATGGACTTTCCGTACACAAAGACTTTGCATTGCAGCCTGATCAGAACTACTGCTGTACATCGCATCCCGAATGCAAGTCCTTGCATTGCAAGCCTGTTGTGATGGGATGCTCAATGATGATGCAGGATCTCGCATTGCAGCTCCTCAGAACTGACATATCGTCTCTGCTAGCAGCGCAACCTCAACACCAGATTTCACATCAAAAGCCGTTGTTGATGGGATCCTCGGGGACGAGGCAACATCTCACACTGCATCCTCGCAGGTACTCAGAATCGATGCTGGACTTTGCGACAAGGATTTAAAGTACTCTCAGTCAGGGGGCCTAGGTGGGTTCCTCTAGCCAGCCTGTGCTCCACTGCAGTTGACCTGAACTTGTGATTTTGTCCAGTCTAGCGCAGTAAGATATCCACAGTTGGCGATTTGTGCTTTTTGACGCTATTGTTACCTAAATCTTTATACTTGAACATCTCCGATTCTATGGATTGGATTTTTGTTGTTGACTTTTTTGTTAACATTTGCTCTATTTTTCTACATCGTTGAGGGATTTTTTAATTTATTACTGTTTGAAGTTATGCACAAAATACTTAACACATTGCCTCTAAGTTAAGCCTGAGTCAAGCTACGGGGGAGCTGAGTACAGGTTAATTTGGGGTTTGTTTGGGCCCTCACCCTGACAAGGACTGTGGTTCCTGCTTGAAGAATTCACCCTTTCCCACCTCCCAACCAGAAACTTATTTTCTTACATCCTTCTAATAAATTTTAATTGAACTCTTTAAACAACCTACCTCCTCTTTGTCAGTCAATAGAATGAAAGTGGAGTCTGTAGTTTTTAGATGGTACATCCAGTAGTAAGCAGTCAAAATGGACTAACGCACCAATCACCACTGGGCTGCATAATGGGTTGTAAAAGCCTTTTCATAACCCTGAACCTAAAAATGTCCTTTCCTATTTTTCAACAAAGAGATTATAAAAAGAGGATTGGGCAGCAATTCTGATCCATTTCCTTTTTATTACATAAGTTGATTTTATAAAGTTTGTTGATGAACCTATATTTCATTTGGAACGATGATACATTTCTTACTTTGAAAGTGTGTTCTGGGACCCTGCATGTAGAAAGATATTTCATAATTTCTGAATTTAATTAGGATGGCTGTGATGCAGAGCTGGTGTTACAGGTGGATAGCTTTTTGTTACTTGATTAAAAAAAATAGTTATTACCAGTGGCTAGCATAAGCAAAGCCATGTGCTTTTAATATTCCCTTGATCATGGGTCCCCTTGACAATCGGGAAAATATAGCTTTCAAGATCACGAAGAGACATACAAATCTACAACAAAAAGTATGCTCAATTTTAAGGCAAATGCCAGGCATCTGCCAGAAAGGACTCTAACAGCACCTCATGCTTGAGAATTTGGTGTTAAGTGGCCCATTCACTCCAACATCACTCAGATTGTCTGTTCTCTGCATACAGAACTAAAAACAAAGGTTGGTATTATGTTTAGAAGCATAATTCTGATTTTTCTGGGGTAATCAGTGTCTGCAAGGCGCAGATGCAGACAGACCTGTACTGTAGTAATGTGTTATGTTATTGAATTTCTTACTTGAATCCCTAGGAGTGATTTATAGACTTACGCTTGTCTATTTGAATGCTTCACCAGGCTAAAAAGATCAAATAAAATACAGGAACTTAAAGAAAATGTGAAACAGTATATGGCTTGATTTTACCAATGACAATCGCTCCTATCCTCAGCACATACATACTGAATAGCCCCATGTCCTATGAACAAAATCTTTTTTTAAGAGAATTGTCACTTAGATTGCAAGTCATACGCACGTTTGTGTTCACCTGAAAACACAGAATGTAGTTTTGATGCTGAAAGGCTCACATTGCATGTTAACAATCACAAATAATCAATTTAATGTCACTGTATTTAGATATATATCCTAAGTTCACAACCAATCTCCAAAAAGACTATGTAAGGCATGTGTGAACAACATTCATCATAGTCATTGTACATTTAGGGCCGTATTTATACTCTGGTTGCGCCAAATTTGCGTCGTTTTTTTCGACGCAAATTCGACGCTAAACTAACGCCAACTAACGCCATATTTATACTATGGCGTTAGACGCTTCGGGCGCCAAAGTGCCCGGAGTGTGCGTCATTTTTTAGCGTGAACCCCTTCCTTGCGTTAATGATATGCAAGGGAGGCGTTCCCGTCTTAAAAAATGACTCCCAGGCCTTTACGTGGTATTTATACTCCCGGGCAAAAGAGACGCCCGGGAGTGGGCGTGGCTAAAAACGGCGCATTTGCGCCGCTTTTTAACGCCTGGGTCAGGCATGGCGTTAAGGGACAAGTGGGCTCAAAATGAGCCCAGAGTGCCCTCCCCTGCCCCCAGGGACCCCCCCTGCCACCCTTGCCCACCCCAGGAGGACACCCAAGGCTGGAGGGACCCACCCCAGGGACATTCAGGTAAGTTCAGGTAAGTATTTTTTTTTTTTTTTAAATAATTTTTTTTGGCATAGGGGGGCCTGATTTGTGCCCCCCTACATGCCACTATGCCCAATGACCATGCCCAGGGGACAGAAGTCCCCTGGGCATGGCCATTGGGCAAGGGGGCATGACTCCTATCTTTACAATGATAGGAGTCATGTTGATGGGGGATGGGCGTCGTAAAAAAATGGCGCAAGTCGGGTTAAGACGATTTTTTTGCCTCAACCTGACTTGCCCCATTTTAAGACGCCCTAACGTCATTTTTGCCCAACGCCGGCGCTGCCTGGTCTACGTGGTTTTTTTCCACGCACACCAGGCAGCGCCGGTCTGCTTGCGCCGGCTAACGGCATTCCATAAATACGGCGCCCGCATGGCGCTTCAGAATGGCGTTAGACGGCGCAAAATTTTTTGACGCTAAACTGCGTTAGCGCAGTTTAGCGTCAAAAAGTATAAATATGGGCCTTAGTTTTTTTAGCTATTAATACACAATGGTGCCAATGAGTACAATCAATATTATGCCGACTCACTGTCTTTTGCAAACCAAGGAAAATATTGTACCAAGACCAAAAATGCACAAACATAAAATACAGATAAAAATAGTTGTCCTGTTCTTGGTCACGACTGCTAAGTTGTACTATTATTGATGTGAACTAATGAAAACAATCTGCTTCTGCAGGTAGATGGGCCAACCCTGCCAATACTGTAATGCAAAAATAAAACTGCTGAATAATGGTGTTTAACTTCAATCATAATCACACTACGTGTAACCCAAATGCTATATTGACCCAATTCAGTACTAAACTTAGAAGCCAGGACATAATCCCGACCGAGAACTATGACAACTTCTAAGTGAGAAGTCATTGATCCCGTGACTGAGGTATGTCTGTTGCTTTGGTCTGGGTTGATTTTGGGTTGTCTTGACTCTGAATGGCCTTTCTTTTTTACCCCTAAGGTTTATGTGAAAGATGGTGTTTTTGCCCGGAGGAAATACACTTAAGTGACTGGTTGGGTCAAAACCCCAACACTGCCTCAGGGTCAGTCTTTTAAAGAAATCATTACAATTAAGGAACAATATTCATATTGGAGTTATGTTTGACCAGGGGATACCTCTGAATGTATACATATGTATCATATTGTACAGTTCACTTGACTTGCAAGAGCTCTAACATCTTCACTATCGTTTATTGTTACATTAAATGAATGGGTAAATAAGAATATAATCATATGAAATTTGAAAAGCCTATGCTTTTGAATTCATAACAGCAAGTGTGTCATAAAATTGAACTGTTGTTCGAATTACTTTATTGTACAATGGTTCCGTTTTTAGGCCTAAAGGGTTTGGTCCTACACTATATGCTATGATCCATCCTGTACAGATACACACAGCTGCTTCTGTGAAAAAGTTAAATCAAACACTTGTCATAGATTAACAATAATAGTACTAAAGTATTACAAACTGTACATCATAAAACAACTATGGCATAGCTACATAGAAGACCAAAAAGGCATACATTAAAAAACAATCTGCAGGTAACTGTGTAAATTATCGTGTACAAATGTTAATGACATGCAATGTTATAACTAATACCTATTTACATGTGGAAAGTTGTTGTAATGTTACCATCTTCATTGGGACCCTGTAACAATCTGGCCAACAATCACCCAAAAATACTGTAACTCTCAAAGAGCTCAGCTTCAAAGTGAGAGTCCGCTTTACTTAATTTCTACACAAGGTACCACCCCCACCACTTAGGTCTGTCACTGTGTATTCTCATTCAAAAATCTTGTGTGGGCTCTATATTATTCTAATGCATCTCTTCACAATGAACAGCCCAAACTTCTGATGACCTTAAGATTATCTTTAACTCTATCTGCTTTTAGGCCGATAGTCGTTCTTATACAGGTAACTCCGTTATATTTGTGTAATTAATTCTGTATTAATTGTAAAATTATTAATGTAATTTTTTGCTACCCATTTTACTAAAAATATTCATTTTAATTGTGAAGGTAACAGCAAGTATCACATGCTGCACGGCTGAAGAATGTTTTGGAAAGATTATTAGGGTGCCAGTTTTTATTTTGCAAGAGTGGTGTAGTTCAGACTAAGTAAATACACAAAAGGAGGAGGCCTCAAACATTTTTTTACTCAGAGAGCTGGTATTACCTCTACTGTACACTTTTACTAAATTCCACTGCTTTATTAAGAATCCTGTAAGTTTGTCCACACTGAATACAGAGGGAAAGTCTTTTAGCCAGACTTTTACTCGAAGGTAAACGTTTCCTGGAAATCAATGGAAGCTCTCTAGTGATTTTTATATTTTGTTCCCAGAACTATCCTACAATTACTGTGCGCAGCAACTAGCCAAAAAAAAACCTGTGTGATAACTGCAATTTCAACTGATTTTTAACAACTGACCACAGAACATACTTATTAAACTCCGTAGAGGGTGCACTGTTGGCCTTTAAAACCGGTCTTTTGCCATTGACTTACTTTGTAATAGTCCATTGTCGGAAAATAATTCTGTGTCTATTATGGTAAAGAGCAAGTTACTTACCTTTAGTAACGCCTTATCTGGAAGGGGCTATATCTTACATAGGTATATATATATAGATACAGATTCCTTACCTTTGAATTCTCCCCAGACGTCAGACTGGATCCAAAAGATTTTTCATGAGCAGTACCCCTGCGCACCGGTAGGTGGCGTAGATTGGCTCCATGTCCATCATCAGCGTTATCCACACTGGAAATGATGTTGCAGTACCCATATAAGCCCCATCCAGGAGCGCCAACGTCAGTTTCTTTTCACAATTTTCTACATCAGAAGTGCAGAGACATGAAGAACATGGACCACTGGTGTCACTAGGGACCTGAAAGGGAAGTCCCAGCCCCTGGAAATCAGATCACAGAGCGGGGAGGATGGGTAGGTCAGTAAGGAATCTGCGGCTAGATATAGGCTCTCTTTACGACTTCAGTGGTCTTTTCCTAAGACTGCCAAAGCTGTGGGCGCCAGAAGACGGCCAGTGCTGGTGGTCTTCCAACGGCCATATTATGACTACTGAAGGATTTCTGACAAAATTTTGGTGCAAACCCGTCAGCAGTCATGCTGGTGGTCGGTGGCGCAGAGGTGCTTCCACCACCGTCACAGCCACGGCAAAAGGACTCCGCCTGCCAAATTACTGGCAGTAATACGGCGTGGGGGTGTCCTGATGGGGGGGGTGCTGCCAGTGGTGAAAGCGCCGGGTGCCACTCCCTGGCGGACGACCTCCTCGCTGGACAAGGTAAGTCAATTGTCCGACAGGGGAGGATGGTGGGAGGTGTTGTGTGTGCGTGTCCGAGTGTATGTCTGAGTGTATGTCTGCGTGTGTGAATGTGTGTATGTGTGTGTGACTGTTGAAGTGAGTGCATGTTGCAATGTTTTTGTGAATGCATGTGCTGGTGTGAGCGAAAGAGTGTATGCATGCGTGTGGGTGAATGCGTGTATGTAAGTGTTGGTGAATGCGTGTATGTAAGTGTTGGTGAATGCGTGTATGCGGGGTGCTTGTGGGTGTGTGTGTGCATGTATGTGGGGAGGGTGGGGTGGGGGGTGCTGTCATGGGGTCATGGAATTGAAGGGGGGGTTGGGGGAGTCGTCTGCTGGTGACAGGAAAGGAATTTCCTGTCAACTGCAGCCTTCCCGCCAGGGTTTTCCTGGCGGAGCTACCACCGCAGAAATACTGGCGGAAAAGCAACTCGTACTACCGCCGGCGATCTTCAAAGGACCACCGACCCGAAAGTGCTGTCCTCCGGCCCAGCTGACCTACCGCCCTGGCGGTACCAGTAGAGATGTGGCTGTTTGGCAGAGGCCAAACTGCTATACTCGTAATGTGGCGGTCTTCATCACCGCCTTTGCCGGTCTTCGGACTGCCAGTGTCATAATGAGGGCCATAGTCTCTTCTAGATAAGGCGTTATAAAAGGTAAGTAACTTGTTCATCTGCTAGAGCCTTCCAGCTGCAGTTTCATTACCTTCGAATAGATACTCAAGCAATACCTCCATGGAGGTGGGTCTGCAAACCAATTTCAAACATGAAAGTTACGCTGGACCAAACAAAAAATTCCAATTTCTTCAGACCTGACTGTTCAGACATTAGTGATTATTAAAAGTGTGAAGAGAGGACCATGTTGCTGCGGAACTCCGTGTGCTAACACAGTGGTCGCAGCTTTAGCTCTGGTGGAATGTGCTTGCAAGACTTCAAGAGATTGCTTTTTGGCCAGTGTTTGGCCAGTGGGTAGCAGGTCTTGAGGGAAAGCATGACCCAAGAGATGGTTTGCTTCTGCACCGACCAAACTTTCTCCGCACTCACATACCCCATGAAGAGTTTGTCGTCCGCCTGGAACTCACCAGTATGATCAAGATAGAATGCCAACTCTCTTTTTGGGTCCATACAGTGGAGGTGTGTAAAACGTAGGCAAGTTGATTTATTGGCCTACATGAAAAGGTGTGGCCACTTTTGGCAGAAATAAATGCCCCTGTCCAAAGCACCGCTTTGTCAGAGAATACAGAGAGCTAGTGGGGCTTAGATGTTAAGGCCTGCAGCTCACTCACCCTGCAGGCAGATGTAATTCCTACAAAGAAGGCTGTTTTCAATGTGAGAAGCCCGAGGGGACAATTTGTGGAGAGGCTCGAAAGGAGCACAAATCAAAAAGGTCAGAACCAAATGAACATCCAACTGGGGCATAATGATCGGAGAAGGAGGGAAGAGATGAGTAAGACCTTTGAGGCACTTATGAACAATAGGAAACGTAGACAAGAATGGATGATCAGGCAACCGCAAGAAAGAAGAAATGCCAAATAAATAGCCTTTAAGAGTGCCCAAAGCAGAGCCCTGTTGTGCAAGGGAAAGAATGAAAAGTAAAACCTCAGAGAGAGGGACAGAAAGGGGATCAACAGACTTGTCTGTGCACCATGCCACGAATTTCTTCTAACAACAGGTGTATACCACTTTGGTGGAGGGACGCCTGGCTGCCAAGAGGACGTAACAGACTTTAGGAGGAAGGTCAAAAGCTGTCAACTGCTGCCGCTCAATCTCCACGCAAGAAGGCAGAGATTGAGCAGGTTCGGGTGAAGAACCCTTCCCTGCTGCTGCGACAGAAGATCTTCCCAAAGGGGCAGTCTGATCAAAGGATCGATGGTCATGCTCAGCAGCTCAGGATACCAGATTCTTGACGCTTAGTCCGGAGCCACAAAGATCACTTGGGCCCAGTCATTCCTGACCTTCATGAAAACTCTGGGAAAGAAAGGTATGGGCAGAAAGGTGTACAGGAGGGCTAATTCTACTCAAGACAAAAATAGTCTCCAAGCAATAGCAGCTTTGGAAACATCCAGTGGCCAAAACTGCTGACATGGAGAGTTCTTGGCAGAGGCAATCAGATTTAATTGAGGCTCTCCCTATTGCTGAAAGAGACCTTGTGCCACCTGCGGGCGCCATTCGTGATCCGCTAGGCATCTTCGGCTGAGTTTGTCTGCTTTGGCGTTCAGAAAGCCCACCAGTTATTGAACCACCAGGGATATGCCCTGCCGTTCCAGCCATGTCCAGAGGCGTAACGCCTCTTGACAAAGGATCCACAACACCACCCGTACTGTTTCACATGGGGGTGGTGTTGCCCGTGAACGCTTGCACTAGCCTTCTCTAGATGGAGGGTAGAAAGTCTTTCAATGGCAGTCTGATCGCACAGAGCTCCAGCAGATGAATATGGAGTCCTGATTCCATCCGAGACCACTGGTCTCTGATCTCCAACTCTCCTAGATGACTGCTCCATCCCAGGAGGGACACATCTGTCACTACTGTCAGATCTGGTTCGGGAAGGAAGAGGGATCGGAATCACTATGTGCTAACCACCACTGGAGGTCTTTTACAGTTCCCTCTGAGAACTTGACCATGTCAGAGAGATTCCCCTGATGCTGCTCCCACTCTAACTTCAGGTCATACTGCAGGGCCCGCATTTGCCATCTGGCATGCGTCACCAGCCAGATGCAGACGGACGAATCCCAACAACCTCAGAGTAAGTCTTACCGATATCCAGGAGAGAGGCTAAAAATATTGGTATCTCGCCGCTCAGGAGGATAAATCCCAAACTGCACATTGTCCAGAACAGCTCCAATAAATGTGAGCATCTGAGAGGGAGTCAGGTGTGACTTTGGCACGTTTATAGTGGACCCCAGCAAATGCAGGAGGTTCACTGTAGTCTGGGGGAGAGACAACAGCCTGGTGCGAGCCCCCCTTCAACAGCCAGTTCTCAAGACAGGGGAAGAGATAGGGAAGAGACTGACATCCCTAATCTCCCCAAACGAGCTCAACCACCGCCATCACCTTGGTGAACATCCGAGGGGCGGTGGTAAGTCCAAAGGGAACTGGAATGAACAGCAGGTAACATCTGTGGGCAGGCAGTTCGGTGATGTGAAAATAAGCATCTTGCGAGTCCAATGCAACCATCCGGTCTCCTGGGTCCAGGGCACACAAGATCTGAGCCAATGTGAGCATTTTGAATTTCTCGTTCTTGAGGAAGACATTGAGGGCCCGTTGATCTAAAATGGTGAAGACCCTTGTCCTAGGAACCAGAAAGTAGCAGGAATCACAACCACATCCTACTTCTGGAAACAGAACCCTGTCAAGGGTTCTCTTGGTCAAGAGAGCCACAACTTCCTAGTGGGAAGGGACAGATAATTCTCCGTCATACGGTTATTAGATAGAAGCATGGCAGGAAGGGTAGTCTCAAAGGGGCGGGAGTAGCCCCTTTGGACAATCTGCCAAACCGTCCTGTCCAATGTTAAGGACTGCCAGTGGGATAGGCGGTGTTGAATCCTGCCACCACCTGGGTGCCCGTGATAGTAAAGAGGCAGACTAGGAGGGCTTAGAGGCTGATGCAGATGGGGGGACGGCAGACTGACTAGACTGCTGGCCACCTGACTCACTAGGTTAGTGGGTACCACACCCTCACCCATGCAGAGGCTGGGAAGCATGCACCGAACAGTGGCTGGGTGGAAATTGCCTGTAAGCCCTTTCAAAAGGAGCTAAGGGCAGATTGGGGGGGTGGGGGGGGGAAGGGGCCACCGTGAGGCCCGGAGACCTAGCCATAGCATGAGAATCCTTGAGGCGCTCGAGCACCAAATCTACCTGGTCTCTGAAGGGACGGGTGCCATTAAAGGGCATGTCCTTAAGGGAACCTGGACATCTCCTGAAAAGCCAAATCTCCTCAGCCAGGTGTGGCTCCTTAGGGCCACTGTTGTAAAAACTGCTCAGCCTAGTGAGTCAGTAGTGTCAAATCCACAACAAATTGCTAACTTTGCCACGTTTTTTTCCGTCGCAACCAGCCTGAGAGAGTACAGCCCGGGCCTCCTCAGGGACCTGTGGCAGCACCAGGGCAACTTTGGCCCACGATTGTTGGAATAATGGCCCAAAACGCATGCAGTGTTCACAGACTGCAGTGCCAGGCTGGCGGAAGAAAACACCTTCTTCCCAAATAAGTCCAGCCTCTTGGATTCCCTATCCTGTGGGAAGGTTGGGTCCCCAGGTGTGGGGTGATGGCAGCAGGCAATCGTCCTATTCACAGGAGCCCCTGTGCTGAGTTTGGACCAGGTACCCAAACGGACGTCTGTGAGGGCATCATTGAACGGGAGCAGATGTTCAGATGTGGAAGCTCCCGGTTGCAGCACCTCAATCAAGAGATTAGTTTCAACTGCCATCAAGGGTAGCTGAAGGTCCAGGACCTCAGCCGCTCTCCTCACCACCATTAGATAAGAAGCTCCCTCCTCTGTAGCCAGAATAGGGGGACAAAGCATACCAGTATCTAGAGAAGTGTCCAGTCCACTGGCCTCACCCATATCCTCACACCAGTCCAAATCCTCCTCATACGGATGGTATTTTAAAGGGTCAAGCAACCTATCCCAGTCTTCCCCAAGGCACAGCCCAGCAGAATAGAGCTCAGACTCTGATCTAGGATCTAGGAGACACCTATCCAGCTCAGTGTCAGAATAGGAGAGGACAATAGAGATGGAGCTGCTGGTGGGCGCCGGGATCATCGACATCTGGACCGGCATCGGGGAAGGTACAGATGGCACGACTGGTGTCAGTCCGTATTCAGGACTGGACCCGCGGGGGCCCATCAGAGCAGAGGCAGAAGCCGCCAGAGTGGAAATAGATGGGCCACCTCCAATCTGCGGGACCCAAAGGCACGACAACTGGGTCAGACTGCCCAAAAATGAGGCATATGGCCTCATAAAACTCCTTCAGCTGGGCAGGGGTCGCTCTGGCTCCAGGAAAGTCGATGAGGTGTGGAGTCGGACCAGTCACAGTTTCTGAAGAACAAGGCCTAGAACGCCATTGCTCCTTCATTGCATCAGCCAACTTTCGACAAGGTGAAGAGTGCTTCAACTTCTTGCTCTTCTTCTTGTGCCTTGACTTACCTGATTGCCCCAAGGACTTGGAGTGACTGCAACTGTGACCTCAAGGTGCATGGGGTCACATGCCGGGCCGCCAACAGCTTTAGGGACCGCTTCCACAAAGCCTTCGGATGCATGGTCTGACACTCTGAGCATGACTTAGGGTCGTGTTCGCTCCCCAAACACAACAAACAGTTGAGGGTTTAAAAACCGTCTTGCATGACAACATCCTCAACACACCAGGAGGGTAAACCTCAAAATTATTCTACAAAAATTCATAAGAGTTTAGTCACAAAATGGCTGAAGGGTAGCTCTTATCTCGGATCAGCGCTGGCTGGCGCGGAATGAAAAGAACTGACATTGGTGCGCCTGGGTGGCACCTTCATACGGGTCCTGGAATGTAATTGCTGGCACAGATGACACCGGACGTTGAGCGGACCAACATCTCCTACTGGTAGGAAGGGGTACTGCTCACAAAAAAAGTCTTCCAGATCCAGTCTGACAACTGCTGAGAATTCAAAGGTAAGTGTTAGAAATGGGGTCTCTAGTTGGCAGAGTTTGTCACCTTTGTCCAAATAGGGACCACAATCCTAGTCGGGGTAAGTCACGCACAATCCAAATTACCCTGTGCCCACCCTTTGGTAGCATGGCACTGAGCAGTCAGGCCTAATTTAGAAGGCAATGTGTAAAGAATTTGTGCAATAAACCATACAGTAACAGAGTGAAAACACCACAAAAATACACCACACAGGTGTAGAAAAATATAAGATATTTACCGGGTTAAATTACGGTCAAAACGATAAAGATTCAATAAGCACAAGTTGAGATCACTTTTGCAAGATTAAAAAGAGTCTTAACTCTGTTAAATCAACAGTTGTTTCTTGGTTTCACAAAGTACCTGGTTTGCGTCAAAAATAACACCCACGAAGACCGAGGAGGAGGAAATGCCTGGAAAAATAGGGTGTGCGTCGAATTTTCGGGCACGGCACAGACGATGTGTTGTTCCTTTTCACACTGCAAGGGGCTTTGTGTCGATTTCCGGCACAAAGGCTTGGTTCCTCATTGCGATGCAGGGATCTTTTTGACACCCAAGGATGATGCGTGGAAAGCCTGGGCGTGAGGAACGAAGTCACAGGCATTGCAACAATCCAGTAGGTGGTGCGTCGACTTTTCTGTTGCACGGCAGGCGCTGTGTCGATTCTTCATTTGGGATGTCGGGCTGTGCTGTTTCGGTTTGCTGTGCGGCAATTTCTCAGTCACACCACGGCAGGCTGTGCGACGATTTTCAGAGCACAAGGAGTTCCTTGAAGAGATTAAGGGCCACATGTAGCAAAGTCCGATATTGCGACTCGGAAATTGCGAGTCTGTCCGCTGTGACACTGGTGGTAACTGCGAGTTGCTTTCGCGGTCACAAAGCAATTCTGAATTGCGATGCGAGTCGCAAATAGGAAGGGAACACCCCTTCCTATTTGCGAGTCGCATTCACAAATTACGAGTCGGTACCGACTCGCAATTTGTGAATGAGCATCGCGTTAGGCTGTTTGCATGGCGCAAACTGCGATTTTCGCAGTTTGCACCATGCAAACGGCTTCCTACATCTGGCCCTAAGTCTTTTTGGCCCCAAGACTTCAGAAAACAGGAGGCAAGCTCAATCCAAGCACTTGGAGAGCACTTTTCAGCAGAGCAACAGTCCTTCTCAGCAAAGCAGTCCAGGTGAGTTCTTCGGGCATCCAGGCAGTTCCTCTTGACAGGTTGTAGGTTCCGGTCCAGAAGTGTCTGATTTGATGGGGTCAGGTGCCCAGTTTATATACCCAAAATGCCTTTGAAGTGGGAAGACTTCAAAGAGTGGTTGTGAAGTGCACAAGGTCCCCTTTCAGTACATGTTTGTCTGTCGGGTCCCAGTAGGGGGTTAGGCAGTCCATTGTGTGAGGGCAGGCCACTTACCTTTGAAATGTAAGTGTCTTGCCCCCCCACCCTTCCAGCCCAGGGAGACCCATTCAATATGCAGATGAGTGCAGGTGTGACAGAGTATCCTGTGTTTGTGGTTGTCTGGGTTAAATGCACAAGGGAGCTGTCTACCAGCCCAGCCCAGACATGGATTGGAGACAGGCTGTAAGGCACAGATGGATTTTAAGTGCAGAGAAATGCTCACTTTCTAAAAGTTGTATTTTTTAAACTAGTAATATAAAATCCAACCTCACCAATAAACATGATTTTGTATTAGCATTCTGGCCATACTAAATATGACCTGGGTACCCCTTTCAGATCAGAATCTATCACTCAAACAGTTTATGAGGGCAGCCCTAATGTTATCCTATGAAAGAAGCAGGCCTCACAGTAGTTGAAAACCAATTTAGAGGTTTCCAGTACCAGGGCATATAAACCACACCTGTACATGTCCTGCCGTTTAACTACATAGCACCCTGCCCTATGGGTTACCTACGGCCTACCTTAGGGGGTGACGTATGTGTAGAAAAAGGGGAGTTTAGGGCTTGGCAAGTACTGTTAAATGCCAAGCCGAAGTGGCAATGAAACTGCACAAATAGGTCTTGCAAAGGCAGGCATGAGACATGGTTGGGGAGGTACGTAATGTGGGTAGCACAACCAGTGCTGCAAGCCCACTAGTAGCATCTACAGGCCCTGGGCACATGTAGTGCACTTTACTAGAAACTTACAAGTAAATCAAATATGACAGGCAGGAACCAATATTACCATGTTTAAGGGAGAGAGCATATGCAATTTAGCAGTGGTTAGCAGTGACAAAGCTAGTGCTAAAGTGCGCAGAGTCCCAAAACCAGCAAAAAACAGTGTCAGAAAAGTGGAGGGAGGCAGGCAAAAAGTTGGGGGATGACCACCCTAAGGTTGTCCGGTCTAACAGTAAGTAATCTGCAGCTAGAAGTCTCTATCAGATTACCATAGTTAATTTGATATTGAAACTGCTGTAATTCACCCATGTACGATTCACCCATTGGAATTATCAAAATATTGAGTTGAAATATTGTTACTTCTGCCACACTGTAATAAGATCACTATGAACAAGTAAGGCATATTTAGAGCAGTGTCTGATGATTAAGATAATTGTCCTTAATTGTTAATGTGACGTCCAAGTAGTTAGCATGACTGGGAGGAGGGAAATACCCTTCTCTGTTCCAATGAATCATGTAGGGTGCACCCAAAGCAGTTGTTATCTCACCAGGAGAAAGGAAGACACCTCTAATGTGAAATATTAAGTTGTCGTGTGAAGAGCATAGTCAGGTTGCTATCTGAATTGTATGTATAGTTAGAAACTGATAGCAGAGTGCCTTTTTCCTTCATAAGATTCAGTAAGGAGTACATGGGAATGTTGTTAACTCTAACAACTGAAATGCAGAAGTACTAAGTAAGAAGACACTTTCCTAAGAAATGATTTAATTTTATATGCATGACAGCATTTCTTACTAGCATTCTCGGTCACTTCAAGATTTAAAAAAGAGAAAACCTGGGAATATCTGTTGTTTTATTCAAAAGATGTCAAGATGGATGTCTGAAGTATGGCACTGGGAACTATTTTATAATAAGCTGTTAAATATTGCTGTACACTCCTTTTATATTGATCTAGCTGGCAGACAGAGCTTCCCTAAAACAAATTGATCTAGTATATGCAGTTTGGAGTTACACTTGAAATTTTCGAGGATGTGCATTAATGGATACACTGAATTAATATGTTATAATGACCAACGTTGGCATAAAGTATAAGTTACTCTCTCAAACTATAAACACAATGGCAAGAGGTAGGCTTGGGTACAAATTCCCACAGCAGGCAATGAGCCTCTTTAGCAAGCAGGGTTTTTACTCTGATCTTGCAGTGCTTTGAGTTTTCAAGAACTGCTTTTAGGGAGCATTTCAAACAGCTCCCACGTTCCTAATGAGTCTGCAATAAATTTCAACCTACAAAATGTAGAGTAAGTGGATGGAGACTTTGCTAGGCTAGTGCTTTCCACTGGTTCTTTAGCAGATAGAATAGTATGCCATGGTCCGAAAGGTTTATCTTGATTAGTAAAAGCAGTGGTTTGTCCTCTACCTCTGGTGGATATTTTTCTATACTATTTACAAATGATCATTAAAACAAAGAATTGCCAATATGTTCATTAGGATCAGCAGCTAATGAACTTACCTTTTCCTTTATGCAATAAAGGAAAATCTAAGCTAGTTTCAAAGGACTAGACTGAGTGTCTCACCTGTTAGGACCCTGGCACTATTGATCAAGAAGTGATGTGCACATTTCAGCACTTGCATTCTGTCACCACCAAAATCCCTCAGGATTTTATATGGCCTGTCAAGATCGCTAAATAATTCTGGAATCAAAGATTTTGCTCGTTATCACAGTCCGAGGGACATTTCATCATGTTTACTACCATAAGAACAATCCCCCTTGGAAGATTCAACTTTCAGAGCATTAACAAAACAAACAATACATGTTTTCTTTTTTACTTAATATAATTTGAAATCAGATCCCTTCACTAAGAAAGCAGGTTCTCTGCCCATCTAAGGCAAAAGCATAAGCGTCAGTTTGTTACCAGAATGCCCTTTACAGACAGCATCATCATCACCATCATAAATACTTTATTCTGTTCAAAGAGAGCCATAAAAGTCAGTAACACTAAAAGAGTACAAATAGACAAATAATACAATTGTATCACAGTTTATAGCTTCATCACTAATAATCAATGGTTTGGAATTTAATGAAATATATACTTGTCCATGGGACAGGTTGCATCTTAAATCTAATTGTCCTGTAAAACAATCTACTTGTCCCTTTGGTGGCATGTAGTTTGGTGACAAATTATGACAGCAATCTCATGTCAGAGCTCTGATAATAGCCTCTCTGAGTATGCCAGGGCTACTACTATGGCAGGGCCTGAATACTTGCAATTTCAATCCCTACTATAGCATTTCCTTATTTTGCCACCTTTTCGCAGGTCTACATACTGGGGCTGGAGGAAGCAGTAAGCAATAGCTCCAGGGCTGGAATACCTTTGAGTCTCCAAACCTACTAACTTGCATGTATAAGGATTTTCATCAGCTCTTTTCCAATCTTGTCCTATACTGAGAAAGGTGGGAAATTTACTCCTGACGATGGCAGAAGTAGAGGTTCTTCCAGGGCTGGAAAATAAGTGGTTGGAGGGAAAGTGAACTTGTAAACGCTCAATAGATTTTCACATGAGAAATCTACATATGCATATTTGCTTGTGCTAAGATACAGTTCACAAATGTTTTCTAGGAGTACGATTACCTGGCCTACTTCTGTAAGTTCTTGTGAATTTATGAAAGCCACTATTTCAAAGACCCATACCATGGGTGCACTGTTGTGCCTTTCTTTAAGAATTGGGTCCATAATTAGGCCTGGTGTTAACCAAGACATTTTGTTTTTAATAAATGTGTATTCCTCTTTCTATCTATCTTGGGTTAGCTTTACTGTGAGTGATCACCTTCTGCCCTTCCACAAAGAGCATATTGGCACACAAAGTAGTTTTGACCAGTGCCAGGAACTACTGTGGCAATCAAGGGCGTAACAAAACTCAAGAGGGTCCCTTTGCAAAGAATATGTAAGGGGGCCACCTCCAGACTCCCTCAGGGCAGGTTCTGTGCTGAACGAGTCCCCCTAGGAGGGGTACCAACGCATGGCAGGGGCTTTGGGGCCTTTGTTACATACACCACTGGTGGCAATGTGTGCTTTTTGAGACCAAAAATCTTTTTCTGCTTTTTGCCAGTGTTCGCTACAATGCTGAGGGCCTGGCAGCTCCCACAACAATAAAGTGTTACAAAATCCATGTCCAAACAAGAGACAAATTGACCAAACCAAGAGTCACAACAAATGTCAGATAAGTTGGCTTTGCCAGTGCTTGATTTTCCATTAAAAAATTTTTGGGAAATGCTAGCATGCATCAACACATTTTATTAAATGACGCTTCAAAGAAATAGCATCTAAAATCTCATAGAAGCGAAATGGGATTTTTTCCTACTTTTTTAAAACATTTTATTTTGAAAGCAAAGAATCATCACTCTTGCTTACAAGCTTCTGCAAACTTTTGCATCTAATCAGAGATCATTCTGGGAGCATTGTACTAAGCCTGATATTGTTAACCATTTAAAAAAAGTGTGTACTCATTTTCCTTTTTTTCTTTTTTTTTTTTTAACTGGAACTACTCTCAGTAGTGCAGTGTGACCTTAAAACGTTTATTTACAGTGCTCACCCTAATAAGAAAGGCTTTTCATTAATGAACCATAAGTACAAGTTCGAACAGCATTAACATATGAACACAGGCATTACCTCAACTACAGACAGTTTCCTTCTCTTTAAACTGGCAGCCAAAGGGTCTGTGCTGCAGGAGGTTGGGCCTACTTGTCCCACAGACTAAATAAACATGAAAACTTGCTGCCCTTGACCCCAAACAATATGTCCTGGGCATCGGGCTATAGCAATTTCACATCCCTGAATAATGGTTGCAGATTCAAATGGAGCCTAGTCAAAGTTCAACACGGCATAGACAATAGCTTCACATTCCAATCAATGCAGATATGACAAAGCTATAAGGCTAGATCTAATGCCTAAAGCCAGAAACACCCGTGAAAATCTTCACCTCAGGACTCAATATAAACTAGAAAAAGAGTGCATTTTGCTTTGGGAAGTTTTGCCATCACAGTGGAAGTTTATTAAACCATAAGCCTTAGACAAGAAATGCTACCAAATGATGTACAGTATTCAGGCAAAATCTAGTCAGCACAAATTTGTGCCGCTCAGAAGGAATGTTTCAAAGATCAGGATATAATGACTTCATGTGAGATTCTTCAGCTGACCTGAAAGTCTCCCCACACATATTCATATCATGGGCATGGCACCAATAAGACTCCTTGGTCCTATCCATGGCCGCTGCCAGCAAGGAGTGAGGAGCACTAAAAAATTCAACTAGCACCAAGCTGGCAAAGGTTTTACTGACAGAGCTAAGGGATGTCCATAGCCGAGTCCAATGCTAGGCAATCTGCTAACACTGCACGGCAGAAATGAGCTTCTAAGTTCCTCCACACTATAAGCCAGGGCAACAAAGATTGCACAGCTATGGGCCGCAAGCCTACTTCTGCATGACAAAAAGAAGATGGGGTGGATTGCAGGACTGCTAGCAGGCATCTTAAAAATGTGTTTTCTACTCTCTGGAGACACCTGCTGTTACTATAGCCTCAAACACCAGCTTCAAAAGAGGATCTAGATCAACATTTACTTTTAAAAACAGTTAACATTTTGTTCACTGGCTTGTGGCCCAATTGTTTTGAAAATCTAAAAACAGTATTGATGGATCTTTAGAATTGTAAAGCACGTACACTCATTAAAGATTTCCACTTCAACATCTATGGGGACGCCAAGATAAGTAGAATTAGGAACTTTTAAAATCTCTGAGCCCTCAAAGACACATTTGTTTCAGTTTTTGGCTAGCTTCGGGTCACATTTCATCACAAAAGACTTGGCTCTATATTTAGATCAAGGCTGCCCATAAAAGCATTAAAAGCATCCAGTAAGGATAGGACACCATTAGCTGTTCCAGAAATGAGGACGGCATCATCTGCATAAAGTAGCACGGGGACTGGCCCAGAGTTGATAACTAGCAAATTTTCCCCCGATCTATGCAGATGATCCTCTAAACTGGTTATATAGGGGAGAAAAAGAAAGGGAGCCAATACACATCCTTGCCTTACCCCCCCTTCAAAGCGGGGAACTCCTCCATAAGGTCGAACTCCTGGGCGTAGCGCACCTTGACAGACGTTTGTGCATGAAGTCTACTAAGAAGGGATATGATGGCTTTATTCACTCCAATTGTGCCATTATAACCCACAGTTTAGATCTATCAATCTTGTCAAATGCACCGGTAAGGCAAGATGGACATAGCCTTTTTTCGCCTTTGTATATTTTTGTACTATTAGAGTTAAATTCAGAGTCTGTTCTACTATACCTAACCTTTGGCGAAACCTAAAATGAACTTCAGACAGGGAATTGGTCTCCACAGCACACTTCTCTAGCTTTGCTTGGTGGACTCTGCCCAGAATCTTCACTGAGCTACCTAAAAGTGAAATTGGGTGACAGTGTTCAGCCTTATCTCCCTTTTTGAACAAAAATGGGACAATACTTGCCTTCCTCCAGGTCTTGACTAAGGGGCCAACCACAGCAGATCTTAAAACATTGGTGACTATAGCCCCCAGAATTCTGATAGAGTTTTATATAAGTCACCACAGATTCTATCTGACCCAGGGGCTTTTTCAGAGGGACAGCCTTGAATGGCCTGTATTACATTAGAGAATTCAATTGTCTTACTAAGGGCGATAGCTGTGATCGTACCTTTTCCAAAGGAGGGCTCAGCCTCTACGTCCCCAGAGACTACACCTTCAGTACTAAGAATTTTCAAGAAATATTCCACCCACACCCAAGGTGGTATACCGGTATCTACGGTGCCAGTGCCCTCAACAGACAAAAGGGTAGAGTTAACAACCTGACAGAAAACTCCTATATCGCTCTTACTACTTGCTTCTATTAGCTCCTCTCATGCATTCTCCCTTAATTGTTTCCTCCTTGCTGCTATAGTTTCCTTCTAAGACTTTCTGGCCAATCTAATATTGGCCTGGTTGCGGGGAGAAGCACAAAGGGCCTTCTTTAGAGCTTTATGAGCTACTGTACATGAAAAATTAAATTACCGAGAGTTTCTATCTAATCTGGAAGTCTCTCTCATTAGTTTATCGGCCATATAGCCTGTTATAGCACAAATCACCTGGATAACTTCATTCAAAGGTGCACTTTCCTCAACAGCTACCATAATCTGTTACTTCTTCTTTACCATTAATTCCTAAGGAAACTGGTCTTAACTACATTACCTCATTCAATATTCAGACCTTTCTAGCTATTGAGCCTCAGCTTGGGTTGCTTTACCTCGACACTTGAACCCTCTTTAAGACCCATCCACATTTCTAAAGTGAGAAGATTGTGGTCACTTATACAAGTTACCATCACATTAAACTTTCTCACATATGGAGTTAATTCTTTTGAAAAAAATATATAATCAATTAGGGATGTGCACCCCCCACCCAAATACGTAGGAACCTCCTTATCTTCAGGAGTTGGAAAAGTCATAAAATTAGCAGAGATGATTTTGTTTAATGCATCCCCATAAGGGACATGTCTAAAATGTGCAAGGGCTCATGCAAACACATATGTAATAACACAGGATTCAATAAGTTCAGAGTCACACATGCAAATATTAAAATCCCCTGCAGGGCTTGAAAAATCTACTCCACCACTCGCTATGACGAGTCATATTTTATGAGGTCGAGCTATTTTTAGAACCTACTTCTGGCGAGTGGACAAAGAACAGGTGTTCAGTCAGAATTAAGATGCATTTAAAACGTATTCCTGTGACATTTGCTCTGTGTTTAGAGACTGAGGTCCAACATCAGTTTGTCTTCTTGCAATGCAAATACTTTTCCTTGTGACTGCAGAGTTCAGGATATTAATTAAAGGTGGTTGGTATCAGTTTTTTCCTAACACACAACATTTATATAAAAAAAGTCAACTTTACAAACATTTCAAAATATATTTCAGTAGCTGTGAAAGACAATTTTCTGTACTTCTGTGTGGTGAAAAAATATTTTATTAGGATGAAAAAATTGACAGAGCACTTCGTTTGTTGATGTGCAAATGATAGATATGTTTTCTGAAACCTAATTTTCACAAATTATTGTTAATACACCATAAAGTTTTATCAGTAAAGCTGCAAGTTAGTGGGAAGGTTTTTACACATTTCCTGGCAATTTAGTGTCTGTAAATGACAGTGCGCTACCAAATCATGCTTTAGTAATATGCTTTTCAAAAGTGAGTGTTTAAACATAAACTGAGAAACACTGCTGCCCTGATTCCAAAGTTATTAGTAAACTAAGAGGCAAGTCATGCATGGATTATGTGTATCCTATATGTGGGCTAGATTTATTATGGAGCAAACATTTGATGTATTTAGGCAAACAAAAGAGGTTTTGTACAGCAGAAATGCTGAATTTGCATATTTGAAGGTGCACTCATATGTGAGAATGAAGAAAAAGGGGACTTAAAATACTATATTTGCCTTGGATCACACAATTTGAGATCAGTTACCATGTCAAGTACATTACAGTTAGGTCAAGTAGCTTATTCAAGCTACTCGACCTGCAGGTCTAGTTATGTTTTTATGATTTCCGAGGCCTGCCCTGTATAGACAATCAGAAGGACCTTCTTACTGTCATTCAATAACTTACGTAGCAAGTCCTCTAATTTATCGAAAACCGTAGTCACAGATGGGTCAAAAATACCATGATAATAAGTTATCAGCAAAACATTAAAAGGCTTGCGGAGTTTAGGGAGAGAAATCAGGTAATGTGGCGTTGCGCCAACAACCGTACCCCCTCCTCCTTTAGTGACACAAAAATAAAGATATTAAATCCCCCTTTAGCCCATCCAGATATGGACTTGACAGTTGGAGCATTATAAGTGATTTAGCCATTAATATAAGGTGGGTCTAATAACAAAGTCTCTTGACAACAGATAAATGGATACTGCTCCACTATCCATATCCAAACTGGATTTACCAACTCAGTCTGGAGTCCTGCAACTTTCCAGGCGATAAGGCCAGAGATCCCATCAGTCTTAAGCTGAGGAGTTAGAATAATTCCTGATACACCAACAGCAGTTACCTTTGTTCTAATGGTTAGCTCAACGAGGAGGAAAACATTTAGGGGGTCATTCCGACCCCGGCGGGCGGCGGAAGCCGCCCGCCTGGCTGGAACCGCCAGAAGACCGCACGGCGGTCATTCTGACTTTCCCGCTGGGCCGGCGGGCGACCGCCAGAAGGCAGCCCGCCGGCACAGCGGGAAAGCCCCTTCAACAATGAAGCCGGCTCCGATTGGAGCCGGCGTAGTTGAAGGGGTGCGACGGGTGCAGTGGCACCCGTCGCGATTTTCAGTGTCTGCTAGGCAGACACTGAAAATCATTATGGGGCCCTGTTAGGGGGCCCCTGCACTGCACATGCCTGTGGCATGGGCAGTGCAGGGGCCCCCAGGGGCCCCACGACACCCGTTCCCGCCATCCTGTTCCTGGCGGTTTTTACCGCCAGGACCAGGATGGCGGGAAGGGGGTCGGATCCCCATGGCGGTGCTGCGAGCAGCGCCGCCATGGAGGATTCTTTGTGGCAGGGGTAAACCGGCGGGAAACCGCCAGTTGCCCTTTTCTGACCGCGACTTTACCGCCGCGGTCAGAATTGCCCATGAAGCACCGCCAGCCTGTTGGCGGTGCTTCCGCGGCACTCTGCCCTGGCGGTTTTCAACCGCCAGGGTCAGAATGAGGCCCTTAATCTTCTCCGTACGGTATGATTGTAAAGGCAATTCAGTTAAGAATATAAAAAAATAATCAAGACTCAGAACTATCTTCACAGGTAAGTAACGCTTCCTTACTTCACCAATGGGTCTTCATTGTTACTACTAATCTTTAGAAGAGAATAGTAAGTAGTAGGACAATTAGTTTTGGAGGGCAGTGAAAGATATAAAATCCATCATTTAAATACTTTACATGGCCTGCACAACAGAGACATACAAGTAAATTTTCGACTGCAGCGTGTGACAAGTCTTTGAAATGGCGTTACGGCCTACTGAAGACGCCACAGTAACTTTGGAAGTATCTATTTAAAGATCTTACTAGTGGGCTGAGGCAGAAAAGTAGCCAGACACTATAGTACTCGCCATGGAATAACTCTAATTTTCTGCTCGGTAGCCACCTCACTCAGAGACAAATTACCAGCTTCCACAAAGTCTTTCCTTGAAACACCTTTTGGTAGTTTGGCAGGAAACAATACTTTGATATGAGAGGCAACACCAACTTATATAGAAAACTAGCAAAACGTAAATACTGCAAAGGTCCAAACCAAGGTTTTATACTAACATCAAACATTTTAATGAAATAAATATATACAAAAAAATGCAAGAAGGTCGAAGTCAAAAGAAAGAAAAACAAGTTCACGTTTCAAACAAGGTTTTCACTACCATGTATATTTTTGTTGGGGCTTGCGAGGGAAGGTGTTTTAACTAAGAAAATTTTTATGAATGTTTATGTATTTTGTATAACGAGTTATGTAAAAAATGAATTAAAATAAAAAATAATGCGCACGTTTGAAAATGTGACCTCGAAGAATGGCCACCAGTATATACGAAATGTACTTATTAATGATTAATAGTTATGAAATATTTTGAAAATGTATTAGATTAATGTCGTAGTATGTCATATTAAGGGTTATGAAGTATGCTCTAGTTTTTATTAATTATAGGCCTTAACTTAGCGAGTGTATTGGCCTATTTTTGCCAGGCCTCATGCAGAAGCTGTATCTCTTAACGGCTTAATAAAATTGCTGACAAGGTGAGCTAAACTGTGAAATGTCCATTGTCTTGTTAAAAGTGCTTAACAGCAACACCTGGTAAAAAGATAGCACATAAGAACTTTGGCACTCATTACAACCCTGGCGGTCAAAGACCGCCAGGGCTGTTTTGTAGGAAGCACCGCCAACAGGCTGGCGGTGCTTCCCATGGAATTATGATCGCGGCGGAAGTGCCGCGGTCGCACCGCCGGGACCGGCAGTTTCCCGCCACTTTGGTCCCGGCGGTTGTAATCCCCCAGGGCAGTATGAACCGCCATGAAAAGGCTGGTGGAAAGGGGAGTCGCGGGCCCCCTGCCACGGCCACATTTTCACTGTGTGCATAGCAGACAGTGAAAAGCGCGACAGGTGCAACTGCACCCGTCGCAACACCGCCGGCTCCATTTGGAGCCAGCTCCCGTGTTGCGGCCGACATCCCTGCTGGGCCAAAGATAACTAGATAAAAAAAGTAAGAAAGTGAAAAGTTAATAAAAACCGAACATCCCACAGGGTGGTCTGGCCTTTCCTTAGACAGCGCCATGGGTTAAACAACATTTTGTGCCCATCTTAATTGTGCTCCTCCACTCCTTCCCCATCCGCCATCTCCAACTGGTTATCCTAGTTGGGGTCCTTTTGTGCTCTCAGGTCACATTCTGGCTGAATACTTAAGAGCAGTGACCGTCTGTGAACACATATTTGCACTTTGTCCCATCACCGCAATTACCTATTCAGCTGCTAAAACTCGAGGTGAGAGTCAGTGGGAAGGGCTGTGGGAAAAGGGAGTGGAAGAGTTAATCGAAGAAGGCTACAAAACTTAAAGAAAACATAATATACACATCTTGAAGGCACTGAACAGGTGGTTAGAATAAAAGATTTATTCATGGTAGCCCACAAGGCCAGCTACCTGTGCACCCCTCCAAATGAAAGTGCTCTGTGCGTGGGCCTACGTAGGGAACTGTCAGGAACAAAATAAACTTGAAAATAAAGACTATGATGACTGATGCAAGCTCAATAAACAGTGATGGAACATTCTCGTGGCCAGTTCGTCTTCAGCAATTCTCTGGACCATTGACAAGAACGTTGTGCATAACTGATGAGTTATGCTGAAACGGCTTAATTCTCTGTGACAGGACCTCATATTGGAAGATGTTTCTAAGCATAGACTGACTTCAAGTGAAACAGAGCACGTCTTTAGTCCAGAGGATTGCTTTTTTCTGTGATGGTGGTTTATCTTCACCTCCAGTGGTTTTCAATCAGGTACCGAGATGTGCATACCTAGATTTCAGAGTGCAAGCTACAGATACACATCTATTTGCTTAAGGAGAATTTGCTAACTCTGGCTTTTCCTTCTGTCCCCAGAAGAAAATTAGTTACTTACCTGTAACTGCTGTTCTCCAGTATTGGTATCTTTCATAGATTCACATGCTTGAATCATCCCCGTCGTCGAGGTGGGAGCCTCACGGTAAGTTTAAATACATAAAGCAGTAAGTCAGTAAGTTTAAAACCAGTAGGCCTCAGTAGGCCTCATAAGCTATTTTACAGTCTATCCACTTTGTTTTGTGAAAAGACCCAAACCTCAGTATCAACCAATTAGGATTCAGCCCCTCCCAAACACTCCCAACAGAGGCTGAATTCCCTCAGATTTTCTAGTAGAAGTGTGAAGTTTAATATCTGTATAATAGGGGAGCCTCTGAGGGGAGGAGGGTGGGTCGCATGTGAATCTATGAAAGATACCAATACTGGAGAACTGCAGTTACAGGTAAGTAACTAATTTTCTTCTCCAGTATTGGATCTTTCACAGATGCACATCCTTGAATCAGAATAACGAGCAGTAATGTTTGAGAATTAGCTAATCAATTTGACTGTCATTTTATCGTAATTCTCTAAGTGATCTCAATCACGTTAGTATACATTTATACATATATATCTATATAAGAATAATAGAAAAAACCTGTATTGCAGAAAATTATGACACAATGGGGGTCATTCTGACCCTGGCGGTAATTACCGCCATGGCGGAGGTTGGCGGTGCTAGGCTGGCGGTGCTCCGCCGGGCATTCTGACCGCGGCGGTACAGCCGCGGCCAGAAGCGGAAAGCCGGCGGTGTACCGACGACTTTCCGCTGCCCATGGGAATCCGCCGGGGATTCCGCCATGGGGATTCTGACAGCCTATACGGCCATCCTGTTCCTGGCGGTTCACCCGCCAGGAGCAGGATGGCGGTATGGGGTGTCGTGGGGCCCCTGGGGGCCCCTGCAGTGCCCATGCCAATGGCATGGGCACTGCAGGGGCCCCCATAAGAGGGCCCCACCTTGTATTTCAGTGTCTGCTTTGCAGACACTGAAATTTGCGACGGGTGCAACTGCACCCGTGGCACCTTCCCACTCCGCCGGCTCCATTCTGAGCCGGCTTCCTCGTGGGAAGGGTGTTTCCCGCTGGGCTGGCGGGCGGACTTTCGGCGGTCGCCCGCCAGCCCAGTGGGAAAGCCAGAATGACCGCCGCGGTCTTTCGGCGGGAACCGCTTGGCGGGCGGCAACCGCCGTCCGCCGCGGTCAGAATCACCCCCAATATGTGTTGTTGTTGTTTTGAGGTCTACAACATGTTAACACAATATGAAAAAAGCGTTGATATTCCGACTAATTTGAAGAACAATCTTAGAGTAAACCACACTGTGATATAAAATTAGATATTAACAAGACTGAGAAACAATATCGAACATACCTTGAATGTGGTGGTGGGATGCGTAAGAGGCTCACCTTACCGAAATAAATGCCTCAGGACTGCCTGTCTCACTGCTGTATCAACGCTACTAGTTTCCTCGAGACAATAGTGCTTTATAAACGTATGTTGGCTGGACCATGTGGCCGTTCTGCAGATGCTATGTATTGGCACGCCAGCAAAGAGTGCAGCTGAAGTGGCTACCGATCTTGTAGAATGGGCTCTCACCTTGCTGTGGAGCGGTTTACCGGCTTTTGCATGGCAGAATTGAATTGCCAGGCCAATCCATCTGGCTATAGTCTGTTTGGACACCGCATGTCCCTTTCTCGTTCCGCCAAATGCAACAAATAATTGGTCAGACTGGCGGATGACTCGTGTTTTCTGTAAGTAAAACTTTAGACACCTTTTTATATCCAGGGAATGTAATGTCCTTTCAGCTACTGTTTGTGGATTTGGAAAAAAGGTTTTCAAGATGACTGGTTCATTCAAGTGAAACGTTGATGGAACTTTCGGGATGAACTTGAAATGGATTTTTCGTAGGATCACACCGGAATTTGTAAATTGGAGGAAAGGCTGTTTGACAGTGAAAGCCTGAATGTCGCTGACTCTTTTGGCTGAAGTAAGAGCTAGTAGTAACGCTGTTTTCCATGAGATGAATTTTAGATCGGCTCTGTGGATCGGCTCAAAGGGAGCTTTCATGAGCTGTATTAATACAACATTCAGGGACCATAACGGCGGAGATTTTCGAACTGGTGGCAAAACACAAAAAAGGCCCTTCATGAATTGTTTGACAATTCTTGTGGAGCATAATGAGACCATGAGTGGTGATCTACGGTACCTCGAGATTGCTGCCAGATGCACTCGAATGGAGGAATATGAAAGTCCTGACTTTGCCAAGAGCAAGAGATATGGAAGTATCTGCTCTGGAGGAGCGGAAAAGGGATGTATACCTTCTGCTGCACACCATATACAAAAACGTTTCCATTTAAGTCTATAGGTTTTGTTGGTAGTGTCAGCTCCAGCGTTTGCTAAGATGTCTCTACACTCCGAGGAAATGTTGGGATTTAGATACTCATTGTATTCAGGAGCCAAGCCGACAAATGAAGAGATGACGGATCTGGATGCCTGACTTGTCCCTGGTGCATCGTCAAGAGAGTCTGACTCTGTCTGAGTTGCACTTGTGGCTGTTCGGAGAGCATTAGGAGCTCCGTGTACCAGACCTGTCTGGACCATCTGGGAGCTATGAATAGGAGGCAACACCCCTCCGTCTTTAGTTTGTTGATGACTCTCGGAATGAGCGGGATCGGAGGAAAAGCATAGGCATAGACCCCGGACCATCTAATCGAAAACGCATTCCCCCACGAACCTTTCTGGGGAAGCCAACTTGCGTAATACTGGCATTTCTTGTTCTCGAGTGTAGCAAATAGGTCGAGGTTCGGTTTGCCCCATAATAGAAAAAGTTAATTGAGAAGTTTCTAGTCTAGCTCCCACTCGTGATAAGGTATCACTGTCCTGCTCAGGGTGTCTGCCAGAATGTTGGTTTGTCCTGGCACATGCTCCGCTTTGAGTGAAATATTGTGCTTGATGGTCCATGTCCAGATTTCTTGAGCTAGTTGCGAGAGTTGTAGGGATCTCGTGCCTCCTTGCTTGTTTAGATAAAACATGCTGGTTGTGTTGTCCATCCTGATTAAGACGCTCAAATTTTGTAGTTTTGGCAAGAAAGCTTTTAGAGCTAAGTGTATCGCTTTGAGTTCTAGGTAATTGATGTGGAGTTGAACCGCTTTTGCATTCCAGGATCCGCTGATTTGCAGGTCCTGGCAGTGTGCACCCCATCCTTCGAGAGAGGCATCCGTTGTTACTATGTAACTGGGTGTTTGATGAAGGAATGAAAGTCCGTTTGACAAATTGGTTAGTGTCGCCCACCACCTCATGGTGTTTTGCATTAGAGGTGTTATGTGAATCTTGTCTTCGAACGAACCGTTGACCTGGGCCCATTGCATGTCCAATTGCTCTTGCTGGGGTCGCATATGGAGCCTGCAGTCTGGGACTAGCGGAATGCAAGATGAGATCATCCCTAGCAATGATTTGTAGATGCGGACTGAAACTAACTTTTTTGTAGAGAGTCTGCGTGCTAAGGAGGTTAGTTTTTGTTTCCTCTCGTGAGACGGGTACGCTTTGTTGTGGACTGTGTCTAGTATTTCTCCTAAGAAGTTTAATACTTGTTTGGGGTGAAGCTGAGACTTTTGGTAGTTGACTACAAACCTCAGGCTGTTTAACAATTGAAGGCAATACGAAATATGACTTATTACTTGTGGCTTTGAGGGTGCCTTTATGAGCCAGTCGGACAAGTAAGGAAAAACTTGGATACCCGACTGGCGGAGATGTGCTGCTACCGGAGCCAACATTTTTGTGAAGATTCTGGGGGCCGATTTGAGACCGAATGGGAGAACTCGAAATTGGAGGTGCATACCACCCACTCTGAACCCGAGGAATTTGCGGTGGTTGCAATGTATGGGAATATGAAAGTAAGCATCCTGGAGGTCTAGGGATGCCATCAGATCTCCAGCATTTAAAAGACGCAGGACATCCTGAAGTGTTACCATCCTGAACAACTGTTTCTTTAGAAACTTGTTTAGTGCTCAGAGGGTTTCTTTACGAGAAAGAAGCAGGAATAGAATCCTCTGTTCTTCTGAGAAAAAGGGACTGGCTCTATCGCTCCTTTGCCAGCATCACTTTTACTTCCTTGAGGAGCTGGTTCATCCTCGGGGGTGGTGGGCCCGATGGAGGAACAGTTGGTGGTGTTTGCGTGAATTCCAGAGTATGACCTCTGGCTACTATATCGAGCACCCATCTGTCTGATGTTATAGCCGCCCATTGAAGGAAATAGGAAGTGATGCGACCTCCGACCCTCGATATTGGTGGGGGGGGGGGGGAGAATGCTGGAATGACTGGCGGGTCATTGTTTTCTGCCCGTATCTCTTCCCCGGGCAGCTCCTCTTCCTCTAGTTGGATGTTTATAAGCTGCGCCCGGTGGTAACCTGTAATGCTGCTGTTGCTGGTGGTACTGGTGTCGTGATCCTGTGGAGGAAGACTGATACTGGGATCTGTACTGTTGGTTTCCCCCTCGAAAGGAGTAACCTCCTCTTCCCCTTGCTCCACGAAAAGGTTGCTTTTTATATTGAAGGGTACCTAGATATTTTGCCGTATCCGTTTTGATGGCCTGTAACATGTTGTCGACATGCTTCCCAAACAAACTCTCACCATCAAAAGGCATGTCGAGAACACGACTTTGGACCTCCGGTCGAAATGATGTAGCCTTTAGCCATCCTTGCCTGCGCAGAACTGCTGCGCCTGCCAATTGCCTGAAACCAGTTAGAGAAATGTCTATTGCGCTGTCTATAATCTCTGCGGCAACCCTTTCTCCCTCCTGCAACACCTTTTTTGCTTCCACCTTGACGTCCTCTGGCAGGAGATCCAAAAAAGCAGACATGTCTGCCCACATTTGGCGATCATATTTTCCCATGATGGCGAGGGAGTT
Source organism: Pleurodeles waltl (assembly GCF_031143425.1). Taxonomy (NCBI): domain Eukaryota; kingdom Metazoa; phylum Chordata; class Amphibia; order Caudata; family Salamandridae; genus Pleurodeles; species Pleurodeles waltl. The sequence continues at coordinate 1,463,995,218 of NC_090445.1, forward strand.
AGCCGCCTTAACTGTAACCGCTGCTACAGAGGAGAATTTTTTACCAATGTTGTCTAATCTCCTCCCTTCCTTGTCTGGGGGAGATGCTATAGGCGTGGATGGGTTTCTGGAACGTCGCTGCGCTGCCTGTGATATTACTGAATCAGGTTTTGGCTGTGACACTAAACAGGCCGGAGAATCATCCGGGGCCTTGTACTTCTTCTCTAGTCTTGGCATTTGTGAAGGCACTGTTGCAGAATTTTTCATTGCTTTCAAGCCTTCCTGCCATAAGAAATCTACTATGGGTATCGCTCTTACCGCTCTGTTTGATGGCTCTTTAAAGTCGTACAGAAAACACTCTGTTTCATGAGAGACAATTGAAAGGCCAAAACACTTTGCCGCTCTCTCTATCAGATTATGAAAACCTCCTATGTCTTCTGGAGGCGAATCTACTGGACCTGCTGGAGGCGGAGACGGTGTGAGGACGAGAAAATCATCCCATTCACTAGTCACAGAATCTCTTAGCTCACCCTCTTCTCTTTCGTCGTCTGACGAGGGATGAGTTTCCTGCGCTTGGCTAGTTAATGGTATGCTAGCGTGTGGTGTTTCCGGAAGACTAGTAGTCTGGGTTTGACGAGGTGTCTGGTAACTTTCAGGTCTAGGTGGCGTGGTCTGCGTTGATGGTGGAAACCTTCTATAGTAGTCATTAAGCATATATTGTAGGTCCGCCACTAGTGTGCTAGGCATGGAGAGGGGCGATTGTTGCTCAGCCTGTTGGTAGGATGTTGAAGCATAACTAGGCTGGTAATGCTGTTCGTCTTCGTCATTAAAATCCTGGCACTTGACATGGAGTTGAGATGGGCTACTCGCTGCCCCAAACATTCCCTCGTTTTGGGAGTATGCGTCATCATCATCATCATCTAAGAGATGTTGTGGGGGGTATGGCAATACCTTGCTTGGGGAGGTATGCATTGGCAGGATATCGGAAGCTTTGTCCCCCATGGTGATAAGTGAAAGAGGTAAGAACCTGGTTGAGTCGTCCTGAGGATAAGGCAGACTAGTTGACGATTGGTGCGGTGGAGTACCCAGGAGGGTCGATGGTCTAAACATTGCCAGTGTCGTGGATGATATGCTCGTCGACGTTTCTCTCGTCGACAGGTCCCTCGTCGACGGTTCTGTCACTGACGGTGTCTTTGTCGACAGGTCCTTCGTCGACGGGCCCTTCATGGACGGATCCTTTGTCGGCGGTTCCTTCGTCGACGGTGTCTTCGTCGACCGTTGTTTCGTCGACGTATCCTCTGTAGGTGCCGTCGTCGGCGGTGTCTTCTTAAACCTCATTGAGAGGTGCTTCATAGATGGGAGTGCCCTGGTCGATTGGTGGACCCAGGAGGCCTCAGCCGTCGACGATGTGTTTGCCGACGAAGCCTTTTAAAATATTTTTGCCGTAATTATCGTCGTTGACAATAACGGCGACGACGTCATGATCATCGGTGAGACCGCCGTTGTGAACGTCGACGACACTGTAGTAGATGTCACCGTCGACACCGTTGTCGACGAGGTGGTCGTCGACGGGTGTTTTTTCCCTGAAGAGACTTTTTCCGGCTCTTTCTGGGATGACAGAGACAGGGATGTCTTTTTGTAGGTACTTTTCCTATGTAAAGGCGCAGTAGGCTCTGAATGAACCTTTTTTGGCAATTTTTTGTGTGTCTCTGAATGGGAAACATCCTCTTTTGTCTCAGTAGAAACTTGTTTTATCTTTTTGACCATCTTCCTTGGTGGCTCATCAGACACTGTCCCTCTCTCACCTGTTCTTTTCTGAGGGTGAGAAGCATGAGATGACGCTTCACTTTCGTCTGAGGAAGGATGTTCCATGGCTTTCTGCTTCTGCAGCTATAAGAGAAGTCTACCCTCACGGCCCTTGAGGGTTTTTTGACTAAAGGTGCGACAGATCTTGCAGTCTCTCACCTTGTGGTCTGGATGGAGGCAGTAGATGCATTTCTTGTGGGGGTCATCAACATGTGGTCTCTTCTTCCCACAACTGTCACAGTCTCTGAACAGACCCTTCTTTGTCTTTTCAGACATGATAAAGCTGTAAAGCTAGTTTCCTGAGAGAAACAATTTCCAGTCAGAAATAAAGTAAACTGAGCAGAGCTCAGGGAGACTCCCTTCACGCGACGTGCGGTAGAAAATCTGAGGGAATTCAGCCTCTGTTGGGAGTGTTTGGGAGCGGCTGAATCCTGATTGCTTGATACTGAGGTTTGGGTCTTTTCACAAAATAAAGTGGATAGACTGTAAAATAGCCTATGAGGCCTACTGGTTCTAAACTTACTGACTTACTGCTTTATGTATTTAAACTTACCGTGAGGCTCCCACGTCGACGACTGGGATGATTCAAGCATGTGAATCCATGAAAGATCCAATACTGGAGAACCATATAACTTCCAGGCATACAGTTAAATCTGTAAACAGAATAAACAAAGATGCCCTCTATCAATCAAGCATTTGGCTGATCTAGTCTTCATATCAAGTCTTCAGTCAAGTAGGTATCAGAATATGTTACGTCTCTTCCATTTCTCTTATCTAGCAAAGACTCCTTTATCTCAAAGGAGGCAGTTCAAGCAAGGCAAAACACAAGAGAAAAGGTTTAGCCCCTACTGATGCAAATAGTAACCCCCAAGTGTACCAACTGTTAAGCTTTCCCTCAGTTGACATGCATTTACATCTCTTCCAGTTCGACACAGAGAAAGTCAGAAAGTTGAGGTTAGCCTGTCAAGTTATGCTCAGTAAATTCCGAAACTGCATTTTTCAAATTCACAGCAAGAGCTCTGTCATACTTTTCACCCCTTACACTGAGAAACTGGTGGTAAACATGAATAAGAGGGGACCATTGTCTGGCCCAAGAACCAGGAGGCTCTCTTTGTGATGAAAGAATTAGCCCCTTAGCTGATAAAAAATGAATATCTACTTCTATGTATGGTGATACTTTCCTCTGAGATGGTCTAAGTAAGGAATTTTAATCTTTGGATACATGAATTAAAATAAAATGAGACATTGCTTTGCATATGAAAAAGACAACATTTTCAGGTTAAAGTAAACTTTAAAAGATAGCTCCAAAACTATTTTAAAAAAACAATGACACTTTCAATTTTCAGGTCCATAAGCTTTGCTGCAAGGGAATACATTTTTGCTAACCTAGACTTGTATCAAACATAAGGTATTTTTGCCCAATTTGTCTCGCATTGAAGTTGAGTCCTAGTGAACGCATTTTATAAGGCCTGCTCCAGTGAAACAAACAAAAAATCATTTTTGTATACAATTCCTTTATAAGATATATAATTTGAAGTGAAATGAGTTGAGAGCGTAATACTCATAAGAGCTGAGCCAAAGTCCACTATTTCTATAAACGTAACAATTGATAACAATAGGTATGCAGATAGGGCTCTGTCAAGTCAGACCTAAAATGGTCAACAGGTGTAACTAGTTCAAGGTCCTACTCATTTAACCAGTGTGCATTTCACCTGGGTAAAATGGTGTGTTCATTTACAGATGTATACCGAGGCAGATGCTGGTCCACGTTCAAAAAGTGCAACAAAAATGAAATATTAAGGAGTTCACTCATAGGTAGACAGTAAATGACCATATGGGATCCTACATTCATTTGGACTTAGATCAAGGCTAACTACGTAAATGACACTGTTCCTAAAAACAACTTTTAAACCTGCAGTACCAAAAGAGATGAAGCATTATCCTGAAATTCTGCTTCTTTTACTATATTCAAGAATGCATTAAAAAAATACCTTTAAGCTCCTCCCTCATCTGTTCCTGATTTCTTTAGCTAAAGGGTGAATTAGGAACACAAAGCTTAAAATGAAAATGGGAAAAAGGTATTTTATTCCTAACTAAAAAGTCCTTCTGAACCCTTTACCACTTCTCTGGGAAGATAAAAATGCAGCAGCTATATGAGGTGGTCTCTTTTACAAAAAAACAATATTTACGGAAAATAGTGGAACTTTGGATCAATGTCCTCAAAAGGACAACTGAATCCAAATAAGAGGCTCAATATCTAGGCATATTCTGGTCCTCTCACCGATGAAAACTTTGTGTGTAAATATAAATTATTGCAGAGAAAATATTTCTGGTTGGTTTCTGTAGCTGTTAACAGTCAATAAATGCATTTTCCTAGTAGTTAATTGCAAACAGGTTGGAACAACAAAAAGAAGATGTAGGAAAAAACGTATCACCCCTTTGTTCTGTCTCATTACTGTTCTAATCCTTATGGGTAGACTACTGCCTATTGCTGGGACTGGAAACTGCAGCTATAGCTGCTAACACCAAGAGATAGGGGAAGTGTTACAGCAGGGAGCTCCTAATGAAGCCCATATTTATCATGTCTCTCTTTCGAAACTTTATTCCAGCCACCAGGGCCATAAAGGTGCAAATGACAGTGATTAAAAGAATACATATTAGCATGTGATTCAATATCAGACAATGATATATAAAGCAATAAGAATCATCATTAATGTCTAAAACATAGCTCATCATGTACTCAATACTTTACGGCCAATAAAACATACAGTACAATAGTGAAAGAGTGCAACAACTGAATTACCTAGCACCTTCAGACTTCTCTGATAAATGTAAACTTTTTATTCTAAGGAGTCAAATGGCACCAAGAAACTGTGCCATAGCAATGGCTA